>NC_134711.1:282794104-284044104 GCF_049634645.1 Pelodiscus sinensis | reverse complement strand
TTTCCCTTGGAGACGAGGGGCGGGGGTGGGGGAAGAGCCGCCGCCGCCGCCGCCAGGGGAAAGTGCCCGGCGTTCGGTTACACCCTCAGCACCCGCCTGTGGCCGTGGCTACGAGCGTGCCCCGGGAGAGCCCGCATCCCGCTTAGGAGCGCCACGCGCTGAGGAAGGCGGCCGGGCACAAAACAACGAGCCGAGCCGTTTGCTGCGGCCCCGCTACATCCCCAGCCGGGGGCAGGCGGGCCCCTCACGCGAAGCGGCTGCCGGGCCTGCTGTGCCCCGGGCCCCCGCCAAACAAAGGAAGGAAGCGAGCGAGAGCCCGGAGGCGGCCTCCGCAGCTCCAGCCAAGCCAGCGCCGCCGCCCAGCGCACGGGGCCTCGCACCTGCTCCCGGGGGAGCTGCCTGCACGGGCTGGGAAAGGGCGCGTGTCCCGGGCCGGAGTAGCCCGGCCGAACGGGGCGGTCACTGACCAGGATGCGCTTGAAGAGGTTGCTCTCCTTGGGCGGCAGCAGCACGGACGGCATGGTGCGCGAGAGCGGCCCGGAGAAGACGCGGCTCCTGCCAGGCGGCGGCTCTTTAACTCATTGGCCTGCGCCGCCCGGCCGGCTCCCCTCAGTCACCGCGAGCGAGCGAGCGAGCGCGGCCCCTTGTGCGCAGCTGCCGGGGAGGCCTCGCTTCCCAACTGACGCTGCAAAATGGCCGCTGGGATCCCCCTGGCGCACGCGCAGAATCCGACTCGGTAACCAGCGGGGGAAGGGCCTCGCGCCTGCCTCCTCCTCCTCCTCCACTTTCCCCCTCCCCGCTGTCAGTCCCGGGGGGAGAAGAGGCATCCCAGGAGGTAGGAGGACGCAATGGGGGGGTCTCGCGCCCGCCCGGATTTGACGCCAATTCTCGCGATGTCATTACAAATCCCGGGGTTGGCTAGTGGGGCCGGTCGGCGTCGTTAGGGAACCTGACCCGGCCCTCTCTCCCGCCAGGCACTGCCCCCGGGCAAAGGGCCCACGAGGAGGTTGCAGGCTGGGGCTGGCAGTGCACCCTGGTGTTTGGCTGTGAAGAGTGGGGGGTGGCCCTTGGGGGTGTTTGACTTGTGCTTGTGGGGTAAGAGGACGGGAAATCCCTTTATTCCTAGGACAGCTCTTGCCCCTCTCTCTCCTGTTTGCCTCTAGTCCAAATGAGGAAAAGGCAAATCATAGAATCATAGAATCATAGGACTGGAAGGGACCTCCAGAGGTCATTGAGTCCAGCCCCCCGCCCTCAAGGCAGGATCAAGCTCCGTCTACACCATCCCTGACAGATGTCTATCTAACCTGTTCTTAAATATCTCCAGAGAGGGAGATTCCACCACCTCCCTTGGCAATTTATTCCAATAAATGTAGTGTCCATCTTTTAAAAAAAGGGAAGAAGGATTCTTTTGGTCAGCCTCTTCTCAGTCCTTGGAAAAATTATGGCACAGGCCCTCCTGGAACCCGTTTTGAAACACGTGGAGAAGAGGAAAGTGATCCAGACCATCAGGAATAGACGACATGGATTCACCAAGGACAAATCAGGCCTCACCAACCTAATTGCCTTCTATGATGAAATAATTGGCTGTGTGGATATGGGGAAAACGGTGGATATGGTGTACCTTAAAAACAGTCTCCAACAGTATTGTTGCCAGCATGGTAAAGAAGTATAGCTTGGATGACTGGATTATAAAGTGGCTAGAGCATCAAGCTCAATGAGTAGTGTTTAATGGTAGGGATGGTAGCATGTACCTGTTTACATGATTAATTAATAAGCCTGGTCTTATCTATTAATCCTAATGGTTACATGCAACCCTCCCCACCTTACTGCCTCTGTTAAAGCAGGGGCAGGTGTTCTTGAGGAGCTTCCCTCCACCTCCCACAGAGAGAAGTGCAGGATTGGGGCAGGCAGGAGCCACCCTCTCCCCTGTGTGTCTTATGGGGGGAGTGAGGGAGAAGGTGCCAGTGCTCATAAAGGACTGACTTTTAAGTCTTCTCTTCATGAGTGTCAGCTCCTGCTTGCTCCCTTTCATGTAAACGTGTAACCACTGAAAAATTCAGCAGTTACATGTTTACAAAAATACATGATTTGTATCATCTCTAATTAGTGGCTTAGTGTCTAGCTGGCAGCTGGATTCAAGTGGAGTGCTGTAGGGGGTCATTGTCTTTAATTCTATGATCACCAGAGCTTCTCAATTAAATATTTTGATCTGAGGAAGTGGGTCTGGCCCACGAAAGCTCATCATCTAATAAACCATCTTGTTAGTCTTTAAAGTGCTACATTGTCCTGCATTTTGCTTCAGCTACCCCAGACTAACACGGCTACATCTCTACCACTATTCTCAATTAAATGTTTTTAAAAATGTAATATGGGCATAAACATATTTTTTTCCTAATCTCATTCTTTGAAAGAGGTTCAAAAATTCAACCTGATGCAGATACCTGCAAGCAAAACTTGAGCCCAAATGGTTATTACGTTTGACAAAGTATATGCAACTAAAAACAGTCTTACAATGGAAAGTGTTAAAGCAACATTAACTAGATAGGCCATGCTACCAGTTTAATTTGCAATAATGTCTTGGACAATGTCTACATTGCTTCCCTCTTCCACAAAAGCTTATGCAAAGGAAGCACAGATTAGCATATTGCTGAACTTCCTTTGCATAATTAATTAGGAGCCATTTTTGTGCAAGCTTTTTGCACAAAAAGGCGCTGACTACATAGCGCCTTTTTGCACAAAGCCCCCCTTTCACAAGAGCCATTCTTCCTCCATTTTTCAGGAAGAATGGCTCTTGCACAAAAATGGCTCCTAATTATATAAATGAAGCGTGGCAATATGCTAATCTGTGCTTCATTTGTATAGGCTTTTGAGGAAGAGGGAAGCTGTGTAGACTTAGCCTTAGTATTTAATATTATTATTTATTAAAGATACTATATTTTGGTATGTTTTAAATATTTTGTAATAATAGATTTAGCAAAACATTTATTGCTAGTAAACAGTGCTTAACTGACCAACAATGAAATGATATTATGTGATAGTTTGGAGCCAGATCCGTGTTAAGTAAGGTGCATAATAACCTTTTCCAAAATTACTGTATTAAGTTAGACAACGTGGATGAAATACTTTTTTTTATTGTAGCAACTTCTGTTGGGGAGATAGACAAACTTTCAATTTTATACAGAGCTCTTCTTCAGGTCTGGAAAAGTAAAACAGTGTCACTGCTTATGTTCTAGAATTTTCATTTCAGATGGCAAAATTCAGTATTATTCCGTTATTGTATGCCATGTCCCACATTTTTGTTGGTGAGAAAGACACAGCTTTTGAGCTTGTCTCAGTTCTGGGAAACTTAGTGTCACTGCAAACACCACTCACATTTTATTTTGGAGGTTAGGGGGCATGGACAAGGATGAGAGGGGAGCATAACCTCAAAGTTTGGAAAGCACTGCTATAAGATCTATATTTCTTTTGGTACATATTTAATTTCCATTTACAGTAATGGGACTCATGAATGTGGGAAAATTAATTACCTTTTATAATTAGCTAATACACATGTTATGGCATCTTTTCATATTACATAAAGTGTTTACTTTTATACTACTTTTCCCCTTGTCAATCAAGCTTAATAAATTAATCATGATTACTTTTAATCAAAGGCTTAATATACTCAGATTAATAACTCTTCTTGGGTGCTACTGAAACTGATATAATTTGTTTTGTTTACTATGAAATGTATTATTCTTTGAACATTCATGATTTTTAGTCACTTGTTCTTTAAGGACCTGACTCATGATGTTTGAGTAGTTGTGGCTAGCAATATTGAATTCCATACAAATAATGAAAGGATGAATTTTATTGAAAAGTGTAGCAGCTGCAGTCTTTTGATCACTGGCACAATAAAATACATTTCTAAAAATATTTCTGTGTTTATTATTAATTATTGTAACATCCATATGAGTGTGTTTCCTTTCTGGCTTATGAAAAAAGGGTTAACAGGCTTGTCAAGTGTGGCATTCTGGGAACTGAAGAGCTTAGCAAGAACCCTGGGAGTGGTAGTCCTTTTACCTTTTTCAGTCTCTTCCTCATTGTAATGGCTGCATGTTATAAGGCTCCATCTGTTCTTTCTGGGCAAGTTTATTTTAAAATTCTGTGTTGTTTTTTGTTGGTAAAATACCATTCCAGGAAGGGCCTCTGGTTCCCAGGGTATCATCACCTTAAGCAGTTCTTACTTGGATGTAAACACAAGGAAGAGAGCTGTATATGGAAGATGGCATTTAGAATAAAGGACAAAGGGGTTAATTGGAAAAGAAGAGCAATCCTAAAATTAACTAACCGCTTTTGGGATTTCAGTCAGATTACTTTTCATTTTACAAATATTTTTTAGTTTTACAAATATATTCCTATAGTGATGGGGTGAAGAGGGAGGAAGTAGCTGGGTGGCTGAGTTCCTGCTGAAATGATCACTGTAAAGCTGCTGAAATTTAATTGTATTGTCAATAGTGTGTTAGGTTTTTTTTAAGTTAAAGTAAATTAACTAAATGAACCTTTAAATGAAACAGTCTAGTTAAAACTAATATTTTTAGCAATTTACATTATTTGTTATTAATAGTCCCTTTAATTACTAAAACTGAAAGCTATTTTAAAATCTGATTCTTGCTTTGTTTTTTATTTAATCTCTGATTGGACAGTGAAAATAGACTAGTCAGTCTCTTTTTTTTTTTTCCACTTGTTTTGCTTTTTGGTTCTGATGAACTATAAAACTGCAAAGTTTCAATTGCAAACATTGTATGAGAATGAAATTTCAATTGAACACATTTTTAACGTTTTTAAAAACAAAGAAATTAATAGAAGTCTGTATTGGCCATAAGTTTTGTAAAAATTTGGCTTCAAAATATTTACATTTTGGGCCAAATTTAATCTGACTGTCTGTTTAAGAGGGGAACAATTACTTGTGTGTGTTGTTATTTCTAGATAGTTCAGTACCCAATTTATCTGAACCATGCAGCAATTTAGGTATAGTAAAATAACCTTTTGTTTGTTTTTTAATTTCCAGAGAGACAAGTGAAGCCATATTACAAAGAATTGTTGAGTACTTCAGCTTTTTCAGAATATCAGGTATTCTGACTGTTTTAAGCAGTGTTTCATATTTTTATAATGCAGTTAATTGAGTCAATTTAGAAAATTGTGGACAAATTACCTGGCAGAAGTGAAATTCGGTTGAAATCAATGGATTTGTATCTCTTTAAATGAAGTCTAAATTTGAAAGGTTTGGTGGGGGTGGGGTGTACAGGCTCCGGGTTGGAATGCAAGTGGGGGGTTCAGGCTCGGCTGGGGGTGGGGGCTTTGTGGTGGGGCCAGAGGTTAGGGCTTTGGGGTTCAGGAATGTGCTCAGGGCTGGGGGGGGCTCAAGAGGATAGGGAGTTGGAGGTGGGGCTTACCTGGGTGACTCCCTTCTGGTGACGGCAAAGAGTGGCTCCTTTTCGCTGGCCGAGGCAGCTCTATGCCAGGGCCATGGAGAAGTCTTTCTCCCCAGTGCAGCCCTGAGCCTTGAGGAGAAATTTAAGTCCAGAACTAAATCTGAGTTAGTTGAATCTATGATGGAATGGTGCTACTAGATTTATACTGGTGCAACTAAGAACAGGATTTGGTACCTATTTAGCATTTTGAAATACACATTTAATTATTAAAAAAAAAAAAAAAAAAGCAAGTGAAAAAGTGGCCTGTATTGTATCTGCTTTAAATTTCAGGTGATGAACAGTAAAAGCTGAGATGAAACCTCATCGAAGCACTGGACTTTTTAGAAGTCTGCTTGCTAATTGTTTCCATTGCTATCACCATCGCTACTCTCCTCCTCTTGTTAAAAGGACAGGTCACATGATGGAACTATCTATCTTTAGGCACAATTATTTATTGAAGAGAGTTAAACCTACTATGCCATTTAATGATTGGCCAAGGAGTTATCATCAAGATTTTAGAGTATTGTGGAAGCATGAAGCTGTGGAAAAATATCTAGAGACCTTAAACAAAGAATACCAGCGGATTGGCCAGTTGTTAAATGGTGGCTCAATGAATGAGCATGATCGAAGTACTCTGAGCAGAAGACATGCTCATTTATCCACACTTGCAGCTACGTTTCAAGAAATACAAGAGGCAGAAAGAGAAATTCAAGAGATAGATTCCATGTGTGCAAGTAAGTAAACTATATCTGATTATGCAAAGCAGTTTTTTTATGACGTGATATGCCTCTTCGCCCAGAATTTGAAACAAGTCACTCAGGGAGCAATCCAAGCACATGTATGTCCCTGTTAAAGCTTTCTAGATCCTACAATTGCATTTTGCTTTAGCTCCACTTCACCCAAATACGTTGCAAGGTCACATGAATGTTGTCTCTAGCTAAAGTATTCTAATAGTAAAATTTAATTTTACTAAATATTTTAGAAATGTACATCTGACCGTCCATGAGTCTGTTTGTTCTAGAAGTCCTCCTAAATGGTAAGAGCTAGGACCACCAAATTTGGTATGCAGCTTCCTCTTCTAACTTAGAGCAAGGTCAGGATAATCAGATGTGCATGGAATTGGATTGTTTCTCATAAAATGGAAAGAGAGGGATCTGGCAGAATGACCACGGGGGGGAACATCAAGGGGCCAGCGATGGGAGACAGATATAACCCCATTGGTCAAGCAGGGTGCAGGAGTGCAGAAAGGGACAGCTAACTACTATATATTTGTGAATGTTTGTCTATTTGTGTGCTTGTCTGTATGTTCCCCAACCACGGAACATGCACCCCTACCCCAGCTGTGCCCACTGGAGCTGCAGTGACCATGGAGAGGCACTTCTCACCTGGCCCAAGAGGTTGGACTGGTGCAGCCTGCCTACTGAACCCCTCATTGCTAGCCCCATCCCCTAGAAATGATTTTAATGAAGAATAACAAAACTTATTTCAGTTAAGGACCCAAGCAATGCTGGGTAAATCTTCTAGTATTTATTATTACTTCATATTTAAGACTACTCCGGCCTATGTTTCACAGGGCTAATGACAGTTTTCTTAGACATATTTTAGGTAAGGTTAATTCATTTGGGCAAGGGGAGGTGATTTACAGTATATGCCAGAATTTGGTGTTGCCATTTAAATTTAGATTTTGGTGTTTGGTTCATTGATATCTATTACATTATTGCCTCCCCACATCTCTTGGGAGATGTTCAACACCAGGGCCTGAATTATTAGGCTTCAATTTAACCTTGTGAAATACTAGTTCCTTCAAGATATTTGAGAACTCTTATGTGGAGTGAAATAAACAATGTTTATCTCATGATCAGAACTATTCCCAGAGGTTTTCAACATAATGAGTGATGGATGTGGAAGATGGGGTGAAAAGCAAGGTAGTAGAAATTGTTGTGGATACAATTACTATTAATATTACTTGGACTAGGATGAAATGGTAAAGAATTTCAAATACAAAGAAATGCTAAGGAGCTAAATTTGATAACTGCAACACTAGCATGTGAAATTTAGACTAGGCAGTGTAAGGCAATGCACATGCTAAGTAAGGAAAATAACCACTGATCATACTAAATACATTAATGGGTAGTAAATAGTAGAGAGAGACAACAAAATGTAGAGCAGGGAGGACTTGGAGAATGAGAGCCAAAGACAGACAGATATTGCATTGCTCTAATTACACTGAAATAGCCCTTCACCTCTTGGCAGAGTTATTATGTTTGGGAACTAGAGAAAATTTTGGCAGGAGCAAATCTATTGTGTATACTGACATATTTAAGTCAATGTAAGCTGCCATAGGTAGACTTAACTGTGTAGTGTAGACTAGGTGTCAGTGGTATCTCTACATCAAAGATGAGATACATTGGTAAGGAAGCTTAGACTGCCACTGCCTGTCTCTTCCTTTTCTTTGGTAAAATAGAGGAGTTTGGTCTCCAGGAATGTTGATCCACTTTACATTTACTTCTAAAAACAAACACCTAAATAAAAACCCTGATGTATTAGGACCCCATTCATTCTCAAGAAGGGGATAGTTCTGGATCCTTGTCTGTAGCCTCACTGTTGAGTCTGCCAAAATTCACCAGTTAGTGTAAATAGTGAATCATTTTAGCAGGAATTAGATTATCAATTTATTTGATTTATGCTAGTGGAGAACTGTAGGAAATGACTTTTAACTGCTACTGACTTTGGCTAGATTTGAACCAGAGTTGTAAAGATAAAATCCTCTGAGCCCCACTTCCAGTGTCTCAAGCCATCCAGGGCTCTTGAAGATTTAATTACTAATAGACATCCTCTTATGCTTCTGTTGTTGTTTGGTGTCTCATGTTGAGAAAGCAATTCCCTGCAATGCAAGCTGTTAGCTATTGTAATGGATGTAATTTGTCATTTCTATTACAATTTGCTCTAAACTAAATAAGATTGATTAACATTTATATCTATCATTGGAATTTAGAGCTAGACAGCAGAGATGAGAAGCAGCTGCTAGAACTTGCCTTAGAAGAAAAGGAAATCATTAACCAAAATATCAACACACATTGCAAAAAGGTGAGCTAGCGGTGAAGGTGCTGAGTCTTTAAGATTAATATCTCTTGACATTTTCATTTACATGTCTTCATACAGCCATGCAGTTTTATTGTTCCAGGCAAGATTTTTTGAACACAGACTGTAACACCTGCAGTTAATGAAACAAAGGCCTAGCGTCTTGTTTTTTGTTGATGGAAAAGACCTGGAAATATTCACTCTAACCGGTCTATCTACTGGCAAATGAATCTTAGAAGCTCTTTCTTTTAGACACTTTTGGTATGTGTGCTTGTTTGTAGATTATCATTGAAAAGGCTCTAACACAGTGAGCCGCTATGCCATGGCATGAGGTTCCATCAGTCGTTCATGGCAGCAGAAAGAGTACAGTGGTGTCTTGAAATGCTTTATCCACGTGGAACTCTTCAATCCTTTATCATTTTCTTCAGTTGAATGAGACCAGTGCGTGGAAATAATTGTAGTAAGAGAATCTGAAAGAAATTCAATGGAATGCTTTGTTGTTTTGTGAATCAAGTGTCTATATTTTAGAAAATTAAGATAATCTGTTGGTATGAAATTGACCTTGTTTTTCAGAAGATTCGATGTCCACGTAAACTGACTTTCATGGTTAATACTATGTTCACAAGACAGTGGGGTTGGTGGTCTCATGCTTGGTATTGTGGGAATCACATTTTTAGCTAGACTTGATTAACACATCAAAAACTCACCTGTGTGTACTAACAATCTCTGACTACAACACTGACAAGGCAATTTGAACACGCAGCTACCTGATTTGCATTTACAAGTCTGGGGTTTGTACGTGTAGACCAGTGTTTCCCAATTTTATTTTGCCACAGAAACCTTTTCAGCTTGAAAGAATTTCAAGGAACCCCTAGAGATACCAGAGTAAAATTTGTCAAGCCAAAAAATACAAGAAAAAGACCCACTGAGTCCCGCTACAAAAAGGCTCTGTCTCTTTAAGAGGAGGACGGGGGAGTGCTGAGTTCCGCGGCGCACCAATTGGGAAACACTGGTATAGATCGATGAAGCTGTAAACTTGATCAGGAAGGGAGACAATGATTTTTTGTTGTTGTTGTTCTTTCATTCTTTTCAGCTTTTCCAGAGTATAGTGCCAAGGGATAAACATGATGAAAGTGATGTTATTTTAGAGGTGACGGCGGGCAGAACCACTGGAGGTCAGCAAAGTCATCACAAGTAAACATTTCTCCAAACATCAATCCAGGTTTAGAAGACTTCAGTTGTTTCTTTTGCATTGTAATAATGTCAAATGACACTTACTAGAAATTAGTATTATTTGAACAAAGCACTGTCTCCAACGACAAAGATAGAGTTACTGCTAATGCTAAAAACTGGTAACTTTCAGGCAAGATTCTGTGAACTTATTTTTCATGTAGTGTTGTCTAAATATTTAATTTTTAGGTGACATTTGCCAGCAGTTCACCAAAGAAATGTTTGAGATGTACCAGAATTATGCATATTACAAATGTTGGACCTTTGAAATTCTGAACTACACAACAGCTGAGATTGGTATGATACAGTTCAGTTCTTTCTGCCAACAAGATTAACTTAAAGCTGCACCTTTGGATTATATCTCTTATACATTATTTGTCTTTAAAGGTGGATTGCACCATGCAGCTGCTCATATTTCAGGAGACTCTGTCTACAAGTATTTGAAATATGAAGGAGGGACTCACAGAGTTCAGCGAATTCCTGAGACTGGCCTTTCGTCAAGAATGCAGCGTATTCACACTGGGACAATGTCAGTTGTTGTCCTACCTCAGCCAGAGGAGGTAAACTAAACTTTAATCAGTACAATATTGAAATATCTTCCTGGCACTTCTTTTTGGCATTTTAGTAGTAGTATCTTTAAAACAACAAACCCCCAAAACTAAACCAAGTCACTGCTACTGTTTTATTGGTGCCAATTTGTATAGCCAAGTCCTAACAAAGGATACATAAGCTTGTCTTCTGTGTAAGGCTGTGACTCTTAACTCAGCACCTGACCAATGATACCTTGCAAACTTTACTGGACCCTCATAGGTGACTTTTCAGAAATCTACTATTGCCAGAGGTACAGCACAATTCAAGGGTATAAGAATACAGGCCAGCCAATACGTTTCATTACTTGGAAAGATAATGGGTAAATAACAAAACATACAATTTGTAAACATCAAGATGATAATAAGGGGACAAGTAATAGCATGGATTTGTCCTGGATCCAGTTCTGTTTAACATCTTCATCAGTGATTTAGAGAATGGCAGAGAGTACAATTATAAAGTTTGTGGGTGATATCACGCTAGAAGGGGTTGCAAGAGCTTTGGTCAATAAGATAAAAATTCTGGACAACTTAAAGAAATGGTCTGAAGTGAACAGTATAAAATTTAGTGAGGACAAATGCAAAGTACTCCATGTGGGAATGAACAGCCAGTTCACAAAAACTGAGTTGACCAGTGTGACATTGTTGAAAAAAGCAAACATAATTCTGAGATGTATTACAGGAGTTTTGTAAGCAAGACATAAAAAGTAATTCTGTCACTCTGCTGGGCTTCAGCAGGAGTATTGTGTCCTGTGTTGTGAGACACATTTCAGGAAAGAAGTGAACAAAGTGGATAAAGTCCAAAGGATAGCAACAAAAATAATTACAGGTGACTTATGAGAAAAGATTGAAAAAATGAGTTTGTGAGGTAAGAGGGACAGACCAGTTTTCAAGTACATAAAAGGTTGTTACATGGAGGAGGGTAAAACACTGTTGTTCACCTCTGATGGTAGGACAAGCAGCAGCGGGCTCATATCGTAGCAAGGGAGGTTTAGGTTGGAATTAGGAGACGCTTTCTGTCTGACAAATTGAGCCTTAGAACAGATTATCTAAGGAGGTTGTGAAATATCGGTCATTGGTTTTTAAAAACAGGTTAGACAAACAGCTGTCAGGTACAGTCTAGTTAGTACATCTGCTTTGAGTGCAGGAGACTGGACTAGATGATCTCAATATCCATTCCAGTCTTACACTTCTATGAGTCTATGAAAGTTAATGTTGTTAAGCTCTTCAGCTCCTGGCATTCACAGAACTGATCAACTCACTAGGATTAACAGATTGTAAATTAAATAATGTGTTGAAGGTTGGAGATACATCACGGCAAAAGTTTGGTATGATACAATCAACCTCTTGAAATACCCTTTTTCTTTTAAATCATGTGCCTTGTTACTTTTTTCTCTGCTTGCTTAGACTATAAAACTGAACTAGAGATTTGGCCTGTTTTTCTGAAATCTCCTTGTTGATGTCCAACCATCCGCTTAAACGCAACATAGCTCTTTCTCTTTCCCTGCAAGCTCTCTCCACAATCACGATGGACAGCACTATCCTCTCCCTGTCACTCAGGCCTAGAACGTAGGTATCATCTTCAGCTCAGTGCTTTACAACACATCAGAATAGTGTCTAAATCTTGCACCTCATTTCTGTACATTGCCAAGATTCAGCCTTTCGTTTCAGTCTATACAGCTGAAATTCTTGTCCAGGCTAGGGATGTGAACGACTAGTCAACTATCCCAGTGGTACACAACCCGTGGGGGGTCATGGCTGCCTTCCTGGGGGGTCGCAGCGCTTGGATCCATCCAGCTGCTTTTCCTGGCTTCCCGGCTCAGTGCCCAACGTACATGTGTCAGGGGTGGGGAAGTGGCAGGAGAGCAACTCAAGAATTAAAAGAATTCGGTGGCCCCCACAGGGGTTGTAAGTAAAAATAGGTTGAGCACCACTGAACTGTCCGATAACCAAATGCCTGACACCAGGCTCCCCATGGCATTTCCATGCAGCACTGCCTCAGGGAGCATGGGGCCAGCGGGGGACTGCTCCTTGCAGTGCTTTCACCTTTGAAGTGTAGCAACAGCCCTGGGGCTGTTGCTACATTTCAAAGGCAGAGGCACCTGTATTGACTAATTGCAAAAAAGCAAATAGGATGTTAGGAATCATTAAAAAAGGGGTAGAGAATAAGATGGAGAATATCTTCTTGCCCTTATATAAATCCATGGTATACCCACATCTTGAGTGGTCTCCTTATCTCAAAAAAGATATACTGGCATTAGAAAAGGTTCAGAGAAGGGCAACTAAAATGATTAGGGGTTTGGAACAGGTCCCATATGAGGAGCGATTAAAGGGACTAGGACTTTTCAGCTTGGAAAAGAGGAGACTAAGAGACTATGATAGAGGTCTATAAAATCAAGAGTGGTGTGGAGAAAGTGAATAAGGAAAAATTATTTACTTGTTCCCATAATATAAGAACTAGGGGCCACCAAATTAAATTAATGGGCAACAGGTTTAAAACAAATAAAAGGAAGTTCTTCTTCACACAGCGCATAATCAACCTGTGGAACTCCTTGCCTGAGGAGGTCGTGAAGGCTAGGATTATAACAGGGTTTAAAAGAGAACTAGATACATTCATGGAGCTTAAGTCCATTAATGGCTATTAGCCAGGATGGATAAGGAATGGTGTCCCTAGCCTCCGTTTGTCAGAAGGTGGAGATGGATGGCAGGAGAGGGATTGCTTGATCATTTCCTGTTGGGTTCACTCCCTCTGGAGTACCTGACATTGGCCACTGTCGGCAGACAGGATACTGGCTGGATGGACCTTTGGTCTGACCCGGTATGGCCATTCCTATATTCTTATGTTTTTATGAACAGTTGATGCAAATGCATCGACTATTCTATTAGCCAATTAACTGACACTTTACATCCCCAGTCCAAGGGCTCGTTGTCTTGTATCTCCACTGCTACAAACTCCCTTTTGGTCTTACTTCACTTATATCCATGAAAAACACTACAGCAAAAATCATTTTCCAGGCTTGTTGCTTTGACCAAGTCACTTCCATCTTTGCATTCCTCCACTGGCCCCCCCTTTTCTGCCACAAACATAGTATGAACTACAGTAAACTTCCAATAATCTGGCACCGTTAGGACCCAGGGGGTTCCAGATTATCAGATATGCTAGACTATTGGAAGCAGGGGGCTATGAGACGTCTGGGGTGGAGTGGGGGGGGATGCGCCCCTCAGCGCTGCAGGACCAACCCAGCAGCAGTCCAGCTGCTCTGCCCCAGACTTCCCCAAGTCAGCCGCTGCTGAAACAGACCAGTGGCTGAATTGGGAAAGCCGGGGGCAGAGCAGCTCCAATTGTCCAGCACTTCTGGGTTCCAGATGGTACCAGACCATTGGATGCCGGTAGGGCCGGACAGAGACATGGGCGAGCCGGGCAGCTGCCCAGGGCACCAACCCACGGGGGGCGCCTGATGGCAGTTGTAAGGGGCGCGCGGCGTCCCTTGCAACTGCCATCAGGAGCCACACGCCCGGCTCCCACAGCACCAGGCAGCAGTGCCCTTGCCTCTACGGCTGCAGGGCCAAGCACAGCCCGGCGCGTGCGCTAGTAGCGCTGGCTGGGCCGGGCTGCGCATGCGCCCTGCGCCCGGGGGCGGTGCTACATGTCCGGGCTCAGGGCGCCAAAAGGGCTCGGACTGGCCCTGGATGCCGGACCACTGGAGTTTTACTGTACTTAGCTTTTAAGGCCCTTCATGGCATATCTGCAACCCTATCAAAGACAATCAGTCAAAATCTTCTAACGTGATGCTTAAAATTAAACTTGTTTAGGTGTGTTAGCTGCAGTTTTAAAAAATGCCTAGACAGTTTTTAGTAACATGAACAATTGACTTGACAGAGTTGTACTTATGTCTCTTCAGTGCCTTTGGACTCTAGATGCTACCATACTAGATACTAAACAGTAATGTCTCTATTCTTCAGCAGTTTTAGGCCCTTATGGAAACACTTGCACATGTGCTCAAATCAGTTGGTCTACACAGGGGAGTTAAGTTAGGCACATTCATAAGTGTTTTTAGGATTGGGGCTTTTAGCTGAAGCTTGGGTCCACACTGGTGTTTAAACACAGGAAAGAAATCAAATGTAGTTGAGTTACTTCATCTGCTTCTGAGTCTCCTTGCCAACTGTTGTGGTTTTTACAGTAACATTTTCCTCTTTCTTAATTATTTTTTATGTTTAAGATGTTATGTTTAAGACTTTTCAAAAACAGAGGAAACTGACTGATTACACAGGGGAAACAGTGAAATTGACTATACACAATGGTTAGCAAAGGCACAAAGTAAACAAACTGAAAACAGGAATGTTGGTTGTTGACTAATTTCTTTCAGTTAGAGTAACCTTGGTGCTACTGATAACAATGGGAGATAAGGAAATTTTGGCAAGAATTAGTGTTTTTAAACTGATAGCATCTCTTTAAAAAGGACTGATAGCATCTCTTTAAAAAGGTTACGAGCAGATGGCAATTTAATTTTCTTTTACTCTAGGTAGATGTTAAAGTGCATCCAAAGGATTTGCGTATAGATACTTTTAGGGCCAAAGGTGCAGGAGGACAACATGTAAATACAACGGACAGTGCTGTGAGAATTGTGCATATTCCCACTGGTAAGTGTTTTGTATTTTTTAATCTGTGCCTTTTAGCACACACACGATACAAACTAGATCCTAAAACAAAGGCTCTGTTCCTGCAGGCTGCTTCACTTCGCACTAAGATCAGTCTGCACAGAACAGCTGGCAGGACAGAGAAAATCAGATGGATCTAACTTTTTTTGCAGGGGAGTGTCATGGTTTCTATGTGTTTGTGAAAAATAGTATTGCCACTTTTATCTTTACAATGTGACAAACTGAATAAATGGACCACACTTTTGGGTGGGACAGGGACATGGTGGTAGATGTAAATAACTTCTGCAAACTGTATACCCTTACCTCTCATTAAAGTAAGTGACAATTGAGGGTACAGTGTAAGGCATTGAGTCTTATGTAAACAAAGGACCAAGATAAGTATTATCTCCTTGGGCAAAGTGCTTTGAGATCTATTGATGAAAAACACCACATAATTATTATATTATATACACAAACAGTGTAATCCTATATCAGTTTTAAACATCCTACTGTATACAGGACAAATTATATTTTAAACACATATTAGCTGGTTTAAATGAACCTTGGATTTTCAGATGCAGCACCATAATTAAAGGTGCTCCATTTTAAAAAAAAATCCTTCAGGTTATCTTACCAGCTGTATTAAAATGTGTCCCATTTAAAATATTTTAAAACCGTATTGCAACTAAAATGTTTTAACTAACCTATTTTAAAAATACACCTTTCATCCAAGTGTGAACAGGCCCTTAGAGAAAGAGCAGTATGACTGGGTGGTTTCATTTGCCTATGTTTTAGGATTAATTCTGTTTGTTCTTTGTTACAGTGGGTCTTTGATCAGTGTTTTCTTGAATTATACACAGGACTAACAGTAGAGTGTCAGCAGGAGCGATCACAGCAATTAAACAAGGAAATAGCTCTGCGGACGCTGAGAACTAAGTTGTATCAGCAAATCATTGAGCGAGATTTCATCCAAACGCAGAATGCTAGAAAACTGCAGGTAAGAACATGTTTTCCTCATTGAGACTTGGTGAGGACATAATGCCATAGCTTTAGATTTTCATGGTTAGCAATAACCTGGGAAGAAAGTATGTACAGATAGATGTAGCTAAAAAGAAAAGCATGTGCTTGTAAATGTATTGAAGAATCAAGGCTAGTTTACATTGCTCTTTTAACTAAATGTAATTTTATACCTTCATGTAACTTAGACCCATTTTACTGCCCTTTTACACTAAAGAGCTTTTGTTTAAATGAGAATCTGGTACAAGAAGTTTTGGTACTCACATTCTGAATCCAATTCTAAAATACAGTAATTGCTAGGATCCTGCTGTGGGGAGAAGGAAGTGGGAATGAAAATATTCTTGATATTAAAAAAAAAAAAAATCTTGCCACTGCAGAGTCATTGGTTAAATTTCCAAAAACTTAACAAATTACCGTCTCTCATGAGGAAGAAATAACTTATATTGATTAACTGAAATTTAATTAAATTAATCTTACAACTGAAGTTGTAAAGTTGTTTTTTCCCCCGAACACCACCATTTTTCTCACTTGCTCTGAGCATCTTGTTCTTTGCAACGTGATTGTCTTAGTGGGCAGAAGCAATTGAAAGCTTCAGTTCTTAAAAACTTCCTAGACACTTATCAACCACAAACTGCAGATTGCATTTAGTGCTCCATCAGTCACTACAGTTGATGGAGCCTTTATCTCTTGTTGTTTGAAATTTAGGCTGAGATTTTTTTCAAAGCTGCCTGAAGTATTTGGATGTGCAGTTCCTAGTAAAATTAATGGGAATTGGGCATCCAAAATGAAACGCCCACCCCTAATGTTTCATAATATGTTAAATCAGTTTGGAAATATAAATGTGTCTGCAAGCAAGATTTTCAGAAGCATTTAAGTTAGTTAAGCACCAAGTTTCTGTTTATTTTTAATGGCAGCTGTGTATTTGTTTCTCTACGCACTTTTCAATCTCGCCCTCCATTTTAAAAAAAATAAACAAAACCAAAAAGTGTACTTGTAATTCAGTTTTGAAACTTTCAGATTTGCTTGTAACTCCGTCTTGTCACCACTAGAGGACTCCTAGTATCACAAATATTCTGTTTATTCCTTCAGCTGCATTCATTTCTCTGAGCCATACTCTTTAGTATGGCTTTCAGCTTCTCTCTGTTATATGGAGTACATTTTGAGATAGCTAATTGCATAATCAGAAGTGCCACTTTAATCATCACTATTGGGAATTGCAATCCTACAGTTTCATCTAGCTTGGACTGTGAGAGTCTCAAGCAAAGTTACTTGCTTTGTAAAGATAGTTGCCATTCAGAATGGGAGATTTAAACAGTGGCACCAACTAGAGACTTCTCACTTTCAAAATGGGAAAATATTTCCCAGTCTTGTGACCCTGAAGAACAGCTCCATATCATTCTTCACGTTGCTATCAAATGCATCTTTGAGCAGAGAGCTGTGGTGCATTTTAGCTGAAAAAAAATGTTTATCCTGAAAATTTGGGTAGTGTTTGGAAATGTATGGTTATATGGAAGTTGCACAACTAGTTCAATCATGGCTTTTTTTTTTCCAGCAAAAATTGTAAATAATAGTATTTTCTTTAGTGAGCAAGGGCCAGAATTTGAAAGATATGTAGGAACTTAGGCAGCTAAGCACGTAGTGGGATTTTCAAATGTTTGTTTACATGACTAGGCATTTAATGGTATTTTCAGTGTGCCTAAGCACATAGCTCTAGGCACCTCTCTGTATATTTAGGTACCGAATACCTTTCAAATTCTAGCTCTGTGGCTCATCAAAGTCAATGGGTACTGGGAGATGTCCACTGCTTCAACACACACATGCACATGAGTAACTATGCACATGCATGAGGCTATTTATATGTAAAATTACGTTATTTGCAAAAAATTTTGCGGGATCAGGTTCTTAAGTATAGTATAAACCGATTGTTCCAGCAGTATCAGTCAAATCTGAAGAATCACTGTAAACATAACATTTTCATACTTGATTGATCTAACTTGTGTTGAGACAGGTTAGCTAACAGTGACAACTTTGGCTTCTGACACTCCTTTTTAACTTCTGTTACCGCTACAAAGTCAATACAGAAATAGGAAGGTGGAATGTCTTAAACCTTGACAAAATTTGTGTGTGTAAGAGGCAGTTATGCAGATTATTAATAAGATGTGTAAATACTGTATGTATCTACAGAACAGGTTGATCCATTGCAATCTACGTTAAGCTCCTTTGGAAAGGTTTTTGTTTTTAAGATTCAAAAAATAATAGAAGTTGTTGTTGTTGTACAGATAGGAACAAGAGCCCAGTCAGAGAGAATCCGTACCTATAACTTCACCCAGGACAGAGTCACTGACCACAGGCTCTCATATGACGTCCGCAATATCAAGGTAGTTATGTTAAAGATTTTTCCATGTATTATCATTGAGAGACACTGTGTGTGTACCTGTCATAGGGCAGTACACTCATCTCTCCCAGAGGGCACTGTCGAGACCTTGGGCTTCTTGGGACCATATTCAACAATTGTGGTTATACACCAATGCCCCTCTCACCAAGGCAGTGCGGTCTAACAGCCAAAGTCTCTAGGAAACAAGTGCAGGCCCTCCCAGCTCTGGGATTGAGGCGGTGGTAGGGGCAGTGGTGGAAAAAGTACCCCAAAAAGTTACTTGAGTAAAAGTACTGCTGCTATGCAAAAAAAAAATGTAATTTAGTAAGAGTCAGAGTATCCTTCTGGAAAACTACTTTGAGTAAAAGTAAAAAAAGTATCGCATCTTAATTGTACTCAAATACCCAGGAATAAAATATAGCCATCCTATGGAAATCTATTATTAACCACCCGAATTATCATACCCACCATTTGTGGGGTGGGGGGCACTGATCTTACAGAAAAAATCAGTCAGGGGGCACACAACTGAGTGGCAACCCCCCCGAAAAAAACCCTCACTGATGTGGCCCCCAACTGAGATACCTCACTCCCCATGCACTCCAACCCCATGGCAGGGGAGGGAAGGTAGAGAAGGCAGGGAGGACCAAGCTTCAGGGCTTCCCACAGGCCAGATGAACTTTTTGGGGTCCCTGGATTAGTAGACTGTGATTCTCCGCAGGCTCTGAGGTGAGGTCAAAATGAGGGGTTCAGTGTATGGAAGGGAGTTGCCAGGGAATGGGGTAGGGATGAGCGTGAGGGTCTGGGTGAGACGTAGGGTGCTAGAGTGGGCTGGGAGTGGAGGTCTGGCCAGGAGGAAGGTGCAAGAGTGAGCTGAGGGTGGGTGTCTGGAAGGGTGGGAGGGTGCAGGAGCGGCTGGGCAGGAGGGGGGCGGTACAGAGGACAGATGGGGGTGCAGACACTGGCCATGAAGGGAGTGGGGGGGCACTTAGGTTACATCTACACTACAGGGTTTTTGCGCAAAAACCCACGGAGCGTCCATACGTCAAGTGTGTTTTTGCGCAAGTAAATTTACAGTGAATCAACAGAACAGAGGGCTTTTTGTGGTATAGTGTTACACTGAGGATAACTAAAGCCTAAATTTGCATCTGATTAGTATTAATTAAACCTCAGTGGAAGTTGCAGATACCACCAAACCTCATCTATCATAGCTGTTTGCTGACCCAAGAATGCTGCAGTAAATAAAAATGTTGCTCACTTTAAAAGGGCCAAACCATATATTGTAAAAGTTTTAAAAGCACAACAAGGAAAAGAAGGTAAATACTTTTTATCCCAACCCCAAGAAGGAAAGAAGATAGAAAAGTACCCCACAAACACAAGGTGACACAAAATACAATAATTACACAGTCCAGTAGTTGACAGTGGGTGAGAAGCTCCTATCTCTCAAGCCTTTGGCTAATTGAAAGCCTCTGGTGAAAGATAAGGAGGAGATCCCTCGCAGCGGTGACCCTCTGCGGTGCTCTCGACCTCAAGCCTTAGGCTCCTTCCGAGCCCTTAGTGAGGAACAGAGAGGCGATCCCTCGGAGACCCTGGGGACAGGTGTGGTGCAGGCAGGTAGTGAAGATCCTCGTCTGGGGCCTTCCACTCCTAGGCACAGGAATCACCGGTGGAGACTTGCCAGGCGCTGGTCGTCTGGTGGCTTCTGTTCTTCAGCAGGAACCAGTGATCGACGAGCTGTACCTGTTCCCTATACTGGACACACAACCTAGCTAGCTAACCCGACGCTCCCGTCACGGACAAGTACCCGGCCACTGGTGCAGTGAATCGACGCACTAATCCTAACGGACACACTCAATGACGAGAAGCTAGCTAACCCTAACTAACTAACTGAGACTGACAGGGTGACACAAACACAAGCAAGGTGGAAAAAGTGCGAACGAACACAGACAACTCTTAGCCAGGCCTTCAAAGCACCCGTCTCATAAAATATTCAGCATCTTTATCTTTACAATCATTGGACCCTGTACAGGAAAACAAGGGTCCCTGATTGGTTGCTTTGATAAACAAGTTGTAACAGCCTGGATCAGTGTGCTGCATGCAGCAGCACAGTGTGACATGTGCAGCTACTTGCGTGCCGTGTGCAGCATTCCTAGAAACTTCTAACTGAATATGAATACAGCTAATACATATTCATAACTAAAGATACATATTAATGAGGTGTCAAAGTGACAGGCTACAATAGGTATTCCTCTTTCTTCTAGGAATAACTCCTTTTTGTGCAAGAGCTCTTGCGCAAAGTGTGTGTGGATGGGCAGCAGGGTTTTTTTGCGCAAAAACAGGAAAGAGGAAAAAGCACAGGTGCCCTAGTGGCCATTCTGTAAATAGCAATCAGAGTTTCCTTTGGAAAGAGCTTACATGCAGTCTGGATGCTCTCTTGCGCATCACTTTTTTGATGCGCTTTTGCAGTGTGGATGTGCTCTTCTGCAAGAAGTTTTTGCAGAAGATCTCTTGCACAAGAAGCCTGCAGTGAAGACACAGCCTCACCTAGCTCCACACACCTTGCCACTCCCCGCTGCTCCTATTGGCCTGATTTCGGCCAGTGGGAGCAGAAGGAAAACCCTCCCCGTAGCAGTTTCCAGCACCACATTGCTCACAGTCCCCCTGGCTGGAGCAGCAGCATGCGGCACCATACTTCTCCCCAACATGCTGGATCTGCCCCGCGAGGCTTAGGGCTCCCCACTCCAGCATAGAGATTGTTTTTTAATTGAAAAGGTGTTTGCAGGGTCATGGTGCTTGTTGATTGGTTATTGTTTTAAAAAAATTGTCACTGCATGACAACTGGATGCTTTGTGCATGCGGCTGTGCTTTAGCAAATCAGAATGCTGGCTTGTGCAATTGTCAGAAGAGTGTTGAAAGTAGTGAGTAACAAAAATGCTTCTGGAAATGGTAGTGGAGTAAACAGTACAATATTTTCTAAAAAAAAAAAGTACTTGAGTAAATGTTGAAGTATCACAAAAATAAATTACTTGAGTAATGTACAAACACACACAAAAGAAATACTTGAGTAGTGTAACAAAGTATTTCTACTTACTTATTTCCACCTCTGGGTAGGAGGACCTAGGCTCTCCCTACTCCACTGGCTCCCAGCCCAGGGTCCTATTAGCAGTGGTGCATTCCACTGTGCTCTCAGCAGGGAATCCCACTGCAACACACTGAGATCCACACGTAACAATATCCTACACTGGGCTACTTCCTACCAGTCTCCACTGGCCTCCTTCCAAGGTCCTTCCTCCATATCTTCTCTAGCACAGATGTCTTGCTAGCTGGCTTCCCAGTCCAGTCCGTCTGGTGGTTCCCTTGCAGGAGCTCTGGTTCAGGCCTCCTTCCTCCCAATCTCCTGTAGTAGTGTAGGTGTCTCGCTGGCTGGTTTCCAGGTCTGATCTTTCAGGAAGTTCACCTGCAGGAGCTCTGGTAATGCTGCTGCCGCTGCCGCCGCCGCCACCCTCCTCCTCAGCCAGCCCAGACTGACCGTTCCTCCAGACTTTTATATCTGGGCTGTAGTCTGAACATGCCCAGCAGGGCTTCTTCAATCAGGTGAGCCTGGTTAGGCTCAGCTTTCCCAGTGCAGAGCTAGTACTCCTCTCCTCTTCCCGCCTCCCCATCACAATACCTATATAAATTACATCACTAGCCAAAGTTAATCTTGTGAAAGTAATTACTAAGTTTGTCAAGAAGCTAAGGGTATGTCTACACTACCCTCCTAGTTCAAACTAGCGGGGTAATGTAGGCATACCGCACTTGCAAATGAAGCCCGGGATTTGAATTTCCCGGGCTTCATTTGCATAAGCGGGGAGCCGCCATTTTTAAAACCCCGCTGGTTCGAACCCCGTGCAGCGCGGCTACACGGGGCACGAACTAGGTAGTTCGAACTAGGCTTCCTAGTTCGAACTACCGTTACTCCTTGTGAAATGAGGAGTAACGGTAGTTCGAACTAGGAAGCCTAGTTCGAACTACCTAGTTCGTGCCCCGTGTAGCCGCGCTGCACGGGGTTCGAACCAGCGGGGTTTTAAAAATGGCGGCTCCCCGCTTATGCAAATGAAGCCCGGGAAATTCAAATCCCGGGCTTCATTTGCAAGTGCGATATGCCTACATTACCCCGCTAGTTCGAACTAGCGGGGTAGTGTAGACATACCCTAAGAGTGCACATAAACTGTGAATTATCATTAAATGCTACTGATCAGTATAGATTGGGAAAGCCTATATCTTCCTTTCCATGCTTTGATGTATATTAAAAGTGTTTTGTATGAAGAAGGCCTGATAAGCGCATACTCCACCCCTGAGACATTCAGTGAGTCCTTCACCAAACCTGGGAGGACAAGAGTTGACATTCCTGATATATGTAGGGGGAAAAAAAAGAAGAATTTGTTTAAAAATTAAAAACCAAATAGCCTGCTCCAACCCAACCCAAATAGCCGGCTCATGGCAGAGGTGCTTAATGACAACTTTGTTTCGGTTTTCTTCAAGAAAATTGATGGTGAAAGGATGCCTAACATAGTGAGTGGTGGTGGAAGTGGGATAGGTTTAGAAGTTAAAAATAAAAAAATAAATTACTTGGAAAAGTTAGATGTCTGCAAGTCACGAGGCCTGATGAAATGCATCCTAGAATACTCAAGAAGCTGATAGAGGAAGTATCTGAGCCTTTAGCTATCATCTTTGAAAAATCATGGAAGTCAGGAGAGATTCCAGAAGACTGGAAAAGGGCAAACTTAGTGCCCATCTAAAAAGGGAAATAAGAACAACCCAGGAAACTACAGACCAGTCAGTTTAACTTCTGTGCCAGGGAAGATAATGGAGCAAGTAACTGAGATCTGCAAAGATCTGGAAGAAAATAAGGTGATAGGTAACAGCTAGCATGGGTTTGTAAAGAACAAATCACGTCAAACAAATCTGATAGCTTTCTTTTGATAAGATGATACATCTTGTGGATAAGGGGCAAGTGGTGGACATGGTATACCTAGACTTCAGGAAAGCATTTGATACAGTCTCTTATCAGTAAACTAGGGAAATACAGTAGCCCCATCTAGGTTGCAAGGTGGGTGCATAACTGACTGGATAACTGTTCTCAGAGAGCAGTTATTAATGGTTCAGAGTCATGCTGGAAGGGCATAACAAGTGGGATTCTGCAGGGGTCTGCTTTGGGACCAGTTCTGTTCAATATCTTCATCAACAATTTAGATATTGGCATAGAGAGTACGCTTAGTAAGTGTGCAGATGATACCAAATTGGGAGGGGTTACCAGTGCTTTTGGATGATGGGGCATAATTCAAATTGATCTGGACAAACTGGAGAAATGGTTTGAGGTAAACAGGATGAAGTTTAATACGGACAAATGCAAAGTACTTCACTTAGGAAGGAACAATCTGTTTCACACACAGAATGGGAAGCGACTGTCTAGGAAGGAGTACGGCAGAAAGGGATTTAAGGGTCATAGTGGACCCTTAACTATGAGTCAACAGTGTGACACTGTTGCAAAAAAAAAAATGATTCTGGGATGCATTAACAGGAGTGTTGTGAGCAAGACACGAGAAGTCATTCTTCCGCTCTACTCTGTGCTAATTAGGCCTCAGTTGGAGTATTGTGTGCAGTTCTGGGCTCCAATTTCTCCACATCTTTCTTGAAATGTGGTGAAGATCTAGAGAAGAGCAACAAAAATGACCAGAGATCTAGAAAACATGAGCAATGAGGGAAGACTGAAAGAACTGGTCTTGTTTCTTTTAGAAAAGGGAAGACTGAGAGGGGACATGATGGCTTTTTCAAGTATTTAAACGGGTGTTACAAGGAGGAGGGAGAAAAATTGTTCTCCTTGGCCTCTAATGTAGGACAAAAAGCACAATGGGCTTAAACTTCAGCAAGGGAGATTTAGGTTGGACATTAACCATCTGACAGGAAGTTTTTCCTAAACACTAGAATAAATTGCCTAGGGGAGTTGTAGAATCTCCATCACTGGAGATATTTAAGAGCAGTTTGGATAGACATCTATCAGGGATGATCTAGACAGTGCTTGGTCCTGTAATGAGTGCAAGAGACTGAACTCGATGCTCTCTAGAGGTCCCTTCCAGTTCTAGTATTCTGTGATTCTATGAACTCCCCCACCCCACCATTTCCAGACTGTCTTTATATGGTACAGAAGTAAAAACACACACCAGCAAACTTTTCTTTTTAATTTTTGCACTCTGCAGGTCACCTTTAAAGGAAACAGGAAAGTTTCTTTTTAAGGTTATCTGATGACATATTTCTGGGTAAAATTCTATATACAGTCGGTCCCCAACTTACAGATGAGTTATGTACCAAATGCTTGGTTGTAACTTGATCTGTTCGTAAGTTGGATTACATTCACTTACGTACAGCTGTGCTGTTCGTAAGTGCGGATTTCGTTCGTAATTTGGGGACCGGCTGTATACGAGGTTGGTCGTAAATACGAACAGTCGTAAGTCGATGCATTCATAACTCGGGGACCGGCTGTATGGTTAAATTACTTTTCACTTGAATTAATTTTTTTGCTCCTCACTTGCATGTGGCCCCCGACTGATTTTTCTCTGGGTCAGCAAGTCCTGACCCAGAAAAGGTTCTCCTCCCCATTTTAGGCGTTGGTGTTCGACAGAGGCACTTCCTTTTATTATTACCAAGAAGGTGCTAGGGAACCTAGGGTTGATTGCTCGCTTCCCCCCCCCCCCCCCCCGCTGCCTCTGTTTCAAAAGCAATGATGGGGGTGGGCGGAAAGCAGGAGCCGATGCTGGGGAGAGCTGGCTTAAAAGCTGGTTCCCCCCAACACCATCTCCATGGTGCTGCCTCCCTTTCACTCCACCCCTCTTCCCCGCTCCCTGCCTCCCCCCCATGCTGCTGCCTCTATCAGCCTTGCCTGCACACCCAGCTGTTACTACATATAAACTACAGAGCAGCGGCAGGGGTAGCTCCTGGACTGGCATGAACCAGGACTGAGCACCTTCCCTTATCGACTAATTGTGTAGTCAATAAAAAATTTATTGACTATATGATTGGTGAATTGCCTGCCTCTTAACATCCTTAATGTAACCACACGCTTTTCTTCAGCATCATGTCTTCGGCTGACTCCTTTACACCATCTAAGACTGATTTCACATGAGGGGAGTAATGCAAAATTGATGACTTAATGCATAAAGCTCAGGCTGCATGCAAATATATTCCAGGAATTTTTCTTGATTAATATTCCAGAAATATTGATCTATTCTAATAATTAATGCTTCTGTCTTTTGTTTGATAGGACTTTCTCTGTGGTGAAGGGGCATTGGATGAGCTAATCAGCAGATTGTTGGAGACTGCAGAAATGGAGGCTCTAATTGAACATTTAGAAAACTTTAAATCTTTAGAAGGAGGTGGCTGATATGTGTCTTGTACAAAATGCCACATCAGTCCTTGTGATCCTGTAGCGCAATAAAATAGTATTTCTTAGAGGTCTGATGTTGATAAAATCTATGTCTTTCTCATAGTCTTCTATGGTTAAATATGACACATTTATTTTTAACTGTGCAACATGCTTTTGAAAATATTTTACACATTAGCATTTCAGCTCTAAGTTTGCATTATTGTTGCATGAATTTAGTTTTGATGAAAGATGCCAGCCTAAGAGCAAACTGAAATCTTCAGTTTATCCACAGAACAGTATGTAGGGTTACCAGGTAGCCTTAAAAACATACCAGACACACTTCATGGGCGGGAGGGCTGGCTGGGAGGAAAAGGGGGGAGCCGGGAAGCAGAGCGGGTGGGGGCTGGCAGGGGGAGATGGGGGGGTGCAGCCAATGGGAAGTGGAGCTGGTCGGTGGGGGGGGATGGGGTTGGGTGGAACGGGGCTGGCCAGGGGAGATCGGGGCGAAAGGGGGGGGCCAGCGGGAGCGGGGCTGGCTGGGGGAGGAAGGCAGCGCTGGCGGGGGGTGCAGCGGGGCTGGCTAGGGAATATTGGGAGGAGGAACTATACGGCAGGAGGTAGAGTTGGCAACAGGGGCAGAGGTTGAGTACAGCAGGGCTGGCCAGAGGAGATCAGGAGAGGAGGGGAGAACTGGCTGCCGGAAGGAGGGCTGGCGGCGAGTGCAGCGGGTCTGGCCGGGGAAGATCGGGAGGAGAAGTGGGGAAAAAACAACTGGACGGTCAGGAGGGGGTGGGGCAGAGGTGAGTATCAGCCAGTTGGGAGTGGGACTGACCCAGGCAGTGCAGATCCCAGGGCGCTCCCGCCCCCAGCACGGTCCAGGCGAAGTGCGGGTCAGTCGAGCTGCAGCTCCACTACGTGCTTGACCAGCACACAGAAGCACGCAGCTGCCCCTCCTCCTCACATGCACCCAGGGCTCCCCGCCTCCCAGCCACTGCCCCCGCCAGGCTTCCAGGCGCCCAGTCGGAAAACCAGAAAATACCAGACATTGCACATGTTCAGTATTTTCTGGATTTTTTTAGTGGACAGAGCCCAAAAAAACCAGACTGTCCAGTAGAAAACCAGGCACCTGGCAACCCTAATATATCCTAAGCAATGCAGCCTCCCCTTCAGGGTGCCTTGAACCTTGAAAGAGGAGT
The DNA here is from genome assembly GCF_049634645.1 of Pelodiscus sinensis. Taxonomy (NCBI): domain Eukaryota; kingdom Metazoa; phylum Chordata; order Testudines; family Trionychidae; genus Pelodiscus; species Pelodiscus sinensis. The sequence continues at coordinate 284,017,129 of NC_134711.1, read as the reverse complement.
CAGAATGCAAGGTTGATTTCCATGCTTGATCAACTCTTAGCCCCTTTTCTGAGATGAACAGCAGGATCTCTCTGCAATGCCATTTTTGAAAGTTGCTTTGTTATGCCAATGTGTCTCCAAGGAATACGGCTGGGACCACAGGTAACAGTTTCCAGTAATAAATGGAGTGTCTGCACACACCATGACAGCAACAGACCCATTTGGATTTGCCATAGCACTCTAAAAATAGCTTTGAAGACAGCACTTTGAAGTTGCAGCTTGTCCTGGAGCTCAGGCCCTCAGTTTCTGACCTGCAAACCTGAGTCTGTTAGCCTGGAATGGGAGGCTGACTCCTGGGGCTGTAAAGATGTATCTCTGAAGGCTCTGATTCAGTCAGTTTCCCTAAATTCATTTTATAGTCAAGTCAATACTACTTCACAGGGGCCCAGATCATCCCCTCAAATTAAAAGCCCTGGCTCAGCTTTAGGAATGGAAACCTCTGCAGGCCCTCCCTTCCCCTGCCCCCAGATCTCTCCACATTATCCCATCAAGTGGTGGGGTAGGCCACTCCGTCTACTCCCCAAAAATATCCAAAGCCTGTAAGATAGCCAGAAAGCCATGGGAGGCCAAGGATATCAGTTGGAGGGCCTTGTCTCTATCAGGTAGGACCCTATATCTCAGTAGTTTGGCAGTGTGACTTCCTTTAGAACAAAATCGAATATAATTCATAACCTATCTGCACACAGTATTAAAAAAAGAATAAAGAAAAATCTAACAAATTTGTAAATAATTTGATCAACTCTCATATGTATGTGTCATCTTAGGTGTGAGTAAGAAGCTTTTAAGGAAGTATAACACAAATTACTTCAATTAATTACACAGCTTCAGGGTCCTGTAATAGGTTTTCTTAGAAAGTGGCATTTCCTCAAATATCACATTCCAGATACAGAATTAAAATTAGTTAAATCTTATAAAATGATCAGATGAAAAGCTCTATAACAAACAGTAACCTCAAGCCTCACTTCTAGTGTACATGAAAAAGAGATGTACTCTGTGGTGTTTTAACTGCAGCACCTTAGGGATACTTGCGACTAAGTTGGTTAATTTTCTTAAGCCCCTCTTTGTTGTTGATGGTTTTGTGCACAGTGATGAGAAAGGGGAAAGCAGAAGGGAGCTCCACTCTGCTGCTTAACTTCTGATGTCCCCAGTGCAGGCACTGAAGTTTATCAGCCAGGTCCTTTCTTCCAGCCCGTTCTAGGGCATCCTGAAGGATCTTTGTCTTGTTAAGTTTATTCCATGATCGTTCATACCTGCATTTGTTGCAGCAAACATTACAGCATTGTGATCAATCAGCATAAGATGCAAGTCATCCCCATTTGCACTTGAAGTGTACCAACTATATATATTTGTAAAATATGGCATATTTACCTCCCCCCAACAGACAAGATACTATTTGAGATCATATCTTCCTTTTACTTTCTAGTACCACTGTTGGATTCCAATGGAGATAAGAAAAGGGACACTGCAGCAGAAAATAGTGTAAGCTCCTTTGGCTACATTTGCAGTAGGAAAATCAAGACTGGTGGAGCTATACCCTTTGTGAATTACTGCTCCTAATTTCTCCCAGCCAATATTTGCAAAACTGGATACCCTACATTTAAGGTTTTCAGGCCCTGTTTAAGTACTTAAATATAGACTGAGTTTCCACAGTGCTTAATGTTTACCTGTAAAATAAAAATTGTAACAAACAAATTAAATACCTACTTTACTACCCACTACTCTCACTTTCTTCAGTATTCAGAACTATATAATGTGGACCTCGTACTTTGGCATAATAATTCATCTGAAGAAGTGGATTGTGCCCACAAAAGTGCATGATACCGTCTACGTGTTTTGTTAGTCTCTAAGCTGATGCAAGGTTATTTGTTGTTTAAGTTTTTCCAGTTACAGACTAACTCAGCTACCCCTCTGAAGCAAAATGTCAAACATTGTAAGTCAATGTTTTAGAGATTCTAAGGCCAGAAGAGACCATTGTGATTAAGACTTTGTGTAACATAGGCCATAGAACACCACTCTCCCCCAAATCCCTAGAGGAGGAGGGTTTTTTTAATCCAAACTTGATTTAAAAATTATTAGTGATGGAGAGTCCATCATGATCTTGGTTAAGTGTTCCAATAATCAGTTATCCTCACTGTCAAAAAGGAATGCCTTATTTCCAGTCCGAATTTGTCTAGCATCAACTTCCAGCCATTGTATTGTGTTATATCTCACTCTGCTGAAAAGCCCATTATTGAATATTTGTTCCTTATGTAGATACTTGACTGTAATCAAGTTACTCCTTCACTTTCTCTTTGATCCCTTGGGGTATGTTTACACTGCAATAAAGCACCTCTGGCTAGCCCATTTCAGTTGACTCAAGCTCTCAGTGCTGAGATCGTGTGTTTTTAAAACTGAAGCACAGATGTTTGGGTGAGCTGGATCTCAGGCTCTCGAGGGTCCCAGAATCAGTACCAGCCCATGCCCAAACAGCTGACATGAGCGAGCCATGGTTGTTTTATTGCAGTGTAAACATACCCTTTGAGTCTGTCGTTATAAAGCATGTTTTCTAATCCTTTAATCATTCTTATGGCTTTTCTTGGAAACCCTCTCCAATTTATCAACACCCTTCTTGAATTGTGATATGAACTGGGCCTGGTATTTCAGCACCACTCTCACCGTTAACAGATACAGAGGTAAAATAACCTAGCTACTTCTGGTGGTTCCCCTGCTTACGCATCCCATGATTGCTCTAGCTCTTTTGGCCACAGTGTGACGACGCATTCAGGGTTCACTTCTATCCACCATGACCAGCAAACCTTTTTCAAAGTCATTGTTTCCCAGTATTGTGTCCCCTATTCCTTAAGTATGGCAGACATTCTTTATTCCTACATGTATTCATTTACATTTAGCCATATTGAAATGTATATTGTTTGCCCCCTATACCAAGTGATTCAGATCGCTTTGAATCAGTGACTTGTCCTCTTCATTATTTACCATTTCCCCCAGTTTGTGTGTCATCTACAAACTTTATCCAGATCATTGACAAAAATGTTAAATAGCATAGGGCCAAGAACCAATCCCTGTGGAACCTCATTGGCAATACACCCACTTAATGATAATTCCCTATTTACAGTTATATTTTGAGACCTATCAGTTAGCCAGTTTTTAATCCATGTAACGTGTGCCATGGTAAATTTAGATCATTCTAGTTTTTTAATCAAAATTGTAGTAAGTCAACCACATTACAGAAATCCAAGTACATTTTCATCAACATTTAACTTTATCAACCAAATTTGTATTCTCACCAAAAAAAAGAGAGCAAGTTATTTTGACAAGATCCCTTTTCCATAAACCCATATTGCATTAATTATATTACCCTCCTAATTCTTTATTAATGGATTACCATATCAGTTGCCCCATTATCTTGCCTGGGAATGGAATCAGGCTGATGGTCCTATAATTAGCTTCCCACTTTAACTCCTATTTAGTCACAGATCTTCACACTCTCTTGTAAATGTAAAAGCAAAATACCTATTTCTGATGTCTCTGGTTCTGGTCGTTGGGTTATTTAGGCTGGTATTGTATTTCATTTCCGGTGAACTGCACCATAACAAAGCTAATCACATTTTATAGATCCATCCAAAACGTTTGTTCACTTTTTATTTCCTATCCCTTGCTTTTACTTTCTGCCTCTTTCTTCCACTCTTCTCTCCTAGGTATGTGGAAGATAGTACAATGCTGCACTACTCTGATGAATACACTAGAACAGATTAGGTGCCATTGAGGCAGAAACCTGGCTCTGTGTGTACTCTTTCCCAGCTACAGCCCCACCTCATCATCACCATTTTTTCTTACCCACTTTTAGAGAATGTGTGGTTGTGTCTAGTTATGGGCAGTAGAACAGAGCAGTTCTTGCACCCAGGATTTCAGAGGCTGCAATTGTGGCTGCCTGCTGCCCTTGGCTTAGGGGAAGGAATTGTTGGCATAATAGGAGACTCGTGTAGCCTCCAGCAAGGATCAGACATAATCTGACCCACGTGAGACTGAGCTAACATATTATACAAAACCGGTCATAGCACGCAGAGGGATTCAGGACGATGCCCTTAGCAAGAAGGGTTATTTTAATGACCTTAAAATTAGATCCTACATTTACTGCAAAAATTTAATCTATTGAAAAGTCACCAAATTGCTTCATGTAACTGGTTGATTGGACAAGGATTAGCGATCATCACAGCAGTTTGCTTAATGTCTGATTATACAATCCATGGGTGTATAAGAATACAAAGCTAGAGACACTGTATTTGTACAGGGTTATGCTTTAAGCTTTTTTGGGCAGGCACCCTCTTACGGGTCTGGCACAGTTTATCTCCTATACATCACAGTTAGAGTGCTACAGAAACAATAATAAAGATGGAGAAAAAAATAAATAATTTTAAAGAAACAAATTTGTTCTTGCTGCACACAAATCAACTGTTTCATCTCTACTCTAAAAACAGTTCTATCCCTTGGGCATGCTAACGTGCTGTTACTGCAATTCTAACAAGCTTTAATGAACATTTTGACATTGTGTCTGTATCGAAGTATGAACTCCATTCTCTATTACGTATTGAATACATATATACTTATTGGAGGGCAGCCTCGTTACTGCATACCAGGCAGCTGCCCTATTTGGAAAAGATATCGGATACCTCATTGAAGAACTATCATTGAGAAGCTATCAAGGCTGCAGTCTAGGGTGACTGCATTTTATTATCTCAACTACCGGTCCAACCCAGAGAACAAGTTTATTTTTTCTGCACAGATGGGGCAAGCAGGACTGGGGGCAGGACCTGGATCTCTACATGGCAGAGGAGTATGATCAGTTGATGAAGGTAAGGCTGGCGGAGGCAAGGCCTAGCCCTGTCCCTTCTGCTAAGGTCCTGTTGTTGGGCAACCCGGCCTCCCCAGCCCAGAGCATGGGGAGGGTAGGCAGCACATGGCCCAAGCCTCCCTGGCCTCAGAGAATGGGAAAGGAGGAGGGCGGGTGGCTCCAGCCTCCCCGGCCCCTGAGCACAGAGAGGGAGGAGGGCACATGGTTTCAGCCTCCCTGGGCCCAGAGCACCAGGAGGGCAGGTGCTGGGGGCTGGAACGCTCCTCTCCCAGAATGCCTACAGGAGGCGTTCTGGGGGTGGAGTGTGGGCGGGTCCAGGCTGGCGGTTTGGGAAGGCTGTGCCTTTCTCTGCCTAGCATACCAGCTGCCCATGCAGAGAAGCAACTTAAGAGCAACATTCGCTCTGTGCTGGAGGACTGACCATGGCCCCATGTAAGAAGGAGATTGAGATTGGCTAGAGTTCCTCCTGCATTCTAACATCCCTGGCAAACTGGAACTCTCAGATGCTGTGAGATCGACCGATTTTGTTTTAAAAAAATGTGTAAGTCTTGAGCAGCTTAAGAGTCAAGTGACAGTAATTAAGAAATTCCTTTGCTCAGTCTGTGTATCTTGCGTTCCTGCCAGCCTGTCCCCAAATGGGTTAAACTAGGCGCTCAGAGCATCCACAACCTAAGTGGGATTCTGAGGAGAGGGGGGTGAGAAGCAAGGCAGTTGCCTAGCTTCGGCAGGGGAAGGGTTAAAGCAGGCTGGAGAGAGCCTGTGCAGAGACCCAGCAAATGAAAAAAGGGCTCTTAGAAGGAGCCAATCAATCAGGGAGTGGCTTGCTGGGGCAGCCCCGGATTTAAGGAGCTGCTCAGCAAAGCCGAGGGTAGTTGGAACCTGAGCAGGAAAGGCGCAGGATTGATTTCAAAGGAAGTGCCTTAGAGAGAGAAGTGCTGGGTAGGCTCAGGAGAGGGAGGGAGGCTGCAGGCCTTGATGTAAGGGGCAGGGAGGTTCATGGTTCACAGTGTCCCAAGTAAAATGAGGTAGTAGATGGGGAAAGGAGGAGGGTAGGACAAGGCTGCCACCAGAGGGTCCCTGGGCCAGGACCCAGAATAGTGGTGGGGCCTGGGTCCCTCCTGTCTCCTTACACCACACCTTGTCACTTTCAGGAGGGCCCTTTAGAGCTTGTGGCTAGATTAAGGCTGTAGTTGGCCATGGTGGCCAGTACAAGCCTGAGGACTGCTGATACCCCTGGAAGGGGGATGAGACCAGTGTGGTGGACAGTGCTGGGAGGCAGTGTCTTGAAGAGGATGCTGTGATCCGGGGAATGACATGGGTCTGGAACAGAGAGTGGAGCATGCATGGAATGCGGAAGGCTGAGATACTGGCCAGAAGGGAATGCCCTGCAGAGGACAGAGCTAATTCCTGGAGTGACCCACAGGACGTGTTGTAGCACTGAGTATGCCTGTTACAGGGAGCATGTGTAGGCACTTTTGGGTGGGGGATTAAAAGGTCTCAGACACTGGTTTTACAGTGTAGGGTAGATGGGCATTGGTCTCCCATGTGCTGAAGAAGGGTGCCAGATGAGATATGAGGCTATGTCTACACTGGAAAGGTTTGGTGACAAAAGTACTGTCGATGTGCAATTGTCACCAAAAGTGGAAAATGATCATTATGGTCATGAAATGTTGACATTGCTAGCATCCTGTTGACCGAGCAAAGCAATGTAGATAAGCATCCCACAGTGTAGTGTTGTGGGAAGTCAGAGCTGATCCCGGTGCTTCCTCGGATTCCCTTGTAGCTCTGTGAGCTCTCCTTGATGAGGAATGTCAAAGCAGCACAGCATTCTCTCCAGCCCTCCCCCTGTAGCAGCTGTCTGCCTACTGCTGTGTTCCTAGTACAGGGCAGAACAGAAGCATTCCAATGATTTGTTCTTTGTTCCCCAAACAGAGCAGCTCACTTCATTGTCAGATAATTCCCAAAGCCTTGAAAGGGTAGAGCTGTATGCCTGCAGTGCAGCAGAGATCACAAAACACTGAGCAAAGTCATCAGGGCAGGCATTGTGGGATATTGGCAGAAGCCAGTTCTCTCAGCAAACAAACAAGAGACACTGGCTATTTGTTCACAATAAAGGAAGGGAAAAAGACAAAAGTCTCTTGCAGGGGTGGAAGTTTTTTATGGCCAAAACTGGGTGTTTTGGCCATAAAAAGTCACATTACATTTCAAATTCTCTCCCTGTTCTGTTGCCAAAAGGAAGCTACGCAAATGTCGATAAGGCCTGAGTGCACTCATTAGTCCCAGAAATAGAAAAAGTGACGAAACTCTATTCAGAGTTGGTTTTGAAGCACTTGTGGGCCCCATACGTGGGTTTATTTGCAACAGACTGCTGACCATACAAAAGAGTTTTGGGCCAGGTTGTGACAAGTATCATAAATATTTATTTTATAGGAGAAAAGAAATAGCAATAACCTAAAATTAGTCCCATAGGTCAGGGGCTATCTTAACTGTGAGATGTGGATGAAAGTATACAATGATCTAAACTATTTATTTGAAAGGATGAAGGACTTTGCACTTCTCACCATTAGCTACTTACCAGCACTCCAGCATTTTCTGTGCTTGAATCTTCTTCTCTGTGCTAGCTGAGTGAAACTGGGTTATTTCTGCTCTGCTGAATCCCAGCTCGCTAGCAACAATTGTCCACTCAAAACCCAGTTGCTTACCCAGTTCTTGTACTGATTTCAGGTTAATGACAGCATCCTAGCAGTCAAACAAATTCACATTGTTTTAACTTACGGAAAAGAATGTTATGCCATAAAGAGAAATGCAAAATACTACTCTTAAGAAGGGGGAAAAACTGCAAAACCTAAATGAAAACTGGCTAGCAGGTAGTACGCCTGAAAATGATTGGGGAGGTACAGTGGATCACAACTTGAAAATGAATCAATAATATAAAGCAGTTGTGGGAAAAGCTAATGCCATTCTGGCATATATTAACTGGAGCATCATATGGGAGACATGTTAGGTAATTGTCTCATTCACTTGGCAGTAGTGAGGCCTCAGCTGGAGTACCTTGTCCAATTTAGTGCGCCACACTCTTTAAAAAGCTGTGGACATCCTGGAGAAGTCCAGGGGTGAGCAACAAAATCTATAAAAAGTATTAAAAACCTGCCTTATGAAGAAAAGTTTAAAAAACAAACCAGGCTGTTATGGAGGATGGGGATCAACTGTTCTTCATGTCCACTGTTGACAGGGAACAAAATCAACTTTGTAGCAAATGGGATAGATATTAGAGGAAACATGGTAGCTATGCACTGGAAGAGGCTTCTGGAAGGGGCTGTGGAATCTACATCACTGGAAGTTTTCAAGAACAGGTTGGCCAAATCCTTTCGGCTATGAGGTAAGTATAGCTGGTCCTGCATCAGCACAGTGCAACGGACTAGATGATTTTTTTTTCAGCACCACAAACTATGTTCAGTCTATGGCCCTGACATATACATATTAAAGTGAACAATGGATCGCCTTTTTAGTCTGTGTAATGTTCCTAGCATAAGCAGGTCTTAGTCCAGAAGTACAGCCTCTCTCCAACTTACTAACCGGTTACGGACCAAGCAATTGGTCCATAACTTGGTTTGTTTGTAAGTTGGACCCCACAGAGTTACACACGACCACGCTGTTCATAAGCATGGATCGTGTTCGTAACTCGGGGACCAGCTGTAGTGAGCCTACGTGTGACCACACAAATAACAGTAATAAAAAGCTTCCAGATCGGTAAATTGATGTGCACAAATACTACACACCTGGTGGAAGGGATATGAAAAGTTAACAAGTAAGCATCACCTGTTAACCAGTGGGGACTGGAGCAGCTCCCCGTCTGTCACAGGCAGGGAGTTGCTCCATCCCCACAGGACCCACTGTGGACAGGGGCTGCTCTTGCTGTCGAGAGCAGCCCCTATCCACAATGGGCCTGGGTGCACCATAGGCAAGGGCTGCGGTGGCTAGGCAGAAGCAGCCCCTGCCTGTGGTGGGGAAAGAGGAGGCTGCTCCAGCCTGCCCCCGCCTTTAATCGGTTAACCAGTTAAATGTGATGTTTAACTGGTTAACCAGTTAAATGGGGATTTTACATCCCTACCTGGTGATGAGGCATATTTGATAAGAGGTGGAATCATAGAAAAATGCATTTATAATGCATCTTGGGGTATATCTACATGGGAACTGGAGATCTGCTTTCCAATGCAGATAGATCTGATTGAATAAGTATGTTGAGGATAGACATGTAGCCGGGGCATCATGAGAGCCCGTCCACATGAGTACAGTGCCATTTGAAATCCTAGGCATGCGCAGGTGGGGCAGCTGGCCCATTCCATGCCATGACTAGGCTTCTATTCTTAGTGTGCTAGCTTGATCAAAGCTACTTGAACTGGAAGTTACATCTCTATCTCCAGTGTAAGCATGTCCTTTGACCACATACCCTATAAGCCCCTTTTGCTTTTTGCCTCATCTTGGTCTGTGCTAAATCTCTCTGCTTGCCAGTGACTTGAAGGGATTATCATATGAATCCTATTCACACCTTCATTACATTAGCCCAGCCTCCTACTCTGGGGGAGAAGTCATCATGCCAGCTGGTGGTCACTGGTGTTCTCTGACCCTGCCTTGATCCTCAGCAGGGACTTACATGTTGATTTTGTACAGTTCTTTAAAGAATGCATGACCTTTATTAGGAAAGGGACTGTTTCTCCATATCTTTACAGCATCTAGTCCATTTTGGTTGCTATTATCATATAAATACATTTCTGTTTAGTATTAAACATCTTGTTTAGCGTTACCAGAGGCAATTTTACTAGGAGCATTTAGAACTTAACATGAATATGTATTAAAAATTAGATAATCTAATTAGCATAGGAGACAAATATGTTCTTCAGGCACTAGCAAGGCTAATCACCAAGACCCTTCTCAATTTACCTGTATTATAGTATCCCAGCACTATAATGACTAAGTATTCAAGGCATAATTTTCCATTTCTAGGAGCTGTAACTGCATGAATATGGATAAATATAACACTTTAAGCATTTTTATCTTAAAATTAATGGCCCAAAGATTAATGGCTTCTCTGAAACACTTTTGGAGAACATTCCATGTGGTGAAAAGAAGCAAAAAAAATCCCCACGACTTTACATGAAGAGTAAGTGTACTTTTTGTTTACCTCTTGGGCTTTATTTGGCATTTTTATTGTAGATTCCACTTGAACATCGGACAAAACTTCTTTATCTTCTATGTAGCAGCTATTGGGATGGCAATGAGAAAAATAAGAATGTTATATATATTATTATTTTTGACAGCAATTATATTTCACACCTTACTTTCCAAAAGTATTGGTACTATAGTTCCTACATCATTTACTATTTAAACAGCATCAGCTCTTCTAACTGGCCTGGAAAAGCCAAGATATGCAAATGAGCTGTAGATAATACCTCACAGGTCCTATCACAGAAGGGTGTTGTCAATGCTTTTGGCTTTTTATATTGCTGTTGAAATTCAGGTCTCTCCTGAACTATGCTGGAGAAAATCAAGGGTAATGCATTGTGGTAGAGGAGGCCATGGTGGCAATACCTAAGGGTGTCTTCATGATTCCTGGATCATTGGATAGCTTCAGTACTTCTCATGTTAAGGCTGATCAGCTGTTCAGGCCCTCAGAACTGGGTAGGGAATAAGAGAGAGCAGAATCCTTTTCTTGTGCGCACATTTCCTGTTCCACAACCTCTTTACAGCTTGAATGGAACAATATGATTTTCTGAGCCAGGTCCCCCAATATTTCATCGATACTAAATGCTTGAAATGATAAATGGACATTCTAACCCAAACAAACACTGCTTTCCACATACTTGTACATGTACAAATGTGAACCTGCATATAACTATACACTTGTCTTTATGCACATTAACTATTTTTGATTGTGTGTGAGACCAGGCATCTTTCCTACATTGTTCTGCACACTCACCTTTCTTAGGGTTTGGCTTTACTGACCAACCAATTAACAATACAATCACAAATTGTGCTTAAGTTTTCTCTCCTTACGACTTCTCAACCCACTCTCTAGAAGTTTTGTTTCAAAGAGTCACTCCTAATTCCCTTGTGTCTGTGTTGGAATAATGAGGCATCTGCCTCGTGACTCAGCTTTCTCAGCAGGGTCAACATATGCGAACAGAATGAGAATCTCTCAGCCAATGCAGCCAGTTTAGTACCGTGTGCACATAGGGAGGCATAGTTTCTGACAACGTAGTTTCTCATACAAATCTTTTCTCTGCAGTTTACTCCCCAACAAGCAAAGGCAGAACACATCTTTTGTTAGATTGGGAATTCATAAAGGGAATCTTTCATGGAGACATGTTATCCAGAGTCCATGGTTGATGTGTGGAGACCTACAGTATTCCCATGACCATTTTTAATGAAAAATTAATTGTGATCTATTCTGATCTATTTCCTTCTTCATCTGACTTCTAGAACAGAAATTTCCCTCCATAGTCTAGCAACATATTCCAAAGTGAAACAGCAGGAATCACTGTCATAGAATCCTAGAGCTGGAAGAAACCTCAGGAGGTTATCGAGTCCAGCCCCCTGCCCAAAGCAGGACCAACCCCAACTAAATCAACCCAGCCAGGGCTTTGTCAAGCTGAGACTTAAAAACTTCTAGGGATGGAGATTCCACCACCTTCCTAGGTAACCCATTCCAGTGCTTCACCACCCTCCTAGTGAAATAATTTTTTCTAATATCCAACCTAGACCTTCTAGACCTCCCCCACTGTAACTTGAGACCATTGCTCCTTGTTCTGCCATCTGTCACTAATGAGAACAGCCTCTCTCTATCCTCTTTGGAACCTTCCTTCAGGAAGTTGAAGGCTGCTATCAAATCCCCCCTCACTCTTCTCTTCTGCAGACTAAATAAGCCCAAATCCCTCAGCCTCTCCTCTTAGGTCATGTGCTCCAGCCCCCTAATCATTTTGGTTGGTTGACCAAACTGTAAAACATGCTAAAAATCTATGACTTCTCATGTGTCTAAGTATAATGGTACTTTCATAGCATTGTTAAATTATATATCCATTTCCTATGTGCATGAGTTAAACATAAGCATAGGAGGAAATACTAACACTTCATAGAAAAACCATTAAGCCTACCAAAGTTATGAGTAAGACAGTGGAAATACAGATTTTTTTCTAGACCAGTAGAAAAATATCAGTGTGAATAAAAATCCAGCCTTCATTTCATCATTCATAAAATGTATCAGCAAAGTTCTCAGTAATCCTGAAGCTATGAGGCTATGTCTACACTACGTGCTTTGCTGGAAGAGGCAATGCAAATGAAGCACGGATTAGTATTTTTTGTGCTTCATTTGCATAATCTCTTCCAATCCGTTTTTGCGCAAAAACAAGCAATGTGGACATTTCCATTTTGTGAAAAAAAAACTTTTTGCACAAAATGGAAATGTCCACACTGCTTGTTTTTGTGCAAAAACAGATCGGAAAAGATTATGAAAATGAAGCACGAGAAAATGCTAATCAGACATAGCCTGAATTAATTCAGTCACTTGGAAAACTAACCAGTTATTCTTATAACCATATTACAAAATGAAGATTGTTTCTTTGGCTTATGTTTGTGTTAGTCAGTGACTTTAGTATTTTGAAGATTATGAATGTTTCCTGAAGTAGATAATTCCCAGAAATAGTCTCTGCCTAAATGAGGATAAAACATATTTCATAACCAGCAAAACCATTTGCTTGGACCTTACCTTATTTCTTCTGTCCTTCCTATGTGGCTGAACAAGTGTGTCTCTTTCTGTAAAAGAAATTCCTAAACAAGTTTACTACAAGATTTTCATATTTAAAAAAAAACTTGATACAAATTTTTGTTTGTATTACGCATCTTTTTAAAGTTCTTAACCTTAATCTTTCTGAGCTGTTTCTCATCCAGAAGATCAATAACTGTGAAGACCCCTTTATCATAGTCTGTTACACAAAAAAATCCTTTCTTATATATACTTTGGATGTTGCTAAGCAGTAACTACAACAAACACCAATAGCAGTCTGTTAAAAATTAAAAAGTTAACAATTTTAACCAAAGGTCATTTGTTACTCATGACTGATGCACTGGTCAGAGCAATTTCCAATAGTTGCTTAATGCACTACTGGAAGACACTCAGATGCTATGGTGATGAGCATGATATAAGAATCTAGATAGAATACAATTTCATATAAACAGTTGTTTAATAACACACAGCTTATATTTGACATTATACTCAGTACGCTAAATCTCTTATGCTGCCTTAAAAATCTGTAATATGAATAGGCGTATCAGCAATACTTTTGAGTGCCAGTCAGCATTTTCATATCAGATCCATTTAAGCAGCTGGCAATATCCTGTTCTTGGAATGGAGAAGTTATAAAATAAGAATGGTCAGTTGGCCTGGCAAATAAGGAATTTTTAAAAACCAACACAACTTCTAACAGTTCCATTGTTCCTCACTGTTTATCCATTTTAACATTTGATTTACAGTTTCTTTTCAAGCTGGCACGTATAATTTTGGCAAAAAAACTCCTAACATTATTTTAGACTATTTCTACATTTACAAGTTCAGATTTGATAATTTGATTTGATACAAGTTTCATTCCATTTTCTGGAAATTGTGACTGGCAGCTCCATGCATCAAACTCCCATTTCTTGAGATTACTGCTTTATTTACAATACAATATTGCTTTTTGTACAGCAACTTTCAAACAAACAATGTAATCGTTTTACATAGCAAAGTTCCATAATCACAGAAAGAAATAGTATAATTTAAAAGTTAAATAGCAGGTAGAGGGAAGGAAGAATTGTGAGGTAGATGAAAGGGAGCAGACAAAGAATTTGAGAGAGACACCCAGAAAGGCAGAGGGTAAAAGCTATAAGGAAGATGGTTCTTGCACCAACAGTAATAAGACTGTGTGAGAAAGGACACAGGGCAATGAGTCTAACAGAAAAAATGAGTTGGAGAACAAATGGAGTCATATCAAGTCTAGGTCAGGTTTTAAACCTATGGAGTCAAATTTGTTTTCCAAGTGGAGGCTGAAGACCTCTGTTAATGAGTTGCTTACCATGATTGCCTGCATAATGAGTTCTGCTCTGCCATGTGTAATACCTTACCGGTAGGTGCTCCATTTAAAATAAAAAAAAAAGTCCTTGTACCTAACATGTGGTTTGTGTTTAATGTGGTTTACTCACTGTAGAAGAGTTAACCTTCTGTTTTTTACAATGTATCTTCTGTAATGTCTATCTTTTTGTTTTCCAGTGCAGCTGGGGGCCTATCTGTGGTATCTGCCCCTGCTCCAGCAGTTAAGCTTTTGCACATTAGATGAAAAACCTCGACATTCAACACAATGTTTAATGAGTTCATGTAGTCCACCTGCACTGCCAGGGTACAGCTCAATGCATGGAGGTGCAGATTGCTAAAAGTCATCCACACCAGACAGGAGCGCATGCAGGGAACATGAGCATAAGATCAGGATGAGATATTGAGGCTCATGAAGGAGCACGATCTCAAAATAAAAAAGGAGTCATATAAAAAATGGAAACTAGGACAACTAACAAAGGATGAATATAGGCAAGCAACACGGGAATGCAGGGGCAAGATTAGAAAGGCAAAGGCACAAAATGAGATCAAACTAGCTACAGGCATAAAGGGAAACAAGAAGACCTTTTATAAATACATTAAAAGCAAGAGGAAGACCAAGGACAGGGTAGGCCCACTGCTTAGCGAGGAGGGAGAAGCAGTAACAGGGAACTTGGAAATGGCGGAGATGCTCAATGACTTCTTTGTTTCGGTCTTCACCGAGAAGTCTGGAGGTGTGCCTAACGTAGTGAATACAAGCAGAGAGAGGGTAAGTTTAGAAGATAGGATACACAAAGAACAAGTTAAAAATCACTTAGGAAAGTTAGATGTCAGCAAGTCACCAGGTCCTGATGAAATGCATCCCAGGATACTCAAGGAGCTGATAGAGGAGGTATCTGAGCCTTTAGCTATGATCTTTGAAAAATCATGGCAGACAGGGGAGATTCCAGAAGACTGGAAAAGGGCAAATATTGTGCCCATCTATAAAAAGGGGAATAAGAACAACCCAGGAAATTATAGACCGGTCAGTTTAACGTCTGTCCCAGGGAAGATAATGGAGCAGGTAATTAAGGAAATCGTATGCAAACACTTGGAAAGTAATAAAGTGATAGGGACTAGCCAGCATGGGTTTGTGAAGAACAAGTCATGCCAAACTAATCTGATAGCTTTCTTTGATAAGATAACGAGCCTTGTGGATAAGGGAGAAGCGGTGGATGTCATATACCTAGACTTTAGTAAGGCATTTGATACGGTCTCGCATGATATTCTTATTGATAAACTAGGCAAATATAACTTAGATAGGGCCACGATAAGGTGGGTGCATAATTGGCTGGATAACCGTAGTCAGAGAGTTGTTGTTAACGGTTCTAAATCCTGCTGGAAAGGGATAACAAGTGGAGTTCCTCAAGGGTCTGTTTTGGGACCCGTACTATTCAATATCTTCATCAATGATGTAGATATTGGGATAGAGAGTACTCTTATTAAGTTTGCAGATGATACCAAACTGGGTGGGGTTGCGACTTCTTTGGAGGATAGGGACATAATTCAAAATGACCTTAGCAAGTTAGAGAAATGGTCAGAGGTCAACAGGATGAGGTTTAATAAAGAGAAATGCAAAGTGCTCCACTTAGGAAGGAACAATCAGTTCCATACATACAAGATGGGAAGCGACTGTCTAGGAAGGAGCATGGCGGAAAGGGATCTAGGGGTCATAGTGGACCACAAGTTGAATATGAGTCAACAGTGTGATGCTGTTGCAAAAAAAGCAAATATGATTCTAGGTTGTATCAACAGGTGTGTTGAAAGCAAAACTCGTGAAGTCATTCTGCCGCTCTATTCTGCACTAGTTAGGCCTCAGCTGGAGTACTGTGTCCAGTTCTGGGCGCCACATTTCAAGAAAGATGTGGAGAAATTGGAAAGGGTACAGAGAAGAGCGACAAGAATGATTAAAGGTCTAGAGAACATGACCTATGAAGCCAGGCTTCATGAACTGGGCTTGTTTAGTTTGGAAAAAAGAAGATTAAGGGGGGACATGATAGCGGTTTTCAAATATCAAAAGGGTGTCACAAGGAGGAAGGCGAAAATTTGTTCCTCTTGGTTTCTGAGGACAGGACAAGGAGTAATGGGCTTAAAGTGCAGCAGGGGAGGTTTAGATTGGACATTAGGAAAAAATTCCTAACTGTCAGGGTGGTCAAATATTGGAATAAATTGCCAAGGGAGGTGGTGGAATCTCCCTCTCTGGAGATATTTAAGAACAGGTTAGATAGACATCTGTCAGGGATGGTGTAGACGGAGCTTGATCCTGCCTTGAGGGCGGGGGGCTGGACTCGATGACCTTTCGAGGTCCCTTCCAGTCCTATTATTCTATGATTCTATGATTCCACTGTGCCAACATGCCCAACTGCCAGCAGCATATGCCAATTGATCCATTCAATGGGTTCCTGCATGTTTGTGTGTGTGGTTTCCTGTAATATAGCAGGTTTCCGGGGCACTACTGAGAGGATCAAATCGGGGCAAAGTAATGAGCAGGAATGAATACAAAAATAGAGGACTTCCAAGGCCTTTTTTATACCCTTGCCCATGTGGAGGGAATTCCACTGTTGTCCTTGTGCGGAAGTATACCAAAAAGGGGAGTTTGTCACACGAGACTGTCACTTGTCTATGTGTAAACACCACCAGACAGATTTGAACCAGGACTCTCAGCTTAGGCTGTAGAGCTCACTTGTTCTTATCTCTCCCTGTAAGTGGTCTCACTGCCACTACACAAGACAGTGAACCACACCAGGTACATGGGTTACACATGCACTACTCAGTCCTTATTTTTAGGTATCAGCCATTGCTTAAATTCTGGTCTGAATGTTCACAGCAAAGTTCCTCAGATGTGGATTGGCACCTATTAAGGCTAATGGTCAGTGTAGTACTGCTATTGACTTGACTAGCAACCCTTTCAGAACAGGTTGGCAAAGCTTGTTGATGTCTCCTGGAAGCAAACATTTGAAATATAATACACAGCCAATATCATAACTTCAAATACAAAAATGATATATGTATACGAGCAACATAAACAGAGTCAGTGAATCATAAGCTTTCTATAGACATCTCACTTGGCCCACTTTGCACAAAATTTGGTGCAAACATAAAACATGTTTTACGTGTTCATATCAGAATTGAATAACGTCACACCTCCTCACATTCTTCCTTGCACAGGTGAGTCCTGGATAGGCTCTGGACAAACTGTAGGATAATGTGTGAGACATTTGCAACACTTGCCATAGCAGTTTGCAGCAGAGTGGGGACTATGCTTGCTGTGCTATGGGGCCTGCATAGACAATCAGAAAAAAAAGGTACAAAATGATTGTTTGCTGTTGCTTTCAAGGAAGAGAGGAGGGAAAAGGTAAGTGCATCATGGGCGGCTGACAACATGTACCAGAACCACCTACACCACTGTTTTTGTCTCAGCAGGCATTGGGAGCCTAATGTACAATTCAAATGGGCAGCAGGAACTGCAGGATGGCTACAGCACTGCATTGCTCTCAGGCTATGTCTACACTGCAAGGTTTTTGTACAAAAACTGGTGGAGCACCCACTTCAAGCATGTTTTTGTGAAGAAAAAAAGAAGTACAGTAAATTGACAAGACAGAGGCTTTTGCCAGTAAAGTTATTCCTCTCTCCACAAGAAATAACTCCTTTTTGTGCTACAGCTCTGTCACAAAAAGGCATGTGTGGACACTCCGCAGGGGTTTCTCATGCAGAAAGAGCCTATCAGAAAAGCATAGGTGCTCTGATGGCCATTATATTAATGGCCATCAGAGCTTTCTTGCACAAGAGCGTCCATACAGTGTGGATACTCTCTTGCACAAAAGCACATTGCTTTTGTGATGCGCTTTTGAGGTGTGAACGTGCTTTTGCACAAGAACTTTTTGCAGAAGATCTCTTCCACAAAAAGCTTCTTGCGCAAAAACCCTGCAGTGTAAACAAAGCCTTAGAGTTGATGGTAGCCACAGTAGTGGGGATGCATTCTGTTGACCACACATGCTTAGTGAGAACATGCAACTTCTACTTTATAAAACTTGAATGCTAAAAGTCAACCTCAACAAATTCAACCTAATTTCATAATGTAGATATACCCCCAGGCGGCAACCAGAAGTAGACTTGACCAAAACCCTGTATCTGAATATTATAACTAAATCTGATTTTGCAGGACCATCGTGTGTCAAAGGCAAACACTGGACACAAGTATTCCTCAAAATGGAAACGTGTGGATTACAAGCAAATTCATGTGCTCAGACCTCAGGGGGTTAAATTCAAGCTCCTGTTAAGTTGGAAAGTGAAAAGGAGGTGGTATCAGTGCAGTTCCTGGCACAACAGTTTTGGGCCTTATTGTGCTAGGCATATATAGCTACTCTGAAGAGCTTATTGTCTAACTAGACTAAGCAGACAAAAGGTGGAAAGGGAAATTTTAAAAAAATATATAGTAGTGAAGTGACTTTCAACAAGATCACAGACCCAGACAATAGCATAGCTAATGTCTGAAACTAGGTCTCCTGAGTTCCATTCCAGTGCTGAGGACATTCCATTCCAGTGCTGAGGACAGCTCCTCTTTCTCTTTTTCCAATAGTCATTTCTGCGCAGTAGTGCTGCTAGAGTACATGGGGCTGTAGAAACCAAGGAAAACATTGCTCCTACCCCAAGAAGCATACCGTCATTCTAGGCAGACAAAGAATACAATTCAGATAAAAAATGTGCCAGATGAGAAAACTCAGCTCGGTCAGAAAACACTATGTTTTTTTCAAACAATAACATCACATTCCTTGGTTTGACAAATCAACATTAAAAGGACTTGCTAAAGAAGTGCAATTTAAAGAAGGACTAAAATATACAGAGCATAACTAGTTACCCTAAAATCCCCTGCTATGTCTACACTGGCGGGTTATTGTGCAAGAACATCTTGCACAGGAACCCATCTACACTTCCATGTGCGAGATGTGCTTTTGTGCAAGAGCATCCATGGCAGTGTGGATGCTCTCTTGCGCAAGAAAGTTCTGATGGCCATTTTAGCCATAGGGCTTTCTTGTGCAAGAAACCCCTGTCGCGCGTCCACACTGCCCTCTCGTGCAAGAGAGCTTACACCAGTTAGAAAAGAGCATAGCTCTTGCGCACAAAGCCCTCTCTTACCATGCTGTACTGTAAATCTTCTTGCACAAGAGCGGGTGGGCAGTATGGACACTGCGGAAGAACGGCTGTTCTTCCCCAATAACCCGCCAGTGTAGACATAGCGCTGGAGTGCTGGGTGCCAAAAGAATGAGACTTTGAGAGGAAAAAGGGATCGGTACATATGTAGAAAATATTCCATCGAGTATCAGTATCCCTAGCTAATTCTTAGATGAAGTAAAATTTCTCTATGTGATCCAAGGAAATAGCTGTCAAAGTGTAAAGAGTATGGTCCAAAAGCAACAAAGGTTATTTAAATCTAGGGCTTTTTAAGGGCCCAGATTACACTTTAAAATGACATAATACTGACAATAATAATGAATCTGTTTTTGGGAAGGAACTTAAATGATGTATTTAACATGACATGGAAAATAGTTTTGAGAAACCCCACACTTACTGTCCTTAAGGAACAAAAGTTCTAACAATTTTGACTTCTCAAAAAAAAATTTTTGACTTCTCAAAATTTTGACTTTTAAGTTTCAAAACAATATACTGTACATGTATAGTTAGGCACTTTCTACACAATCCTACCACTTCAGGTGTCCTAGGCCATAACCTGCATAGTACTTTTCCTTACTGATCATGTTAACACTGAATAAATTTAACTATCACTTGACCTATGACCACAAGTTGCTCCTTCTCTGTTCTGAGTGAACACTAAACAGCTCCTTGAAATTTCTCAGTTTGGCAGGTCCCACACAATTGCCATGACAGTGCAACACAAGCAGCACACAAGGGCATGAATCTGTAATCATTTAATTCCTCTCCACCTCCATGGAAAATACCACTCAACTCCCTCCCCAAATCACAATTCTTATTGTAATTTATGGTCAAGATCCCCAGTCCTGCACTCTTTAGGTTTGTCTACATGCCCCTAAAGTACAGATTGCAAGGGTATGAACTGTAGCACGCCATAGCATGTTACACTGTGTAATTCCCCTGTGTGGATGCCGCTGACATGAACTAAAAGGTACTTATATTTGCATGAACATAAAAGTCTTGTTTGAAAGAGACCTAAGTTAATGTCAAGTGGGTAGCTTATAATTAGTGCCAGCAGCATTCACACAAGGAAGTGACAGCACAACGTACTAGTGCAGGGGTAGGAAATTTTTTTTGAACGAGGGCCACTTCAAAAATGTTTGACATGGTCATGGACCACCCCGGAAGGGGCGGAGCCTCAGCTGGAAGGGGTGGAGCCTTTAAATAGCAAGAGTTGAAAGGGCTCGCACCTGCCCTGCAGCTCCCTGCTATCACATTAGCAAGGGACAGGAGCTGCGAGCCCTTTCAATTCCTGCTATTTAAAGAGCTTGTTGCTACTGTGTTGCCAGGGATCTGGGGCATGCAAGCCCTTTTAACTACTTCTATTTAAAGGGCTCACATATCTTCTGCTCCCAGGCGACACGCTAGGGCGCAGGGCCTGGAACTACCACACAGGCTGGATCAAAGCCTTAACCGGGCTGGATCTGGCCCACTGAGAGGCTTTTGCCCACCCCTAAGAACATAAGAACAGCCACACTGGGTCAGACCAACGGTCCATCTAGCCCAGTATCCTGTCTCCTGACAGTGGCCAATACCAGATACCCCAGAGGGAGGGATCACAACATGTAATCATCACATGATCCCATCCCTGTCTCCCATTTCCAGAGAAAGAGAGGCTAGGGATAGCATTCCTACCTATCCTGGCTAATAGCCATTGATCGACCTAACCTCCATGAATCTATATAGCTCTTTTTTGAATCCTGTTAAAGTTCTGGGCTTCACTGCATCTTCTGGCAAGGAGTTCCACAGGTTGACTGTGTGCTGAGTGAAGAAAAACTTCCTTTTATTTGTTTTAAACCTGCTGCCTATTAATTTCACTTGGTGACCCCTATATTTGGTTCTTATATTGTGGGAATAACTTTTCCTTATTCACTTTTTCCACACCAGTCATGATTTTATAGACTATCATATCCCCCATTAGTCTCCTCTTTTCAAAGCTGAAAGTCTAAGGCTGCGTCTAGACTGGCATGATTTTCCGCAAATGCTTTTAACGGAAAAGTTTTCCGTTAAAAGCATTTGCGGAAAAGAGCATCTAGATTGGCACGGATGCTTTTGCGCAAAAGCACTTTTTGCGGAAAAGCGTCCGTGCCAATCTAGACACGGTTTTGCGCAAGAAAGCCCCGATCGCCATTTTCGCCATCGGGGCTTTTTTGCGCAAAACGGTTCTCAGTTGTCTACACTGGCCCTCTTGCGCAAAAACATTTCCAGAAAAGGGCTTTTGCTCAAATGGGAACATCAAAGCATTTGTGCAAGAAGCACTGATTTTGGACAGTAGAACATCAGTGCTTTTGCGCAAAATCAAGTGGCCAGTGTAGACAGCTGGCAAGTTTTTGTGCAAAAGCGGCTGTTTTTGCGGAAAACTTGCCTGTCTAGATGCAGACCAAGTCTTTTTAATCTCTCTTCATATAACCCTGTACTAGTGCATGCTGCAATGCATTTCACCTGTAGGCTGAACTGCAGGGCCACAAAGACATTGCCTTTGCTGAAGCAAAATGCCCATTGAATAAATGGGCATTTTGCAAGAGTAAAGTGCAGGACAAGTAACTACAAAGTACATCAGATTGTATCTGGGCCCTGAAATACTTCATAGCTTGTACATATGTTCTATAATTGATTGATACATACTCTAATGAGGTACTCATGACTTTAGACATGGCAACACAACATATTTGGAACCTACTCTAGCTCTTCATTAGACAGTCAATGATATCCTAGTCTAGTGGATGACAGCAAACAATTTGGGGAGCACAATGTACAGCCATCTTCTTTGGCATCTGAAAAAATAAAAAACTTCATTTGTGAATTTTAGTACACTAACCTTAACAAAATGTTGATTTGTTTATATAATGGACGTTAAGCTACAGCTTTCTTCAGCAGCCCTGCAATCAATTACGTCCATCATCCTTCTGTTTTTCAATCTCAATGTACGTTCACATGTTGGGACCACTATATCCTTGGTCCCTGTCAGCTTTTATGATCAGTAATCTGGCACTGTCTGTTACCAGGCAGTACACTCATCTGAATAATTCACACAAGCAACAGTCAGAGCTGTGCACTGCAGCAAGACAACTTAGAAGCCCTTGTTCATGAAACTAGTGTGACCATTCTTGACTTATAAGGAAATAGACAAAGAAATTATGCTTCAGCAGGGTAGCCAAGGTAGTCTGTAACTAGAAAAACTTAAACAACGAATAGCCGAGCAGCACCTTAAAAACTAACAAGACGTGTAAATGGCATCATGAGCTTTTGTGGACACAACCCACTTCCTCAGATAACATATGGAGAGAAGTATCAGAGGGGTAGCCGTGTTAGTCTGAATTTTAGTACGCTAACCTTAACAAAATGTTGATTTGTTTATATAATGGACGTTTCTTCTCTCCATACGGAGAGAAGAAAACAAAGTGTAACTGCAGGAAAAATCATGGAAATACAAATATATAGTAAAAATACAACAGGGAAGATACCACAGAAAGAGGTGTTACCATCATAAGTACCACTTCTGTTTATCAGGAAAAACAAATTCATCAGAACAAGGTGTGAATCTCTGTGTACTTGCAATATATTTTTCATATACATGCAGTATTGTGTTCCATTAACTTGAGTTAGAACACACATCTCCCACTGTGCTTGGAGTGGTTGCACTTGCATCATCTTCAATTTTGTGACCATTAAATCAAAGCACATTTGCTAGAAGTCCATTCTGCTTATATCATATTATGTCTTAATTCTACTTTCTAGTACATAGTTACCAGTGGATTACTGCCTCATGTTCACACACACTTTCAGTACCATATTTTTCCAAATTATGCCTTGATGTATTCCCATATACCTAGTTGAGGAGTCAAACACTTTTATATTATATTGTATTTTAAGTAGTACATATTGAGCAAATTGAATTCAGGTAACAGGGTTAAAATAAAAAATAAATGTATTTACAACACTGCATAAATTGTACAACTCTCCATTCAGAAACCAAAATATAATCACATCAACATAAAAATTAAAAAAGTATTACAATTCACATTCCATACATTTTTAAAGAACTATAAAGTCTTAACTTCTAGCCAACATTTTCTTTAAAAAAGTCTTGTTTAAAATAGTAACTTTTGATCCTCTCTCTTTTAAACAGCATCTGAAATGCTCTGTTAAATTGTTATTGATCAGTTGGTCTTTGTCGTAAGTTTCTAGATTTTCCATTTTCAAATCTTCTCTTTTTGAAGATTGGCACCTCTTCCGTCAGGTCTCCAAGGGAAGTGACTGTTTTTTCTTTAAATATCATTTTTGCATCCTCTGGAGCCTGCAGCACTGGCAGAGGTATAAAGTCACTCTCTATATTGGGAAGCTCCAGGTCCACTTTTTCACTAGGAGAAGGGATTTAAAAAAAATAGAGTAGTGAAGTGACTTTCAACAAGATCACAGATCCAGACAATAGCATAGCTAATGTCTGAAACTATTACTTTAGTTCTTATGATTCCCAGTCATGAACCAGATCCCACTGTATTAGGTGTTGTGTAAACACCAAACAATAGGACAGTCCAATGATGGTGCAACTTTACATTTATTTAAAGATCCAACCATCCTGATTAATTTACCCTTAAAGTGCTAGGCCCATTTTGCAGAGAGGGAAACAAACCACAAAGCAGTTTAGAGACTTGCCATGGGTTAACCAGCGAGTAACTGGTAGAATCAGAAATGGAAGCCAAGAATCTTGACCCCCAATTGCCTTGTTTTAAGTGCGATTTTTTGAGGATGATACAAGCAATTTGTAGCAACTAGTAAATCTTTTTACTACTAACAACGAAAGATATATTTGTACTAATAAGTGACTATTTTTACTGTAGTAAAATGTATTATTGTAATTTCTAAAAGGAACATATGTGAAACTCATGAACAACAATAACAGTTATCTGAAAAGTGCTAGCTCCATTTCTAGTTGCCTGTAGAGAAGCAACATGGGAAGACTCTCTCTTGTCCCAACACAAGACCACATGGTCCTGTTTCAACTAATGAATGTGTAAGCAAGCTGAATAACTGATTTTACTAGATATACAGAAATACATGGGCAGGATTCAGACTACAATTTACATAGAGAAAGAGAATTAAAGGAGCATCATCTGCTTCTCTGATCAAATGCTATCAAATTTTTGGAGAAATATATATACAGCCCAATTTTTAAAGGTGAAAAAAATTGCATGCATTTCCATTTGCATTCACACCCGGAATGGAGCCTACAAAACTACACTTAAAAATCTGGCCCATGGCATATAAAGGCTATATCCATCAAAAACAAACCATCCATTAAGTCACCAGCAATTTTATGTTTACCTTGTGATTATTATGAACTTCAGCATTAAAAAAAAATGAAAACTACTTTTTAAATTCTCACCATGCATAAAATCCTGAAATCTTTACTCAAGTTAAACTCCCATGGACTTGAGTGTTAATACTGTCTAAGTGACGTACCCCAGAGGGCTAGTTTGCTTTTGTTATATTTCCTGCTACTCTATTCCTGCTTCATTATATTCTGCTTTGGATTAAATTCAGCGGTAATGCAAGTAACCTACAGACTTGTCTCAAGTAAGACGTTAGCTTTGGCAAGTTAGTATAAGTCTTGAGGCCTATAATATCTAAACCAATAAACTTTATATAGACTAACAGCCCAATGGAAAACCCTGAGTTTTGAGGAGCTAAAAATAGAGGTTAAGTACATCTATAGGTGTAATGTGTTTGAGACAGACACTGTTCTTTGTGGACTACAGAGAGAGGAATAAGTTACAACTGTCATCATCATCATGCCTAGTGAGGCCGACTAAGTGGAAAACTCTGGTTATGTATGGTAACCTATGGCCTATTTTATATGCTAACCAATCAAAAGAAGTAAAAATATAGGTATCAATATTGGAATCTCATGTCACAAATCCAAATTTCTGTTTTACTCCAAAGTACCCTACTTGGATGTGGAACCAAGAAATCGCCCCCCACCCCCAGGATTATAGATAGACTCAATGCTAGCTCACAAAGAAATCTACTTCACAGAAATTACTAATGATATGGATAAAGCAAAACAAGCTATTCCCAAATTAACGAAGGAGGTAATGAGTCTTTTACAATCCTTGGTGTAGGTATTGGATTAAAAGGATGGGTTACAGATCAGGTATTATTGAGATTATTTTCATTTTTCTAGGATACAAATCTAATAGTTATAAGCAGAAGACCTACACAGGTACCAAACATTGATGGCAGCAAATATATATATGGTGCACATCCCAGAAATATATCAAAAGTATCATCTTTATGATACTACCTACTTTTCTCCCCCAAGTGGGGGAAAATAGACATTTACATTTGTGCCAATGTGATAGGGTTCATTCTACATTACATCCTGTCAAAGGGGGGGGAGGGGAAGGGCAGCATGTAGTAGGGATGTAAAGTCCCATTTAATTGGTTAACCAGCTAAATGTGATGTTTAACCAGTTAACCAATTAAATGGGGTAAGGTGGAGAGCCAGTCTGCAGTGAGCCCAGGTGTGTTGCAGGCATGGGAAGCCACTCCAGCCTGGCCCTGAAGAGCCTGATCCTAGGACAAAGGGCCTGTCAACCCTAAAGGATGTAACTGGAAATTCATAAGTAATCTTAGATCAGGCAACAATGAGGAATGCAAATTTTGGCCCAATAGACAGGACAATCTGATAGACATCTTATAAATACTTATAGTAAATGGCCACTTACTATGGGTCTTCCTTTTTTGTAACTGCCTCCCAGGTTCCATAGGGGTTTGTCTTTTTCGATACATTGTGGGAGGTAGCTTGTGGAACCGATGGGGCCTCCTCCTGAGCAACATCAGTTTCTTGTTTAACTTCCTGCCACTCTCCATACGGGCTTGTCTTTTTAACTTTGGGAGGCTTCTCTTCCTCTGTTTCTTCATCACTGTCTCTTTTCACCTGAGAAGGAAAAAACCTCATTGTCAACAAAATGCCTAAATGAAGCAACATAATTATTGCTCTATTTCACACCTATTTATATTTTTCAATCAAGGAAGACGAAAAGCAATTCATAAACAATATTTTAGTAGAATTTTTATATTTTTCTCCTCAAGCTTCTTACTCCATTCAGAAAAAGACAATCATTCCATATACATATAATTGAAGAACCATCAGTAAAACAAGCTAGTCAAAGAATCTATCTCACATAGTTGAAAATGTGTGGAATACCATATACACATTTACAAAGTAAACCGCTAGCATATGTATTTTTACTTTTAATTCATTTTTAATTAAATGTTCTTTGCCCACATTCTAATGGATAACTTTGGGTGGAACTTTGATTAGTTTTACACATAGTGGGGAAGAAAATTGGAATAATATCGCAAAGTATTTGTATCTAGGTATTTTCATATTTTAAATGGAAACAGTACCTTTAGACGTTCAAGTTCCTTGTTTCTGGACCTCAGAATGAAAGGCATTGGGAAAATTTTATCTACCCCGTATTTATTATGAACATTAATGTAAAGACATAATATTTCATTTTGACATTACTTTTATCAGACCATTGTTCTTCCCAGACAATTAATGAGAAAGTCTATACACATCAAATTTTCAGGCAATGGCCATCTTGGGGTGCCCCTTGAAGGCAGATACCTTTGAAGAATATGGGCCAAAAATTATAGCCACATACTGAAGTCCATATCAATCAAGGATCATCTAATGGGAACACCAATGCCTTTCCTTGAGAACCATGTACACCTCTAGCTACATCCAAGCCATCCACACTGAAAAATCTATCTTCCATGATGTAACAGTGCTGCTGATGTGCCAAAAGGTTAACAGTTATTTATTTTGCTATTCAAGTACTATAAAGTGGAAATTCTAATCAAGGTTTAACCATCAGTAAGGTTTAAACTAACAAAAATCAATATAACCACTCAGAAAGATGAAATCATGTTATTCCAGAACTTAATATTGTGCATAAAATAAATTTGATATAAAAACTTACCTTTAAGTTGGCTTTTGGCTTTTTTACTTCACTTTTATTACCACCTGCCTCAGTATCTGATTCAGATCCCTCTGAATCTGCTGTGGTGTGTTCTTCAGGATGATTGTCATCTTTATTGCTCTCATACGAAGGTGAAACAAAACCATCAGGCTTTTCCCATGTTGATACTGTTCAATGTATTTGGACAAGTCATATTATTCATGTTTTAATTCTGATCTTGCACCAACTCCCCTTTGACAACCATGTGCTCCATGTGAAAAATGTAATGGAGAATTTAGCATAAGCCCTTCCACTTCTCTTTTTCTCATGTTTTCTTTCTAGACTTCAAGATTACTTTTTCAATATTTTATTTTTAAACACAAGTGTCATGACAATTCCACTCTACTTATGAAAAGACTTGTATCATGTCCTATACTGTGCCGCATTTGATCTTTTCCTTAAAGTAAAAAATACTTCAATTAAAACCTGGTCAACCTATCATATTATTTGCTTTCCATAACATTATTTCTCTTTTCAGATTAGATCATTTAACTATAACAACTCTACTATTGGGTTATGATTCTTTGGTATTTCACTATGAACATAACAAACATAGCGATAACCCACACTGCTCCCAACTACAAAAATACCTTTGACCATGCATTTGCTATCTCTTGCCTTGATTACTGTAAAATACTCAGATATGGTGCCCCAGTCCTCCCCACTGATTTAAAAATCGGAATCCTATTTATAAACTGAAAGTCTGTCAGTTTCCTCAGTGCTAGCTGATTCAGTAGACTATAGTAGAACTAAGGCTCTTTAATTCAAAAGCAGTTTTTACATACCCAAACCTGATTTATCACCCAAACCTGATTTATCAGAACTGCCTCATAAAACTGAGGGACATGACCTTATTTTGAATTAAACAATGATGTTCCAATAAACTTGTTGAGTGAAATGGTGCGATGTATGGATCCACATATTGAAAAGACGCAGTGTCATCTCTTAATTGCCTTAAATGCACTTCTTTTAATAAAATGCTCTACTGCTACATTAAAAACCAAGACATTTCTAGCATTCATTTAAATTTGCATAGACAGATTCTATTTGACCAGCCAAATCAGTTTTGTAACACTAGAAAATAAACTGACTCTCAATTATTTTAAAGGAATACTCAAATTAATAAAAATATGTTGATATTATTTTACATAGACATTCTTATTGAAGACATTTAACAAATGCACTTCTAAGATTTATCATCTTCAAAGAGCAAAAGCTTTCTTATAGGTGTGTTGTACTGACATCTGGTGGCCTTCAAAACTCTTAATAGAGTTAACTAAAAGGGCATGAACTCCAACAGAGTTAAACTGCACTGCAATTTAAAACCACAAATATTCTTATGGTGATCACAATAAATAACAACTCAAAATACAAAATGTATAAAATAATACTAAGAAAAACAGTTACAAAGAAGTTGTTATTCCAGGTTACTTATTCATGTAGAACTGTCAAAAGCAACAAAACATGGATGGTAAAATACACACTGGAATGAAGAGAAAGCACTAAAAAGTGACCTGCAAACAAATCTACGCAAGTCCCAAACCAAAATCCACCTTTCTGCATACTTTTGATATATAAAGGCCTCAGAAGAATTATTTTTCTGATTTAGTAGAAATATCAAGAATGTCAAGTCTGACTTTCCCTTGTTTTTCTGGAGAACATGTCAATAGCTTCAGATGTTGTCTATTCTATGCTCTGAAGACGTAAGTGAAGGGCAGGTTCTTTAAGAAATAATTTATTTTTTAAAAATATTAATTATCACAGTTATATAGGTGTTAAACAAAAAGCAAAGAGTTTTTACAAGAAAGTGAATAAAATCACTTTCCTTCTCAATTTAACTTTTATTCTTATGGATTTGTAGCATTATTTCATTAGTTCTACATACTAAAATCTTTTCAAATCTAGGCAAATGCTGAATTTCAAAGATGGTGGGGAAAAAACAAATAAAATAAAATAATCCTTTCAAGTCTTTCTCATACATCACAATGAATCAAAACAAGGGTGCAGATCCATTTTTTTTGTAGGTGAAGAAGGGTTTTTAAGTTAGATTGCTTAAACTTCTTTGTTTCTACATATTTAACTCAAAACTCTGATAAACAAGGAAAAAAGTTCTCTGTTAAAGATTCAAATTAGGACTGTCAATTAATCGTAGTTAATGGCTGTTGCTAACTGAAACCAAAATTCACACTTTTTTAAATGGATTAATCACATGCCTATGGACAAGGTGGGAAGCACTGGGGTCGGGGGAGGAGGTGCTGAAGCAGGCGACACTGTGGAGCCAGTGCTGGGAGACAGCGGTGGATATAGGGCAGGGCGAGTGGGGCGGCTGCCCCAGACCCCGCGCTTCAATAGGCCCCGCGCCAGCCCCGCTCGCCCTGCCGTATATCTGCCGCTGCTGCCCTTACCTGCTGGAGCCGCTTCCGCCGCTGCCCTTTGCTGCGAGTCCATGAGCGGCTCCGTTAGCCAGTGGCATGCACATGGCAGCGGCTCGTTACCATGGAGGCGAAGGGCGATGCCTGGCCATGGCGCCCAGGTATCCCGCTGCTCCACCCTCCTGCCCCACCCAGAGAGAGGCTGGGGATGGTGCGGTTTCTCCCCCAGGGAGAGCCCAGACCCCTTTCCCGCCGTGCCTGAGGGCAGAGCGAGCTGCCCGCCAGGGAGACCCCGTCTCCTCTCGCCAGTCCCCACCTCTCCCCACTCGTGGATGCAGCGCGATCCAGCTCCACAGACAGCACCCCCCCCACACACACGTCCCTCGGAGCAGGGGGAGTTGCCCAGCCAGGAGTTGTTCGAGAGGCTGAAATGGTCATTTTGGCCTATCTGATGAGTCAGACACCCCTGCCCGCTGGTCCTCCTTATGGCCCATCTGTGCGCCATCCTCCACGTAGCCACACCCTGCCTGCCCCCCAACCTGACTACCCACACGCTGCCTGCCCCCCCAAATCCCAGCACCCACACACTGCCTGTCCCCCCCCAAATCCCAACACCTAATGCTGCCTAGCCCCCCAAGTCCCAACAGCCACATGCTGTCTCCCCCCAACACCCACACGCCGCCTGTCCCCCCCTCAAGTCTCAACACCCACACTCCACCTGGCCCCCGCAAGTCCCAATGCTGCCTGGCTGAAGAACACCCAACGCTGGCTGGCAAATACCAGCCATGGGCAGCCAAAGAGAATCTACTGTGAGCCAGGAGTGTTTTGCAGGTCTTTCGATTATATCGATTGAAAACGACCTGTGTAAAGAAATGGACTTTACTGACATAATTGAAGAATGTGCTGCCAAAAGAGCTAGACAGCTATAGTAGACAAATACAAATTAAAATGTTTAATTCTTAATGCAGAATTGTGTTTAAGAATGAATTACAATATAATTAAAATAAAAAATATCTAACTAAATTAAGTTTCTATCAATTTTACTCAATTCACATTCAATATGAAAAATAGCCTTCAATTTGCGCATTTGACGCCTTTTTCTATTTTGTCTCCAAAGGGGGGCCCCGCAAAATTGTGCTGCCCTGAGTCCCGCAAAACTCTCATCCGCCCCTGCTGGGAGAAACCAGCTTTTAAAGCTGGCTCCCCCCACCACCAGCTCCTGCTCCCTCCCCTTGTTGCCTCTGACACAGAGGTAGCAAGGCAGGGGGAGAAATGCAAGTAGTTGGCCTGATTAACCAATAAACCTAGGCTTATCGGTTAATCATCTAGTCGACTACTTGTTGACATCCCTATTTAACAGGGCAATTAAAATTGTAAACAATCATAAATAATTTTTTAATTGCCTGGCAGTCCTAATTTAAATGCCTCTGTCCCTTTGACTGTGGTCTAAGAAAGCTCTCATTTTAGGGGTTTAACTACACTAGCATTTTGCTTCAGATTTCCCAGGGAAGTCCAACCTGTGCTAAAAGCAAAGTAACCAGATCCTGTCCCTCTTTGGTTTCCAAAAAAAAAAAAAAAAAAGTTTTTAAATAAAATTACATATATGAACTGCTTTCCCACTTCACAGTTACAAACTGAATATGCAGACATATACGACATTATTATGTTTGCATGCCATCGAGGATGGTGATGGAACCATTCATCTGTATGCAACAGTTTGCCAGAGGGCAACAAAACAAGGAGTGGTTTAACAAGCATACAGCATCAGCTGATTCTCAGCTGAGGGACACACTGAGTTAAGTAACACACATTAGCCCTTACTAGAGTTTCAAAACTTGAAATTGTTTAAAAAAAGTTTTACTAAAAACGAAAAAAGCCCCAAACCAAACCATCTCTTTCAAAAGCTTCAGAGGGGTAGCCGAGTTAGTCTGTAACAGGAAAAACTTAAAAAACAATAAATAGTCTAGTAGCACCTTAAAGGCTATCAAAACATGTAGAGGGTATCATGAGCTTTCCTGGTCACAATCCACTTCTTCAGATGGTTGTGCCCATGAAAGCTCAGGATACCATCTACATGTTTTGTTAGTCTTGAAGGTGCTACTAGACTATTGTTTTTCATCTCTTTCAAGACAGAGCTTAATTGTGAAAACAATGTTGCTTACCTCCTGTTTCTGTATTGTAATAGTAAATCTGACCATCTTCACTGACTCCTTCCACCCATGCTCCCATCTAATGAAAACACATACAAAGTGAACCAGTGGAATGAATATTAATGACTATCCAAATAATTGTTCACAAACTATAAAAAATATTAACCTCTCCAGTACTTTCCATCATGGCAATTATGAAGTTTTTTAAAGTTGTTGGAAAAAATTCCCCATTAAGTCCACTGAGAGTTAGATACAAACTCTGTAACTTAAATTAAAACATGTGCGTGCGTGCATGCATGCACACAGACATTCTACAGGTATTTTACACATAGATGCAAATAGCTTTTAAAAAATGAATGCTGAGTATCAATCACTGTAGTTAACGTTGCCAAAGAGTTGAAAATACAACTTAACACATTATTATTTTCACATGCTTGTGGCTTTCCAAAACATTTACTACTTGAGTTGACATTTTCTATTGTTGGCTTTTGACCTAAAGTTAACAGAAAAGTTCTCAGAAAATATCAGAAAAATCCATCTAACAGATGTAGAGTTTTGTGAGGGTCAGAGAAAAACAACTTGAACAAACCCTATTCTGAACAGAAAACAAAACTAAGCCAATACAGGAGTTAGCAGTAATGGCTGAAGGCTGAAATTTGACATGACATAGTCCTCATTGAGGACTAAGCCATTTGCTTATGCATAAAATATAATAATTTTCACACTACATTAATAACAAAGTCATGACTGTTTAAGAAGTGCATACGGGATGTGAGTCTTAGAAATTTCCTTTAAGCTGCACACTGAGCAGGGCTTTGGTGCAGCAGAGAATTTAGCCCATAATGTTAATTTTACATTAATGTGGGATTATAATGAATCACAAACCAGTCTTGACTTCATGCATTGCAATGTTAAACTGCACTTTTTAAAAAAAAGTCAAGAAAATAAAAAATTACGATAACTTCGGCAACATTTTTCACATACTATATAGAAATCTTTGTGTATATATGCTGGTGAAATGAAATCAGTTAATTAAGAGAAGAAAAATAGCCCCCCGGTGAGCACATTTCCTCAAGGTTTTATTCTTGTGGTTTTACAGTTCATTAGTGTAAATAAGAGGAAACAAAAGAAAACTGCTTTGCATAACTAGAAAGAAGAAAACAAAAAACAGCCTGTGGCATAACTTGGCCTTTCTATTAGAGCACAGATTTATTAAAACTGTGCAGAGCATTCTGGGCCTGATCCAATAGGTCACTTAGAAAGATGCTTAACTTGAAGCATGTTGAGACTCAATAACCCCTTAATGCCAACTGTCAAGGGAGTTACAAGAATATCTTGATTCCAGTATGTATATTCTGGTTCACCAAAGACTATCATGAATGAAAGCCAGAGTCATACTGGTCCCTAATATCATTGTGAAATGTATGGACGGATACTATGTAAGGAAGTTTCAGAGGGATGGTCATGTTAGTCTGTAACCGGAAAAACATAAAAAACAACGAATAGTCTTGAAGCATCTTAGAGACTAACAAAAATGTAGACAGTATCATGATGAGCTTTCGTGGCCACAACCCACTTCTCTCCTGCTGCCCGCCATTATCCCCTCCCCCTCCCGGAAGTCATGAAGATGCTCACAGACCACCTGGCCTCTGTGGAGCAGCACGTGATTCTCCATGTATGTATGGAGCTCTATGTAAGGGGGTATACATACAGATCTCACACAAATAAAATACTTCTGTAATATACATGCAGAGTAAATGTTTTTGAAAACTGTAGCAAGGCATTTTTCATCAGCAAGAGGTGACATACAGGTTTTTCTCCAGCTCCGAGGTAAGATCTCTCTGTTGGGATGTAAATTAACTATTGCAAACTAACACAGTGGTGCCCACTTACATACAAAATCAAATGGTATCAAAGAGAAATGAAGGTAATAGGGAAGCAGCACAGAGGAAAACCAAGCCACGTGGTTATCTGAGTACAGGCAATGAACTTTGGAGGTATACGTAGAAAGCAAAGATGACACCCTTTCATCCTGCTCATCGGACCTTAACGGCAGCATGTTTGCATTCAAGAAAACAGGATCATAACCAGCCTTGGTGGAAAACATTGCAGTCTGGACGAGACAAAACTTCTCTAGACAGGAGGTTAACCTGAAGAAGGAAGCAGGAAGAAGAACTCTGTGTAATTCAGAGATGGGGACTCTCCAGCACATGGACTGCACGTGGTTTGTCAGTGTCAGTTGCCTAATCCCAGCTGATCCTAGTGCAGGAGGGGCTGGCAGTGGCCCCACTCCTGCCACGGCGGGAGGTGGAATTTGCGAACCTGACCTGGTCCCCAACTGGCCACAGCAGCCAGGCCCTGGCCCCATCTGCAGTGAGAGGGGCTAGCAGCAGCCCCAATCCTGCAGGAGGCCCCTATGGCCCAGTGCTATCTGTCTGTAGCAGTGCCACCACACTGGTCATGGCAGAGGCAGCAAACAGGAGCATCAGGGCATGTACACCAGCCATCTGACGAAGTGGGTCTTTGCCCACGAAAGCTTATGCTCCAACATTTCAGTTAGTCTATAAGAAATTTAAGTTACTTTCATCACTGCGTGTCTGTGGGCACGGCTGCTTGCAGCTCCCAGTTTGCCATTCCCGGACAGTGGAAGCAGCACAGTCCAGGCCACTGCTTCCCACAGCTCCCATTGGCCAGAAACAGGAAACCATGGCCACTGAGAGCTGCGAGTGTCCATGCCTGTGGATGCTGAGGTCAACAAAACGTCTGGCAGCCTGCTAGTGGCTAGCCCTGATGAACCACATGTGGCCCCTGGGACTGGAGATTCCCCACACCTGGTGTAGCTCGAAAGCTTACCTCTCTCTCATCAACAGAAGTTGATCCAATAAAAGATTTTACCTCATCCACCAACAGCATTCATATAGCTCTCAACACTGTGGTAGCTAAACTTCAGTATGCAGCACAGGTTTATTAGTCCACCCTATAAGTTTGTGTGAAGTCTAAGCAGAAAGTTAACTTTCTCAAGTTTAGCTGTTACAGTGGAAAGACTATGTAAATGCTGATGGAAAGAGAGACCAAGCAGGTGAGGCAATATCTTTTATTGAACTAACTTCTGTTGGTGAAAGAGACAAGCTTCTGAGCTATATAGAGCTCTTTTTTCTCCTTCTTCAGGAAGCTAACTTTCTGTTGGTCTTAAAGCAAGGAGATTCTCTTAACCTACCTAGTAATCGGAAATATATACACGGGGAAGACATCGCTGCTTTTAATATTTCTTATTTCTTTCGCTTATGTTTGCAATCTTAATACACATTATATATCACTAGTTTATGTCCTCATTATAGTTTAAACAAGAAAATCACAACACAGCAGCACTTTGCACAATTCCACATACTGGAACACTACATTAGCTATGCTGTAACCTTAACTCTGAAAGCAGTGAGTTGAATTAAAAACACAACTGTGCAATTATATTGTTGCATTAAACACATATATTTAGCACTATGGAGTTCCACGAAAACAGCACAAGTAGTTTTTCCTACAGGTTGAACCTCCCAAATCTGGGACTCTCTGGTCTGACAACATCCGTGGTCCTGCAGGGCCAGGGATGTTGGTGGAACAAAGAGCCCCTGAGCAACACGGGCTGGGGAGCCCTGGCTGGGCCAGGCAGCATCTAGGGAGCCCCAGCTTTGTCCAGAACACCCAGCATTAACAGGGCTAGGCGGTGGCTGGGAAGCTCCAGCCCAGAACCCCCTGGTGTGAACAGGGCCAAGTGACTGGGGAGTCCTGGCACCAGCTGGGGAACTGCCGGCTGCAGCAGGGCTGCCTGCAGCTAGATGGCCCTGGCCAAGAACCCTGAGAAACCCCCAGTGGCAGCAGGACTGGGATGATCAGGCAGCCTCCACCAGGGAACCCCCAGTGTGGGGCTGGTGGAGACAGGTGGTCCTAGCAGTGAGGCGGGGTGGCTGGGCAGCCTTGGCTGTGGAACCCATGGTGGCAGCAGGGCTGGTGGCGACTGGCTGGCCCCAGCTGGGAACCCTGGGTAATACTCTGCGGCAGAGGGCTAGCAGCGACCAAGCGGTCCTTGCTGGGAACTCCGGGAGACCCTGGGGCAGTGGGTGCGCAGCAGGGTGGGGAGCCTGCTGGTCTAGCTTTAGTGGGGCCAGTGGCCAGGCAGGGAGCCCCAGGAGAGGAGCCCGGGAGCAGGGCAGCCAGCAGGGGATCACTGATCTCCCCTGGTCCAGGAAAACTCCGGTCCTGAGGGTGCCAGACCAGGGAGGTCCAACCTGTACTAGCCACGTGTAAAATGTTTCAAACATTAGCCATTTACAAGCAAAAGAATCTTATGAATTATTTTAATATATGAACATTTTTTCCTGTGTTGACTAATTTGCAAAAAACAGAACAGTATTTGTCTGATTTTTTCCAAAAACGTTCAGCTTTTTTTTGCTGAAACCAAGCATCCAAAGTTTGACCCCAAAGAATAATTTTTAAACAAGTTATCTGTAACTGAAAATGGGAGTTTATAGTGAAAGTTGAATTTTAACCTTATCTGTAGAGGTTTCACAGATAAATCTAGTCATGCTACCATATATTTTGCTAAGTTCCACAAAATGCAGGTTGTATGAATTCAATATTGTAAAGAATATATGCATGAGAGATAAGTCAGT
Organism: Pelodiscus sinensis; assembly: GCF_049634645.1. Classification (NCBI taxonomy): domain Eukaryota; kingdom Metazoa; phylum Chordata; order Testudines; family Trionychidae; genus Pelodiscus; species Pelodiscus sinensis. The sequence goes on along the minus strand of NC_134711.1, from coordinate 283,980,657 downwards.
TAGGCAGCAAAAATTTTTGTGAAGAAAGCCATAAGAACAAAGTAGTAGTACTAGTAAACATTTGATTACCATTTGTGAGTTTCGAAAGTTGCCTTGAAATCCTTCGGGCTTCTCCCACTGAGATTCTTAAAACAAAAACGTATTTTATTTATTGTTTATAAAACCATTTCAATATTTCCTATCAACCTTTATCACAAAACAGTTGATTAGAACATCTTGCAGATATGTACGCACACTATGCATGAGGAATATATGTATTACTCTTCTAAAAAGAAATCATACTGGGTCAGATTGTGATCCCCTTACTCCACTCAGCAGTAATCCAAGAGTAGTCCCACTGAAGTAATTGAGACTAAATGTGGACTTAAGGGCAGGACAATATGGCCTGCTATCGTGTGCAAATTTCTACTGCATTATGGCTGATATATAATTATTCATTTAGAATATTTTCTTATGGGACAATCAGTCAGCACAGACTGAGAAGCACACGATTTGTATGGTTTGGTAGTTAGGAAGGACTGAGAATTAAACAAATGTCAATGCCTACAAGAAACTGTATGTAACATACTCATCTAATCATAATATAGGACCCCCTTCAGTGCTTCACAGCAAACACATAATTAAGGTGCTATCAACGCACTATGTTCCTGACCCCAAATAAGGTGATTGGTTTAATCCTGTACATGTAAACAAGAAACCCTGTAATCACAGTCTAATCTCATTATTTCATTTATCTTGAGATACTATTGGTGCTCAAATAAATAGCCATTTTATACCTGAGTCCTGATAAAGTAGACTCTTACTCCTCTTTTTTGGGTGGGGGAGGAGAAGATATTACCCTTCTGTGCATTTAAATATAATCTTTGTAAGATGTCAAGAAATTCTAGGAATGTCCACAATATTTTATTAATAAATAACAGGACAACTCAACAGGATCCATGTGGGTACTCTCACATAATTAGAAAAGCCATGAATTTATAGTACCGTAATTTAGCTAATATAACCCGCGGGTTATATTCGTTTTTACAAACCTCGCAAACCGCCCCCCTCACCTCCCCCGCAGGGTATACTCAGGTGCGGGGTATACAGAAATTTTTTTACTCACCAGGTGGTGAGCTCTCCGTCGCCTCTTCCTGTGGCTGCGCAGCTGCCAGCCTCCAGCCTCCGGACGGGGGAGTGCTCACTCCCCAGTTCCTGCGCAGCCACAGGAATGGGCAGGGGAGTGCTCATCCTCCGGTTCCTGGCTGTCAGCCTCCAGGAGGGGGAGCGCTCACTCCCCGGTTCCTGCGCACCCCCAGCAAATAATACCCCCGGCACAGAAAAGTCTTGTATACCCCGTGGGTTATATTTGTGCGCAGGGTATACAAGATTTTTTTTACTTAAATAGAAAAATCCACGGGGTATATTCAGGTCCGGGGTATATTTGGGTGCGGGGTATATTTGCTAAATTACGGTAATACCTGTGTAGGATTGTAAGCGACCAGTTCACTACCTGATAAGTCTCTATCAGAGGCAGCAAGGGAGGGAAGCAGGAGCAGGTTTCAATCCTTAAAAGCTGGTTCCCCCCAGCACTATCTCTGAGCAGGGAGGTTGGGGAGGCAGGGAGAGAGCAGGTGCAGGGGAAGCACAGGTGCAGTGGGGAACCCGAGGCGAGTGGGGACTCAAGTAATACCTGTTTATGCCAGGTCCTGACTGCTGTACCTCTGCCTCGAGGTGCAGCAGTCAGGACTCAGGGTGAGTGGGGACTGCTTGAGTCCCCACTTGCCCCAGGTTCCCCACTGCACCTCTACCTTTTAAACGTAGTAAGAGCCCTGTGGAGCTCTTGCTAAATTTCAAATGCAGAGGAGCAGCAGACGGGACCTGACATGAGCTTGGGTCCCAGCTCACTCCGGGTTCCCTGCTGCATCTCTGCCTTTTAAATACAGGCAGTCCCCGAGTTACGTCGGATCCGCAGTTACAAACGGGGTTTTTCTCACCCCGGAGGACGGGAGCAGCAGGATGCCCAGATGCGTCGTGGTCCTGCCGCCCGCGTCCTCCGGGGCGAGAAAAGCTGCTCCACCAGCAGACCAGGGAGATGGGGAGCAAAGCCGCGGAGGACCCGGGCGGCAGGACTGCGGTGCATCTCGGTCCGCCGCCTGCGTCTCCCTGGTCTGCTGGTCTCCAGCAGACCAGCGAGACACGGAGCAAAGCCGCAGAGCACGCGGACAGCTCTCCCCCCCCCTCCCCCCCCGCCCCCAGCAGACCAGGGAGACGTGGAGCAGCTTTTCTCGCCCCGGAGGACGCGGGCGGCAGGACCACGACGCATCTGGGCAGCAGCAGCTGACTTGGGGATGCCTGGGGTTCTTAAGTTGAATCTGTATGTAAGTTGGAACTGGCGTCCAGATTCAGCCTGTCGAAACTGATCAGTGGCTGATTCCAGGAAGCCCGGGGCAGAGCAACTCTGCCTCGGGCTTCCTGTAGTCAGCCGCTGGTCAGTTTCAGCAGCGGCTGAATCTGGATGCCAGTTCCGACTTACATACAGATTCAACTTAAGAACAAACCTACAGTCCCTATCTTGTACGTAACCCGGGGACTGCCTGTATAGTACGAGCTGCGGGCTTATCAACTAATTGAGTAGTCGATGGAAATTGCATTAACTGCTCAATTACCTGATTAATAGAAATTTAGCATTCCTAATCTGGAGTCTATAGAATTGTCCACACGCTAATAAACAACCTATCAACATAGATAGGGGAAGGCTAGCAAAGTGTATGACACCCTGTTTTGTTTACAGAGAATAATTAGATCAATGTTTGTTCCTTGCCATTACTTACCTCCTGTTACATTATTGTAGTAATATGTGTAACCCTCAGGGGAAAGTCCTTGCACCCATTTCTTTACTTTGTATGATGGTGCTTCTAAGGTATCTTTTCGCTTTTTTTTCTTTTCCTTTTTTTCTTTCTTTTCTTCCTTTTCCTCCTGTTTACTTAGCGTTGAACTGGGACCTGTAGAATCTTAAAGGAAATAGAGTTATAATCACAATTTACTAATTGGGCATTTCTCAAATAGGCAACAGGAAATATCAACTTAGTCCAAAGTAGTATGTATGTACTAAATATTAAAAGCTTTTCTAGTGTAAGATCACACTATTAAAAATCAGACGGAGGATCACTGGGAAAAACAACAAATCTGAATAATCTAAATTTAATGATTACCCCAAACTATTGAGCATTGAGTCAACAGAAGCTAGAAACCAGAAGTGTTAAGAAGGAGACACTCTTCGCAGAGGGTTCAAACTAACAGGACTATTTAAAAAAAATGATATTTTACTGTCATGGTAACAGAACAAAAGCACCTCCCATTTTACAGCTGAACAGAAGATTCAAAGAAAAAGGGACTTAGTTATGTGATGGGTGAAAGCTCAACTAATAGCTATGCACTTACTTCCATTGGGAAAATTGGGACCCGTAGTTAATGACTGGTGGAGCTCCACCAGTTACTGTAGTAATAGAAACTGTACTGCAGATAGTGCTTAGATACTTTTTCGACTATGATATTTAACCTTAACACCCACGTGCGTTGTTTTAAGGATTATTAAACATAACCGTAAAAATATCTGCTTGCACAACTTAACAGCTTCCACTACTGCTAACACTGTGGCAAACTATACAGCAGACCCTTACTATACGCAGAATTGCTATTTGTGGTTTGATGTATTCACGGGTCTCCTGACCCTGCCTGGAAGGGCAAGCTATGGGGGCCAGGAACCGCGGGGAACTCTCAACATCTTCCAGCCCTTGCAGTGAGTTCCCTGTGGCTGCCCAGAACCACAGTGAGTTCTGGAGTCACGGTGAGTTCCCTCATGAATGGTAAGGATTTCTAATGTGTCCCATTTTTGCCAAGGTAAAAACAATCCCAGAGTTTCTGTAAAAATAATACAAAAAGAAAGTCCTGTCCCTATTTTCTCCATTGCTATCTTTAAGCCTTTTCTGGCAGCAACAAGAACTACCTGAATTAAGTCCAAGCCTTTTCAGATCCTCTTGATATGCTTTCAGTGCAGCCTCCTCCATTGCTGCAAATTCCTTTGACATTTTTTCTTCTTCCTTTGCCTTTTCCATACTTTTCTTTTTAATCTACAATTTAAAAAGGGGGAGAAATAGCCAAGCCCATAAACAAAAGAGATAAAAAGATAAATGTTTAGAAGAAAAAGGAAAAAGTTTGTTTACCTCGCTAATTTTCTTGGACACATTTTCCTTATGGTTCTTTCCCCTTTCATGAAATTCAATGCTCTTAAAAGAGGACAAAAGTAAATTAAAATACAATAAAAAACAATATGCATGGAAGTAATTTTCTTTGATAAACTACAAATATATACATAGACATAAAACCTTACTTAAACTGGAGTTAAGAATAAGTGAAGCTAACAAGAACATAGGTAAAAATTGTTATGGAAAAATCCAATCATTATAAATTTAGCTAATAGAAATTAACTTTTAATCTTAAAACTTTTAATCATAGCAGTAGAACGCACGGAAATGCAATTATATTCTGAAAAATGTCATTATGAAATTTTATACTGATTGGGTCTCGATGACATCAGGTGGTTTGTATGAGATTTTAATTTAAAATATTATTAAATTAAAGAGCAGGGGCCTCTCTGTAATTTGAGAATTTTGCATGGTCCATGGTGTTACAATCTAAGAATTCATGTTTCAATTTCTGCTCCCCTTTACCTTCCAATTCTATAGGACTTACCATAGACATTGAGTAAAACAGTAGGAACTTGTGGGCTTTATGAAGATCATATTAAGATCTGCTGAGCTCCTGAGGACTGTAAGAACTCTGCAGCTAAGCAAATCTCAGAGTAGGAGCAAAAACCAAGGTATGTAAAGTAGGAGATCAGGCAGATTAGGAGTAGGCTGTGGATAATTTAGGAAGACAATTGGAGAGCCTCTAAATCAAAAAGGCTATCAAATATAGAGTAGGGGCAACAGAAACCTGAAGATCTTAGGAGCCCTGCACGTGCACTGGGATATATGTGATGGAAAAGCCATGGAGCGTTTAGGTACTCTTGGGGTTGTGAGAATCCCTTCTGAATCCAGGTATCAGTGCACTTGTCATCAAAGTTCAAAAGTACTCGGGCTTCTTGGCATACCAACTTGGCAAATATATGCTCAAAGTGATAGTTTGGTTTTAAGTGCTTAGACCAGAAATGGGCACTCTAAACTAGTGAGTGGGCCGCATGAGAGGCCCTCTTTTATCTCAATGGGCTGCAGGATTGTTGTAACCAAGATGGTGTCCCAGGGTAGTGTAGTTTTGCTAACTGCACTTGTGAACCTAGAATTTGTGGGGTGTGCTGACTGAAGCAAAGCAGCACTTTGATTGGATGCCGAAGGAGCACGTGGCTGTCTCAGTCAATGTTGTGTGCAATCAGCATGCATCTTATTTCATGGATCTTTGGTTTACATGTGTGTCACTTTAGTAATACTAGCAAGAAAATAAACTATGCAGATGAAAACCAACAGAGTCTGGTAAACCAAATGTCTCTTAGGCCACACATAGAACCCTGATGGGCTGCTTGTGGCCTTCGGGCTGTAGGTTGCTCACTGCTGGATTAGGGCACCAACTGTAGAAGGCCAGCAAGAAGGAAGCTAAATAACTATAGACCTGCGCAGTATGGTGACATTCTAAGGTCCACAGCTGATCCTGTAGACTTTAGAAGATCTGCACAAAGGCAAAGCATCAAGGTAAAGATGGGCATAGTATTTACCCGGGATTTTACTTTTTAAATAGGTGACTGGGGGCGGTGACCCCTGCTTGCTACATTTGCCAACCTCTGTCTCTGGGGACAGGCAAGCCCAGCTCTCCCCCCGGCTGCCAAGGAGGGCCGGGGCTGCACCAGCCCCAGCTTCTCACCCCTGGGTCTCCTACCCTTCTCCTCGATCACAGCCCTGGTCTTTCAGCCCACCTCCAACCACCAGAGGAGGGATGGGGCTGAGCCAGAGGGCAGTGGGGCTGGCGGCAGCAGTTCCTCGCTGCGCTCCAGGGCGCCAACGCTCAGGGACCCAGCAGGGAACTGCTGCCTCCACCTGACCCGCACTCAGGCCACCACCTTCCTGGAGCCCCAGCTTCGACAGCCTCTCTCAAGATCATAGTGCCAGCACCGGCTTCCTGCAGGAGACTGAAGAGAGGAAGAAACCCCCAGGCTCTGCACTGCTGCCTCTGTATCGGGGCAGCAGCATGGGGTGCCAGGTGGAAGCTGGTCAGTGAGGAGAGCCAGTTGAAAAACCAGCTCCCCTTGCGGACTGACTCCCTGTTGCCCTGTGGTTGCCTCTGTATCAGAGGCAGCAGCGTGGGGGGCAGCAGTCTGTCCAGGTTGTATGCGCACTAAGCTCCCCAATCCGGCACAAGCCCAAACTGAGCCGGGCTGCCTCCCTGCTTGGCTCCTAATACACTTTAAATACAGAGTTGCAGCAGGGGTAGGTCCCTGACCTGGCCCAAGCCAGGACTGAGCTGGGCTGCTGGCCAGCCTGCTAAAAAATTTACTGGCAAGGAGGTAGGGGGAAGAATGTGTGTAGTCTATAGCATTAAACTAGAAGCTTTTGCTTATTGGTTATTCTGTTAATTGACTACACTATTAAATCCCTACCATCCTCCTTAACCCCTCCCCCTCCTCACACTGCCTATCCCTATCCTCACCTCCTTCCTCCAATCCTACACCCCCATCCTTCCCTAACCCCTCCCCCTCTACATCTCCACATCTCCATTCTTACTCTCCTGCCTCTATTCCTATATCCTCCTTATCCCCATCCTCCTTTACCACACCAGCCATCCCGCATACACCCTATCCCTCTTCCTCCCTCTTACGCACACCCTGCCCTCATCCATGAACGGGCTACCTAACCAACAAGGAAATAGCACTGGTGGGTTGGCAGCTGCTCCAAACACTGCTGGTTGCCCCTTTGTGACACTTTGGGGGGGTGGGGGAATTAGCCCCCCGACTTGAGCCACGTGGAGTCCATTGGGGGGTCAAAGGCCCGAGGGGGGTGGCGTGGTGAGGGGAGGGAGCTAACTCCCCAACTCGTGCAGTGTGAAGATGGCGGGGGGGGGGGGGGGTGAGACAAGGCCTGGGTGCGGGAGGGGAGGGGTTAACTCGCAGTCTCTGTGGTGCAGAGCCAGGAAGGGATTGTGGGGGGAGTTCCCCCCCACACCTGGCAGGGGCATTTCCATGCAGGCAGTACTGAGGGAACCTGGCACACCCTGTGCATTGTGGGATTTGACTGGGAGTCCCATTTGCAGGAGGAGGCGGAGGGCCAACCCACCTCCATTTCCCCACCAGCAACCCACAACTGACGGTGTGGGGGAGGGAAATACAGGCACCTCTGTGGGCTCCAAGATGCAGCATGTCTCTGCTGGGGCCCGATACTGCAGCACCACCTTGGCTCGCTGAGAGATAAACGGAGGCCTTGCCTCCCTCTGTTCTTCTCAATCAGCTCCTGGCTGTGACCCGAGGCACCCAGGACTGAGCAGGCAGAGGGAGGTTGCGAAGCAGCTGCCTTACGTAGAGTTAGGCTGCTCTGCTTTGCAGCTGCCTGCTCCCAGCCCCTGCCTGCTCTGAAGCAGCTTGAGGCACTGTGGGACAGACAGCCCCTCGCCCCTGGCTACCTGCAGCCTCTCTTCTGCACTGTGCCCGGGGTAGGCCACATGACTCGCGGCTCCATGGTGCATGGGGGAAGACCACGGGAGGGGCTGAGGGTGAAGGGAGGGGCTGTGGTACAGAAAGTGACACATGATGTCACTCTGTTGTCCTGCAGGAAAAGGGGTTTTTTTATACATAGAGAGAAATCATCGTTTTTACTGCACTGGGAAAAACTATTTAGTCCCAGTTTAAGGCATTTTCTGTTTTAAAAATTGGTTCATTAATTCACACCACATTACAGTGTGTTTTAGTTATAAATTCAAATGATCAAATTTAATAAGGAAACAGATTTGGAGATTAATTTAGAGTTGCTCAAATAAATAGCATGCATCTGACGAAGTGGGTCTTTGCCCACGAAAGCTTATGCTCCTACACTTCAGTTAGTCTATAAGGTGCCACAGGACTCCTCGTCGCTCAAATAAATAGTAAAATTGAAGTAGGCATAATACTAATATATGTAATGTAATACTGAACATTAGAATGTTTCTATACATTTTGATTTAGTATTTTCTCAAGAAAATTATGTCGTAATTCATATTTCACTTCCCAGTAATATATACATATTACATAGACTGCAACACTATTATCATATTGCTCAATACTTAATTTTCATTAGTATGTTCTAATAATAATTTTATTTTCCCCAAATTAAACTGGGCTTAAATCAATATTTACAAGTGCTCTGTCCAGATTAGTTTTTCCCAGGACATTGCCAACCTTACTTCAAGGTAGAGCACAATTCAAATTATGGAGCTTTAGAAAATGGAACTGGATTTTTCAGCCCTTTTACACATGGATAAAGAATACAGGATCAAGATGTAGAGCTCCAATCTTGTATTGAGGTCCATGGAAGTAGAGAAAATGCTTAATGCAGGATCCAAGTCTTAATTTGCAAATTCTGCCCCATCTCCCAGTTTAATAGCTAATATGGCTTACAAAGGAATATTTAAAACAAACAATACTAGGTAAACATTAGCGTATATGTCAGTAAACAATACTGAAAAAATATTTTATAAGCATATTTTCAGTATTTCAGAAGCAGTAATATTATACTAACTAGACCAACATACAGGTTTGTTGTCTGCTATCCAGCACTTGCAGTAACCACAGAATTTCTTTGGCTGCGATTTCCAGTAATCAGCCCTAAATGTGAACAACCAAATAAATAAATTAGAAAAAAAATACATACATTTATGCATAATCAGAAACAAAATCACCAAAGCAAAAAGTTCTGGAACAGAGCATCAGAAAGCAAATGCAGACTTGTCATGGTGCTTGGTTGCGCAGCCAACTTCTGAGCAAGGTTTTGTAGACACATTAGAGTAGTTATTCTAAGTCCAAACAAAATTTACTAATGAGTTTGACTGCAATGTTTCATATAATAGAACAGATAGAAGTTCTCAGCCTTTGGATTATGCCCAAACTGTTTCCTCTGGCTTTGCATAATTTCTACAAAACCAATGCCTCCATGTACAACTGAAATTACATTTTTGGTGCTTCTGTCATCACATATAGCCTTCTAAATATTAACAGCTGCAGTAAGTTGACTTATTGCATATATAACACTGGGGAAGGCACAATTTATTATAGCTGCAATAAAAATATACACTGATATTTTTAAAACTATCAACATAATGTAAAATAGATACTTCGGCCATGTAACATGATGAATTTAAATAAACAATGTAATGCTATACTATTTTGGGAAGAGGGGAAGTTATACTTTTGGACAACTCAAATCTGTGCAAAGGATTAAAGAACAAATCTGGAATATATCCTGGGATGTGTCCCGAAGGCTGTGTCTAGACTGGCAAGTTTTTCCGGAAAATCAGCCGCTTTTCTGGAAAAACTTGCCAGGGGTATACACTGGCCGCTTGAATTTCCGGAAAAGCACTGACAATCTCATGTAAGGTTGTCAGTGCTTTTCCGGAAATACTATGCTGCTCCCGTTCGGGCAAAAGTCTTTTTCCAAAAGACTTTTGCGCAAAAGGGCCAGTGTAGACAGCACAGTACAGTTTTCTGCAAAAAAGCCCCGATCGCGAAAATGGCGATCGGGGCTTTTTTGCGGAAAAGCGCGTCTAGATTGGCCACGGATGCTCTTCCGCAAAAAGTGCTTTTGCGGAAAAGCATCCTGCCAATCTAGACGTGCTTTTCCGAAAATGCTTTTAACGGAAAACTTTTCCGTTAAAAGCATTTCCGGAAAATCATGCCAGTCTAGACGTAGCCAAAATGTATTATACCAAAGTCTGGAAAAATTGAAATAAGCAATTACAGAGCAAGCCCACAGCACCTCTTGGGCCTTCTCTCCTGGTTGAGACACAATGGAACTTCTGCATTCCTCCTTTGAAATGTACAAGAGCTCCCACTGGGGAATGCGTGAAGGAACGCGAAAGTCCCGCTGACTCTGGGCTGCACACAGGTGCCTGCTTTGAAATGTACAAGATTCCCCAGTGAGGGCTCTTGTGCATTTCAAAGCCATGGAGTCTGGGGTCAGTGGGGGACTCCCCAGCTGACCCCAGGCTCCACAGCGCTTCGGTGTTTTAAAGGAGCAGTGCCGCATATCTGATCTGCAGCTCAGCTGTGCGGCGGCTGCCCCTTTGAAATGCTGCATTGGGGTTTCAAAGCAGCAGCACTGCACAGCTGAACCCCGGTTCAGCTGTGCGGCGCTGCTGCTTTGAAGTACCCCTTCTCCCCCCCCACTTTGATGCCTCTATCTGACAGAGGCAGCAAGGGAGGGGGGAAATCGACTAGTCCTTAACATCCTTAATACTGATACATGCATTAGCGTGGAGGCAGTTATATTGGTAAAGGGAACCTTTTTTACAACTACAACTGTGTCCACACTTTGGCGATCATGCCACTGCAACTATACTGGTATAGTTAAAGCAGTATAAATTTACAGTGTAGCCAAAGCCTAATGTCAGTGGAAGCATCACCTCCATCCCCTAACTCACCTTAGCAGGCTACCCACCTATATGAGGCTGTGTGTCAGTGGCTACTCCCTGAGGGCTCTGCTGGGCCCAGAGCTTCCTGGACAGCTCTGACCAGCTGCATGAGCAGTCAAAAGGAGCTGGGAACTGAAGAGCAGCCGCAATCCTGGGCACCAGCAGCAAATAGGGAAATGACACGGCCACCCAGTCCATGGCACCACCCACCAGAGCAGCACCACTGCCTTGCTCCAATTTCCCAGCTAAGACCTGGCTAGAGGTAGAGCCTGAGTGGGACTAGGGGAAAGGAGGAGGTGCAGCTGCCTCCAGGACTGCCCCACTCTGGGTCAGGCTTTGCAGTTTAGTGATACAAGACCCTTGTGCTTCTGCAACTCTGCCCATGGGCTCAAGGTTTCACCCCCTGTTCCTAGTTCAGGGATTTGGGGTTTCAATCCCAAGCTGCTCCTGGCTAAAGCAGCGGGGGAAGCTTGGGGTTTCAGTCCTGCACCGGTCTCTGCTTCAGCTGCACAGAGGGAAGCCAGGGCTCGGGGCACCCGTTTTCAGCTGTGGGACTCTGTGGAGCCCCACTTGAGAACCACTGAGTTAAGGCTTCCCCACCCCCCAGCTCTCAGATGCCTGTGGGTGAGGCACAAAAACCAAGGAACTATCAGCCTCTCCACTGCACCTAAGATATGCTGGACACAATGGAAAAGCATGCTCATGGAGCATAAAGTGAAACACATGCTCAGGTATTTGTGGAATTATTAAGCACTCTGCATATTTATCACGTGTTACATGGTTCATTATATATGAAGGCAGGACTATTCTCTTTTTAAAACATGCTACATTACAATTTTTTGTATCCACCTTAATTGGATATGTGGTAAAATAATACTTGAAATAGAAATGGTTAACACAGTAAGAGAAAGATGTAAATCGGGCAGCTGTTCTGGGATAAGCTCCCATTGTTCTTTGATATAACAGATGTATCCAAGGACTAGCATGACAAACATGTGAAGACTTTGCTCTCTCACTGCCAAACAAAAGTATTCACATCGTTTTTCAGGTCCCAAATCCTTTAAACAACGCAACAGAATGCGATATGTCTGTACCAAATTGTAGACTCTATTTTATTGTGCAACTTCCATTTTGTATTATAACCTTCATTCTTTGCTATGTGCTGAACACGTTTGACCTTGCTTGAAGCAAGTATATTATGACAAATTCCAGACAGCCACTGAGAGATCCCTGGGTCCTTTAAATTGTTGCCAGAGTGCAGTGTTGAGTGCTCTGGGCAGCTCCCAGGACTGGCTGGAGAAGCCAGTATGACATGCTTTGGGTGGCACTGAGGGCTGTCTGTCTCTAGCCCTGCCCCTTCAACTTGAGGCCCCACCCCTTCTGGGAGCATGAAAACCCACCACCTTGCCAGGGACCTGGCAAATCTGTCAGTCCCACTGTGGCTAGCTATGCTGAAAAGGGGCCTTTGTCTTCCTGAATAGGAAGCTGCAGCAGCACCCGGGCACAGAGAAGGCTTGGAGCATTCAGGTAACCCCAAATAACCTGTTCTGCAGGTAAGAGTGGAACACTTAAACACACAGGCTGTGTTTAAGAGTGGAACACTTAAACAAATCAGCCGCTTTTCCGGAAAAACTTGCCAGCTGTCTACACTGGCCGCCTGAATTTCCGCAAAAGCACTGACTTCCTACTGTAAGAAATCAGTGCTTTTTGCAGAAATACTATGCTGCTCCCGTTCAGGCAAAAGTCCCTTTTGCGCAAAACTTTTGCACAAAAGGGCCAGTGTAGACAGCTCAGATTTGTTTTCCGCAAAAAAGCCCCAATTGCAAAAATGGCGATCGGGGCTTTTTTGCGCAAAAGCGCGTCTAGATTGGCCACAGACGCTTTTCCACAAAAAGTGCTTTTGCGGAAAAGCGTCCGTGCCAATCTAGACGCTCTTTTCCAAAAATGCTTTTAACGGAAAACTTTTCAGTTAAAAGCATTTCCGGAAAATCATGCCAGTCTAGACGTAGCCACACTGTGGCATGGCAGGAGCAGCATGATTCAGACCCAGCTTGCTGGGCATGTGGCCTTGATCCCTCACCACTGGAAGCACACTGCGCAGAAGTGCTAAGCTATCAGGAGCTGCTTCCTGGTGGCCAAGAGCCATGGAGAGGGAAATCTAGGTCAGGCCACCTCAATCCTTCAGGAAGAGCCATGGTAGAGCGTAACACGTTGCATAGTGTCTGTGGCACTGATGGAGCATCCTATGGGGTACAGAAGACAGTAGGACTGGAGTTAGGAGTCCTGTGCCCCCTGCCCTGAGTCTAAACTTTGGCACATTGGATGTGGGCTATCATGGGTTGCAGTGAGGACAGCAAGTGAGGTTAACTCTTGCAATCCAGCCAAGACCCAATAGGTCCCAATTACAAATGTCAGGCTTGCGTGGGGTTGGATATAAAAAACCATGTGTTTTCTCTGTGATGTTATATCACCTTAAAATAAATGAGCTTACTTATAAGTTAGAATCATAGAATCATAGGACTGGAAGGGACCTCGAGAGGTCATCGAGTCCAGCCCCCCACCCTCAAGGCAGGACCAAGCTCCATCTACACCATCCCTGACAGATGTCTATCTAACCTGTTCTTAAATATCTCCAGAGAGGGAGATTCCACCACCTCCCTTGGCAATTTATTCCAATATTTGACCACCCTGACAGTTAGGAATTTTTTCCTAATGTCCAATCTAAACCTCCCTTGCTGCACTTTAAGCCCATTACTCCTTGTCCTGTCCTCAGAAACCAAGAGGAACAAATTTTCTCCTTCCTCCTTGTGACACCCTTTTAGATATTTGAAAACTGCTATCATGTCCCCCCTTAATCTTCTTTTTTCCAAACTAAACTAGCCCAGTTCATGAAGCCTGGCTTCATAGGTCATGTTCTCTAGACCTTTAATCATTCTTGTCGCTCTTTTCTGTACCCTTTCCAATTTCTCCACATCTTTCTTGAAACGTGGCGCCCAGAACTGGACACAGTACTCCAGCTGAGGCCTAACTAGTGCAGAGTAGAGCGGCAGAATGACTTCACGAGTTTTGCTTACAACATACCTGTTGATACAACCTAGAATCATATTTGCTTTTTTTGCAGCAGCATCACACTGTTGACTCATATTCAACTTGTGGTCCACTATGACCCCTAGATCCCTTTCCGCCATGCTCCTTCCTAGACAGTCACTTCCCATCTTGTATGTATGGAACTGATTGTTCCTTCCTAAGTGGAGCACTTTGCATTTCTCTTTATTAAACCTCATCCTGTTTACCTCTGACCATTACCTCATAGGTTAGATAGACATCTGTCAGGGATGGTGTAGACGGAGCTTGATCCTGCCTTGAGGGCGGGGGGCTGGACTCGATGACCTCTCGAGGTCCCTTCCAGTCCTATTATTCTATGATTTCTCTAACTTGCTAAGGTCCTTTTGAATTATGTCCCTATCCTCCAAAGAAGTTGCAACCCCACCCAGTTTGGTATCGTCTGCAAACTTAATAAGCGTACTCTCTATCCCAATATCTACATCATTGATGAAGATATTGAACAGTACGGGTCCCAAAACAGACCCTTGGGGAACTCCACTTGTTATCCCTTTCCAGCAGGATTTAGCACCGTTAACAACAACTCTCTGACTACGGTTATCCAGCCAATTATGCACCCACCTTATTGTGGCCCTATCTAAGTTATATTTGCCTAGTTTATCAATAAGAATATCATGCGAGACCGTATCAAATGCCAGTGTTGGGGGGTGGAACATAAACGCTCCTCTGCAGTGTTTACTACCCAAAAATTGCAGCCCAGGAAAGTGAAGTTCCCGAAAAACAGAAAGTGGAGGTGCTCAGGTTAGTTCCCACAAGCTAGAGTCACAGGCACAAAACAGCCAGCACCTAGTAAGGAACACGTGAATCAGATTGGTCAAATTCTCTCTATTAATCACTTGAGTGTTAGTAGTAACACAGGTGAGGACGTTATTTTGACCCGTTGGTCGTTGTAAGCAGCATCCTCTCCTGCCCCAGGCTATGGAGGAGAATGAATTGTTAAACTAAGGAGATTCCTGTTGGGAGGTGGCTGCTGCGCAGCGGGGCACGTGTACTTCCGAGAAACCCCCCCCCCAGAGCGTGGGCTGGGGTTGGCAGCCCCGTGCAGGGGGGGAAGGGTCTCTGCTGCCCTCATTGCAGAGGGGAGGGGAGAGGCTCCCCGGCACACGCGGGGGGGAGGGGCAGTTGGGATGCCCCTCACAGACACTCACATCGCCGCCGCTCTGCTCCGGGTGCCGCCGCTGCTCCCAGTCCCGCGCGCCGGGCCCTTTCGAACGTCCCGAGCAGCTGCACTCAGCCTAGGCAGGGTGTCTGGCCCGTCACAGGGGCTGAAGGTACGGACGCCGAGAAGGCTCAAGCCGCGCTCCCCGCCTCCCTCTCTCTCTCTCCCCCCCCCGCCCCCCGCGAGAGTCAGTCACCAGCGCTCCGCGGGGAGCCGCTGAACCAGGCAGCCACGGCGGCTCGGTGAGTGACTCGCACGCGCTATGGGCTGCTCCCGACGCCCCTTCCCCTCGCGCCAGCGCTCGTGGCGCACCTGAGGGGAGGAAGGAGGCGCGAGACAGCTTCCTCAGAACTTCGGGGCGGAGGGGCGGGGGGCTCCCCTGGGGCTGCCCGGGCGACGGGTCCGGGAGCTGCGCTTGTCCCAGGGCGCGGGGAGTCTCCCCCTGCGCCGTCACTGGTTCGATCCCCCACGCCGGGCTGGTTCTCTCTCCCGCTCCCCCCCCCCCCCACCGGCGGCGCAGGGGTGGGGTGGGGCGAATGACACCAGGGCCACGCACGGGAGCGCCTGGCTCCGGCTGGTCCCTGTTACGCGTGAGGCGCCCCGCGGCTGCGCCAACTCTCCGTGGAGTTTGAGCCTCGTGAGTTCGTAACTGTCCCTGCTGGCGCCGTCCCCCCCCCCCCCCCGGTCACCGGACCCAGCTCCCGCGGCGTCTGCTCGCCCCTGTCTCCCCGTCTCAGCTCCCCCCCCCGCACGGATCCCTTGTTCCCCTTCTTTGGGGCGCTCCCCCTCCCTGCCTGCACTCCCCGGGCTTCCCCTCACCTTCCCCTCAGGGACCCCCTCTTCCCCCGCCCCCCCTTACTCCACTTCCCCCATCGGAACCTGAGACACTCCCCGCATCCAGTGCCCCAAACCCATCGACTCCTCCACGTCCCCCTTCACCAGAGCTCCTCGTTCCCCCCACCCCCGGTGGCAGCTGTCCTGGTTCAGGTAGCCTTGTGGTGCTGGCATTGGTGCCAAGAGACTGGGAGAGTTTCGGGTGGCTGCTCTGCCTGTGCGGTGTGCAGCCTTGAAGTTACGTGCACACACACCTGTGCACTCAGCAACTTTTGGTTTTGTCTTGGACTAAAAGGCCCCAGACTTGGCTCCGCGAAATACAAGACGTGTTTGCCCAACACTGTGTGTGCTCATTGCAGCAGTAGCAGCCTGTGTGCTGCCTCTTTCTGAATACATCTACATGTCAGCCCCAGATTGGCTGTTTCTGCATCGGGACCTGATGATGTTTATCACTTAATAATTATGACTCTGAGGACTGACGAAAAGTCTCAGACGGATAGCGGTGTTATTCTCAGTTGGCTGGGAATTATTTTAAACACAGAGCAGATGGCCGTCTTTTTACAGGAGAAATAGTTTAAGTTTAAAGTTCTAAACATTCTCCTCGTCCTCCCCATACTTTTGGTGTCCTCCCCCAAATATATTTATTAGTTTTCTTTCCTTCTACACAATCTAAGTGTTTGGGTAAAGGGGGGGGGGGGGAAGTAATCACAACTGACAGTCTTTTTCTATAATCACCAGGGGAGGAGGAGGAAGTCCACTGAAAAGTCTGAAATGAGTCATTAAACACAGAGGCATTTTGTTTGTTGCAAGAGAGAAAAAAAGTGGGCTGTAAATGGAACAAAAAAGTTATCTTAAATTCACAACAAAAGTAGAAAACGGCAACAAACTTATTTACTCTTAGGATTCATAAAGAGCAGCCTAAAAAAAGAAAGTAAGTTTGCTCTTTTCTGAAGGAGGCTGTGTGGTCAAAACGTCAGAGCTAATGGCGGCAGTTATGTATCTGTCAGCATTTCCATGATAAGCCCCCATTTTTTGTGTAATTTACAGCTTAGTTATCAAATGTGCATTGGGTTGAACCTTGGTCTACATGCTCGTCTCTGGAAATAGTTGTTAAAATAAACCGTGAAATTAATCCGCTAAGATGATTCAATGAGAATTTGGTGGAAAAGGCATACAGGGTTTTTTTTATTCCTCTAAACTTAAAACTTGTATTTACAAAAGGAATATTGCTGACTATTAACATTTAATTGAATATTTTCCTGAGAGTGAATTGGGCAACAGACTAATGTCTAAAAGTATTTCCTTTGTATACAAAATAATTCGTCGTCTTAACTTTTTTTTTTATTATGCATTCAGCTTTAGAGATTCCAAATTGGATTTCACCATAAGTACTCTGAAGAAGCTGTTAAAAGTATTGTTCTGAATTAGTATTAGGAAACTTGGCGAAATCTTTGTGGATCCAGTGAAATGAAACAAATTCCTAGAGTGCTATGAAGCAAAATGCAGGACAATGTAGCACTTTAAAGACTAACAAGATGGTTTATTAGATGATGAGCTTTCGTGGGCCAGACCCACTTCCTCAGATCAAAAAACTATCACTAGAGTGCTATAGACCTCCTACAAAAAGTTAAATGGTAGCAGCATGTTAAAATCCATAGTAGCACAAATGAGAAGTTAATATGAAGATATTTAAAACTGGGACCAAGTTAAGTGATTTACATACAGAACCCCAGTGGGATGGTTTTACTGTTCTTTTTAACTGCTTTTTTTGTTTTGTTCCCAGACTTACAACAGGCATAGTATTTTTGAGGCTTAATATCTGTGTATGTTCATGTATGTGTTTTGGGCCCGGTGAAGCATGGCCGCCCCTTAGTGGACAAACGTGCATGTTATGCAAAAATTCCTTTCTATTTACACTTTAAAGTAGCCCAATAGTAATTTAATAGTCAATTAAAAAAATGAATATGTGGAATAAGCTAATTCAAAACTGTTTTTTAAATTGAGGTTCCTAATTTGTCTCAAAATGCCTTAACAATTGCTAAGGTAAGAGAAGCTGCACCAAATTGCTTTCCAAATTTGTGGGCTTTAGAAACTCAAGCCTCCCAAACTCATAAACTGTTCATAAATTTATACTATGGTATACTTGCACTGTATTGTGTGCTTCAGAAGCCTGTTAACTTTTAGTGAAATGTGAGCCTAAAACAATTGTCACAGAGCCAGCATGGACTAAGTACAGTCAAACTCCAATAGTCCGGCATCCAGTTTTGTACGGCACTCCCAATAGTCTGGCATCAAAATGGCAAGAGCCTAATGAGTGAGCTTCAGCAAAAAACGAGTCACAAGAACATAAGAATGGCCATACTGGGTCAGACCAAAGGTCCATCTAGCCCAGTATCCTGTCTACCGACAGTGGCCAGCACCAGGTGCCCCAGAGAGGGTGGACCAAAGACAATGGTCAAGCAATTTGTCTCCTGCCATCCCTCTCCATCCTCTGACAGACAGAGGCCAAAGACACCATTTTATCCCCTGGCTAATAGCCTTTTATGGACCTAACCCCCCTGAAATTATCTAGCTTCTCTTTAAACTCTATTATAGTCCTAGCCTTCACAGCCTCCTCTGGCAAGGAGTTCCACAGGTTGACTACATGCTGTGTGAAGAAGAACTTTCTTTTATTCGTTTTAAACCTGCTATCCATTAATTTCATTTGGTGTCCTCTAGTTCTTCTATTTAGGGAACTAATAAATAACTTTTCTTTATCGGCCCTCTCCACACCACTCATGATTTTATAGACCTCTATCATATCTCCCCTCAGTCTTCTCCTCTTTTCTAAACTGCAAAGTCACAGTCGCTTTAACCTCTCCTCATATGGGACCCGCTCCAAACCCCTAATCATTTTAGTTGCCCTTTTCTGAACCCTTTCCAAGGCCAAAATATATTTTTTGAGGTGAGGAGACCACATCTGTACACAGTATTCAAGATGTGGGCATACCATAGTTTTATACAGGGGCAGTAAGATATTCTGGGTCTTTTTTTCTATCCCTTTCCTAATAATTCCTAGCATCCTATTTGCCTTTTTGACCGCCGCTGCACACTGTGTGGAAGTTTTCAGAGAACTGTCCACGATAACTCCAAGATCTCTTTCCTGATTTGTCGTAGCCAAATTAGCCTCCATCATACTGTACGTATAGTTGGGGTTATTTTTCCCGATGTTCATTACTTTACACTTATCCACATTAAATTTCATTTGCCATTTTGTTGCCCAATCACTCAGTTTGGTGAGATCTTTTTGTAGTCCCTCAGTCTGCTTCTGTCTTGACTATCTAAACAGTTTGGTATCATCCGCAAACTTTACTACCTCACTGCTTACCCTTTCACAAGGCAGCAGCTGAACCAAGCGAAATTGGATGGGACCGAGTCAGTCTGCCACTGGCATTGTGTGACGCTGGACAGTGCTTGTGCTACAATAAAAAGGGTTAAAAACACTTTATATACAGTATATACTGTGTGTGTGTGTGTGTGTGTGTGTGTGTGTGTGTGTGTGTGTATGTATATATATATATATATATATATATATATATATATATATATATATATATAAAAAAAACCATTTTATAGTACCTCCTGATAATCCAGCATATCCGATAATCCGGCACCACCTGGGTCCCATAGGTTCCAGATTATCGGAAGTCAACTGTACCACAAAAGCTGGCGGAGCTACTTTATACATCTGTCAAATCATCTTTGGCACATATATATTTACATTTGGGCCAAGACATTTTAAAAAATTTCTTAGACTTCCAAAGTGAACTGATTTAAAAAAAGTACTAAGTACCCAAAAGGTCAGAGAGAAATGGGTGCTCAGCCCTCCTAAAAACCTGGCTGCTTATTTAGAATCCTGAATATGAACATCGGAGCCTAACTTCAGGCACCCATTTCTAAAAAACTTCATTCAGATCTTTTTATTTTGTTAGGTAGGTAAAATGAGACTAGTTGAGCAGGGACTGAATTGGTAGCTTACCAACAGCCTGGGGCTGTACCTAAATTTCATGAACTGGAACAGACTTCCAGCTGTTTGCCTGCTTGGATCAAATTGAAGCGTTGGACACAAACTTGTAGTATCCTTGAGAATGCTTCCATATTAAAAGTGAATATTTCATTTGATTTCGGAGCTACATTTGAGTCCTACATATTTATGAAAACATCATGTTTGTAGTTCCATGTTTACTTCATTTTTTTTTACTGTAACATCTATTTCTATGCTGTAGCTGAGCAAAAAAAAAAAAAAAAAAAAAAAAGGAACACTGCATCCTTAATTTACTTCTTTTGTGCCTAAGTTTTTAACGTGTGAAATTTTAAATAAGTGGTATTTCAATAGAGAGCAAGGTTACCAGTTACTTTATACTGGAGGGGGAACTTTGTCTGGGTCAGGGGCCACTGACCCACAGAAAAATCGGTTGGGAGGCCGCACGTAAGTGAGGAAAATAAAAACCCTCACTGACATGGCTCCTGATTGAGGAGGAGAAAGACACTCCCCATACCCACAATCCTCTTGCACATCAAAGCTTAGAGGTGCCCAGGCTAGTAGACTTCGTGTGCTACAGGCCCACGGGGGGATGGCAGGGTAGCTAGAGTACCAGTGTAAGCTCCTCAATGCTGGTGGGGAGCCCTGAGCTTCGGGGATTAAATCCAGATGTTGCCACGGGGCTTAGGTTCCCCACCCCTGCCTTATACCTTCCCACTTTCCCTCTCCACCTCCCATATAGTGAGAACTGGAGAAGTCAAACTAAGTGATAAGCAAGATGGGTTTTTATAATGAAATTTAGACTGTCTCCAACCTGGGAATGCTTTACCAGTATGGGAATACCAGTATGCTGTACTGGCCCAAGTTCCCCTAGAGTTCCATCTACACAGCAACATTATTTCGAAATGACTAGTGTTATTTCAAAATAACTTAGTCCATGTCTACACAGCAGGCAGTAATTTCGAAGTAATGTTGAAATACTGTCAAGCTGGAGGACTTCTTACTCCAGCTCCTATAGCCCTCATTTTACGAGGACTAAGGGAAATTGGAGGAGGAGTGCTCTCTTTTGAAATAAGTGTTGTGTAGATGCTCCCAATTTCAAAATAAGCTATTTTGAAATGTTACGCAATTGACAGAGAACAGTTTGAGTTGCTTATTTCGAGTTAAGCTATGCTGTGTAGATGTACCCCTAGAGTGGGCATAACTAAACTGGCAAAGATGCTTTGTTCAGTACAATACAATCACCGCCTATGAGAAAAACAAGATGCATCAGTAAAAGCAAAATTTTGATGTTTATTTATAACTTCATCTGCATTAGAGATCATGCTTCTTAATATTCTTGACCAATATAGCCATGGTAAAAAGTGAAACAGAAAATAAAGTTTGAGTGTTTATCTGAATTTGAAATTAGGTTGATTTTGATAGGATTATAAGAGTTCCAATGTGATTGCTGTTTTGACATTTTCCATGGATTGCAGTTTTGCCAACTGTTGTGAGTCTCAAAATATTTGCTATGTTCTTGTGATGTCCTAGCTCAGAAACTTGAACACACTTATATTTTTAAACAAGGAAATTTCTAGTCCTTATCATTACTAGAAATGTGGTAGTATATAAATCAAAGCTGGGGAACCTTTTTTGGGTCGGGGCTGTTGTCCCACAGAAAAATCAGTCTGGAGCCACACACACACACACAAATCAGAAGCAAAAAAACCCAACCAACAAAGAACCCCCCCCCCACAAAACCAAACAACCCTCACTGACGTGGCCCCCAACAGAGGGAGAAGACACTCTGCTCACACATCAGAATCTAGGGGTGGCCAAGCCTAGTAGATTCTGTGTGCTCCAGCCCTGCAGCAGGAGAGATGGAATGCCAGTATGGGCTCCCCAATGCCTCTGGGGGCTGGATCCAGGTAAGCTGGGGGTCACATGGTGTAAATGATTACATGCAGCACTTCCCCTGCTCCCAGTGCTGTGTAAATGTGTAACCGCTAAAAATTTCAAGACACCAAAATACAAAGAAGAACGTTTTTTAATGGTGTGACTCATGAATTTTGAACACTTGGGCTTTGCAATAGCAATTGCATAGTTTTTGGGGGAGTACCTTTTGCAAGACATTTAAACTCTGGGATCTGTGCTTTGTACCCCATGTTGCGCAGAATGTGATTTTGATGTAATGTTAGTTATGGGAAGTATCTCTCTGGCTCAGGACTTTTCAGTGGAAGCTGAACATAGTGCATTTAACAGTGACAGCTTAATACATGCAAAAGTGACAAGGAGTCCTGTGGCACCTTATAGACTAACAGATGTATTGGGGAGCATAAGCTTTCTTGGGCAAAGACCCACTTTGTCAGATGCACAAGTGGATCTTTGCCCACGAAAGCTTATGCTCTAATTCATCTGGGTGGCTACGTCTACACTGGCCCCTTTTCCGGAAGGGGCATGTAAATTTCACGAGTCGTCGTAGGGAAATCCGCGGGGGATTTAAATATCCCCCGCGGCATTTAAATAAAAATGTCCGCCGCTTTTTTCCGGCTTTTAAAAAAGCCGGAAAAGAGCGTCTAGACTGGCCCCGATCCTCCGGAAAAAGTGCCCTTTTCCGGAGGCTCTTATTCTTACTTCAAAGTAAGGGCACTTTTTCCGGAGGATCGGGGCCAGTCTAGACGCTCTTTTCCGGCTTTTTTAAAAGCCGGAAAAAAGCGGCGGACATTTTTATTTAAATGCCGCGGGGGATATTTAAATCCCCCGCGGATTTCCCTACGACGACTCGTGAAATTTACATGCCCCTTCCGGAAAAGGGGCCAGTGTAGACGTAGCCGGTATGTCTACACTACCCCGCTAGTTCGAACTAGCGGGGTAATGTAGGCATACTGCACTTGCAAATGAAGCCCGGGATTTGAATTTCCCGGGCTTCATTTGCATAAGCGGGGCGCCGCCATTTTTAAAACCCCGCTCGTTCGAACCGCGTGCAGCGCGGCTACACGGGGCACGAACTAGGTAGTTCGAACTAGGCTTCCTAGTTTGAACTACCATTACTCCTCATTCCACGAGGAGTAACGGTAGTTCGAACTAGGAAGTCTAGTTCGAACTACCTAGTTCGTGCCCCGTGTAGCCGCGCTGCACGGGGTTCGAACGAGCGGGGTTTTAAAAATGGCGGCTCCCCGCTTATGCAAATGAAGCCCGGGAAATTCAAATCCCGGGCTTCATTTGCAAGTGCGGTATGCCTACATTACCCTCCTAGTTCGAACTAGGAGGGTAGTGTAGACATACCCTCTGTTAGTCTATAAGGTGCCACAGTACACCTTGTAGCTTTTGCAGATCCAGACTAACACGGCTACCCCTCTGATAGCTTAATACATGTGCTTGGAGTAAAAAGCATAGATGCAGTTTGACTGCTGCATTTTGCGTGAACAGCATTCATGCATGCATGGATATGTGGAAGTCAGTTCCCTTGGCTCATTGGCTTTCTTCCCTGCTGCCTGGAATGGTACCTGGTCTGCCAGTGCTCAGATGGGCCAGCTTAGCAGGGGAGTCTGAGGAGTTGCCAATGAGATGCTGCATGCTGAGCTGTATCAGAGGCAGAAGCTCAGGGCAGCAGCTGGTGGTCTCCAAGAGCCAACTTTAAAACTGGCTTTCGGTGCACGCCAGCTCCCAGGGAGTAAGCTGCCAACTCATGCTGCTGCCTCTGTGTCAAAGGTAGCAGCGTGAGGGTGGCATATGGCTCTCCAGGAGTGGAGTGGCAGAAAGGAGCCGGTGTGCACTGGGAGCCGGCTTAAAAGCTGGCTCCCAGTGTACACACTGGCTACCGCTCTGTGCTGCAGGTTTGGATAACCGTGTAAATGTTTAAACTTTCAGCAGTTACATGTTTACTCAATTACCTGCTCTTTAACATCCCTAATCCCAACCTGTTAAGATAGTGAAGTATGAGTTGCTAATTTATTTTACAAGTTAATTAACAAAGCATTGGGTATGAAATCATGCAATTCTCCTAATCTCAGGCCAGATCCTATGTGACAGACTTTTAGTACTGTAAAAAACAACAAATGGTCTGGTAGCACTTTATAGACTCACAAAACATGTAGATGGTATCATGAGCTTTCATGGGCACAGCCCACTTCTTCAGATGACTGGAGTTTTCCCAGTTTAGTACTGTGATTGGTTGAGCAGCTCTAATTTAGGCTTAGATCAAGGATGGTCAATAGGCCCAATCCAGACTACCAGATGCTTTTGATAAAACCCCAACATCTTTTTATTTGCTTATTATTGCTGGGTTTTTTTTATTATTTCTTGGGAACCTGGATATTGTACATTGACCAAGAAATTGGGACCTTGTCAAAAAATAATCAATTAGCTCTGGTTTAGACGCTGTAGTTTCATCTCTTCTGTGGCACTTACAGTGATAATCAGTGACCAAACAGCATCCTTAAAAACATGTATCATTTATTTTAAATAAAAGTGTTTCAGAATAAAGAACTTAAAACAATAAAACAAATTATGCATGTCCCAGGTGTTTCCCCTATCTCCTACATGGGGACCATAGCAGCACTAGCACCTGATAAATTCTTCCATAGAGTCTCTTAGTCGACTTCTTGCTCTTTTAGAACTCGCTGATGCTGCCTTGACAGACCCTGACAACTCACTCCACTTTTTAGGAATAAAACACTTTAACACTATTGTAGCCTTTTTAATTTAGTAACTCCATCTTGGGCAAAGCAAAGTTTGCAACTGAGTGGAGACAGGTTCTTTGAAGTTTACAGCAGCCACCATTTATTTTCTAACTGTGTGTTTGGCACTGCTAGTGTTGCTTCCTTGTTTACTCCCCCACAGTCCTCTCTTAAGATGGATTCAGTGAATTTATAGAGGAAAGTCTTATAATCCAAATATACAATAACTTCCCTTCATTCACCAAGTTGCATTCAGTGCTTGTACAATTGTTAGACCTCAGTGTCACAGTTGAGGGCAACTGCAGCTCCTTTTCCCTTCAGTGATTCAATAAGGATGTCTACTGTTAGACTTTTGTCTCCCTAGCCATTGCCAGAGTCTGCCTCAGCAGCAGACCTGCTTTTCTTCTTTCCTCAGACAGTATACCTGTAATTGTTACAGTTATAAGTTACTACACTACTACTAATCTTAAGGTAAAAGTACTGCATTTAAAAGCAATATAACCTACATGTATGGTAATAATCTTAGTAGAGGTCAATCTTCACCCCCCACCTCCTGAAAGGTTCTGATTTGTATTAGTTATTCCAATTATTAGTCCTTCAAACCCCTCCCTAAGGATTGTGGGCTAGAGGTCCTTGTCATTTGTGGGATTGGAACAAAAGCCCAAAGCCTGTTTAGGACCAGGCTTTTTATCCAAAAATAATCTTTGGCTGTTGGCCCCTGGAGAATTCAGATTGAGTCTTTGAATCGTCCTCCTATTACGGATGATCAGCAGACGAAAGGTCTTCCTACTCCCATCCTACCTCCCCATGCAAAGCCTCAAAGGCTGATTTCCTAGGAGGGGCTTGTAATCTCCTCCTCCCCAGTACTTTTTAAGAATTCTACTTAGAAATTGTAAATCAGTTGTATTCTGCATTGTTCAACATAGTCATTTGAACAGGGGCAGGAAATAATTTTTGATTGGGGGCGACTTCAAAAATGTCTTAAGTTGCACTGGTTAGCCCCATAAGGGTGGGGCCTCAGGCAGAATGGGCGGGGCCAGGACACTTCCGTGCTTCCCTGCCCACAGACCCTGACTGGTCTGCAGGTGGGGGAGCACATAAAGTCTTTGCCCCCTGTCCCTTTCCCCAAGATTTTGTGTGCTCCCCTCACACCCCCAAGTCTATCAGGAGTTCCATGCTTAGTCACCTCCCAGCTGAGCAGCAGCTGGCAATTGACTCTAAGGGCCAAGCCCCTTGTAGGGTGGGAGGAGACTTTGCATGCTTTCCCCTGCTCCCAGGCCCCGATTGGCCTGGGGATGGGGAAAACAGTGAAGTCTCTCGCTCCCTGCCCTCCGATGCACAGCGCTTAGAGTCAACTGCCAGGGTAGACTCTAAGCACCGTGCATGCCCCCATCCTTAGGCCCTGATTGGCAGAACTTCTGTGGGCCAGATCAACCTGCTTGGCAGGTCAAATCCGGCCCACAGAGGCCCTTTTGCCCATTGCTGCTTTTGAAGGTCATGTTATAGTTCAGAGACTTCATTAATCCTCCTTCCTCTTAAAGAAAGTCCATAAAATCCCCCAGTGGTGTACACACATTCACATTTTCAATATAATGGACTCAAAGCTATTAAATTCAATAAGATTTAACTCGTGCCTTATGAACATAGTGTGACAGATATGACATTACATAGCAGCTCTATATCTCTCACACAGAGTCACTGCAGGCTTAGAACCTACAACTGCAGCACAGTAGGCCCAAATCTGAACTTCTGAGCCTTGCATAATGCTTTCTTTCATAGTGAGCATGCTTTGGTTAGATCAGTGATTCTCAGCTAGGGGTATGTGGAGGCCTTCCAGGGGTTACATCAATTCATCTAGTATTTTCCTGGTTTACAATAGGCTGCATTAAAAGCATTAGTGAACACAGTATAAACTAAAACAGTGGTGGGCAATGGATGTGGTTTGCAAGGGTTAGCAACTGGCGTGCCACCAGTTACTTTATTTACCTGAGAATCTGTAGTTACAGCTGTTTGCAGCTCCCATTGGCCGTTGTTCACCATTGCTGCGGGAAGCAGGCATACCCTGCAAACACTTAACGTGTCTGGCAGCCTACTAGGGACTAACCCTGATGTACCACAGGGTACATTATTGCCCACCCCAAACTAAAATTTCATGCAGACAGTAATTTGTTTACATTGTTCTATATACCATATCAGCAGTTCTCAAACTGTGGGTTTGTTTTAATGGGGTTGCCATGGTCAGTGCAGAAAACCCAAGTCCTGCTACATAAGGCTAAAACCAAAAAATAAGAACATAAGAATGGCCATACTAGTTCAGATCAAAGGTCCATTTAGCCCAGTATCCTGTCTGCCAACAGTGGCCAATACCAGATGCCCCAGAGGGAGGGATCACAACAGGTAATCCTCACATGATCCTCCCCTATCACCCACCTCCAGAGAAACAGAGGCTAGGGATACCATGCAAGGTTAATGCAAGTTTTTAAGCGAGGTGAAACATGGGGTATGAAT
Source organism: Pelodiscus sinensis (assembly GCF_049634645.1). Classification (NCBI taxonomy): domain Eukaryota; kingdom Metazoa; phylum Chordata; order Testudines; family Trionychidae; genus Pelodiscus; species Pelodiscus sinensis. The sequence goes on along the minus strand of NC_134711.1, from coordinate 283,953,728 downwards.
GATAAATGAGATTCCCGAAGAGGGTGGAGTAGTCTGGAAACACTGAGAACCATTGAGTTAGACTAGATCAAGGGTGGGTAATAATTTTTGATTGGAGGCCACTCCAACAATTTGGTCAAGGGCCACACTCATCCATATTGATGGAGGAGGTGCACAGTCTGGGATGGAGGTTGAGTGCAAGGGAGCTTGCAATAAGAGATTAGGGTGCAAGAGAGTGTGTGGGGTCTGTGAGGGAGTTTGAGTGAAGGAAGCAGTTTTAATCTGGGGTTAGGGGACTAGGTTGAAGGGGTTGGGGTGCTAGAGGCAGGTTTTGGCCAGGAGACTTGTCAGTTTGACTCCCAGCCATCAGCCTTCTCAGACAGACAGACAGACAGCCTGACTCGCCTTCCCCCTCCCCCTCCCTCCACTGGCCAGGCTTTAGGGGCCATGTGGTTTTCGAATAGCAAGGAGCCTGAGAGGGGGTGGGTGTTTGACAATAGGCAGCACCCATTGGCCAGTTTCCAGCCAATGGGATTGTGCTGGGGCCAGGAGCAGTGTTGGAAGCTTCTCCTCCTCTCCCCCGGGCTCTCAGCTGTTCAAATAACACTGTGAAGTAGCTGCTTTTCTCATCAGCGTGTGAGGGGCAGTCAGGAGCCTGCGGGCTGAATCCAGCAGTTTGGTGGGCTAGATCTGGCTCATGGAGGGTATTTCTCCCCAGGCCTGAGTTATATGATCACTAAATAACACTCTTCTCCCAAAATCAGCGACTTGTCTCCGATATGTGATTGCTGTCCAGTAAGCAGCTATGTAACTCAGGGATGGGGAGCCTGAGGCTTGTGGGCCGGATGTGCCCCATGGCTTACCTTGATCTGGTCCATGGGGCTTGGAGCTCTGCTCCCACTCCCAGCAGAAGGACAAGTTGGTGCTGGTGCTCCAGCCACATGGTGGGATGCTTCCCATGGCTGGAGCGGCAGCACTACTGCATGTTGCTTAGGTGGGGGGCTGAGCTTTGCAGGGTAGATTGAGGCAAGCCATAGGCTGCATCTGGCTCGCAGGGTCTGTCTGGTGGGGAGAGAAAGTGGCTCTGTACCTGGAATGGCATGCAGGGAAGCTCTGTCCCCTGCACTTTGCTTGCAGGCTTCACTCCCGTCACTCCCATTAGCCGGAAATCCAGGCCCATGGGAGCAGCATGGGACAATACCAACCACCACAGGGCAGTATGAAGCCACTGGGGTCCCTTCCTTCCCTGGAAACTGTGCCAGGTAGGCACCTCAATCCCTTGTTCCCTTTGGGCCAGACCTCACACCCTCATTTCTCTCCTGCACCCCTCCTGCCCAGCTCCCTCCCACCCTGACCCTACATCCCCCAAACCTCTCCTGCAGACCCCCACATCCAGCCTACTCCTGCACCCTAACACCCAGACAGACTCTGCACCTCCAATCTTAGCCCAGTCCCTGGCAGCCTCTTCCCACACACTGAACCCCTCATTTTTTGCCCCACCCCAGAGTCTAGGGGATCCCACAAACTACTACTAGCTCCAGGCTCCCACTACTACCTCCAGGCTCTCAGAAGAGTTAGTCTGACCTGAGCCTTGGTGACCCGCATGGAGCTGGAGTGCGGGGGACTCCCTGGTTCCTTGACTCTTATGAGTGAGTAGAGTGTCTGGCTCTCTTTTTTTTTTCCTGCTTATCAGTATTTAGGGGGAGTGGTGGTGGTGTTTTTGTGGTTTTGACTTCTCACTTGCCAGTGGCCCCGGTCTCAAAAAAGGTTCCTCACTCTTGATGCAATCCATGGGGAAAGTATGTTAAGTCTCTTCTAGTGTGTGAACTAAACACAGATTAGCAAATATTCCTAGACTATGTCTACACTGCCCCCTCTTGTGCAAAAAAAATGCAAATGAGGCGAAGCTTGGAATATCACCGTACCTCATTTGCATAGTTAATGATGCTCCTTTTTGCGTAGAAATCTCTTATGTAAAAGCCGATCTTCCTGAAAAAAAGAGGAAGAATGGCTCCTGCGCAAAAGCCTCTTGCGCAAAAATGGAGCCTAATTAATTATGCAAATAAGGCGTGGCGATATTCCACGCTTTGCCTCATTTGCATATTTTTTTGCTCACAAGGAGCAGTGTAGACATAGCCCTATTGTTCAAGTAACAGAGATATGTTCTCAGGGTCCAAAAGTTTATTGTTTAATTCTGTTGTTGACCCATGTGAAGGAATGTTATGGTGGCGTCTAACAGATCTTGTTATTGATGTTTTCTTTTTAAAACAAATAATGCAATAAGAAGACATCTTTATAATACATTTATAACAACTATTATAATCTATACATTGTAGAATGACACTAAAATACAGGAATTAAACATTTCAGACATTTGTCATCTCATTCTTTCTCATTGATCCACAGAACCTACCCACAGATACATGTAAACCCTTTGGGGGGAAGCCCCCAAGGAAATAAATGTACAGATTTCATTTAGGGACCATTCAAGTTGAATCATGAGTTTAAAACCTGAAAAGCATTGAATTTAAAACCCCACCAATTTAAAACCTGAAAAGCACAGACATAAGATATTAAGGGAAAAAGTCCCTTGCCTCCCATTTCACATTGCCTAGAGCATTGTCAATAACATTCCAACACCCAATACAATTTTCAGTTTCCCTTTGTAGTGGGATTAGCTGTCTGCCATGCTTCTGTGACTCTGCAGTCCACTGCTATCAATATCTCCCTTCAAGTCTCTCTGTTACGTTTCCATCATAGCTCTACATGTATGGAATCTTGTGGAGTACAGACATTGTACAGCAAGCTAGAACAGGTATAAGTAGCAATGCACACAGAGGGACACTGCTCAGGCAAGGAGAGAAGAGATGCACTACAATCCTAAGTATCAGAGGGGTAGCCGTGTTAGTCTGAATCTGCAAAAGCCGCAAGGAGTCTTGTGGCACCTTATAGACTAACTGAAGTGTTGGAGCATAAGCTTTCGTGGGCAAAGACCCACTTCGTCAGATGCATGTAGTGGAAATTTCTAGAGGCAGGTATAAATATGCAAGCCAGAATCAGGCTCGAGATGACTCCTCATTTCCTCGTGTGGGTATCGTAGTTTACAGAATGCTTGTTGAAGATCTTGTAGGTGTAGATCTCTGTCTGAGGGGTTGGAGCATATGCGGTTGTACCTCAGTGCTTGGCTGTAAACAATGGATCGTGTGGTGTGGTGGAGACAGATTGACAGAGCCAGACACGTACCCAGAAGCCTCCTGCTGCGGGACAAGCCCAAAAAAGAAACCAACAGAACACCACTGGCCATCACGTACAGTCCTCAGCTAAAACCTCTCCAACGCATCATTAGTGATCTACAACCCATCCTGGACAATGATCCCTCACTTTCACAGGCCTTGGGAGGCAGGCCAGTCCTTGCCCACAGACAACCCACCAACCTGAAGCATACACCAGCAACTACACACCGCACCATAATAACTCTAACTCAGGAACCAATCCATGCAACAAACCTCGGTGCCAACTCTGCCCACATATATACACCAGCAACACCATCACAGGACCTAACCAGATCAGCCATACTGTCACTGGTTCATTCTCCTGCACATCTACTAACGTTATATATGCCATAATGTGCCAACAGTGCCCCACTGCTATATACATATGTCCACGGCCATACTGGACAGTCCCTACGTAAAAGAATCAATGGACACAAATCAGATATTAGGAATGGCAACATACAAAAACCTGTAGGGGAACACTTCAGTCTTCCTGGACACACACTTGCAGATCTAAAGGTAGCCATCCTGCAGCAAAAAAACTTCAGGACCATACTTCAAAGAGAAACTGCTGTTCTACAGTTCATCTTCAAGTTTGACACAATCAACTCAGGATTAAACAAAGACTGTGAATGGCTCGCTAACTACAAAAGCAGCTTCTCCTCTCTTGGAATTCACACCTCCAGATCAGCTACTAGAAGTGGGCCTCGTCCTCCCTGATTGGAACCACCTTGTCATCTTCAGCCTGATTCTGGACTGCATATTTATACCTGCCTCTGGAAATTTCCACTACATGCATCTGATGAAGTGGGTCTTTGCCCACGAAAGCTTATGCTCCAACCCTTCAGTTAGTCTATAAGGTGCCACAGGACTCCTCACCCCTTTTACAATCCTAAATTACCATACATGGCTCTTTCATTGGGGTGGAGAACCTTTTTTGGGTGAGGGCCACTAACCCACAGAAAAATCAGTCAAGGGTTGCACACAAGTGAGAAATTAATAAAAATGCCCCCATATCCTTACTGATATGGCCCCCAACTGAGAAGCAGAAAGACAATCTCCACATCCCCTTGCACACCAGAGCCTAGGAGGGACCTGCCTAGTAGATTTTGTGTGCTCCAGCTCCGTGGAGGGGCGGTCTGGAGTGCCAGCATGGGCTGCCCAATGCTGGTGTGGGAGCCCTGAGCCTCGGGCCAGATTCAGGAAAGCTGGGGCCAGATGCAGCCCCCGAAGCCTTAGGTTCCCCACCCCTGCTCTACATGCTCAAACACTGTCTATGTTATTTTTAGTGTTTCCCAGCTGTCTCCTGGCTGTCAGAGCTGCTCACTGACTTCTGTAAGTACACTCTGCAATGTGGACATGACTTGTCTTTCAGTGCAGCGACACATACCCTGTATACCACTACTACAGGCATGGAGTGTGAGGATTTGTGTGTCTTAGACCTTGTCTGCAAGGCTCCTGGTGGGTAGCATTTCCATGCTACTATGAGAGCAGCAGTCCACACACCATGTATCCTGTGAAACCAGTCACTATGGGATGTGCTGCCCCCAGAAGAAATGTCTGGCAGCCTTTCTTATGACTTCTAGTTAGCCCAGACCTAATTTAATTCTGGAGGGAGTACTAGGAAGCTGACTGTGAGAATGGCAAGTCCTGAGTTGCTACTGAGACAGACACTGCCTTATTCTTGCTGTCTTGCTATGTGCCCAGTTCCTAACTCTTCTGCCTGTTCCTGGCTATTGGCTCCACTCTGACCCTTTGTTCTGGTCCCTAGTCATTGACTTTGGTATGTGACCCTTTGCTCTGGACCCTGGCTACAGACATGAGTGTGATCCCTCAAGCTTGATCACCTGTAGCTCTGATCACTGGGATGACTGCCCATGCCCTGGTTCCTATCTGAGACCAGACTTGCGGCTCTCTCCTCAGAAGTATCTTTTCCACAGTTCTTTATCAGACCCAGCAACTCAGGCCTCCTACTTCTTCCTGCAGCTTCTATAGTGAAATCACCTGATCCAATCCAATTGTGGCTCCTTCCTAATCAGGGTTGGCTAACCCTAGGCCCTCCTGCCCCTAAGGCAAGCCATCCTGTTATATCCCTTCAACAGAGTGAAAAGCGTTGCAGAGTGAACTGCAACTTTATTAAACTTGTACCCCAGTGCAAAACCTTCATAGTAGCCTCAGATGTTTTTGTGTCAACAGACTGGCATATCTGACTTGTCATACATCCCATACATATTTTGCCTTAATGTTGCTAAGGTTTTACACTAGAGTCAGGTCATTAAACTAAAACTATCCAGGCCTTATGATTGTTAATTGATGTAATGCAGTTTTAGTCAGAGACAACAGCTCAGAGAGGTGTAAAATGACCTCCATTCATCTTAATGGAATATCAGATCTGAAGGCTAATGGTGACATTTTAAGAGCTAAATTTCAAAAACAAGATTTTCAGATAACTCAGGCACACAATGCATGCCTAATTTGAGCACCTAATAGCTCAGAGTCTGTATGTTAATAGGGGAGTTACACACACACAAGGCCAAATAAATAAAAGGCAGAAATGACAATAGTACTTGAAGTCTACATACTTTTTTTCTCTACTGATGGGGAATGTAATGGTAATGTGCCTAATTAATTCAAGTTTTTTATTGAAAATTTTATTATTTTTGCCTCTTTCTATCTTTCTACTTTGTGCAGCCTTCACATTTATTCTGTGGGTCAAGCTAAAGAAGTTAATGTAGCCATGGACATTAAATGAAAATGTAATTTAGCGTGATCCACAGAATGAGTTTGGTATTGTTGATTTATTTATATTGGGAATGAGGCAACTTTTTTTTACCCATTGAGTATGCTGGCTAAATCCATGTGTGGCGTTTAAACACTCTGAAGTTCCAGAAAGGTTCTGTTGTAGCTTTTGTTTTATATGTAAATATAGAGATTCTGTATCCCCCATACCCGCTCCACTCCTACGTTCTTGCATTAAGCAATTAGAATTCTTGAAGTACATGGCCATGTACCAGCATCTAAGTGAATTTTAGCAAGCTGCTTCTTTCAGCAAACTGCTTTTTTTCCTTTTAATAACTCTACTAGAGCTTCAGTGGCTGAATTTTTGCTTGACCTTGTTTAGTGATTTGATTATGCACAGTGTATTCAAGCTGGAAACTGAACACATTGTGTCCCACTAGAAGACAGTTCATATTTTATCTGCAGCAGCTTCTGTTTCAGCATCTGTTGCTGCTCTGGGAAAAGCTATTGCTTTGATATCTTCTTTAGCCTGTGCCACTAAACATGCATGGGATGTGATAGGGTGCCCTTTGGGCTTATCAGAGGGATGACAAGAAAGCCTGATTTTCTGCCTTAAGAAACAGAACTACTGGTGCAGAAAATTTTAGAATTTTACACCTTGCTGTGCATCATCATGTAAGATTTTCTGCAGAAAAGATATGGGTATTGAATGGAATCCTGAACTCTGTCCTTTTCCTTTTTGTAAGAGATGTTTTATGAAAGAGGTGGGGAAAATTCAGCTTTCCAGGTATTAGTCAAGAGAATGGAGAGGGAAATTTTTTTTGAAAGGAGTCTATCTCATACATTGTAAAGGGGATTTTTTTAAGCTGTGGAAGAGGAAAGGGGCTGTGTCTACACTGGCGCGATCTTATGCAAAAGCGGCTGCTCTTGCGCAAAAACTTGATGCCTGTCTACACTGGCCATGTTCTTGCACAAGTAAACTGATGTTCTAATGTATTAAATCAGGGCTTCTTGCGCCAGAACACTCTCGGTCAGGAATAAGCCCTTTTGCGCAACTGTTCTTGCGCAACAGGCCAGTGTAGACAGGCAACATGAATATCTTGCGCAAGAAAGCCCTATGGTTAAAATGGCCATCAGAGCTTTCTTGCGCAAGAGAGCATCTACACTGGCAAGGATGCTCTTGCACAAAAGCACATCTCTTGCGCAAAAGCACATGCCAGTGTAGACGCTCTCTGCACAACTACTTTAACGCAAGAACTCTTGCGCTAAAGAGTTTTTGCGCAAGATCTCACCAGTGTAGACATAGTCATGGAGTTTATTCTGTTCCTTGATGTAGGAACTGCAATTAAGTACCACGATGGTGAATAATGTTGTCACATAGAAAGAAGTATAACAATACTTCCAGCTAGAAATCCAATATAGAATAATACAGAATATCATACTCTAATAAGGTCATCTGGATCTTTTTGTAAAAGAAATGGGATGAAATATAATAGTGCAAGTATAATATTCATGCAGTTAGGGACTAACATTACGAATTTTTGCTAGGGACATATCAGCTGGAAGTGACAGAGAAGGAGACATACTTGGGGGTATTGGTCAATCATAGTATGACTGAGCTACTAATGTAATGCAGCCATGAAAAAGCCTAATGCAATTCTAGGATGCATCAGGTGAGGTATTTCCAGAAGATTTTGATAAGTGTTACCAGTATGAATACTCATCTGGGAATACGATATACTGTTCTGGTTTCACATGTTTAAGAAAGCCAAATTCGAACTGAAATAGGTGTAAATAATGGCTAGTAGGATGGAGAACCTACCTTAGGAAAGGCAACTCAAGGAGGTTGGCTTGTTTAACTTAACCAAAAGAAAGCTGAGGGAAGATAAGATTTCTATCTATAAGAACATCAGAGGGATAAATACCGGGGAGGGAGAGGAGTTATTTAAGTTAAATACTAGTGTTGGCCCTAGACCAAATGGATATAAACAGGTCATCAACAAAGTGTAGGCTTCACATTAGACAATTGGTGTTAGTGATCAGAGGAGTGAAGTTCTGGAATAGCCTCCCAAGGGGAGCAGTCCAGGCAAAACAACTGACTGGTGTCAAGACTGAATTTGACATATTTGTGGAAGGGATGGTTTGATAAGTTTGCCTACAATCGAATATGGCCCATCTGCACTGCTAGTGACAATATTTCTAACAACCAGAGAAAGGAAACTGAATGGAGAGGGTTCTAAGTTACTACAGAAAATTCTTTCCCAGGTACTGTATCTGGTTGGTGGCTCTTGCCGATACACTCAGGGACTAACTCATCATCATATTTTGACTCAGGAAGGAATTTTCCTCTGAATCAGATTGACAGAGCCCCTGAAGGTTTTTCACCTTCCTCTGCACTGTGGTGCATGGATCACTTGCATGTTCAAACTAGTGTAAATGATGGTTTCTCTGAAACTTGAAGTCTTTAGCTCATGACTTAAGGACTTCAGAAACTCAGCCAGAGGTTATAGAGTTGTGTGATTGAGATTCTATGACCTGCTGTGTTCAGGCAGTTAGACTCGTTTTGGCCTTAACATTCATAAATTTAGCTAGTATTTATTAACCCAACATGAAATGAAAACAGTGTGCTGTATAAAGCAGATTAAATATTACAAGTATACAATCCAAAGCTGTTTCAGAAGAGCTTTGATTTTTGTGAACTTGTTGAAAGCATTAAAATATAAATCATAGTTACCAAGTACAGACAACTTGTGTGAAAGTTTTCATCAAAATCACTTTTGTCAAAGCTCTTTTATATTGTTCCCCCAAATCCAAGGACATTGCTTGCATCCATGCAGTCATTTGGAGTGAATATAAATGACATAAAAAAGCTTCTTAGTTCCAATACCTTCTTGACATCATCCTTAGGGCTCTTCTCTCCCCTTCTCTTTTTTTCCTTTACTGTTCGTGAACACAACACAAATGATTCAGTTTCTAGATTCCAGAAAAACTACAATGCTCAAGCAATGAGGAGTCCTGTGGCACCTTATAGACTAACAGATTTATTGGAGCATCAATAAATGTCAGATGTCTTTGCCCATGAAAGCTTATGCTCCAATAAATCTGTTAGTCTGTAAGGTGCCACAGGACTCCTCGTTGTTTTTGCAGATCCAGACTAACATGGCTACCCCTCTGATACAATGCTCAAATGCTTTTGGCAATTATATTCTAAACAAATATGTACCTCGAAAAATTACTTGAGTCAAATTAACGTAGTCCTTTTATTAGACACCTTATATAGTGTTTTCCCTGTTTGGTTTGATTGTTTATGCCTGTATATGTGCACCTGCAAGCCGTACACAACCATAAGGGCTAGTGACTAGTACTTGATTGGAGTGGCTCCCAAAAAAACACAGGAAATCTCCTTTCCCCAAGTTGACTATTGTTAGACTGGAGACACAGTACAGTAAGAAGCAGGAGCTTTCCGTTGTGAACATTGTGTAACAGCAGTGGTCATAAATGAGATGTCACTGGATTGGGGGATTTGCAAGTGCGTGTCGAGGTTTGGTGGAGCCTGGATAGGCAAAGGATTCTTGGGCTGAGTAAGGAGTGTATAATGTAGCATTGTTAACACATTTCCACCCTCATTTGCTTCAGCACTTACTTTTTTATACCAGTCTGTGTTGCCATTTGTGGACTTGACTGATATTTTGAATCCAGGACCCAGGATAATAAATACAGAAAAAGCTGTATGTGCTCTGAAATTCAGAAGCTCTATAGCAATATTAACAATTAATTGCATGAGGAATCATGTATGTGTTATTTTATATTCAAGTAATTCACTACTCTTATTAACAATTTGTTGATAATAACACCAGTCTTTATTAGGTGCTTAGTTAACATATATGCAGAGCATCTTAACTGAGGTCAATCTCTTGAGTCTCACCAAAAACCAAGCAACCTCTTTCCATTGTCAGTTCCCACACATTAATGATTGTATTTGTTCTCTTAAAGCCACAATAACACCACATTGTAAGTCCCAGAGCATCAGTTTGCTTAACTTGCAAATTCTCTTGACTTTCTTTCTATTATTAAAGCTGTTTTTGTCAGCTAGTGTTGGCCCAAGAGCAAGTAGTCTTATACATTAATAGTATATTTTCACTAATAGCAAATTGGCTTTTAAGTGCTTCTGACATAAATAGATCCCACATGGGACAGAGAAAGTCATGAATGCATTCTTCTGTCTTTGGTAGGTACCTGGCTTTCTTCAGGCTTACCAAGTGGATGCTAAATAAACTATTTTTATTTCCTTATTATCAAATTTCCTCAGCTTTGGATTTTCCTTGCTACTGATATACAATATTCTTTTCAGTGATTGCTTATGTCCTCTGTGGTATACATCCCATTGATTAAATTATTGAAAATATATGACACATTTGATCCATGTTCTCATTTCACCTCTGGGAGTAGTCATGCTGGCATTCTGAAAATGAGGGCAGATAGTTAAACAGTAGCAAAATTTATATAGGCTGTTACCTGCACAAGAGGTGTCATTGTATTTCTCCTGTGAAAGAACCCATAAAATTACCTATTCTGGAACAAGTGTGTTCACTCTGTAATCTGATATATAGTAGGGATGTGAATGACTCGTCAACTATCCGATAAGCAAATGCTTATCGGATAGTTGACAGGCTAGTCGACTAGTCGCTCACACAAACCCTTGCTGTTTCTATCAGAAAGAGGCAGCAAAGGGGGGAGAGGAAAGGGTGCTTCAAAGAGGCAGCACAGTGTGGAGCCTGGGGCCAGACCCCGGGCTCCATGCAGAGTTGCTGCTTTGAAAAGCTGTGTGCAGCCTGGGGTCAGCAGGGTAATCTCCAGCTGATCCCGGGCTCCACGTGGTCCTATGCTTTTAAACGCTGTGTGCAGCGTGGGTTCCCCAGCTGGCACCAGACTGCACATGGAGTTTCAAAGTGGCAGCACCGCATGGAGCCTGGGATCAGTGGGGGACTCCCCCAGTGACACTGGTCTCCATGTGGCACTGCCGCTTTGAAATGCCACATGCCTGATGCTGCGGGGAGCACAGAGCCAGTGGTGGACTGCTTGCATCCCCTGCTGGCCTCGTGCTCCCCAGAGTGCTTTTGCCTTTGAAGTGTAGCAACAGCTCTGGGGTTGTTGCTACACTTCAAAGGCGGACACACCCTTATCAACTAATTGAAATCCTGCATCCCTAATATATAGGTTTAATCTCACAGTCCTTATATCCTATTGAGTTCAATGGAAATCTATCTCTTGCATCAGGACTGCAAGCCCAGACCCATAATTTGGAGTTTCTCTACTCTGTCATTCTTATATAGTCACTTCTTATTAATTGAATTACTGTAGCACCTAAGAGCAGTAGTCATGGGTCAGAATGCTGTTGTGCGAGGTACTATACAAATGTCTTCTATATCTACTCAGGTGTTTAGACCAAGGGTACTCAAAATGGGGTGGTGACTCCTCAGGGGTCATGAGGTTATTACTGCTTGGGGTTGTGAGCTGTCAGTCTCCATCCCCAAACCCACTTTTACCTCCAGCATTTATAATCTACTATATATTTGAGAGAGTTTGTCTGCCTGCCTGCCTGTCTGTTTAAGAATTCTTCCTAAGAAGTAAGAACTAGAATCACCAAATTCAGTATACAGCTTCCTTATAACTTAAAACAAGATAAGATTTTGATTGTGCTTGGAAAATGGAATGGGATTGCATCTCATAAAACCATATAGAAAAGAAACAGAATCGCCAGGCAGATGAGAGGGCCCTTTGCTGGAACTTCCCCAGACCTGAGTAAGGATGTTAAATTGTGTTTATTTTGCTAATTGTGTAGTCAAAACAATTTGTATCAACTACACAATTAATTGATAAGGGGTTGCTCTGCAGAGCCACAGTGGGAGTAGCTCCCAGAGCTGGCTGGAGCTGGGACAAAGCAGTCCTGGCTTGCGCAAGCTCCAGGAGCCACCTGTGCTATGTCTCTACATTTTAAATGTAGTAAGAGCTTGCATTTAAAATGCAGAGGTGCAGCATCCTGGACCAGTGCAAACTGGAGCTGCTGTGTCCCAGCTCACTCTGTTGGAACTCTGCATGCTGTCTGGGTCAGCTGGTGTGCCAGCTTTGAAATGTACAAGAGTCCCCAGTGGGGGTTCTTGTGTATTTCAAAGCGGAAGCACCCGCATGGAGCCTTGGGTCAGTGGGGGACTCGGAGTCCCTGCTGACTCTGGGCTCCATGCAACGCTGATGCTTTGAAATGCTGTGCAGAGCCAGGGTCAGCTGGGAAGTACATCGTTAACTGATGAGTCTGGGTTCATTGGTTAACTTTCATGGTTACACGCAGCCACCAACACCTCTCTAGCATAGAGAGCAGCATGGTGGGAGGGGAGGCGGGAGCTGGTTTTTAAGCTGGCTCCCCACATGTTCCTTCTCCCATGGAGTTGCCTCCTCCGCCCCATCTGCAGCAGGATGCGGGGAGACATGAGCACTGGCTCCTACGGAGCTGCCTGCCTCCCTGCATTGTTGCTTCTGTATCAGCACAGTAGCAGCATGAGGTATGGCTGGGGGGTAGGAAACGGGGGCTGGTGCTCACGGGAAACAGAGAGAAAAGTCTCTATAGGAAATCTCTAGAGCCGTGGTGTCCAACCAGTTCTGAAGCAATAGCCACTATATTGGCTGCTAATACAGTGAACTAGCCACACTCAACTGGCCAATTAGTCACATTGTTCTTCTTCGAGTGATGTCCCCGTGGGTGCTCCACTACAGGTGTCGGGCTCGTCCCGGCACCGCAATCCGGAAAGTTTTCACTAGCAGTAGCCCCCTCCGGAGGACCGCGCATGCGCAGAGTGCCCCGCGGCGTTCGCGCCTTTTCTGCGTCGCACGGTCCGACGCGCCAGTTCCTCCTAGCCGGAGCATCTGAAAAAGAGAAAGACAAGAGCTCCGAAGCAGGGAGGAGGGCGGGTCGTGGAGCACCCACGGGGACACACATCTCGAAGAACAGATGTTACTGCACAAGGTGAGTAACAAATTCTTCTTCTTCGAGTGATGTACCCGTGGGTGCTCCACTACAGGTGAGTATGAAGCAGTCACCCTGACAATTGATCGTGCTTCGGAATTATTTGCGCACAGATGAAAGGACTGCCTGAGCGACTGCCACATCCGCAGCTCTGAGATGGTCAAGGGCATAGTGTTGAGCAAACGTGGATGACGACGACCAAGTCGCTGCACGGCATATGTCACATAAGGGGACGTTCTTCAGGAATGCTGTGGAGGCAGCCATGCTCCTGGTTGAGTGTGCTGTTGGTGGACAGGGTAGAGCCCTACCCCTAAGCTTGTAACAGCGAGAGATACAGTTAACGATATGCGTTGTGATGATAGCTGATGACCTTTAGAACGGGTCGCCACTGATAATAGCAATCGCGGGGACTTCCTGAAGGGACGTGTTCTGTCCAAGTAGAATGCCAGCGCACACACTCCCAGCCCAACTCCATTGTTATGAATGCTGCTCAACAAAGATCAAAGACGGCACAGGGCAGGACAGTGACAACTGATAAGGAGGTGAAGCACTTGGATTTGTTGGGCAGAAAAGTCTATTCCTCTGCCATGGCAACCTTCAGGATGGCGAACTACATGACTCTCCTCGCCAATCATGATTTTGATAATTATACTAAACTGGTTGCTCTCCTTGATTTTCTACCTGAGGCTAAAAGGCAAATTTTGAAGGCAGTAGTGCAGGAGGCTACACAACAGCCCGTACAGCCCGCAAATTGCCCTAGATATTACTGACACTGCCTCTTGGACCACACCGACATTGGTGGTCATGTGCAGGGCTCGACAAATAGTGTAATCTACTTGCCTGTGGCGAGTAGATTACACCCCGGAAGAACCGGCACAGAGCGATCTGCGCACGTGCAGAACGATCTGCGCATATGCAGAGTGCAGAACTGCGCGGCTGGCGAGCTCTGGTCATGTGGCACGCTTCCTGGCTCCAACTGGCATCTGTACCAAAGGACCTACAGCCAAAAGTAGAGGACCTACCCTTCGACCGTCAATTGCTGTTCACTCAGAACACCGAGCGGGTCTTCCATTCCAGCAAAGACTCGTGTACCTCACTGAGGACACTCGGAATGTATATGCCACCATACAGGCGCAAGAGATTTGGTCCGTAAAATAAGCAGAGACCTTTCTCATAGGCCATGCCCCACTTCAGGCCATATGATCAGCCAAGGCAGAGACAGTGTATGCAGAAACAGCATACACGGAGACACCGCCAACAACCAGGCAAAGCATCCAGCCATCAACACCCTCGGCAGCAGGTTTAACATGTCGATCAAGGGACTGCATGCCATTCCCTTTACAGAGGTTCCATACAACACTACCACATTATTCCATCACCGGTTGGGACCGTACCCCCTCCACTGGTTCACAGTAACTACAGACCATTGGGTCAGAGAAATCATCACGTCCAGTTTCACCATCCTGTTCTCTACCCGTCCTCCTCCTACCCTATCCCTCTTCAGGGACCCCTCTCACGAACCTCTTTTGCACCAAGAGGTCTCACGTCTATTTAACTTTGGGGCAGTTGAGACGGTGACGAAGCAGTTTAGAGGGAAAGGCTTCTATTCCCAGTACTTCCTCACCTAAAAGAAGTCTGGCGGGTGGAGGCCTATCCTGGATAGACTCGACCACTACCTTCAAAAACAAAAATTCAAGATGATCAGCCTCTTATCATTCCAGCTCTGAACGAAGGGGATTGGTTCGCGTCCCTCGATCTGCAGGATGCTTTTTTCTACATAACTGTGCACCCTGCTCACAGAGCCATGTGTGCCCCTGGAGCGGGGCACTTGGTAAGAGCCCCCACCTCTATTCCCCTCATACCCAAACCCCACAGATCCATCCTTGTCTGGCAAAATCTTTAATGCGTCATAACCTGTTTCCCAGGGTTGCTGGATTAAAGAGGTTCAAGTGTGTATGCTCTTTAAAAAACATGACCCCCACAACCAAATTAGAGGCACTAAGAAAATTGTGCATAGTTTGTGCTCACGTTTAACTAGGGATGTAATAATGTAGTCAATTAACCAATAAGCAAAAGCTTATCAGTTAATGCTATAGACTACATGCATTTCCTCCCACCCACCAAGTAAACGTTTTAGCAGGCTGGCCAGCAGCCCAGCTCAGTCCTGGCTTGCGCTGGGTCCAGGACCCATCCTTGCTGCGGCTCTGCATTTAAAGTGTATTAGGAGCCAGGCTAGCAGGCAGCCTGGCTCAGTTCCGGCTCATACTGGGTCTAGGAGCTCAGACCCCTCTGACCCCAGACAGGGACTGCTGCCACCCCACGCTGCTGCTTCGGTATCATAGACAGCAGGATGGGGCAACAGGCAGCCGGTCCACAAGGGAAGCTGGTTTTTAAACTGGCTACCCTGGCAGACCAGCTCCTGCCTGACATCCTATGCTGTTGTCTCTGATAGAGGCAATGGCATGGAGTGGCAAGGGGCTCCTTAGGACTGGGGCCAGAGTGCACTGACTGCTGCCCCTATCCCCGGGGACTATAGAATAGTCGACTAACACATAAGAATTCATGAGGTTAATCGACTATTCAGTTAACTGATATTTGACATCCCTATGCTTGACTGAAAAGCATTTCTAACTGCAGCTGAATTACCATAAGAGAGCATTTGTCCAATAAAATTTTATAAATAATATATGTATGTAACCATTGTTGTAGTAAATTTTAAATTCCCTGTTGGGATTACATATTGTTTAAAATTGATTCTCCTCCATGAGGCCTTGGACCAAAACTGCTCTTTGGTAGGAAAAATGATATAATTTCAGTTGTAGCATTAACTATCCATTTCATAGGAAAAAACTTAAAATGCAGTATTGGTTTTTACATTTCAAAAATACTGAAATCTAATTTATGGGGCTATATTTCTAAAATAAACAGACCCAGATGCACTGGCGTTAAATTTATGAGGGTTTTCATACCCTGCACAGGAATCTGCAGTGTGGGAACAAAATGCATTTTCTGTTTATCTGGGCACATAGAGGATAGTATTAAAGTTATGTGGATGAACAGACAGAGAATGCTATATTCCTTGCACAGGATCTGAATAATATGCTCCGACTAAAATGACTTGCAACGTTAACCCTACTGAGGCCTTTTTCAGAATAAATTAAAATTAGTGTGTGATTTCGTATGCACGTATAGGGAAATGACATTGTGACCTTTACTTGATGAGTGGTAAACCAACTACTGTTGATCAACTTCTTGTTTCACATCCTAATATAGGTTGGAAAATACCTTTGATAAAATATAGCAAGTAAAATCAACTGGATAATTGCACTAGTCATAGTAAATTGAGAGCCAGCTTCTGTTAAATTTCTCTTCTGGGCACCACATTTCAAGAAAGATGTGGAGAAACTGGAGAAGGTCCAGAGAAGAGCAGCAAAAATGACTAAAGATAAAGAAAACGTGAGCTGTGAGGGAAGACAGGAAGAACTTGGTTTGTTTAGTTCAGAAAAGAGAAAAGTGAGAGGAGACATGATTGCGGTTTTCAGGTATCTAAAAGGGTGTTTTAAGGAAGAGGGAGAAAAATTGTTCTCCTGGGCTTCTGAGGATAGGACAAGAAGCAATGGGCTTAAATTACAGCAAGGGAGGTTTAGGTTGGACATCAGGAAAATCTTCCTGCCTGTCAGGGTGGTTAAACAGTGGAATAAATTGCCTAGGGGGTTTCTAGAATCTCCATCACTGAAAATATTTAAGAGCAGGTTAGACAGACACCTGTCAGGGATGATCTCTAGACAGTGCTTGGTCCTGCCATGAGGGCAGGGTACTGGACTCTATGACCTCTTGAGGTCCCTTCCAGTTCTAGTGTTCTATGATTCTATGATTTTGCATCTGCTGTGATCCCACTGAAATGATAGGGGATGCGAATCAAAACAAAACATTCATCAAAATTACTAACTATAACTAGTAATCAAGTGAAGATAGTAACTTTCATAAAAATAATCCATTTTGCTATTACTTAATTGCTGGTAGATGTTATTTAATTACTGCTAGCTATAATTGTGTTTGGACTGTTTTGATTCAGCTACTGAATGAAATTTAAGCTTCTCATCCTTGTAACATTGTGCAAAGCATTAAAGACATGGAATCCAAGCCTTCCTTGTTACTGCCAATTGAACAGCTGTGCAGGGCAAAGAAGCAACCTTGGAAAAGTAAAGATGGTTGGATGCGTGCGGTTACTCTTCAGGCTGCTGAAAAGAAAGAGTTGGAGTGGAGGGACAATGGGAGCAGGAAAGTGAAAAGAGAAGGCTGTGCACTGGAACGAAGCCATGGGCTGGCCTTTAAACATTATGGAGAGCCAAGCTGATACACTCCAGGTGCTCATAGCACTTGAGAAGGAGCAGCTTCATGACTCCTCTTTCCCCTGCAGCAAGTGTCCAAGAACTGTTTTCCATGCACTCTATGTCATTGCCAATACATTTTGGCAACCTTTCTGTCCCCAGTTGGCACTTGCTGCACTCCACACCTGCCTCTTCATCATCTAGCTTTGCTGACTCCCACAGGCACCCAATGCACTCAACCCTTAGCCCTGTGCAGCTGACCTGCAGCACCCATTGCATGGCACATCCGACTGCAGGGCTGTACATGATACCTGGACATCACTGGCTTCACTGCTTCCCTTCCCCTCTTATCTACAAAAACTGCAGTTGTGTCATGCTGCATGTGTGTTCTAAGTTTGTTTTTTTTAAATACATGAAATTATTGGGTTTTAAAGCAATCTTTATTCCATCCCATGAATGAAAGCAAGCAAGCACACCATGCCAAAGCAACAGGCACTTTTCTAGTCAGTGCATCATAGGGGCCAATCAGATTCCCCCATAAGCATTGTGGCCACTGCACTGCCGTGCATGGCAACAAATATAACTGACTTTCATCATCAAATTGCTTCATGGCATCCCTGATTCGTATGGCCCTACACTGTTCCTCTAATAGCCCTGATCTCAGGGCTTGTCTACACTGGCAAGTTTGGTCACCAAAACCTACCTTTTTGTGAGAAAACAGGGAGAATGTTTATACTGCAAAGCGACTTTTGTTGGGGGAAAACCACACAGTTTTGGTGACAAAAATTTCCAGTCCTATGAGAGACTGTGTTTTCCCCTCCCTTTCTTGTTGACAAAGAGCCAGTGTGGACTCTGCTGTTTGTTTTGTCAAGGGAACTGGCTTCCATCAGCATCCCACAATGCCTGCCCTGATGGGCTATGTTCAGTGTTTTTTCATCTCTGCTGCCCTGCAGGAATGCACCCCTCCCCTTTCAAAGCTCTGAGAAGTATCTGATAGCTGAGTGACCTGGTCTGGGGAACAAACAATGAGAAACTCATTGGAATGCTTCTATTCTTCCCTGCAAGAAACACAACAGCAAGTGGACTGCAGCTGCAGAGCGAGGGCTGGAGAGATTGCTATGCTGCTTTGACATTCTTCGTCACAGAGAGCACACAGAGCTATGAGGGAACCCCTAGAAGCACAGGGATGAGCTCTGCCTTCCCATAACATTGCACTGTGGGATGCTTATCTACATTGCTTTGCTTTTATCTGTTGACAGGGTGCTAGCAATGTGGCCATGAAACATCAACAGTGGGAGGTAGAAAAACTGTTTTGACCAGTTTTCACTTTTGGTAACTTTTGCATGTCAACACCATTTTTGTCACCAAACCTTGCCAATGTAGACATAGCCTCTGGCTGTTCAAACTCAGCCTCCAGATGTTGAGCCTCAGGGGTTCAGCCCTGATTGAAGCTTTCATCCTTTCCTTCACAAATAATACAGAGGCTACAGCATGTGGCTATAAGAATAGGAATGTTGTCATTGACAGGTCCAGCTTCTTGTAGACATCACCAGTGGGCATTTAAACTGCTAAAAGCACACTCCACAGTAATTCTGCATCTGCTCAGCCTATCATTGAACCATTCTTTGCTGCTGTCAAGGCTCCCAGTGTATGGCTTCATGATCCATGGAATTAAGGCGTAGGATCACAATAGACATTTTGACTTCCCCTACAGTAGCCTTCCAGTTTGGGAAGAAAGTCCCCACTTTCAGATTCCTGAATAGGCCAGTGTTCCAAAAGATGTGTGTGTCATGCACCTTTCCAGATCAGCCCGCATTAATGCCCATGAAACATCCATGGTGATCCACAAGTGCCTGGAGAACCATGGAAAAATACCCCTTCAGATCAATGTACTCAAAAGCTAGATAGTCTGGGGCCAGCATTAGAATGTGAGTGCCATCTATTACCTCTTTGTGGTTAGGAAAGCCTGTCTGTGCAACGTACACAATTTTATGTACTTTGTCCAGAGTCATAGTCTTTTGGAGCAAGATGCAATTAATGGTCCTGCACACATCCACCAACACGAGTCCAGCAGTTGACTTTACCACTCCAATCTGATTGGTGACCAATCAGTAACTGTCTGGGGAAGCCAGCTTCCACAGTGCAATCGCCACATGCTTCTCCATGGGCAAGGCAGCTCTCATTCTTGTGAGAGTGGGGGTGACCTCATCACAGAGTCCCCTGAAAGTGGCTTTCCTCCTGAAAGTTCTGCAGCAACTACTCCTCAATGTTCCATCTATTCTTTTCCATCCGTGTGCAGAATAAATTTTATGTGCACTGAAGTATGTGTGGAAAAACTAGAAACAAAATCTAGTTGTGGGTCCTCTGCTAATCAGCTGAGTGGCATGTGAATCAATCCTGAGCAGCCACACAAGCACACATCATCGGGTGCCCGGGCCGGCAGCACCCTAGGTAACTGCCTAGTTTGCCTAGTTTCACGGGCCGCCCCTGCCTGCATGACAATGTGATCCCATTACTCAATGCTGGTTTCCCTAGCCCAAAAGTGTGGCTCTTTTGTGCACAGCTGATCTGTGACAGCCCACTGCAATGCCACTTCACTGGTGTCCCTGTCCATTCACATTGTCGTCCGCATCCGAGTCTTCGTCTTCTGCCATTAATTGCATAAGTAGCTCAGCTGCAATGTATGATGTCCTAAGTATGTTGAACACAACATGGGAGAGAAGTTTGGGATCCAGGATTTCTCATAGATGCTGGAGTTCGCAGTAAGGATTGTCATTGAAGTGGCCAAAAATAAGCCGAAAGTCCAGGGAAGGCTGGGAAGTAAAGATTTGGCTGATGGTTTGTTTTTCACGTTTTCAAAATGCCTTGCACTACATTGTACATTCCCACAGTACTTAGCAACTTAAGGTGACATCAGGCTCTGTGATATGCTTATCCCCCTTGCTTTGCTCTTTCTGTGGACAGGGGAGTTAACAATGTGGTCATGAAATGTCGACAGTGGGTGGCAGAAAAACAGGTTTGACACGTTTTCATTTTTTTGTGGCTAAACATTTTTTTTTTGCTTAACCTTTCCAGTGTAGACAGCCTTAGTTCAGAACAAGAATACCCATTAATCTGTGAATCATTCTTTTATACAGTTTAGAGCTCTAATTTGGAGACCCTGGGAACAGGTAATAAGCAGTCAAAGGACCCCTGCTTAGGTTGAAAGGTCAAATGGCTGAGTTCTCGCATAACCAGTGAAGATATTCCTTAGCATACGGCTCTCCCTGGGAAAAACATCTCACTTACTTTGTCGCATAAATTCAGTTTTGTTTGGCACAGTAACACTTCTGAGAGTTATATGCCAGTCCACAGTAATACTTTGTGTTTTTAATAAAATGGACTCCAAATCTTCTTATAGTTAATTCATTTGGATATTTCAGGAAAGTACCATATTTGTCACCAGAATATAGTAAGACAAAATTGTGCATATTACGTATGTCAAAATAGTGCATTTTATAAAGTAGCATGTTAGGTAATGCAATTACTTAAAAAGCAGAAATATTTTAATTTTCTGTTAATACTTCTTTAGTGTTTTCAAATTTGTATAAGGTTACGTTAAATGTTACATTTAACAAGACTAATTAATTTGTCACTTTGCATGTACAGGTTGCATTCAGTCAACAAATAACATAGAAAGCTATATCTATAGTTACATCACTATGTAAATTGTTCCAACCCTTCTTTGTCCACTGTTTTGCAAACATGACAAGCTTTAATGCACCTGTTTGATTTTTTTTTTTTGCAACTTCAGTCCACAGTACCAAAGACTTTTCTGTTCTCTGCTGTTAGATAAAAAGCATGAAACGTTAGTTGTTTATTTCCTTATCATTTGACAAATAAGTGCTCTTTTATATATACTTTTAGTTGCATTCTTAAATATGGTTGCAAACAAGTAGTGAATGTTACACTAACTGCATTTCAGTTTATTACAAAGATTATTTGGCCTTTGCCCTTGCTAGCTAAGGTGGGGCTGGGTGATTCAGGTTGTTCTCTTTTCCCCTCTTACCTGCAGATTTGCATGTTTGACCTAGCAGAGTAATTGGGCCCACAGCAACATGGGCGTGCCTCCCTGAGAAACACTTAGTTTCATGTATGACTCATAAGCTGAAGCACAGACACCACTTCCCCAATCTACAGTAGCCATTTTAACTGCATAAAACTCCTGGATTTCTTTTTACTTTCTGGCTCTTGGGACTGTGCAAACACCTTAAAACAAATTAAGGTAACTTTTCTGTCTTGCTGGGTACAGTATCTAAATAGGAGTAATAATTCTAATAGCAGAGTAGGTATACCTGTTGAAAAAACATGGCTGTATGTTCTTTACCTCTGTTAATGTATGAACTTAGTCACATGCCTGATTGCACTTAACTACCAGGGGAAAACAAAGAATGCCAATTTTTGTGGGTTTTTGGCCTTGAGGACAATACATTTTTTAAAATCTAAAAATATTTTGTATGCCAGAAGTTTCTTAGATGTATCATGAGAGTAAGACTGAAAAAAACTCCTATTATAGTTTAGTAAACACAGTTCTGTCGCACAAAATGATTATTTAGTATTTAAGTGCCTGTGTAAATAGGTTTCTTGCTGTGTATTTCTCAAAATATTAAGTAGACTATATGGTTTCAGTGTTCCTGAAAACAATACCCCTGAAATAAGCTTTAAAGATTGACAAAGTTTTAATTACTGCATTTCAGATTTATGTTTATTCTTAAAATGTGTTAAGATTTAATGCTTCAGATGTGCGGCTGGTTTGACTGCTTTAAACATGACCCCATTGATTGTAGGTAGTACGTATTAGTCTTTTCTAAAGCAGGGTACATGTTTATACTTATCTGTTCATTATGTAGTAGAAAATTTCTGAAGGTGATTTGGGCAACATATTCATTAATTAATAGCACTATAGACTCTGGTTGTATTCGCTTTGAGTATAGTTGCTAAAGTTTGATTCTGGGCTGCTGTAAAGACGGTGGATTAGTAATTCAAAGAATTGTTGGCCTGAGAGCGTTTTTTTAGTGAAATATACTATAAAAACGCACTGCCACATAATATAATTTAAAATGGAACATGAGTGTAACTTCTTTCATAGAATAAAGAATGGATAGATAGTCATCCTCCCTACTCTGGTCCTCCAAGCTTAGGATTTCATATGTGACAGTGAGAAAGGCACTACTATAAATTGGACTAGGTTTAGTGCCATTTGTACAAGAAAGCTTGTGGGGAATATACAGTGTTCAAAGGCTGTTTTTAAATGGTCAGAGGGGAAAAATACACTACAGACACCTACCCAAATGTTAGGTATGATCCTGTAGTTCTGATTTGAACACTATTACCTTTGGTTTCAGTTAGATTCTTGACTGAATGAGAACAGTAGCCTTCAGTGCTGTATTTTAATTTTTCAGTTAAAAAGAAAACTCATTTAAAATAATGTTTAACTTCTACATTGAAAATCTAAAGCTAGAGAAATAAAACTATAGGATACTTTTCAGTGTCATTTACGCTTCACTATTTGTAGTACCTACCTCGCTGGGGTGTTGTAGCGTAATATAGTAATCATCCACAATGAAGGGAGGGAGGAGAAAATTACTAGGCTAATAGTGCATGCTTTTTTTCTTTTAGCATATCTGCAGTGTTAACCTATAGCTTCCTTGTGCAGCTTGGCATGTTGTCGTGTTATTGTCTCTTAACCTGTGATTTAAAACATATTTTAAAACAAAACTAAAAATTTTCAGGAGGGTATGCAATGTATTCTTCCTTGAAGAAAAAATATTTGTAATAGAAGTATAAGATAAGTTTAGAGAACAGATGAAAACACTATTTTGAATGTGTTGTGGAGGATTTTTGTCTGTTTAAAAATTATTTAAAACTTGTTGGGACTATTTGAATTTCTTTTGTCTCCTGCTACTTCCCCATGAGTATTGAAGTTCTTTTAGCTATAGTTTGTTTGTGGTAGCTACCTTAAACTCACTGGCTACATTTACACTGCAGGCTTTTTGCGCAAGAACAACTGTTCTTGTACAAAAACTTGCGGACTGTCTACACTGCACGTGCGTTCTTGTAAGTACAGTACTCTTGTACAGTAAGGCGTCAGAACAGAGGGCTTCTTGTGCAAGAGTTATTCCTCTCCCCATGAGGAATAAGCCCTCTTGTGCAAGAAGGCAGTGTGGACAGGCAACAGGGGTTTCTTGCGAAAGAAACCCCTATGGCTAAAATGGCTTTCTTGCGCAAGAGAGCGTTCACACTGCCATGGATTCTCTTGCGCAAAAGCACATCTCTTGCGCAAAAGCACATGGCTGTGTGGACACGCTCCTGCGCAAGACCTTTGGTGCAAGAACTGTTGCACAAAACAGTTCTTGCGCAAAAAGCCTGCAATGTAGACGTAGCCACTATCTAGTATCAAACTAGAACTAAAAAAAGGAACCCCGGCTTCTCTCCATTTCCTCCCCCTCTTTTATTTGTCTTGCGAGGTAGCTGGGGGTCTATAAAGCAGTCCCAAATAGCAGTCCCAAAACAGCTCCCAAACTGTCTCTGTAGTGCTGTTGAAGGGCTGGAGATTAAACAGCTGTTACTAGCTCTATTCATGCAGTTCTTCAAGGAGAAATCTCCCTTCATCCTGTAGGCAAAGCTGTTGTGTCCAGGCTCTTGAATACCATGGTGAGGGTGTGGTACAGGAACCTGAAGAGAACAGAACCAGATATATAACTAATTTAGAATAAGTTGAGCAGCTAGTTTAGGGCTCCTAATTTCTCCTTTTAAAGGTTAACTTTAAAGACCTCCTACTGAGAAGCTGTGAAGTAGCTGGACTCAAAGAGAAAAGGTGGTGGTTATAAACTCTGACTGTTTTTTTCAGCTGAAGTAGGGTGTGGCATGATATATGTCTTAAAAAAAAAAGTACAGGTGATTACCTCCATTAGACCTGATTAATGCACTGCTCCCTGTGGAATTTTTTGTATTGACAAGGTCCCTGCTCTTGATCACTGGGAGTTTGCCGCATGTCAATGACAACATTTTATAGGCCACACATAAGGCTTTATATCAGAACTCAAGGCTTTGGGTAATGTGTCTGCAGCCAGACTTTGTACAAACATTTTGCACGTCTAGAGCTCCCTTCATCTGAAGTTCTCCAAGTATTATTTTCTTCTCTGTTGAAAATTAGTTTTGGTGAGTTCCTACACTTGTCACTGATACAAGATAGATAAATTAATAAATTTACCTGTTGTGTAGTTGGTCAGAAACTGTAATTGGTTCTGATGTTTGGTAACTGTTAGTTCAGTGGTGCATTATCTTCGGGCTTTTTGATACAAATGATCTGACTTCACTTTTGTCTGGAATAGATGAATTTGAATATTATGGAGATACAGTAGAGCCAAATCAAGTAAACTGATCCAAATGAATTTGAAAGTGTTTGTATATTAAAAAAAGTAGGTTTTCCCTTCCTATCAGAGGGAGGTCTTTGCTCTCCAAAGTAGCTTTCACTTTTTGATTGGTAAGTAAAGATTTATGAGCTGCTGTTTAGCAAGTTTCACTGATAATTTTAACACACTTTCTCTTGAATTTTGTTGGATGTGAGAAGAGCAGAAACTTCCTTTCTGAGAGGTTAGTCAGTATAGGGTCGGTGGAGTTCATATACAATCTTGTTTGTGACCCACTCTGTAAACAGCCAGACTTTCTTAAAAGTAAATTTACACTTTACTCATTACACTTATGCTTTTGATGCTATTGAGATACTTAGAGGTAACTTGCTTTGTTAATTCTGATTGTGTCTGAGGAGGAATATTAAATATTTGTTTTTCAGAGACTATATGCACTAAAATTTGAAGTCCTTTACTTATCAGTAGTCCACAGCTGTAGCGTGAAATTCTGCAGATACTCTTGCTTGCCTGACATAAAGGGATTAATCTGTTGAGAAACAAAAATAATGTATTCCTCCATATTCTTAGGTCTGAGGAACTGTCCTAAGGCTAAACTACCAACTGTGCTCAATTTATGTACTGATGGGATTCCATTATATAAGGACTAAAGTTTATGCATTCTTACACTAATGTATGTTAGGATTTAACTACTCAACAACCTATCTAGTCCTCAGCGCATTTAATTGAGAATTCGCCCTTAAAGAGATCAAGCACCTCATGTCATATAGGACTTTATACTGGATTAGAACTTTAATCTGAAAACTGCATTCCTTTTGCTAGTCTCAAAATGAGCCTTCAAAATCTTCAATTTTTTATGTAAAATTCTTCCTTACATTAGAAAAATATAGTTGTTATCTTCATTTACTAGGAATAGAAATGCAAATGTGTATCTTGACAATTTGGAAGGAATGCTTTCAGATGGCTTGAACAGTATTTTATTTGTGTTTCTGCATTTAGAGACTTAAATCTAAATTACTTTAAAAAACCTTGTTTAATCAGGAGTTAGTTTGGCATCTGATCTTAATTACTGATAGTAATGTTTTTTGCATCTTTCATTCGTTTACCTGTTTTGTCCCTGTTCAGCAGGTGCACTAAACATTGCTACAATTTAGTATGAGGATTCTTCCTGTTTGTCTAATTTACCCAATAATAAATAGTGAGGCCTTTAAGATGGGGGGACAAGGAGTGAGAATTTGAGTGATTCAAATTGCTCTTGACAATTGCAAGGAAATTGGTAAGGATATTACGTGTTTTTTGTGGTTTATATATGTTATTTCATCATTATTTTTTCCCTCTACATCTCCCCAATATTCTTAATTGGCTATTTGGTAATTTAACAGAAAGAGATTAAAGGAAAAATACTTTTCACTCTTTTAAAAAAATTGTTAACTTGTCTATGTCTTTCTCTGTCCGATTCACTGTCTTTAGCTTGGTTAGGTATTTTTTTTTGTTTGTGTGGGTCTTTCACATTGCAACAAGGAAAGGAAATGTTTAAAAACATAGTAAAGGGAGATTGTGAAAACACAATTACTGCTTGTGCTAACCACAGATGGTGTATGTCAGAAAATATTGATAGTATCATTTTTAATTTTCAGTTAAGTTTTCCCTTTCCTTACTTGTGGATGTCATAGGTATAAGAATTGAGGCTCCAGAGCTAACCTCTAGAATCTTTCAAGGAAGTGCAAGCATGATTTATTTTACTCTGGATGCAGCAAACCATGTATCCAACACAAAGTGGCTCTCATAAAAAGTATGCTTGAAAATATTGCCTTTGAAGTAACTAGACATTGTGTGTGTGCATTTGAGGGCAAAATATGGCTTAAGGCTGCGTTTCTCAAACTGTGGGTCCTAACCCCTCGGGGGGTCGCGGTATCACAAAGTTTGAGACCCCCCCCGGCTTAAGGCTTTCAGTGGAACATGTTCTCTTGTCCAATCCCATGCTACCTGAATGTTTGCTCTTTATGAAAATATTTTCTGTATTGCTCCTATGAACTCCATTCCTGTAATAGGGATGTAAGTGACTAGTCAACTAGTCGCTTCCCTCGCTCTTGCTGCCTGTATCAGAGAGAGGCTGCAGGGTGGCTGGGAGCAGGAGCTGGTGCTAGGGGGAACTGGCTTTAACCGGCTGGTTCCCCCAGCACCGTCTCAGCACGGGGCAGGGAAAGCAGAGGCACAGCCAGTTCCCACTTCAGGCGCTTCTGCTTTTGAAATGTAAAAGAGCCCTGCAGGGCTCTTTTACATTTCAAAAGCAGAAGTGCTGCTGGGATACTGGGGAGAGCAGGGACTCAATGCTGCCCCCATGCTCTCTGCAGCACCTGCTGGCCCAATGCTCTCTGCAGCACCTCCCCCTCCCCCCCCGGCTGCCTCTCTGAGAGGCAGCAAGGGTAGAGAACAGGAGCCAGTGCTAGGGGGAGCCAGCTTGAAGGCCAGTCCCCCCCCCCATCTCCGGGGTGCCTCCTGCCCCCCCTTTGCTGCCTCTATCAGAAGCAGTGGGGGAGGATAGGGGACGCTGCTGAGAAGCAGCCCCTATCCACAGGGGTCCCAGTGGGGAGCTGGGCCCCACTGCGGACAGGGGATGTTGTTGCCAAGGAACCTCTGTTCTCAGTGGCCAGTGCTGGCTGTGAGCATGGGCTGCTCAGGCAGCAGCCCCTGTTTGTGACCAGCCCTGACTGCTGTGAACAGAGGCTGGTGCTAGAGCAGTTTCTGTTTGTGATGGCCAAGGCTGGCTGCTGTGAACAGAGGCTGCTCCAACACCAGTCCCTGAGCAGTCCTGGCTCACGCTGATCATTGCACCTCTCTATTTTAAATGTATTAAGAGTCTAATTGCTCTTACTACATTTAAAATGCAGAGCTGCAGCGTGGGTGGCTCTGGAGTTGGCAGGAGCCGGGACTGCTCAGTCCCAGCTTGAGTCAGTTCCTAGAGCTACCCTCCACTGCAGCTCTACTGAGTGGCGCTTATTGACTAATTGTATAGTCAATACAAATTGTATCAACTATATGATTAACCAGATAATCACATTTTAATATCATGTAACTATAATATTTCAAATGTAAAGTATAGGCTGTGTAAGTATTGAGAGACACAGAATGGATGAGCTGTATCTTTTATTGGACCAACTTCTGTTGATGAAAGAGGCAAGCTTTTGATCTACACTGAGCTACACTGTTGCTATTGCTGGGAATCAAAAAGGCTACAATACTGGAAATAAAATGTTGCATTGTGGGTTTGGAGATATAGTGGGGCCATAATGTTCAATGATGTAATTAGTTAAAAAGAGAAAAATAGTTAATTTTGCCAGAATTTGTAAGCTGTGTTATGAAAAGTGTGGTCAGTTAATACAGATTGTGAGAATTTATCTCTCAGAGGCTCAAAGCAGCACACAAATGAATTCTGAGAACCGGCACGGGAGCTCTTATGCTGTATAGTTTGGGGTGCAGCACTTTTCCAACTCACATTATTGATGGAGTGAATGCTATTCCTTTTTTTCCCTTTAAATATACTTTTTTTTGTTCTAAAGGAAAAAATAAGGAACTATAGACAGGAAGCTTCTATATTGTGTGTGGTGGTGGTGGGTTTTTTCTGCCTCTTGAGACATACAAATGAAAACGAAACTTTCTTGTAATTACCGCAAGAACTCCATGGCACTACAGGTTGGACCTCCTGATCTGGCATCCTCGGGACCTGATTGGTCCCAGATGAGGGATTTTTCTGAACCGGGGAGGTTATTTCAGGACCCCACCACCACCTGGGGCAGTTCCAGAAGTGGGATTGCACCCCTGGCTAACCCCTTTCATCTGCCTACTAATTGTGTCTCTTTTCTGTATGGTTTTATGAGAGGAAAAGGCACATCCCATTTTCCTAGCACAACCAAACCCTTAAGTTGCTTTAGAAAAATTATTATAATAAGAGGAAGTTGCATACCAAATTTGGTAGTCCTAGCTCTTACTGTTTTGGAGGAGTTCCTGAACATATACAGGAGGCCCCCGCTTTGCGACGGCCCAATTTACGACCCCCCACACTTACAACCTTTTCTGTAAGTGCAGAAGGGGCTGAAATCCCCTCTCTTACGTCCTCGGCCCTGCATTTACGACGGTGTATGACGCACCCGACTTGCGACGCTATATCCTGAACTGATTGCATCGCAAGTCAGGCGTAGCCTGTAGACAGAAAGACACACTTACAGACAGATAAACTCTCCTCAGATATACAATATTTATATTTAATTATAATGTTACAGCAGGGCTACTCAACTTTGGAAGCCCTGGAGGCCACAGTGATACTCACAGCACATGCCGAGGGCCACAACTTAAATTTGTTTGCATCTACATGCAAATATATGAAAATAGCTTCTTTCACACTGACAGGCATGTATAAAAACATTAATCCTTAAGCCATGGCGCAAGACCAAAACGTGGGCAGTATGAGACAGTCAGCACCTCTTCGGCTCTGCCCACAAGGCTAAGCAACCAGCACTTTCCACAATGCCCTGGCACTCCAGGTACCTTCTCCCTGGGGGCTAGAAACACCGACACCCTGTACCCGTCTGTTTCAGCCAGTCTGCTTGCATCTTTCAGTTCTCACCCCACTTGGGAGATGCCTCCCCATTATGGAGCATGTTCCCAGTGGAGGCCATGTTCAAAGGATCCCACCTGAGGGCCACGTATTGAGCCCCGCGTAAACCCAAATTGTACCGTGGGCCACAAACAAATGGGCCACGGGCCGTGTGTTGAATAGCCCTGTATTACAGCATAACATATAAACATTATTATGATAGTTATAGCAGTAATGGGTTAGAATTACACTTGCTGATGTTGAGGCTTTCCACTAAATGACAGAGTAAGAGTACTTTTAAACGCTCAGATAAAATAGGGGAATCTGAGATTTGAAAGACGATTTTAGTAATATAAGACAGAAACTTTATTTAACAATATATTGCTTATATGAATCCTGACACCTCCTTTGTACTCTAGGCATCCAAAATGTGGCCTACATCCAGCAGCACTGGAAAGTATTTGTTATAATTAGCACTGCCAAGAATCCCTATAGCATGAACAAGACTATGCCATCATTATGTTAATATGGTCACCTTAGAAAATATGTGTTTCTATGGAGGAAGAAAACACTAACGTAATAACCAGATGGTTATCATTTGCATTATCGTAGCCCCTAGAAGCCTCAGTCATGGACCAGCGCCCCACTATGTGTGGTGCTGTACAAACACTAATTAGGGAATTTCCATTTTACTCTTTGAAACAGTCATAAGAACTTAAGAACAGCCATATTGGGTCAGACCAAAGGTTCATCTAGCCACTATCGTATCTTCTGACAGTGACCAATGCCAGGTGCAGCAACAGGAATGAACAGAACAGGCAATCATCAAGTGATCCATTCCCTGATACTCATTCCCAACTTCTGACAAGCAGAGGCTAGTGACACCATCCTTGCCCATCCTGGTTAATAGCCATTGATGCACCTATACTCTATGAATTTATCAAGTTATTTTTGAACGCTGTTATAGTCTTGGCCTTCACAACATTTTCTGGAAAGACGTTCCAAAGGTTGACTGCATTTTGTGAAGAAACGTTTCCTTTTGTTTATTTTAAACCTGCTGCCTATTTCATTTAATGAATTCTCGTAAATGAGAAGACGTAAATAGTCTTTTTTTAGCTACTCTCTACACAAGTCATGATTTTATAGACCTCAATCATATCTCCCCTGCTAATCTCTTTCCCTAGCTGAAAAATCCCTGTATGAGGGACCAAAAATCCCTCATATGGAAGCTGTTCCGTGCTCCTAATTATTTTGTTGCCCCCTTCTGAATCTATTCCAATATATATATATTTGAGATGAGGTAACCACATCTGCATGTGCAGTATTCAAGATGTGGGTGTATCATGAATTTGTATAGAGGCAATATGATATTTTCTGCCTTATTATCTTTCCCTTTCTTAATGATTCCCAGCATTCTGATAACTTTTTGACTGCAAATGCACACTGGGTGGATGTTTTCAGAGAATTATCCACAATGACTCCAAGATCTCGCTCTCGTGCACTAACAACTAAATTAGAGCCCATCATTTGTATAGTTGGGATTATGTTTTCCAACATGTATTACTTTGCATTAGTGATGTTAAAAATTAAGTAATAGGGTAACCGTACAACTGCTGAAAATCTCATTGGTTATACAGTTACCCCCGCTGCATGCTCTGCAGTATAAAGCTAAGCAAAGCCTCCCTGGGAGTGGGGCTGCCAGCCTCTGCTGATCTGACTCCCGGGAGTGCAGGGGACAGCCCTTGCCCACCTAGCTCTGCTCCCGGAGGGGAGGCTTTGCTGCGGGCACTGCAGCATAAAGCTAAGCTTTATACTATAGAGCCTATAGCGCAGTAACCGTGTAACTGACTGCGGCACGTCTCTGAGAGCAGAGCCAGTAGCCCTTACCTCCCCAAGAACTGGGTGGGCGACTTGGCCAAGTGTAACTGACACTGTTAACCAATAAGCATCCATTTATCAGTTAATCAGTTAAATGTTGACACTCAAACATCCCTACTTTGCATTTATCAAAATTGAATTTCATCTGCGTTTTGTTGCCCAGTCACCTAGTTATGTGAGAGCCCTTTGTAGTCTTTATAGTCTGCCAGGGACATAACTATCTTGTAGTTTGTATCATCTACCACTGTTTACCCCTTTTTCCAGATAATTTATGAATTTGTTGAATAGAACTGATCCAATACAGACACCTTCAGGACACGACTATTTATTTCTCTTTATTTTGAAAACAGGCCACTTACATACCCTTTCTATCTTTTAACCAGTTTTTAATCCATGAGAGGATTGAATCTTCGCTGTGGATAAGATATCGTGCTGATGATACTATTGTATTGGTTCCATTATATATTGTACTGGATTTCATTGAATGGAACTCTTCGTGAAATAGGAAATGTGCAGAGCCTGTTTTTGTTGCTGCAAACAAGTATCTGTGGAAAATTTAGGACTCAGAAACAGAGAATTGAATTAAATCTTTTATGCACTGTACTGAGACATTTGCCAGCTTGTTTGCAGTGTATTCTTCTAAGGCAGTGATGAACAACTTAGGCTTGTGAATGGGCAGCATTAGTGACCTTCCTTCATCTCAGTGGGCTGCAAGATTGTCATAAACAATACAGTCTCCCGAGATATTGGAGTTTTGCTAACTGCGCTTGTGTACTTAGAATTTGCAGTATATGCCGATTGCAATGTGTGCTGTAGCAGCACTTTGATTGGATGCAGAGGGAGCGCATGGCTCTTACAGTCTGTGTGGGCAGTCATTAGGTACCTCATGTCACATTCCCCGGCATTACATGCATGTCACTTTAGTAATACTGGTAGGAAAAAACCTATTCAGGTGGAAACCAGTGGTATCTAACAAGCCTGTGCTGGGGCAATAGTAAACAAAATGTCTTGTGGGCCACACATAGAGCCCCCATAGACCACTTGTGGACCACACGTTGCCTACCACTATTCTAAGGTCTAACAGCCTAAATTCTATACACAGGTCTCAGTTTATACTTCTTATCCAACTTTGGTATTTGTATTGATGGACTGGAGGGGTAATAACACTAGAACCAGGTTCTATCCACACTGCTCTTAACATCTTTTTATCTGAATTCAGGTACTAAATTCTCATGCTGTCTCAACTTGAGATCTTTCTATAGCCATGGTGTCCAACACACTAGCCGTAAGTGGCTATTTGGCCGGTTGAGTGTGGCTAGTTGGCTTGAACAATGTGGCTATTTGGCCAATAGAGTGCGGCTAGTTTGCTATAGCAGTAGCCACTATAGCGGCTATTT
This sequence comes from Pelodiscus sinensis, assembly GCF_049634645.1. Lineage (NCBI taxonomy): Eukaryota > Metazoa > Chordata > Testudines > Trionychidae > Pelodiscus > Pelodiscus sinensis. Next base: position 283,921,111 of record NC_134711.1, on the reverse strand, counting down.
CTTCAGAACTGGTTGGACACCTGGTTGGACACTACAGTTCTATAGTCTAGTCTAAAAGCAGATGGTGTCTACACTAAAAATGTTTTGTTCACATAGTTATACTGGCAATGCTTTCCAGTGTAGATGCAACTTACACTGGCGTAAAAGTGTTTTTCCTTGGCATAACTTACAACAGTTTCTCAAGGAGTATAAATTATACTAGCACTAGCACTTTTGGGTCAGCAGAAGTGCATCTATACAAAGGTTTATACTGGTATAGCCATGTCACTAAGGTGTGTGTTTTATTTGTGGGCTTTTTTTAACTGACATAAGTATGATGGAATAAGTTTTAAGTTTAGACTAGGCCTGTTTGCACCAGTTTAAATGGAGGTGTAAATGAAACTGATTTAATTAAATTGGTACAGTTTTGTACTTGGCCCCTCTTACATCTGTTTAGATCTGGAGCTCTTAACCTTTTTTGAATCATGCCCCCAACTTTTTTTTCTAAATTGGAGCTTTTAACTTCCTTTACAAAGTGGGACTTTTCAACATAGTCTAGATGGAAATGGGGTCATTAACATTTTGATTACAATAAGGACTGGTTTAAATAAATATGATAAATAGACAACTTGAGGAAAATGATGGGATTTTATTTTTGGGACTTTTGGGGGGGAAGGGGCGGGGAGTGAAGCAGGTACAAACAAAGCCCAAAAAGTGCATAAGCAAAAAATAATAATTTATTTTTTGACGAATATGGGAAGGACACATAAGGAGAATGTATGGGTTACTATCACTTTTTAAGATGTTGTTTACTTTTTGCTACAATAAAAGCACGCTAGCTAGTCCCATCTGCTAAGGCAGGGTATTCAAATGAATGTAGGATCTTTGCACTAATATAACGAGACAAATGAGTGAAGCAGACATTAGAGGAGCTTCAGCTTCTTACATTTCTTCAAATTATAAAAGAAAGGTAAAGAAACTGTAAAGAATGTTACATTGTTATAAAGATGAACAATGTAAAAACAAAAAAGAATTTAAAAAATTGATTGCTGGTGATTGCCTGCAAAAATCCTGTGAGAAAATATTAACTCATTGCATTGTACTGAATAGTTCAGTGCAAACAGAATAGTTATTGTGATCTGATTACATCAACACTGTAAAAAAAATAACCCTTTCCTTTATTCAATGTATTTGTTAAAGGGACCCTGTGGGGTTAAAAAAATCATAATCCTTAGTATTTAAACTAGTTAAAATAAACACATTTCATTAATTCAGTTTATTTCTTGCCCTACATTGGGCTTGAACAGTGGACACATTCGGTTTCACTTTTGTTTGTGGTTTTATATGAATTTCATACCTAGTACAGCTATGCAATGTTTAGGTTCCCTTTCTGAGGCACTAAGGTATGTTGGTAGGTTTGGAGACATAAAAAAGCTGCTTTGTGGAGACTACTCAGTCCTGCTTGTATTCACTTTCATAGTTCTTCATGGCTGATCTCGACCCAACCTATTATCTCTCATTTGCTATTGATGCACACCTCTGATTGCCAGTTCCTTTGCCCCCTTATTAAATTTTCAGATAAGAACAGTCATGTTTCTCTTGTGTTACTTCTTATACTTGGGAAAGCTTTCTACCGACATCGTCAAAGCTATCTTATCTACCTTCAAAACATTCATTTGCTGTTAGGCCTACAAAAAATGGTAATGGCTAGGGTGCTGGTATGCTGAAACCACTGCCTATCATACTGACCAATACTGTCTCATTTTTTCCTTATACTATTTCTATTCTTCATCGTTGTCTCTTGTCTTATACTTAGATTGTAAATGCCTTGGGGCAAGGATTGTCTTTTTGTTTTGTGTTTGTACAGCACCTAACACAATTAAATTAATTAATTGAGATTGTCTTATCTCCTAGAACTGGATGGGACCTTGAAAAGTCATTGAGTCCAGTCCCCTGCCTTCACAGCAGGACCAAGTACCATCCCTGACAAATTTTTGCCCCAAATCCCTAAATGGCCTTTGCAAGGATTGAACTCTCAACCCTAGGTTTAAGTAGGCCAATGCTTAAACCACTGAGCTAGTCCTCCCCCCTAATTTGTTATTGAGGACAATGGGTCCTCAATAACAAATAAAAAAACAACAATAGTTTTAACCAGGTCAATTGAATGATACAAACTGGCTATCAAAATTATAATGGTGCATCACTGTAGTGACAGTTTGCTTCGGGGTAAATATTCAGTTTTATAACTATTTAAAGATCAGAGGGAGTATTTTTTTTTTAATTTTAAATCAGTAACAGTCTCTGTTGAATTTGTGACATGTCTCTCTCAATTTTTGGTAAAATATTCAGCTTTAGAAACATGCCAAATTCTTGATTATATTTAAAAATCTCATTTATTCACATCTTTTATCTGTATTAGATTAAATAGTTAGCTTGTTCTAGGCACACATTAATTTGATTGCCTAATTTGGTAGTATACACATTTGATACCATTATGCTTGTAAACATTTCTTGTATCATATGACAAGCAGGAAAACTTAGTAATACATTATGGAAATATGTAGTTATGATCTGAAAGCTTTGCTGTAATAAAATATTTACTCTGTAAGTGGAATACAGATGAACTTCCAGGGTTAAAAGTAATATCTGAGTCCCATGTAAACCAGTTCTGGCTCAATGTCAACATCTCAGACATTCCACTTATCCTAGGAAAACATCAGATTCTGCCAATTATGTTGCAAGAGATCTGACGAATGTGACTTGCAAAATAAGAGGAAAATCTATAATATGTTGTTGCCTATATAATATTGTTGTAGGAATTTGAGATTGAAAAGACTTTTCCAATCACCCTCTACCTTCCCCCTGCCTATTCAGCAAAATTTAGTAAAATTCAGATTATGCTGCAAGGTTCCCTCCCCCCCACCCCTGCTTGAAGGATTTATGAACAAACATTGTTTTGTATTTTTTTCATTTTTTTAGATGTTATGGATTAGTTGAGTATTTGCGAAGTGTGGGACCCATGTTTCTGTGATAACATACAGTGTATAGCTACTTTTCTCATAGATGTTATATAAGAGATGCTGTAGCAATGAGCCTGCTTACATTCCTCCACTGGCTCCAGGACAACTTCCAATGCCATTTGAAGGCCTTGCTCCTAATTTTCAAATCCTTGGCTACATTAGAAACTTTTTTTTTTTTAATTTATGAAAGACCATGACTGCTGTGTTTCTCTGGATCAATGCAAATTGCAAAGCTAAGGATGAAAGCATGTGAGGACTGGGGTTAAAGCATTATATGTCATGGGACTCTGGCAAAGGAACAATTTTAGAAGTGGTCAGACAAATCGAGAGTCTGGCTGTCTTTAGGAAATACTGCAAAAATGTTCTTGAAGAACGCCTTTCCATCACAGACTTCAAAGCCAGAAGAGATCATTGTGATAATTTAGTCTCCTCTCCTGCACATTGCAGGCCACAGAACCTCACCCATGTTCTCTTGTGATAGACCCATAATGTCTGGCTGAGGTAGTGAAGTCCTCAAATCGTGGTTTTAAGACTTCAAGTTACAGAGAGTCCACCTTTTATTTTTGTTTAAACCAGCAAGTGACCCATGCCCAGTGCTACGAGAAAGTGACATTGAGAAGTTGAACACCCCTTTTATTTCCAAAAGCCTGTCAGTCAGCAACCCTCTTCCCTCCCAAAAACCTCCTCCAAGCAGAATTTTCACACCATAAAGGAAAAGTGCTGACTCCATGAAGTACATTAGGCGCTTTGATGTTACTACTGAAATTATATGTACAGCAAGCACTCAGATGCTATGGTGAGGGCAGGAGTGTAAAATTCTTAGATGCCATTGTTTCCAGTGGCTTTGTTCTGTCTAAAGTTAAAGCAATTGAGCAATGTAGGTTATAGTACCTTCTTAGAAACAATTAACCTTTCAGAGATCCAGTCTAAATTTTGTTTTCCTCACTTTTATATCATATCAAGACAACAGACCAGTGAGAGAAGTAGGATAATGGAGAAGAGCCTGTATGGCATTTCTTACCCACCTGTTTCTCTCCATTCCTCCTCTTTTCCTTAAAAACAATGTGGTTTTCTTTTTTAAGTTGCCAACTAACTAAGAAAATGAAACTTTCTGATTAGTGTAGATTTTGAAGGGAGTCTGGAACCAGGCAGATGACTTCCCTTCATAGGGATCCTCAGGTATAACATATTGTGGAATCAAAGGGGCTTTTTGAACATATAGTCATTTAAAAACTGAGGAGCCTGGTTACAGCAGTAACAGCGTTGTGCCTCTCTCTACTGAAAATTTGCTTTGTCAGTCTGCACATTGAGCCTTTGCTTGCTAGCTTCTTACTATGCTTTTGGGTTTGTTTGTTTTTTGGCACTGAGTTAAGTACTTCCTCATTATTTTGTGGTGGAATCCTAAAAATTACATTTAAAAAAGCCTGTTTGATAATCTAATCTAATCTAATCTAATCTAATCTAATCTAATCTAATCCCAGTAGAAAATTGTTACATTCAGCATTTTTTTAAATGTTTTAAAGTCTGAGCTCCCTCTGAACATTCTAATCAATATGACTTCCATCACTGGCTGCTGTATATTTATGGTTAACCTCTGTTTCTTTTTATCTGTGATACGGTGTTTTGACTGCTACAACATTCTGCTGTCTAGTAGCTGCTTTTGTAGAAGGCCACACACTAAAACCTATGTAGTAGTGATATGTGTAGTACAGGGATACAATTGAAGAGTTTTAATATTATGGTTATGGTTTCATGAGAATTACAGTTGTAATAAAGTTGGATTAGTTACATCTGATCAAATTGACTGAGGTTTGTGTCGGAATAGCTTTTTGCCCTCTTATTTTGAAAAAATGTTAGTCACAGGCTTTTTGAGCATTTCATCTTGCTGTGTGTGCTGCTATTTATATCCTTGCTGGTCACACTTAAGGACTAGTGTATTATTTTATAACAAGTTAAAAAGAAAGAAAGATGTAGCTGTGAAGGCAGGAAACACTTGTCATTTAGACTCCATATCTTTGTTTCTGCTTCCTGTCAGTTAAACCACCACCAGAGGAACAGATGTACTAAGAGATGACTCTACTTTAGTTTTTGTCACAGACAGACATTGGGTAACAAGCAGCTTCTTGAAGTAAATTTTATTAAATCTATTTGTTTTCCATTTATAAGTATTTCTAAGATTAAAGATCAGAATTGGGCGAGTAATTGAAAAGAGAGGAGAATATTTGACCTATTGCAGAATGACTATAAAACAGTAACTACCGGAGTGGTCAGTAATAACAGACAGAACTAAGGTATGATATTTAATTTGTCTACTGCATTAACACAGTAGTTCTTTTAAATCTAGACAGAAACTTGTAAGAAGTTAGCAAGTAAGCTGTTGCTAGAGGATCCTAAAATATATACACAAAGAGTTATTTCCATTTGAGGGTAACTAGAAATTTCATGATATTGTGATTTCTTATTTATGTTAAAGAACCGCAGTGCTGCTAAATCTTTCAATTTTCATCTCCAGGTCCTGTGATATTTGGTGAGGTGTTTTCATAAAGCCACATCTCTTGTGTTCAATTGCTTCTATGAGAGAATCTCAGCTATAATGTTTTCAAAGAGCTCCTATTGATATTGGAGAAAAGTTGAAAACCATAACAAGCATGTCCCAAAGGCTAAAAAAACAGCATATAAAGAAGCAGCATCTAAAACTTATCATTTTAAAAAATATTTCTGATTTTAAAGCAAAACTCATTATTTTGGAGCCTAATTTATGACTTTTGAATTCTTGCAGTTAGCTGGAATTGTTAATTTACATATATTATGATTGCATGATTTATCAAAATTGTAGCTTGGACATTGAGTCTGACCTCCTTATGTATCCATCATCTATGGATTAATAAAACCGTTTACTTTCTGTATCCTATATGGATAAGTGAATTGTGATTTAAGATGCTGTAAAATAGTTGGAAATTTTTTGAGGTTATTCTCTCCTGCTGTAGGAAAGATGGTAATTAGTAGGTTTGACCTGAGGAGATTGTGGATGCTACATTTTAAAGTCCTCCTTGCATTTGAAACTATTTGTATGAACATGGATTAGCAGATCTAAAGGAGAGAGTTCTGTGTAAGGTTGAAAAGTTGTCTCACGAACAGAAGTTGTCTTGTAAAAAAATAATTACTTTACCTACCGTCTCTAATATTCTAGGAACACTTGCTACAACAACATTGCATACATGGATTAATCTGTATCAGGTGATTTTATACTTTTTTCTCCACTGCTACAGACAATGTGAATGCTCTCTAAAGATCTGTTAGGATGCAAAATTGGCTAATCAACAAGGTCAGATGCTCCTTTTACTTGGTTGATAAACAGGTTATCTGTACCATCCATAAACTCTTATTAGAAAAAGTGATGCCTTTGCCTCTACTCCCTTCACCGCATACCAAAAATTAATTTAAAAATTCTATTGTTGTGATTTTATTAAACCACAGTTTATTGCTAAACTGAGGCTTTGACTACACAGATCAAATCTTAAGTTCAAAAGAGATGCAAAGTGTGTGCAGGGGTGGGTGAATTAGATTAGAATTTAAAAATATCTTTCCAGTTTTTTACAGTTTGGACTGTGAAAGGTGTTAAGATTGCAGTTCAGCTTTCATTTTAAACTTCAGTTTTCACTTGCTTTGCCATTCTGTGTGTGAGATGAATCTCTTCTTGAGAAAAATATGGGTGTGATACAGTAGGATATCTAGATACCTAGACACAGTGCTCATTTCATCTCTGCTTCCTGTAGTAGTTTATAGGCTCACCCAACCATGGAGGAGAGGAACTAGTAGTAGCCTTCTGTCTCCCTCCCCCTCACTCCTCCCCTGTTTCCCAGTCTCTTTGGTTTGCAGCTGTGAACACTGAATCTCCAACAGGCAGATCTTGACTTTCTCAATACGATAGCATCTATGTCCAGGGTTGTGTAGGATTATGGGCCCGAAATACATCATAACTCAACTAAGTGAGATCAACTCTATTGAAGACTGAAAAAATACCTGTATAGGCTGAAAAGGCTGAAATGGCATAGAAAAAGCCTAGTAAGAAATTTCCTTTCTGAAGTAGGAAGTAGCTAAAGCAATTCTCATGTGTGCCAAGCTCATCCTTGCCAGGGCCTTGTATTGTATCTTTCACTGTAAGGGCTTCTTTTTCTGGAGGTGTGGGTGAGCTTATGCATGATGGTTTCATTTCTAAGTAGGGATGTAAAAGATTAACTGGTTACCTGGTCAGCATTAGGCCTTTGACAGAGGCTGCCCCATGGGATGCGGAGTAGCCTCTGTGGGGAACTCAGGCCTGCCATGGACAGAGGCTGTTTTGTGGGAGGCTACCATGGCCCCTCCCCCACGGCTGCTTCTGATAGAGGCAGCAGCATGGGAGACGGGGGACAGGCGGCACCGCAGAACTGGGTACTGGGGAGAACCAGCGTTTAAGCCAGATCCCCCCAGCACCAACTCCTGGTCCCCCACTCCTCCTTGCTACCTCTTACATAGAGGCAACAAGGGGCGGGGAATGCAAGTAGTCCACAAGATTAATTGATAAGCCTAGGCTTATCAGTTAATCGTATAGTTGACTACTCATTGACATCCCTAGTGTGAATAACAGTATGCAACACAGAAATGCACTGTAGTTCCCCATGTGGACAATGGAGTGCAAACCAAAGGGTTCCTAGTTTGCATTCATCTAGCCCTGTTTGAAGAGGACTAATTTAAAGTGAACTAAGAACCTTTCACTTTGTGCACACAGCACCCAGACTGGGGAGTTAATGCTGGTCACATGGTGTGGTCCAAACTGTGAGTCAGTGTAAAAAAGCTCTCTCATAGAATAGTACTTCATCAAGATGTGACCTTAATCCCCAAACTGTCTTCCACTGTTTAAAGGTTGTACTTGAATTCTGCTGGTCTGGCACTCTTCACCTGGAAGAATAGTTATGGCACACAGTGGATGTGCAAGGAGGTCTCTGAATTTACCTCACAAAGAAAGCCCTCAGGAAGTCTATGGATTATACCAAAGGTCTTCATTACTAGGAGGCTCAAGTTCTGTGTCAGGGAAGCTTAAAAATCCAAAGATTTCAATCTTCCTATATCAGTTTCAGACAAGTTTTGTCTCTGTTTTCCTGGGAAGAAAATCTTAAGTTTTCTGTGAGTAAACTTGTAAACTTTCACTAGAATTTACTGCTTATTCAGAGTCTTGAGTCTATTTTTTTGCTCAGTTATAATTTTATTGGTCCTTGACTTAGATTTCACTGTGGGCTTTTAAGGAGAATTTAGAAAAATCAACTTTTTAAAACTGTAGTTGAACTAATACTCCTCTACAGTACAAATCTAGAAGCTCTCTCAAACCTTATCTAGACTTAAAGGTACAATGTTAGAATGTTAATTAAATGTAAACTATTATCAACTTGAACTTTAGTCAAAGCATGTTAAACATGTGCTAAACTAGTTGGACTGAACTGAGTATTTGATCTAACATCACACCATAGTTTCTAGACAAGGAATACAATTCTCAAAAACACTTAAGTCCCGTTTACAAAAATGACTCTCAGACTTGGAGGCTTAGGCTATGACTCTACTGCAGCAGCACAGCTATGAGATTGCAGCTGTGCCACTATACCACTGTAATGTAGATGGTTGATCTAGCTATATCTACAGTGGTGGTTAGGTCAGCATCACTATATTGCATAGAGCCTGAAATTTTTTACAGCCCTGAGCAATGTACAAAGATAAGATAACTTTTAAGTGTAGATTAGGCCTAAGTCGTGATGATTTTCAGAGACTCCGGTCTGTTCTATGCTTAAAAAGTTTTAATAGAATAATTATGTTAATTTAAACTGCACCCTTAACCAACATAACAGTGCTGTTAAAACCTGTAGTGTAGATTTAAGTATGCTGATACAAGGTGTTTTATACTAATGTAGCTTTTATTTTCCCTCATCAAAATGAAATAAATTATAGCTGCATAACTGAATTAAGACTGTGTATTTTGCCTCTTTAACTAGGCTGATATAGTTAAAGTGACAGGAATTTTAAGATAAGGCCTCAGAGGCAGGGCGCTGAGCCTGTCAGGCCCCTCAACATGTGCCCCCGCCGCCCCCTCAGCCCCGCCTCCCGCCCCCCTTCCTCCTGGCCAGCCCCATGGCCCCTGACCCTCCCCCTCCAGCCCTGCCTCCTGCCCCCCTTCCTCCCGGCCAGCCCTGCCCCCCTCCCGGCTGGTCCCTTCCCCCGCCACCCATGATCAAGTGTGTCTGGTATTTTGGGGTGTCTACCTGGTAACCCTACTGTTGTGGCCTCCTGCTCCCACTCCTGAGTTCTGGCAGCAGCGCCTTCCTCTGTGATGGTCAGCCCTGATTGAGCTGCTCCACTGGCCTTTATGTTGGTCCTCCAGTGGAGAATGCCATGCAGGGCTGTGGGAGTGGGGCTCCCTCAGCCAGATAGTGCTGACAGACTGCTTCTGGCTCAGTATGGGGTTGGCACACCCTATCACAAAGCCTAAGAATATTTTCCTGCAGTCTTGTCTCGGTCAGGATTTAGACATATTTAGCACATTAATAGCACTGTTGACAGCTCTTATGATTTTACTGATACTCTTGAGTTGATTGGTGTTTTTCTTAAATCACTGACATCTGTCACAGGATTACATGAGAAACTCAGCTTTCATTTTAAAAAATGTAAGTTCCAGGCTGTCATAGCTGTAGGTAAAATATGAACTGATATACCTAAAGCTTAAAAAAACAAAATTAATTAAAAGAACAAAAAATATATGGGTGTATTTTTAAAAAATCTCGTGATTTTTAAGCAGATCTCACCATCTGGTGGACTCATGATTTATGAATGCTTGCAGTTGGCAGTACAGGTTGAACCTTTCTAGTCTGGCACTCTCTGATCCGGCAACATCTGTGGTCTGGCATGATTATAGTTAGCCGGCTGACCACTTATGGGTGTGGCCAAGTTTTCTGCAGTCCTATAAAATTTGTTTACAGCTACAAGTCCTGGCTCTCAGTGATCTCTTCTGTTATTTAGCTTTAATTTACCCCTAAATGCCTTCTCAGCAGTGGAAGTGTTTGTAATGATGCTAGACAATATTGACCTCCCAATGGTTAGGCAAATTCTCTGGTTCGGTACCAGTCAGGTCCTGAGAGTGCCAAACTAGAAGGTTCAACCATCACTGATTAATAAGGGTATGTCTACACTACAAAGTTAATTCAAACTAACAGATGTTAGTTCGAGTTAACTTTGATAGTCGCTACACATACAAACCGCTAGTTCGAACTTAATTCGAACTAGCAGAGCGCTTAATTCGAACTAGGTAAACCTCATTCTACGAGGACTAACGCCTAGTTCGAATTAAGTAGTTCGAATTAAGGGCTGTGTAGCCACTTAATTCGAACTAGTGGGAGGCTAGCCCTCCCCAGCTTGCCCTGGTGGCCACTCTGGGCACCACCAGGGAAACGTGTCTGCCCCCCTCCCGGCCCCGGAGCCCTTAAAGGGGCACGATCTGGCTACGGTGCCCGTGCCAGGTGCAAGACTGCCAGCACCCAGCCAGCAGACCCTGCACCTGGCACGGCACGAGCCAGCAACCCGCTGCCACCCAGCCCTCCGCCTCTTCCCGGGACCAGGCTGGCGGCTCCCAGGAGCCTGCCCGGGGCCGCAGGAGGCAGGCGCCCACCTGGTCTAGTGCGGAGATCGGCGACCTCATACAGGTTTGGGGGGAAGCCTCCAACGTCCACGACCTCCGCACTAGACACAGGAAAGTGGCCGTCTAGGGCAGGATAGCTGCCAGCCTGGCCACCCAGGAGCAGGTTTGCATGAAAATCAAGGTGGTCCAGTGAGACCCCCGACCCTGAGCTTAGAACATAAAAACGTAAGAACGGCCGTACTGGGTCAGACCAAAGGTCCATCTAGCCCAGTAGCCTGTCTGCCGACAGCGGCCAACACTAGGTACCCTGGAGGGGATGGACCGAAGGCAATGACCAAGCCATTTGTCTCATGCCATCCATCTCCAGCCTTCCACAAACAGAGGCCAGGGACACCATTTCTACCCCCTGGCTAATACCACTCCATGGACCCAACCTCCATGAATTTATCTAACTTCTCTTTAAACTCTGTTCTAGTTGTAGCCTTCACAGCCTCCTGCAGCAAGGAGTTCCACAGGTTGACTATTTGCTTTATGAAGAAGAACTTTCTGTTATTAGTTTGAAGCCTGCTACCCATTCATTTCATTTGGAGTCCTCTAGTCCTTCTATTATGGGAACTAATGAAGAACTTTTCTTTATGCACCCTCTCTACACCACTAATGCTTTTATAGACCTCTATCATATCCCCCCTCAGTCTCCTCTTTTCTAAGCTGAAAAGTCCCAGTCTCATTAGCCTCTCTTCATATGGGACCTGTTCCAATCCCCTGATCATTTTAGTTGCCTTCCCCTCTCCCACCCTCTCTCTTCCCCTCTCCCACCTCCTTTTCCCAGTCTCCCCGAGTTTTGTTCAATAAAGAGAGTTTCTATTTTTGAACACACGTGTCCTTTATTTTGTACATCAGGAAGGGGGACTAGGGAAGGGTAACTGGAAGGAGGTGAGGGAGGAATGGGGAACGAGCCCCCGATGGGGAGGACTGGGGTGGCTCTGTGGGCTCCTCGGGGTGGAAGCTCTCCTGCAGCCCCCCGATTGACCCCCCCCCCAGATGGCAGCATGCGGCAAGTGCAGCCGGGTTGATGGCCGAGTGCTGTGATGTGCCGATTGTGGGCATTCAGGGCACTCCAAGCCAGGACTGCTTTGCTGTCCCTCATCGAGTTAGACAAGTGAGCGGGGAACCCCTGAGAACTGTCTGTCCGGGGTCGGGGGTTAGGTCCCTTTAAGCACAGCCCTCAGCTAGCCTGAGGCAGCAGCTCCACGCTCTAAGACCTAATCTGATGCCCTGTCGGCACTGCTTCCGGCCATCCTTAACCTCGGTTCAGGGTCCACTCAATGTGGACATGCTAGTTCGAATTAGCAAAATGCTAATTCGAACTAGTTTTTAGGTCTACATGCACTAGTTCCAATTAGCTTAGTTCAAATTAACTAATTCGAATTAAGTTAGTTCAAATTAGTGCTGTAGTGTAGACATACCCTAACTTAGTATAAACAAAGTAGTGTACCTTTAACATGTGTTTAGTCTTGTCAAGTTCAACAAATAATAGCTAACAGTTTCCAAATCTTAGTCTTGTGTGAGGCAAATTGAAAAATACAATTTAATTTGTTTACCTTTTTTACCGTGCAAATATTTGTAATAAAGTAACATAAACTGAGAGTGTACTGTACAATACAAAATATAACATGCACAAGCTGTGTTATCTGGCACTTTAATATCTGGAAAACTTGATTAACTAGCATCTGTTATAGATGGCAGTACATTTCTTCCTTCAGTTAACTGGAAAAATTCCAGTAGCCATCCAGCATCATGTTTGATTTTTTTGGTGCTTGCTGAAGTCAGGTTTGCAGACTTGCAGCAGTGAAGTTTGTTCATGTTGTGCTTCATGTTTAATACCATTATTGAATATTATCTAACCCATCCTGCAACTATGGCTAGTATACAGTGAAAAATTGATGAATCATCAGTGCAAAGCTTCAGTTACCAGCATATATGATTAACCATCAACTCCTGTTCCCCATGAATGCCAGATAACAAAACTTGTATACTGTAATTGAAATTAATATATTTGAAAATGTTGTTGAAAAATCTCCAAAATAATTATTTTAAAATTAATTGAGATTAGTCACAACTTTTTTAATTTAATTTGTTTTGCATTAATTGCATACACTACTTGTGATTAATTGACAGCCTTCGTGTCTGAACACAGAAATGATGAAGAGCAAGGTTCATTACAGAGAATTTTAAGGAGACTCTTCTGTATCTAGTCCTAGATGCTATTGTTACAGGGGCATTATAATTGCCTAAAATAGACAGCATTAGTAAAATAGTTTAGCTGCAGAGTGCTTCCTCTGCAATCCCTCAGTTTGGTAAAGTATGGCTGTCTTGTTAGAAAGCAATCTCTGTACTACCTACAAGTTGTAGCAAGACCCATTTATTTACTTAAGTCTCTCTGTAGGTGTGATGCTTACCTTTCTCAATCAGGGCCGCATCTGTTTTTTATTGTTTCTAAATTCAGTTTCCAGTTAACATTTGAGAAACTTTTTTTTTTCAATTCCCAACAAATGTGTTTGGCGAGTGAATCTGCTTTCTTTCCCCTACACCTAAGGAAGACGTTAATCCAATCCACATTTACCTAAACATGTTTGATTTCTAATTCTTTATCTTCTCTCTAGAGGAGGAGAAAGGTAAGTTCACAGGACTGGACTTGATGATCTCTCTAGGTCCCTTTCAGTTCTAGTATTCTATGATTCTATTCTATAAGTTCAAGCTATCCATGCAGAGGGAGCTACTCAAAAGTTCAGAACAGTTACACAAAATTATAATTGAAATTGTATAGATATAGCCATTTTATCAAGTTTAACTTTCTTACTATATCATTTTCATAAAAACAATTCTATAACTCTTTCAAATAATGTAGTAACCATAGTTAATCCAAGAAGGATAATAAACTTTGTGGTCTAGTAACCAGGTATTGGAACCAGTAATAAAACTCAGTTTATAAATTTACGGAGTTATGCATTTAGGCTCCGATTCTGGAAAGTTGATTGAATTAGGAATGCACTTGGGGCCTGCGTGACAACAAGGAACAAAAATATTCCCCAAAACAAAAATGAACATAAAGCTACCTTAAATTTCTTAGTATTAAAAAGCAGGTGGTTTAACGGGTGTATAAAGAGTGTGTGTGTGTGTGGTGAAGGACTATTGCAAGGATCACAGACCGGATAAAAAATAAAAAAATGAACTGGGTAGATGATTTAAATATTTCAAGCACTATTATCAAAGTTGCTGCTCCCAATTTATAATAGGCACCCCACTTTTTTAAGACCAAGGAGTTCTGTATATTTTGTTTAAAGTGTGCATCATTAAACATCCGTGTGGTACACTAAATTGAAGTTAACGAATGTCTTCAGAATTCATTGCTAAATATTTTTCCAAAAGGAAGGCATTTATGAAGTCAGACTCTGAAATCTCCCACTCCCTTATCTACCAGTGTTTCCTATCAATCTACACTGTTGCTGGTGCTGTTTAGTATTCTGCTTCTCCCTATGTTGCCTTTTATTCTTGTTTATACAAGCTATTGTAGGAGAAGTATTTCTACTCAAGAAAGGTAATGAGCTTCTCCCCTCATTATTTTGAAGCAGCATAAATGCTTTGTGCATAATCCTGGTGAATTTCATTTTGCATGTTATTTAATCATCTTTTCCAGAGAGATTCTTGGCTAAACCTTTCATCTCTCTTCCCTGCCCCCTGCCCTCATTAAATAACCTTTTTGGAACAGTATGGTGCTGAATATTTTAACACCTCCCAAAAATTTGATTCCACTACTATCTAGCATAATCCACTTATCTACATATGTCACCTAAAGAAATCTTTCAAAAGAATATGACTTCAGATAATTAGTTCCAGTGGAGTCATGATTTCTGAAAACAGGGAGGCAAAACAGAGGCACAGAAGAGCTATTTATAAGAGCAGCAAATAGGGTTGCCAGATGGTTTCAACAAAAATACCGAACACCCTCACCCCCACCCCCCAAAAAAAAACACAGAAGAAAAATTTCTGTTGGGGGGGGGGGGAGACCAAAGTTGTTGAACCAAAAAAAAAAGGACCCGAAGAGTTATTAAGCTAAATAAATAAAAGCAGCATTAAAACAGTATGGCCCCATTAATTGCATGCAGAGTCAGAGTAGGGATAGGAAGAGGAGAGGTTGAGCACTAAGACCCAGGGGAGGCATTGCTTCCCCTTGCTCAAGTCTTGAGGTTTTTTGCCAGTGGCCATATTTTTCTTTTGGTCAAGCCACAAGGGAGCTTCCCTGTGAAACCAGGTAAGGCGGGGGGTCAGGGCCCCAGGGAATGATGTCTGGAGGGGTTTCCGGGGGCTGGGCTCAGTTGCTGAGTATGTAGGGTTGCCAGGTACCCGATATTTTTGCCTCCTGTCTGGGAGAAAAACAGAAAATACCGGACATTTCAGGTGTCCGGTATTTTCTAAATGTTTTTTTACCGGACAGGAGACGAAAATACTGGACTGTCCGGTAGAATACTGGATACCTGGCAGTCCTAGATGTTCCAACCCCATGGGGGGGACGCAAAGGAGCTGCAGGGCTGGAGTTAGGGTTGCCAGGTGTCCGGTATTCACCCTGACAGTTTGGTATTTTCACCTCCTGTTCGGTAAAAAAATTCAGGGAATACTGGACACCTGAGATGTCCGGTATTTTCTGAAATTTTCCCCAGCTAAGAGGTGAAAATGCTGGGCACCTGTCAACCCTACAAACACTCAGTGCCCTCTTCCCCCCCCAGCCCACCCTGGACCCCAGCACCCCCAGCCCCCCGACCCCAGCCCCCATGCTTTTGCCAGCACAAAATGGCTGCTGGCCAAAAGACCTAGGGGAAGCAATGCTTCCCATGGGTCTTAGTGCTCAACCGCTCCCCTGTTTCTATCCCTGCACTCACTCTTAAAGGGGAGTTTTAATGCTGTTTTATTTTAATTTTTTTGGCTTAATAAGTCCTTGGAGTCCTTTTTGTTGTTTTTGTTTCCTCCCCCCACTTTTTTTTCCCTTCAACAGAATTTTTCCCGGTATTTTTTTGGGGGGGGGGCATGTTCGGTATTTTTGTTTCAACCATCTGGCAACCCTAGCTAGAGTGCCAGTGTGGGCTCCCCAATACTGGGGAGGAGCCCCAAGCCGCAGGGGCCAGATCCAGGCAAGCCAGGGACTGGATCTGGGGCTCCCTACCCCTCCTTAGAGTCTGCTATTTTTAATGGTTGTGTAACTCCACCATGCATTTTTTTAGACCTTCAATTGGCATTTAAAATTGAGAATTAAACTTACAAGTAAATATATTTTTTTCATAAAATAGGCTTTGAAGCTCAGACAAAGCTCAATTGGGTCAGAGACAATTCAGGTTCTAGTTTGTAGGTTCTAGTTTGTTGCCATTGACAGTAACAGGCAAATTAGCTCTTTCATCGGAGCATAAGAAGGCACAGGGTGCATTCATGGCCCTGACAAGCACAGCTACTAAAAGATTCCAAGCTCACGCACATGTGCATCCATGCTAACATGTTCTCAAAGAACTCTTGAATTCAGAACTGTCAGTTTTAAAAAGATTTGCACCACTGCCCTGAAAATTCCAAATCAATCAATAGTGGATTGATCTGATCAAAGTTTTATATTTGGCTAACTGCTGAAAAGGCAAAGAAGTTGGTAAAAATTAATCAGTATTTAAAGGCAGATAAAAAAAATTAGTAGGGTCTAACGAATTAGTAACTAAGAACTTGCTTATGGTATTTTTATGGTTCAGTAGGAGAATTGTAAGCTTTTTGTTTTGAACAACATGTATATTATGTTTGATAAATAGATGGAATTAGGGACTAAAATCTCATAGTACATGTTTTGTTGTGTTCATATACAATCTTCATGAGTCTTTTTAAGCTCAAGGACGCTGTCACCATTTTTGCGTGGTAAACATCTTTATGTTGTTATTGGCTCTATATGTATTGCAGATAACCTGATTTTTTGATATTTCTTGACACGTGTAGTTTATCCTTATACCTTAGAGTTTTAATTTTATGCATTTTCATTCTTTCACTAACTAGTATTTCTCATTTGTCACTGGCTCTGCACATACAAATTTGTCAATTAGGCATACTTGTTTGGGCTCAAGGTATTTTTGAATGACATTGTCCAGTAGTTTGCTTTTCTCTTCATGTTCCCCTCAGACATAGTGTAGCTCTCCAAAAGCCCTGGGCCTACCTCATGCAATAGTATAGAAAATGTCAACCTTTCCAATTCTGCTGAAACATGCTTTGCCTCAAGGAAAACATGGAAATGCTTACAGGCTTCTCCTCCAGTACTCTACTGTACTATCATGTGCCGAAAGTGTCCGTCTGCTATGTACATTGGACAAACATCTCAGACACTTCGCCAAAGGATTAATGCCCACAAAACAGATACCAGACAAGATCACAAAGAGAAAACAGTTTCTTGCCATTTTAACCAGAAAGGACACTCTCTCGATGACTTAACCACCTGCATTCTGCTACAAAGACCTTTTACATCTGCACTTGAAAGGGAATCCTCTGAACGGTCATTCATGTTAAATTTCGACACTTTCCAACAAGGACTTAACAAACATTTGAACTATCTCACCCATTACCAAGATAGTTTCCCCAATTATCACCTCTAATACCATTAACTCACAAACATCCCACTCTCCCTACCTCTAATATCATCAATTCACAGACTTACCTTCCTTCCTCCCCCCCCCCCCTGCATCCCCCTCCTGTTCTGCAATGTGATTTGTCCTTTTCATATTTGTTCATTTTTTTTAATTGTATCCTTTGGTATATATGGTTGTGACTACTTTCTTCCACTATTTGATCTGAGGAAGTGGGTCTGGCCCACGAAAGCTCATCATCTAATAAACCATCTTGTTAGTCTTTAAAGTGCTACATTGTCCTGTATTTTGCTTCAACTACCCCAGACTAACACGGCTACATTTCTATCACTACTCTACTGTGTTCCTTTCCAGACCAAGACATTGTGATAGTATCATTTGCTATGTTATAGTTTTTTTTCCTGGGTGTGACATGAGCAGGTTTGACAAACACCTGTCAGGGATGTTCTCGATATTATTTAGTCCTGCTATGAGGGCAGGGGACTGGACAAGCTAACCTCTTGAAGTCCCTTCCAGTTCTGTGATTCTATGGTCAGGGTTGCCACTAACAGACTTGTCTTATATTCTTGGCCCTATTTACTCAAAATTAAAGTTATAAAAGGTCAAAATCCCCATCACATGACAGGGGTTAGTATCCTCTGATTTTGCACTTCTTATTGTTATACATATGAACTCTGTTAATTTTGAAAAGGTAAACAATTTAAAAGTTAATGAGTCCCACTAAATAAATTAGACTCATTTTTGGGACACACAACTCCACTACTATTGTATATTAGCAAGTTGTCTGATCTCTAATGATATAAAGCAGATGCACTGATTTTAAAATGTAGAAAATGAACATTTAAAGATAAAATTTAACATATGAGTTATATTAAACACTTGTGTCTACAGCTGTGACTTTTCCTAATCATTCTCTCATATTATAAAAATATTCAAAATTCTAATCAAACAGATATAGTCTCAGTTAAAAATAAATGCAGTCTGAACTTCCTTGCTTCGTTCAGTTAATAGTGAGATCATATGGGTTACATTTTTCTATTTTAATACTGCCTGTTACCTGAAGACCAGGTGGCATACTCTTAAGTTCGCTTTGCACTTCTACATGACAAGTAGGGTTGCCAGATGGTCTCCCAAAAAATATCCATCACACGGGCTAAAAAAAAAAGGGGGGGGGACACAAAAAAATCCCGCCCAGCTTCAGCACATAACCACAGGAGGTGCCACCAGGCTTCCGTCCAGTGCCCAGCCAGAAAAACAGTCCGGTATTTTCTGAACCACAAGTGATCCACCCCTTCTTGCCCATTCCCAGCATCTAGCAAACAGAGACAAGGGACACTTCACTGCTCGACTTTTTAGGATATTGGGGTGTCTGTCAAAGCACCCTGGGATGAAGTGGGGTATTGAGGGGGGCTCACAAGGGGAAGTTGTGAGGAGACATGTGGGGGGTGTCAGGGGGTCACAGGGGGTTGTGGGGTCTTCGAGGGGGGAGTTGTGTGTGGGGGGAACTCGCAGGAGCTGCCTGCCCAGGATGAGGACCTGGCACCCGCACGTGCCGTGTGTCTCTGACCTCGCATGGTGCTCCGGGCGCGGCTGTCAGGTCTGTGCATGGGGCAGGTCCTGAGCCGGCAAAGCCAGAGCGCTCCTGCAGCAGGGACCCAAGCAGCAGGTCCGTGTCTCGCGCCAGAGGTGGGGCCCAGTGACGTTGCAGGGCCGGGGCAGCCACTGGCTGCAGCTGGAGTCCAATGAGCTGAGCCCCCGGCAGGCACTTCCTCTAGTTGCTAGCAGAAGCTGGGTGGGAGCGGGGGGAGTGGCTGGGACTCCCAACCACTCCCCCCGCCTGGCTTCTGCATGTGATCAGAGGCTCCCAGCTGGGAGTCGGGGCCGCTATTGAATGAAAACAGGGCTTTTTCGAAAGAGAGTGTCTATCCTCTTTCGAAAAGCAAGCCGCTTTTTCGAAAAATCATGTAGTCTAGACGCTCTCTTTCAAAAAAGGCTTTTTCGAAAGTATCTTTCGAAAGAAGGCTTTTAGTCTAGACGTAGCCTGAGTGAGAAATTATCTGATTTTTATATATTTTATTTATAGGCTTGTTTTAACATGTTACTTTACATTAATGAAAGTAGATGTGCAAGGCAGATTCTGGATGAAACGGAATCAGGTCAGGTCTACTACACTGGTGGAGAAAATCAATGCAAGATACGCAGTTCCAGCTATGTGAATTGCGTAGCTAAAGTTTATGTACCTTGCATTAATTTTCTGGGGAGATCCCCACAGTAAACAGGAGAAACTCTCCCATCAACTTCCCTTAGTCCTTGTGACTATGAGGAGTTCCTGGGGCACCCTGAGCGTTTGATTTAACGGGTCTTTACTAGACCCACTAAATCTAACGCCAGAAGATCGTCCTCGGAGTCTCAGTCTTCCCAGAAATGCAGATGTGGCTTGAAGGGTAAGATGGGATAAGAATTATCTCAGGGAGGCAAGCAAGAGACAAGCCTAAGGCAGTCCCGTGTGTTGAAGGCAGAGGAACAGCCTTGAAATTGTTGTGGGCCAGAAATTCCAACTGTAATAACTATGTCTGCCAGTCACATGTTGAAAAAAATGTAGTTAGCTCATGCTGTAACATAGCAGCGTTGGAGTCAGAGGGAACACGTGGAGTTACATAGTTAGATTCTAGAGCTGATCATCTTACATGCCAGATATTGTATTTTAAGTTTTTGTGGAGGGTATTTTCTCAGATAAAAATAAAACTATAGCAGGCATAGGCATTTGTATAAAATAATTCTTGTTACAATAAATAAACCTTGTTGCTTCTTGCTGTATGAATATATTCACTGTTATGGGCATTTCAACATCTTTGTATATGATATACATTGCATTACAATGGAAGGTCTTAAGGTTAAATTACAGGATTATAAAATTATGGTAACAATTGTCCATATAACTTTTTGGATGTATTTGGGCATACTCTTTCAGCTGACTGGCAAAAGAAAAAATATCACGAGACCAGTTTTTTAAAAAAATGACAAAGTTGAGCATATAAGTTTGCTTTAATGCTAAAAAGGGTTAAACATGAGGGCAACAGGTACAGGCAGATGTAGGTATGTGATATGTATGACTCTTTTGCAAGGTGCTATAAATATTGGCTCCATGTAATCTGATACCAGGGTAGGACTGGCAAACGAATGAAGGAAAGTAGATAGCAATGTAAAAGAACTGGAATTTCAGGTCTAGCTGAGTAACAGCAGCCTGCTCCAGAGTAGGGTTTAGACTCTTTATATTGCTTACAGATGACAGCAAATGAGAGAAAAACAAGAGGAATATTCCATAGTCTGCACTATTATATCAGTCCCTTAGAGTCTCAGCAAAGGTAAGATCGTTTACATTTCTGAGGCCTGCAGAGGTCTCTTGGGAAACTTTCATGGTGGATGAAAGTATGTCAGAGGCCTACAAAATATCAAAATGTGAATGAAGGGGAGAGGAAGGGGCAAAGAGGGAAGTGTTTTGTTAATGGGGAAAATATACAACTTTTGCTCAGAATAGACTGTATTTTTTTAAACTGGCACACATAAGTGAAAACAAAGCTTTGAATGCATGGCATTTACAGTGAATCTATGTACAAAATATTGTTGAGAATATACATTACAGAACAACATGCTTAATTTCCAAGAATAATTTATTTTGTTTGACAGTGTTGCTGTTGGTGATCAGGATTCAACAGCGAAATAAGAAATTAAGATAGAAACCTCTTCTTCCTGCTAATGTGCAAAACAATGAAATAAGTGGACATTTTTGCAGGCCTGTTTTTCTTTGTACATAGAATGGATGATTCTCATTTGTTTAATACAATAGTGTCACTTTCAAATAATTTTGGTGTTTAATGGCACATGTTTTACCTGGGAAAATTAAATACTGATATGCTGTTAAGAAATTGGGCCCTCATCCTGCAAGAAGGAACATGCAGATACGTGTGTCCATGTCAAATCACACAGCCTTCAATGGGAAAGGGTTTGTCAGTAGGCTTTAAAGAACTAACCCATTTGTAATAAGTATCATTGGATAAATAGAGTTCAGGGGAAATCTTGTTTCCTAAAATAGCAGGATACATAAAACTATGATCCTTTCAGAACAGAGAGTTATATTTTAAACTTAAAAGGGAATAAATCGTAGATCAGAAGCAAGAGTTGGGGTTGGACAGTGTTAGTTATCCTGGTCAGATGACAAACTTCGCAAGTTACTGGTAGTCAGCCTCCATCACATTCTGGTACAACTGTCAAATGCCCCATCAAATTACCAGGCATGCAAATGCATTAAACAAAATTTTACTACGTATTGGCAGCTATAGAAATCTACCTCCACTGGTCAAATCAAACATTTCTCATTCAGGACAATCCTTGCTGTCTAGGCCAGGTAATTCTAGAACAGAGAGACAGCAGCTTAACAGAAGTGGAAATAATTATTTAAAATTGGAACTTAGTGCGTAAGTGTCAATGATGTATATGCTCCTTTTGCATTGCAAAAAATTAAAGCATTTGATTTGTATGAATTCTTACACAAGTGTTCAGATTTTATTGATTCACATTCTGTAAACTAAACCTTGTCACTAGATTTTGTTTAGCCAGTTTTTGAAGAGTCAGTTAACTCTTGACATTAGTAACTCTTGCAGATGTACTTTCTTTATTTGTCTGAGTGGTAGCTGTGTTAGTCTGTAACTTTAAAAGCTGTGAGTAGTCCTCTGGCACCTTACAGACTAACAAAAATATATACATATATAGAATATCATGAGCTTTTGTGGGCAAAACCTACTTCTTCAGATCATTATGGGTTTTGCCCATGAAAGCTCATGATACTATATATATGCAGTGCTTTTTTTCGTGATGGTACTGCCCAGTACGCAGTCAGAGCTTACCTGGAAAGAACCTCCAGTCAGAGTTTACCCGGAAAGAACAGAGAGTACCAGCACCTTTGTAATGAAAATGGCCAACAGTTGGCTGGGTCTTAAAGAGTATCGGCACCTCTTTTTTTTAACAAAAAAAGCACTGTATATATGTATATATTTTTGTTAGTCTTTAAGGTGCTGCATGAATCTACATTCTTATATTTTCTAAAATCATTTCATGGTGTTTGTGATGATCTGTAAAAACCTGTATGAAATGGGAATCAGCAGCCTGAAAGAGAGTTTTCTCTCATATCTTGTGTTTTACCATGAGTTTAAATTGGGATGTGTTGCTGTTCATCCCAGGAATTGAATGCTCGAAGATTGGTGGTAGAGAGCTTTCTCAGTAGCTTGTCCATGCCTTTGGAACATTTTACCCTAGGTGTTCTGACTGCATCTTTTAATAGGCTCCAGAGTCCAGTACTAAGAGTAATGATGTAGTGAAGTTTTGGTTTTGCTCAATTTGATGGGTGTTAACTACCACAGTGTGCAGCATTGATGCACACTCTGCTTCCTATTGTTGGAATCAAGTTGATGTTTTGCAACAGTGCTTAAATGATGAAGCCATAAAGGCTATATAAATTAATCATCATGAAATGAAGAGAGAACTTTTTATTACATGTGACTGAAATTTGGAGTTTTAGTACTGTGTGGGAGAGCATTGAATGACAACAGTGCAGCATCACCATATAAATCAGGAATTAGGGATGTAAGCGACTTGTCAGCTATTCGATAAGCAAAAGCTTATTGGATAGTCAACTAGTCCCTCGACTAGTCATTCTCTCCCCCCTTGCTGCCTCTATAAGATTTTCTATAAGAGGCAGCAAGGGTGGGGGAGCAGGAGCTGGTGCTGGAGGGAGCTGGCTTAAAAGTGGGTTCCCCCCAGCACCGTCTCCACGGGCGCAGGGAGGTAGCAGGGACCAGGCGTGAGCAGGGAATCACCTGATTCCCAACTTGTGCCCAGTCCCAAATGCTGCGCCTCTGTTTTTAAAATGTATTAAGAGCCTGCTGGCTTTTAATACATTTCAAAATCCGGGGCACAGCAGAGGGGACCCAGTGCTAGTCATGAAGCAGCAGTCCTGGCTTGTGCAGGTCCCCCCTGCTGCATTTCAGCCTTTTATATGTATTAAGAGCCTGCCAGCTCTTAACACATTTAAAAGGCAGAGCTGCAGTGGGGCTAGCTCCCAGGGTGGGAGCTAACCCTGCTGCAGCTCCCTGGCTTATTGATTAATCGACTAGTCCCGTGGTCCCCAACACTGTGCCCGAGGGCGCATTTGCATGCGCCCGCCAGGTGCTCGGGGCTGGCCTGGCCCCGGGCACATGGCGCACGGTGAGTGCCGGGCGCACGGCGCTTGCGGGGGGGGGCGCCGGCCCCGGGCACGCGGCGCGTGCGGGGGGGGCGAGCGCTGGGCGCGTGGCGCTTGCGGGGGGGGCGCCGGGCGCGCGGCGCTTGCGGGGGGGGGGGGCGCCGGCCCCGGGCGCGCAGCCCTTGGAGGGGGCACCGGCCCCGGGCGCGTGGCTATGGGGGGACCCCGCCCCCGGGCATGCAGCTATGGGGGGGGCCGCCCCCGGGCGCACAAGTGTCCCCGCCCCCTGGCGCCCGGCGGGCGAACGGCCACGCCCCCTGGCGCCCGACAACCTCAAAAGGTTGGGGACCACTGGACTAGTCAATGGAAAATTTATCGACTAGTTGATTAAACTAAATTTAACGTTCCTACCAGGAATGCCAGTTTTGAAGGCATCTTACAAGCTTTACTAAACTGACCAGATTTTGATAAGAATGGCCTCAAGCAGAAAACATATGCAGTCAGTTAGTGGGGGTGGGATTTAATGCGGGAGAAAGTTGGAGTTCTTAGACTCTAGCAAAGAAGGTATGAAGTCCTAGGTCTTTCTGCAGCATTACCACTGAAAATATATCTAGGGTGTAAATTGACTAAACTGATCTTCTGGAAGGATCACCAAGAGGCTACAAGTTTAATGAGGCGAAGCAGAAGAGGGTTCTCAGGTACTGAGAGACATAAATAAACAGTATACAGCTGATCCCCGAGTTGCAAATGGTCAAGTTACGACCGTTCGCATTTATGACCAAAGCTCCCATGGAGCAGTCGTAAAAGCGGTCCCCGAGTTACGAACGCGACCCGCACTTACGAACAGCGCAGTAGCTGTGTAACTCAATGGGGTCCGAGTTACGAACAGATCGAGTTATGGCCAACTGTTTGGTCTGTAACTCGTTCGTAACTCGGGGAGAGGCTGTAGTTCAATTTTAGCTAAGACTAAGTGGTTATTCATTTTTATTAGTTAATTGTGTATATAAAGTTCTGTTTTTACTTGCTAACCTGGTAAATTAGCCTGTAGTTTTGAGTGATAGAAATAAGTTTATTGTATAATATTTTTCTCTCTCTTCTTGGGACTAATAATATGTGGTTGTGGATCATAAAGTGGGAAGTACTATGTGCGTTAACACAATCATCATGCTTTATTAGCATTTTAACTGATTTATATACATCCTTGAGCTATAGGAACAACCTGCTTTCTACTCACTATCAAAAAGAAACAACAGTGAAACATTTTTCTAATAATAATACTGACAGTTCACAAGGTGCTCTATCTTTACAATAACAGAAGAGGCCATGCCTGTATCACAAATTTATGTTGATCAAAGCTACACTGACATACAGCTGCTGCAGTTAATTCATTACTTGTGTGTACATGGCTCTTTGTGTCACCTAGTGTACATACTAACCAGGAGTGCTTATACTGTTGGAGAATGCAGTGTGCTTGGAAGTAGGTATCCCACTGGGCAGACTGGCACCATTCAGCACAGTGTCTCTTGGGAAGATTTTGCGATGCCTGATGCAGCTGAAACAAATCACATGGGGTAACTAGGAGCATGGAGGTCAACTTCTAGTAATGCAATGTTTTCCATCTTATGGTTTCATCTGGATCCCATAATTTTCATGCCTTCTTTTCAAAATCCCACAAACCCATGCATCCTCCCTTCACTGCCCACCATCTCTGACAGAAGGATGGAGCTTGAAAAATTCTGCATTAATTGGTCACTAAAAAGGGTTCACAGAACTGCTAAGCACCAGCCATATAATTCATAAAGATGAGTTATGTTCCAAAAAATATAATTTTGTTCTGTAACATGACCCAGACAATTCTTTTTAAAAAAATTTGAAACTTGATCAAACTTAATAAATTAAGCAAACAGAACTTGAAGAGGAGAAAAACAGTTATGTCCATTTCAGGTTACATATACTGCAACCATGGCTTTCCCTGGTGAGTGTATGTGAAGCTACATTTGTCTATAATGCCCCTGGGCTGGAGCGGTAATATGTCTGGTCATGGTAAGGGTCTCGGGAAAGGAGGCACTAAGTGCCATAGAATGTATTGGGGGATAACATCCAGGATATTATGAAGCCAGCTATCTGCTGTTTGGTGCATCGTGGGTGTGTGAAGTGCATTTCTGGTCTCATTTATGAGGAGAGTTGGGGAGTGCTGAAGGTGTTCCTGGAGAACGAGATCCGAGATGCTGTTACACTGAGCACGCGAAGCAGAAAACAGTGACTGCTATAGATGTACAGTAAAACTCCGATGGTCCGGCATTCCTGATGGTCCGGCACCATCAGGAACCCAGAAGTGCTCCGGGCAGCCGGAACATTGGAGCTGCTCTGCCCCCAGCTTCCCCGATTCAGCCGCTGCTAAAACTGACCAGCGGCTGAATCGGAGAAGCTGGGGGCAGAGCAGCTGGAGTGCTGCCGGGTTTGTTCCATAGCGCTGCCCCTTGGGGCTGCAGGACCCAACCTGGCAGCACCCCAGCTGTCCCCGATTCAGCCGCTGCTGAAACTGATCAGGGGCTGATTCCAGGAAGCCCGAGGCAAAGCAGCTCTGCCCCGGGCTTCCTGGAATCAGCCACTGATCAGTTTCAGCGGTGGCTGACTTGGGTATACCCGGGACAGAGCAGCTGGGGTGCTGCCGGCTTGGTCTCACAGCGCCAAGGGTTGGCGCTACCAGACCAACCCGGCAGCGACCCAGCTGCTCTGTCCCAGGCATCTGGATTCAGCCGCTGTTGAAACTGACCAGTGGCTGACTCCAGGAATCCCGGGGCAGAGCAGCTCTGCCTCGGGCTTCCTGGAGTCAGCCGCTGATCAGTATCAAACTTGGGGACACCTGGGGCAGAGAAGCTGGGATGCTGCCGAGTTGGTCCAGTAGCGCCAAGGAGTGGCGCTGCAGGACCAACCTGGCAGCACCCCAGCTGCTCTGCCCCAGGCATCCCCAAGAGCAGCTGGCGTGCTGCCGGGTTGGTCTCACCGCGCCAAGGGTCGGCGCTACCGGACCAACCCGGCAGCACTCCAGCTGCTCTGCTGCAGGCATCCCCGATCCAGCCGCTGCTGAAACTGACCAGCAGCGGCTGAATTGGGGTCGCCTGGGGCAGAGCTGGACTATCGGAAGGGGGGCTATGAGGGGTCTGGGGTGGCATCCCACCCACCCCAGACTCCTCATAGCCCCCCCTTCCGATAGTCCAGCAAATCTGATAATCCGGCACCCCCTGGGTCCTAAAGGTGCCAGGTTATCGGAAGTTTACTGTAGTTTATGCACTGAAGCTCCAAGGCCGTACTCTGAATGGGTTTGGAGGCTAACCCTGTCACTTTTTTCCCCCCTAAGAATGACTGATGTCACATAGAATGTTGAGGGGGTATAGAGAGGTCAGGATATTGAGTTCTCAGTGGGCTCTAGAGAGTGGAGAGCAATTGCAGGTCCACCAGAGTCTTCAGGCAGCAAATAGATGCTGCCAAGTTCCCAAATCTCCTGCAGTATGTCCCTCTCCTTTTTCTGAGTCTTTCTCCTTTCATTCTGTCTCCAGGCTGTTTACAAAGGTGATGCTCTAGGACCTGTGCTCATTGTCTGATGCAGCACTGGCTTGTAGAATCTCCTGGAACACGTTACCCCGAATTGTCATCTTTCTCCTCCATATTTGGCTCAGGCATTCCACAGGTGAAGAGAGAGAGACCATGTAGGCCATAATGGCAGCCACTGCAGATAGAGCACAGAGGTACCATGGTCAGTGTAGTCATGAGAGAAATAGAAACTTAAGACAGTGAATTCACTTGCTTTGCGCCACACAAATTATAAGTATGACGGTCTTACTTTTGCCTGTGATTGTTTGAGCACAGCACCAGTCACAGCACCAGATATGATGAGTGTAGCCTTCCCAGAGTTGGGGAATGAGGAGGAAGTAGTACGGTCTCATGTTTCTAGTTATAGAGGGCAATGGATCTGAGAACTGGCACAGTTTTCTACAGGCAATGGTGATTATAGCTGATATTTCACTCCTGAGGATAACATTGCCCCAGGCTTGTATGCTGCTAGCTGTGTACTCCAGTGAGACCTGCCGAAGTGGCATGGGAGTGTCCTACTGTGGCAAGAGAAATATGGCAGCCCTCCTGAGAAATCTTTGGCAGAGGATTGCAAAGTACCTGCTTGAAAGTTTCAAAGAGATCTCTAGGGAGGGTTCACAGTACATCCCAGTAAACATAAATAAACTATTCTGCATGTCTCCTACTGTCTAGTTCTGGAGGAGACTTAAAAAAACAGATAGCAATTCTACTTGTCTTGCTTGTTCTACTGTCTCTTCTAGCACAAGTTATGATGAATCTTAACAGCAGGATAATATGTATCCTGCTATTTTGGGGGTTCCATCCCTGTAATTTCAAAATAAACTGCATACTTATCAGAAGTTCCTTCCTCTGCACTAGGCTTGCCTGTGCTCAACTGGTCAGTGGTGGTATCAAAAGCAGGTCTTGGCTCGTTGCACAGTTGGATCCATTGTTTGTCTGTTCATCATAGTCCTCCTTGGTGTATTATAGCAGGGGCCTGGGACTTAGCTCCTTTGAAGTATCCTCAATGCTACTGGGTTCGGTGATGGGGAGTCTCTGCTGGGGATGGCATGAAGCTCTTTGTAAAAGTGGCAGTTCTGTGACTGTGGATCAGTTGTTGATTCCCTGGCCTGTCAGAATGTGCAATGTCCGGTATTTTCTGAATTTCTGGCTGGGTGCCGGATGAAAGCTTGGCAGGGGCGGGGGAGTGACTGGGAGGCAGGGCCGCAGTTGGCGCTGGGAGCCCTGTGGTTGCGTGCAAAAGCCAGGCGAGGAGGGGGCAGTGGCTGGGACTCCCAGCCACTCCCCCCACCTGGCTTCTACACACAACCAGAGGCTCCCAGCGCCAATCACGGCCCCGCCTCCCAGCTGGGAGCCTCTGGTTGCGTGCAGAAGCTGGGCGGGGGGAGTGGCTCCCAGCCACTCCCCCGCCCCTGCCTGGCTTCTACTAGCAACTAGAGGCTCCCAGCTGGGTGGCTGCACCCTCCCCCCGCCAGCTCTGCTTCCCGCCCCCCTTTCTCCGGCCCCCCCTCCTCCCATCCAGCCCCCCCAAGCCCTTCCCCAGCTCTGCTTCCTGCCCCCCTTCCTCCCAGTCTCCCTTCCTCCCGACCAGCCCCACGGCCCCCGACCCAACCCCCCGCCTCCCTTCCTCCCAGCCAGCCCCGCCCCCCTCCCGGCTGATCCCTCTCCCCCCTCCACCCACGATCAAGTGTGTACAATTTTTTGGGGGGGGTCTACCTGGTAACCCTAACCATGGTGGTAAACAGTTCTTGTCTCCAGAAAAGGGCCTTCTACACAATAACCGGGATAGGACTGTGTGGTGAGCCTTGATCCAGTATGTGGGATCAGGTCGCTAGGGCCCACAATACTGAGCAATCGCTACAGCAGTGAACCGGAGCACCCTGTTGGCAGTGGTGGAGTTGGATCAGGTCTGTCGAGAAGCTGGTCCTGGCCTTCGCCACGGTCTCCGATAACAGCACAGCAAACCTTCTCCAGATGGAAACTGCCAATCAACAGGAACCCAAACCAACCCAATCCTCTCAGGGGTCCTTTCTTTTAAAGCTCCCAAGGCAGGAAAACCCCAAAGGTCTCTAGTGCAAAAGAGTAGCAGGCTGAGTGCAAAGTTAGAGGTCCTTGTGCAGCTTAATGGTACTGTGTGCACAGCCACGTGCTGTGTGCAACTGATGGTTTTGGTAGCAAAAGTCTCTCAGGTTCTTTAGGTTCCATTTTGATTTCAGCTTATTCCATAGACTCCATTTTGATTTTAGTGTCCTTCCAGCTAACAGAGGTTTGACACTGGGCAGCAAACTTCACAGTGGTGACCAAAGAACTCCAGCCCCAGAGCACCCATGAAGTTGGTGCCTATGATGTTGACACCTCCATATTGGTGTACATAACAAAATTAATGTGGCAGGATAGGGCCAAGGGATTTGGAGTGCAGGAGGGAGCTCAGAGGTTGGACATGTGTTTGGGGATGTGGGGATTAAGATGCAGGAGGGGGATAAGAGCTGGGGCAGAGAATTTGATGAAGGGAGGGTAAAGGTTCCCACTGGGGGATGCCGGCTATGTGGTGGGGCTGGGGATGAAGGGATTGGGGTGCAGGCTGCCCCAGGGCTGCGGCGGTGAGAAGGGCTGCAGAAAATCCTTCTTTCCCCATAGCAGCACCAGGGCTGGTGGAGAGGGGCATTTCTCTCTGCTGCAGCAGCCCTGGCAGGGGTCGGCTGGGCTGGCAGAAAAGCAGCTCCAGTGGACCCAGGCCTAGGATCGGGGGAAGGGCTCCCTTCTTCAGCCATGGCTCCTCTGGCAGAGCTGCGCCAGGTGCCCGGATCTTCTTGACAACTCTGGAGAGGCTGGGATGGGCCAAGGGACCTGCACAGCCCTCAGTAGCCTGTTCTGTGGCCATGTCACTTACAGGGAACTAGCTGCTGGAGATCAGTAATGATTGATGTGGGTAAGGCCGTGTCTGTACACTCATTGCATCAGCTTAACTACATCGATCGTGACTCCATGCCACGGGGGAAGGGGTATTGTAAGTACCTCCCTGCATTAACTTAATATCAGTGGGAGCCAAATTTAAATGAAGCACATGCACCGTTAAGTCGATGTAAGCTGCCTTACATTGACCTTACTTTATAGTGAAGACCAGGCTGAAGTCTCATGGACTTCTATGGGTTTTGGATTAGGGTATGTCTGCACTGCAAAGTTTTTTCAGAAAAATAACAGTTCACTGCAATCACATTTTTTTGAACTTCACTGCAATCGCGTTCTTTTGAAAAAAAATCGAAAGAAAAGAGGGATTTTTCCAACAGTGGTAAACCTCTTTCTCCGAGGAAGGACACCTTTTCCGAAAGAGCTCTTTCGGAAAAAGGCGTGTGTGGACAGGGAAGAGGTTTTTTTTTTTTTTTTTCAAAAGAAGAGGCCTCCAGGAAATAACACTGGTGCCCTGGTGGATACTATGTCCAAAGTAATCACAACTCTATAGGTCCTGTCTTCTGGCACCTCTTAAAGCTGCAGGCACCCTGGACAAGCCCCCCGAAATCCCTCTGGGAGCTCCCTTGCAGGGAGCATTACCAGGGCTCCCAGGTCCCACTGAGGGGAACCAAGCGTCGGGCATCCTTGTGGTCTGGAGCAGAGATCCTGGCCCTCCTCAAGCTGTGGGGGTGGAGGAGACCCTACAGGATCTCTGCTCCAAACACCGCAAAGAGGACATTTACGGCTGGATGGCCAAGTCCCTGGCAGAGTGGGGACACCCATCCTGGACCTTAGAACAGGTCTGAAGTATGGTGAAGAAATTCCGTCAGGGATATGCAAGGGCCTGAGAGCGCAGCGAGGGCCTGAGAGCGCAGCTTGCGCTCCGGGGCAGGACCCCACGCCAGCCCTTTCTTTGACATGCTGCACCAATTCCTGGGGAGTGGGAAAAGCCCTTTCCCCACCCGTGGTTGTCGACTCCGACCTCGAGACGCCTGTCGTTGCCTGGCCGGAGGTTGCAGAGGAGGAGGACAAGGGACAGAAGAGGCAGGAGGAGGAGGTGGACAACACGGCAACCATTGTGACGCTGTTCCAGGAGCCAGTATCCGTGACCCTGGATGTGTTGCAGGCATCGTCTGATGCTGGGGAGGGATCTTCAGGTGAGTGCTCTGTTTTTCATACACCGGGTGGGGGAGGCGGGCGCAGAGGGGGTGGGGTGTGTGTGTCGCTTGGGCTAGACATCATGTTGCGGTCCGTGCACGTGGAACCATGTGCAGTGTCATTGTGCACCATACAGACTCAGGAGGCAGCCCCTGAGCACCCCCAGGCTTTTGCTCTCAGGCTCAGGAGAGGCCACACATAAGTCTGGCCCTGTGGGGGGTGCCCATCCACCACCTGCCATGGCTAGAAGCAGGTTAGCCAAAAGGGCGCAGACACGCCGAGGAGTGCCGCACACAGCACATGGGCATACCTACACGTGCAAGGCACCACCCACTCCAGCAGACAGCGCTGCGAGGCACAGGTGTGTGTGCGGGCCCTAGGGAGGGCCAGGCTGCTTCAGGCTCCTCTGCCGCCCATGGGATCTGTGGCCGCACACTTCCCGTGCCTCCTTGTCCATGTAGTGGGGGAGAAGAGGGCAACATGGTTCCCTGGGCACCTCGGGGCTCCTGTGAGGCAGGGCCTGTTGTGCAGGCCGCACATGGCCTTGCTCCCGGGACATCCCCCATCCTCTGGCCCAAAGACTGTTGGTTGCTGCTCACAGAGGAGGGCACGGCCTCAGGGACAGTGTCTGCATGGATGACTGACCGCCTCTTCCTCTTTTTATTCTCGACAGCCGGGATTGAGGAGCAAACCACGCCACCTGAGTCAGCCTGGGGGACCCGAAAACGCTCCAGGGTCCAGGAAGAGCTGAGGAGGCAGCATGTTGGCATCCTGTGCGACATGCAGCAGACCCAGGCACAGAAGGTCCGGGAGGACACAGTGTGACAAACCTGCATGTGGGACTAGCTTGTGTGGCAGGGTGATGGCACACCCAGTGGCTGTTGCTGCTCCTACCTACCACCCTTCTGCCCCCCCTTCTATGACCATTCCCCTTCCCTGTGCCCCCCCAAGTGATGCCCATTCCCCCTCTGCAAGTGATGCCTGTGCCCCCTCCCCCTGCCATCGCTGACCCCGCTCCAGCACCCCTCCCTGTGGTCCCAGGACCCGCCCAACCCCAAGTTCGATGAGGTCCCCGCACCCAAGGTGGCACATCCAGCCACCCCCCCATGCTACTCCCAGCCCTGAGCCCCCCTCTAGGTTATGAGCCCCTTTGCCCCTCCCCAGCTTTTTTTAATGAAAGAGAAATACAATGTTTGTTCTATTAAAATCCAAACAGTTGTCTTTATTCTGAGTTCAGGAAGGGGAGGAAGAGAAGGATTGTGGTGGAGAAGGGATAGGGCAGCAAGCCAGAGGCCCCTAGTGGGAAGGCCCTGGGGAGTTACTGGGGTCCTTGAGAGAACCTCTCCCTCAGGGCCTCCCTGATGTGCACCTCAGCCTGATGGGCCTGTCAGATGGCAGCTGTCCACGGCTGCTCAAAGGGTCTTCCCTCCTGGCCGGCCTCTGCCCCTCACCCGAGGAGGAAGGCCTCCTCTTTCCTCGCCACAATGTTGTGGAGGACACGCTGAGACGACCTCAGGGATGTTGTGCTCCCCTACAGCAGGGTGGGTCAGGAGGCACCTGAAACGTGCCTTGAGGCGGCCAAAGACGCACTCCACCTGCATCCTCATCCTGATCCTGCTGAGATGGGAGTTAAATTGGTCCCTGCTGTGGTCCAGGTGGCTGGTGTACGGCTTTATCAATCACAGTATGAGGGGGTAGGCCATGTCCCCCACGATGCACAGTGACATCTGCACATCCCCAGCCACTAAGTCACAGCGGGGAAAGAATGTGCCCACCTCCAGCTTGCCGTAGAGACTCGAGTTTCAAAAGATGCGGGCATCATGCGCCCTGCCCAACCACCCGACAAAAATGTCAGTAAAATGTCTACGGTGGTTGACCAGGGCCTGCAGCACCACTGAAAAATAGCTTTTGTGGTTGATATACTGGTGCGCAGATCGGGATGTGGGTCCCATCTGTGGCTCCATCGGGAATCCCAGGGCAGCAATCCAGCCACAATCGAGTCCAGGTCTCCCAGGCAGATGACACTGCGCAGCAGGATGGAGTTGATGGCCCTCACTACATGCAGAAAGAGACAAACACACAAAACAGAGAATGAGAGGGTGTGCCTGAGCCTTTGGTGCCTGCCCGCCTCCCAAACACCCGAAAAGCCACCCCCCTATCAAGCCACCCCCCCAGCAGCAGGGCTGTGTGAGAGTGGGATGGCACAACCCCTTGGGGATGGGACTTCACCCCCAGCACCCCTCCTGCCCTCCCTCTCAACCCTTTTTTTCCTCAAAGGTCCCCCTTTTCCAGGACTCTCCTGCCCCCCACAGCAGGGACTGCAGCCTGAGAGTGCCTTATCTGTGGGAGGAAAGCCCCAGTGGTGGACTTCTCCACGCCAAACTGGTTGCCCACCGACCGGTAACTGTCAGGGGTGCCAAACTTCCAGACGGCAATTGCGGCCCGCTTCTCCAGGGGGATGCCAGGCTGCAGGTGGGTGTCGTGTTGTTGGAGGGCAGATGCAAGCCAGGCACACAGCTCCAAAAAGGTGGTCTTCCGTATGCAGAAGTTTTGAAGCCACTGCTGGTTGTCCCACTACTCCATGACCTGCCGGTCCCAGCAGTCGGAACTGGTGTTGAGCCTCCAAAAACAACTCTTGACTGTGGTGTGCGGTTGCACAGGTCTTGCTCCCACACACGGGGGCTGTGTCTACACTGGGCCACTTATTCCGGAATCAATCAGCCGCTTTTCCGGAATAAGCTGCGAGCTGTCTACACTGGCCCTTGAATTTCCGGAAAAGCAATGATGATCTACTGTAAAAAATCAGCCGCTATTCCGGAAAAACTATGCTGCTCCCGCTCGGGCATAAGTCCTTATTCCGGAACACTGTTCCGGAAAAGGGCCAGTGTAGACAGCCCAGTAGTCTTTTCCGGAAAAAAGCCCCGATTGCGAAAATGACGATCGGGGCTCTTTTCCGGAAAAGCGCGTCTACATTGGCATGGACGCTTTTCCGGAATAAGGGCTTTTCCGGAAAAGCATCCTGCCAATGTAGACGCTCCTATTCCGTAAAAACTTAAAACGGAATACTTGAATTCCTTTCAAGTAGGAATAAGAGATCCTCCGGAAAAGGGCTTTATTCCGGAGGATTGCGCCAGTCTGGACACTCTTTTCCGGCTTTTCCCCAAGCCGGAAAAAAAGCGGCGGCCATGTTTATTTAAATCCCACGGGGGATATTTAAATCCCCCGTGGATTTCCCTATTCCAAAGTTAGAAATTAGCATGCCTCTTCCGAAGAAGGGGCCAGTGTAGACGTAGCCCTGAAAAGATATTTGTCTTTTGCTCTTTTTATGCCATCTTGACAGAGGCTGCACAGATTCTGTTTCAAACTTACTTTCTTTAGTAAACACATTTAGGCTGAAACCCTCAGTAACTACAAGGATTTTGGAAATTGGTATTGCTATTCCTTGGTTAGAGAAAGTGTTTGCAAATGGAATATTTCATCTTAATGAATACTATTAATTTATCTATTGTGACAGGTTTAAACTACTTTTGCTTCTGTATCCTTCATTTTGAATATCAGGAAACTGGCTGCTAGGTAGCCAATGTGAAATGAGATTAGTGAGTGTATGACTGACACTATTGGCACTCTTGTTTTCTCAAAAGAGAGACCAAAAAATAAATCAGTAAGGGAGATTAGAAGTGGTTCCCGTCAGCTTAAAGATGAGAAACATTGAGTAGCAACCTGCATTTGTATTCTGAGGATACATAGAGAACCTCACAAATACGAAAAGAGCTTTATACAGTAAATAATATTCAGATTGAAAATGTAAACATATTTTCAAAAAATATATTCACATGTGGCTTTTATTAAGAAAACTCTCAAATGAGATTTCTTGATGCTAGGAAAATAGGGAGAATGGAACTGCCTCCCTATCTCATTTCACTGTAAAAACATGGGCGGCTGGTATGCTAGGCAGGGGAAAGTACTGTCTTCCCAACCCGCCAGCCTGGCCCTGCCCATGCTCCACCCACAGAATGCCTACTGTTTTCCAGGGTTGGGGAGGCTGAGAACTGTGCAGCCTCCCCGTGCTCTGGAGCCAGGGAGGTGGGGGCAGTGCGCCTTTCTTTCATCCTTCCTGTGCTCTGGGGCCAGGGAGGCTGGGGACAGCACGCTACCCTCCTTTTCTGTGCTCTGGGGCTGGGGAGGCTGGGATGTGTGCCCTCTTCGCTCCCCTTGCTCTGTGATGGGGTGTGTGGCCAGAGCAGAAGGGGCAGGGCTGGGGGCTAGGGTTCCCAGGTGTCCGGATGT
Organism: Pelodiscus sinensis; assembly: GCF_049634645.1. Lineage (NCBI taxonomy): Eukaryota > Metazoa > Chordata > Testudines > Trionychidae > Pelodiscus > Pelodiscus sinensis. The sequence goes on along the minus strand of NC_134711.1, from coordinate 283,885,570 downwards.
GAACCGGACAGTCTGGTATTTGAGGGTTCTGTCCGGGAAACAAATTGAGAAAATGCCAGATGTATAAAATGTCCGGTATTTTCTAATTAGGTACGTTTTATTATTATTAGGAGTATCAATACGTAGTTGCGTACTGCCTGGCTGGTAGAGACGAGGAGGGGCCGGGGTGGGACGGAATCCCCAGGGCTGGACTCGCTTGAGCTTCACCGGGACTGTGTGCAGGACGGGAAGTACCCCAGGATCTGCATTCATCTGGGTCAGTCCCTCTCCCTGCTGGCCGATTCTCTCCCCCCCGCTCCTGCCCCGCCCTGCTTCCCGTGATCCCCTCCCGGCCAGCCCTGCGTCCCGCCGGACCCTCCCCTACCCCCCCGGATCTTGCCCAGCTAGCCCTGCTGCCCCCGACCAGCCCTGCTTCCCACAGGCCGGTTCCCCCTCATCCCCCACACCTCCTCTCCGCCAGCCTCACTCCCCTCCCAGCTGGTCGCCCCCCACCCTCCACTTGAGATCAAGTGTGTCCAGTATTATTTTTTAAGCCACCTGGTAACTCTACTGGGGGCAGGTTTCGGGACTTGCCTCCCCCAGCCGTACCTTCACAAGCTGCCCACGTATTAAAACAAGCCAAAGAATCTATATTCCCTCCATTTAACAAAGTCAGTATTATATATTAACATAGCTAATAATTAGAAATAGCCAAATTCTGTTCCCTTTAAAGTCATGTAGAAACTTTGACTTAAATGAGCACAGGATCTGGTTGGCTCAAAATGTATATTTCAAAGATAATTGCTTTATTTCGAATATGTGACTTGGGTCTAATACAGTGGTTTTCAACCTTTCAAGATTTCTGAAAGCTTTAAAGATTTTTGAAGATTGTCTTGTGTACCCTCAGTTTCACCTCACTTAAAAATCTCTGGCTGCCCAGCTCTGAAGGTAGTGCCGCCACCAGCAGCAGTGGAGAAATGAGGATGGCACCAATACTTCTGCACTGCTATTGGTGGCAGCATTACCTTTAGAGCTGAGTGGCTGGAAAGTGGGGGCTGCTGGCTGGAGAATTCATATTGTTTGTGATGTGAGGGGACTGATTTTTTAAAAAAATTCTGCTCCCAGCCTGCCTTACAATATCCATTCCATGTGCTCCAATGTTTGTTCAATTTTAACCCTCTTCCTCTATTATCGCAGTGGAACTTGCTGGATCCTATTTTGCTTCAGGGTTCTAGAGCCTGATATAAAACTAAGCAAATAAGATGAGCTGATGTACTCACTGGGAAGATTGCTATATGTGCCCCTGGGGTGCATGTACCTTGAATGATAATTGTCAAATGTAATGCAATTAGGGAACCCATGAGCTGATATTTTCAAAATAGGTGTTTAAAGTTAGGGACCTAAATTCATATTTAGGCATCTAAATATGGACTTTGGCATCCAGTTTAAGTACCTATTTCTTGAAAACCTTGGTCTATAGTTTTTAAGTTTCTCAGCTTTTTCTTATTAGTTTACTGAATATATGAGACGTATAAACAAAATCACATTTTATGTCTCATTTGGAAAAAATGTGAGATAGCTTTGAGCCCATTTCAGCTTCCTTTTCCTTTATTGCTGCTTAATAAATTAGAATGTGGGAGTTCTAAGCACATATCCCTCCAGTTACGCCGTTTACATTCCTAAGTTGCATTTCTGTTTTTTTGCTATTGTAGTGTGCAGTTCTTTGCATGTTCTAATTTGCCATGACGTGGTCAGTGCTGTTTCCTTCCTGTTGCTTGCAAGCCTGTGCTAGAGATAAACCTACATTTACAGTACATTTAAAAAGAGAGGCTGACGGTCTGCTTAGTGTGAGAACTCAAGGACTTTCTGGATTTTAGAAGGATTAGTTAAAAGCAGTATGTATTTGTTTTATCTTGTCTGTGCTTTAGGAGTTAACCAAGATGATTGGAAACTTCCATTTAACTGGCAAAATAACAACTTTTCAAAATTGGACTTGCAAATGCGGAGGAGAAAAAGTAGTACCTGATGTATCCAATAACTTACTAGATCTCTCTGGGTTTTTATATTCTGCATTGAATTTTCTCTTAAATACATATGTTCATTAGCAGGTATGGGAGTTGCATGCTATGTATCAAGTGAAAAATAAAATGTCTAACTATCGTACTTAAAAACAAGTAGTCCTGTGGCACCTCAGAGGCTAAAAAAAATTGTATAATGAACTTAATTATTTTTGTTGTTTTTACTTGTCAGTGTGCTATTTTTATTTTTATTTTAATCTAATATACTTGGAAACTAATGTCCCATTTGGTGAAACAACTCAATAGCTTATGAAACACACTAAATTAAATGTGTTCTTATCTGTAGAAATAAGATCTCTAAAGATATAGGAGTATCTGACTTTGTGATGTAGATATGGATCTCTTTATCACTGAAAACAAGCTTTTATGGCTTTCCTGTACAGTTATGGCAACTGCTTATTCAGTGTAATATTTTTTTTTTTAGGTGTGAAAGGTTATCTAAGTGAGGACGACATTTCAGAAAAGGATTCCCTGACTTTATGATCTTTGAGCAGGAAAGAACCCAGGAAGATTGACTGTCCAGGAATTATTGTTGGAGACACCTGATTTATTTCATAATCTTGTTTTCCTGCCTGCCTGGATCTTGGTAACAGGCTCCACTTTTTTTTCTTCTGTGGAACTGAGACCTGGGAATGCTTTATTATGGCAGCAGTTGTACAACAGAATGAGCTTGTATTTGAATTTGCCAGCAACGTCATGGAGGATGAGCAACAGGTATGAGATAAAAAATAAGCTATATGAGTTTGTCAGTGATGTGCATATTCAAAATATCAGAAAACATGCTGCCCTTCTTTTAAAAACAGCTAAGCATTGAGGTCATTATTACCACAGAAAATCTTTGCACTGTTTCGAAAGTTCACTGTTGCTTCATGCAGTGTGCGTGAACAAAACAGAAAATAGTCCAAGTGCTTGGCCTTGTGACTTCTGTGGTATTGAAGAGACATTTCATTGTTGTGAAGTGATCTGTCCAGTACATCCCATTGGTAGATGCAGAAATCCAAAGCTCTAGTATTTAGCAGTCTGTTAACCCTTCCAATGCACTTGTATAAGATTATAAATATGAACTGTTACTCCCGCAAACTACCAGAAACATTACCAGGAGGTATTTTGCACTTCACAGGATATTTTCTGAGTTGTGTCACTAAAGGTGTTTTGTCAGCTACTCAAAAATGCAACTAGGAATTAACGGCAATAATTTATTTAGGCTAGTGTTTCTCACATTACAAAAATACCTCTCCACCCCCTTCACACCATTCTCTCAATTAATTATCTAAGACAGGCCTTGAGTTTAGATGATGTAAAAAGTGCCTTGACACTATAGTGAAGGATTCCTGAGATGTAAATTATGGCAGTCGTGTTTATGGAGGGAAGAGGGCAACTGCTCATGAGAGATTTCAAATGCTGTTAGGGATAAGCTTTGTATTTGTTAGTAGGAAGTTTGACAAGGCAGCATTACAGGGAAGCAGTTTTCAAAATGTTGCTAAATACTATTACTGTCTGTCCATGTCATAATATTAATGAAAATTTCTATTTGAGAAGCACCTTTCCCTTATCCTTCTAGTACAATACTTCTAATTTTGTAATCATGTTTTTTTTTAAAAAAAGGTCAGAAACGTGACCTACCTACAGAGCTGTGATTGGCTAACATCTGCTGTCACTTACTGTCACGTACTTCCAATGAAACTGGGTTTGAACAACTGCTTCTGCAATTTTGGGTGGATGTTCTGGCAATGTAACTTCCTTCCCTGTATTTTTTCCAAAGTTCATGACAGCTTAGGGATTCACATAATGGAATTCCATAAACTTAGTGGAAAGCAAGCCTTATTTACTAGCACTATTTATTGTTGTTCTTACTTACCAAATCAATGAGGGAAGAGAATGCTGAGAAGGAAGAATGCTTCATTCCAGCACTGTAGAGAGGAAATGAGTCTGACATTTTTTTCTCTGTTTAGATTGTTTTGATCTAGACAAATGGCAATAGGCATAACATATGAAGAACATGATCCACTCTTTCAAGAGGGCAGTATGAACCTCCCTCAAGAGTTCTTCAGCCTCCAATCAAACACCTCCATGGTATTTGTTTTGGAAGCGCAATAAATCCTATTCTAGAAAAATCCCAGGAAAACAGTCTTGTAGCATGCCTTAAAAGTGACCCATTTAAGGCTGTGATAGACTAATGTGAAAAAGTGAACTCTATAAATTAGGGATGTTAACTATCGGTTATTTTGTTAGTCGAGTAGTCAATGGAATTTCCATTGACTACTTGACTAGTCGCTAGGCACTTCCGCATTCCTCTGACGCTGACTCTAGACTGCACGCAGCATACCAGCATTGAAAATGTACAAGACTCCCCAGTGGGAACTCTTGTGCATTTCAAAATGGAAATGCAGCATGGAGCCTGGGGTCAGTTAGGGACTCCTCAGCAGATCCTGGGCTCCACCAGCATTTCAGTGGAACCCAGGATCAGCTGGGGACTCCCTAGCTGACCGTGGGTTCTGCGTGGCATTTCCCCAAAACCTGGTGTCAGCTGGGGACTCGCCAGCTGATCCCTGGTTCCACGGAAATGCTGTGCAGAGCCCAGGATCAGCTGGGGAGTCTCCAGCTGACCCCAGACTCCGCATGGCACTACCGCTTTGAAACGCCAGGATCAGCTGTGCAGTGCTGCCCTTTGAAACGCCGCCTTGGCAGTTCAAAGGAACAGTGCCGCATAGCTGATCGGGGATCAACTGTGTGGCACTGCCACTTTAAAGTACCCCTCCCCCCCCCCTTTGCTGCCTCTATCTGATGGGGGCAGAAGGGGCAGCAAGAGGGGGAATCGACTAGTCGACTGACTATCCGATAAGCTTTTTGCTTATCGGATAGTCGACTAGTCCTTAATATCCTTACTATAAAGCAGGAGTGGATCTGGCTCCCGAGACTCAGGGCTATCCCTCCCTTCTCCTCCCAGCATTGGGGAGCCCGTGTTGGCGCTCCACCCCTCTCCTCCTGCTGTCACACTGTAGGGCAGGAGCACAAAATCTGCTAGGCAGGGTCTCCCTAGGCTCTGGTATGAGAGGGGAATGTGGGGGCGTCTTTCTTCTCAGACAGAGGCCACATCAGTAAGGTTTTTTTGGGGGGGGGGTTTGCTTGTCACTTGTGTGCGGCCCTGACTGATTTTTCTGTGGCCCCCAACCCAAAAAAGGTTCCCCACTCCTGCTATAAGGCGAAGAACCACTCACTGAAACTTGCCTTGCTGCAAGTTTCAAACCTAGTAGATCTAAGTTCTAGTGCAGGAGAGGAGGATAAATCCAGAGATGGGTGATTTACAAGGATGACCCTCATAATAATAAAAAGGGGCACTCTGATACAGGAAAAAATGAGTGGTTTAAGTGAAAATTGAATATGGGCCTCTTATTATATTTTTACAAAAATAAAAGCTGTATTTGAATGTATAAATCAGAAGTATTGTGTTGTAAGGCCTGGGAGGTGGTTAATTATATACAGAATTGCTAAGGGTTTTGAGTTCTGTGGTGAATAAAATTTGATTTTTCTGCCTATTTGTCCAGCCCTGGCAATTAGAAATTTATACCCCTGAAAATACTTGTATGGCTCTAACAAAGATTTTTTTTCTAGCTGATTTTTGAGAATTAGTATCACCTCATTTACTTTTTCTAAAATAATTTTTGTTGTGTTTTTGAAAATTAGAATTTAGGGATTAAAAGAGTGTAAGTAATTTCCCTGTTTTAAAAGCTCTTAACACTTAGTTTCTGTCTAAAATGTAGAAAGGGAAACTGTTTCAGAGAAAGTTTTGGTGTCTAGCTTCTGGCTATGTTCAGTACTTTTGGGAAGTTATAACTTATTCTTATCTATTTGCAAATGTAACCCAGCTCAGCCAGTGTCAAAAGTTGCTAGAGGTAGAATTTGAGCAAGTGATTCCTGTCGCAACAGGAAACATGATTTCTTCCATTATCAGCGTTGTTCATTTCTATTAAAAAATGCTGATTTTTTTCTCTGCCATTTATGGGCTATTCAAAAGTGACCGGGCACAAATAACCTGGAAGTACGTGACAGTAAGTGACAGCAGATGTTAGCCAATCACAGCTCTGTAGGTAGGTCACGTTTCTGACCTTTTTTTAAAAAAAAACAGCCTATAGAATGGGGTAGGTTAGCTTGTGCTTATTTTACTAACAGGATTACAAACTCTTTTAGTGCATAGAACATAACCTGCTTAAATCGGGATGATTCTGTTTTGCATGAAGTATCATCAGTTTGAAACTGGGCTGAACATCCTAGAGGCTCCAAGTTTGGCAGATACGCTCCCTAGCATAACTCCTTCCTGTTGTACATAATAATCTGGTCTCTAGAGGCTGTAATACTTCTGTCTAATAGTGATTGTTGGATGGTGTTAATGGCCTGTACCATATAGGAAGACAAACCAGATGACCTGTTGGTACCTTCAAATCTTACTCTGTGACCCTGCTCTTTCTCAGGGTTGCCAACTTTCTAATTGCACAAAACTGTACACTCCTTCCCTGTCTCTTCACCAAGGGCTCATCTAGACTACGCTAGAGTTTTGAAAAAGGATCTCACTTTCAAAAGAGGCGCTTTCAAAAGTGAAAGTAGTTAAGACGTGGCTTTTTCGGCAACCCTCCCCCACTTTGTCAAAAAGCCACGTAAACCTCATTTTTTGAGGAAGAGTGGCTTTTTGGCAAGGGGGGGGGTTCGCTGAAAAAGCTGCACTCTAGTGTAGTCTAGATGATCCTCAAGTCTCTGCCCCCATATCTGGTGGGAGGATATATATTCTGGGTTGGGGGGTGTGGGCTCTGGGGTGGGGCTGGGAATGAGGGGTTTAGGTTGCAGGAAGGAGCTCCATGTTGGGGAAGCAGGTTGGAGTACAGGGTCCTGACAGCATTTACTGTGGCTCCCAGGAAGTGGCTGTCAGATCCATGCAGCTCCAAGCACATGGGTAGCCAATGAGGCTCTGTGTGCTGTAGTTTCCATTGGTTGTGGTTCCTGGCTAATATGGTCCAGAGCTGTCGGGTCTTTTTTCGACCAGGCATTCTGATAGAAAACTGGATACCTGGCAACCCGCTTTTTCCTCTCTGTCTTCTCTCTCAATTCTTCCCTCCGCCGTTCCTTCACTGAGTTGCAGCTGGTTATGAAGTTCCAGACTTGACACTGTTAAATTTTGGCAGCCACACTAACTTTCCAAAGGTACACTAAGACTGGCAATGGTTGTGGATCTGACCTGGTGTTATCCATGAAAGGTTCTTTACTCCCTGACTACTACTTTTGGCTCTTCACCCTGCTCCCGCCTGATAACCTGTCAATTGTTTTGCGATGCCATAGCACAGATTCATAGAACAGTGCAGCCAAAATAGTGGGGACTCATTTTTCTCCACCTTTTGTTGCAATTCTAACTTGCCTTCAGTAGTCTCCTTTACTTCATGAATAGCCACTTTCTTACTCCCCTTTCAATTCGTGTCTAAGGGCCTCAGGATCCGGCAGCAAGTTTTACTCTACATCTCCATGCAGGGTTTCTTTCAGCCAGATTCTGAGTCACCTTTCCTCTTTCCTGGGACTGATAATCTGGCTGTGGATCAGTTTGGAAGGATGAGATTGTTTTAGGCAGGGCTGAAGGAACTGAAGTCAGTTTACCCTGGTCTGCACTAGAGATTTATTTAGAAATAACTGCCCTTATTTCGAAAAAAGTGGAGCGTCCACACTACCAAGCCTGTTGTTTCGAAATAAGGGGTTGTTTATTTTGAAATAGTGACTCCTGCTTTCCATGAGGAATAACACTTATTTCAAAATAGTTATTTCAAAATAGCAGTAGTGTGGATGCTTCACTGCTGCTATTTCAAAATAACTACTCCCCAGAGTAATTCGAAGTAATTACTCCGCAGCGCTTCCTGAGGCTCTAAGTCAAGATAGCATGTCCACATTAAGAGAGCCTGCCTTGGACTAATTTTGAGGTTTCCTGTAGTGTGGACACACTAATTTCCTAGTGTAGACATGCCCTTTCTATATGAGGGAGGACTCCCATATTCGGAAAGCTCCTAGGAAGACATGGTTCAGGTCTTCATAGGCTTACAGATGCATGGGGAACACCATGGGTAGCACATGAACTGCTGGCGGGTATAACCTCCAGCTGCAACCCATCTGCCCCCCTCCTGGAGCCCAGAACCTCCCCCCAATAGCTGCCAGCCCCTGCCAGGTTAGCCTCTTGGAGCGCTGGAAGCACGGGGGAGGGAGAATGTGGAATGAACATAGTTCCCTTCAGCCCTGAAGCACCAGGAGGAAGGGTGGGCAGGTGGGCAATGGGGCCACAGCCTCCCCAACCCCAGAACTGCGGGAGAGTGGGCAGCAAGTCCCAGTCTCTGGAGTCCAGCTGTGGAAGCAGGGAGCCTGGGACCAACTCATGGGTAGGGCCATGTCTGAATGAGGAGGCTCAGCCTCCTCCAGCTTTGTTACTCACCACCCATCAGTTCCCCACAGAGCTGCTGTGAAACTTGTTAATCTCTCATGTGCCTAAGTGTGGTGGACACCTTATCAGAAGCTAACTCTTCTGATTTAATAGGCAGTCTCCAACAAGGAAGGAGAGGATGCTCTGACTAGTAACAAGTGTTTTTGATGATAACAAAAGACTCTTTTTACAAATCTTCATTTTTTACTAAAGCCTACAGCTGTGCGTATATTTGCTGTGAGTACGTATGGAATATTTGCTGTAGGCTTCTTAGTCTTAATATTGCAGGAAAGCAAACCTTTACTTTGCTTCAAACAAGTATGTAAACCCAAAAAGTAGTCATATTTTTTAAATGCCACTAAAACTCCACATTTTTATTCCTACTCTTCTAACACTATAATTTATTTAAATAAACTTTACTTATCATATGGCATAGCACAACATGACTATTACTTTATTGTATCTTCCAGCTCACTTTCTTCATTACATTCATCTTTTCCTCCCTGAATAGTATGTGTGCCGCTAAGCTTCTCAAATCACTATTCAAGCATAGGGCAAAACACCATTTGCCTGTACTATAGAAATTATTGTGTTGGAATATGCATGTAGTTGTAGCCATGTTAATCCCAGGATATTTGAAAGAAATGAGTGAGGTAATATCTTTCAGTGGACCAACTTTTATAGGTGAGAAAGATGTTGGTGATATTTAGTTACAGTTACCATGGTCGGTGTTTTTGGTCCTGTGCCTAGTCAGAACACAATTTTATTTTGCAATATAGATTGTGTTAAGCCATGTTTCTGAACAGTCCTACAGATTGCTAAAATTAAAGGCTGCCGTACAGTTCAGAAACACTGTCAAAATCTGGTTCAGCCCTGTTGATAGTGAAAGACAGAAGATGTTTTAACAATGAACAGATAACTGACGTATTGCAGCCAGGTTTCATGGCACTATGACTTCTAATGTGCAGTGTAGATGGAAACCGAGAAATCTCTGGGACACAAATTTAATGTACAGTAGAGTCTCGATTATCCGACCGTCCTTTATCTGACATTCTGTGTTATCCGACTTGCCTGTGGCCGCCCAAGGCAATTGTACGAGCGGCAAAGCCAGAAGAGCGGAACGCGAAAGGGAAGGTGGCGGACAGTGCAGAGACAAAGGCAGTGAAAGAAGATGGAGGAGGGAGCAGGGCCATGTGGCAGGATGCCAGAGAGCATCCGCCCCTGCCCCCTGAAGGTCGCGGGGCGCCCTGATCTCCCCCATCTCCTCCGGCCAGCCGTGCTGCCCCCAACCTCCCCTATCCCTCCAGGCCAGTTGGGCTGCCCCTGACCTCCCCTATCTCTCCTGGCCAGTCACGCTGCCGCCGACCTCCTTGATCTCTCCCGGCCAGTCGCACTGGCCTCGACCTCCTTGATCTCCCCCGGCCAGGGCAGGGAGGTCGGGGCGGGGGAGATCAAGAAGGTCGGCGGCAGTGCAGCTCCCCATGAAGCAGCCGAGCGTCTGCAGAACGGCAGCTGACAGAGAAAATACCTTGGACCCTGAAAGGTATTTTCCGTATTATCTGACCATCCTTTGGTCCCATTTAGGTTGGATAATCGATACTCTACTGTATACAAAACCTTGTTTCTAAATTGTAAATGCTCTTGTTTTAAGTAAAAAGAGTTTCTTTGGATGTATTATTCTGGAGGAAAATAATTATTTAAAACCTACTCCTTTGAAGAATAACAATGTCGTTCACTTGCTTTCTATAGTTTCTGCTTCTGAGAAGGCTGAGGCTATGTCTAGACTGCAGGCTTTTTTCGGAAGAAGCTTTTCCGGAAGAGATCTGAAAAAGCTTCTTCCAAAAGAGAGCGTCCACACTGCCAAAGCTCATCAAAAAAGCAATCTGCTTTTTTGAAAGACAGCATCCCCACTGAATGGACACTATCTCACATTTAAGCTGTGATTACTATGGACGGAGTGGCCACCAGGGCACCTGTGCTTTTTCCTCTTTCTTCTTCTTTCAAAAGAACTCTCTCTCCCCCGTCCATAAACCAAAAGAGCTCTTTCGGAAGAAGGCTTCTTCCTCACAGAAAGATGTTTACCAATGTTGAAAAAACCCCTCTGTTCTTTCGATTTTCTTTCGAAAAAACGTGATTGCAGGATGGACGTAAGTGAAGTTTTTACGGAAAAAAAATGGTTTTCCGAAAAAAAACTTCTGTAGTGTAGACATAGCCTGAGAGTGGCACCAATTTACACCATTAGAGAGATCCCATGTTGAGCCTGAATGATTTTTGTACAGAAAAGTGCCAATGAAAAGAACTGGCCTCATGGGCAAACAAAGTAAGCAATATTTTCAGCTATTAATTTGGTGCAACAGCAGAACCATAAGGGAAAGAATACCTCACTATCAAACAACCTGTTTTTAACAGGACTGGAAGAGGAGACTAATTGTTTAAGGCTTCATTTTCTCCTCACTCTCTTGCCCTCCCCATTCCAGCATCTTGAACTTCCCAATTGTTTGGGTTGGGGATTCCACCATTCATAAGACTTTCTCAGCAATATTGAAACCATATAAACTCTACTCTTGAAGGATGTTTGGACACTGTTCTGGCTAACGTTGTTTCTCATACATGTAGGTGGCACTGCATAATTTCATGCATTGCTTTTCAGTATTCCATTCCAAGATTTCTGTTCAAATCTAGGGAAAATATTTTTCCTGTATAAATATGACTTAACCTTCAGATCTTGATAATTTAGGAGGAGTTTTGGTTTACCCATTGAAATATTCAGAATTAGCAAATAATATGACAGAATGTGGTATATTGCAGTGTATATAGGAGGGACTTGAAGTACTGTTTATGAAGGCTGTGCCATATGGCTCACTACAGGGTCCAGTTTTCAGCTTGTTGAAGCTAGAGTGGGAAGGAATGAATATATATATATATAGATAGATAGATAGATAGATAGATAGATTAGATAGATTTGCATGTGTATATAGATTTCTATGTGTAGAGTGCTATAGACATTTACCAACATTATGTATATAGCACTCTACACATGCAAATCTGTGAAAAAGTATTTTCATTGACAATAATTGAAATTTACAGATAAGCAAAGTAAAGAAAAATGCTACTCAAGAACCTGCTTGGTTTAAGGCTGTATACTTTGTATAGTTTGACATGTGATATTGACAGTTTGTGGTTTTAGAGACTATAAAAGTTTAATTTTTTAAATCTCAGCATTGACTATAATTAAATACAGGCAGTCCCCAGGTTACGTACAAGATAGGGACTGTAGGTGTGTTCTTAAGTTGAATCTGTATGTAAGTCGGAACTGGCGTCCAGATTCAGCTGCTGCTGAAACTGATCAGTTTCAACAGTGGCTGAATCTGGAGGCCAGTTCTGACTTACATACAGATTCAACTTAAGAACCCCAGGCATCCCCAAGTCAGCTGCTGCTGAAACTGATCAGCAGCTGATTCCAGGAAGCCCGGGGTAGGGGCTTCCTGTAGTCAGCCACTGGTCAGTTTCAGCAGCGGCTGACTTGGGGACACCTGGGGCAGAGCAGCTGGGGTGCTGCTGGGTTGGTCCAGTGGCGCCCAGAGCGGGGCTACGGGACCAACCGGCAGCGCCCCAGCTGCTGTACCACAGGCGTCCGGAGCAAAGCCGCGGAGCACGGGGGCAGCGGGACAGCCCAGACGCGCCGTGGCTATCCTGCTGCCCTTGGGCTCCGTGGCTTTGCTCTGCTTTGCTCCCCGTCCCCCTGGTCTGCAGACCAGGGGGACGGGGAGCAAAGCGGCGGAACACGCGGGCAGTGGACAGCCCAGACGCGTCTGGGCTGTCTGCTGGCCGCGTGCTCCGCGGCTTTGCTCTGCTCTGCTCTGCTCCCCGTCCCGCTGGTCTGCAGACCAGGGGGACCGGGAGCAGAGCAGAGCAGAGCAAAGCCGCGGAGCACGCGGCCAGCTGACAGCCCAGACGCGTCTGGGCTGTCCACTGCCCGCGTGTTCCACCGCTTTGCTTCCTCTCCCTGGTCTGCTGGAGACCAGGGAGAGGGAGGGCCCCGTTCGTAACTGCGGATCCGACGTAAGTCGGATCCGCGTAACTCGGGGACTGCTTGTAATTATCTGACCCCCTATTTTGTACCTCTTCCATATTTTTTGGCAACTTTGGAAATTGAAATAGATATAGGCAAAATGCTTAACAATAAACACTGATATTATCCATCAAAATTATTTAAAAATATCAAATTCTATCAGGCTACCCTATAACTTTTCCAAACTTGAAATGCTTGGGCTCAAATTTTCCATGTCAGGGGGTCTGCCTTGGGTAATTTTTTTAATTTCAGACAAATGATTGTACTATTTCTGAGAATGAGATGAGGGGAAAATAAGTTAGTTTGCTCACGTTAAAAAGTTTTGGTGGCCTTTTCTTTGAAAAGCTCTGAGACCTCATGTTTTGTGTCAGAGACTTTAAATGTGACTGGGAGGGGGGGGCGCTTTGTCAGGCAACCTTAATTTTGGCTTTTTAATTTTTTTTGAGTGTTTGACTTTTCAACCTTAATACTCTTAACATATTTCTTCCATGTTTTCACAATACAGTTCTGTCTAGTTATTGGCTAGATTGGGGAATTTCAAACATTATCACATTTTTGGGGGGAGGGAAGGATAGCTCAGTGTTTTGAGCATTGGCCTGCTAAACCCAGGGTTGTGAGTTCAGTCCTTGAGGCGGCCATTTAGAGATCTGGGGCAAATCTGTCAGGGATGGTACTTGGTCTTGCTGTGAGGGCAGGGGACTGGACTCAACCTCTCAAGGTCCCTTCCAGTTCTATGAGATAGGTGTATCTCCATATATTTACCCTGTACCACATCTCAATATAATGTTGTCTCATGGAGACCATTTACCCTGCAGTTCATGATCACATAATACTCCAGGGAAAATAAAGCATTTCATATATATAAAAGATTGTGTCTTTATCTCTTTTTAATGTTATTTTGTCCTTTTTTGCTTTTCATTTCAACCCTCCTCATCTCTTGTGAAACAAGTAGAGACAACATGATGTGACTAGCCGGACTTGTGAATACAGGGCATCCCTGCTATGTCACCCGGGTATACATCTGTTCTGCACTGAAGTCATTGATGCTTGTAGGAACTCATGGGTTGTAAGTCCTCCTCTTCCCCGCTCTTAAGTTGTGTGCCCTCTCCTATCCCCCCAAATGTAACCCAGCGGTGGGAAAAAAAATTCCCGCTTTAAGTTCTTTCACTATAAGTCCAAGTTTTTTTGAATATTTCTTGGACTTATAGCAAGGACGGCCTGTGCCAACAGTGGTCTGTGGGCCAAATTTGGCAAACTCCAGGGTAGATTATTGGTTAGTTTCTACCTAGTCTTCAACTGCAAAACCAGTTGGCTATATCTAGTGTGCGAATGATAGCCTTGTGTCTCATGATGTCATTGAGAAAATTAGCTGGCTAGGTTCTAGTTTTGTGACCCATTTTGATATAAGATTTAATAAAGCAGTCTGATTTTGATTATGACTCAGTGCACTCCTTTTCACTAGCAAGTCTTAATGGCACTCATTATTCTACTGAACTGCTTAGCAGTCATCTTTACTGGTGTTATGACTTTGCCCTTTCTCTCTTGGAGTTACTCTTGTTTAGACAGGCCTCTCAGCTGTAACCTGTTCACTTTCTAATTTTAGTAGAATTGTGAGAAGGCCCTTAGGTAGGTCTGCTTTTTGATAATTTTATTGCTCTTGTAATTATTATTTTATTTTGATCCCTGTATTTTGAGGAACTTACTTGCTGAACTTTTCATTAATTGTTTTTTGTGTCAGATGGACTCTTAATTCATTGTAGAAGCCCACTGAAATATATTAGGGATTTTGTATAATTTGAGCCTTTACCCATTTACAACAAGTATTGTTGAAACATGTTTTTAAAAAATATTGAATGATTTAAAATACTGCCTTTCAAAGCTTGTAATGACATCCGCTGCTGCCAATAATTCTCTTCCTGGTTTTTTGCTGAGAGATACTTGACTGTATAGCCAACCTTTTGTATTGAACCATTGGCTTAGAATATACTTATTTTTCTTCCACTTGAACTGTGTGCAGTGATCAGATTATGATCACAATGGTTACAAAAATTGTTTGAATTAGGTACAAATCTACCTAGTGTACTCTTCTGAAATCTATGCTAGCCTTAAGTCTGCCCACACTGCTTTGATTACAGAAGAATCCACTCTCATAACCTTTATTTTAGTTTGTCAGATTCAGTGTTGCATGTTTTTGTAGTATGGGGATTACTGAAAGAAATCTTGGAGTAATTGTAACAAACTGTGCTCTCATCAGCTAGTGAGTCTCTTCCTCAAGATGACCTTTAAGAAGACTAGCTTTAGAGTACTTTTGTCTATTGTAACATTTTCTGAAAACCTCTTCCTGTTGAGGGACTGCCTTTTGAAAGAACGTTCATCGTCTAAGTATTGTTGCCTTGGTTTGAAATGTTTCTAATTTTCCAGCTGCTTCATTTCTTTTATATCAGACACAAACTAGAAATGTAGTGGGTGAGGTGATGTCAGAGAGTGAATACTGCAGTGGGGAGGGAGGGACAGAACAGCTTCAATTTTATAGAAAAATACAAAATTAATCAGAAAAAAATCATCTTTCCTTCTACTCCTCCAGTCAGTGCAGAGTTATCCTCTATGTATATTTTCTAATTCTCTGGCCTGTTAATTGTTTGAAGTACAGTTTTACTCTGAAAAGTAACTGTAAAAATATTATTTTAAATTGTTTCTCAATTATTTCTGTAATAAATATGCTTTCTCAATACAAAGTAATCCTGTTAGAAATTCTAATGATTATTATATAGAACTAAAGAGCTAGATAAATTAATGGAGGTTAGGTCCATCAGTATTAGCCAGGATGGACAGGAATGGTGTCCCTAGCCGCTGTTTGTCAGAGGCTGGAAATGGATGGCAGGAGAGGGATCACTTCATGATTGGGTGAATCTGGCATTGGCCACTGTCGGCAGACAAGATACTGGGCTAGATGGACCTTTGATCTGACCCAGTGTGGTCCTTCTTATGTTCTTATGCTGTTATGTGACCTTATTCTGCAGCTGTGCTAATTTGCATGCTGAAGGGACTACTGATTGGTACTTATTTCTGACAATTAGGGATGTAAAAGATTAACCAGTAAGCTCCACCCTGAATGGGTGAGGCTTACTGGTTCCAGTTAACCTGTAGGGGCTGGAGCAAGTTTTCCGTCTGCCACAGGCACGGGGCTGCTTCAACCAAGTGGGGCCTGCCAGAGCAGCCCCTGTCAGTGGCGGCCCACTCTCCACTCTGGCTCCCAGGGAGCGTACTACAGAGCCCACAGTAGACCCGCCACTCTGTAGCTTTATTATGCAGAGTGCCATTATGCCATTATGCAGAGCCCATAGTGCATATAAACACTATGAATTGTTAGCAGTTAGGTTTCATGTACATTTCTAAATGAAGTTTTACATCCCTACCGACAACCTAATGTTCTAGTAACACTTTGTAGTTGTGATAGAAATGTAGCCGTGTTAGTCTGGTGTAGCTGAAACAAAATACAGGACTATGTAGCACTTTAAAGACTAACCAGATGGTTTATTAGATGATGAGCTTTCGTGGGCCAGACCCACTTCCTCAGATCAAATCTGAGGATTTGATCTGAGGATGTGGGTCTGGCCCATGAAAGCTCATCATCTAATAAACGATCTGGTTAGTCTTTAAAGTGCTACATAGTCCTGTACTTTGAAGTTGTGATATTGAAATATTCCAGATTGACAAATTTTTAGTTCTGAAATAGTCTAAATAGTTTTCTTTTAATACTCCCTTTCTCACAGCTTGGTGATCCATCCATTTTTCCTGCTGTCATCGTGGAACATATTCCTAGTGCAGACCTCCTACACAATTATTCTGGCTTAGCCTGTGTTGATGAATCCAGTGACATGATTACTGAGAACTCCCTGGATGTTGCGGAAGAGCAAATCATAGAAGATGATGATATCACCCTTACAGGTTTGTTACACAAATATTTCTGTACAATGTTATTGTGACAGAGGCTTACAGCAATACTTACAGTAAACAATACTGTAGTGAGCCTCAGACTGTGGGAAAACATGCAATCCATTTAACTGATCGGAGAAATACTAGTACAGTTGAAGGCTGACCATTGCAGAATGGTTAATACCATTCACTGTATGTCAAGCGCTCTTGTCTGCCTTAAAGCACTGAGTGAATCAGTAGTATGAAACTGAGCAGATTATTAAATTTAAGTAGAGGTTAGCTAACTTGGTATGTTCACATGACACTAGCTATTGTATAAATTGTTTATATGGCTCAGTGGAAAATACTACACTACTTGAGTTTTGTTTTAAATGCAGAGAGTACACAGCTCAGAGTTCCTCATAAACATTTCATTTTGGGTTTGTTGGGTGTTTGGAGGTTTTTTTCCTTTTGGAGGTACTACCAGAGAATTCACTTTATTAGGATTAAGGATGTTAAATATTGGTTAATTGAATAGTTGATTAAGCTCATGAATTCTTATTGGTTAGTCGACTATTCTATAGTCCCGAGGAGCCCCTGCTACTGTGCTGCTGCCTCTATACTAGAGGCAGCAGCTTGGGGTGTCAGGTGGGAGCTGGTCCGTGAGGGGAGCCAGTTTAAAAAACAGTTTTCCTTGCAGACCAGTGGCCTTTCGTCCCACACAGCTGCCTCAGCAGCACAGAGTAGCAGGGGGCTCATTGGGAGTGAGGCGGGAGCGCATTGGCTTCTGGCCCCACCCCTGGGGACTATAGAATAGTCGACTAATCGACTAAACCTGGAAGTAGAGGATTGATCTTTTCTTGGAGAGCCTATCCAATAGGAAGTAGTTCCTAAAATTTAACTTTTAAATCATTCAAAAGATTTCCATTTAAACATTGCAAAATTCTCATGAGATTTTATCAGAACAAGTACCGAATCAGCTTTCTACCACAATGATAATGAAATCACTATTGTCAAAACAAATTACATTCTTGCACAAGTACTGTCTTGCAAAACTGCTTTCATTAATGGTCTGTAAGCAACTGATTTATAATCCCTTGATTTTGCAATTTAAATGGCAAAGTTTCAGTGATTTCAAACTTTGCATGATGAGGTTAGTCAGACCCTCAAATTAAATGTTTCTTCCTGCTTTTCTCCTGGTTAGAGAGAGATTCCTTTTAAATTTCTGTTTATTTCCTCACTACTTATGACTATTCTTCTTATTCAAATGATGCAATCCAACTTTTTGTTTTTGCATTAGACAGAACACTAGTGCTCTACTCACACTTAACTGCAGACATTGTGGTTGTGAGGGCCTGCTCTTTCAAACTCTTTTTCATTGACTTCAGTGTGAGGTGGGACTGCCTGATCAGGGCCTGAGCTCAAGGGCACCAACAGACTTGCTGGGTCCCTGGGCAAGGTGAAGGGGGCTGGAGTAGCCATCCCTCAGCATTGCCTGGATTGCAATGGACAGGGATCTGGTGGCAATTTAAAGTGCTTGGGGGTCCAGCTACCTCAGTACTGGCAGCTAGGAGCCCTGGATCCTTTCCAATCACTAGACTCTAGGGAAGTTGCCTCTCCTTTGCCTCTCCCACTCCCTTCATCTTGCCTCTCCTCTTCCCCCGCACTGCCACTTGGAGCCCAAAATTGTTTTGGGTGGCAAAACTCTGAGGTTGTGTCTAGACTACAGGATTTTTTTGAAAAAACTTCCTCTGAATCTAGACTGCTGCCGCGTTCTTTCGAAAGTAAATCGAAAGAACGCAGCAGCTTTTTCGACCGTGAAAATCCTTGTTTTACAAGGAAGAGCGCCTTTTTTCAAAAGTGCTCTTTTGAAAAAAGGTGCTATGTAATGCAAACTGTGCTTTTCCGAAAGAGAGCATCCAGACTGCCTGGGTGCTCTTTTTCAAAAAAGTGGCTTGCTTTTTTGAAAGTACTGGTTGTAGTCTAGACACTCTTTTTTGAAAGAGGCTTGCAGACTAGACGTAGCCTTATTGATTTCAGTGAGGGAAAGATCAAGACTGGGGAGAAGTTAGACCATTTTCTTTGCGTGGAGGCATGCGTGTGTGTATGTAACACTCATCTGTGTTACTTTTTAAATTGGTTACTGAAGTCTATCATGACTGTGCTTTTGAGAACTAATTCCTGCCAAGTCACCAGGCAGTAGTAGTCAATTTGCCAATACAAGTAGGACCTCCCTGGTCCGGGACCTGAGTGGTTCCAAACAACTGAGTTTGCTGGACAAGTAGAAGTCAAGGCTACCCACCTGGTTGCAGGCTTGCTTGTGGCTAGGGCTGCATTCCCTACTGCCGCCCACTGCCTCCAGCCCCCCATCATGCTAGCCCTGCGCTCCCCACTGCACCAGCATTGGATGGGGCTGCTGTCCTGGCTGCCGGCTCCACTGTCTCCGCCGCAACTCGGGCTGCATTTCCTGCTGCCAGCCCCAACCAAGACTGTGCTTCCCACCATGCCACCAGCATGTCCTGGGCTGAATTTCTGAACCTGGACAGCTGGGGCTTTCTGGACCTGCTGGACCATGGATGTTGCTGGACCTGAGAATCCCAGATTTTAGAGTTTAAACCTGTAATAAAAATATGTTTTAAAATCTCTTTAGGCATTGCATATTTAAGTATATGTTGCACTGGTTCGCACGTTGATCTTGAGGTGTACAAACTAAGGGGTTTGTTATAATTTCAAAAGCTCAAATAGCCTAAGATTTAACTATGTCTCAGGACTACGTAAGGCAGTGGTAGTGGTGGGCAATGTGTGGCCCATCAAGCTTCTGTGTGTGGTCTGTTTACTTTTGCCCTCATGCAGGGCTGTCATATTCTTCTGGTTTCCATTTGCATCATTTCTTTCTTAGTGTTACTAAAGTGACATGCACGTAAAGCAAGGACACACGAACTGAGGTGCACATGAACTGATTTTGCACTCAACATTGACTTTGAGAGCCATGCCCTCTCTCTGAATCAAACCAGAGAGAGCTCCTACAATTCACTTGGCGTAGCCCACAAATTCTAGGTAAGCAAATGTAGCTAGCAAAAGTACCCTATCCCAGGATACCATCTTGGTTACAACAGTCTTGTGGCCCACTGAGATGGAAGGGCACTCTTGCAGCCTATTCACTAGCCTAGGTTGCCCGTCACTGATCTATGGCCTCTTTTGGAAGTTGTGATTGGGTGAAATTCTAGTTGTCTGCCCTAAAGTCTGAACTTAGTGAGGTGAACAGCAGCTTAATTTTGTGACCATAAAATCCTTATATTCACACCAAGTGCACTATTGTAATACATTTTGCAAAAAGTACGCCTTTCTGATATATATTTGAAAACTAATTACTAGGTGGTGCTTAAATTCCTGTGTGATGTATGTGCTGTGCTTTAATGACTTGTGGATATAAGCTGGTATTGTAACTAAAGTGTATTTAAGTCAGGCATGTCAGGGGGAGTTGGTAAACAGGTCTGTCTTTGACCCAGAAACATGAGAAACAAGGGGGCGGGGGGGGGGGGAAGAGACCATACTGCCTTCCTCAGAACTTGAATACCTTTTACTTTGAAGGAGGTGGGTAGCCATCAGACGAAATCATATATATGATTTACTGCTCTATAAAGGTGGAGGAGGAACATCAAGTAATAAGCATTTGAATCAACTGACTATATACAGTTTTACTGTATTATCAAAGGGCATAGACTGATATCTTCTCTGAAATATTGTGAAAATGTATGTATTAATACTGTGCAGAAATATGGATGCTTAATGACATTATACTTTATAAGTCTTTAGCCAAACCAGGGAAAAACATGCTTCCTCATACAGGTGAGAGAAGGCAGCTATTTATCTGTCTCTTGTATAAATTTAAGCATGGTGGAATCAAAACAAGGGAAGCTAACAGAAATGGAAAAATAGAATATTGTCATCCTGCCTCTTGGAACAAAGTAGGGATGTTAAATATTGGTTAATTGAATAGTTGATTAACCTTATGAATTCTTATTGGTTAATCGACTATTCTCTAGTACCCGGAGGTGGGGCTGGCAGTCTGTGTTTGAGGAGCCCCCTGCTACTCCATGCTGCTGCTTCTATATCAGAAGCAGCAGCGTGGGGTGCCAGGCAGGAGCTGGTCTGTGAGGGGAGCCAGTTTAAAAACCAACTCCCCTCGTGGACCAGCTGCCTGTCACCCTGCACTACTGCCTTTGGTACCAAGCAGCCCCTATCTGTTGGGGGTGGGAGTCTGAATTCCCAGACCTGGCGTGAGCTGGAACTGAGCCGAGCTGCCTGCCTGCCTGGCTCCTAATACACTTTAAATGCAGAGCAGCGGCGGGGGGTAGATCCTGGACCTGGTACAAGCCACGACTTGTCAGCCTGCTAAAAAATTTACTGGGGGAGGAAGGTGGAAATGCGTGTAGTCTATAGCATTAACCAATAAGCTTTTACTTATTGGTTAATCAACTATATTATTATATCCCTAGAACAAAGTCATTGAACTTTGAAAGATGTAAGAAAAATATAGAAGCTATGAAAACTTTTTAAAGACACCATAATAGAGGTTCAACTTAAATTATATCCAAAATTATAAAATATATTAAGAGAACTGTAAAAGTGCCACTGTGACTGAATAACAAAGTAAAAAAAACTACGTGAGCCAAAAACCACTCGTTAAAAAGTGGGAGTTAAATCCTAGTGAGGAAAATAGAAAAGAGCATAAACTCTGGCAAGTGAAGTATAAAAATATAATTAGGAACGCCAAAAAAGAATTTGAAGAAAAGATAAAGACTCAAAAAGTAACATATAACATTGTTTCAGTACATTGGAAGCAGGAAGTCTGCTAGACAACCAGTGTGGCCACTGCAAATTAAGATGCTAAAAGAGCACTCAAGGACAATATGATAATTGAGGAGAAACTTTTTTTTTTTGCATCGGCTGAGGATGTGAGGGAGATTCACAAACCTGAGACATTCTTTTTAGGTGACAGATCTGAGGAACTGTTCAAGAATGAGGTGGTTTTGGGACAAATTGATAGCATAAACAATACTAACTCCCCAGGAGCAGGTGGTATTCACCCAATACTTCTGAAAGAACTCAAATTGCAGAACTACTAATTGTAGTATGAAACCTATCATTTGAATCAACTTCTGTACAAAATGACTAAAGGATATCTAATGTGACACCAATTTTTTAAAAAGGGTTCCAAAGGTGATCTCGGTAATTACTGGTCACTAAGCCTGACTTTAGTGCACAGCAGACTGAAATTATAGTAAAGAACAGAATTGTCAGACACATAGATGAACATAATGTGTTGGGGAAAAGTCATGCCTCACCCATCTGCTAGAATTCTTTGAGGGGTCAACAGGCTTGTGGACAAGGGAGAACCAGTGGATATAGTGTACTTAGATTTTCAAAAAGGCTTTGACAGGGTCCCTCACCAGAGGCTGTTATGGTGTAAGAGGGAAGGTCCTCTCATGGATTGGTAACTGGTTAAAAGATAGGAAACAAAGAGTAGGAATAAATGGTCAGGTTTCAGAATGGAGAAAAGTAAATTGTGGTGTCCCCCATGGGTCTGTCCTATTCAAGTTATTAATAAATTATCTGGAAAAGGGGGTAAACAGTATGGTGGTAAAATCTGCAGATACGAAACTACTCTACTCAAGACAGTTAAATTTAAAATAGAATACAAAGAGCTATGAAGGGATCTCACAAAACTGGGTGACTGAGCAACAAAATGGCAGATGAATTTAAATGTTGATAAATGAAAAGTGATACACATTGGAAAACATCTCACCTATACAGGCAGTCCCCGACTTACGCGGATCCGACTTACGAACGGGGCTTTCTCGCCCCGGAGGTCGAGGTGGCGGATTGCTGCCTGCGAGCTCTGGGGCGAGAAAGCCCCGTTCGTAAGCTGCTCCCCGTGTCCCTGGTCTGCTGGGGGGGGGGAGGGCGCAGCTAGTGTCCCCCTCCCCCCAGCAGACCAGGCTTTTGTTGTGGACCCTGGGGCAGAGCAGCTGGGGCGCTGCCGATTGGTCCTGCAGCGCCGCTCTGGGCACTACTGGACCAACCCGGCAGCACCCCAGCTGCTCTGCCCCAGGTCCTGATTCAGCCGCTGCTGGTCAGTTTCAGCAGTGGCTGAATCAGGACACCTGGGGCAGAGCAGCTGGGGTGCTGCTGGGTTGGTCCAGTAGCGCCGAGGAGCGGTGCTACTGGAGCAACCCAGCAGCACCCCAGCTGCTCTGCCCCAGGCGTCCCCAAGTCAGCCGCTGCTGAAACTGACCAGCGCTGACTACAGGAAGCCCGAGGCAGAGTTGCTCTGCCCCAGGCTTCCTGGAATCAGCCGCTGATCAGTTTCAGCAGCAGCTGACTTGGGGATGCTTGGGGTTCTTAAGTTGAATCTGTATGTAAGTCAGAACTGGTGGTCAGTTTCAGCAGCGGCTGAATCTGGACGCCAGTTCCGACTTACATACAGATTCAACTTAAGAACAAACCTACAGTCCCTATATTGTACGTAACCCAGGTACTGCCTGTACATACAATATGGTGGTGTCTAAATTAGCTGTTATCGAGTGATTGTGGATAGTTCTCTGAAAACATCCAGTGAATTTGCAGAAGTAGTCAAAAAAGCAAATGGAATGTTAGGAATAATTTTAAAAGGGAGAGCTAATAAAAGAGACTATCTTATTGCCTCTGTATAAATCCATAGTGTGCCTATATCTTGAATACTGCGTGCAGATGTGCTTGCCTCTTCTCAAAAAAGATATAGTGGAGTTGGAAAAGGTTTTGAAAGCGTAATAAAATGATTAGGAGTATGGAAAGGCTTCCATATGAGGGAGAGATTAATAAGATTGGAGCTTTTTCATCTTGGAAAAAAAGTGGGATAGGATAGAGGTTATAAGATTATGACTGGTGTGAAGAAAGTAAATTAGAAATTGTCATTTATTCCCTCTGATAATACAAGAACTGGGGATTATCACACACAATTAATAGGCAACAGATGTAAAACAAACAAAGGAAATATTTCTTCCACACAGTGCATAGACTCTTTGCCAGAGAGTATTATGAAGGCCAAGAATTTAACAAGGTTAAAAAAATAACTATATAAATTCATGGAGGATAGGTCCATCAATGGATATTAGCCAGGGGATAGTGTCTGCAGTCTCTGTCAGAAGTTGGGAATGAGCGATAGGGGATGGATCACTGGATGATTATCTGTTCTATTTATTCCTGCTGGGGTAACTGGCATTGCCCAATATTGGAAAACAGGATACTTGGCTATATGGACATTTGATCAGAGCCAGTGTGACACATCTTATGCCCATCTTTGGCATCCCTTACTAGACAGACTATAGGGAACTAAACTCTTGCAAGCTGATAAAGATGAGTCCTTCAACAAAGGGGGGGGGGGCAGTTGGATGTTGTTAAACGTGTTTTATTTTTACTGTATACAAACTTGGTGCTGTGTTTAAATGGAAAGGTGTATTTACTTCAGTTAATAAGCAGCAACGTGTTTTTGCCTCTTTAGAGCAACAAATATATCTTATTATTTCTCTGATCTGTCCAGGAGAGGGTTAGCTAGAGAAGAGCACGTGGGAAAATTTGGGACTGAGTGTCTGGAGGGGATCACCTTGCAGGTTGTAACTAAGGCTGGTGAAAGCCTCTCTGGGGCTCTAGACAGACTGCTAGAGTCAAGCTGTTGAACGAGGACTGTCTAGCACACAAACACTTCACAGTATGATCTGCATGCTTGTGGGCTGCTTGTGAGCAGCCTAGCTATGAGTTACACATTCAAAGAATTATAAGGCACCTAAGAGTTGGAGGGCAAGTAGTGGCACAAACTCCTCACTGGTCTGGACTACCCCTTGAGCCACATGACATCTTGGCCGTGTTTTTAAATTCGGGAATTTGCGCTCTTTAGTTCACCAGAGAAAGAAGTTCACTTTTTGTTAAGTATATGGTGCAGAATACAAAGTATACTCTAATTCTCAGAGCTTATGACCATGGGAGTATTTACTGCACATACTTCAAAACTGTAGTTACAAATGTAGTTATATGGAACTATATGATGATATTTCTAACATGCATTTTCTCCCCTTCTAAACAGTGTGTAGTAGCTAACTGTGGATATGACATGCTGGTTTAAAAAATGCATAGGAACAAATATCCAGTAAAAGCTTTAGCCCGGGCTTCATCTTGCTATAAATTATTTGTTTTGTTTTGCTTGCAGTTGAAACATCTTGTCATAATGGAGATGAAACCATGGAAACAATTGAAGCTGCTGAGGCACTTCTCAATATGGACTCCCCTGATCCTATGTTAGATGAAAAAAGAATAAGTGAGTTTAACAGTTGTAAATCAAATTTATGTTCATCTTGTTTATAAGAAAAATTTTGAAAAAACTCAGTATATTGAGAATTTTCCTGTCAGTTTTATCCCATCCCAAACCATCCGTGGAGACTTGAATTACTGTAATATATTTTATGTACATTATTTAGGTTCTACTTTGACCTGTTGAAATATTTCCCATATAATTGGAAGTGTTTTAAACTTTTATTTAATTCTGTAAAAGCATTGATAATGTCTTCGCTTTTTTCCCTTAAGCCAATATGTTTGGTACATCTGAAGATGAAATTATTGTTGCTCCTGTTACCCACGTGTCTGTCACACTTGATGGGATCCCTGAGGTGGTGGAGGTTCACCAAGTACAAGATTCTTATGCTGAATCATCCGACACTCCAGAAGCTGAGCAACCTAAGAAGAAGAAAGGTAAGATGTTCATAGGAGAGTCAACATGCTTAGTGATATGCTTTCTTCACTTTGTAATGTTACTCAGTGGATGCAAATGGGTTGACACTGCTTCTGGAACAGCATGGAAGGCAGGTAATAGGGGTGTATATGACCTTGTTGTCAGGGAAAAGGGGAATGAAAATGAAAGAACTGGCTCAGATCGACAGAGAATCCAGCAAGACCGAGTGTTACCCCAACAACTGAACAGACACCTGCCAGGATGTAGGGCTTAGGAACTGAGCTGGAGAACAAAGTCTCAGGTGTGTGAAGTAGGGGATCAGGAGGTCAGACCTGGGAAGACAAAGGAAACAGAAAGAGAAAGCCAGAGATGGAGTCCATCACAGATTGGCTGGCTGATTGTGGCAGTGGTTTGACTATCAGGAACTATGGCTTAATTGGTGCTTATGTGAGCTAACTTAACAACTGTGGGATTCAGTGTGCTATTGTAATAAATGGTTACTTTGTTTTGAAAAGCTTGCCTGTGTCACTGTAAATACTCACTGAGAGCATTGGGCCCTGAAGGGATAGAGTAAAAGCCTCCCATAGGACTGACTCTTAGTTGGCTGGATTCACTATAGGGCTTCACAAAGAGAGACAGGGATCGTGGATGTAAAAGACCCAGTTTGGAAGTTGTGGAGGCCATAGGCAAGGGTGACCGTTAGTGGAGGCTAAGAGGGTCAGTAGCCCCTTTTAAAGTTTGAACCTTGGCCTGGATTTCATACTTCAAAAAGTAAAGCACATAGCCTAGCTCCTGAGGCAGTTCTTAACTGAAAGGCTTTGCCTTTGGGGCAGGGAGTTAGTTTATAAACAGAGGGAGACAGGACGATTATGATAACAAAAGGCTTGTCATTCAAGTAATTGAAGGATCATTAGATCATCATGAAAACATTGCTTGCTGAGTACTCCACTTAAAAGATGGGCAGAGAAGGGAAAGAGTAGGAATAAATGGTGCTGCAGGTGTCTGTATTTGGACCCCTGCTATTAAACTTCTCATAAATGTTCTTGAAAAGGGGTAAACACTGAAGTTGCAAAATATGCAATGATACAAAATTATTCAAAATAGTTAAGTCCAAAGCTGACTGCAGAGAGTTACGAAGGGATCTCACAAAACTAGGTGATAGGGCAACACAAAGTCAGATGATATTATGTGTTGATAAATGCAAAGTATTGTACATAGAAAAATATAATCCCAAATATAATCCCAACTATACATACAAAAATGATAGGGTCTAAATAGCTATTACCACTCAAGAAAGAAATCTTGGTATCACTGTGGATAGTTCCCTGAAACATCTGCTCAGTGTGCAGTGACAGTCTTAATAACTAACACATCAGGAATCATTAGGAAAGGAATAGAACATAAGAAAGAAAATATCATATTGGCTCTATGTAAAATCACGGTGTTCCCTCATCTTGAATACTGCATACAAGTTATGCCATCTAAAAAAATATATTGGATTTGGAAAATGTATAGAAAGGGCAACAGAAATGATTAGGGGTAAAGAACAGCTTCCATATGAGGAGAGGTTCGAAGATTTACCCAACATTACTCGGATCCTTAACTCAAATAAGTTTTATTTTTCTTCATTTAAATCATTGTTCTGGGGTGGCATTGGGGGTGAGCGGTTCAACCCTGAGTCCTCTCACCACAGCAGCTTGGGGCCAAGTGAGTAGCTCCTGTCCATGGCCATTACAGCTACAGCAGGCACAGCTGGGGAAGGAATTCACTATCTCTTGGCTGGGGGACAGACACACACAGACACAAACAGACAAACTCTAAAACAGTGGTCCCAAACCATTTGAGGTTGCCGGGCGCCAGGGGGCATGGCCGTTCGCCCACCGGGCGCATGCCCGGGGGTGGGGCCCCCACATAGCCATGCGCCTGGGGCCGGTGCCCCCTCCAAGGGACCTGCGTCCGGGGCTGGCGCCCCCCCCAAGCCATGCGCGCCCGGGGTCGGCGTCCCCTCCAAGCGCCGCACGCCCAGAGCCGGCGCCCCCCGCAAGCACCGTGTGCCCGGGACTGGCGCTCCCCCCCCCCCCAAGCGCCGCGCGCCCGAGGCCGGCGCCCCCTGCAAGAGCCGCACGGGCGGCCAATCCGCGGCGCTCCCGGGGCCGGCACTCACCGTGCGCAATGCGCCCGGGCCGGCTCCGGCACCATGCATGCGCCGCGTGCTCGGGGCCAGGTCAGCCCCGAGCTCTTGGTGGGCGCACACAAATGCCCCCGCGGGCGCCATGGTGCCCACAGGCACCGTGTTGGGGACCACTGCTCTAAAATATATTGTAGGAAGGGATTCTTTTCAAAATAACCCAATTTTTTTTCCTCGAAATACGCTATTTTGGAAAAGCGGCCGGCCGCCATTATGCAAATGAAGCACGGGAAATTCAAATCTGTGCTTCATTTGCAATTTCGTTTGTCTGCATTTGCATTCCTCTCTCGAAGAAGGAATGCAATGTAGACATACCCTTGTTTTGAAATATAACTGGCTCGCTATTCCCATAAACCTCATTCCATGAGGAGTAAGGGATGTTTCGGAATAGCAGGTTATTTCAAAATTTGTACGAAATAAGCTATTTCGAAATAAGATACACAATTTGTGTAGCTCAAATTGCATATCTTATTTCGAGCTATGGTGCAGTGTAGATGAACCCGTAGAGGCCAAACCAAAAACGGAGCCTTATAGTGCTAAGCACTGTGCATATGCATTGTTTTCATGGTACACAGGCAAGGCAAACTCTGTGGGAAAGGGTGAGAGGGCAAATAGAGGGACTATGAAATGACTTGCCCAAAGGTCATGCATGTTGTCAGTAGTAAAGCTGGGAATAGAACCATGATTTTCAGAGTACCAGGTCATTAGTTCATCCACTGGACTATGCTACTTCTCAACAGAACAGAAATAAATATGTAAAATAAAACCTTCATTGTGTTTAGACATTGCCAAAGTGGCAGTGAGTAGTTTTATTTGCCTAGTATTTGCCAGAAAAATAAGTCTTGAGGGTTCAGGACCAAAGCACAATGCTGTAACAAGTGACATTTAAATGAATGGGGAGCAATAGAGGGACATATTCTGTATTTTGTTAAGAAATAAATATGTGTGATTTTCATTTTTGACCCTACTCAAATAACTGATCTCTCATTTATCAAAGAAATGCTCTTCATTCTTGTAAGAGCTTTACATATTTATTTCCTCCCTTCTACTCTTCACCCAGGATTTGAAACATAGCCACCATCTTTTGGCTAAAAAAAAGGATGTGGTACTTTTTCAGAATCTATTTATGTCACTCCCCGTTTGGCTGGAGGTGGCACAGCTGGGCAATGAAAGAAAGCTGCTTCTACCCTCCTTTTTGTATTTCTAGCTACTGCAGGGAAAATACATGAAAAATTAGCACTGAAAATGAATGGTTTCCCTCATATGGCAGTGCAGGCCACTTCTATCAATGGAGCTTTCTTCTCATATATTAAAGAGCTAACTAAAGAATCTTGTTTTGTCTGTAAATTAAGTTTTAGTGCTAGCAAGACAAGACATGCTGTGTATTTTAGCTTTTTAATTGAAAAAATGCAGTAAGATGAATAAACTAGTATTAATAACCCTTAGGTGCCCTAACAATATACAGATTTCAAAGCAAAAATAAATAGTTTATACATCTAGCTTTGAAAAACTAGGTACAGTCTTTGGAATAAGAATCGTTACAGTGCTCAGTGCTATGCTGAATGCTCTCAATAACTGTTAGCTTCAGTGAGCCTTCAGAGTGCTTAGCACATTACAAGAATGGGCCATTAAGAAGCAATATATGTGTTGAGATGGGAAGGAAATATTTTAAAAAATTAATGAGTTAATGTTATTTTCCACATCATATTTTTATGTTGAAATTTACCTAATAGTGGTTTCATTTCAGGGAAGAAGACCAAATCATCTCGTCCTGAATCCCCTACTACAACTCCAAACATATCAGTGAAAAAGAAGAATAAAGATGGAAAGGGTAAGTGAGTAGTGGTTTGAATGGAATGCTTGCAGGGAGCCGACAGCCATGCTAGGTCCCTGGGCAAGGTGCGTGTGTGGGGGAGGGTGGCTCCATGGTCCCAGAATGGTGGGACCTCAGGCAAAAAAGCCAAGGCCAGGAAGCCGGCCCTCAGCATCACCTTGAGCATGCCACACCTCCCCCCCCCCCAGCCCTTGGAGCTGTCTGGAGGTTGTCGTGCAGCACTCTGGAAGCGATTTAAAGGGCCCAAGGCTCCAGGTACTTTAGAATCACCAGGCCCACTTTGCCCACCACGCCCCGCTCAGCAGGCCTGAATGCTTGTCTTCAGTGTTTTAAATTGAAAACTAAATCTTCTGGGTAATGTAAGAACTAAGCCTAACAGTTTTCTCTGTATGCAGATACAGATCTTGTGTTACCACATGCTCAGAAGACATGGTTGCCACCTTCTTTTAAATCAGGAGAAAAAAGTGCAGGAAATCCCTTTGAAAGATACTCAGTTACTGGGAGGAATAATCCATTCTTAAGCTTATTAACAGGGGATCGTAAGACCCCCTCACAAGGTTGCTCTGTTTCAGATCATCTAGAGGGATGCTTTGCATTGTAGTACTGTTGCTTGGGATGCTGTTGCTTCAACAGCTGGTATTTGGAAACATTTTCCATCTGCCTTTTTCTAAGTCTGCATGAGGAGATAATCAAAGCTGACAATTGGGTGGCAGAAAGAGCATTCCCTTTGATTAAGAGAAAAGTGAAGCCACCAGAAGAAAGTTGTCATAGAAATTTCCCTGATACTCCCTCCTGTGCCTCCAGTAGAGTCTTCCTGCTTTTGCCAGTGGATTACTAATATACTTCAATTGCTTTGTTGGTTGGGATGGATAAGCTATTATTTACTACACGTATTTATATATAATTATTAAAACAGAAAAGTTAGGGATATCTTGAACTTGTGAAGTATCTCCCGTAGGCCCCTATTTAGCAAAGTATGTAAGCGCCTACTTAATTCCCGGTCACTTGAGTGGTATGTTAGGGTACATCTAGATTACATCCCTCTTTCAACAGAGGGATGTAAATGAGGCACTTCGAAATTGCAAATGAAGCCGGGATTTGAATTTCCCACGCTTCCTTTACATAATCACGTAATGGCGCTCTTTCAAAAAAGCGCTATTTCGAAAGTAAAACAGTGGGCTAGACGTGGTTCTTTTGAAAAGGGACAGATTTTTCAAAAGATCCTGTAAGGTTTACAGGATCTTTCGAAAAAGCCTTCCCTTTTCGAAAGAACCGTGTCTGGATTGTCGAAAGAGGGATGTAATCTAGATGTACCCTAAGGGTATGTCTAGACTACAGGGTTTTGTCGACAGAAGTTTTGTCGACAAAGCTTCTGTCGACAAAGCTTCTGTCGACAAAGAGCGTCTAGACTACATCCAGTTCTGTCGACAAAGCAAGCCGCTTTGTCAACATAACAGTGTGGAGGCAAAGGACAGTGTAGATGCAATAATGCCTTCTATCGACAGAACTCTGTCGATAAAAGGCGTTATTCCTCGTAGAATGAGGTTTACATACGTCGACAAAACTGCTGAGTTTTGTCAACGTTATGTCGACATAACTCAAAGGCAGTGTGGACGCAGGTATAGTTTTGTCGACAAAACCCTGTAGTCTAGACACACCCTTAGAGTATATTTAACTGCTTTTCTGAACAAAGCAAAAAGGGTGGACTTCAGCTCTTTTGCTTATTCAGGACCAACGTTGGCAAAATAATAATGTTCTGTTAAGAAATAATTCAGTTGAAATTGCATCCAGTACTAGGAGAACAGTGGCATTCGGGGATTCTCAACTCAAAATTACACTGTGCTCAGAAAGTAACAGGCACTGTGTTCCTGGAGCTTTGTTGTACTTAACTTTGATAAAAATTAAGAAACCAGTTTAAATATACATCTGCGGGGGTCTATGTCCTCTGAAAGACTTTTTAAATTTATTTTAGGAAATACAATTTATCTTTGGGAGTTCCTCTTAGCACTGCTTCAGGACAAAGCTACGTGTCCCAAATATATCAAATGGACTCAAAGAGAAAAAGGCATTTTTAAACTGGTAGATTCCAAGGCTGTATCCAGACTGTGGGGAAAGCACAAAAACAAACCTGATATGAATTATGAAACAATGGGCAGAGCTCTAAGGTATGTGAGTTTTTAATAGCTAATTATTTTTGTCATAGCATTTTGATATACTGAAAGCATAACGTAATCTGTTTAACACATGTGAAAGGCTTTTTCCTAAAATGAGCTCCAGTTTTCGAAGGGGATGGGTTTTTTTGGGGGGCGGAGCAGAGGGACAGTCTGAGGAGGGGGAAACTGCAACAATCTGAAAATAAAGAGCTTAATTTGAAGTTTCTACAGAACAAATTACACAATAGAAGATTTTTTTTAAAATATGAAACTGCTGTCCAGTGACAAGACTGTGAAGCTAGATTTATTGGCAGAAATTTGTTTTGTGGGTTTTACAAAGTACTTAAAGTGAAAATATAAGTTTACAGGATTTCTACAAAATTACATATAGAGTTTTCTTTCTGATTGGGTCAGAAATTGTTTACACATCTTTAATATGGATAATATTGGATTGATTATTTTAAATGAATGCAACTTTAATGAAAAGGCAAAATATCCACTGTGTATATATAGTAAGCTGTATAACTTGTATGGAGTGTGATTTTGAGACTTTTCACATTTAAAGAAGTAGTGGTAGATAATTTCTAATCTAAAAAAAACCATGGAAATAACTATACTGAATTTGACAAAGATGGGCGATATGAGCTAATATATTGCTCAGGATTATCAAAGTGTTCTATAACAGCAGTTATTGAAATAATACAAATAATATTGTTGGTATCATGAAGGTCAAGTTGCTTTGATTGCCTTTCTGGTTTTATATGCCTCCATCGTTGGCTGTGTCTAGACTGGCCAGTTTTTTCGAAAAATCAGCCACTTTTCCGGAAAAACTTGCCAGCTGTCTACACCGGCCGCTTGAATTTCCGCAAAAGCACTGATTTCCTACTGTAAGAAATCAGTGCTTTTTGCGGAAATACTATGCTGCTCCCGTTCGGGCAAAAGTCCCTTTTGCGCAAAAGGGCCAGTGTAGACAGCTGAGATTTGTTTTGCGCAAAAAAGCCCCGATCGCGAAAATGGCGATCGGGGCTTTTTTTGTGCAAAAGCACGTCTAGATTGGCCACAGATGCTTTTCCGCAAAAAGTGCTTTTGCGGAAAAGCGTCTGTGCCAATCTAGATGCTCTTTTCCGAAAATGCTTTTAACGGAAAACTTTTCCATTAAAAGCATTTCCGGAAAGTCATGCCAGTCTAGACATAGCCCTTGTGTATAAAGAAGGGTAACAAGAAGTGTTAGTAGGCAGTGATGGTTTTTTAAAACTTGCTATTTACATTTATAACCAAGAACCTAGAAACAAACAAAAGCCCCTCCTCTTTATTGCTGATGATTATTTGTCTTTTTTCATAGCCAGTTATGCTTTATAACTTGTTGATGTATGTGCCTGCTTTGAACAGATACTATTACCAAAGAGGTATACTGGCTAAAGTAGAAGGTCAGCGCTTGGTGTATCAGTTTAAAGAAATGCCAAAAGATCTTATTTACATAGATGATGAAGATCCAAGTCCCAGTACTGAGTCTTCAGATTCATCTTTGTTGTCAGCAAGTGTGACCAATAGAAACCAATCAGGCAGATCTAGAGCATCTTCAAACACAGGAACAAGAGGAGGCTCTACCACAGTTCTAAAAACATCAGGGAACTCTAAGTCAACTAAACTTAAGGAACCTGTGGAAGTTGTACAGCAGCAGATACCTGGTTTTGCATCAGATGTTTTGAGGACAATGCAATCTGCACAGCCAGTACATCCAACTCAGCTTTTTCGGACAGTTCATGTGATGCAGCCAGTGCAATCCATCACAGAAGGACATGCAACTGTAACTAATAACATGCAGGATGAAACATTAAATTCCTCTATTCAGAATATAAGGTAAGAAAATGTAAAGGAACATTTTCACTATTCAGTGGCTATGTTCTATTTTGCCACATTTCTTTGCTCTTAATTCAGTTATCATGACCTGAACACAGAATGAATGATCAGTAACTTGGTCTGGTTTTTCTGTTACATTGTGAGTACTTTTGCTAAGAAACAGTATTCAGGAAAGTGAAGAAAATTGCAAATCTGAATTCAGCATTCCAACAGCAAATAATATTTAGTACTTTGAGAAGAAAGCAACAAAAATGTAACATTATTGACAACATACATTTCCATTTATTTGCCACCGATGTGGGAGTATTTTTGTGAGGTCTGCTTTAACAAAGGGAGTTATAGCATTTTCAACATTGATCCAAATAATGTGGGTTTACATTAATACTTTTTAAAAATAATTTTCTAGAGATTTAATTTCATTTTTGATGTATCCATACCCCTTATAATTTGTAGCATGTCACCTCTTCCCTCTTTTTTGTATTCTAATTATTAACACAGTTAATAACAGGACAAAGCATTACAATGACAACCCACTATCATTGTTGGAACAGCAACCAGTATGCTTCCATTCCTCTTCTGTTTATAAAAGATAGATATCAGTATGGTCTCCTGAGACTTTTATGTACCTGTAAACTAATAATGGGACATAGTCACATTGCAGTGTATCTTTTAATTCAGGGGTGGGGAACCTTTTTTGAATCGGGGCTGCTCATCTACAGAAAGATCAGTTAGGGGCTGCACAAGTGAAAAGCCAAAAAATAAAAATACGCCCCCATCTCTCACTGATGTGGCCCCCCGACTGAGAGAGGGAAAGACACTCCCCACATTCCGCTCGCACATCAGAGCTTGGGAGAGGGAAGCCTAGTAGATTTTGTCTGCTCCAGCCTCACGGTGGGCAGCATGGGGGCTTGAGCGGCAGCGTGGACTCCCCTATGCTAGGGGAGGCCTTAAGCCTCGGGGGCTGGATCCAGGCAAGCTAGGGGCCACATCTGGCCCCCCATGCCTGAAGTTCCCCACCCCTGCCTTAACTGATAGGTTAGACATTGCACAAGTACATTTGTTACTGTTTTGTGCCTTGAAGTCACTGGTGTTGTATTGACTGGAGAAGTCTCAAGAACAATCCCTTAGAACTGCATCTCACTGAAATGTTAATTTGGGAGTTGCAAGGGAGGAACCTTCTTACTTAAAATCTTTAAAAGAACAATACTGAGTTGGGTACATTTTTTCTTTTTTATATTTAGAATTTTATATTATGAAAAGTCCCCAACACTTCAGCCCCACATATTGCCATTAAATTACACTAGTGTTATTTCCCTCTCTCTCTCAGAAACATTATTCTATCAAATTCTCAATTACGTGAATAGACCCGTATGACTTTCTGTGATTGAAGCATGGCACTTGGGCAAATTTAAATCAGCAACATTAGTCTGATGGGAATCTGGTTTTGCAGTTTCAAGAAGAAGGGTTTTTATTCTTTAATCTCTCTTTGCTAAAACAAGAGTATTTCAAAGGCAAATGATAATTAAATCACCACTAATCTAAAAGGGGAAGAGGCTGCATCCAGAGTCCCATAATATCCAGGTTTTTAAGCATGGATGTCTGCAGCTGGGCCATTTAGGTCCCCCGAACTAACAGAATATAAAAGAATCAATAAGAAATTTTAAGGAGATACAGAGTAGTCAGGAAACTGCATTTTCCATATATGTATATATGAAGTGTCAGACCAAGACTTATCAGAGGGTTAGCCGTGTTAGTCTGAATCTGCAAAAGCGGCGAGGAGTCCTGTGGCGCCTTATAGACTAACCGAAGTGTTGGAGGATAAGCTTTCTTCCGCAAAGACCCACTTCGTCAGATGCATGTAGGGGAAATTTCCAGAGGCAGGTATAAATATGCAGGCCATATTTATCTAGCCTGATTCTGGCCTGCAATCAGTGAAATGAACTATATCCAAAGTGTTGCCAAATGAACAAAGTAAAAAATGTTTCTGTGATGTTTCAAGTATATTAATAATAATAAGTTATGTGTAAAATTAGTGGATAAAAACAGAACTATAATGGGACTGTGAACCATGCGAGGTATGTGGGTTACACTTGTATGTTCAGACCATTTTAAAATACACTTATGGGAGGGAAAAGGTACATTTGATCCAAAAGTTTAGATAAATGTGATCATGAAGAATTTGGCAGGATATAAGAAGAAAAGTAGAAGAAAGTATATTATAGAAAATGGGTGGCTGCCTGTTTTCCACAAAGCAATTCCTGAGGGAAATTTCCTTACCATCTAGATAAAGTTTTGAATGACAGTGTAGTGAATTAAACAGTAACATTTAGCATAAAAGTGAGAGACAAGTTCAAGTTAGTGTCTCTTGGTACTGTGTATTTTTAATATTTCTTCATACATCAAAGAGCTTTAAAGCCTATTTGCAAAGCTATTTAATGCCTTATAACCATATGACTTCAGAGAAGACTAAGGATTTAATTATTCACCAGTCTCAAAAAGTGACTCAGATAATATAGAGGAAACACGTACATGAAGAAATAAATGATGGAGGTCATGTATGTCAGGAGAACAATGCTAAGAAACATTAATAGAAAAATGGTACATCAATTTGTT
This sequence comes from Pelodiscus sinensis, assembly GCF_049634645.1. NCBI lineage: Eukaryota > Metazoa > Chordata > Testudines > Trionychidae > Pelodiscus > Pelodiscus sinensis. The sequence continues at coordinate 283,849,669 of NC_134711.1, read as the reverse complement.
GAGTAAGAGTGATACCCATACTGAACCATTTCAGGATTGTTCAGAAAATTTTTGCTAGGTAATCTTCAAGATTTAATCCAGCAAAAGTTGCAAAACTGCTTGTAGCTGTTTTAACATCCTGTTATGTTTAAAATATTTCACAACTGGACTGGGGGCTGTAGTTTTAAAGGAGAAAAGAGGAAATAGCAGTAAGGCTAATATGAACTCAAATGAAATAACAGAGCCCTTTAACACTGATTTATACTCCCATATTACAATGATGGGCAACTGTTTTTATTTTTTGAAGCATAATTTAAAAACATTTCTGTGAAATCTGTATTTATGCTTTGCTAGATACAATGACAAATCCAAAGCGCTCACTAGATTAAAGGGAAAAAATGTCCTGGTCTAGTGAATAATTTATATATAAAAAATTGTATAAGGCTTAGTAACTGATAACCAAAAAAGCAAGTACCAGAGCTGTTGATGTACTGAGGATCAACACTAGAAATACATGTTAAAACCCTCCATCTGATAATGGTGTACTAGATAAGGTGTAAAATTGTGGGGCAGATAAATCAATTCACTGGATGTTCCAGAATGTTTACAATTGGTCTAGCTCGGATCCCCAACGTGGTGCCCGCGGGTGCCATGGTGCCCGCCGGGGCATTTGTGCGCGCCCGCCGAATCATCTGGGCCGGCCCCGCCCCTGGCGCGCGGTACATGCGTGGTGCCTGCCCCGGGCACGTGGCGCATTGGCAGCCCCTGCTCTGGGCGCGCGGCACATGTGTGGTGCCGGCCCCGGGTGCGCAGTGCCTGGGCAACTCCACCCCGGACGTGCAGCGCATGAGTGGCCCCGCTCCCGGGTATCCGGCAGCCCCGAAAGGTTGGGGACCGCTGGTCTCGCTCATTAAAAAAAAATGTAGCTCAGGTCCAAATTGAAAATACCTAAATGTTCTAAAGTTTTACAAGGGCAGTCTTGATGATGTGGAAAACTATACTTAATTTTTTCTCAAAATGTACATTTTAGGGTCTCTCTGTAATAGGGATATGAACGTGTAATCAAGTACACAGTTAACTGATGAGCCTGGAGAGCTGCCTGTCCTCCTTCCCTGCACTGCTGCCATAGAGGCAGCAATTCAGAGAAGGAGGACAGGCAGCTCTCCAGGCTCATCAGTTAACTGTGTACATGATTACACGTTCACATCCCTATTACTGATATAGAGGCAGCAGCACGGAGGAGTAGGCGGGAGCCGGTTCAATTAGGGAGCTAGCTTTAAACTATTACACAGTTACATACTGTGAATTTTTTTCTGTGGTTACATAGTTAGTTAAATGCAATTTAACATCCTTACTCCCTAGTGAGATACTAAAGTTATTTTTCAGTTACATTTATTAGGGCTGTCAATTAATCATAGTTAATTCATATGATTAACTAAAACAATCACGATTCAGAAATTAATCACGATTAATTACAATTTTAATCAGACTGTTAAACAATAGAATGCCAATTGGAATTTATTAAATATTTTAGATGATTATCTACGTCTAATATATAAAGGAGAATGTTTGTATGTTTGTGCACTAATAACTTGGACACTATAAGAGCTACCGCAACCAAACTTTGCATGGGGTAACCTTTCATCCAGGAGAAGGCTTTAAGGTACAGGCAGTACCCGGGTTACGTCAGTCCGACTTAAGTCGGACCCCTAGTTACGAACGGGGGGGGTGCAGCTAGTGCTGGGTGCCTCCGGTGGCACGGGGGGCGCTTCCCCCCAGCAAACCAGGGAGACGCGGAGCAGCTTTTCTCGCCGCGGAGGACGCGGGCAGTGGGACCGGCGAGACGCGCCATGGTCCCGCCGCCCGCGTCCTCCGCGGCGAGAAAAGCCGCTCCGCGTCTCCCTGGTCTGCTGGGGGGGGGAGCGCAGCTAGTGCCCCTCCCCCCCAGCAGACCAGGCTTTTCTCGCCGACGCCTGGGGTAGAGCAGCTGGGGGGCTGCCGGATTTGTCCCACAGCGCTGAGGTGCGGCGCTACTGGACCAACCCAGCAGCACACCAGCTGCTCTGCCCCAGGCGTCCCCAAGTCAGCCGCTGCTGAAACTGATCAGCGGCTGATTCCAGGAAGCCCGGGGCGCAGAGCAGCTCTGCCTCCGGCTTCCTGTAGTCAGCCGCTGGTCAGTTTCAGCAGCGGCTGACTTGGGAACACCTGGGGCAGAGCAGCTGGGGTGCTGCCGGGTTGGTCCCGCCGTGCCAAGGGTCGGCGCTACCAGACCAACCCAGCAGCACTCCAGCTGCTCTGCCCCCAGCGTGTCCGATTCGGCCACTGCTGGTCAGTTTCAACAGCGGCTGAATCTGGACGCCAGTTCCGACTTACATGCAAATTCAACTTAAGAACAAACCTACAGTCCCTATCTTGTACGTAACCCGGGACTGCCTGTACTTTTGGACCTGATCGGGCCCGAGCTTAAGCTGTAAAAATAAAAAAGTAACCCGCAGTGCTGCGTTGAAGGGGCTGCCCTGCCCATCCTAGGTCCCGTGCCAGCCACCTGCGGCCCCTAGCGCCATCTGGGATTCACCCCCTCCCACCTGCGAGGTTACATAAGCGACCCTCTTTCCCCCCTGCTCCTGCGCCAGCATGAAGTGCCCCAACCCCCACACGCACAATGGTTTGGGCACCCGCCCTGCCCCGCGCAGCACCTGCAGCCCCAGGTGTGAGCTGGGGCGCCCCTCCCGCGTGTAACCTTCCCTCCACCTGGAGTTGCACCCCACCCTCCCGGGGATGACGCGGACCTATATTTTAATCCTTATAGAAATCAGTGCAACTTTTCTACCATTCAAAAAAAGATAATGGACTACTGTTTTTCTTCATTTTGTTTCTCCGGTTTCCTGAGCAACGCCGGGTAACTCCAGCTAGTTTTCAAATATATTGATTGCAATTACAAAACAATAAAAGTCTACACTACTACCTTTATAGTATTATTTTTATTATAAATATTTGCACTGTAAAAACGATAAAAGAAATAGAATTTTTCTCTTCACCTCATACAACTACTGTAAAACACTCTCTTTATTACTAAAATGCAACATACAAATGTAGATTTTTTTGCGTTACATAACCACATTCAAAAACAGAACAGTTCAAAATGTTAGAGTCTACAAGTCCAATCAGCCCTACTTCTTGTTCAGCTAATTGCTAAGACCAACAAGTTTGTTTACATTTACAGGAGATAATGCTGCCCATGTTTTATTAATAAGGTCATTTGAAAGTGAGAACAAGCATTCTTAGGCTAAACATTTGCATGCCCCTTTATTCTTCAGTCACCATTCTAGGGATATGTTGATGATGATTGTTAGAAAAAAATAATGTGTTAATTAAATTGCACTGAATTCCATGGGGGAGTTTTACCCACATACTATAATAGCAATGTTATAGCAGCCTTGAGTAATGACCCAGCACCAGTTGTTCTCTGTAAGATGAGTGTTTAAGCAGCTACCCAGGAGAGATTCAAATGCTGCCCAGTTGATTAGCAGAGCACCCACGTGTGTTTCTACTGATGGTGCGCATCCGCACATGCCTCGGTGCAGGTAACAAAATTTCTTCTGCACATGGATGGAAAAAATTAAAGGAGACATTGTCCAGCACGTGCTTGTTTTATGAACACTTTCATTGCAGTTTTGACAAAACACACAGAAGGTGGTACCCATGTGAGATTTCTAAAGATAGCTATAGCATTCAACCCATCGTTTTAAGAATCTGAAGTGTCATCCAAAATCTAAGAGGGACAAAGTGTGGAACATGCTTTCAGAAGTCTTAAAAGAGCAACATTCCGATGGGAGAAACTACAGAAGCCAAACTGCCAAGAAAGAAAATCAGCTTTGTGTTGGTGGCATCTCAGATGATAACAATCCAAAGTAGTTATGTGGATTTTTATCAGGCAGAATCTGTCACTAGCCTAGATGTATATCCTCTGGAATGCTGGTTGAAGCATGAGGGACATATGAATCTTTAGGACACTTGACATGTAACTTGCGACATTGGCTAAAACAGTGTCATGTAAATGTCTCCTCACTTTGAGATGACTTTATGAACAAGAAGTGGGCAGCATTATCTCCTGACAGGTGTATGTCTAACCTGCTCTTAGAATGTCCGGTGATGGAGATTCCACAACCTCTCTAAGCAATTTATTCCAGTACTTAACCACCCTGACAGGAAGTTTTTCCTAATGTCCATCCAAAACCTCCTGTGCTGCAATTTAAATCCATTACTTCTTGTCCTATCCTCAGAGGTTAAGGAGAATAATGTTTCTCCTTCCACCTTGCTACAATCTTTTATGTACTTGAAAACAGTTAACATGTCCCCTTTCAGTCTTCTCTTCTTCTAGACAAAAGAAACCCACTTTTCCAATCTTCCATCAGAGGTCATGTTTTCTAGACCTTTAATCATTATGTTGCTCTTCTCTGAACTTTTTCCAATTTGTCCACATCTTTCCTGAAATATGGCACCCAGAACTGGACACAATACACTAGCTGAGGCCTAATCAGCACAGAGTAGAACAGAAGAATGACTTCTGGTGTCTTGCTTATGACTCTCCTGCTAATAGCTCCCAGAATGATGTCCACTTTCTTTTTGCAAAGAAAGTGTTGACTCATATTTAGCGTATTGTCCACTATGACTCCTACATCCCTTTCTGCAGTACTCCTTCCTGGGCATTCGTTTCCTATTTTGTATGTGTGCAACTGATTGTTCCTTCCCAAGTGGACTACTTTTGCATATGTCCTTATTGAATTTCCTCCTATTTACTTCAAACCATTTCTCCATTTTGTCCAGAACATTTTGATTTTAATTCTCTCCTCCAAAGCACTTATAATCCCTCCCACCTTGGTATCATTTGCAAACTCTCTGTGCCAGTGGTGCAGCCCATCAGGGTAATTCACTGACGGGACATGAGACAGTTTGAGCCAGCATGTCCCTGTGGCCAACCGCTTCCCGCAGCTCTCATTGGCCAGGAACAATGAAGTGCAGTCACTGGGAGCTGCAGGGGGCCATCCCTGTGGACACTCAACATCAACACTATCTCACAGCCCACCAGTGTCTTGTGCTATTGTCTGAATCATTGATAAAGATATTGAACAGAATCAGACCCAGAACTGATCCCTGTGGAACCCTACTCACTGTGGATAATTACTCTCTGGGAATGGTTTTCCAATCAGTTTTGCACCCATCCTATAGTAGCTCTATCTAGATTGCATTTCTCTAGTTTATGCGATGTTAATGCTAGACAGCATAAAAAGTTTTTCTAAAGTAAAGATATACCGTGTCTACTGTTTTCCCGCCAATATGTTGGTCTGAGCAAATAGCTGAACAAGAAATAGGACTGAATGGACTTGTAGGTACTAAAATTTTATATTGCTTTATTTTTAATGCATTCTTTTACATGGTCTTATATTTGTAAGTTCAGATTTCATGATAGAAATTGTACTACAGTACTTGTGTTAGGTAAATTGAAAAATACTATTTCTTTTGATTTGTATAGTGCAGATATTTGTAATAAAAAATAAATACAAAGTAGACAATGTATATTTTGTGCTTTGTGTTGTAACTGAAGTCGATATATTTTAAAAAGTAGAAAATACCAACAAAATTAAATAAATAGTATTCAGTTAAGAGTGTGATTAATCATGATTAATTTTTAATCGCTTGGCAGCCCTAACATTTAGTCAAGTTGTCATGGGATAAGGGGGAAGGTCCTCTCATGGATTGATAACTAGTTAACAGATAAGAAACAAGGGAAATAAATGGTCAGTTCTCAGAATGGAGAGAGGTAACTAGTGGTGTTCCACAGTCCTATTCAACATATTTATAAATTATCTGGAAAAAGGGGTAAACATTGAGGTGGTAAAATTTGCAGATGGTATTGCAATGTAAATTAGCAAGATCCTGTGAAGCCACCTGCTTCTCTCCCCACTGCCCACTGGTGCCTCTGATAGAACCATCTGCTGATTTATGTTAAAAGCCATTGTTAGATAAACCAGCTTCAGCATAAGTGTTTTGCTTCTGTTCAAGGCCTAAGGAAATCTTCCACCAGTAATGTCTCCATGGTTTGTTCCAAATGGAAATCTAGCTAGGAGACTAATATACAGGTCATAAAATACTGTTGGAATAACTTGTCACTGATGTAATGCTCCCCAAAAAAGAGAGAATAAAGATAGGCAACAGATTAGTAGTTGCAAGGAGTGTCAGGTTTTGTTTGTTTGTTTGTTTGTTTGTTTAAAGTACAGGCTGGATTATGTCTTGTGATTCAGAGAAAATCCTTTCTTGAAGAAGGCATTGGTGAACAGTGGGCTGATGTGATCTCTGCAGCCTTTCACCAAAGAGGCTGTACATTCTTTTTTGCTAGTGATACCCCAGGTTTTTGTTAATGCATTTACGATTGGGCCAAATGCCATCAGGAAGAATGCTATGGTCATCGCTTTCCACTCTGATTTCAATTTCCTACAGCTGGGAAAAGACTGTCTCAGACTCTTTTTTGCTATTGTTTTAATTTCTCCTGAAAGTAGGATCAGAGCTGTTCACAGTGGGAGGCACTTGGGGCTTTGTGCAGAAATAGTTTGGATTGATGTAGTTATCTTTCTTTCCAGGACGGTTTTGCTGATCATGTTATAAGGTACTAGGGAGGAGGAAGAGGATTACTTAGGTATATCACTTAACTACAGCACAGGTTATTGGATTCACCAAGTCTTTTGCTATGTGAACTCAAACTACTTGACTTTGGGTGTCAAGTTTACGTGGTGGAGCAAGGCGCTGAAAGGGACATCTGAAGATCATGATACAATATGGGTACTGCACCAGTCAGGGAGTCAGGAGAATTAGGTTCTCTATGGGCTTGGTCTTTTGGAGCAATTAGTGCTTGGCAAGCTGTGGGGTAAATGTCTCATGCTAGTCTTCTGTGCACTAACACTCTGTGTGGACCCTGATACTACACATTAAAAGTAGCCTAGTATTCTATGAGCTACTTGATTTTGAAATGGGAATAGATCAAAGAACTCTAGGGAACTTTTAATTTATGGTAGCAGAAACCACATGGACAGGTGGTGTGTGTGGCAAAGTTCATAAGATAGATTTACACCCCAGCTTGCCATGCACAAGCTGTTTTAGATAGACAAGCATTTTGGCTCTCCCTTTTATTTAATGTGTGACCTCAGGCAAGGTGCTAGACAAGAAATTGGAAAATTCTGACCTTTCTTTGGAGGAGGGATGATAAGCCCCAATATAAGGAGATCCAGTCCCCCACCATCACCTGTGTATTCGTACGCATATCAGCAGCTCCAGTGTGTGTCTAGTCCCGTGTCCACCAGGGAGAATCCCATGGCTGTGAAGTCTTAGGTCTGCCTATTGGGGTCACTGATGTGGGATGCATTGCATGGCAGCAGATTCTCTTATTACATATCAGTGTTTTCTCAACCTTTTTTTTTTTTTTATAAAGTATCCCTTAAAAAAAAAAAAGTACCCCCAGTACCTATAGTTTTCAGACACATAATATTTTTTCTACCATTGCAACATGTGTGTTTAAACAACTTAATTGTAGCCGGACAGGCAATTAAATTTGTAGGTGTAAAAAGTACAAAAATAATAAAGTGCTGTAAAACTTAAAACAAAAATTCAGTTTTCTCCAAATTTCAGTTATGTTGACGTACCCCCACCCAGACTTCTCTCAAGTACTTCTGAGGGTACTCGTACCACTGGTTGAGAAACACTGTTATATATGACTATACAAGGGGATTTACACCAGTGAGTGTAGTCTGCCTTAACTCTGACATCTGAAATTGGCTCTTAATGGCATGTAATATGCATTCCACCTTCCTAACCCTTTCTGGATTTACATTGTATCAATCAATTGGATGAGCAGGGGAAAATCTGGGAAATGTGAATCTTTTTCCTCTTAAACTATCTGTTCCTACAGCTGTATGCTGAGTAACTTTTATGCTAAGTAGTGAATTCTTCTCAGTTGCCCTCTCTGTTTTTATCTTGCACTGTTTAATTGGCTTATTACATTGTGAAACTGCTTACCTGGGTTTGCAGAATCAAGACCTTTGTAGGATTTTCCTCCCCTTTTTTGGACATTAGAAGCTTCACAAATCACTATAAATAAACTTGTTTCTGTCACTTGTCAGCTAGTGTTTGCAACTTCACTATTCATCCCAGATAAGTGACACTGATATTGCACAACAGTAGATTATAATCCCGCCCAGTGAACCAGTAAATGGATTATTATCCTTTTCCTGCCAGCAAGCTGAAATGAGTATGGAACATGTCTCATCTTTTCCTCAGAAGTAAATCAGGATCTGTATTTTTTCAGCAGTATTTCCTCTTAGCCAATGTTGCTCAATCATCTTGTTTTTTAAAAGTAGCAGCCTCAGAAAAACACTTGATAATGTACCACTCACAGACTTGTACAGTAACATAAGTAGTAGTGATGGTAGAATTATAAATAGAGGAAAACATAACAGAAAATAAAGCAGTCTAGAAAAATTATAGCTGTATGGGTTTTGTCTGAGTAGTTTTGGGAATGGGAGCGGGGTTTGCTGAATGAGTAAAATGTTGGTATCTTTTCAGTATTATTTTCACTAAGGATGAGCAAATACATTTTTGGTCTGGGCTGGTAGACTTCAGTGTTCAGATCAGCCATGTTAAATGGGTTTATAAGTATGTAAAGTGTTGGCCTAGCTAGGAACAAAATCTACTTGCCCATCTTTACTGTAAACATCAATACATGTATTTCCATACAATACACACTGGCTACGTCTAGACTGGCGTGATTTTCTGGAAATGCTTTTAACGGAAAAGTTTTCCGTTAAAAGCATTTTTGGAAAAGAGCATCTAGATTGGCACGGACGCTTTTCCACAAAAGCACTTTTTGAGGAAAAGCGTCCGTGGCCAATCTAGGCGCACTTTTGCGCAAAAAAGCCCCGATTGCCATTTTTGCGATCAGGGCTTTTTTGCGCAAAACAAATCTCAGCTGTCTACACTGGCCCTTTTGCACAAAAGTTTTGCACAAAAGGGACTTTTGCCTGAACGGGAGTAGCATAGTATTTCCGCAAAAAGCACTGATTTCTAACAGTAGGAAGTCAGTGCTTTTGTGGAAATTCAAGCGGCCAGTGTAGACAGCTGGCAAGTTTTTCCGGAAAAGCAGCTGATTTTCCGGAAAAACTGGCCAGTCTAGACACAGCCACTGTGCATGGGCATGCACATCTACCTCAATCTCTACTTGATTGACTCCCTTCCTTGTAGCATCCCACATTCTATCTTTCCCTTCAGGTTCTCACAGTGCTCTCATTACTGTAATATCTGAGCACTCCAGAAACGCATTAAGCAATGAGACTTGTACAGAATGTCTTTCTCCCTTTTGTGATTTATACACATTCCAATTCACTTCCATTCATTCCTTATCTGCTCTATCACTGCTCGTCACCCTGCCTTGATCCCCTCCCTATTAAACCATCATTGGTCATCTCCATCCCATAAACTTCCCTTCAGTCTTTCTCCTATTCATGAATTATTTTCTGCCCCCAACAAATCTATTAACCAGGAGTCAATTTGGGAAAAAGAGATAGTGGAATTATTTCAAGTTCCACCCATAAAATAAGCTCTCCCCATGTGTGTGTCACTAAAATGGATGTTGCTCACCTTAGATTGAGTAAATTTGCAAAATGTCATTATTGGGATTTAGCTCCTTATTGACTGGGGAAAAAAGTAAGTCATGATATGTCCCAAGCATCACCCTTTTGTGGCATCACAATGCACATATGTGACCCTCCTTGTTTATTTCTTGAGGAATGTAATTTTAACATTCACATTTTACATTATCATTGCTGGTGTTGAAGTTAATGTCTCACCCAGATGAACAAGTAGTTCATTCCTCTCAAAGATATTATTCAGGTTATCTGCAGTCTTATCATTGCATGGATTACTCTGCGTTATCATTTTTTAAATTTCTTTGCAACCGCAGCAGCTAGGTTTTTTATTTTAAATGAAAGCTGAGATTCTGGAGAATGAAGTGAAGCGCTGGTATGGAGTATGGCCAGAGATGGGCTGTTTTGGAGCCCATGTATTAACTTTTAGCAGCTGCTCTTTAAATGTTCACCTTAACCCTTTCATCCCAGCTGAGTCTCTTACTCTTGGGGGAAATCTGCACCAACATTTTAAAATTATGCACACAATATTTGAAAATTATGCAAAAATCTGCATTTTTGTGGTCAAAATAGCACAGCATAATCATGCCTGTTTCAATTATTTTGGAATTTTATTTCAAAATATGTCAGCAGGTATGTCTGTAACAATACTAACCCCAGGAAAAGATTCTGGGGCGTGGGGTTTTTTTTGTTTGACAAATCAATTCCTTATGAGCCATATTAATACAGAACTTTGTATATGTTTACAGTATAGGACTGTATTTCCTGCACCTGTCAGAAGTAGTGCAAAGGCTTGGGGGCATCAAGGGTAATGGAGGAGCTGAGGGAGAGGAAAGGAGCTTAGGAATGAACCTGGAGGTGTTGGAAAAGGATTTTGGGGAGGGGGGAAAGGAAGGGATTGTTAGGGAGTTGGGAAGCCTCCCCCATGCAAACCCTGGCTGACTCCAAGCCTCTTCCATTCAGTCAGGCATGTCTGCACCTGTCCCTGCACCCTAATCCCCATGGCCTTTGCAGCCCCTCTCACATTCCCAGACTAAATACAGTCACCCCACTAGCCATTCTGAATCCTAGTCTGTGACCCTCCAGCAACCATGTGTGCCCTGCTAGCAGGGTGCTGTAATGAACTTCTATTCAAAGGGGAATTCTGCAGCAGTGGACATAGAATTTTGTATTTTCCCCACATAAAAAAACATTTTGCCTAAATGCTGCAGTTCCCCATTTTGCCTGCCAGAGGCAAAAAGTAAAAACTGGAGCACTTCTTAGACAAAATGTTTTTATATAGGAAAATACACAATTATATGACACTGACTAGGAATTCTGCACATACGCAGAGGTAGATTTCCCCCAGGATTGGTCTCCTCAGGTAGCAGCTGCCTTGGTGCCTTCCCGTCAGTCAAATTTCAAATCTTTTTCTGATGGCAGGTGCTTGCACCTTTCCTCCTAGCTGTTCCATTTGCATCTCCTCCTTTGCCATGGAGGCATGGGGATGGCTCTTGAGGTGTACCCCACACTAGAATTTTTTACCTTGAGTTAACTGGCAATGAACTGTAAATATTTTCACTGAGTGAAAGCTAGTGTGGCTGTGTCCCTCCCACCCCCCACAAATGTTTCTGCCAAGATATGTCACTTGGTGGTTTTCCGCACAAACTGTAAATTTTTTTAAGTGTGTAGAAAAGTCCTTAGGGGAGGGAGCCACTGCCACTGCTTCCCCCCTCAGAAGGCGAGAAGGATGTGTGGAGGACTGGAACTACTTGAGTGAAAACTGGCTGCAACTGCCTGAGGCTGAAGACAAAGCTGATCTTGGCTTTAAGCTGATTGAGTTGAGAGGCACATTAAAGGCTATTAAAACATGTAAATGGTATCATGAGCTTTCGTGGGCACAACCCTCTTCTTTAGTTGAATAGAATATTAAAGGTCCAGTTCCAAAATAAATAGTGTGTGTGTGTGGGGGGGGGAGTCAATTAGAATGTTCACATTACATAAATCTGAGAGGGTTCAGCAGGGGCCATCGTGCCTGCTTTGCTGCTGAATGGAGGAAAAGTGATTAGAACTCCCCCTACTGGAGTTTGCTGGTAATTGATGTGAAAGACTGGATTCGATGCCCAGTCTTGCTTGCTAAAACACAGCATGTACCAAAGGCAAGGCATCTCCATTCAGGACACAGATTTCTTTCACTAGTGACCCCTTTCAGGAGCTGTGCTGAGGGGTTTCAACTGGAATCAATTCCAGTTTGCCTTTTTCCTTCAAATTTATCATTTAAGTAGCCTGTGTTGCAAAATGCTTGTGCAGATCTGGGAACATTCTAACATTTTCCTGTTTTCTAATCTTAATAGGACTTTACAGACCCCAACCCAAGTTCCAGTGGTTGTTTCACCTGGAAACCAGCAATTGCATACTGTAACACTCCAGACAGTGCCTCTTACGACAGTGATAGCCAGCACAGATCCAGCATCAGCAACAACGCCCCAAAAATTTATTCTCCAAGCCATTCCTACTTCGCAGCCAATGACAGTACTTAAAGAAAATGTCATGCTGCAGTCTCAGAAGCCAGTTTCTCCTTCATCTATTGTCTTTAGTCCAGCCCAAGTTCAACAGGTTCTCACCAGCAATGTGCAGACCATTTGCAATGGGACAGTCAGTGTGGCTTCATCTCCATCCTTCAGTGCTGCTACTCCCATGGTAACTTTTTCACCTACCAGTTCACAGATGGTTGCTCATCCACCTGGCACAGTGATCACTTCAGTTATCAAAGCACCAGAAACTAAACAAACTGTTATACAAGGAATAATGAAAGAGGAGGTACCAGAGGACACAACAGATGACACTGAGCAATCAGAACAAAGGCTCCAGCACCAGCCTTTTGTGATGGTGGTATCCAATTCAAATGGATTCCCATCTAATATGCAAGTGAAACAGGAAAGTGAACAGTCTGAATCCAATTTATATTAATAAACAAAATCGCCGTGGATGATTATTTTAATAAATGTGATGGGACCTTTAAGGCTGTATATATTTGATTTGATTCTGAAGCAGATGTTACACAGCTACTTAACTTCTAAAGTTAATTGTTAGAAGTCATGCATTAGAGTTTTGATTTTCTGTTAAATGCTAAATGTTAACATATAAATATAAAATTATATAGTACTAATTTTTCAAAACACAAGCATGAAGGAACATGCATTTTATACTATGAAGATTCTCTTGGGTTTTTTGTTGTTGCTGAAAGCTCCAAATTTCTTACATATTATACATTTTCAGTCTTGCTAATTTACATTGCAATACCATATTATATCATTTTCTGTTTAATCTGTAAATGTCACAATTTACAAAACAACCATAGCTTTTTATAGAACAGCATTTTCATTCCATGTGTGTGAATCTTATCAAGATTACCAAATACCTATTGCATACCAATGAACTATGTCAGATTTTGTTGAATAATGGACAGAGGCAACCAAGCTGCCTCCTGTTGTTTTTTTGCAGCACAATCATTTGGGTGTGCAAAATAAGAACACACTCCCATTAAGAATACATAAAGCATTTATATATCCCAATAATGGGCAATTTCAGATCTATATTTTTATATGTACATATCAATATACTTAATTACAGAAATTAGTGGCATTGCTATGGGTGCAATTATTTCATACTATTTTGTGGCTATGAAGTTAAGCTGTCTTGCTTTTTATTTCAGACTTTTGTAAGGGGAACGTGAAATGTATACATTTGTGCAAGTGTTCTGAGATTAATACTTCAGAATTCCTTTTTCAATTGTAAATAATGTACATTTAATTTCACAAGAAAGTTTTTCAGCTAATTTGTTTCCATAGAGCAATTTTTGATAGATACAAATGAGATCATTATGTTTAGAGATCTAATTGTATTCATATTACAAAGTGAATTTGTATTTAAAGACAAATTTTTAAATGACAGAACCTACTGAACCTGGGTTCACTGTCTTTTGTATTTTTAATTTGTTTATTATGAAAATAAATCAAATGGAAATTTTTTTTCTGTGTTTAATCTAGAATTTTCTTGCCAATACATGAATACCTTGTTTCTGGCAATCATTTATATGTGATATGAAGATCTCAACTATATTGAATAATAGAGCAATATGATTTGGAACTCACTAGTAAATGAGTAGTTTAGGAATCAGTTCAAAAGAACTCGGGATGAGACACTGATTCTTAAGCTGCTTCAGAATGTGAGAGCAATGTACAGTACTGCTATAGGTAAAGGTGAACTTCAGCAGTTAAGATGAAGAATGAGTTAAATTCAGAAATTGATGTAGCATTGGGCACAGCTGGGTTAAACCTTGTCCCCTTATCCTCACCTGTGAAAGCCAGTCTGTTCCCAAATGCATAATTCTAGGACATCATTGGTACTAAATATTGCATGGGACTTCTGAGATCAGAGATACCCCAGCACGTAATTTTAATTTGCAGTTTTTTAAAGTTAAAATTGGTTTCCATAGCAAACCCCTTTACTAAGGAAGTATAGACCTTGGACATTTAAATTTACATTAGACAAAGTGATAGTTCAACAGATTTTGTATACTATTTGAATTTTAATTATCTTAAATCTATTAGACAAATCCAAAATTTTGAGAAGTTTTGTATGTTTAGCAAAAAGTTCATAACATGGAGTACTTCATATTCTCTCAGGAAGGAAACTATTTTAAAATAACATTATATTATTATTCTATTATTATGCATAATATAAAAAGCTTGCGGATTCACAACTGAACATCCCTAACCCATCCTCCATTGGATTTAGCATTAGATAGAATAATCTTAATACTTAGTTGCTCACATCAATTTGTGTGGTTGAAAAGTGCTTGCCCCTAAAATAAATCGTAGGAAAACATTAGTATTATAACTGAAACCTCTGTTAATTATATTATTAGCGGATACTTCATTATAAAAAAATGAAGTAACAGTTGAAATGTGGTAGGTACTTTAACTGCACACACAGTAATCCCCATCCCGAAGTCCTTATATTCCAACTAGACAAATGTAGTGGAATAGGCATTTTACAGAAAATAGGGGCTTTGATTGCTGAGCAAAACTGATGTGATACTTAAAATAAAAACCACTCCTCACTGTGACTGAGTCACCTTGTTATCCCCTGCCTCCAGCAAGAGGAAGGTTTACTAGTGCTGATTGGATGTCAGCCCCTTGATATGCCCAGTCTGTTAGCCACCCAAACAATTGCCTCAGGGCTCTGACGACCCTAACTTTTATGGCTTCTAAGGCCAGAAGGAGCTATTGTGATAATCTAGCCTGATTTCCTGTATAACACGGGCCATAGAACTCCCCCAAAATAATTCCCAAAGCAGATCTTTTGGAAACGTGTCCAATCTTGATTATAAAAAAAATTAAGAAAAGATCGGCCATACTGAGTTAGACCAAAGGTCCATCTAGTCCAGTATCCTGACTTCTGACACTGACCAGTGTCAAGTGCCCTAGCAGGAATGAACAGAACAGATAACCATCAAGTGATCCTACCCCTGTCAACCATTCCCAACCTCTGAGAAACAGAAGTTAGGGACACCATCCCTGCCCATCCTGGCTAATAGCCATTGATGGACCTATCCTCCATGAATCTATCTAGCTCTTTAATTCTGGACCACTAGTTACCTCTCTCCATTCTGAAAATTGACCATTCATACCTATTCTCCATTTCCTATCTTTTAACCAGTTACAGCCTGTCTACAGTGTCACCATCTGACTTGATGTGGTGGGGCCGAGCATCCCCACAATTACAGAGGAAGTCACCCATCTACCTGGATGCCTGGGCCAGGACCACAATATTGACAGTCATCAAGGGGAAGTTTGGATGAACCAAGCCCAAGGGTGTAGATAAACACCAGTGCCTCAGTTTCTTTCCTTTGTTCAGAGGGAGATCCCATTGTAAATAAAATCCCCCTCCAAGACACCAAGGTACTAGAAGAATATGCAGAGGCAAACAAGCTCTGCTTCACCATTCCAGTGACCTGTAAAATAAAAGACTATGCTACTAAGATCCCTTTGGCATCCAACACTGGGTTAGCCAAGAAATCTTGAGAAGCAACCTGATGAGACAACTGAGAATCATTATAGATCTTCTTAATGACCAACTCTTTCAAACAACAAACTGATCAATTTGGAGTGACTGCAACACCTCAGTGAGTGGCAGACCTTGAAGTACTTGAGGACATTGAGAAGCCGTGGTAGGAGGCTGATGTGTCTGTAATAGCTGAGAAGAACACTGAAGCATTTGCCAGTAACAAGCTCCACTGCAGCTGGATCAACACCGAGGTCCAGATCCCAGGCCATTGAAACACTACTGCTATCCTGCTGCAGCTGCTGAAGTCCTGAAGAGTACCATAACAGCCCTTTTGTAGCAAGGGGTGCTGATAGAATCTAAGAGTCCAAGCAGCTCTTCAATTTGACCAGTCAAGAAAGTGAACCAGAAGACTTGGTGCTTGACATTCGACTATTGGGAGTTTAACCGAGTTACACCCAGGTTGGCTCCAGTAGTGACAAAATACAATGAGATCATGGCAGTGATCTTAGCAGATGTCAAGTGCTTCTTGGTCCTGGACTTGTCTGATGCCTTTGTTAGCATCTCACTACACTAGTCATCAATGAACAAGTTTGCTTTCAGGTACAAGGGCAGACAACTAATGTTTACCCAGGTTCCACGGGGGTTCCACAATATCTTTTCCATCTGTCACCATTGTGTATCAGCAATGTGGAATTCCCTGAGGAACTGGTGTAGTATTCTGAGCTATGTGGATGACATTGATTGCCACTCCAAGCAGAGAACAGAATCTAAATAGGCTACAGGAGGTCCTTGGGAAGATCCAAAAGACAGTCTTTTTGATAAATCCAGCAAAATCCCAAATAGCTCAAGACAACATGACTTACCTGAAGATTCACTTGAATCTGGAGGAATGGAGGCTCAACTAGTAGTACGTGGAGCAGATTTGCAAACTTCCAGCCCCACATGATGTGTCAGGCCTTTGGTCCTTCCCAGGTTCTCCAGGGAGTTCATTGATAAATATGCTGAAACATCTAAGCCACTGTACCAGTTGCTTAGAAAGGGGCAAGAGTGGCAATGGGGGGAAAGTCACCAACAGGCTTTCATTGAGTTGGAGCAGGCTCTCTACAAGGCACTGGCCTTAGCCTACTCCAAACCTGATTGCCCTTGCTATTTGCAGCTGGGAACATTGCACTGCAGCATCAGAACAGTACTCTTAGGCTACGTCTACACTGGCCCCTTTTCCGGAAGGGGCATGTAAATTTCAGCAGTCGTCGTAGGGAAATCCGCGGGGGATTTAAATAGCCCCCGCGGCATTTAAATAAAAATGTCCGCCGCTTTTTTCCGGCTTTTAAAAAAGCCGGAAAAGAGCGTCTAGACTGGCCCCGATCCTCCGGAAAAAGTGCCCTTTTCCGGAGGCTCTTATTCCTACTTCAAATAAGAGCCTCCGGAAAAGGGCACTTTTTCCGGAGGATCGGGGCCAGTCTAGACGCTCTTTTCCGGCTTTTTTAAAAGCCGGAAAAAAGCGGCGGACATTTTTATTTAAATGCCGCGGGGGCTATTTAAATCCCCCGCGGATTTCCCTACGACGACTAGTGAAATTTACATGCCCCTTCCGGAAAAGGGGCCAGTGTAGACGTAGCCTTATAGAACCAAGAGATTGGGCTGAAGTCAGTAATTTATAGTTCCATGGTCATGAGCAAGGTGGAATAGCAGTTTGGTGCCTGTGAAGTGGAGGTGCTCACCTTAATTTGGGTATTCAGCCATCAGTAGTACTGTATCTGGTGGGAATGTCCCGTCTTCTTCGGGGCTTCCCACACCCTAGTAAGGTATGTCCTCTCTGCTTGAGTGAACGAGGGCCAGGTATCCTCCCCTTGCTTGGCCAACTGGACCCTTCATCTCTTAAACAGGGCCATCATTGCTCCAGGGACACAAATTGCTCCAGCTGAACACTGTGCCTTACGCATTATTGAATGAAAGCCAGAAGCACGAGTGCCTGCTTCCAATACCAGACCCAGTCACTGTGTCACCTATTCAGATCAAACCCAGTTTCAGTAAAACTAAGGAGCAAGGTTTAATTATATGAGCAGTAGATAGAAGAAGTTATTACCCGGATGACCGAAGTGCTGCAAGAGACTATCAAACCCCATTCGGTACAAGCTGTGGAAATAGTGGGTATAGCAGGGCTACTCAACTTTGGAATCCCTGGGGGCCACAATAATATCCACAGCACATGCCGCGGACCGCGATTTAAGTGTGGCTGCCTATACATGCAAATATATGCCAGCATTTATGCAAATATATGCAAATAGCTTATTTCATACTGACAGGCATGAATACAAAGATTAAGATCAATATTGGTTGATGTGATCAATAGATTTCTGGGTTTTTTATCTTTCTCCCTGAGTGTCTTTATGCTGCCTTCCAAAATGGAATTAGGCAATTCTCTCTAATTGAAAGGAGGCATGGGCAATCTGAAGTATCGAAGACACTAGAACAGTGTTGGACAACCTGTGACTTGTGGACCACATGTGGCCCATCAGGATTCTGCATGTGGGCCAGTTTGTTTACCCTTGCCTGTACACAGGGTTGCCAGATGACCTGCTTTCCATTCACGTTTTTTCCCCCCCCTCACAGTATTACTAACATGACACGCACATGAAGTGCGTGCTAATTGTACACAGCACTGACAGAGTTGTGCGCTCCCTTTACATCCAATCAAAGCGCTGCTTCTGTCAGCACAACCTGCAAATTCTTGGTACACAAGCACAGTTAACAAAACTACCCTATCCTGGAAGACTGTCTTGGTTACAACAATCTTGCGGCCCACTGAGATGAAGGCCTACTCCTGCAGATCACTCACTAGCCTAGGTTGCTCATTGCTACACTGGAAGTTCCTGGGAAGAATTACTCAGTCCACTGCTAAAACTGTCCACCATGTGTCAAATGGATGTTTCTGATAGCGTTTTGAAATTCATTTGTTGACCCTTCCACTTCATATTGTACTTTTTGTTTCAGTCATCTGAAGGATTATTGAATTATCTAAAAATCTGTATTTCTGTTGAATCAGGAACATCAAGCTTTTGAGGAGCATTTTTGGTAGATTTAAACAATTTGTGTATCATTGCATTTATATCAGTTCTTTGTATTCTGTTACATTTGCAGATATGACATTGGGGCATTAGTATATTTTTGATTGCACATGTCTTTGCTTATTACCAAACTAAACAAACAAAATATTGGGCATATGAGAAAAGTTCTTAAAGTTTAAATTGCATATCTTCATATTTAAGATATAAACTTTTGGTTCTTGAGAAATACCAATGATTCATTTTTAGTTTTTTCTCCAAGATGAATGTCTAGAATTGGTCAAAAAACACATTTAAAATATTCTTGAAAATTTTGATTAGCTTTTTAAAAAAACGGAATTGTAATTGTTTTTACCTGTTCAATGAATGACCATAAAGGTTCATTTCATTTGGATTACATCATAAATGTACACAGCAATGAACATTGCACTACTGTAGTTCCTTGAATGCCTCCCTCACAACCCACCGCCCCCCCCAAACACAGTCCTAGTCCCTCCCCCGGGACTTGCTGCGTTCCCCCCCCAACAGTTCCAGCTCCTCCTCCAGGCCCATTGCCCCCAAGAACAGTCCCAGTCCCTCCCCTGAGCCTCGCCAGAAGGCCCAAGCCCCATCCCCGCCCACGTCTGACGCGTGGTATGGAGGCCGCTCCCCGCCGGGCACCGGCCGCCTCCGGTACTGAGCAAGCAGGAACTCTGAGCCAGTGCGACCTCACGTGGCATGTACCTGGGGGAGGGGGAGCGCACGAACCCGCCACAGCCAATTACAGCATGCACCACTGCGCAGTGCAGCAGCATCTGCTTGCCTGGCACCTGCCGCCTCTTGCAGCTCCCCTACCCCCTCTGCCAGCCGGTAGCAATGAGGCAGGCAGCCCGGGAAGTGGTTCAAGGCACCGCAGTCTGCATGCAAAGGGGCCATGAGCTGCATGCTGAGTAACAGTATTACATGATGAGGATGGAGAAAAAACACCTATCTATCTGCTCAAAATGGATGCTCATCTGGATGCAGTGGAGTCTGCAGTCCACCAGTGGAATGCCTATCAGGTATGCAGCATTCCTGAAACATGCATGGTAACTGGCTTTGAATGCAAGGAAGACCTATGCTATGTAAAAGATCACCATAAAGATTCCACTGAGGTCTCCAAATTGAACCACCAGGCAAAAGCAGCAGCACTCCTGGGAGAAGAACATCTGTATACCTTAACACCTTCCTTGCCTATGATGAAGAACCAGAAGCCAGACATTGAGCTATGTGCCTAGGTAGACATCAGGAAGTTGCAACAGTGGTACCCAGATGTGCAAGGCCTTCTGAAGAAGGAAGAATGCAAGGGCTATGAGACATTCAAGGATAAATGTCTGATCCTAGCCTTATAGAAGAATTTTGAAGGGGCCCTCCTGGTCTTGGTGCTTCCATTGTACCTCCATAAGGAGATGGTAATCCTTGTCCAGCAACAGGGTCACTTTAGCACAGACAAGACAGAGAATAGGACTGTCCATGTTGCCTGGTGGCCAAACTTAGAATAAAGATGTGGCTATGGACATCCACTGCTGCTTCAGTTCTGCTGAAAACAATCACAGATAGCCACAATTTAAAAGGCCCATTGTAAGCTGAAGACCTATGGTACTAGATGCAAACAGACTTTATTGGAACTCTCCCTCACACTGGCTGTGAGAATCGGTATTGTCTAGCAGTGATCAGTATATTCTCCAAATGGATTGAGGCCTATCCTACAAATTTCACAGATCCTGGTCCTCTTAAACAAGACCTTTTCCCCAGTTCTCTGTGCAGTCACTGACTCAGGTCAAGGACCATACTTAGTATATGAGATAACTAGGATTCTTTGCCAGGCTTTTGGGCTCAGGCAGAGATTCAGGGTAGCTGATCATCCTCATAGCTCATACTCCCCTTAGTCCACATGGCAGAAAGGTCAACTGTGGCAAGTCCTGGCTTCACCCCCCAGGAAAACATGACAGGCAGGACAATGACAACAGCCAATCCCTAGATGAGTACCAACCTTGGTTAACTCCAGACAAATCTGAGAAAAAACTTGGCAAATATCAGTGCCATATTGTGATGGGGTGTGGTCACAGAAGATCCCTAGGGACTGTTTCCCAGTTTGCTGATAACGCCACTGACTATTACCTTCTTGCTCTTTGGGGCTCCCCACCACTCTATCCTGCTGTGCTGGATCCTCTGGTCTCCCTCAAACAAGGCACAGAATTTGGTTACCACCCTCCTGGAAAGAATGCAGAGACTGAACCACTTTAACTCTGGGAGATTTAATTCTAGGGCACAGCACCCAAACCCCAAATAGATCAAAACTCCAAATAAATCTGTCTTTCTCTGTGTAAAGTTTTACACTAGGAAAGCTCATGAGGATAGTCAGCTTCCCTTTCAATGAGAGATGCACACTGGTCATTCCCTCCAGGTAACGATTCTTTACTCTAGGCCTGATAGTAAAATGTTTTCATCAAGTACAAACAGTAGGATTTAAGTGGTTATAAATGAAAACAGACAGCTCAAATTAAGTTACTAAATTAAAAGGAACTGCATAGCTAATTCTAATTCACTAAAAAACTTACTGCAGATTCTTACCCTAAAGAGCTGTTCTTATTTCAGGCATAATCGTCAGGTCAGAGACTCTTTTACCCTGACTTGGGTCTCCAACCTTTTGTATCTTTTTAGGGTTTTCCAGGCCAGCTGAAGATAAAGGGCTTCCAGTTCTCATTGCTTAAATAGACTTTTCCCAAAGGAGGGAACCTGTTGTTCTGGCCCCCCATGGAAAAATACCAGGATCAAAATAGAATCCCAGTACCAGGTGGTATGGTCACATCTGTTCCTAGGACCAACCACTGCTTAAACTTACAAACAAGGTTATTTATAAGTAATTAAATTGATCATCATATCATTAAGGCTTGGGGGGAACTCTCACTGGCCAATTTAAAATGATAAAGTCTCATAGTTCCTATTTCTAACTTCACATATACGAATGATCAGGGCTCCATGATCCCAGCGAAAACCACTCGCCAGCCCCGCACTGTGCATGTGCGAGACTCGCGCTGTGCATGCGTGGACCGCCTGCAAATGGGGTGACTGGCTGAAATCTACTCACCAGGGGTGAGTAGATAAGCGTAGTTGTAGAGCCCTGAGAATGATAGTTGCCCCAAAATAAGATGTACAGATCCAGCTGATCATAACATTACCAGGTTATATGAGGTATTTTGTCCAAAGCATCTCCGAGTTATGAGTACTTCTATTCAGCAGTCTGGCCTTTCTCCTGTTGCTGCCCGAGGGAAGACTCAAACCGGTTTGGTGGAATGAGTACCTGAGTCTGAATTACTGCTCCTCTGAACGACAAGAGTATGAACTGGGGTGTATGAAAAGCTACAGCCACTCATCTGGGAAAGCCGGCATGCTGCTGCCCAAGTGGTGCAGGTTAGTTAGCAAATACTTCTACAGCTGCTGCTTGCTAAACTATCAGGCAAGAGCAAGCAAGGGCTGTGCACCCGCTGACTCAGGAAGAGAAAGCTCAGGCGGCCCTGCTTCAGTGGAGGAACCCAGCCCGGGCCGGGGGCAGTCCTCCTATTGGGCTAAGCCACGGCGTCTCAAACTTCATGACCCCACAGCGCTCATCGGACAACTCTTATTACCCGACACCAAGAGGGGGCAACTGAAGCCTGAGTCTGGGCCAAGCTCTGCTGCCCTGGGTGGCAGAGAAAAAGCCAAAGTCTAAGCCCCTCTGCACCGGCAGGCTTCATCCTCCCCAGCAAGGGGCTTGGTCCCAGCAGGTCTAGGTCAGCCCTGGTGCCCCTCCCCAGTGAGGGGTGTGTGACCAGAGGCCGCTCAGGGAGAGAGGGAACAGGCTGTTGAGTTTCCACGGGTGGCGCATGGAACCAATCGCAGGGCGCCCACGGATGGAAAAGACGAGAAGGAACATTGGTCCTGGCCCGCTTTTCGAGAGCGGCGGGAAAGGCCTGGGTAGGCCCCGCGGAGGCCCGTTCCGTTGCCATGCCAGCCACGGCGGGGAGGGGCAGGAGCGGGATGTGCCGCCTCCCGCGCGGGGGAGGTGTTTTACCAACAGGGCGTTCTCCCCCGCGTGCTGGCTACCAACGTAAGGCGGCGGGCGGGTGCCGAGCGCGTCGGCTTCGTCACGTGCCCCCCCCTCCGCGGCAGTTACTGGAGGAACGGGCGTGACGTCACCCCAACCTTGAGTCCCATCAGCCCCTGCGTGAACGCGCGCCGCTGGTTCCCCCTTGGGCGGGTTTGTTGTTGCTCAGATCGCGAAGGCCGCTGGTGGAGGCGGCGGCGGCGGCGGCGGCAGGATGGCGGCGGCCTTGGACCCGGCCCGTCCGCGGTGAGTCTTTCTCCCCCGCCACGTTTCGCGGCCTTGGCCGCAGCCGCCTCTAACCGCGCTGCTGTGTTGTTCCCTCGCCAGGTTCCCGGACGAAGACATCGAGCAGGACCCGGGGGCGGCGGCGCAGGTGAGAGGCCAGGCGGGAGGGCGGGCGGGTGAGTGAGAGGGACTCGCGGGGCGGGGCAGCGTGTTCGGCCCCTCTGGGTCTGCCCGTGTCTCAGCGGGTGGAAGCGCAGGTTGGACCCGAGCCGCAGCCCCGGCCGGGCGCTCGGCCATGTGGCTCCGAGGTGCGGCGCGCTGGGCGCAGTTCAGTAGTTCCGTTCCCTGGACTTTTTCTGCTTAAATGACACTAATGCCGGTGCAGATTCAAGTTCGCGTCTCTGTTACAGCTCCCGTGAGAAACCCTCCGCCCACTTTGGGAGCTAACGCACCCAGCCCCAGAGTGCCTGCAACGTAGACATGTCATAGAGTTTGGGAAACTGAGGCAGGCAGTGCCCAAACGACTCTCCAGCAGCCTCGCCGAGTTAGTGTTGGGGCTGGAATAAGAATCTAAATTTCGTGACCTCGTTTTCCCTCTATTGCTAGACCACAGTGTTTCTTCAGAGGGTTGTTTGTTATGGGAGAGTGCCCCAAAAGCTATTTTCAGCACTAGCATTTTTATAAGGTGCCAACTATGTGTGCTAAGTGTATTATAAGCAATGATAAAACCAGATCCCAAGTCTCAGTAGACTGCAGTTTAAATGGCGTACAGATGAGGTGTGGTTGGCAGCAAAGGATGCAGCGTGACAGAGCGATGGAGTTTTATACGTTTTATGCATGACTATAATAGTTTTTAGTTACTTTTAGTCTACACCATCACCACTTATTTGAAAGGAGATATTTGCATTAGGTTATTTTGGAAGAAATGATTTTCTGACGAGAGGATAGATGCGTATTAGGCAGTAAAGGAATAGATTTCAGGTTTTGGAAGCGCACTGTTTCGAAACAGTTATGCCTAGTTACCACTGGCAATAAAAGTTTTATACATCTTCTGTATATATTTTAGTTATAAGCATATATTAGAGTGAAAGGAGCATCTGGCATCTATTATCCAAAGCTCCATGTCTGCTTACACTTTAACATGTGCATAAATTACACAGTTCCTTTGGAGTGGGATTACTCACATTACTATATAAATGTAAGATGTGCAAAGATCTAGGTCCAAATTTGTAACTAGTAATGTTGTTCATGTGTCTACACAGTAAGATGAATATTTTTACTCCAGATGCTAATCATGTATTTCCTTGGTTGTCACAAGGCTGCCTCTTTTAATTTAGATACTTGTATAGCAAAGGAGTCTATATTAACTGAATAACTACTCAAAAGCATTTGAAAGCAAATAACTGTCTCTGTCCTGAGCCTCTTAGAGAAATGGTATAATTAGTTAATTTTGTTATATTTATGCAGATAATTTTGTCACTTGTGAGGAACATATTGAGGAGAGAGCCATGTCAAAGGAGTATATTTTGAATTTAGTTTTGAAAATCTTGTCACTCTTGTAGATTTTCTGTAGTCCATGACTTTTTTTCTTTGTGTGGAAGATCTGCAGTGCTTGTAAGTCTCCTACTTCTGATCTACACTTTCAGAATTAGGGTACATCTACACTGCAACATTATTTTGAAATAACTAGTGCTATTCCAAAATAACTTAGCCCACATCTTCACAACAGGCAGTTATTTTGAAATAGTGTCAAAGTACTGTCAAGCTGGAAGCCTTCTTACTCTATCTCCTGTAACCCTCATTGTACAAGGAGTAAGGGAAGTCGGCAGAATAGTGCTCTATTTCAGAATAAGTGCTGTGTAGGTGCTCCCTATTTTGGAATAAGCTATTTCGACATAAAATATGCAATTGACATCTCAATTTGCGTACCTTATTTCAATTAAGCCCTGCAGTGTAGACACACTCTTAAGAGTCGACTGTACCTGCTATGGGAAGTAGGGATGTAAGCAGTTGTCCCCTGTCCCCTCCCGCTTGCTCCCTCTATCAGAGAGAGGCAGGGGGGGGGGGGGGGGGGGAAGCAGGATCCATTGCTGGAAGGAATTTTCTTAAAAGCTGGTTCACCTCAGCGCTGTATCTGTAGGGAGAAGGGACAGGAGTGCAGTGGGGAACTGGCAGCACTTCCACTTTTGAAAGGTTTCAAAAGCAAAGTGTGGCTGGGAGCGGGGATCAGTGGCCAGTGGGGACTGTTTGAGTCCTCAGCTCGCTCCAGGTTCTCCAAAGCACTTTTGCTTTTGACATCTCAATTCTACGTTTCAAAGGTAGAAGCACCGTTATCGAATAATCGTTGCAAGTTACGTTGATTATTCTATTAGTTGATTAATCTGAATTTAACATCCTTAAATGGGAAGTCAAGTAGATGTAGAAAGAGGCAATTTCGCAAGTTGCTAGAGGGCTTTGAGTGTCAGTACAGGCACACTGAATTGTAGTTTCTATTGACTGTCTTTTGAGTATGGGGCACGAAGGACCAGGGTGATTGGTTCAGAAATATATAGCTACAGAAACATATAGCTAAGCAATCAGACTGTTACATCTTGTAGATGCTGGAGGTTTTTCAGTGTGTGTATTCATTCCTAGGCATTTTATCCGGGAAGGGTGGGAGAATACCTCTTACAGTTATAAATGCTTTCAAGGCTGCTACTTTAGTCTCAGGATGGCATTCATGTAACCAGGTCAAATTCTTATTTATTTCTGTAATGTGTTTGGTCTGTCCTCCTTTCTCCTGGCTCTCTTTGTTGAAATATAAGAGTTCATTGCCACATGTTCTACTCTGTGTTCATGTCCTCTGAATACTGTTCCATGTTGAGGTACTATAGGTAGTTAAAAAAACAAGAACAAATTTTTTTTTTTAAATACTGGGAGTCCATAGCAGAAGTGACAAAATAACCAGCAAAGAGCTAGCGTATTTTATGCATGGTACTGGCTGGTTTAAATTCTGCCAAAGGACTCTTGATCCACTTGCTATTGATGAGATTTCTGCTTTTATAATTAAAGGAAAAACACGCGCAATTGGGTCCTCTTGTGGCCTGAAATTTCTAATACTTTGTTGTCCTCCTTCACTCTCTTGTTCCTCAATTACATGGGATAGCCAAACCTTAAATTGTAAGCTCTTTTACACAGGGATTGTCTTCTTTATGCCCAAATAAAATTGTTCTGCATATTTTGTGCTAAGTAGCTGAGGTGCCAGATTAGGATCTAGCAAAGTAATTCAGAATTATGGAGATTAACTATCCCTTCAGAGAGCAGTACAAGACTTAAAATATTCAGCCAAAGCTCTACCTTGTAAGGTTATATCTGAGACATCTCTTTCAAAATGTATTTATTTAAAATATTTTTACCCCTCCTCTCTATTTAAAATATTCAAGGTGGCTTACACAATTTTTAAAAACACAATAAATGTTATATTAAGTAAAATACAAGATGCAAAAGTGGGGTGAACATAAAACCTGCTAAAACACCTTAAGAGGAGGGGGGCCCCACACCCAACACCAATAAAAGCACAGGTAAAAAGGGTGGTGTTGGCCTGGCACCGAAACATTGCCAACTTTGGTGCCAGGTGAATGTCCCAGGGGAAAGAATTCCATAGCTGAGGGTTGAAGGCTGAGTATTTAGTATGGTGAACAGGTATTGCTGCTCATTTGTGAGAGTTATAAAATGGTCTATGCTGCATACACACGAAAATGTGTACTATAACTTATTTGTTCAAAATGTGTTTGCTCTTTTTCATTAAAGTCATTTGAATAAACCATATAAGTATGAGTCAACCATATTTTTGACTTTGTTAACACTAAGGCAAAGTGTTTGAGGATCAAAACTGGGGAATAACCAGGCATTCCAGTGAGCTCAGAATATTTAGTAATATTTAGCACTTAAAGCAAAATTGTGCTAATTAGTGGTGTTGGATTTTTTTTTCCCTGCCCTAGGAACAATTTCACTGTGGGCTACTCAATGGGTTCTGTTGTTGCAGGGATTTACAGAAACTGTCATTTTAAATTTTTGTATTTGGATTTGCAGAAGCTGACAGTGGCCTTGGAACAGAAGCCAGATGATGCAGTATATTACTGTCAAAGAGCTTATGCTCATATTCTTCTACAGAATTACTGGGGTAACATATCTTAAACAATACTGTTTATTCCTTTAATACCATACTATAACATTCCTTACAGAGATATATCTTAAAATTAAAGTATAGTAATGGTCTTAAACATTTGTAATTTTTAATCAAAGCAACCCACATTTGCCACTAACATAGCTCTTCTGATGACTGATGCAGTCCTAACTTTCTATTTAACGTATTAAGTACATGAATACAATAACATTATTTCAAGTTATTGCTCAGTTACTTTAGGCTTTAGGCCTTAAGATTTCTCCATATTTTATTTAAAATGTTCCATCAAAATATGGCTTCACGGTAGAGACTTTGAATTCTGTCATGCAGTAGAAATAGTGCACCTTTTCATATATGAAACAGGAATGTGAATTTAGAATTTTATTTTTTTATCTATTGAAATTGTAATGTGTAGAAGCAGAAATATAACTTTCAATATGTTCTATTTGAGAAACACCTTCTAAATCTGTGGGGTCCAACCAGTTAGGAAGCAGTAGCCAATACGGTGGCTTGTACGTGGCCGGTTGAGTGTGGCTAGTTGGCTAAATAGTCACATGTGGCTAGTGTGTTGGACACCAAGGTTCTAAATTGTTCTTTCCGTATCTGATTTAGTTCTTAAACACAAACAAAGTCAGTCTTAAATTTGGAATATAATTGGCTTTGGAATGCACATTATAAACTATTATACTCCTGGGGTAATTCTGCCCTATAAATGTTAAAATTTGAGCCAAAAAATTAAAAATCTTACAATATTTTAAAATTCTACACATTTTATTTGTCAAAATAACACTACAGGCAGTCCCCGAGTTACGCGGATCCGACTTATGTCGGATCCGCAGTTACGAACAGGGATTTCTTGCCCCGGAGGACTGGAGCAGCGGGACACCTGGTCCCGCCGCGTCCGGGGCGAGAAAAGCTGCTCCCCGTCTCCCTGGTCTGCTGGGGGAGCCAGCAGACCAGGGAGACGCTGAGCAAAGCCGCTGAGGACCCGGCCGGACCCGCGGTGCTTCCAGTTGATCTGGAAGCGGCTGCGGGTCCGGCCCCGGGTCCTCCGCCGCTTTGCTCAGCATCTCCCTGGTCTGCTGGGGGGGGACGCAGCTAGTGCCCCCCCAGCAGACCAGGGAGACGTGGAGCAAAGCTGGGGGCCTGTGGTAGAGCAGGTGGGGCACTGCCGGTTGGTCCCACAGCACTGCTCCTTGGCGCTACTGAACCAACCCGGCAGCACCCCAGCTGCTCTGCCCGAGGCGTCTTGATTCAGCCGCTGCTGATCAGTTTCAGCAGTGGCTGAATCAGGATGCCTGGGGCAGAGCAGCTGGGGTGCTGCTGGGTTGGTCCAGTAGCGCCGAGGAGCAGCCGCGCTACTGGACCAACCCAGCAGCACCCGAGCTGCTCTGCCCCAGGCGTCCCCAAGTTAGCCGCTGCTGAAACTGACCAGCGGCTGACTACAGGAAGCCCGAGGCAGAGTTGCTCTGCTCTGGGCTTCCTGGAATCAGCTGCTGATCAGTTTCAGCAGCAGCTGACTTGGGGATGCCTGGGGTTCTTAAGTTGAATCTGTATGTAAGTGGAACTGGTGTCCAGATTCAGCCGCTGTTGAAACTGATCAGTTTCAGCAGCAGCTAATGCCAGTTCTGACTTACATACAGATTCAACTTAAGAACAAACCTACAGTCCCTATCTTGTACGTAACCCGGGGACTGCCTGTATATGGTTATGCCAGCTTGAATTATCTTGTTAGTTTGTCAAAATACTTGTCAGCAAGTGCATCTATAGCAATACAGAAATTTTTTTCCTCCGGGAACAGAGAGCTAAATAAATCTTTATAGCAACCTGGTTCTCTACCCTTTTCTCCTCAAACCCAGATATTCAGCCCTGCCCCAGGCCAGCTCATGCTCAACTCTCTGGGCCAGACATTCATAGACACTACCCCTCAGAGCCCAGGGATCTAGAGGGAGAAATAGCCAGGTGCTGGGTCCTGGACTTACATAGTTTCCTGCATGCCATCTCTGTCCTTCAGGGTGTGCTGGGAACTGCCATTGCTGGGAATCCTCCAGTTTTCTTCCCTTTTCCCTGGCCTTGTCGTCTATTTGGTGCTGTGCTCTGCTGTCTGGTGACCTCTGGTGGCAGCAAACATTTTTGCAGTCCATTTCAGTGGAGGGGAAAAAGGGGAATCTGCATACCCAACATTAATTTCTCAATTCTGCATCATGTAGTGGTGCACATGAGAGTGGTGACAATATCATTAGCTAATCGCTGTACTTGATGCTCATGACTTTTTGCGTAAATTAAGAAAACTAATACTTGACATGCTTCATTTAAGATGTAAAAAAGGAACTTGGACATCTAACTATAGCATTAACCTCAGGCTATTTTTCACTTAAGCAATGCCTTTAGTAAGTGAATTACTTTTTGTTACATCTGACATTCTGAATTTTCTAATTCTATATTCTTCTTCAAGTCAAATACAGCATTAGGGCAAATTAAATTATTCTTACTGTTTTTAGAGCCAGGGTAACATACTCTACATTTTTTAAGAAGTGACTGCTTATTTGCAGGTTTTGTGCTGTATTTCTGAACATGTGAGATTATGAGTGAATATTTAAGTTGGGACTGAATTGTGTGTCTGCCTTTTAGATTTTTGGTTTAAGATATGTAACTGGAATAATGCAATTTTTCAGAGGCTAACATGCAAAACTGACTTTCTACAGATGCTGTTGCAGATGCAAAGAAGTCCCTAGAACTCAATCCTGATAATGCCACAGCTTTTCTCAGAAAAGGGTATGTAAAGCCACAAGTAGCAAGTTTCTACTTTCCATTTATCATATATATATTTATCATATGATATAATATTTTAGACTGCATCTGTCTGTGAGTCCATCTGTCTGTGTCTGAGTCCATTTATTCAAGAACTCCTCCTAAACAGTAAGAGTTAGGACCATTAAATGTGGCATGTTCAGCTTTTTCTTACCTTAATTTAAACCAAAGTGAGGGTTTGGTTGTGTCCAAAAAACAGGAAGTGCTGGGAATGGAAGACTATTTTTCATAATATGGAGAGGGAGGGGGCAGAGAGCAGAGGGATGGCATAAAGGAGGGGCACAGAGAGGAGTGATGCAGTACAGAGAGTGGCCACTGGCAGCAGCTATAGCACTAAGAGTGGCCATCGGGGTGGAGCTCTTCCATCTTGCCTGCCAGCACAGCGGTAAGGAGCCTCTCTGCCCCAAGTTGGAGCCTACCCCTGTGGGTGGGGGGTGCTGGATTAGAGGCAGTCTCAAGAGCTGCTTCCACCATCGCCAGAGCCTGCAGGCTGGGAGCACACTGAAGGAGGGATAGCCCCTGAAGTCTTGCCCCTCTCTAGACAGACCGCAAGCTGTAGAGGGAGGCTGCTGGAGGGAACAGCCCCTAGAGCCTGGCCTCCATAGACAGCCTGCTGGACGTTGGGTGAGGACCCATTGGAGAAGAGGGCAGCCCCCCAGACAGCCTGCAGGCTGGGGCAGAGGGGACTCCTGAAGGCTAGCCTGGCCACCTCATGGAGCAGCCCCCCAAACAGGCTGCAGGATGGAGGGCTGCTGAAGGTAGCCCCTGAAGCACTGCCCCCCAGATCAGCTGTGGGGTTGGGAGAGGCAGCTGGAGGCCATGGCAAGCTCACAGAGTGCTTCCCCCCCCCCCCCCCCATGGGCTGCAGGATGGGTGGGGTAGCACTGCCCTAAGCCAGGTCCCCCCTAAAACAGCTGCAGGCTGGGGTTATGGCAGCAGTCTGGGAGCTGCCCTGCATGCAGGCTGCAGGCCAGGGTGGGCAGGAGCAGTTCTCCCCAGTGAGCTGCGGGCCAGGTAGGGGGTAGCAGCCTGAGGCCAGGCCCAGCCTACTGAACCCAGCCCTCACCTGACAACGCACAGACTCAGATTCCCCCCCCCCCCCCCCCCACACACACACACACCGGGGTGGTCTGCCTTCCAAGGACTTTAACCTCAGCTCACTCCCACGCTCTCTCCCCCCCCCCCCCCCCCCGAGGAGCTGCTGCAAAGCAGTGTCACCCTCACTGCCCTAGGCGACCCTGGTAAGTGTCCCCCCCCCCCCACACCTCCTTGTATTCAGCCCCCTGCCCTGAGTCCTGCACCTCCATCTTCCTTGACTTCTGCAACCACACTTACTTCCTCTGCCCTGAGATCCCCATCCTCTGCCTTGAGCCCCTCACACCTCCCAACCCTCTGCCCTAAGCCACCCACACCCTGCCTCTTCTTACTCCTGATCCCTCATTCCAGCCTTTGTTTTCTTTTTTTTAAAAATACAATAATTTAAATAAAGCATATGTATTTTTCATTTATTTTTCAAAAAACAAAACCCACCTTCAGTTAAAGACTCGAGCAACATTGGGTACATCTGCTAATTTTTAAAAATATATTGTTGTGCGTATTCTAGCTACAGTTAGCATCATATAATAAGTCTCTTGCCCTTTTATGGAACACAGGCTAACTAAGTTAGTTGACAAGGCTCAGTTTCAGGGAGGAGTGGGTGCAGAAAGTTTTCTTAGCTGTAATTATTTAGATCTTCATAAGATAACTGTTGGACAATGGCATGTTATAGTTGACACCACTTTTACTCTTAATTTTGGTGACTCACTGAAGTGTTTGTAATAAAGCTCTTGTATTAGTACACAGTGTGCCAAATTCCCCAATGTGTCAACATTTTCAGTATTACCCTGTTCTAAGCATCTCAATTACATTCATGGCATATTTATAGCTTTTATTCAAAGCAAATTTAATAGATCACACTTTCCCACCCAGATACAGTGTAATGTAAAATATCTTCTGCTCAGCGGAAGTGTGAATTTGGAAATGTAACTTCTGTTCTTTGGTTTTTTTTTTGAATGTCAGGATAGGTGAATACCATATCAAAAACTATACTTCTGCTCTTGAGTCCTTCAAAGAAGGACAGAAATTGGACAGTAAGTATTGAAACTACACTTTTTGCACACTAATCAGTAAAGCTATATTTTAATCAAGTTTTTAGTAAGCCATGGACAGGTCACTGGGCGGTAAACAAAAATTCGCAGCCAGTGACTTGTTGATGACTTGTACTATAGACCCCTGAATCTATCTTGGGTGCTTTAGATTAGGAGGTAGCATGGGTGGGGATGGGGGTTGTTTGCCCGCATTGAAAGGCTCCCTACCTGGCTCCGTGCAGCTCACTGGAAGCAGTGACATGTCCCTATATTCTACAACCAATGGAAGCTACCACACCTCTGCCTCGGAGCTGAGTAACATGTAATTGCTTTTGGGGGGTCCCCCTGAGGTAAGTGCTGCCTGGAGCAATTATGCCCTTCTGTCCTGACACCCTGCCATGAGTCCCCTCCCACACCAAAACTCTTGGTGGTTGCAGGAGTCACGGAGGTCCCAGAAAGTCACAGAATCTGTGACAGAGTTGCAGCTCTACTAATCAGTAAATATTTAAAAGCTTCAGGTTAAATTAAAGAACAAGATTTTTCAGAAGTGACTAGTGATTTAGCTGGGCATCCAAAAGTTGCGATGCCTAAACGTGTCAACAGGCCTAAATTTCACAAAGCACAGAGACCCACTCACCTAAAAATTAAACTGTTTTAAGGTATCTAAAATTGACCATGAAGTATCAGTAGCCACTTCTGAAAATGTAAGCCCCTGTGTCTCAGTTCCCTGTATATTAAAAGGGGATATTTCCGTGCTTCAGAATTGATTTACAGTGTACATTGTAGATAAATTAAGGAGTTTGAGGTGCTCAGGTACTGTGGTGATGAGCATAATAGAAAAGCCTGCACACAGAAAGAATTATTAGGGATGTTAAATTGCGACTAATCAGCTAGTTGATGGACTATCCATTGACTACGTGATTAATTAACAAGGAGGGGACATTCTCTACCTCTTCTGTGGCTCTGCAGTTTAAATCTAGCACAATCTGTGTATGCAGAAGCTTGGCTCCTACTGCATTTGAACTGCAGCAGTGTTAGCTCCCAGGGGTGGCATGAGTTGGGACTAAGCAGTCCCAGCTCGTGTTGGCCCCAGGAGCTAACCCCACTATGCCCTTGCCTTTTAAATGTAGTAAGAGCCTTATGGCTCTTACTACATTTAAAAGGCAAAGGCACAGTATTCAGGTACCTGAAGCAAGAGGGGACTGCTTCAGTCACCGCTTGCGCTCAGGGTCTTGCACTGAACCTCTAACTCGCCTGCTGTCCCTTCCCCCAGCACTGTGGAGACAATGCTGTGGGAAGCTGGCTTTTAACCTGGATTTCCCCAGCACTGGCTCCTGCCCCTCCCTGCCCCCCCCCCCCCACTCCCGTCCCTTGCTGCCTCTGAGACTGAACTACCTGGTAAACCTAGGCTTATCGGGTAATCAACTATTCGATTACTCTTTTACATCCTTAATTGTTATTACGCAATATGAAGCGTAAACTAAGTAGAACATAACTTTCTCTGGACAGTTTCTTGGTGTTTACGCACTCCAGGTATATATCTGAGCTCATAAAAAAAGCTTGTGACTTTCTTATCTTAGATTATACTGAAAGCCATAGAAGAGTGTTTAATGTCATTTGTTTTTCAACTCTTAACTAACCTTTTGGTAGGGGGTAATGGCCTAGTTTTCTGTCATGTGGCATTACTAATACATTAATCTTTGGATTCCTGAACTCTTAAATTAGTGAAGTATGTAGCTTTTGAGAAATTGGCCTTTTTCCACACTATGGAAGGGTTTGGTCAGTGTAGTCTTGATAAAATGCAAGGCAGTTCAGAATAAAATGATTTCTCCAAGGTAGTTGCAAATTCTCCCCAGTGCGCGTGCGCCCCCCCCCCCCCCCCGTCCCCGTCCCCATTTTTTTAAACCCCATATTTTTCTGAGGCAAAGGGAGGAACATTGAGAATTTAAAACCCACAAATTCCATGAGAGAATAAAACACACACAGGGATTTAAGAACTGTCATATTAGATGAGATTCAAAGCCCATCATATATATAGTATCCCAGTGTCTGTGAGTCTGTAACGCTGACGTACACAGCCATGCCCCCTGGCCATGTACGTCAGTGCCCCGCCTCCCTTCCCCTTCCTCCGTGGCGGCTCGGCCAAGAACTGCACCGCTCAGGTGGGCGGCAGCAGGGGAGTAAGCAGCGGCAAGCGGCTGTTTGGGGTCCGTGCTCCCAGGGAGCTTGCTGCTGCTTGGTCCCCGGCCGCAGCCCAGCTAAGCGGTGCAGCGCTCGGCCGAGCCGCCACAGAGGGAGGAGAAGGGGGGCGGGGCTGTGTACATCACTGCTCCCCCTTTCCCTCCCGTTGTGGCACTTAACTGAGTGCTGCGCCCCTCAGCCAGGCCGCTGCGGGAGAGCCAGCAGCACAAGGGGTCATTTGGGCTCTCCCACGGCGGGAGGGAAAGGATGGGTGGGGCAGTGATGTACCCGGCCCCGCCTCCTGGCCATGTACGTCACTGCCCCGCCCTCCTCCCTCACGGCAGCCTGGCTGAGCAGGCAGCACTCAGCCAATCGCCACAGCGGAAGGGGAAGGGGGGTGGGGAGAGAGAGGCAGGAGCGGGAGAAGAGAAAGAAAGAGATGGCGAGAGAGGCAGGAGGCGGAGGAGAGCTGAGAGAGAGAGAGCGCGAGAGAGAGCGCGACCGACGTGGAGGAGAGACCTGAAAATCCTGTCTGATGACAGGCTAATTGGCTAGTTTAATTAGTATTAGGGAAGTTAAACATTGATTAACTGTGTAACTGTTGAAAATCTCATTGGTTACATGCTGTGGGCTCTGGAGTACGAAGCTTAAATAAGCTTTATACTGCAGAGTCCTCAGTGAAGCCTCCCCAGGAGCAAAGCTGGCAGGGCCTGCCAGCTCTGCTCCCAGGAAGGAGTCTACCCTGCTGCAGAGAAGCTGCCACTCTGGCCGGCAGGGGATGTTTGCTATGCTTCTGGGGAGGAGGTTTCTCTGCCACAGAGAAACCACCCAACAACCCCGGAAATTCTGTACCCTCCTCCACCCCGGGGCTCCTGGTCAGAGTTGCCACTCCTCTTGCCCCACACCTGCCCTTGCTGCCAGACCTCCCTATCCCTGGGCTCTGTGTGTGGTTCAGCAACACAGTCTCAGTTTAGGGAGGTACAACCTATATGAGAGGCTATGACTATGCTAGGACTTATGTTCATATAACTACATAACTTAGGAGTGGGGGAAAAAACAAGATCACAACCATAAGTGATCTAGCTATGCTGGTAACACAATTAAGTGAAGATCAGGCCCAGTAATCCACAACTCCACTCTATTTGTCAAACATCAGAGACCTCATCCTGTAATTTTGGGCTTCTAGAAAATTATCTCCCTATTCTATTATTTAATAGACAGCTAGAGTTTTGATTTCTCTTCCCTGTTAATTTTCTAATACAACTTTAAAAACCTAGAGGAATATATTAGGTTGGGAGTCATCTGTTAGCTTTTAGAGAGCAACCCAGAATTGTGAGGGGGGGGGAGGGGGGGAACAGACTGGCTTTTACAGTCTAATGCATGTGGTTGAAAATTTGAGGGGGTCGTTCTAATAGAGTAGAGATGTCTTGTTATCTTTAGGAACAGTTAAATGGAGGTGGTGAAGAAACTTGAAAGCTGAAGTTAGATTTGGGTCAGTTCAAACTTAATGTGACTTGCTATCTGAACTACCAATCAATTTTAAGCATTTTAACTTCTAATCCAATGGATCTGGGGAGTGAGTTATGTAATTAAATACTAATACCAAACATAGTGTAGGTAATTGGCTCAAAGGAGTCGTGACAATGTCTAGTCTTCTGTATTTAAGAATGAAAATAGTTTTAACTGCTTTTTATGCTTCATCATGACAAGTAATACCTGTTTTTAGAGCAGCAGAATTGAGAAACTGAAATGTTTCATATTCAATCTCTTTTAGATGTGGATACTACTTTTACTATTTGGATTCAAAGATGTGAAGAAACACTAAACAGTAAGAACAGCCTCACTTAATTTTTACTTGTTTTTGATGTGTGCTATGCTTTTAAATTTTTTCTGAAATCATTCTAGCACTTGCCTTTTGATTACAGTGAACTACTAGGTGCCCTAGTGGTTTTTGTGAGGATCAGTGTCCCAAGGTTTTTTTGCTTAAACTTCATAAATATTTCTTTAGATTTTTTTTTAAAGGAAAAATGTATGCCATAATTAGTCATGCAAGTGGGAAAAGTACCTATTTCAGGTTCAGACTTCGAGACCAAAAATCCAGATATTTCATAATTTTTCGTATCTGTAATTTCCCTGTGTTGGGAATAAGGATGTTAAAATGCGGTTATCAGGCTAATTGTTGAGTTGATACAATTTGTATCGACTATATGATTAGTCTGTAGGACCGCTGTGCATAGCCGCAGTGGTGTAGCTCCAGGAGCCGGCTCAAGCTGGGACTGAGCAGTCCCGTCATGTGCTGGCTCTGGAAGCCACCTGTGCTGCAGCTGTGCATTTTAAATGTAGTAAGAGTCACTGGGCTCTTACCACATTTACAGTGCAGAGGTTCAGCAATCAGAGAGAGCTAGAACTGGCAGCTTGTGCTGAGTCCAGCAGCCCCCATTTGAGCTTGTGGACCAGCTGCCTGTCACCCAATGCTGCTGCCTCTGATAAAGAGGCAGTAGCCACTGTCTATGCGGGGGTCTGAGCTCCTGGACCCAGTGCAAGCTGGAACTCAGCTGGGCTGCCTGCCTCCCTGGCTCCAAGTACACTTTAAATGCAGAGCAGCAACAGAGGTAGATCCCAGACCGGGCATGAGCCAGAACTGAACTGGACTGCTGGCCGAGCTGCTAAAAAAATTTACTGGCAATGGTAGGGGGAGGGAAATGCGTGTAGTCTATAACATTAACCTATAAGTTTTTGCTTATCGGTTAATCGACTGCACTATTACATCCCTAGCTTTGATACCATGATAGTGAAAATAACTATGCTCCTACTAGTTGTTGAGATCTGGAGTTGGTAATGGAGTGTTCAGTGAGAGAACACTGACCGAAGCACTGGTGAACTTGAACTAGTTCTTCTGGCGGATTGGCCAGTTAGGCAGAGAGCATGCAGTTTAGAACAGCTTCTTCCACACTGTGGCACAACCTACTCTTAAGTTATTCCTGGGCTTTGAATATACATAGGCTGTGGTTATATAAAGGAGTAGCTCATAAGGCTACTTTATCTTCCACTGTGATTTTATTTGCAGACTTACTCTCTTTGCAGTGTTTGCTGGGAAAGAAAGATCAGTGACAGCAGTATGAGTTGCAGTTAATTTAACAACAAACAGCAGAGGAACGTCACTTGTTTTGATACTTATCTTTTATATCATATAAAGATAGCCTCAAGATTTTTCAGTGACTTTTCTATTATGCTGAAGAAATAACATGAATATCAAGTCTTGGCTGTCCTGATTTTGCTGGAGGAATGCTTTGAAGGACTGTGGTTGGAATAGTTTCCATTCTCAAATGGGAGAGGATGTCATAACTGCCACATAGCTATGCTCCCAAGTGTTGAGCTTGTTCTTGTCCCTGTTTTACTTAGACTAAATGCCTTCCTCTCAGCTGTTCGTGTTTTAGTGATTTTATCATGTCATTTTGCCCATTCCATAGAGCAATGTTTCCGAATTGATGCTCCACAGAACCCCAGGCGCTCCCCTTCTTAAAGAGACAGAGCCTTTTTGCGGCGGGGCTTGTCATGAGGGTGTGGTTTGGTTTTTTGACTCCACAAATTGCAGTGGGACTTGGCGAGTGTGAGGTTGTTGTTGTTGTTTTTTTTTTTTTTCCCCCCCTTGATAAATTTTACCCTGGCAACCCTAAGGGTTCCTTGAAATTCTTTCAAGCTGAAAAGGGATCTGTGCCCAAATAAAATTGGGAAACACTGCTGTAGAGGATTTTCTAGCAAATAATATTTCAAAACTTGATATTTTTAATGTTAACAAAGCAGAATTTTTTAAATCAGTCTTAGAAGCATCATGCATTATAGAGCAGTAAAAAGCAGTGTGTTTTGCTTTGCCTTCCTGTTATTGTAAGGGGAACCAACCTTAAATATCTCTAAATTAGAATTTCTGGCCATTTTTAAGGTTGCTGTGGAAAAAAATCTGTGTGGTTTTTCGCAGTTATGGTTGTCCAAATAACCTTAACTCTTCCTTAGTTGAATGTCATCTCCCTCTTCTCTGAAACTAGAGTCCATATCAGAATTTTCTTACATACTCAAGTTTTAAATGTCTTGTATAGTTAACAAGGCACATTACTGAAGAACAGCAATTCCCAACCTTTTTCAGATGGGGACCCATTTTGACAATTCAGGAAGACTTGGTGACCCAGGGCAATTCAAAACAATGTGTGAATGGCTCCTTAAGAGCCACCTGGGGAGACTCCTGGCAACCCTTTTGAAATATGATGGCTACCCATAGGTTGGGAAATCCTGCTATAGAAGATCTTAAACCAAAGCCTTCGATGCTGATTTACCAAAGCCTTCATGTCATAACAGAAGTTTCACTTGTTAGAAACAATGAATCAGAAGGTGCAATCAGTCTTTTAATTCGAATATACTTTTGTGTTGCAGTTATTCTTTTGCATGACTTAACAATTGAAATTAAATTACTAGTTACAAATGGTGCTATGATTCAAATATAGAATTTCTGAATCCTTGAAGAAAATTTACAGATGCAATTTTGTAAATTAAACATGTTGCTCTTGTCTGAAAAATATAACTTGTTTTTGTCCTTGCAGCAGGATCACAGACTGAAATGGTAAGGCTTTTTCTTAACATACTTACTGCTTGCTCTTAACTGTGGCACTAAAAAGGAGCATGCTTTGAGACTTTTCCTAGTTGCTTCTTATTAACAGGCTCTTAATTTAAAGTAATCTTCCTACTGTATAGCATTTTTGGGAGGTTAACTTTATCCAAAAGTTCCGTTCCTTGTTGATGTCAGGCTAATGAAGTTTCTGCCTTGGAGACTTACAAAGAATTAAACAAGCACACAGTTCTAGCAGTTATAATATGCATAAGTTTTAATCAAATTTAGTTATTTTCTTTTGTGCAATCAATTTTTAAGAATTAATCAATTCAATTTAAGCATTCTTATTCCTATTAATAGTAATTTATTAAGTGGCTTAACTTTGTAGAATTGTCTCCATGCATGATGTTACTTTTTATTCTGCTGGTGCTTTAATCCACTTTTCAGTTGCCTCTTTCTATTCTGTGCCATGGCAAAACCCTTGGGCTACGTCTACACTGGCGTGTTCTCATGCAAAAACTCTTTTGTGGAAGAGTTCTTCTGCAAAAACTCTTCCAGAAGAGAGCGTCTACACTGGCATGTGCTTTTGCTCAAGAGCATCTATGCCAGTGTAGGCGCACTCTTGCGCAAGGAATCTCTGATGGCCATTTTAACCATAGGGCTTTCTTGCACAAGAAATTCATGTTGCCTGTCTACACTGGCCTCTTGCGCAAGAACAGTTGCGCAAAAGGGCTTATTCCTGAGCGGGAGCGTCAGAGTTCTGGTGCAAGAAGCCCTGATTTCATACGTTAGAACGTCAGTTTACTTGTACAAGAACATGCAGCCAGTGTAGACAGGCAGCAAGTTTTTGCGCAAGAGCGGCCGCTTTGGCGCAAGATCACGCCAGTGTACACACAGCCTTGAACTTGTGTCTAGAAATAATGCAAAAGTTGAGATGGCATTGGAAATTTATGTTGATCTTTGAGACGGTTGCTCTCAAACTATTCCCAATGTATGCATTTTGAAACTAGATACTATTTGCAAAATCTGACAAGAATAGTGTGTAACACCCAAGCTTCTGCTCACAAATTCATTGTCCTTGTAAGTCAAGAACTCTGCATTACAGTCCCAAATCTACTGTAGATATCCTTTGATTTTTAGTGAAGCCATTTAAACATAATCTCTTGATAGCTGCAAAATGGGTGTAATTTCCTGACTGAGGAGGTGACTGAATTCAGAATTACTGTTTATAAAGCGCTTTGACTTCAGAATAGTCCACTTGTTTGTTCTTCTCTAATCCAAAGACTTTTGAGCTCTTTTGTGCTGGTCCTACATAAAGTTATGGGACTAATCAGGGGAGTTGTTTTCAGAATATTTAACTTAATACATTGCATCAAGAGAGACTTACTTAGTAATTATTTCTGGGGGAAATCTGCACAACTGTGCATGTGCATATGTCCTATATCGTGCTTGTTTTTTTTTTTGTTTTTTTTCCCCCAGAAAATAGCTTCTGCTGAAAAGTTGCTTCAGATCTGCCTTTTTCCCACCAGAGGGAGCTGTGGTCCTAGAACAAAATAGTAGGCTAGGAAAGAGAAAGTGTGCCTTCTTCATGGCACCTGTTGAGCCAAATCAGGGGGGACAGAGATTGGAGCTGTGGGAGAGGAGAAGAGACTAGATCAGGGACTGAATGGAAGAAGAGATTTAGGATCATACAGGCAAAGGGGTGAAGGAGATTTGCCCCCAACTCAGGCGCAGACACATGGAGATAAGGGTGTGGAAGGTACAGGACCACATGGGGATGGAAGGAGTGGGTGTCAGGGTGAAATGGCAGATGTGCATGACTGAGAGGCTAGGGAGCAGTCAAGGTCTGCCTGGGGATGCTCTCTAAACATTTCTATATTTCTTCCCCCCCCCCCCCAAAAAAAAACCACAAACCAAAAAAACCCACAGATCTTTTGCATCCTTTTCTCACCCATACCCAACCCCTTTAAGTTCATACTCTGTAATTACTTCCCTCTCTTCCGTTACCTTGGACTCTCTCAAACCTTTGCATTGCTTCTGAGGGGTTTGGGAAATATGGTTCTGTACTGTAGTTTAAATGAATTATTACTCAGCATTCTGTGTGAGTATAAGAAGCAAGGAATCAATTTGTCAGAATCTTTTTTGTTGTCTGTATTGTTACAGATGTAGTTGATGAGGTATTTTGAAATCAATTACCAAACTAATTGAAACTGGTGTGTTTAAATTTGCAGAATTTAAAATATTGTGTGCTGAGCTTTCAAATGTTTGTGCAGAATTCCCCCCAGGGGTAAAATGTATAGTTTTTATGTATTACATTGTGAATGTTTGTTTGAGAAGTACAGCATGATAGTGAACTATACCAATTTAACTTTTTAATATCTTTCAAATGTAATCTGCCACGAACAGACTACACAACAGACAACTGAGCCATCAAAAATCAAGTAAGTCTTAGCTTTATTACAGTTTACATAGTTTAATAATCATTTTATATCGCATATGTATTTGTAGCAAGCAGTTATTCCAGATTGTAATCTTCATCTGTTCTATAATGAACAAGTTAAAACTAAATTCTGTACAGTGAATCAGAGATGTTTGTTGATTGTATTAATTGGTTGGATTTATGTAAATAACACATTCTCTGAAGGGCGGGGGGTAAGTAGGCCTAATGTATCAAACTTCAAACTGTTTAACCTGATGGTATAAAAGATGTCTTACTAATTTTATTTAGATATGATTTATTTATCTGTCCTTGCAGTCTAAGCGCATGAACATTTCAATTTTCAGTAGCCTAGATGAAATTATTTTAGTTAGCATGTCCCCTTGAAACGCCCAGTCCATCCTTTCAGTACTTAGGCTCTTGTTGGGCCAAGAACTCTCCTCTGAAGATGCTCAGTTGACAACATATTTAGGGACTTGGAATTAGGTATTCCAAATAATGTTTAGCAAAACATGCTTCCAATCAGTTGTATCTTCCTAAGTATAGATTAGACATCAGAACAGAGAGATTCCTATACTTGCTTCATACAGTATACGTTGATGGGGAAAGTGATCTGACAGATACTAGTTCCCAATGTTAAGTATACAGAGGAAACTAGTAAGCTTAGCTACCACTGTGGTAATTGACTGCTATATGTTGCTTGAAATAAAATTGGTCTTGGGTCATTGTCTTTGCAATTTAAAGTTTAAGCCAGATCTCTGGTTTGCTGTCTCAAAAATGGCCTCCATTCTGAAGAGTCTTAATATTGAAGTGTAATAGGGGCGGGGCGAGAGGGGGGCAACACTTGAGTACTAGAAGTCTAAAAAACTATAGTCTTCAAGGGAAGCAGTTTTTGTCTAAGCCCCAAATTTTGCCATAATTTGTATTCCTCTGGAGTTAGTGTTGTGCAGCCCCTATCTCTATTCCCCAGTCCTCTATCCCTTTTTTTTTACTTTCCGCTACTCAAGCTGTACCTACTATGCTCTTAAGACTGCTGTTCCTCTAAATACTTCAGTGGATGCAGAAGATGGCATCACGTCTTTTGTTGGAAGCTAAGTGCTTCTTAATCTGCTTGAAAAATCAGCTTCAAATAACCCTTCAAGGGAAGAATTGTTAGCTAGCACAGGCCTGGGCAAAATACGGCCCGCGGGCGTGATGCAGCAGAGAGCCACAGGCAGTCTCCTTGCTTGCCTCGCTCCTCCCACACACCTCTCAGAAAAGCGGCTGCTGGGCTGTTTCTCTTTCAAAACTGAGTGAGGGGGAGGATTCAGGCACGGCACCCACTCCCAGCACAATCCCATTGTCCCATTTCATTGGGAGCTGCCTGTTTGAATAATAGGTATCAATGAAGCTGCAAATGGCCCTGCAGCATGTGCAGAGGTGGGGCAAGCATGTAGGCTGTCTGAGAAAGATGTTGGGCTGCTGGCTGGGAGTTGCCCAGGTAAGTCTCCTGGCTAGAGCCTGCCTCTGGTACTCCAGCCCCTCCCTTCCTCAACCCTCTGCCCTCCACTCCTGGCCCCCTACTCCACATACTCAAACCCTCTACCCCCCTCCTGCACCCATATCCCCTCCCAGATCCAGCACCCTGATCTCTTGCCCCAGATCACAATCTCCTTCTGCCTTAGATCACAACCCAAACTCCTGCACTCCTTCCTGTTCCCCAATCTCCCCTTGCCCTAGGTCACATTCCAAACCCTGCACCCCTTCCTGTCCTAGGTCACAGCCCAAAGCCCCATCCAGTGCCCCAGGTCACAACCACCTCCTTCACCCAAACTACCTCCCAGACTCCGCACTTGCTCCTGCTTGGGTCCCTTACCCAAAGATCTCTTCTGCACCCATCCTCTGTCCCTACCCTGCACTTCTTCCATTAATATCATGCAGGGTCCTTAACCGCTTCCCAAATTCTTGGAGTGGCTCCCCTAGCAAAAATTATTGCCCATTCTGATCTAGCATCTAGAGCAGGGAATGTACTCTGGATCTTCTCGTTCTGTTACTAATTCTGGATCAAGGTTAGGATCTAAAGATTTGCCCATATGTGCATTAGTATATCATCTTCATAAAGTGCTTTTAGGTGCTTGAATGAAAAATATAATAGAAGTGAAAAATTTGTGAAGACTTAATTATGTAAATTAGTTGTAGATTTTTGCTTCTTGGTAGAGCAGTTGTAATTTTTTTCTGTTCCACTAGCAATTCTTGTTTTCTTAAGTGCCTTGAACTAACCATTGGGGAAGAAGGGAAAATCAACTCATAACTTTGCTTGCTTAAACTCAGCTGTTGGAATTTACACAACTCAAAACAATTAACACAAAACCCTGTGATCTTACTGTGCTTTACAATACTTGAGTTTTCTTGTACTATGGTTCACATATTTTTGAATCATGTGTAGGAAAACTTGAAGGTTTTTATATATATATATATATATATATATATTTTTTTTTTTTTTTAAAGGTATGACTGGTACCAAACAGAATCTCAAGTAATCGTGACTCTCATGATCAAGAATGCTCAGAAGGATTGCGTCCATGTACAATTTTCAGAGAAAGAGGTGATTACATTATTAGTTCATTGAAAAATAACTTTAGTTGATCTACATCTC
The DNA here is from genome assembly GCF_049634645.1 of Pelodiscus sinensis. Lineage (NCBI taxonomy): Eukaryota > Metazoa > Chordata > Testudines > Trionychidae > Pelodiscus > Pelodiscus sinensis. The sequence continues at coordinate 283,805,600 of NC_134711.1, read as the reverse complement.
TATTGTTGGGATATTTATATGCTGAGACAGATGTTCAGTCCATTCAATTGCCATGAAAAAAGCAGAATAAAGTACAATTTTCTGTAAGAAACTTAAAGGAGAACATGGTGTAAAGTGTGTATTGGTGTTCTACTTCTAAGGCTTTTGGTATCCTTGTATCCAGGGCTAGACCAACCCCAGCAAGAGCCACTCGCCAGCCCTGCACTGCGCATGCTCAAGACTGGCACTGCACATGCGCGAAGCGCCAGTGAATGGGGCTCGCAGCACGACCGGCTGAAATCTACTCGCCGCAGGCGAGTAGATTCAGCGGTTTGTCGAGTATTGCTTATATCTATTCTTACGATTTAAACTGGTCACCTAATATCACGAAACATTGCAGTCTAGCATCATTGTGTTTTTGCTTAGTGTATAACTAGCACCATATTGGTTTCTCTGATTCTGACAGCAGACATGGGTTTATGTTGCTGAAATGTTAATTCTTAGTAAATAAAACCATGCATGTTCAGTTAGCATCTACTTTAAATAGTCAGGATTACATGCACATATCTTGCTTCATAAGTAAATGTTTGAAGTAGGTTGGAAGAAGAAAGCTGCATAATCTTTCCATGTTCTGTTTTTAATGTTTTGATATCTTATTGTCATTGCAATACTTTGCTAAAATACGTGGATCAAGCTGATGAGAACAGGCTTTTTGAATAGTTAGCTGGTGGCTAGGAACAATAACCTCTCATTTATTTTCTTTGAAATCACTGTTGAATTATGTAGTAAAAAGTAGTGCAGTTTGAAATTCCTGTCTTGTGCTTGATGTTTCATTAGAACATTCAAAGTGAAGGGACATTAATTTAATCACTTAAAGTTGTCAGTGGAGAATTAAAAATAATGCTAGGATGGAAAATTGCAGCTAGTGTACCTGGTCACCACAGAAATGTGTTTATCTGTTAACAGCTGAATGCATTGGTGAGACTTGCATCCGGAGAAGACTGCAACTTAAAGCTTGTTCTTCTGCATTCCATTGTACCAGAGCAAAGTACATTTAAAGTGCTTTCAACAAAGGTAAGCTTTTAAAGTGTAAATTATTTCTTTGAATATTTTTAGTGTTGAAGACATTTCTGCTCTTTTGACTTGTTTTCCTATGACAGTCATAATGATGAGCTTTTTTCATACAGAATTGTTTTTTCAAGGTGCCCTTCAGCCAACAGAGACTTTCTAAACAAGACATGTAAATATCAGAAGCTAGCAGAATCGGAGAGCTTTTACTGAAGTGCAAATGATTTCATTTATAAAGCATGATGTTTTTACCTGACACTAAAAAAAAAAGACTCGGTGGCGTTCATCTCTTTATGATGTGGAGATTGAGAGTGTAAACTTATAAAACCTTTCCTAAACTTATAGGAGTTAAAGGTTGCTTGTCATTCAAGGGAAGTTGTATGTAAATATAACAAACAAGTTGCCAGACTTGACTTTCGACTTAAATGTTGCTGTATTTTAGGCATTCTTAATATAGCTGTTCTTCAGATGACTGCTTTGAAAAAAAACACTGCAGCACAGTTAATTGTTGGATACGTTTTACGAATTCATGATATATTTGAAACATTTTTAAGCACTTGAAGGTAGCATGATTTTTCAGCATCGTTGATACATTTCAATATGAGAGACAAGGTAGTCTGTGCAATAATGTAGTTTGGATTCAGTAAACCCTTGCTATGCACAGTGGATGTGTTCCTGGCACCACTGCAAATGGTGAAATCTGCGAATATTAGGGGCGGCTGCTCCTGGCCGCCACAGCTTCTGAACTCACCCCGGGGGCTGAGAGCCTCAAGGGCGAGGCTCCCAACCACTGCTGGTTCCTGACAACAGGCCCCCCCATCATTCCCTCCCCCCCCGAAGCTGTGTCCTCATTCCTGAGCAGGGGTTGGGGTGCAATGGAGAGATGGGAGAGGCCTGCAAATGTGTGATATTGCAAATGGTGATTCCACAAATCATGAGGGTCTCTTGTATAACTAAGGTCCTTCCTTCATTTCCTCAGAGGTTATCAATGTTTGTTAAAAACATTGAAAATGAACGAAGAACCGTAGAAAATTTTTCCCATTTTTCTGGGTATTGGCATTAATGAAGGTGCATGGGAAGACAGGAAAAAAACAACAAATGAGAAGTACAGTGAACCCTCGTTTATCGCGGTAGATAGGTTCCAAACCCGACCGCGATAGCTGAAAATACGCGAAGTAGGCTTTGAAAGCCGTGGAGGGGCTCCGGCGGGGGAGCAGCCCAGGCGCGCCTGGGATGCCCCCCCGCCGGCTTCCCCCGAGGCTTTGAAAGCCGCGGAGGGGCTCCGGCGGGGGAGCAGCCCAGGCGCGCCTGGGATGCCCCCCCGCCGGCTTCCCCCGAGGCTTTGAAAAAAGTCCGCGAAGTCATGAATCCGCGATGGTCGAACCGCGAAGTAGCGAGGGCTCACTGTATTGAAAGTAATAAAGTTTAGTGCTGCAGTTTATTTTTTCTGTTTAAAAAGAGTATACTGGCACCACTCCCACAAAACTGTCACAGATTTGCCAGCACTAGGAGGGCCACTGCCACCCTCCCCAGGATGTAACCATCTTAGCTCCATAGACAAGCTGGAGTTGAAGTGAGCCGGAGAGGCTGTTGGGCAATGGAAGTATATGGTATCCCCTCCTGACTCAAACACTGTTGGTGGGATAGGAAGAGGGTGGAGGGGAAAAGCGAGGTACTGTTGGTGAAGGAGGGGGGAGGAAGAGAGGCCTAATATTCTCATTGGGAAGAAGAGATGAGCTGCCTAGCACTGTGGGAGAAGGAAAGGGTCTGATACTTGTGGTTGTCAGGGAAAAGCAAACAGCTCAGTGCGATGGGGCCATGCTGAAGACAGGGGAAACAGTTGTGCGGCAAATACTCACTCGCTGGGTACAGCCTCTGTGCCCTGCAGTCCTGTTGCTGTCAGGACCAGGCTCCCAACCCATCACACCCACTGGGCAGCAGCAACGGCTACCAACCAACAGTTATACTCTTCGTTCCCTCTCGATAAACGTGTTCTGAGCCATCGAGCAGGGATTCTGAGTGGGGAGCCCAAGCCTGGGGAGTTTCAGGAAACGGATTTATATTGATAAAACTCAGTACTCACTTTTGAAAATTGTTTTCAGCCAACCCTCGCCGGCAGCAGGGCGGGGAGCTCAGGTCCCAGGGTGCCAGACCAGGGAGGTCCAACCTGTAATAGTTCAAGTTTGCTCTCTTGAATTGTGAAGAAATGCTAAGTTAATTTGGATTTTGTGATAACTTACGGAATTATTTCAGTTTTGACCAAGTGATGAATTTAACTAGAATGAACTTATGAGTAGTGTCAAACACAGTAGGGTAACAGTCTCAAATGTATCAGAGGGGTAGCTGTGTTAATCTGTAACTGAAAAAAATTAAACAACAAATGGTCCTGCAGTACCTGCCATTTACTTGTACCTCTGGACTCCTTGCTCCATTCATCTGAAGAAGTGGGTTGTGCCCATGAAAGCTCATGATACACTCTACATGTTTTGTTACTCTGAGGTGCTGCAGGACCATTCTTTGAAGTTGTCTCAAATGTAGTTGCTTTAAAAAAAAAAAAAACTATTATTACAACATTTTTCAAAAGCTAAGGCTGTATGTTTTGTTTTGTAAAATATTTGATGCTTTTATGGAGAGGAATGTGTTTTTGTTGATACACTTGAAACTGACATCTCAGTTTCATCACTACTTAAGACAGACTGCTGCTCTCATTTGTTAATTTATATGCTGACTTAACAAGTCACCCACCATTTCAACTTAAGTGTTCATACCTGCTGCAGACTAGTCTACAACATCTTGCATCTTACCCATCTCATGAAGTCTGGAGATCACAACCTCCTCCACTATGGGATGAGTAGCCCAATCTACTTATTCTGGACTGAATGCATCCATTTTCCTGATTAGAGAGGAGTCCAGAGATCCATCTTCACCCTGTGCTATTAACACAGGTTGCCCTGCAGACATCAAAGGCTATGTCAAGACTGCAAGCTTCTTTCGTAATAGCACGTCTACACACACACAAAGCACAACAAAATAGCGATGTGCTGTTTCAAAAGATAGCATCCACACTGACACTGATTGAATGCTATCTCGCACTTAAGGCCACCCAGAACAAGTTCAGGTAGCAGTCAGCAGTTGTTGCTTCTGGGAGCTGCTGCCTAAAGCTATCTGAGACGTGCCGTTTCTCAGCTTGTTCTGCTTGCTTGCCTACCTCTGAGGGGACAACAAAGCATTTGCAGTGCATCTTCTGGTAGCTCTGCTTTTGAACACAACACACTCCTTGCCATGGAGCTGGAGCTGCCTCCGGGAAGGCGATGGCTCCACACTCCCATGCTGCAGTTTTTGCAGCACTTTGTGCAGGCTGCCTTCATGGTCCTGCACGATCTCGACACTAGCTCATCATCAAGACCGTCTGCATGTGTGTGGGAGCAAGGCTCTTGCAAGCGCACCCCACAGTGGACAGAAGGTTCTTGAGGCTGGACACCAGTTCTGACTGGTGGGACAGACTGGTCATGGAACAGTGGAACAACCAGCAGTGGCTCCAAAACTTCAGAATGCGGAAGGCAACTTTCATGGATCTGTGTGCCTGGCTTGCCCCTGCCTCTGTCAATGGACACCCAGATGTGACCCACCATAACCTTGGAGAAGCGGGTCGCCATTGCCGTCTGGAAGTTCGCCATCCCACACAGTCTGTGAGCAACCAGTTTGGCACAGGGCAACCACTGTCAGGACTCTCCTCATGGAGGTAAGCCACTCTTGGGTAACAGTCCCTGCAGGATGGGGGATGGGTACTGGAAAGGGACACCCTAGAGATAGGGGAGGTTGGGCATGAGTTGCGGGGGGGCAGCTGAGCTCTGTCTCCAGGGAGGTTCTGCAGTCCCATCCTCTCACAGCTCGGGGGGGGCCGCACTCATAGGGGCTGGCTCCTGGGGTGTTTGTGGAGGTGGGGAGCAGGAACCTCCCAAGGGCTCAGGCACCCCCTCTGATTATCCGTTTTGTGTTTGTTTGTCTCCTTCTGCAGGTGGTGAGGGCTATCAACTCCGTCCTGCTGCACAGGGTCATCCGCCTGCGAGACCTGGACCCCATTGTGGCTGGATTTGCCACCCTGGGCTTCCCCAACTGCAGGAAAGCCATAGATGGAATCTACATGCCCATCCAGGCCCCAGAACTTCGAGCTGCTCAGTACATTAATGAGAAGGGATACTTCTTGATGGTCCTGCAGGCCCTGGTCAACCACCATTGACATTTTTGTGGGGTGGCTGGGGAGGTTGCACAATGACCAAATTTTCAGAAACTCCAGCCTCTACCAGAAGCTGGAGGCTGGCACATTCTTCCTCCAGCATGATTTCAGAGTCGGGGATGTTTAGATGCCACTGTGCATTGTGGGGGGGGATGCTCCCTACCTCCTCATGCTATGGCTGTTGAAGCTGAACACCGGCCACCGGGACCCGAGGAGATGATATTTCAATGCCTGCCTGGGCAGGCCCCGCATCCAGGCGGAATGCACCTATGGATGCTTGAAGGCGAGGTTCAGATGCTTTCTGACCCGTCTCGATGTGGGGGAGCACAATATCTCCCATATGGTCTTGGGCTGTTGTGTTCTCCACAGCATCGTGGAAAGCAAGGGGAAGGCTGCCTTCTGGCCGGCCTCTGCCATCCACCCCAGGAGGGAAGGGCCTTTGAGCAGCTGCACACACCAGGCCCATTAGGTGGGGGTGCACATCCAGGAGGTCCTGCAAGAGAGTTTCTCTGAAGAACCCCATTAACTGTCTCCAGGGCCTCCTTACTAGGGGGCTGTGCTTTGCCCCTCTCTGCCTGTCCTAGAACAACCCCCCTCCCCCCCGTAAACTCAATTAAAAACTACAGTTTCTGTGTTCGGAAAACTTTGTATTTTTGTTGTAATAAAAGTAACTGGGGAGGAGGGGTCTGAGAACCTGGATAGAGGAAAGGGACTCAGAGCTGAGGTTGAGAGTGGCATGTGGTGCAACTGGAAGTTCCACCTTGGCGGTGGGGGGACAGCAGCGGTATAGGTGGGGGCTGGAGCTGGGGTCAGGCATGGCAGGGGGGATGGGAGCGGATATAGGAGCCGGATATGCCATCATCTCCTGGATAGTGGCACACATTTTGTGGCCCTGCTGCACTAGCTCAGTCCGCATTGGGGTTGGCCATTGGGCTTCATCCTGGACCTTCTGGGCCAGTGTGTGCTGCGTGTCCCAGAGGATGCCCATAGGCTCCCTCATAAGGTCCTCCTGGTCCCTCTGGTGTCTGAGACTCCCCTGGGGTCGGGTGGCTGGCTCGCTTTCTGGTGATTGCCCCTCAGTCAGGGCTGCTCTGGCTGTGGAGAATAAAGAAAGAGAGGTGGTCAGTCATCCATGCAGACACTGTCCCTGAGGTCCTTGGGCCACAGGATGGTGATGTCCTAGGATCAAGGTCATGTGTGGCCTGCATAGTGGGCACTGCCTCACAGGGGCCCTGAGGTGCCCAGAGGACCATGCTACCTATCCCTTCCCCCTTCCAGCCCATGACAAGCAGGCAAGGGAAGTGTCTAGCCACAGTGGGATCTCATGGGCAGGAAAGAGGCTTGGAGCAGCCTGGGCTTCCATTGGGGCCACATGCACACCTGTGCCTGGTAGTGCTGTCCCCAGGAGAGGATGGTGCCTCGAGTGTGCAGGCATGCCCGTGTGCTGTGTGCGGCACTCCTCAGTCTGTGGGTGGGCACGTGCCCTTGTCCCCAGCCTACTTTCAGTGGTGGCTTGTGATAGGAGGGCATCCCTCCCCCCTGGGGGTAAGATGTTTGTGTGGCCTTCCCAGAGCCTGTGAGCAGGAGCTATGGGTCTGCCCCATAGGGCTGTGAGGCACAGACTGGCGCTACATGTGCTTCCACATGCATGGACTGCAGCGCGAGGGCCAGACCAAGCGACGATCGCACCCCAGCCCCTCAGTGCCCACCTTCACTGCCCTGTGTGTGTGGAAAAACTGAGCAGTCACTTGATCCCTCCCTGGCCTCAGAGGGTGCTTGGGAGACATTTAGGCCCCGGTGTATTGGCTCCAGGCTGAGGGTGACAGTGCTGGCTGTCTTTTCCTCCTCATCTGGGGCCCCCAGGCGTGCGACGACAGGCGTCTCTAGCCCCGAGCCTACCACCATTAATAGCTTCAAATCATTGCCAGTACTGCTTCCTTATTAGTGAGCTATAGGTTTTCCTGAAGGTAGCAGTGCTGGCCTCTTGTCCTTTCCCCATCTATGGAGGAAAAAACTCATCATCCAGTCACTTACTAATTAATTTTTTGACCATTTTACATCCTTTGGAGCTCACCTTTTGAAAAATAAGAGTAACGATATCCAGATAAGTAGCTTTCAGGTTATCTAACTCTTGTGCTTAAGTGTTTGCTATTCATCTCTTCTTGTGGCATCCACCTCCTAGAACTTAAACCGTTACCTACTACTTACTCTTCAAAGTTCAGAATTAACGGTTCACAATCATTCTGGCAGGGCATAACCGGTGGAGTTCCACAGGGGTCTGTTTTGGACTGGTTCTGTTAAATATCTTTGTCAGTTATTTAGATGATGGCATAGAGAGTACAATTACTAAGTTTGCAGATGATACCAAGCTGGGAGGATAGGGTCAAAATCTGGACAAAAAGGAGAAATGGTGTGAGGTAAATAGTATGATGTTTAATAAAGAAAAATGCAAAGTACTTCACTTAGAAAGGAACAATCTGTTTCACACATACAGAATGGGAAGTGATTGTCTAGTAAGGAGTACTGCTGAAAAGGAGTTGGGGTCATAGTGGATGACAAGTTAACATGAGTCAGTGTGACACAAAAAAAGCAAACATGATTCTGGTATGCACTAAGAAGAGTGTTATGAGCAAGAGACAGTCATTCTTCCACTCAACTCTGTGCTAATTATGCCTCAGTTGGAGAATTTGTGTCCAGTTCTGGGCACCACATTTCAAGAAAGATTTGGAGAAGGTCCAAAGAAGAGCAACAAAAGTCATTAAAGATCTAGAAAACATGAGCTATGAGGGAAGACGGAAATAATTGGTCTTGTTAGTTTAGAAGAGAGACTACAGAGCTGACATGATAGCGGTTTTCAAGTATCTAAAAGAGTGTTACAAGGAGAAGGGAGAAAAAAATGTTTTCTTTGGCTTCTGCTAATAGGATAAGAAGCAATGGGCTTAAATTGCAGCAAGGGAGGTTTAGGTTCCTACCTGTCAGGATGGTTAAACATTGGAATAAATTGCCTAGGGAGGTTGTGGAATCTCCATCACTGGAAATATTTTAAGAGCAGGTTGGATAGACATCTATAAGGATGATCTAGACTAGGCCTGGCCAAAATATGGCCTGTGGGCTGGATCTGACCCGCCAAGCCCCTGCAGCTGCGGTGGGGGGGGGGGGGGGGGAGAGGGTTCGCTTTAAAAACTCAGAGGGGAAGGGGGAAGCTTTAGGAGCTGCTCCCGCCCCCAGCATAATACCATTGACCGGCTTCGGGCCAGAGGGAACTCTTTGTTTCAATAACAGGTAGGCACAAGGGGCTTGTAGTCAGTCACAGAGCACATGGCTGCAGCCTGTGCTGGAGCGGGGCAGGAAGGGAGGTTGATTCAGGAATGGGGTGTTGGTTGCTAAGTATCCTGGCCAGACCCTGCCTCTAGCACCCCAACTCTCGGCCCCCCCACTCCACATACGCAAATCCACTTTTCCCCTGCTGCACTCATATCTCCTCCCAGATCCAGCACTCCAGTCCCCTGTCCCAGATCACAGTCCTCTCCTGCCCTAGCTTATAACCCAAACTCCTGCACTCCCCTCCTGTACCCCAATTCCCTGCCCTAGGTGACAATCCAACCCCCTGCATTCCAATCCAGTGCCCCAGGTCACAACTGCCTACTTCACCCAAATTCCCTTCCCTACCCCAAGATACCTTCTGTACCTAACCTCCATCCCAGACCCTGAACCTCCTCCATTAATATCACTGAAGAGTGCGGCCCTTGACTGCGTTCCAAATTCTTTGTGGGCCGCACTTCTCCCCCCTCCCCCTTAAAAATCATTGCCCTGATCTAGACAGTGCTTGGTCCTGCTGTGTGGACTGGACTCTGACCTCTTGAGGTCCCTTCCAGTATTCTGTAATTCTGTGGTTTTATACTTTAGAGCTGTGTGGACTCTGCTGTGCTAACAGTCATGAAATATCAAAACATGCTTGTAATGAGAAACCACTGTTTTTCCCTAATCACCCTCAGCTTGTTTATTCCTACTTAGTATTGTATAGGGATATAAAAATATAGTAATTTAAACTGTTAACCAATGAACATCAGCTTACTAGTTTCCGTTATGGTTACACTTCAGCCCCACGCCTGGAGAGCTGGCTGTCACCCAGCACTGCAGAGCCTGCAGTATAGCTGGCTCCACAGAAGAGGGGCTGGCAGCTAGGAGCCTGTGCATGCCAGGAGCTGACTTGTAAGCTGATTCCCAGCATGCACTGGCTCCTGACTGCTGGCCCCACTGCCAGACACCAGGTGTGCTGCAGGCTCTGCTGTATAAGCTTTATACTGCAGAGCCCGCAGTGCCTGTAACTGCCAGGATCTCTTTTAACACTGACATGGTTAAAATTTAACAGATTTTTTTTAACATCTCCTAGTATTGTACACCTTAGTCAGTATAGCTAGAATGTGTTACAGTAGAATCTGAGTTACAAAAACCTTGTGAATGGAAGTTCATATTTGAACAAAATGTTATATATAGTTCTTTCAAAAGTTTAAAAGTGAACATTTGCTTATGCAGCATTGAAACTTTACTATGTAGAAGAAAACTGCCTTTCCTTTTATTTTTAGTAATTTACCTTAAATACAATACTGTAGGGCAGGGGTTGCCAACCTATGGCTCTTTTGGAACCCCAGCTTATCCCCCTCTTTGCTCCCCTCCACCCACAGCAGGAAGCCAGTGCTGGTGCTACAGCCTTGTGACCCCCTGCAGCACTGGAATGCCAGCACCAGACTTCTGGGGGGGTAGGAGGAGAGAGCTCCAAGCCTCCATGTTGGGTCCAGTGTGCAGGGAACAAGCAGAGCTAAAAATGGCTCTGTGCGACAGTGTTTTCCTTCTTCCCCCTTCTCTATCCCTTTGCCCCCCCTTTCTCCCTCCCCATGAGGGGGAAACCAGGAATCAAAGATGGCTCCCTGCACTCTGCTCATTTGTTCTCCCAGAACACGCTTCCCTTGAGGCTTCCCCTGCAAATGCTTCCTGGAGGCTTCCTGCTGACGAATGGGAGCAGCAGGAGGCATGTTACACAGTGCTTGCCATGTGGTGCGAAAACAAGTACGGCCCCCCATCGCTTACCCCGCTCCAGCCAGACAGCCTGCGCTCTGGCCAAAATTCCCCCTCCCCTTCGCCAGGCAGTCAGCGCCCAGCCTGCCCTCTGGCCAGACCTTGCACCCTCACCCCTTCCTGCACCCTCACCCCTTCCTACACCCCACCTCCCACCCAGATCCTGCATTCCCATCTCTATCCCATTCACTGGCAGCCCTGTCCCATGCACTTAACTCCTCATTTTTTACACCAAACTAGAGCCTGGGGAGGCCACAAAAATCCACTAACCCTGGAACCCCAGAACAGTATATCTGGCCTGAGGCCTTGAACTTCAGTCCTCCCTTCCACTCCCCTCACAATGGGGCTGGAGGACCAGGGGAGTGAGGTGTTTCAGTTGGGGGGTTTTGGAGGGATGTTTTTTGCTTTTCACTAGTATGGTCTTGTCACGGGGTACATAGCCCATTCCCCCTGGGAGACCGGGCAGGGTGCATCACCCCATAATCTGGCCCCGGTTATGTCCTCTATCAACCAGGCATTATGGCTCAGTGGCCTAGACTGTAGTACCCCAGTCAGCGAGGCAGTAAGGACCAGCCCCCAAGTCTTTATCACAATAGGTTCACCCTGCTCTGGGGACCAACAGAGGTGGTGGTAGGGGGACTCAGGCCCCACCTCTCCACCAGGCCCCAACCCAGGGCCCTGTCAGTGGTGGGCATATCCCACCACTGGTTCAGTGGGGATTCCACCTGAAACACGCTGAAGGCCTCCAACTACCCACCCTGGACTACTTCCTACCCTGTCTGATGGCTGGCATCTTCCCCACCTGTCTCTCCCTGGTTAGTTGATCTCCCAGTCATCCACTTGCTGTGGCTGCTGCTTCTGTGTTCAGGCAGGAGCTCCTTCCTGTCCCATGGTCAGCCCTGACTAAACTGCTCCCTTGGCTTTTATACTAGACCTGCAGTTGGCGCATGCCCAGCAAGGCTGTGGGGGAGGGGCTTTCTCAGCCCAGCAGGCCTGGCTAACCTCTCCTGCGCCATTGTGGGGTTGGTATGCCCCGTCACACACCCACCCCCTTAGAGGGGTTGCTGGGAAGGCACCTCTTTTCCCTCATTGATGTTGACGTGAGAGAAAAAAAATCAGCGTTAGAATGCGCTTTCCCTGACCGGTGTGCCACTTGAAACAAGTAGGGCTGTAATGATAAATACCAGCGCATAATCTGTGCATTTGAAACCTTCATTCCATATAGCTATTTGAATGGGGCATGCCCCTTTACTTTAGTGATGGACCTACTCAGGAGATAATGTCGGAGGGCCTTGTTGGCCCATTTCCCGGCCAACGCTTCCCGTTCTACAGTGGAATACCTTGTCTCCTTGGGAAACAGCTTGCAGTTCAGCTAGAGAATGGAGTGTTCTGCTCCTCTTACCTCTTGTGACAGTATCGCCCCTAGGCTCACCTCTGAAGTATCTGTCTGGGGGATGAATGGCTTTGTGAAGTCTGGTTGGGTGAGTACTGGTTCTTGAGTCAGTTGGTTCCGCAGGGCCGGAAAGCTGCCTTGCATTCCACTGTCCACTCTGCTTTTTGAGGTCACTGGTTCTTTGTCAAGTCTGTCAGGGGAGCAGCTAGTATGACAGAGTTAGAAACAAACTGATGGTAATATACCCCCAGCCCCAAGAACTGTCATACTTGCCTCTTTGTAATGGGGGTAGAGTAGTCCCGGAGGGTCTGTACCTTGTCTACTAATGGCCAAAACTTCCCCTTTCCCATTGTATCCTAAATAGGCCACTTCCTGCTGTCCCAGGTGGCATTTGGCCTAATTAGCCATCGAGCTGGCTTCCCCCAGGGCCTGTAATACTTGGCTGAGGTGGTGTACGTGTTCCGTCTGGTTTGTGCTGTAAATGATGGTATAATCAATGTATGCTTCTTCATACTCATTATGTGGGCTCAGCACCTTCTCCATGAATGGCTGGAAGGTAGCTGCACCCCCATGCAATCCAAATGGCATCACGGTGAATGGATATAGCCCAAAGGGGATAGGGAATGCCTTCTTTCCTTTGCTGATGGGGTTAGCGGGATTTGCCAATACTCCTTTGTGATGAGATCTTGTGTTGAGATTAACTTGGCCTGCTCCAATTGCTCTAACAGCTCATCTACCCGGGACTTGGGGTGCGCATCAAACCTAGAGATGGCATTCCCCTTGCAGAAATTCACTCAGAATGTAACTGTCCCATCTGATTTGAGAACTAACACAGTCGGGCTCCGCCATTCGCTCCTACACTCCTCGACCACCCTAGTGTTAACATCTGACTCAGCTCCTTATTGTATTGTTGGGCCTGTTCTTCCTGGGCCCTCTGCAAATTCTCCTGGGCCAGTCGGCCTAACTTCTCAAGATGTTCCCTCAGCTGCAGCACATAATGGATGAACCCTTGGGCGTGGGCCTCCTGCTCCTCCCAGATCTCTCTTACAAGGTCCAAAATCCCCCAGGGGCGTTGTCCGTACAACAACTTGAAGGGCGAGAAACCTGTCAAGGCTTGGGGCACCTCCCTCACGGCCAAAAGCAGGGCAGGCAGCCACTTGTCCCAGAGCTGCGGATCCTCCTTCACAAATTTCCGCAACATTGTCTTGAGTGTCTTGTTAAAATGCTTGACCAGTCTGGGGATGATGAACTCAGGTCTTCAGGGCACGGTTGTTTAGTAGGCGGCACAACTCAGCCATGAGCTTTGATGTCAAGTTAGTTCCCTAGTCAGTCAGCATCTCCTTCAGAAGCCCGACCCTCACAAACACTTAGGCATTCCCCGCTCTTAAGTTGTGCAAAAAAAGAAAAAACAACCCCAAACCATTTTGCACAAATGAAAGTCAGCCACCAGGAAAAAAATTCCCCACTTTAAGTTGTTTCACTGTAAATCCAAGTTTTTTGGAATATATTTTGGTTTTATAGCAAGGATGGCCTGTATCAGTTCTGAGACTTCTTTCCAGCAGGGGATGCCAAAATGCAGTGCTTGTGTCAAGAACACTTGAATTACTGAGACAGCTCCATTTCATATGGCTAGCTCAACTTTCATGCACAAAAATGTAATCTTACCATTCCTTCTCCAGGAAGGAGTAAAGAAATTCTTAATATTCTTAATTTGTGCTCAGTGTATCAATTGGGAGTTAGTCAAGATTCTTGGTTCTTCTTTGTTGAACAAGTATTGTGAGAGAGATTAAGCGTTTACCAATTTACATATAAGAAAGTGTTAAAATAATTGTTATTTAAATTATAGGATGCATGACTCTGGAGTTCTATAACTTGCTACTTTTTCCTTTACATGTGATGTCCTAGGGCATTTAAAAGGTAAAACTATAAATTCTGTTTTTGAGCAACTGTGGCCCCATCCATTCTGCATCGTTATCATGACTTGAATTCTGAATCCTCTATCACTTAAGCTACAGAAATAACTATCTTAGCTAATGGCAGGAGATTTCATCCAAGATGGATAAAAATCAGTTAAAAATAAAATTGGAGTTTTGATTTAAATCAGATTTATTTGAATTATAACTTCTGTTTAAAATGTTCTGATTTCATTTTAATTGTAAAATATACTAAAATGTACAGTTAATAAGAATTTGAAAATATTAAGCTGCATCATTGCTTAAATATGTGTATATCCTTATAATATACTCTCGTAGGTAGGTTTGATTTTTACAAGTGTAAAGGCTTGGTTTAATTTTTACACCCAAAAATTTCATTGCCTGCCCGGCTACGATTAAGTTGTTTAAACAAATGTGTTGCAATGGTAGAAAATTTGTGTGTCTGAAAACTGTAGTTAGTAGGGGTACTTTACAAAAAAAAAGGGGGTGGGGGTGGGGAAGGATACTGTAATAAAAAAAAAAAGTTGAAACACTGATGCATACTGCAGCTGGTAGGCCCTCGCCTTACAGTGTTTGGCAATTTTGGCATGTTGTCAAAATCAGCAATTGACTCAAATTGTAGCAGGGAAATGATGACTTTGAGCACCTTACAACTCTTAACAATTCTGAAAGGAATTCCATGGCACCAGCAAAAGGCATTTGTTTGACAGGGCTTTTCCTTAGCCAAAAATCAAAGCCGTGCTTACAAACAGTGGAGGTATTAGAACTTCCCAGAAAAAAAATCTCACTCTTAGAATTTTGAGTGCAAGACTACCAAAATTGCCAGCTCCCTCTGTAATTGAACTGCGAGGCTTTCAAAAAATTTATTTGTCCATGAGAGTGATTCAGTGGTTAGAGAGTTTGATTTCAGTGATGGAACGTCTTTATATATAAATTCCTGTAGCACAACAGAATGACATCATCAGGCTCTCTGGCTGCAGAGAGGGGTTGGCAAGTGTAGTGAGCATGGGGCATAGCCCCCTTGTTCTACTAAATTACCTTTTTAAAGTATGGTTTGAAGCCCCTGTTGCAGGAACCATATTATTTGTGTACATTCTGTATGTGGTGTGGTGTGTTTGTTTCCAAGAAGATAGATAGGTAAAACTAAAATATGTTGACATAACAGTACTCATACAGTGTTACCTTTCAGGGTTTTTTTTTTTAATCTTGCTTTTAGTCAAGGTTACTCTTATTTAATTTAGATTATATAGCTTTACTAGTTCTGGTTCAAGCTATGACTGACTCTTCTTTGATGGTAGCACCTCAACAGTTACTTAGGGCTTACTTTGTGTTTTTTAAGTTAATTTTTAGCATGCTGATGGCATTGTATATCTATTTGTAAATGAAATTCAGGAATTGGAATACTAATCATATATTAGCATTGTTGGATTTCAATGTTACTACTTACTGACATTTAGGAGTACTTTGTCCTAAGTTTGAGGTTCCATTGAACAACTGAACAGTGTTATATAAATGGGAGCACAGTGCTACAGTATCAATAAAATTGTCTGACAATTGTCAGACTAAATAGTCAATCTCTAGTTTGGTAATATATTCAGACAGGTGCCAGTGAGAATACATCTTATTCCTTGTTTATTTCTCTATACCTACCATGCTGTCAAATGGTATCAGTGTATTCTGGGAAAATCTGGGTAGCTTCCCCATATTGCCTCAGTAGACAATTGTGCATCTGAGATATACATGTTACCATTACAGAAGACTCTTGTTTGCAGAAACTCCTTATAAGAGAAATTGCTGCTTATTAGCAGCATTTTTTCCTGTGAACACATGCCCACTTGGTAGTAGCATGAGAGCAACTTTTGTGATTTCACATTGTTAGCTTCCTTGCATCATTTTTTGTGCAAAAGCAGATAAAATGCCAGGAAGTCTCACTGAAGGAAAAAGTAGATTATCTGAGACTGCCAAACTCCAGGGGTTACTCAAAACCAGGTTGCAGTCAAATGTGAGTTGCACAGAGCAGTTGTATGCAGAATATGGAAGGATAAACTTCTGCATAAATATGAAGATGGACAGAGAAATAGCTAGTGTAAAAACAGGAGATATTGACCAATCTCTTTATATGATTCAAAGAAAAAAGGACACAGGGAGCAGTGTTTGCTGGGTCCACCACTATCAAGGAAAAAGCTCTTCTGTTTGCTGCTTCACCTGGATTTAATGGGGGTTCACCAGGTGAATGAAATGCTTCAGTGTTGCTTACAAAAAAGTTAATTGTGAAGAACAGTAGACAAATGAGCAACTGAGCACTGACCATTCAAAAAACATTCTACGCTCTTGAAACGTTTTCCTCTGCTGACATCAGAGAGTTTACAAAACAGGGCTTTATCTGAAAGGACTCTGGGACAGAGGACATGTAGGGAAAATTAAAATCTAGAAGGAGGGACAACTTCAAAGGACAGGGTAATTGTGCTTATCTGTGCCCACATTGATGGGAGTGACAAATGCCTCCTTTTTCATGATGGGGAAGTCAAAACAATCCAGATGCTTTTTGAAGGATTTCAGGAAACTTCCCCTTAGTTATGTTAGTTCAGCAAATGCCTGAATGACATGTGAGATTTTCATCAGTTGACTTAAAGTGGGATCACCAGCTTCACTTGCAGAGCCTATAAGATACGCCTTTTACTGGATAACTGACTAACATTCAGATGCAACCTACAGATCAAGGTGTAATTAAAAAAGTGAAAGGACATTACCAATCAAAAATTGTAAACCAGATTATTGTACATTTGCTAGATTGTGCTCATCTTGTTCCTGAGGCACGGCAAGCTATAAAGCTGACATTTCCATCCATTTCAAGAATGTATTGTGCCATTGGAAGATATTGAAGAGCTTTATGACCCCTGGAATGATGTTCCGCTTCCAATCAACATGAAAAAGATGGCTTAGGAGCTAGCGGCTGTGGAAGAGGATTTGCTCATGTTTGGAGAGCTAATCAATGAGGAATTACTGGGTGCTACTACAAGCCAAAGAAATAGGTTTCCTCTCACAAACTCATCATAATCAAGAGGATAATCAAGAGAATGCTGTTGATTTTGATGAAGTTCTGCCTCTTATGAACTCAGATCTGTTCAAGGCTTTGAACACATTTTGGCACTTTTCAGAGCCAGATGGACTTGAATATAAGGTCTACAAATCTTCTTGCACATTGAATCCTATCTTCATGAACAAAGTTATGCCTGAGAAGAAGCAGAGCAAATTCACAGTTCTTTCGTCTGAAATGAGTGCGTTTATTCATTCTTAATTTATACTTGATACTCACTGTATAAATAGAATACACTGATGTGAAACAGTACTTGAATTTAAATGATTATAGTATTTGCTTAACTGACTGTGATGGGGTGCGGTCACAGAAGATCCCTTGAGGCTCTTTCTCGGTGTGCTGATAAAGCCACTGACACTTGCCTTCTTGCTCTCTGGGACTCCTCACCACTCTTACTCCTGGGCCAGATCTCTGTACTGTATAATTAGTGGTTTTCTGCTTAATTACCTACATATGATAAAAACAAGATAACAGTTTAAATATAGTGCATTAAGGATTTCTTATGATATGATATACATGTACTGTACCCTATAATGGTTTGCAAAAGCAACAAGAAGTCCTGTAGCACCTTATAGACTAACAGATGTATTGGAGCATAAGCTTTCTTGGGCAAAGACCCACTTTGTCAGATGCATGTAGTGGAAATTTCCAGAGGCAGGTATAAATATGCAGGCAAGAATCAGGCTAGAGATAATGAGGTAAATTCAATCAGGGAGGATGAGGCCCACTTCTAACAGCTGATCTGGAGGTGTGAATACCAAGAGAGGAGAAACTGCTTTTGTAATTGGCTAGCCATTCACAGTCTTTGTTTAATCCTGAGCTGATGGTGTCAAATTTGCAGATGAATGGCAGCTCAGCAGTTTCTCTCTGAAGTCTGGTCCTGAAGCTTTTTTGCTGCAGGATGGGCTACCTTTAAATTTGCTATTGAGTGTCCAGGGAGATTGAGGTGTTCTCCTACAGGTTTTTGTATATTGCCAATCCTAATATCTGATTTGTGTCCATTTATTCTTTTGCATAGGGACTGTCCAGTTTGGCCAATGTATATAGCAGAGGGGCATTGCTGGCACATGATGGTGTATATTACATTGGTAGATGTGCAGGTGAATGAACCAGTGATGGTGTGGCTGATCTGGTTAGGTCCTGTGATGGTGTCGCTGGTGTAGATATGTGGGCAGAGTTGGCACTGAGGTTTGTTGCAGGGATTGGTTCCTGAGTTAGAGTTACTGTGGTGCAATGTATAGTTGCTGGTGAGAATGTGCTTCAGGTTGATGTGTTGTCTGTGGGCGAGGACTAGCCTGCCTTCCAAGGCCTGTGAAAGTGAGGGATCGTTGTCCAGGATGGGTTGTAGATCACTGATCAGGCGTTGGAGAGGTTTTAGCTGAGGACAATAGGTGATGGCCAGTGGTGTTCTGTTGGTTTCTTTTTTGGGCTTGTCCCGCAGCAGGAAGCTTCTGGGTACATGTCTGGCTCTGTTGATCTGTTTCCTTACTTCCTCATGTGGGTATCGTAGTTTCAAGAATGCTTGTTGAAGATCTTGTAGGTGTTGGTCTTTGTAGGTTTTGTATGTACCTATAATGGTCTGTACGTACAAAAACTTTAGCAATAGACTTAGGTGTTCTCCATAATAATGGATAAACAGTGGTCCACAAATTCCATGATCTGTCATAGCCTATGTCCTAAAGCTACCATGTTGAAGAGGTTCAGATGTATTTAGATAAATTCTTAAATACATAGTAGATTATCTGCGAGCGAGTCTGTTTGTCCATTTGTTCAAGAATGCCTCCTAAACAGGAAGAGTTAGGAACACCAAATTCATCATATAGCTTCCACTTTATCATAACTTAAAACAAGGTACAGGTTTTGTGAAAGTGTCTGGTTGCTCCCTCCTCCTTTCTTCCCACCTTTAGCACGCCCCTGGATCAGGCAGTGTCCCAGCCCTGAACCTTCCACCATCAGGCACCCCCTTCATAGGGGAACGTTGCTGGCTGATCCCGTTTGTTAGGGAGTGATGGGAAAGTGCACAGTTTGCTGTATTCCTCAATTTGTCTGAGAAGCACAGGGGGTGGATGAACCTGCACCTGTCCCAGCCAGGGGACATGCACTCTGTAGTTCTTCAGGGAGGGCTGGTCAGGATTTACTGCCGACGTGTTATCACAGGTCTCTGGTTCCGTTGACAATGATAACCAGAAGGCTGCTTACGTGTATGCTCAGTGATGTGTGCCGTGCCTACTTGTGCTCTTAGTCTCCACAGCAGACCCCAAAAGAGCCCTTAAAGACCACAAACCAGATAAGGATCAGAGTGAAGTACAGGAATAGTTGCCAGTAGACTCTACTGAACCACTACGCGTATGTACTTGCCACAGTGGAATGACTCAATCAGTGGTCGGCCCCACTGCCCCCTAGCTCATTCAAAGGCTGTCCTCCCAAGACACCACCTTTACATACAGGTACAAGAAGTCACACCTCACTGCTGACGTATCAGGTTGCCACCCTCTGATGTTGTCAGATTACCACCGTCTGATGCTACTTAGATATCACCCTGTACCTCGTGGTTTGATTAGATCATCTCTATCCATCATGCTGTCATTCTAGACCCTTTCCTGAAGCTGGGTCTGTATCTGTGAGGAGTGGGTACCAAGGTGTTTTTTAATAAGCTAGTGGTACCATGTGATTTCAACTTATGACCAGTACCAGTTATTGTTCTGCAGTCAGTACCTAGCACCAATTAGTGTTTTGCACTCTCAGCCCTGTTCGTGCCAAGTTCTGTGGGCTGGGGCCTGTCTCTTGCTCACATCTTAGGTTTGCTTTATGTTAACCTTGTTTTGTCCATTGTTAGCAAGGCCTCAGGCCTCAAACCAGGCCTAGGCTGCATTGGCTTATGTTTTAGGCCTTCATCTTACTACGTGCTCCTCTCCTGGCTGTGCCCACTGCAGTGGCCATAGAGAGGTGCTTTTCACCTGGTCCAAAGCTGCTGTGAGAGGAGCTGGTGAAGCCTGCCCCCTGGAAGCCTGGGGAAGCCTTTCATCCCCAGCCCTGCCCCAGAACAATGATTTAAACGAAGAAAAATAAAGTGAATATGAGTTCTCAGTGTGATGCTGAAGCAATCAAGGGATGTGTAAACAGGAGAATCTTAAGTGGAAGTAGAGAGGTTATTTTACTTCTGTATTTGACACTAATGTGACCTCTTCTGAAATACCCGAATTCAAGAAGGATGTTGATAAATTTAAGACTGCTCAGAGAAATCATGAGAATGATTGAAGGATTAGAAAACATGCCTTATAGTGATGAGCTGAAGAACGTTAATCTATTTGGCTTAACAAAGATGGTTGAAGGGTGACTTGATTACAGTCCACAAGTAGCTACATTGGGGATAAATATCTAATAATGAGCTCTCCAGTCTCACAGAGAAAAATACAACATGACCCAGTGGCTGGAAGTTGAAGCTAGACAAGTGCATGCTAGAAATATGGTCTAAATTTTTGACAGTGAAGGTAACTAATTAGAAGAATTTATCAAGGGTTATGTGGAGTCTCCATCATTGACAATATTTATATCAAGATTGGCTGCTTATCTGAAAGATAGGATGTAGGGGTAAGTTTTGGGAAAGTCAGGGCTGTGTTGTAGAAAAGGTCAGACGAGATGATCAATGGACCCTTTTGGCCATGTAATATATGAAAATAAATTGTGAAATGTATTCACCTTTGTCCAGGTAGTCAGAATCCCTCTAAAGAGGAATGGAAGAATGACTGTCGGTTCCTGTGCATCAGACTGACATGGTATTTATCACAAATCAAGTCTGTCACTTGTGTTTAAACTCATTTAAAACCTATTTAAATAAATAGTGATCTGGTGTTCACAATTATATGTTTATCAGATCAGCTAAAGTTCTCAATTTCTTTCTCACAAGAAATGTAAGTTCATAGGCTTCTATTTTTAGAAAGCCTGGTTGTGTGGTGAAAGTATACATTTACCTCCTTTCTGTTCCTGCCTGCTGCTTTAGTTAATGAGTTACTTCAACTGAAGGAGTCTTAGTCAAGGTCTCACCGTGTCATCACTATTATCACTCATATGTTTTCATCTTTTTTTTTTTTAGTCAGCTGCTGTTATTGAAATGACTTAAAGATTAAGATGGCTGCATCTTATGAGTTGAAATTGTTTTGTAAACTGTCTTTCAGAAATAATTGTCATAATAGGACTGTGGCTTAGGGCCATTTGAAGTAGAGGAAAGTTGCAAATAAGTACTATTATCAGTGGAACAGCAAAAATAGTAAAGCTTTATTTGCATTTTCCTGAAGCATTGAGGCAGTACTGTGATGGATAGGGAAGATCTTCAGAAGGAATCCCAAGAGGTGGATGTATGGTGGGAAAAGAGATTCAGTTTAAAAAAAAAAAAAGAGGACAGTGTATCTACCTTATTTAAAATGTATCCTACTCTTTCGTGTAAAAACAACAATTGTTAGAAGTAAAGTTTTAATGGCCTAGTATACAAATAGCTCATTGGCTAATTCTGTGCAATAAAACTAGTAGGCAAAAGTACAATACTGTACATAGATTGTAAAATAGCAGTGGTTAACCATACGTTAGTCACTTATTTTTGTTACTGAATCAGAGCTCAAAAATAAGAATTAAAGTTAAACGCTAAAGACTAACAACAAAAATTAGAGAATATGGTTCTAAATCTGCCAGATAGCTAAGGTGAACAAGCAAGCAACAGAATAACTTGTTATGGTGTTTTACAGTGTCAGTTGTATAATGGCATTGTTATAGTTACGCATAACACTTGACAAGTAAAGGAAGACCTAGTAAGTGTCCCTGAGGAGCTCAAGGTGTTTTTATTTTCTACATTAGAAAATTAAGGTGACCCAGTAATGTCACTCAGAGGTGTGAAAAAGCCACACCCATGGAGCAACATAATTAAGATGACCTAAGTCTGCATAAGCAGCGAGGAGTCCTGTGGCACCTTATAGACTAACTGAAGTGTAGGTTAGTCTATAAGGTGCCACAGAACTCCTCGCCGCTTTTGCAGATTCAGACTAACACAGCTCCCCTCTGATACTTAAGTCTGCATATAGAGAGTGCTAGGAATTCTTTTGTTGGCCCAACTGCCACCTCTCAGGAAAGTAGATTTAGGATGTGGGAGGGGTTTTTCCTGCTGTGCCCTTGCAGCCTTTTAAGTGTAGACTTGGTCTCAGTAACTGAAAACACTCTACCTCTAGCAGAGTGGTTCTCAAACTTTTTGGTCTGTGGACCACGTGGCTCAGTGCAAAACTTTCCATGGACCACCAGTTGCCCATGGAAACTCAATGTTAATTATGCCCGAGCCATTTTGCTAGTGCTGCAGCTAAGGAGACTGCTTTAATTTAAATTATTAAACAGTGTAAGTGTTTTAACTTTCTCACATTAACTTTTCACTAAATAAGCAAAATATTAATTTATGTCCAACACAAAAGGTTTCAATGTTTTCTTTCTTTATGGCAGGGGTGGGGAACTTTTTTGGATTGGAGGCCACTGACCCACAGAAAAATCAGTTGGGGACCACACAAGTAAGAAGCAAAAAAACTCCTCCAAAACCCCCCACATCCTCACTGATGTGGCCCTCAACTAAGACACCTCACTCCTCTGGTGCTCCAGCCCCACGAGGGGAAGAGACAGGGAAGACTGAGGTTTCAGGGCTTCCCATTAGCTAAATTTACTTTTTTGGGGGTTCTGGAGTTAGTTGATTTGTAGAGCCCCTTAGGCTCCTAGGTGGGGATAGAAATGAGAGGCTCAGTGTGCTAGACAGGTCTGCCAGCAAGTGGGATAGGGATGGGGTGCAGGATCTGGGCAAGAGGTGGGGTGCAGGAGGGAGTGAGGATGCAAGGTTTGGGTAGAGTGTGTGGTAGGGTGCAGAAGCAGGAGGGTGTCTGGCCAGGAGGGAGAGGGCAGGAGCAAGGGGAGGTGTAAGAACAAGCTGGAGATGTGGGCTCTTGGCATGAGGAGCAATGCTTACCTGCTTCATGCCTCATTGCAGTGAGGAAAGTCTCTGGATAACACATCACTGTGCTGCTGTTCCCCCAGCTGGGTGGGGAGGAAGAAGGATCTCAGCTCCTTCTTGGCCAAGCAAGTAGATCCTAGGTTCCCCACTCCCATGACTACCTAGTTCATGGGTTCCCAAACTGGCGGGTGAGAAGAAATTCCAGGGGGGTGCGAGGCAACCCATTCCCCACCCTCAGTTCCCCCCCTCCAAGTTTTGCTGCTATTTTTGTTTTTTTGGGGGGGGGTGAGGGTTTCTCAAAAATCAGAAAGGGGGCGTGATGCCGAAAAGTTTGGGAACCACTGGTCTAGTTTATTTACTCTTCCAGAGATGTTGACTGCCAGCATCCCCTCCCAGCAGGACTCTTAGGGATGCTTCAGAGGTTATGAGACAGACAGGGACTGTGCAGCTTTGACATGAGGGCTGGTTATACAGGGATCTCTTATCTGGTGCAGAGAAGTAGCTGGTCCTGGGTGGGGCAGAGATCCCCTGCTCAGTGCTGAAATGCAGCCACCTCTGGGTTGGAGCTGTGTAAAAGCAGCACTGCACAGTTGTTCAGTGGGTTTCAGGAAGAACTGTTGGTTGACGCTGACCTCACTTCCCTGATGTGATATTAAAGGGGTTGATGTTCTGTCCCCAGCTTGGGGGAAGGGGTCTAGTTTATTAGAGCAGCGGATGATTTCAGAGCAACGGACTGACCCGGGCATCCTTGTCCTCCCTGAGAGCACAGCAGGCCTGCTCTCTCCCTGCATCGGTCCGGGGCTTGCGCTCTGTCCCTCTGTCTGTGCCCTGCTCCCTGGCATGGGTCAAGCTGTGGGCAGTCCCTGGGGTCTGCTCCTTGCACAGCCTTGCCTGTGGTGAGAGATCACACTTTACCATGTGCCCCCACGTCCTACAACCTCTGACCCTGACCCCATAACAGCCCAGCCCCCCATTCCCCCAATACCGCCTCACCCTGGTCCCTGCTCACCCCCTGACCCTCCATTCTCCCACCCTCCCAAGGAGGAGATACTGGCTCTGTGCGGGGTCCCCGTGCCGCCCGTGGTGGGGATAAGGAGCCGAAGTGGCTCTCGGGTGGACTTCCCCACTCCATTACTTCCTTCTCGCCCAGCCCCCCACTGCCTCAGCACAACCCCCCCCCCCCCCCAGCCCTCAACACCCCAGATCCTTCTTCCCCCCACCCCCTGGTCTGTGTTATGCGGTGGCAGCTGGTCGGGGGACAGTCCTGGCCAGGCGCTGGGGGCAGGGCAGCATGTTCCCACCCCACCCCCCACCTGTAATTCCCCGCATGCCAGGGGCAGGGACAGGTGGAGTAGCACGCATGTGGGGGTGGGACCTCAATCCCGCAGCTCTGAGTGGGATCCCCGTGCTGCCTGGTGGAAGCGGGTGGGGCACCGGGGTCGGATGCGAGGGGGGGGACAGGTTTGATAGGTGATTTCTTCACCTCTCCTCCTCCCATGTGCCCAGAAGCTGGAGCTTGTGCTCCAAGCCCTGCAGCTGTTCAGGGTCCCCACTTCAGGGGTGGATGCTGAGCTCCCGCCACGGACTGCGTTTGCCACTTAAAATCAGCTCCTGTCCGTACATTGCCCACCCCTGGCATAGATCATGGACATTCCCTGATATCCCCTCACTTCTCTTATTTCTCCATAACTTTTGTTAATTTGACACTTCCCCATGAAATTTCACCATTGTTTCTTCATACTTAGGTTGGAATCAAGAACAGATTTTTCTTCATTGATGACATGTTAAGAAGCCAGAAGGGTGCTGACTGTTCTTAGTCTTGTAACTAACACACCCTTAGCTATTAAGGAGAATAATTTAATATGCTGTAAAGCACTTAAGCTTTGTCTACACTTAAAAGTTTAAAGTGCAGCCATGGCAGTACTGCTACAGCAGCGCTTTAAACAGAAAGTGTGGCCACAGCATGAGCTCTAAGAGAGATCTCCCAGTACTCTGTGTAAACTACCTCCACAAGGAGAGTAGATGACAATACTGAAACTTTCTGGCTTGGGGTCCAGAGGAGCTACACTCCCAGTGCTGTTAGATTAATGGCACTTTAGTGATTCATTTCTGATTTGTAAGCTTGTCAGATTCTTTAGAAGTCCTAATGTAGAGGCACGAAAGAAGTAAAATACAGGCAGGCGCTGGAGGGGAAAGACTTTCTAAGGGCAGAAGATAAAGGTTGTCATACAATTTGATTGGAATGTTTTATAGAGTATACTGTTGGTCTATAATTTATATTTTGAGGGCAGTAGGATGTAGGAGAGCTTCATTCTGACACCTCAAGTATTGGGACATAGGTCTGGGAATTATTAAATGTATAGTTCCTGAATTTGGAGGCAGAACAAATGAACAGTGCATTCAGGTTCAAAAGAACTTGAATCATGTAGGTAATTGGGTCAGCAGAGGGCAAATGTAAGTTTAATGTTAAAGGGGGAAAACAGTTTGGGATTATGAAATCCAGCTAAATGTCTCATTTAGCACAAGGTCCAGCATGCTGATCAGAAATTAAAAAATTGCATATGTCAAATATGTTGCCTATACCATCAAGTAAAATAATTTTAAAAGCATATCTAATACTAGTTTTATGTTGGGGAGGATACAGTACAGAATGGGGTGCTACTGTTTAATAAGTATGTAGCGTATTCGTTTGTACCATATTGGGAACCACACACAACACCACTATTCCATAATCGAAGTTTAATTCCCTCCCCTTAGAAAGTAGAATTCAGTTGTGACAGATGTACCAGAATTCTTTGCTAAATGCATCCGAGGCTTCTAGTTCTTCTGTGGCATGCTCTTTTTTCTTGTCTTCCTCTCTTTAAAACTGAATTGGTTTCTGTGTAATGTGGTGCAGAAGCAGGAACCACAAGGCCATCAAGCATTGTTCAGTTTATTCTGATCAGGTGTGATGCCAGCTAAGTTTCAAATAACCTTGTTTGATTACTACTGTTACTAAACATTTCTGAATTCAATTTAATTTTGTAGACTTTACTGCTAGAAATGCGAACAGCAGCGATAGCAAGTGACTTCACTTTTAAGACAGGAAAAAGTTTCAAAAGATACCGATTAAATATTTTTCAGAAACTGCTGCATGGAGGGTGCTGAACACTCCAAAATAACAGAGAGATAATGTGCTAAAGGAATATTAACTTGATGTGAGGGAAGTGAGGTACAGTAATAAGAAATTGTTGCAGCAATGTGTTCCTGCTCTTGTGAATTATAGTTGAGATCAGAGTATATGGTGGAGGAGGAAGCATTGTTTTGCTTTGGGCTGCTCCTCTTAGACTTTGAGGGCATGTTAAAACATTTGTTAAAATCCTTCTTTGCCTCTTTTGAGGGCGTTCTCATCACTTATCACTAAAGTTCCGTGTTTTGTTTCACTTTTCCAGGTTGTTGGTAAACAGAGTAATTCTCTATGTAAACTCATGTAGGAAAGGGGAATGATGGTGTGCAACCCTCCCAAAGAAAAAGCAGGGATAATTGAATGTTTCATGCACTTTAAAACCCAACATACAGTTTTGAATACGCTGGACTTCAAAGCAGAAACCTAGGGATTGCAGAAATGACTGTGAGTTTCCTTACTGTTTTAAAAACCATCTTAAATTATTGCTTACCTGTAGCTTGATTTGATGAATGGATGAAGTAGGAGTTCAAATTTCTGATCAGCATGATGGTATTTAAGCAGTTTGTTGGTAGGAGCTCTGGACCTAGCATTTTACAAATGTCTCTTTGTTAGGTCTGCAGGGATCCCCAGGTTATAGTGGTTTTAGGTAGAACTATGTATTCTGATCAGACAAAATAGGGAATTTTTAATATTTAACAAGTCACAAGGTACTGTAGCATCATATGAACCCTGTATTCTTGTAAATAAACAGTATAGTTCTGTTTTGAGGTTTGTCTTAAATATAAATACTGAATCTTCTGTAGCATTTAGAAAAATTACATCTGTTTTGAATTTTCCCACTGGATACTGAATTATAAAGTTCCAAAGCAAAAATATAAGTTTAACACGTATGGGAAGACATCTGAATGTGGCTATTTTGAAGTAAAGGGATTAAAGGGTGCAGCAGATAACTATATGGCTGTGTAAAAAGAAGCTGTTTTACATTGTGTTTACTGTGTCCACTCTTCACTGCCAAATTTGGGATGAATACTAGACATTTTCTACCCTAACAGTCTTAAAGGCTAGGTTTTTATTTAACCTCTAAACCAGCTTAGAGTTTTTAATGCTTTCTGGAAACTGCTAATAGCTCCCAGCTATTGCTTAGTTTGTAATTATGTATTGCGCTTCAACTACTAAATGTTTAGATGAGAAGTTTGAGTTAAGCTATTGAATTCTGAATCTGCTGAATTCTGTTGATGTAAAAATTGCATTTTGTTTTCATGTATAACTTGTATTGCTATAGTGTTCAAAGGATCTAAGAATGGGGATTCATTGTGTTAGATACTGTATTGACATGCAGACACAGTCCCTGCCATAAAAGCTTAAATCTAATGTGAAACAAGACTGGAGTGAATAATGAACAATAGGGAATAGGAAGGGAGGAAAATGAGCTTAATAAAATTATTCCTAGTTTAACTTTTGTGTAACTGGATGGTATAGATTTGAGATTTTTTTTAAAATAATAAATTAGTATCTGCTACCTCTGACTATCCTGCAACTTAGCCAACTTTAATCTGCAAAACTATTTATTGTGATCTGGATTTACAGGTTTTTGTCTTTATACACCTTGTATGTTCTATAGATTGAGATAAAAATGAAGAAGCCAGAGGCTATAAGATGGGAGAAGCTGGAGGGGCAAGAAGATTCTCCTAAGCTAAAACAGAATACATCAGGTTTGTGTTTTTTACTTCATTCTGCATTCAATGCAAATGTATGTACTGTCCTATTTAATTTTTTTTTTCAATTACATAGAATGTCTTTATAAAATATAAAATCTTGTAGCAAAAGGTTTACCTATAGTAAATATAAATATGTAATTCTGATACTTTAATTTCATGAATTCCATGCATAGTGGGAATGGATTCTGATTGGTAGCAAAGCCCTAAGAATTAAGCCGTTCACTCTGGTCATTTACCCGAGAGGATTATTCAGGATGTGTGTTGGTCATCTGGGTTTCTCTGGAAGTTTATCCTTTGATTGGGAACCCTAATTAAGTTGTATTCTCCTTTATTGCATTGGGAGGGGCTTGTATCTTTTGGAAAAAATTAGCGCTCACATACATCAGAAGATCTTCCTGATATACTTGACTTAATTATCCTTTTTAATTTCAGTTCATTACTTATGCCCTCTTGTACCATCTAAAATGCCTCTCTGCTTTCATTTTCACAGCTGCAATTTGTAGGTCTAGTATGCTGTGTGTGCACTTCTTTGTTCCTACCGTTGCTTAGCTAAGCTACGTATTGCATTCATTAATGTTACCTTATAAATAAGTCTCTATAGCTGCCTAATCCCTGGTGTCATGTTCATCGTTTTCCTTCTCACTTACCTCCTTATTTTTGAGGCACCCAGAACTGAAAGAAGTCTTCTGTTCACACACTTAAATTTGTAGAACATTGGTTGTCACCTCTCTGATTTATGTGATATTTCTGCATAAGTTCCCCAAAATTGCATTAGCATTTTTTGCTGCCGCGTTCAGTAAAAGCTCAACTTCTGTTTATATCCACACATAATAGGCATTACTGCTTTGCTTATTTCTTCTTCCCACTGCATTTTTCTTCAGAATACTTTTCAAGATGATCTTCAATTCTCCCCATGTTTCCTGCCTTGCTAGGTTCCTTTTTTGTCTGCCTTCACTGATGTTTGCAGCAACACCTGATTTTTAGTATGAATTGCAAGACATTTTAATGTGATCATTAGCCAGTCTTCCAGGGATCATGAAGGTTATGATCCAACACCCATTGAATGGAAGAACTCCCACAGACTTCACTGCTCATTGGATCAGGTCCTAAGATCTTGAATAACACAAACTTGTGACACATGAATACATTGTCAGGTTCATCATTTTCATGTTTAAAAGACAATTTTTAATCGTTAATCATGGCTTCTATTCAAACCAAATTTTTATTGAATTTTACAAGATAGGGTATTGCTGCTGTATCAGATGTTCTTCTAATATCCAGCATTTCCATTAATTTGTTAGCTTAAAAATTTTGTCCGAAAAGCAATTGGGCTTTTCTGGCAAGATCTGAACTTATAGATCCATGGTACTTTTTGCTCAATTCTTAGTAGCATTAATTATTTCATGCTCTAAATATTGCCAAAAATGCCAATCTAACTTACTGTAGATGTTAATTTTCAGACTCCCAACACCTATATCCGTCGTCTTCGCATTATACAAGGAACTGGGACAAACTGGTGATTGAAATCAAAGAAGAAGAAAAGAATGAAAAATTAGAGGGGGATGCTGCTTTAAATAAACTCTTTCAGCAAATCTATTCGGATGGTACAGATGAAGTTAAACGTGCCATGAATAAATCCTTTGTAAGATTTCAGTATCCTTACATATTTGTGAATGTTGTGAAATAAATAAAATGATATCTGGAGGCCAAATTTTGTTGGCCCTCCATTTACATATGCAAATGGGATAATTTGAGGCAAATATTTAGACATTTCTGTTTGCACTTGCAGTAAAATGCATAACTACACAAAATACTTGCAAGAGCGCGTGCACACACAGATATCACTAGCAGGTCACTACAGTTCCTACTGTGTGTGAAAACAAATGATCCACTGCTATTGGTATCATAGCATTTTTAAGAACTGGCATACAAAAGAGTTGCATTTCTCTATATTGTTAATTTTGAGTTGTGAGCGTGAGCTTGGACTTGGAACACAAAGATTGCTCTTCATCCTTGCTCATTTGTTTGTTTGAGTCTGTACTAATATTAGTAGAAGTACCTTGCTCCTTTTGTGGTTGGTCATAAGATCCTCATAGGAGAGAGTCTGACTCTTCCATTTTCTGTCAGTTGTTAATTTTCAACAGAAATTTTAGATGCATAAGAACAAATGAGTGGAGTATTAGAGGCTACTGAAGTAACATCACTACATATTTGTCTTAATCACATCAAAAATGGACATATGACAACAGGAATTATTGCTTTATTAAACTTTAATATAAAAATCTTGTGTGAAATATGTGAAGATTGATACAAAATATTCACATCCAATGTTTAGATCAAGTAATTTTTGTTTAATATAACCATAATTTCACATAGGATATAGGGAAGGGTTTGAGAAGATCTGGAGAATGCCAAGAGAATCTGCATTAGTGCATTGTTTCGTGCCTTGCAGGATATAATCTGCTATAAAAATGTGGATTATTTTAAATGACTGGCTATCATTAACTTTATCAGACTAAATAATTTTTCTTCAATATTGCAGATGGAGTCTGGAGGGACTGTTCTGAGCACGAACTGGTCTGATGTGGGGAAAAGGAAGGTTGAAGTAAATCCTCCTGATGACATGGAATGGAAAAAATTCTAATCTGTTTATTTGGCATCTTTGTATTGCCTGTATTCACCCACTGACCATTGTGACATAGCATTCTTGGATTTACAGCACTGAATGTTCCCCTGAAGGTTGGAATTATCATCTTTACATCTTGTGTGTGTTAATAATTGCTTTGTCTACAGGTGTTCAGGTATAATCAGGAATGGAAGCCTATTTTTCATCACTCCTGTCCATTGGGGGTTTTCAGAAACAGATTGAACTACGTCATAAATACACATTTTCTACTAGCTTTATCAGTTCTGTACTTTGGGGGATGAGGAGACCTTTAATGGGCTGTTAGGATTATTGCCTTATTTTTAATTCAGTGTTCCCGTTGAATAATTTATTAGCGCTGGCAACTTTGAGTAAACACACTTTTCAGTTACGGTGTTAATTGTTTGCTCTTTAACTCTGCTTAAGAATAAAACTGTAAAATAAATTTTTTTCCATAAAGAAGTTTGGTTCATTTTATGTTTGTCTGTGGAAGAAAAAACATAAAATCAAAATATATATTTGGAGACGTAAAAGCTGAGTAATACAGATATTGTGAGTGCATAGGAGCAAGAGTCCCACTCTGCTAAAAGAAGAATGAACTCTCTCTCACCTTTTTCTTGAAGGAACAGGAATCACCAAGGAGGGAAGGCTGAAATGGAAGCATCAGGAGTGAGGAATTGCTAGGGCCCCCATGCTTCGTACTTGTGGGGGGATGTGCACACCAGGTGGTGGGAGTAGAGAAGAAGACTACTATATCTGGAAAAGATCTATCTACCTTGTCTATAGACAGATGTGTCCTTTGTCAGTCCTCTGTTTCTACTCCTGGGGGAAAGGAGATAGAAAAACAATAATGCATAGATTTGGTTTTGGTCAACTGTACTTGCAACAAATATGGTTAACAGATCAAGAGGACAGCTTACCAATGTTGGCAGCAACTAACAAGTTTTAAGGTTAAAGTAATAAAATAAGACCTGAAAAGAGGGATTAGAGAACTTTTTGTTTGTATCGATCTTCTAAAAAGCAGGACATTGCATTGAGTGTTTCAGTATTTTTAAAGAAGAACCTCAGCATCCTTACTCTACCTCAGTACAGGCCTTCCATCCTGATAAAGCTTTAAAAGGCAATAGGATATAGAAATTGAGATCACAGTCTTCAGGGTTGAGCCCCCACCCTCTCTCTGCATGCATACTTTGCTTGGTTGGCTGTGGGCCTTCAAAGGGATGCAAATATGTTCTCTA
Source organism: Pelodiscus sinensis (assembly GCF_049634645.1). Classification (NCBI taxonomy): domain Eukaryota; kingdom Metazoa; phylum Chordata; order Testudines; family Trionychidae; genus Pelodiscus; species Pelodiscus sinensis. The sequence continues at coordinate 283,774,076 of NC_134711.1, read as the reverse complement.
ATCCCTCTTTTCATGTCTTATTTTATCACATTAACATTAAGGCCCCCACATTAACATTAGGGGTTTGGAACGGGTCCCATATGAGGAGAGGTTAAAGCGACTGGGACTTTTCAGTTTAGAAAAAAGGAGACTGAGGGGGGATATGATAGAAGTCTATAAAATCATGAGTGGGGTGGAGAGGGCCGATAAAGAAAAATTATTTATTAGTTCCCTAAATAGAAGAACTAGAGGTCACCAAATGAAATTAATGGGTAGCAGGTTTAAAACGAATAAAAGAAAGTTCTTCTTCACACAGTGTGTAGTCAACCTGTGGAACTCTTTGCCAGAGGAGGCTGTGAAGGCTAGGACTATAATAGAGTTTAAAGAGAAGCTAGATAATTTCATGGAGATTAGGTCCATAAAAGGCTATTAGCCAGGGGATAAAATGGTGTCCTTGGCCTCTGTTTGTCAGAGGCTGGAGAGAGATGGCAGGAGACAAATCGCTTGATCGTTGTCTTTGGTCCACCCTCTCTGGGGCACCTGGTGTTGGCCACTGTCGGTAGACAGGATACTGGGCTAGAAGGACCTTTGGTCTGACCCAGTATGGCCGTTCTTATGTAAGGCCTGTTAGGTGCTGCCAACATTGGTAAGCTGTCCTCCTGATCTGTTACCCACTTGTTGCAAATACAGTTGACCAAAATATCGGAAGTTTCATATAGTCTGGGAGGGAAGGGAGAACTGCTCAGAATAGTGGTGGGGAAAAATTTTAATTTTGCTAATGAAACATATCGGTAACCCCAAACTTCTGAGTGCTTATAGAATCATAGCACTGTAAGGTTGGAAGTGACTTCAAGAGGTCATCTAGTGCACCCTCTGGGCTGAGGCAGGAGTAGATAAACCTAAATCATTCCTGACATATTTTCCAATGTGTTCTCCAAAACCTCCAATGAGAGGGGATTCTAGTGCCCCTTGACAGCATATTTCAGAGTTTAAGTACTCTTATAGTTAGATTTTTCTGTAATATCTAAGCAAAATCTCCCTTGCTGCAAAGTAAGACCATTTACTGCATGTTCTACCTTCATTGGATATGAAGAACATTTGACTGTCTTTGTAAGCAGCCTTTTTGTTATACAGGACTTGTCAGTTTATTTTTTTTGTCAGGTCCAGACTCCGAATGAACATTTTTCACACCACAATAGGAGTAGCAATAATAGGTAATGTATTTGAAGGCTGTTATGAGATCTCCCTCCACCCTAGTCGTCTTTTCTCAAGACTCAGGCTATGTCCAGACTGTAGGCTTCTTTTGGAAGAAGCTTTTCTGGAAGAGATCTTCTGAAGAAACATCTTCCGAAAGGGAGTGTCCACACTGCAAAAGCGCACCAAAAAAGCGATCTGCTTTTTTGTCAGATAGCATCCACGTAGAATGGACACTGTCTCATGTAAACTGATTACTATGGGTGGAATGGCCACCAGGGCACCTGTGATTTTTCTTCTTTCCTCTTCTTGCGAAAGAATTCCCTCTTCCCCATCACACGCACCTTTTTCCAAAAGAGCTGTTTCAGAAAAAGGCTTCTTCCTCGTAAAAAAATGTTTACCAATGTTGGAAAAACCCTTCAGTTCTTTCCATTTTTTTCGAAAGAACATGATTGCAATGTGGACGTAATTGAAGTTTTTTGGAAAAAATGCTGTTTTTCGGGGGGGGGGGGGGGGGAAACTTAGTGTAGACATACCTCCAATCTTCCTGGTTTATTTAATTTTTCTTCCTATGTTAAGTTTCCTAAACTTTTTGTCCCTTTTGCCCTTCTCTGGACTCTCCAATTTGTCCCTCTTTCCTAAAGTGTGGTGCTCAGAATTGGATACAACTCCATCTGAGGCTTCACTGGTGCTGGGTGGGACAGTTACCTTGCATATCTTTCATATGACATTCTTGTTGTTAGACCTGTGGTGGGGTGTGCCTACTTTTCACTGGACAGGAGAGGGTTAATCCCATATTATGGGTCCCTCAGACCATGCTGAGCATGCTCCAACTGTTACCTTGGTATAAAAGGGAGTAGCCCAGCTCATTCTGTGCTGACACCCAGGGGAGAAGATGTTTGGTGGAGGCTCCAGACCACAGATGGCAGTTCACCAGACAGGTCCCTAGGTTTTCTGGTTCCTGCAGTCTCCAGTGGGTTGCAGAGAGTCAACCTCCAGGGAGTATCCCCCACCAGAGAACATGGAGATCCTAAGGCTGTATGGATGGTTACTTCAGGAAATGTGGTATGCAGTGGCCCAGGGAGGCAGGGTGAGCGATATCTACCATCCAAACAAGGTTAGCATTTTGCAGTAGAATTCCCTGCTGAGTGACAATCACTCCCTTGGCAAACAGGGCCCTGAGCCCAGTGCAGAGGGAGGATCCAGGTCTCCTTATGCAGTGACCAGTTACTCTTAGCTAGTGGCCCACTTCCATGGCTCTGGCCACTAGGCCATGCAGCCCTGTTTCCACAGGCAGCTGTATAGATTCTGGCTACTAGGTCATGCAGTCCTGATTCCAAGGAAAATTGGATAGGCTTTTGCTAGTAAGTTGTGCTGCCTTGCACTCGAGGACCGCCATAGTGACTCTATCCTCTGGACTGTACTGCTCTTTCAGGCAAGTTCGATAGACTGTAACTCTGGTTGTGTCACTATCCCAACCCTCCTTAAGGAAGGTCGAATGCGCATATCTCACAACACACGGTTGTGAGTATGGACAACAACGGGGTCCTAGTGAAGGCCCCAGGGGCAGGAGAACATTTGCAGACTGACCTTCCTTCACCTGCCTGCTTGTCACTTTGCCCAAGATGGAGACTGACAAGATTTTGAAATGGTATTTGGAAAGGCCAATCAACAGCAGCAACACCAGACCCAACAAGAGTGACTGATTGTGGCGAAGTCCCCACTCAGGCCCCTTGGTCTGGGATACCTTCTAGTCCACAAATCAGCCAGAGTCTTCTGGTGCAGTCATCCGTGCTTTTATTATTAGTTCCCACCACTTTCCATGTACAAAGCTTACAGTCAATTCAGCCAGCTCCTCTGTCTGCCTGGGAGCACAGTCAGCCATACCCTGGCTTCTTATGCCTCCTTGCCCCCTCCTGCTTCCTTCCTTTGCCTTATATAGACCTCGCCCAGTGAGGCCCGCAGCTGCTTCTAATAGCCCTGCAGGCCTGGGCTTGCTCAGCTGCTTCTCCTCAGCCTCTTTAGCCAGGCTACAGTGGCAGAGCTCTGGCTTAGCCAGCTGACTGTCACACCGATCCAAAAAATGGCTGCCTTGGTGGATCTGGGTTCAGCTACAAAATAGACGCAGTGGAATCACAACACCTTCTCCACCAGCTAAACTCCCAATCCTTGAATGCAGGCATACCGTCAGCTGAACTTTGACGAACAGCGGAGGAGACCCTCAAAAAAACCAAACAAACCTGAAGGCATATACCAGGGCTAGGGGAGCCTGAGACTGCTGCTGAAAGTGGGACCAAGCAGGGCACTTTCTGTGGGACTGCCCCACATGGATTGTAATTATAGGCAAGTCTGTGTAGCCAGCTCCTGAACCTGGAAGAGAGGTTCAGAAAAACTGCTTGTTGGGAGTTTTTCAGCTTATCCATGGGGATATACAGCCATACCCAACCACCTACGTAAGGCTTGAGGTCTTCTGCTGGGAAGAAATTATCCTGGTTGTCATAGCTTCCAACCGGCCTCCCTTGTGGTATTGGGGGTGGAGGGGGAGAATGGCCAGAATTCCAGGAGATCCTGCAGGACCGTGGACAGCAACATTAAGGAGGGGAAGAAGCTGAGTCATTGAGGGGAAAATTATTTGGCCACCCTTTGGAAACCAATCTTGGGGAAGGGCTCTCTAAACCCCCTAACCCACCTGCCAAGTCCTACCAAGCAGGTAGCACCATATAGAAGATACTCCAGTGGAGTTGAAGCATGATGAGGACATATCCTTTTGTTGAGCCTTAGGAATAGGCAGTGACCTCAGACCATGGAGACAGTATACCATGACCTCCCCCAAGGAACCTGGTTTGAGATCCAAGGGGACCTCCTCTACCGATTAGTGCAGGAACCCACATGCAAGAAGTGACAGCTCTTGGTGTCCTGGAGGTTATGCTGGAGTTTCCTGCAGCTGGTTCATGCGGTACTTTTGGCAGATCACTTGAGAGAAGATCCTTGAGGTTAGCACAACTTTTTTTTTTAGGCCTGGCATACATCAGAAGGTAAGGAATTATTATGCCTCCTGTCCAGCACCCCAGACTGAAAGGGGTACCCTTTAGCCCCCCCATGTCACTCCCCGTAGTTGGCATGCCATTTGAAAGAGTTGGCATAGATTTTGTGGGGCCACTAGAGAAGAGCCAGACAAGTAACTGAGTCATTCTTGTACTTGTGGATTATGCAACATGCTACCCCGAGGCCATTTCCTTATGCATAGGGATGGTCCCTAGCATCATGATGGAGCTAGTGAAGATTTTCACCCAGGTTGGGCTACTCAAATCCTAGTTTATCAGGACACCAGTGTGTCTTCCAAATTAATAGCTGAGTTGTGCCATTTCATAAATATTCAGACCTTCAAGATTTCAATCTACCACCCACAAACTGATGGATTAGTTGAATGCTTTAAAGGAACCCTCGAGTCCATGTTCCACAAGTTCATAAATCCCAACACTGGAACTTATTGTTTCCTGCTCTCCTGTTTCCTTGAGGGAGGTCCCACAAGTTTTGACCAGGTTCTCTTCCTTTGAGCTCTATGGGAGACAACCCTGGGGCATCCTTGATCTTCTAAAAGAGGACTAGAAAGTGCAAGAGACACAGGCCCTAGGATCAACCCACTATGTGTTATGAAGTTAAGTGTCTTCTGGCCTTGATGCCTTCACTCGAGAACTTATGAGCCTTGTAGACCCAACAATACAAAATTGGGACTGAGGTATGTAGCTTTGAGCCTGGGGACTGGGTTGTATCATTATTTTCTTCCATGTCAAAGCGATAAGCCAAATGGCAAGGCCCGTTTGAGGTGTGTCAATGTAAAGAAGTATGTACGTACCATGTGAACTTGTTGAAAGCCTGAAGATCAGAGAGGCCTTATTCATTGCACCGTCACCCCTGGAACTGAAACTAGGACCACTAATGGGTCTGAAGCTGTTGGTAATGGGAGATCTTAACCTCATGCATGAGAACAATTACAACATCTCATACAGAAATTCCTGGATGTCTTGTTGTCATGCCCAGGGTAGATTGATATCATAAACCACCACCTTGTAACAACTCCAGGACAGTGGGTGGGGGATGACTTATCAGTACCTTTCCAAGAAGTGGGATCCCATCCACCAGGAATTGGAGATGACGTTTGAGATGGGAGTGATGGAAGAATCTTGGCCTGAATAATGAAGCCCCATCATACGGGTTCTTCCAAATGGAACCATCCAATTTTGCATTGATTTTCAAAAGGTCGGTGCTACACTTTGAACCAAGAGATATCTGATGCTACACATCCAAGAACTCTTGGAATGACCAGGGGGAGCCAAATATTTGTTGATTGTTAACAAAAGGATATTGACAGATACGCAAGTCTCAAACTCGAAGGCAAAGTCAGCATTTCCCACCCCATTCATCCTCTTCCAGTTCATAACAGTACCCTTTTGCCTACATGGAGTAGCTACCCTCCAGCAGTTGAACAGGGTACAGAACAGGGTACTGTAGCCTCATGATTGATATGCAGTTGCCTATATGGATACATTGTGATTTAAAGTGGCAATTTGGAGGACCATCTTCAGCAAATGGCTCTCATTTTCAAGGCCCTTCGGGTGACCAGCCCTGCAAAATGTCATTGTGGTAAGGAAGAGGTGACATACCTTTAGATATATAGGAGTCGTCGTCAAGTTACAACCACTAATTCATAAGATACAAGCCCTGATTCCCTAATGCCCATAGTGAAGAAACAAGTACACCAATCACTGGTATTGGCTAGATACTCTAGGGCTGCGTCTAGACTGGAATGATTTTCTGGGAATGCTTTTAACGGAAAAGTTTTCCATTAAAAGCATTTTCTGAACAGAGCGTCTAGATTGGCACGGACGCTTTTCCACATAAGCACTTTTTGCGGAAAAGCGTCTGTGCCAATGTAGACGCGCTCTTCCGCAAAAAAGCCCCGATTACCATTTTCGTGATCGGGGCTTTTTTGTGGAAAACAAATCTGAGCTGTCTACACTGGCCCTTTTGCACAAAAGCTTTACGCAAAAGGGACTTTTGCCTGAACGGGAGCAGAATAGTATTTCTGCAAGAAGCACTGATTTCTTACAGTAGGAAGTCAGTGCTTTTGCGGAAATTCAAGCGGCCAGTTTAGACAGCTGGCAAGTTTTTCCGGAAAAGCGGCTGATTTTCCAGAAAAACTGGCCAGTCTAGACACAGCCTAGGTGTTTTGTACTAGACTGCAACAAGGGTGCCCCCCGATCTGACCAAAGGTTTCCCAAGTGTGGTGGTCCAATAAGCGTAAGGAGGCATAGGAGTTACCCTCACCAGAGAACATGGAGATTTCAATGCTGTATGAACTGTTACCTGAGGAGATGCTTTGGGAATTGGCCCAGGGAAGTGGGAGGACTGGTATCTACCACCGGAGCAAGATCATACTGCAGTAGGGTTCCTCAGCGACTGACGGCCTTAAGCCTTCCTTTTCCGTTGTGTCCTAGCCCGAGTCCCCTTATCCTGCTGCTATTCACCCTTATGTAGTGGCCCACTTTCCTTGCTCTGACCACTAGATCGTATGGCCCTGCCCCCCGGAGAGCTGTATAAACTTTTGCCATTAGGCCACATGGCCCTGTCCCCTTGGGAAGCCACATAGTCTGGCTACACGGCTGCGTCACCCTGACGCCAAGGGAAACTGCACAGACTCTGGCCACAGACTATGCTGCCCTGCACTTCCGGGTGCCATACTGACACTGGTTTCTGAGTTGTGCTGCTCTCAGCTTAAGAACAGTCTGATAGACTGTAACTGCTGATATATTGTAACCCACACACTAGTCTACGTCTACACTGCAGAGTTTTTGCACAAAAACTTGTGGAGCGTCCACACTACAAGTGTGTTCTTGAGCAAGAAAAAGTACAGTAAATTATAAGAACACAGGGCTTTTAGCGCAAGAGTTATTCCTCTTTCTACGAGGAATAAGCCTTGCACAAGAGCTCTTGCGCAGAAAGGCATGTGTGGACGGGTAACAGGCTAAAATGATCAGCGCTTTCTTGCACAAGAGAGCATCCACGCTGCCATGGACGCTCTTGCACAAAAGCACATGGCCGTGTGGATGGGCTCTTGCGCAACAACTTTTTGTGCAAGAAGCCTGCAGTGTAGATGTGGCCCTAGTGGGTGTGGTTCACTGTCCCATGTAGTGGCACTTAGGCCACTTATGGCAAGACAAGAGAGAACAATGAGTGAATTCTACAGCCTAAGCTGAGAGCCAGCTGGCTTTATAGCTCAAACTGTAGAGGCTCTTATCCTGAGGCCCCAGGTTTGGTTCCACCTGCAGGCGGTTAAAGTATCACTATGCCATGGAGAATGCAGTGTGCATACTATTAGACACCCCATAGTAATAGTCCCTTTTAGTTACAAACTGAGTATTACTGACACAGAAGCTCATGGCCCCTGTGGCACAGATCATGCCTTCCTTGACTGCTCTAGCACTGGGGGATGCCTGCCATAATGAGCCATCCCAGTTATTTCTCTTGGCACTGATCTCTGGCACCATCCACTTCAGCTCCTCCATGGCCCAGGGGAGTGTATTTCTGACTTGGATGCCAAGTCATTTGTATCTCTCAGCTCATGGTACTGGTCCTGATCTCAGCACCTCTCCTGGCATTGCCAGGCTGCTGTGCCTCTGGCAACAGTAAGGTTCTGGCCTCTTCATTGGCAGGACCTGATACAGTGTCCCTGCTGGACACATGAACCTACCACCAGAGTGAAGGTCCAGGGTTGATTTTTTTAGGGCAGCTTCTGTGGCCTCCTCGACTTAAGCAATTCACGGTGACCTCAGTAGCTCCTGCACCTCCTCCTCCTTCTGAGGATTCATGTGATGCCCCCATGCAAACAACAGTTTTCTACTCCGTAATGGCTGCCAAGGGTCAGTCAACCTCCCTTATCCCATCACCCTGACATCAAAAATTTTTTCCAAACTAATCAGACCACCTCATATTCACAGCATAGCCTCATGAGATCTTTCCCTAGTATTGAATATGTTCTAAATTTCACCAATCGAACCTCTGTCCAAAGCGTATGTGTATTTTGTTTCCAAGTTACTTTTCAAAGTTACTCATGAAGGGTCTTATAGTTCAGAGCCCTCTGTCTTCCTTCAGAATTGTATTTTCCATAATGATGGATCCATCATTCACTCCTAAAATACATTCTTTTTTTCACCAGTCCCAGGTTTCACTCCCCTTCTTTTGCCCAATCCAGACCATTTGGGGGGAAAAAAGGAAATGGCACACCTTTGACACACATCAGGAGGACAATTTATATTAAGACCCTCCAAAAACTTATGCTTCATTTATTCTAATACATCACAGACTTAAGGGACCAAGAGCCTCTAGGGCCTCCTTATCCAGATACATTAGGTGGGGAATTTTATAGGCATATAAAGCCAAGGTGGAAGTATCCTTCATTCAAGATTAAAACCTATTCCACATGGGCAATGGCAGCCTCATGGGATGGTAGGTCCAATATGCCAGATGAATACAGTTGTAGGGCAGCAACTTGGTGTCCCAGCATTCATTCACAAAAATCTGTAAGACGTAGCAATTTATTCTAATGACATAGATAACTGAAACTTTAACTCTCTTAGCTGTACCTTATTTCCTAGCATATAATTGGTGGGGTTTTTTTAATTTTCTGCCAGTTTACTAGGATTTTTTGCTAATGTGTTACAAAAATACACATTTTCCCCTTCTGTAGATTGGGCCTTAGTAACCGTGCTCAGAAGCAGCAAAGTATATTGAACTTTTGGAGAAAACCTTTATTTGGAATTTGGCAAATATATGGCAATTGTTGTGGAAGAATGAACTGGTCTTGACTTACATGTCTACCATAGATGTAAACGAAGGGTGGTACCACCTTGTTAAAGGTCATACCAGCTCACAACAATAAACTTGGCAGCAGGCTAATCTCAGACGGAGTCCTTGGCTTTGGAATTCACTCTTCCACTTAAATCTTTCAGAATCTGCATGTGATGATCTTCAGGATAGTCTTATAGTCACCTGTTCTCCCAGGCTTTGTCTACACTAAACAGTTTAAAGTGCAGCTGTGGCAGCACTTTAATCTGAAAGGGTGGCCATGACACAAGCACTGGGAGAGAGCTCCCAGCTCTCCGTGTAAATCACCTCTGAGAGGAGGGTAGCTAACAACGCAGGCAGTACGGCTCCCAGTGCTGTTGCCTGGTTCACACTGGTGCTTTACAGCGCCATAACTTGCTGCTTTTGGGCAGGAGCAAGGAGGGTTCACACCCCTGACCCAGAAAGTTAGAGCTGTGAAGTGCTGGTTAAGCCTTGGCCCTAGTTTTTCTGGGGACAGGAGAGATTGGCTAGGTGAAATAGAGAGCATGATGGAGGAAGAGCTTGGGAGGCTTATTATATTTGAATATCTTCTTAATGTGCATTACATATGGACCATGCATAACCTCCTAAATGCATTTAGAGACTTTGATAGGTGTTGCTGGGGGAAAAAAGCTAAATAAATTATATAAGCCCTTAAAAATTGAGTCCCAAAAAAAGTAATTTTAGAGATTTTTCCTACTAGTCAAGTTGTCCTTTTCTAGGACTTAGTTTCAAGATATTTCTGGTTTTGGCTGATAAAAACCTCCCTGCGGGCTTTTATTAAATGAAAGTAGAGACAGGAGCCCCTAAGATGTTCTCTGCATTAGCTGAGTACAGTTTCACTACTTTGGGAGTTAACACACTTTCTTAGCTGAAGGCAAAAAAATGCATTGGTGCTTATACACCCTTGAGTCTTGTATACTGCAAATTTAATGGTTTAGCCTCAGGATAATTCTTGTAAGTGAGCAAGCTATAGTTCTCTTATCCATCTCAATTTGTGACCTAGGATTGTCAATCTAAAGTACTAGGTCTGTGTCTGAGTACAGACAAATGAACTCTTTTTAAACATCTTAGGTTGTTTTGTTCAATAAGAATGTAGCAACACCACCAACCCCAGTGGCAGCATGATAGCAGATTGCTACTTTGCCCTACATAGCATCTGATCTTTAGAAATATACAAATTGATATTTGAGTATGGGGTGGGTTTTTTTGTACAGTGAGAAAATGGATTATAGTTGATGTATTTTTCCCAATGTACTAGAGTAGCAAGACAATAGGAGGGTATCAGATCCAGACAGCAGCTCTCCAGAATCTGCCTTTATTTGTGTATAAGAAACTGATAGTTTTCTCCCTAAGAGACGGTCTTCTGATCAGATCTGGTACCCCAAACAGGTTGGGTCTTCTAATTTGCATTGGTTTCTCCCTTTTGTTGCAAAATGAGCTGAATGACGTATTCCTACTCCCCACATACCTTATAGACAGGGCAACACCAGTGGGAGGAGTTTGGCAGCAATGTATAAAGCAGGGGTGGGCAAAATCTGACATGAGGCTCATCAGGAGCCTCAGGCAACGTTCCCTGCCTGCCCTACCTCTGCACACTGTTCAGAGTGGCTAGGTAGGGGCAACACACAAAGTCCCCGTCTCCCCAGCTCACAACGCTCAGAGAAGCATGTGGCCCCTTCAGCCAGCCACTCTGAACAGTGTGCAGAGATGGGGCAGGGAACTGGCCAATGGGAGTTTCCTGGGTCATGTTTGCACCACATGCAACTCGGGGCATTCAGAGAAGTACATGACCCCCCCCATAGCCAGAGACTTTGAGTGGTGTGTGGGGGGTATGGAAGGCAGGGAACCTGCCTAAGGGACCTTCTGGCAGGGAGCCACCTAAGTAATCGCCTCCCAGCCAGAGCCTGCACCTTACAACCCAGTACCTCCCTTCCCCTAACCATCTGCCCCCTTCCTGCACCCGTCCTGGGCCATAACCTCCTCTCAAACTACACCCCTTCTTACACCCCGCCTCCAGCTCAGAATCCTCTCCTGTGGATTCCAGACCCTGGCCCCCAATCCCTTGCCCCAAGCCACAACCCCATCCTTTACGCAAAGACCTTCCCAGACACTTCCCCCCACCACATCAAGTATTATTGCCCACACTTGATGTAAGAGAGATCTGTTCTGAATCTGGGAGTGAGCCTCCCAGCCCAGGTCCACAAACTCATGGTAGCAGGGCTAGGCTATGTCTGCACTCGCGGCTTCTTGTGCCAGAAATATGCAAATGAGGCTGTGTGGAATATTGCCTAGCCTCATTTGCATACCTAATGAGCTGCCATTTTTTTTCAGAGGAGGCTCTTGCAGCAGAAGGAGCTGTCTACACTGCCCCTTCTTGTGCAACAAAAACCCTCTTGCGCAACGCCGTTATGCCGATTACTTTTCAGGAATAATGACACTGTGCAAGAGGGTTTTTGTTGTGCAAGAAGGGTCAGTGTAGACAGCTCCTTCTGGCGCAAGAGCCTCTTCTGAAAAAAATGGCGGCTCATTAGGTATGCAAATGAGGCTCAGAGATATTCCACGGTTAGCCTCATTTGCAGGGCTCAACAATTGCGGCGAAAACCACTCACTAGCCCTGCACTGCGCATGCGCGAACCGCCGGTAAACGGGGCGAACGGCTGAAATCTCTTCGCCACGGGTGAGTAGATAAGCAGATTTGTCAAGCCCTGCTCATTTGCATATTTCTGGTGCAAGAAGCCACGAGTGTAGACATAGCCCTGGTGTACTAAAAACAGTGGTGTAGACATTACAGATCAGGCTGAAGGTTGGGCTCTGAATCCCAGTGTACGATACAAGCCAGATAACTGTGTAGCAATGACCTGCCCTTTTCATTATTTTCCACTCTCTCTCCTAGTTGGTGTGTCCTCTGCAAACATCATCAATGATGATTTTAGGTTTTCTTCCAAATTATTAATAAAAATGTTAAATATCATAGGGCCAAGAACCAGCCCCAACAGGACCCCACTAAAAACACATTCCTGGTTCCCTGTTTACAATCACATTTTGAGGCCATCAGTTACGGTAGCTAGCTTTTAATCTATTTAAGATGAGTGCCATGTTAATTGTATATTCTAGTTTGTTAAAATGTCATGCGGTACCAAGTCAAATGCCATACAGAAGTTTAAATATATCAACACCTTTATCAATTAAACTTGAAATCTCATTTAAAACTAGATATCAGGTGCTTGTGACAGGATCTATTTTCAATCAACTCATGTTGATTGGTATTGGTTTTATTGCCTTTCTTTAATTCTGTATTAGTCAAGTCCCGCATAAACCACTCCCATTATCTTACCTGGGTTCAATGTCAGACTGATCAGCCTATAACTATCTGTGTCGTCCCATTTACCTTTTTAAAAAATATCGGCACAATGTTGGCTTACTAGGTTAACACTCTCCTGACTAGTCAGCCTGTCGCTGAGAAGATTGGACCCCTTATATTGAGGTGGAGGTCATCCAAACTATACTGCTTGCTCTCCTCATAGAAGGTGTTCCATGAAACCACATACGTTACTCCACTTACCTACACACTGGTTTATTTCCAGCATCGTGTGTCTTTTTCTGTTAGTAGGACTGGGGAAGGATTTCAGAGATTGTTCTTTGACACCCGAGACCCCAAAACCATCTATTATCTACAAGATACCACGCAACACAGTGTCATTAGTGCTGATGTGAACCAATCCTTCTTGTTGACTCCAAAATCATATCTAATCTTAGCATGGCTCCAGGATGGCAGCGTACTGTCCCGTTGTCTGCCTGTCCCTTGCAGAATGTTTTTTTGTTTCTGAGTATTGAATTCTCAGCGAGAATCATCTGTCTTCCTTGGATGTCTGGAAAACTTTGTGGGGAAACTTGATTTTCTTACATGGTGGGCCAAGTTTGCATCCACAGTTGTTTCCTGTCTATCTCTCTATTGCCTGGTAACAGTTGTATCTTAAAGGGTATCTGTGCAACCAGGAATAGGGGTGTGCAGAGCTTTACAAAACCCACCAACTTGTATTCATCACATTGTGCTGCTGTTGTCAAGCTACAAGCCTCTGACTGGTGCTGCACTTACAGAAACATCCACAGGTTGGGACAAACCCAACTGAGTTACCTGAATGATCTGCCAAACACTCATGAAGTAACGGGAGAGGCTCCATCCAATTCCCCTAGAATTGCACTGGATTGTCTTATACTGGTCATAAGCATGATGATCAGTGTAAGGTTATTACTTAGTTCATCACTTCTTCATAGGCGAGAGGACATGCATCAGCCTTTGTAACCTGAGCAAATTTCCCAACCACTGTAGACATAATGGCTACATCTAGACTGACATGATTTTCCAGAAATGCTTTTAACGGAAAAATTTTCTGTTAAAAACATTTTCGGAACAGAGTGTCTAGATTGGCACGGATGCTTTTCCGCAAAAGTACTTTTTGTGGAAAAGCGTCCGTGCCAATCTAGACGCGCTTTTCCGCAAAAAAGCCCCGATCGCCATTTTCACAATCGGGGCTTTTTTGCGGAAAACAAATCTGAGCTGTCTACACTGGCCCTTTTGCACAAAAGTTTTGCGCAAAAGGACTTTTGCCAGAATGGGAGCAGCATAGTATTTCTGCAAGAACACTGACAATCTTACATGAGATCGTCAGTGCTTTTGCAGAAATTCAAGTGGCCAGTGTAGACAGCTGGCAAGTTTTTCCGGAAAAGTGGCTGATTTTCCAGAAAAACTGGCAAGTCTAGACACAGCCACTCAGTGGTAAGGATAAAACATTAAAATAAGTTTATTACAGAATGATAGATTTTAAGTGATTATAAGTGGCAAGTATAAAGGTCAGAGTTAATTACTGTTAGAAAAAAAAACATGCTTTCTAAATCCTAAACTTTTAGTCTAAGCTTGAGCTGAATTGGACTGCTTTCTTCACCTGACTGATGGCACAAACAGGATACAGTTCCTCAATATGCCAAGTCTGGGACCACTCTTTCCCAATTCAGTCTTTTTCTTCCAGACATTCCTTCAAGGGTATGTCTAGACTGCGGGGGTTTTCTAGAATATTGGAGGTATCCCAGAAAAACTCCGCTGCATCCAGAGAACGCGTTTGCTCTTCCGCTTTTTCATGTGGAAAAGGAAACAAGCTCTGTCGGGGAGCCCTATATACCTCATTCTATGAGGAATATGGGCTCCTCTGAAAGAGGAGGCTTTTCTGCCATTTGGCCCCATCTAGACAGGGCCAAATGGCGGAAAAGCCTCTTCTGGAAAAGCAATTGGAAAAAGCTATTCAAATTGCTGAGCGCAATTTGCATAGCTTTTTCTGAAAAAAGACGATAGTGTAGACCTAGCCCAAGTGTTGAGATGTGGGGGGAAGGAGAAGAGGCCAAGTGATGACATCTCTTCCTCTCTATACCTTCTTCCAGCTACTAGAAAGATCCTTGCTGTGATGGGGTGTAGAGTCTCCATTGTGTACCAGTCTTCTCTGAGAAGCCTTTGGAATAGTGGATTGTGTATTGATGAGCCATTAATAACCACCTGACTATTGATGGCTATTGGCTAATCCTTTGTTCTAAGGTTGTGGATGTTCCCAGCCTCACAACATATTACAGTTACACATAGCAATACTGCATAACATCACATACAGTGATAGTACATGCAATCCAATGGGTTATTATTGTTCAACAGATGAAGACTTACAAAATGACAACTTTATAAGGCATACTTTGTACAAAAACATCATACTATCACAGTGTTGAATAGGGAGTTCCAGGGAGCTGCTTGAGGTACAGAGTGTCATAGTATCTCCCACAGTTTCCATTTTGAGGCCTTGGTGTCAATTGGAAACGTTTGTGGAATTCTTCCTGGACTTATTTTTGCTGGTGGCTGCAGCTTGCCCATCTGTGACTCTCTAGAGCAGTGTAGAACACCTGTGTGCTATACTTTTAAAACACACACTAGATCAGGGTTAGATCTTGATGTAAAAGCCAACCTCAAATTTCACAGACCTTAAAATTCCATGAAAGAATCTTCAGTTACATCTTGAGAACAGAATTTGTTTGAATAAAAAATGCTATTTTCTCCATATTAAGCCAGGGGAGAGGAGTTAATGTAAAAAGTAATCATTGGAGTAGTCAAAAATATAGAATGTATTCTGTACTCATTCAACCTTCCTCATTTAACATTGCTTTTTAGGTAGGTAGCTTATTTTTCATTCCATGTGGGTTTTTTTGAACCACAAGTATGTCAAAGCAAGCAGTGTAAGAACTGGGTTAGCTACATGTCAGAATAGGTTCATTAGCAACCACTACTACTTCAGCCATCAACTTCAGGGCAAGATTGTGCCCCTTCTTCATGATAGGGAGTATTGTACTTTGTGAATGGTCCCATCTACTTTGCTTGGACTGTTGAGTCCTACCCCCCTTTGTGAGTAAAGGCATAATAAAAATCATAAATCACTGCCCATCCTGCAAGTGTCTCAGCTCCCAAAACTTTAGTAGGGAGATGCTTAGCACCCTGCAGGAGCAAGCCCTATTGCTGCCCAGTGCCTGCAAACACTGAGGGCTAGACAGTGAGTCCTTTATTTTCAGAGGTGAGCAGCTATTTGCATAAGTGGTCCCAGTAAAGCCAATGGAACTACTCATATGAGAAACTGCTTCTGGAAGGTGGAGGGGAGGGGATAATGCACAAACGGCCTTGCCCTCAATGTTTATCGTCTGAGGATGTATACATATTGTGGCTGTTGAGAGTTCTGATTATACAGTGCCTTGAGGCTATTTGGTCTGCGGCTATGTGTAATTGCCTTCTAATAGTCTTATAGCATTGACACTTGTTAGACAGTACAGTGGTACCAGTGATACAAGATTTGTGACAGGAGGGCTTCTTTGAAGTTCTGATGTACAAAGCATTTTCATTTCCTCACCATGCACGTTCCATTCAGCAGCCCCTTTTTCTTGCCATTTGTTTTTGGTTCTGACATAATGTGCATATTTCTCCATCCCCTGGGGCAACTTTGTGGGAAAGGTATGCTGTAATTGGTCTATAACTGTTCATAATGATCTGGGAACTCTGTATGAACAACAACAGGGAGCAACTTAACTTGTGATTTATTTAAGAGAGTGACATGGTTGAAAGGTACTCTCAAGAGCGCAAGTGTAGCTAGTCACCTAATTGGATGTAAATTTTCACATTTATTTCAGAACAGAGAGGGTTCTCTCATGAATTTGAATTTATAAGCAAGTGTGTATACTCTTCAGCTAAATCATAAGCACAGTTAATAATCTGTTTTAGGGAGTCTTAAATTCCACATTCAATAGGTTTTAGTGTACAGTTTGCTAGAAGAATACAAGTTATGCTCTGCATTTGTAAAACTAATGAAATATTAATTAAAGGTTTTATTTATTTACATCTAGAAGGACTGACCTCATTTTGATACATTGACATACACTTAGTTTTTTAAAAGCTGAGATCGGTAATGGGGCTTTCGCGGTAGTCTTTTATCAGTTTTTCTGGCTCCCGCTTATTTCCTCAAGGATCTGAAGACTCCATCTCACACGACACCCAAAATACGGGCAACCCACCAGCTGCAGGGCATAATAATTCTGCAGGCAGAACGACACCCCTGGTAGTTATAGGGCCAAGGGTAATAGCCCATGAGAGGTTCACAAATTCTCTGGCACTGGGTGTAGCTCCGTCTACATTCAATACAGCACACGCCTTCATGGTCCAGCATTGGGTCAAACGTCATCCCTTCGCCTTCAAGTTGCTGAAATGTAAAACACAAAATAGAGAAGATGGAGTTCACATTATCCTCACGAAAGACAGCAGGTGAAATACTGGTCCCATTGGAGTCAATAGCAAAACTCCTGTTGACTTCAAGGTCAAGCTTTCAGACGCCTGCTTTCCGACTACTTCATTCCACATTTACACTGGACTCCCCATATAAAACACAACCAGACATCAGGCTGTCTGAGTTTCATTATTATTTTACTCTCTTGCTGTAAAGCTGTAATTACGGAGAGTTTAATAGTGGTAAGATTTGAGTTACAATAATAAGAAATGGAAAAGAACTGAGTTATCCAATCCATCCTGTGCGTGTGGGATTGTGGCCTACTTTACATTGTCTAATGCTCTATTCAGTCTAATTTTAAATAAATCCCAAGCGATGACACTTCCAACTCTTTCCCAAGAGGACTGTTTGACAGCCTGTTACTGCAGGCTTTCCCCATATTCAGATTAAATTTACTTTGACTTTAACCACCTCTTTTCCCATTGGTAATGGATTCTAGACAACTAACATAATAGCACCATCTTACCAGCAGGCAAGGAGTTACCCACACAGTGAATGGCAGAGGATATCAAGGTAGACTAGCCTCTCACAATTCTTAGCCCCATGTTTTCTAGGAGAGGAGGCACAGTTCTCAGTTCTTTGAATCCAATTCTTTCTTTCCCTCTAGTGTAGGGCAACTAAACTTTGGAAGCCCCCAGGGGCCACAATGATACTCACAGCACATGCTGAGGGCCGCAACTTAAGTGTGATTGCATATACATGCAAATATATATCCAAATAGCTTCTTTCACACTGACTGGCCTGAATACAAAGCTTCAGGCAAGACTACACAACACGCAGGCCCCATTTAAGTCAGTTCTACTGATATTAATAAAATGCAATATTTACCCAGTTTCCACCCATATGACAGCACTTTTAATGAGCAATGACAGTCCAGGAATTTAACTACTAAAACACATATCAACAGAAGACCATTATATTGGCTTTTTTTTTTTGTTTTGACTCCCACCTGCAGGCTGTGTTGAGCCCGGCATAAACTCAAACTGCACTGCGGGCTGCAAACAAACGGGCCACGGGCTGCATGTGGCCTATGAGCCACATGTTGAGTAGCTCTGCTCTAGTGCTTCATCAATGGGATTAGAGGAGAAGAACAAGGGCAAATCAAACAAGAATGCCTCACTCTTGCAAAGCACTTTTCATATATTGTTCTCTGAGTACTTCACAAAGGAAGTAAAGTAGCATTTCCCTCATTTTAGAGTCTGGAAAACTGAGGTACAGGAATGCGGAGTAACTTGCTCAAGGTTGCCCCCTATTTGTTATGCCAAACTTCCCCAGGAGAGGAAAGAAGGGAAAAGAGGAGAATGACAATGCTCAGCTAACATCAAGACTATGCATCTGTCTGGTAAACCAGTGGTGTAGATTCCCAATGCCTAACAGAAATGTTGGAGAACATCTTCCAGTGGATCCTATACCAAATGAGTAAGTGATAGAGGATATCTTGAGGGACTCCATTTGGTCTCCTTGCCTCCACGTTGGGTTAGGCAAGCACATCACTGAGGTACCACTTCACTACCATTAGCTGTAAACAGCAGCACAGGGCTCCAGTGTTCCCTGTAAGCTGTGTGCTTGTTCAGCCATTCAGAAGAGATTCAAATGCCATGTTTCTGATCAGCAGAGTGCCCACCGCTGGTTTTTTTGTTTCTATTGGTGGTTCACATTTCTCAGTGCATAGAAAATTTATTCCTCGCGGGGTTAGAAAAAATCCACACATGGAAAATTAGAGGGAACACTGCGTGGCACTAAGAAATATGCGGCGAAAACAGTGGTGAGGCAGTTGTTGAGAAGGATGCTGGGTACATTAAAAATAACATTGCTATGTGGCATGCACTCTGCAGATCTCTGACAGGAAAATATTAAGAAAAGTAGAAACTGTCAATCAAGCCTGTCAACAGAGTATGTAAAGAGTATCTGAGACACAGACAGCTGAGGAGACGATGCGAGGAGTGTAGAGGCCGAGATGCAGGAGAGAGAGAGAAGACACAGAGACTAGAGGGAGATGAGACCTGTCAGCTGCCAGTGAGCTGTGAAGACTGGCATTCTGAAGTGGGGCTCAGACACTTACAATCATGTTAAGTGATTGTAACCATGTATGTTTTTGTGGCATGGGATGCTTTAGCCTATTGTGTTGGGGATTTTTGTTACTGTGTTGAGGATTTTTGTTTGCATCAATAAAAAGATGCCTTGTGTTGGAAAGATGACTGCTTGCATCAGTCATTTATCGGAAGGCTATCTGTGTCGTCCTGTTATTTCCTGAGCCACCTGGGAGACCCATGCCTGATGAGAACAGATGCTTTAATAGATGGGTTGTTTTGAAGGGCCCTTTAATAAACCCAGAAAGGGGCACTAAGGGTGTGTCTACACAGCAAAGTTATTTTGAAATAAGGCGTGTGTAGACTCTTCACTTCTGCTATTTTGAAATAGCCCCTCACCAGGGCCATTCTAAGTTATTCCTCCTGGGGCTCTAAATCAAGATAGCACATCTACATTAGGGAAGCCTGCCTTGGACTAATTGTGAGGCTTCCCTGCAGTGTAGACGTACTATTTTGGAATCGCTGATCCCGAAATAACTGTGCAGTGTAGAGGTAGCCTAAGTGAGTTACTCTGGGGTGAGCTATTCTGTTTTTAGGGTAAAAAAGGTTCCCACTGGCAGGAAGACTTTTGGAGAGAGCTCTGCAGGAACCCTACACCCGGGCTACGTCTACACTGGCCCCTTTTCCGAAAGGGGCATGCTAATTTTACAGGTCGTAATAGGGAAATCCGCGGGGGATTTAAATATCCCCCGCGGCATTTAAATAAAAATGTCCGCCGCTTTTTTCCGGCTTTTAGAAAAGCCGGAAAAGAGCGTCTACACTGGCCCCGATCCTCCGGAAAAAAGCCCTTTTCCGGAGATCTCTTATTCCTACTTTGAAGTAGGACCTTTGAAGTAGAACCTTTTTTAACTTTGAAGTAGGAATAAGAGATCTCCGGAAAAGGGCTTTTTTTCCGGAGGATCGGGGCCAGTGTAGACGCTCTTTTCCGGCTTTTCTAAAAGCCGGAAAAAAGCGGCGGACATTTTTATTTAAATGCCGCGGGGGATATTTAAATCCCCCGCGGATTTCCCTATTACGACCTGTAAAATTAGCATGCCCCTTTCGGAAAAGGGGCCAGTGTAGACGTAGCTCCGGTGTACTACTCCCACTCTGCAGATGGATAATGGCTTTACCTCTCAGGTCCTATATCAATGGTGGGCAACCTGTGGCCCATGGGCTGCATGCAGCTCATTAGAATAAGCCACTGGCAGGCCTCCAGACAGGTTGTTTACCTTGCATCTGCAGGTAGGGCCATCTGCAGCTTTCATTGGCCGCAGTCCAGCATCCAGACCAATTAGCGCTGCAGGAAGTGATGGCCAGCAAGTCTCTGTGGCCTGTGCCACTTCCTGCAGTTCCCATTGCCCAGAAACAGCAAGTCGTGGCCAATGGGAGCTGTGGACAGCCATACCTGCAGATGCAAGGTAAACAACCTGTCTAGTGGCCTGCTACCTGCTTACCTTGACCAGCTGTATGTGGCCTGTGGACTTCAGGTTTCCCACTACTTGGCTTGTCATTTCCTAACTAGCGCCTCTCCTCAAATGGCAGGGTTTAGTGCTGCTTTTGGAGCCAGTGGTGCTTCTCCTTAACTGAGTTAATAAGAAATAAAGTCAATTTAGTTCTACTTTATTTGGAGTGATTAGCTTAAGCCTCATTAAAAAATGTCAAGAGAGAAGAACACTGTCACGGGATAATGATCACCTGCTGTTACATAAATGTCAGGACAAAGCTGTGACTTATTTTCAAAGCAGGAGACATTGATCTTGTGGCAACATTCTCTTAAAATAACTTTCATCCCTGCTGTACCAAGTGATGAAGTAAATTGTCTGATGCTGGTGCAGCAGAGAGGAAGTGACTCACTATACAGTTAGTAGTTCTGTACTACGGTGATGGGCTTTCAGCCATGGGACTCATTCTGTGGACACTTCATATGAGACAGACAGAAAATAACTCTATCATGGACTTGTCCTCTTTGAAGTTCTTTCACCACATTGCTTTAGAAGGGTTCCACTCTGCAGACTGTTAGAAAGAGCTCTGTGAAATGTCTGATAACCACAGCTTCCAGGACAGACGTGTTTGGCCTGATTCTGAGCTCGGAAAAGTCAGTGGCAACAGAACTTGTCCCACTGTAGGTATGGCTAGTCACAATCCATTTTATCCAAAAGATGCTCATGCTCGCTCGCTCTCCACTCTCCCCCTCCCCCACACTTCATGACTAAGCAGGTTTCTGATTAGCTGACTCAGCTTTATCGTTTTCTTTTTATCAGTTAATGATCATCGTCAGCTGTCTGCCTGGGGCAGAGTACATTTGCTGTAGTTATGGTAACTATATCAGATTTCTAGTTTTCTGTATTAAATTGTCCTCGCTACAGCAATCTTACAAAATTATCTTAAATGCGCCAACCTAAACACAATATCTACTTTATTCTCCATACTATGGGGACTAATGATAACAAAAACCAAACAAACTATATTTTAGTTGCTTCTGGTGAGTGGAATTTTTAAACGGATGCGCTACCAAATGAAAGTTTAAATCAACACACTGGTACTATAATTATTTGTTAATTCCATTTGAAATGAATGGGTAGCTAGGCATGAGTTACTTAATAAATGTTACAAACCTACAAATGCTTTGAAAGGGGATTCTAGATCAAATATATATGTACTCACATGATACGGATTTTCTGGATTAAAGTTTGACCTAGAATCTTGCTCGTTGGGACCAGTGGTGTTAGGCTGGTGTTCAGGTCTCTGAACACGCTGGGTAGTAGGTGACCTGGTATTTACTACTTGAGTAGTGGCTTCATTTTGGTCCAGATCAAAGTTTGATTGAGCCTGACGTATTTTTCTTTTGATTTCTCGCTTCCTTCTTTGGTTATCTGAAAAAACAGTCAGAGGAGTACATGGGTTTTCTAAACACCTTCTTCCATTGATTCAAGGACATTCATGAAAGTAGAATTATTACACATTCATGAAAGTGGAATTGCACAGCAGTTTTGCAAAGATTATTAGACTTCACATGGGAGCTACTTGTCTTTCCACCTGTTTCATACGCAGTCTATATAATTCACACTCTATGCATGTGAGATTTGTCTTTTTTCCAAAAGAACAGGTTTGACTCAGTGAGTGGCCAGTGATGCTAAAAGAAATTAACAGCTCCTGCCAGCACTCAACCAGAGCAACCACCTTCCTGCCGTTCATGTGCATTTTTGACAGAAAAAGAAACATTTGGAAGAATATACACTTCTGTCCAGCCGCAAAGGCCCTTATTTTAAAAATGATTTAAAACACTCGTGGCCAACTTTGACAGTACCGGTGGTCCCCGAGTTATGAATTTGTCAACTTATGACCGTTCAGACTTACAACCAACCTCCCATTAAGCGCATTACAGCCGGTCCCCGAGTTACAAACGCAAGATCCGCGCTTACGAACAGCGCGGTCACATTTAAATGAATGGAGTCCGACTTACAAACAGATCAAGTTATGACCAAGTGTTTGGTATGTAACTCGTTCGTAAATCGGGGGCTATCTGTACTCTTTTGATGCATAATGGCCCTGTGCAAAGCCAGTGGAAAACTTTGATCAAGCAAATTTGGCTCCCATTTGTTATGGAAAATATAAGCAAGATTTATCCCCAAAATACTCAATATTAACACCTCTTTCACTCTTCTAATCAGTATTTTGTATGTGCAATTCTGATCAGTACTTTGTATCTCAGTATTAAACCTCTGGGTATGTCTACGAAACAGCCGAGAGGTATAATTCTCGGCTTGGACAGATGAACATACATGAGCTTTGCTCAAACTAGCATGCTAAATATAGCAGTGTAGTCACTGACATCTTGGGTCAGCCATCTGAGTACAGTCCTGCCTGAGCCCCTGGCTACATAGTCATGCAGCTAGTCTGAGCTGCTGCCCATACTGCAGTGGCCACACTGCTATTTTTAGACCTCAGCTTGAGCAGAGCTAGTGCACTTATGGCTGCCCGAGCTGAGAAGTACAGCTGAGAGCTCTACCCTTAGAGCACCACCAGGGCCATCCCTGGGGCAGCGCGTTTTGTAAGTGAAAGAAAAATTACCTTTTGGGTATGTTGGTCGAAGCCAGAAAATAGGAAGATCTCCACAAAGCTCTAAAATTTTGGCACTTAGAAAGCTGTTATCTTTTACAGGCTGGTCGGCAGCCACCCAGATAAGGGAATTTTCATCAAATTTAACTGGCATAATTTCATCTTCCTATAAGTATGCAACATAAAAATCCATTGTTAGTTCATTTAAGAGTTTTGGGTATTCTGTACATGTAATTTTCTGTTAGTAGCCAAACATAGAAGTTCATTTGGAACTGATATGAAATGTTGTTCTAAAGGGTGCTATTTTGTTTTATGAACCACATGCAGCCAAAACTTGGTCCTGCGGAAATCAACGGAAAAAACATCTTGAGTGAAATTCTGCACCATTGCAATAAATGGCCAAACAACCTGGATTTCACCCCATTATCTGTAATGGGGCTAGTAGTCAGCCCATGAGGCCAGATTCTCAGCTGGTGTACTTTGGTGTAGATCCATTGATGTCAGCAGAACAATACTGATTTATACCAGCTAAGAATCTGGCGCAATATTTTAGGTATGTTTGTTTGCATTGTTCTGATTTCATATAAATGTTAGGATACTTCTGTGATAGACACAAGTCATATTCCTGAGAGTTAATGAAAGTTTGTCTGTATGCAGCTACAATTTTAATTTAATATGATGGGTCAGATTAAAGGTCTTGTTCAGTAATAGCAATTGAATTGACCAAAAGCCAGAAGTTAAAGGAGCCCTCATTTTGAAATGTATTTTGCAGGTTTTAGGTACATATCTTCAAAGTAATATAGGAAAATGTCAGCAATTGATTCTTTATAGTTCAAAGTATTATTTTACATAAAACATATTAGCTATTTCTTAGCAGCAATGAAGCATCTTTAAAAAGACCAGTTCATCAAGAAAATCAATATGATTTTGAAGTAAAACTTTTGAATTGCCTCCATATAATTATCTGATATTTGGATTGATTACTCACTAGATCAATTTATTTTGCCAAGTTGTTCCTTTAATGTATTTATTGATTTTTGTAGAATGTCTTGAGTCATCTAAATTCACTACCCTGTGAAAGCAGCACATCATTTATAGCCTCCCATATGGGTTTTTGCCAGCACCTGAAATAATTTAACTGGAGCTAACTTTTGAAGATAAAAAGAATCCAGTTGTTTATCTTAAATGAAATTACCTCAAACTTGTGGGCAAATATACTTTAGATAGCTGTAAAGTTATTTTAATTGACCTTTTCATATTCAGTGTTGGTCACAATCAAACATGCATTAGACCAGAAATCTTAAAATTAGACAGCAAAGAAAGTTTAATGTTCTAGCAACAGCATTAAGTTGTGTTGGGTTGCACATCACATATACTTACTTGATGCATGTTTTATGACAGAAACCGCAAAATTAATACATCTTTTAAAAATTACCCAGAAAGCAGGAACAGAACATACCACACATCTGTAATGTGACCAAGTTAATATTAAATTAGAACCTTAACTTTGCAAACCTGACTGCAAATATTTTTCAACAGTGGACATTTAACATTGGATCGATGATGTGTCCTTTTATTTTTCAATAAAAAGAAATTGCCCGTGCTTAATTATATTAAATTATTCCAGTTATGCCATGAAGACCATATATCCTTAAAATAATGAGGGTGGATAGAGGCTTGCTTGGTGCCTACCTCTAGGGACTGAACTGAAGCCAACTGAAGTCACTGGAAATTTTCCAATTGACATCAGTGGACTTTGGATATGACCTCTGGCACTTTCCTTGTTCGCTCTAGAAAATTGTCTTTCTTTTTAAGTAAGTGAGTAGTAATTCTAGCATATTCTAGAGCAGTGTTTCTCAAAGTAGTATGCGGACCCATTCTGAGAAAGCTGCTACCAGGCCACTCGGGTTTGTTTACTTACCAGCTCTGCAGCCAAAGAGCCTTGTGGCTCCCATTGGCTGTGGTTCACCATTTGCAGCCAAGGGAAGCCGCAGGAAGCAGCAGCCCAGGTCACATGCAGCTCCCTTTGGCTGCAAATGGCAAACCGTAGCCACTGGGAGCTGCAAGGCTCTATGGCTACAGAGCCAGTACGTAAACAAACCAGAGCGGCCTGGTAGCAGCTTTCTCAGAGTGGGTCCGCGGACCACTTAGAGAAACACTGTTTTAGAGTACAACAAAAAGGCAGAGTTGGAACATCCTCATTTTAGAGGTTCCATAATTTTTGTACACCATGATTTTTTCCTGTCCTGATAATTTTGGTGGGGGGATGATTATTCTGTGTGTCCCAGTAAGATATTTACAGTCTTTCTCTCTCATGCACCCCCATTCCAGTAACAGCAGAAGCAGTGCCAAGCAGTACCCCACCCCCAGAAGCACTCCCTCCTCCCTTCCACAGTGTCAATAAGATCTACAGGTTGAACCTCTGTAAACTAGGACTCTCTGGTCTGGCAACATCTGTGGTCTGACAGCACCATGAATGTTCCAGGATCAGAGTCCCAGTGGAGGGCTGGTGCCTAGGAGCCCTGCGATCGGGCAGGATTGTAGGCTGCTGGCAGTGGGGCCAGAAGCCTAGATCCCCACAGCTGGGCAGCCAGGCACGCCCTAGTGGGTCTGCCTGGTGGGACCGGGAACTTGGCACACCTCAGTGTGGCTGCTCAGCTTGGGTGCTCAGTGCGCCCCAGCAGGTCTGCCTGGGGGAAAGACGGGTGGAGACTAGCAAGGCCTATGGCTGGTCCAGTGCTGGGGGGGAAGGCTGGCAGCAAGGAGGCCAGAAATGACTACCCCTGGTCCCACAAAATCCCTCATCCAGGATTGGTTAGGTCCCGAGGGTGCCAGATTGAGGAGGTCCAACCTGTACAAGTTCATTTGATACTGATATTTAAATGACCTTTAAAATCCATATTTATGTGGGGTTAAGTAGGTTTTAAAAATTGCTCCTTACCAGATCAAATGAGAGGCTTTCTTTAGTCATGGTACTGACATCAGGGATGTGAGCTTTAGCTTGTGCTTTAATGTAGCATTTCTCTCCTCCAGCAAAACGAATTCCAGTGATGCCCTACAAAATAGTCCTTTTGGGGTTACAGACATTGACATTTCATCCAATTGTTTAAAACAAAACAATATAAACTGTGTTCATGTAACATTAAGGTAGTCACTGAATTTGTTAAAAAAATAACAATCAGAACTGACAACGTTCTTTGATGTTTTTTAAAAATAAGTCTAAAATTGACCCAAATTCTGTTGTATCACTATTTTAGCTGTAAAAAAATTAAACAAACAGGGCAAAATTTGAATTTGAATTTAGGCACCAAAAGAAGTGGCCCAATTTCAAAGGTGCTGAACAACTGCAACTTCCACTGGAGAGGGCCTGTCTAGACTAGGAAAAAAGGAGTTTGCTAACATAATTTGAAACATCATTTAGCATCTAAATATTGATGTAGGTTAACATTATTAAAATCAAGTTAGCTGCTTGGGCTGTATCCTAGTAACTTCTTCCTAGTCTAGACAGACCTCTGAACTTTACCTATGAAAAATCAGGTCCCATATTTACTAGTAGGTGCCACAGATATGTGTGTAGGTGCCTTACTTTAGACATTCAACTTTGATATTTTTGATACAGTGATACTTTTTATATACACAAGTTCACAATGAAAGGAGAACCAAGACAGAATTCCAGTGTTGTTGTAATTACGGAGTTGCTACATAAATGACACAAAGTCTCTGAATTTCAAACATATTGAAATTGGAGGCCATTCATTGAGATTGGGAAGCCTAAGTCTTCTCCCTCCAATTTAAATGTAGCATTTTCTGTGCTGACATATAGGTTTGGTTCTCCCTACAAGATGCAGAGAGCCTGCTCCTGCAATCTCAGCAATTGTCTTGTCCTATCCACCATTTTGTTCTTGAGAGGAAATAGGTGAACAGATTTTTATGCACGAGCTATACCATGACAAGTGCTTGGTCCATTTGCTTTCCTGATATTTGACACCTGGCACTCAGCAACTCAAGGCAGTTATAATATTTTCTGCTTGTTTCTTCTGCCGCATTCATCAGCCTAATGCACAACATGCTTGGTGTCTGTGGTGGAATGTTTTGGCTGCACTTATCCAGCAGTTCATAAGTTGTCATAAGGATACAAGAATGGAATAATTCATTGACTCTCCACTGAGTTGAGACTTCTGTGCAGATGTAGAATAGTGAAGACATTTTAATCCAGTTGCCAATAATGTTGTTAACTTGATGTTACTACAAGATTTACAACGGCTGAAGAGCAGCTGTCAGATGATTTGGGGGTTATGCATCACACGTGTGTGTGTGCATTGATCTCCCAGGTCTGTGCAGAATCATAATCCAGTTACCTCCTTAGTCATGGACCCAATAGATGGGGGGAAGAGCAAGGCCAAGAAGACCCACATATTTCCCTCACCAACGCTACCTGTAGATAGTGGTTTATTTTGTTTTAGATGCTGCTTCTACCTCATGTAGGCCTCAACCTTGCTCCCTTTGAAGTTAATGAGAGTTTTGCCATCAACTTCAATGAGTGTAGGACTGGGCCCCTTAGGATATGTCTGTCCTGCAATTAAAAATCCATGGCTGGCCCGTGAAAGCTGACTCAGGCTTGCAGGGGTCAGGCTAAGGAGCTGTTTATGGTGTAGATGTTTGAGCCCCACCTCTCAGGCTCCTAAAGCCTAGTCTCCAGCCCCAGCTTGAAGGTCTATCCCACAACTAAACAGCACTTTAACCCTAGCCTCATAGGGCCAAGTCAGCTGGCATGGTGCCAGCTGTGGGTTTGTAACTTCAGTGTAGACAAACCTTCAGAGCTCAACACTGGAGAATATCTTATCTGAAAGACCTGTCAATGTACTTACTATCTGGAAATCGTGAACTTCTATAGCTTCTTCGTCTCCGCTTCCAGTTTTAAAGGTCTCTAGGTTGTTCCCAGAATCTATTTCCATTGATCCCTCTTGTACTTTTCCATTAATACTCATAGTATAATGAACATTGTAAATCTGTAATTAAATACAAAACATTAGCACACATCTTTGTATCTTCCAAGTTAACATCAAGCACGAGTCTAGTGCCAATTAAGGAGGTAAAAATGTGTTTAAAAATTTAACCATGTAACCGCTAAAACTCCATGTTACATGTGCTGTGGGCTCCACAGTATAAATCTTAAATAAGCTTTATACTGCAGAGCCCACAGCAAAGTCTTACCAGGAGCGGGGGCAGGACTGCTGCCAGCACTACTCCGGGAGAGGCTTCACTGCGGGCTCTGCAGCTGGCTCCCTGGGAGCTGGCGTGTAACCTCTGGCGGGGGAATGCGGGGGTCTAAGTCTGAACAGGGACTGCTCCAGTGGGCCCCATGGAGCTCAAGCAGCCCCCTACCCAGGGCAAGTGGGGAGCTGCTCGAGCCCCTATTAGTTAACCAGAACTGATAAGCCTCACCTGTTAAGGGTGAGGCTCAACAGTTAATCTGTTAACCTTTTACATCCCTAGTGCCAATCTGATTGTCATGTCCATCTTCAGTTCCTGGCTTTTATCCATGCTTACACTTTTATTACAGGAACCCCAGCGGTCAAGATCATAAAACAGACTATGATGGTTTCAGGCAATATCAGTAATGACAGCTTTACATCCGTACACACTGCATGTGGAATAATTTGGTTCCAGGGTTACATGGGATTTGGGAACTGGTCTAAATCATATTGTATGGAAAGAAAAGAAAGAGCTCTTTCCCCCCAGAGGTCATACCCACTGTCCTCCTAAGTTTGATTTGTGGGGATCCACTCTTGCTTGGAGAAATCATTTGATACTGTGTAGGTACTTAGAGAGTCTCTTGAATTCAGCAGGCAGCATGTGGTTGTCTCTTAGTAAAGTGAGCTTTGTTTAAATATCATATAGATTTTTTTCACACTGTATCAAATAAAATGCTTGCTCCTACCTTTTGCAATGATGAAAAGCTACAGTATATCTTGCAGTTGCCAGCCCTTGGTTATTCTTTTTCATTATACAATACTGTCATCAGTACCACCACAAGGAATTTTACTTTTATTCTTAAAAAGTTTGAATATAAACAAAGTTTCAATAAAGTCCACAATATAGCCTAGAAATCAATTTTTTCCTACTTGTAACTCTTTGATAGGGAAAAAAATTAAGATACTGAAGGTAATTGTCCTTTATAAACAGAGATTCAATCCGTATTATTCATGCATCCAAAACTTCCACTGAATTCTTGCATGAGGAATGCAAGATTGGGTCTATACATATATAGTATTTAATTCTAGGGCTGTCAAGCAATTAAAACAATTAATCACAATTAATCACGCAATTAAAAAATTTAATCATGATTAATCACATGCTGATTAATCCCCAGCTGATGCCAGGCTGCATTGTGCTGCCCCTTTGAAAGCCCAGGGCAGCACTTCAAAGGGGCAGTGCCGCACAGCTGACCCCAGGTGCTGCCCCTTTGAAACTTCTTGGTGGCATTTTAAAGGGCCAGTGCTGCAGAAATGCCTACAATTAACACGTTAAAAAATTAATGCATTAATTGTGCTCTGCGTTAATCACAGGCATTAACACATATTAATTGACAGCCCTACTTAATTCTATATCCAAGGAACATAGAATCATAGAATCATAGAATCATAGGACTGGAAGGGACCTCAAGAGGTCATCGAGTCCAGCCCCCCGCCCTCAAGGCAGGACCAAGCTCCACCTACACCATCCCTGACAGATGTCTATCTAACCTGTTCTTAAATATCTCCAGAGAGGGAGATTCCACCACCTCCCTTGGCAATTTATTCCAATATTTGACCACCCTGACAGTTAGGAATTTTTTCCTAATATCCAATCTAAACCTCCCCTGCTGCACTTTAAGCCCATTACTCCTTGTCCTGTCCTCAGAAACCAAGAGGAACAAATTTTCTCCTTCCTCCTTGTGACACCCTTTTAGATATTTGAAAACCGCTATCATGTCCCCCCTTAATCTTCTTTTTTCCAAACTAAACAAGCCCAGTTCATGAAGCCTGGCTTCATAGGTCATGTTCTCTAGACCTTTAATCATTCTTGTCGCTCTTCTCTGTACCCTTTCCAATTTCTCCACATCTTTCTTGAAATGTGGCGCCCAGAACTGGACACAGTACTCCAGCTGAGGCCTAACTAGTGCAGAGTAGAGAGGCAGAATGACTTCACGAGTTTTGCTTACAACACACCTGTTGATACAACCTACAATCATATTTGCTTTTTTGGCAACAGCATCACACTGTTGACTCATATCAACTTGTGGTCCACTATGACCCCTAGATCCCTTTCTGCCATGCTCCTTCCTAGACAGTCGCTTCCCATCTTGTATGTATGGAACTGATTGTTCCTTCCTAAGTGGAGCACTTTGCTTTTCTCTTTATTAAACCTCATCCTGTTTACCTCTGACCATTTCTCTAACTTGCTAAGGTCATTTTGAATTATGTCCCTATCCTCCAAAGAAGTCGCAACCCCACCCAGTTTGGTATTATCTTATACCAGCTCATAGACTGAGCTGGTATAAGATAATACTTTTTTGTGAGCCCCATTCACTGCAGTAGAATTCTAGGTTTCTTTATATATATATATATATATATATATATATATATATATATATATATAAAATCATAAATCTTATGGTGACAAAGAAAATCTTCCAAATGCGAATCACCAAAGCATTGGCTTTCTGAGTCTGAGGGCAGTCTGGAATTATAGCTCTTAATGCCCCAATCTTCTCAACTTGGTTTGATTGTGCAGCTTAAGGTTGACATTTTATCTGTTTCTGTATTAATTAGAATATGCTTGAATTGTTTTTTTTAAAGATTCAGTTCTTAAGTGATGACATTACTATCAGCTTCCTGACATGGGAAAAGAATCTTAGGTGAGGGAACAGAAACCCATTTACTAATAAGATACTTTTAATGCATCTATTTGATCGAAAAGCAAATATTTGCTAAAATAATGCAAGTGTTACAAAACTAAATAGGCCAAGATGAGAGACTGTCCTATAATCAATCTACTAGCTATTTATCAGAAATACCAGCACAACCTCAACTATTAATACTTTAGCCACTCTTTGGCCAGTCTTCCTATTCATGCCCCTTTCCCTTTTCAAGAGCCTGGAAAAGTAAATGGATCTTACATTGTGTCCGGAAGCTGCCTGTCTTGTTACTATGTAACTTCTTTCTTCTCTCTCTAGCTTTTGGGTTTGCTATAAATTGTCTTTACAAAAATAATTAAATGTCAACAGTTGTTCCCTCCAGGCTAAAATATACACCAGACAAACACTTTGCCTACAAATTAAGGGATCTATTGCATTCCTTACTCTGACAAGCTCCTAACAAAGTAAATAGGAGTCTTGCCTGAATCAGGAGTGCAGAATAGGCTCCTTGGTAAATTCAAGGAGATTCATTGTTCTTGTCACTGATGAGCAAGTGAAACCAAAATTCACATAATCTGGCATTTCATATTTTAAAAATCTTTGAAATCATAAAGGAAATATAATATTTGGAATCAGTCTGATGATCACGACATCTTGAAAGTTTGCTTCTTGAAACTAACCACCCCAGTTTCCAATGCTACCCTTTTTGACACAGGATTTTGTCATGTAGCCTAAGTTCAGAAAAGTTCTCTCCACTCAAATATAAATTATCAAGATTTTTAAAATAATTTTGCAACTAATATGCTACAAGCTCTTGTGTCCATATTCAGTACACATTTAAACTACCAGGAAAATAGTGAAATAATGTTGGTCTTTAATCAAACCTACAAATAGATTAAATAGCACATTGCACCACATATTTAAGTGTCAAAGTACGATCTGCAATCAGCATTTAGATGATGTGGCATGTAAAATTAATGTATTTCTTTCACCATCATTTTGTCCTGATGCTTAGAATTTGCCCATTATGTGAATCTCCTGGGAAAGGATTGGTGAATGTTCTGAAGATGTTTGAGCAAAAGTAAATGTATCTTTTTTCTGTGAACTCAAGGATTCACTTTACATTTATTCCTAAAATCAGCTTCCACCATGCTACACCAAGTGGACAGGAAAGAAAAGAGTTTTTATTCTGGGGGAAAGGGGAGGAGTATGCTACTTACAGAATTTAGCAACCCCCAATCAAGAAATATTTCCAATGTGATTGTGATTCTCATTAAATTCACACAGTTAATTTAAAAATTGGCTTACTGGAAACAAAATGTAAATACTTGGGCACAGAATTATTGTGTTTGTTTCATCTAGTTCATCTCATACTTGACTTTAAACCAGATTTAAAAACTTCAGTGCAGCATTAGGTTATTACAAGACTGCAACTATCCTGCCTGGTAAACAGATGAGTTTACTGTTATAATTGAAATCTCCTGCCTACCTTTGTTTAATTATTGCCTTCCCAGCTAGCAATACTCGAAGTAGGTGATGGGTAGAGAGGATGCACAAAGGGTCACGTGTCTCTCAAACAATTAGTGGGGTTGGGTCTGGCACCCACAGAAGGGCTTTGGCCTCCCCACACTCACCTGTAGCAACAGAGAAAGCAGAGCAAGGTGGCCCCAACTGCTTTGCTCTCCCTGCTCTGGAGGAGAGGACAGGACTGCCCCCACACTCCTAGGCAGAAAATGGAGGGATGCAGCAGCTAAGGGAGCAAAGCACCTGAAGTCACCGTGCTCTGCTTCCCCCACTGCTGACAGTAATGTGGGGGGAGGGACAGTGGACCCCTTCTGCCAGTGCCAGTAGGGCTGCCAGGTATCAGGCTTTGAATCAGACAGTCCAGTATTTGAGCTTTCTGTTCGGGAAACAAATTGAGAAAATATAAATGTCTGGTATTTTCTAAATAAGATGTAATGTAGATTGTGATGTAATGTCAAGTGTGTCTGGTATTTTTGTTGAAACCATATGGCAACCCTACGTACTAGCCCCATTAGTCCCCAGGCCGCCTTGGCTGGGGAAGAAGGGAAGCAGGGGTGGAGCAAAAGCAGGGAAGAAGTGGGGAGAGGGTGGAGGAAGGGCAGGGAGAGGCGGGACGGGACAGAGGGAGATTGTCCCATTCCCAGTCCTTCCCCTAGTTGGAGGGAGGATGTAATGTGGCCAGTAGCCTCTGCCTCTCCTCCCCTTCCAGTCACCGCTAGCTGTAGATGATCCAGTTTTCACTACTCCAAGACTGATCTTTCCCCTGAGTGTTGTTCCTCTAGATTTTCTACCTCACCCATTTCTGAACATTCACCCTCTAGATGGCCCTCCCTACGTCCCCTCCTCCCCAGCCACGGGCACCAGTGGCCTATGGCAGTCTGAATGTGTGTGTGTGTGGGGCGGGGGGGAAGATGGCTCGTTTAGCACTCTAATCGCCTTTTGTAGCTAAGCTTTCTGGATCTTAACTCTCAACCTGAGCAAGTGAGCAAGGGCCCGGCCCAGCCGGCAGCCGCTCCCCCGCCCCTCTCTCTCTTTAATCAGGCCAGTTTCCCAACCGTTTCGAGAGCAGGGACCAGCTTGCTGCTGCCTTCCTGAACTCCGTCAGGGAGCTCTCCGGGACCAGAGCCACTCCACAGACTGGTCCTTGAGGAATAGTGATAGAAATGTAGCCTTGTTAGTCTGGGGTAGTTGAAGCAAAATGCAGGACAATGTAGCACTTTAAAGACTAACAAGATGGTTTATTAGATGATGAGCTTTCGTGGGCCAGACCCACTTCCTCAGATCAAATAGTGGAAGAAAATAGTCACAACCATATATACCAAAGGATACAATTAAAAAAAATGAACAAATATGAAAAGGACAAACCACTCTCCCTACCTTTAATATCAGCAATTCACAGACACTTACCTTCCTTCCTCCCCCTCCCCCCCCATCCTCCTTCTGTTCTGCAATGTGATTTGTCCTCTTCATATTTGTTCATTTTTTAAATTGTATCCTTTGGTATATATGGTTGTGACTACCTTCTTCCACTATTTGATCTGAGGAAGTGGGTCTGGCCCACGAAAGCTCATCATCTAATAAACCATCTTGTTAGTCTTTAAAGTGCTACATTGTCCTGCATTTTGGTCCTTGAGCAGCGCTTTCAGCGCAGCGCCTTGAGACCGCTAGGGCTGCACAGGGCGCTACGCACCCAGGCACCCGCGCCCTCCTCCCACACCCACTCCACCTGCTGCCTGCTGCGGGGGGGGGGGGGGGGGCGCTTTTCCCAGCCGTGCAGCCAGCGGGTCCCTCGGAGCCCCGCGCAGCCCGGGGGCCCCCAGCGAAGAAACGTGCTCGCGGCTCTGCCTCCCGCTGCGCCATCCCGCCCGCGGCCCGCGCCCACTCACGTGCCGCTCGCTGGCCTTCCAGAAGTAGAAGGCTCCGATGGCCCCGCAGAGCAGCAGCAGGGCTCCGGCGACGAGCACCCCGGCTCCGATCTTCAGCAGCCGCCCCGGGCCGGCGGGTTTCAGCGGCACCGCCGTGTAGGCCTGCAGCACAGCAGGGGGACAGGCAGCCCAGAGCCCCGCAGGGTTGCCAACTCTCCCGGCCCCCACGCCACTGCCGCGAAGCCCGGTCCGGGAGAGCAGGCAAGCCTGGGAGTGACTGGGTGGGTCGGTGAGCGCGCAAAGCAGCAACCTCCCCCCCCCCCTCCTCCCCGCTGGCGCCTGGCGGGTCTCGCCCCTGCCGGACCTCGCCACCCCCCGCGCCGGGTTGCAGCCCGCCACTCTCCCTGCCGCCGCGCCGCGAGCGGTACCTACCGGCGGCAGCAGGCTGAACTCCGTGTCCTCCGGCCCCGCCAGGGCGAGCGGCTCCTTCTCCGAGCTCTCGGCCATGGCTGCCCGCGCACGTCTGAGCCCGGAGCTCCTGCGCCCCCGC
Organism: Pelodiscus sinensis; assembly: GCF_049634645.1. Classification (NCBI taxonomy): domain Eukaryota; kingdom Metazoa; phylum Chordata; order Testudines; family Trionychidae; genus Pelodiscus; species Pelodiscus sinensis. The sequence continues at coordinate 283,739,190 of NC_134711.1, read as the reverse complement.
GGGAGAGGCCGGGCGAGGCGTGGAGCCCGCAGCCCCTCCCCGCCCCGCCGGGGCGCCAGGAGCGGGATACAATGGTCCCCTTCACTCACACTCCCGGCACTCCTCAGCGCTGGCCGGGGCTCCAGTGCCGCGCTCCCCTGGGGCCCTAGGCTATGTCAGATCCCCACGCGACAGCTCCTAGTCATAGAGGGCCCCAGGAGCGGCTGGGGAGGGGGGACTAAGCAATTGCTTAGTCTGCGTAGGCCTGGCGCTGGCCCTGTCACTTGCGGTGGCTTGGGCTCGGGCTCCTGAGCAGGGGAGACACCTTGCGGGTCCACAACTTTGTGGGGCTCCTTGAACTGCCCGAGGTAGCCTCACCCTGCCCAGGCTGTGTCCATTCCCTCAGCGCTGGGATTAAGGGACATGGGAACGGGGAACAGGAGTCTGGGGGCAGGGATCAAAAGGAAACAGGTGGGTAAAAGCCTCACAGGCCCCAGGGGAGAAGTTGAGCCCCCTTCCTTTCCACCAGACCAAGGTTACTGGCAAGGCTAGGATGTTGTTGGGTTTTGTCAGTGATTTGTAGTAAAAGGCAGGGCAGGGGCAATAACAGAACTTCAGGGGACCTGCTGACCTGTCCCTGACTTTTAGTAAAAATAACAGACAAAATAGGTCAAATGGGGGCTGCAGGCCCAAACCCTGCTGCGGAGGAGAGCGGGGAGTCGTTCAGCATCCACTGCCTCTGTGGCTGACAGCTCTGGGTTCCCCTGCTGCCTGCAGTGGCGGGGAGCTGTGGGGGCCCTTTACCATGGCTCAGAGGGGCAGGTAGTCATGGGGTCTGTGACATAATCTTAGTCTTAGTTACTGGTGATAATAATGATGACGGTGGAAGAGCAAAGTTTGGAAGAAAACTGACACCAGGGCAGAGAATTGAGCAGGGTACACCATGACTATGTACTGACAGACAATAGTTGTGCAAACATGGGTGGCAGGTGTAACAGGCCAGGAGAAGGTCTGCCTCCTTTGGCACCAGGGGCAGACTGGCCTGGCCGGATACCGGGAATTGCCCGGTGAGCTGTCGTCCGCTGGGCTGTCATGTCCACATGCCGTTGCCCCTCACTCCGAGTGGCTCTGTGTCCACGCTGTATGACACAGGGGGCAGGCCTTGAGGGGCACACAGGGGTGACATCATGGGGAGGGCCGTTCTCAACCCATTTCCCAGGCCTATTTTGATTGCCAGTATGCTCCTGTTTGGCAATGCTGCTGGACCCTGGCTGTGTGGTTTTGGGGGGAAGTTTTTGCTTTATTATACCCCATGCAGGTTCTGGAACATCTGAGGAGGCAGTATGTGCTGTCCAGCTTCCTGGGATCATCAGTGATCTCCTTGGACTCCAGACAGATTACTGATAAACCCAGGAAACTGAATAGCAAATACCTCCTCCTCAACCACTCTGCAACCTGCATGGGGCATATGGCTTGGGGTCTGAGGAGGGAAGGCACAGAGAGTCTGTAGCTTGCCTGGGGCTCCACTGGGCAGGGAGAGGGAAGTCTCAGAGTTTCAACTAGCCTGAAATTTCTCTGGCCGAAGGTGGTGGTGGATGCTCTGGACGCCTCCAGATGGGGGTGCAGGAGGGACTTGGAGCTCCAGACACGGGAAAAGGGGGTCTTGGTTCTCTGGCTGCTGGGGGTGGGCAGGCATGGAGCTGGGAGTTAGTCTCCCCTAAGGGAGGCTCCATCCTTCCACCCATGGATTTAAAGTATTACAGTCCATCCTTGCTGTAAGTCCAAGATACATTCCAAAAAAACTTGGATTTATAGCGAAACAAAGAGGGGAATTTTTTTCCCGTGGCTGACTTCCATTTTTGCAAATTGTTGTTTGGGTTTTTTGCACAACTTAAGAGCAGGGAATGGAAGGACTTATAATGCATCATTTCCAACAATTTTAGTGTAGAACGGATGTTACAGGGCAATTTATAGCAGGGATGCCCTGTAAATGCTAATAAGCCAGATCCTTAGCTGGTGTAAATCAGAATGGGTCCACTGACTCCAAAAACGGCGTGTGCCAGACCAAACCAATCTCTTTCTTTTGAGAAGATAGCTGATTTTTCTTTATGCAAAGGAAATGCAGTAGATCTAATCTACCTAGATTTTAATACAGAATTATATACAGTTCCGCATGAGAAATCATTAATTATACTGGAGAAGATGGGAATTTTGATCAAAGTCCCTAAAATATATAGTAGACGGTCTTCTAATCAAGAAGATTCTGTTATGTACTGGTTCTTATACCTTTCATGGCACTGTAATATTCGAGGGCTTTCCAGTAGTGCATTAATCGATGTGACTAAGATCTGTCTTGTGTGGTTCCTTTTTTCACTCTATTTTATCCTCTCCTGGGAAGAAAATGGTGGGTGCAAGATGGGCTTTTATTACTGTATGCCGGCCCTGGCCAAGATTTGGGGGAGGGAAACTCTGTACTCCTGGAAGGGGCGGAGGTCAGCCAGCTCTGAGCGGCCAGAATCACGCGGTGCTCTGTTGGTGATTTAAAAAGACTGGAGCTCCAGCTGCTGCTACTTTTGCTGGCCCTTTTGATTCACCAGGACCTGGGGCAATTGTTCCTTTTGCTCCCCCTTTCGGCAGGCCTGGTGGTGATTTTTAGTTCCACTGTTGAAGATGAGCCCTTCATCTCTCCAACTCCTACAGAAACTCCATGACATGCACAGTCAACATCCTGGCAAACAACACTGCAACTTTCTAATCCTCCTAAGCTCGTAGCCAATCAGAACACATGAGCCTACATCATACAGTCCTTCCATGTCTGTGATCCCCATTGTAGCCTGCAGAAGTTCTGTATGCAAAAGGGACAGCAGGCTCTGGCCCCTGCAATTAGCCTCTGTTCTCTGACTCTTGCTCCATAAATGCACAAACCTTTGTCTTTTCTCATTTCTTCTGAACTCATCACTGCCATGATCAGTAGCTTCACAAATATGAAGTTGTCCAAAATTAGAATAAATTCAGGCGCTATTTGGCATTATGCCACCATATTGTTAAGAAATGAATCTTAGAGATTAGATCAGAATTTTCCCTTTCCTTAAACACAGGCTGATTCTCACTGTCAATTTCTGTCATTATCAATCAAATTTTTAAAAAATGTTGACAAGCATAGATGGTGCTGTAAATAAACACAATCACAGCTTATTAGATCAAAAACCCAGTATGATATATGATTTTAAAACTAGGGCATAGTTTGGCCTTTTATTGGATGACATCCTATTATAGGTCAGTGCTGCTAATAAGCATAATTAGCAAGCATTTTGTTACCCCAAAATCTTGCACACTGATATGTCTATCTTGGCAAAATTGAGAATTCTAGCCTTTGATCTTAAACTTCCATTTTAGACGCTGGTTTAAACAGACTGATTTAAAGACCACCTGTGTAACAATGACTGGTAGTCTAGAATTTCTCTGGGAAGATCAGTGGCTTCTGATTGAATTCCTTTGTGCAGCATGGAACCAGCAGCATGGTGGAAGGAGCAGAGGTGATCTGGGCAAACAGAAGTAGGCTCTAGAGCAGGGTTTCCCAACATATGGGTCAGGACCCAAATATGGGTCGCCATTAAATTTCAAAAGGGTCGCCCCGGGTGGCTCTGTCCTCCCTTCTCCCCCCGTTTTTGAATTGCCTTGGGTCACCAAGTCTTCCTGAATTGTCAAAATGGGTCCCCATCTGGAAAAGGTTGGGAACCGCTGCTCTAGAGTCAAAGTTACAGCCAAAGCCCCAGCCCTTAGCTAGCCTTGCTGGGGCAGGAATAATCTGTCCATGGTAATGAAGGATGTTTGATGCCATTGCTCCAATGGTGCTGGAACAATTTTTAAGATGGGGGTGCTGAGTTGCATCACCCCCACACTTACCCCTGACCAAGTCCCTCATCATCCCCCGCTAGGGCCTCAGCTTGGGGTGGTTCTGGAGCTTTGTGGCCAGTGGCTAGGACTCCACAAAGGAGCCACTGGCTGTCAGCCAGGACCCCAGGTGACAATGGGGCCCCTAGGTGCAGGCTAGCAGCTGGGACACTAGCATGGGGCCATATTGGGCATAAAGCCTGGGAGTGCTTCAGCATGCCCCTGCCCCCTGCAACCCTACCTCCTGTGCCTATGGCTAGCTCAGTGAATGTACATAAATATGCAGGCCTCATCACCTGACCCCAACTGGGAATGCTTTTCTTCAGCTTCAGCAATGGCAGGCCTATGAAGAGTCCTTTTTAAAGGGAATTTCTTTTTCTGAAGGAATCAGAATTGGGGCAAAATACTTGTGGCCAGGACTCTCCAGTGCCCACAAGTTTCCTTCCATACTTCAAAATCTTATTCCCTTTGTAAGTTTGAATTCCACAGGAGGTGTGTGAAGCCCATTCTCCCTGATGGATCAATATAATGGCAGCTTTTGCAGAGTTTCCAGTTTTCTGCACACACATTTTCCTCACACTGAGAAACAATTTGGGGTCCTTTTGAAAAAATGGAAGCATCACTGACTTGTTTGGTTTCCTTCAGAGAATCCTTCCTTCTCCAAAGTTACACACAGAAAAATTAGCAACTGCTTTCAAGCAGATATAAGAATATAACTGTAGGTCCCATTGCTTATCATCTCTAGTCAAGACTTATAACTAGAGCCCTACCAAATTCATGGCCAAGAAAAACCTCTCATGGACTGTGAAATCTGGTCTCCCCCATTAAATCAGTGCTCTACAAATTCTCTTTTACTCTATACTAGACTGATTTTATGGGGGACACCAGTGTTTCTCAAATTGGGGGCCCTGACCCATAAGTGATTTGCAAAGGGGTTGCAAGGTTATTTTAGCAGGGAAGCGGATCACAGAATTGCCACTTTGACTTCTGTACTGCTGACTTCAAAACTGGGCAGCTGGAGAGTGGCTCTTGCTGACTGAGGGCTCAGCTCTGCAGGCATCAGTGCACATGTAAGGATGTCATGTCATCCATACTTCTGCACTGCTGCTGATGGTAGCACTGGTTTCAGAGCTGGGCTCCAGTGAGTAGTTGCCACTCGCCAGCTGTGACAGCAACATGCTGCTAGCAGCAGCAACTCCCTTCCCCCACAATAACCTTGTGACCCCCTTCCAACTCCTTTTTTTGGTCAGGATCCATATAACTACAACACTGTGTTATTTCATATTTAAATTGCTGAAATAATGACATTTATTACTTTAAAAATCCTATGACCATGAAATTGCCCCAAATGGGTCATGAATTTGGTAGGGCCTTACGTATAACCTTGGCTCTGAAATGCTATGTTTGTACGTGCCATTCAAGGAAGGATAAAGGAACACATTTTTTGCCATATGACTGATCAGGTGACAACAGATAAAACAGGATTTTGCACAGTTGTTAAAGCAGTACAAATAGTTTACCGTTCAACAACCCTGCATGCTTACTGTGGAATGTAAAGACTAGTGTGACAAAGAGTGTTTGCAGGGCTTAGTACAAAAACGTGACTTGTCTTTACTGATGAATCTTTCACTTGAAATAAAGAAGGTAATGACACTAATGTCTTCTTTCTAAACAATGTGTGTATGCTCAGCTGGATTAAACCAACTTTCTCAGACTAACAGTCATAATATAGCCTTTTATGAGTCATTTGATAGTCTAATACCATTATCCCCTAGACTGAAAAGCATTCCAGAATATTTAGAATGTAACAATGAATATGATGTTGCTCATTTGAAAGTATTGGCTCATCTCAAGGAAACATATTTTCCCATTTTCTTCAGACCTATAAAAAGTTTAAGAGGATGGAGAAGCATAATACATGAGAAATAGATGGTGGCAAGTTCATGTGAGCTGTATTTCTGTTGTAGCTTTGTTTATATTACTGCTAATGTTCCAAATGCCACATATGTATGTTTGAAATCTACATTAGATTCATAACAAACATTTCAATGAGACAACTGAGTGCATGATTAATCACTGTTACCCAGTGGCTTTGTTCCAACATGAATGTGTTGATGCAGGCCCTATAACTTACTAAGGAAGATAAATATATTTAATTTTCTCAGGAGTGTTGTGATTCTCAGAGACATTTTTAGTGCAAAAGGCCAGATTTCCCCATTTGTTCTAGGTGCTGTACAAATTGTATAATTCAAGAAGTAACCTTGGAATGACTAGAAATATGCTAAGTCTCACGGGGTAAGAAAAATCTATGACACAATGTTTTCTTTGGGTATTTGAGGGATACAAAACATGCCTGAGAAAGCTTTGTCAATAGTTTGTGTCTGAAGCCACATAATGTGAAAATATCCTTTTGATGGAGAGAACTGACCAAGTTTATTAGGGGACTTGTGTCATCTATAAAAATTACTTCAAAAATAAACTGTTCAGGTTCATTGGAGAAAATATGATTAGTTATAAGAAAATTTTGGCTTGAGCATGTCTCCATTTTTTAATCCTTCTTGTGCCTAGATAGTGCCGTGCAAAGGATTTTAAGGAAAATTTAAAATTGCAGCATGCAGCAAAACTCTGTGAGAAAGGACTACATACATGGCAATGTCTAGAGATACTGTAAGTAACTCCCTTTCATTATCATTCTTTTTCCTTTTTTTCCTTTGGTCTAGAAGACTCTCCTCCTGTCTTTGAAAAGCAGCATCTTGTTTCCTCCTCTTTTCTATTAACCCCAGTTTCTCCTATCCACCCACCCCTTACTAATTCCCACATTATGTTGTCTTTTCCCCTTTGCCTTAGTCTATCATTTTTCTCAGAGATCTCATGCTCCCTTTTGTTCTGGTTCTATTCATTTGTCTCTTTTTCTATAATTTTCATGTACTATGAGTGTAAAGGTGCAAGTGGGGCATACAACTATAACGCATCAGGATTATGGTCGTGAAACCTGGGTAAACCTATCTCAAGATAAGTGGTAGTTAGAATAAAAACACATTTGTTTTCTTACAAGATTAAAAAAATATATTTGGAACGTACTGAGAGATCCGTATAATGTTATTGTTACTGTTGCTCTTATGAGTAGAACTGTTCTCTAAGGTTCAGTTTCTGGAGATACAATTGATCCAAAATATTCTCCAGAAAAACTACGATATACTGTGGTAATAACATTCTAAAGTATTGGTCAAATAAGAGATGCTTAGATTGGTTCAGGACAATTAGAAACCTGAAACCTTGTTCTCATCTCATGGGACAAGAAAGAAACATATGGTGTATCAAACATTAAAGTATGCTCTTCTTAACTCTGAGACTCTAAGGATTGATTTGTTTCCCCCAAGGTTGAATCAAAGCAACCCGTATGTCATCTTATGTCCTCAAATTTAGCTTGTAGCTGTGCCTTCTGTTTTCCTTGAACCAAAAATATAAAATAAAATAACTGATTGACATTGTATGCTTCTATTCCTGCCTTTGACAATGCAATATGTTCTGTTTGCTAGCAATTCTGTGTAAATTGCTTGTAGGCTAGTCTCCTCCTTAACCTCAAACCTTGATTTTGTGCTTGGGAGGTAGTAGTTATCTCAAACAACTTAGAGGTATCAATCTGTTCCTTTCCTGCAGGCTTCTTATGTTTTGAGGGGAACGTTTTAAGTTTCTTTTTTTTTCTCAATAGCAAGGTCAAGGTTGGCTATGCTTTTCATTAGACAGCACCATTCTATTCCCCCTCCTTCTTTTCCAGAACTTCCTTCAGACAGGAATTAAGAAACGAGACAATTAAAAAAACAGACCAATTAAAATCACAGAACTACTGTGTGCTTCTCTTCACAACTCAGTCCTCAGTTGTCATCACTTCACATCCCTTCTTTTGTATTTGTATGGGTCCTTGTTTTCAAAGGTGGCTGTTAAGTTTGTGTGATTACATTTTTAGACAGCTAGGGCCTGATTTTCAGATGATGTTAGGCACCAACAACAGCTCCACTTAAAGTCAATGAGAGTTTCAGGATGTCTCGAAATTAGACCCCATGCAGCAATATTAACATATACTTTTTATCTCTAAAGGTCCATAGATCAATCCCTGAAATATTGGTCAGGATGGCTGCTCTCCAGCCAGCACTATATAAATAAAAATATTATTTATTATCTGTATGACTGTGTGCTTAATACCCATCGTCAGGAACCAGGACCCCACTGTGCCAAGTGCTGTAGAAAACAAAAAGATTGTCCCTGCCCCAAAGAGCTTACACTCTTAAGTACTAGACAAGAAAGAACAAATGGATACAGACAGACTAGAGTACAAGGAAATCATGAGTCAGCATTGGTCAGTGGCTAAGGCCAGCTGGTATCAAGGTTTTTGTAGGCATCATGGTAATGAAGAGTTTTAAACAGGCTAATGCGTTAGTTTTGCATGTGTTTACAGGGAGCATGGGAGAAAGCATGAGGGTGCTTATTTGAAGATGTAACAAACGGAAGTGATGAAGGTTGATTGGAGGTGAGCATCAAGAGCTTGATAGTGAATGAGAGATGATGGTGAAGGGGGAGACAGGCTGTGATTAATCATTTTTCCAAATCATGTCCCATCTCACTTCAAGTCTGTTCTGTTTTGCACTGTCAGTTGATCCCTCCAAAATCAAATCAGCATGAGCAGCCAGACTTTCCAAACCCCACTCGCCATTACCTGAGAACCAATAGGTTATTCTTTATCTCTCAGTGGCCAGCTTCTGAGAGGCAAGGGGTGAGAGGAGGAGGTAGAAATATAATTCTTCTGCTGTCTCCTCTCCAACTATAATAACCCACCAGTAATTGGGACATTGTCCTGGCCTTGCAAGAAAAAACATTTAGCTATTTGGAGTCAAATTCAGTTCCTCTTCTGCAGAAGCAGGTAGCCCTACTTAAACAGAACCATTTGGGTTCCACTGCTGAAGCAGGGAGAAGGTGGACAGTGCAGAGGCCACATGGAGGGCTCTGCAGCCCTCTTGACAGTGAACAGCAGGGAGAGTTTTGGGGCACAGAGGAGGGGGATATTGAGGAAAGTGCCAATGATTGCACAACCACGAGGAATTGCTGGCCTACACTCTTGCAAAGCGAGTGGAAGGTGGGATACAACTGCAGCCCATGGGCTAAAAGTCATAGGCGTGCACACAGGGTGTGCCGGGTGTGCCCAGGCACACCCTAATGTCTGGGGCCAGCCAGCAGCTCCTGGAGGAAGAGGGGGATTTGTGACAGAATGCCACAGCCCCTCACTTTAAATTCCCTGCAGCCATCTACTGGGCACTGTGGGGCAGAGAGAGCGCATGTGTGGCGTACTCAAATGCTGCGCAACAGGTGAAAGGGGAAACGCCGGGAACTTTAAAACCTAGCGGCCCAGCTCCAAAAGTAGCTGGGGCCCGACTACAGATGGCGGCCCAAGCCATTTTTGCAGCCTGAGCCCCTCCCTACAGCACCGTGTGGCACCCCAAGGGCGCCCCTGCCTGTCCCGGCACCACTGCGCGGCGGCCAGCCCTGTAGCACCACGCGGTGCCCCGGGGGCACCCCCACCCAGCCCTGCAGCAGCGCACAGCACCCCGGGGGTGCCCCTCCCCGGCCTTGCAGCTTGGGCTGGCTCTGACTCCAGCCCCGCAAGCTGTAAGGCAAAAACTGAAGGTAAGGAAGAAATAAGAGGAAGGGGTAGGAGAGGAAGGGGCTTTTGTGGTGGAGGAGGCTGGAGGAGGAAGAAAGGGGAAGAGGTGGAAGGGGCTTGTACGGAGGGGAAGGGGAAAGGGGGAAGAAAGGGGAAGGCACCAAAGGAACAGGGTAGAGGAGACACAAATGTTAGGGGGGAAGTGGAGACAATGAGGGAAAGGGCAGGAGGGGAGGTGTCAGTGGGAGGGGGGACAGGGTGATGCTGGAAGAGGAGAGGGGAAGGGCATTGGGGATTGGAGGGGGAGGTGCTGGGAGAAGGCTTGACAGAAGGGGTAGGCATGAGGAAGGTGGGGTTGGAGCAAGTCATGTGTGAGGGCAGAAGGGCATGAGGGGAATGAGGGCAGAGGGTGGTGAGGGGGTGGGCATCAGGGAAAAAAGGGCAAAGGGGGCAGGGGCAGTGAGGGAAGGGGGAAGCACCAGGAGGGTGCAGGGGTAAGGGAAGTTGCAGGTGCCAGGGGATTCTGGGGTGAAGCAGAAGGGCAGACACCTGCAGGGGAGGGACCAGCACCAGAGGAGAGAGGTGAGGGAGGTGTTGGATGAGGGGATGAGGAGGGGTATCTCACATGATCAGAGTGGGGCTACTGGAGGAGTGGGCACAGGGGGAGAGAAGGGCTTATGGAGGGGGGCAGGTCTCAGGAGGGCTGAGGGCAGTGAGAAGGGCAGGACAGCAGAGGAGGGTGAGGGATTGTGGGGCAGCAGGCACCAGGGGAGTTGATGGAGCAAGGGGAGGAGACATGGCAGCAGAGGGAAAAGGTAGAGGTTTATGAGATATTTATTAATAACTTGGATGCCACAGTGGCACATCCGAACAAGCCCCATGAATTCAGTACTGGTGCACAACACAAAATTCATTCTGTTCATGGGAGGAAACTCTTAGAGTTCCCCCAGCCTCTCCGCCCCTGCATTAATGTCACACACATTGGGGTAATGCAATTGCAGGATAGTTGCATGAGGGAGAGGGGTTGGTGGGGGCCAAACTAATCCCTGTTGGTCGGAGGATGGTGGGAAAAGTCCAAGGGGGGGTGTCACATAACACTTTTTACTTTTGGTCATGTGCCCATCGTGCCCAGAGAGGGTTACCTCCAGAGGCGTGGCTTATGGGGGGCCAGGGGCGTGGTTAACAGGGGTCAGGGGTATAGCTAATGGGGGGGGTCAAAGTACATTTTAAAAAAATTCTTTGGGTGCTCACCCTAATGAAATGTGCTGCGCACGCCTATGCTAAAAGTAACAGCTGAGCTGGGACTCCTTTCCCTGGGGAGGATTCCATCACTTCAGCTTCCAGAAAATCATCTACACAGGCCTAGCTTCTTGTAGTTTTTCCAGTGCTCCTTCATAAATGAGTTTGTAGTTCCAGGACATTCTTGGATCATTCAAGGGAGATTGTCAAATAGTAAGCAGCGGTCAAAAAGGCTAACAGTAAGTTAGGAACTATAAGGAAAGAATAGAAAATAATACAAGGAATGTCATAATGTCACTATTTAACTCCATGATGTGCCCACACCTTGAATACTGTGTCCAATTCTGGTCTCCCCATCTCAAAAGCCATATGGTGGAACTGGAAAAAGAACAGAGAAGAACAACAAAGACGATCAAGGGTATGGAATGGCTTCCATACAAGGATCAACTAAAAAGATTAGGGATGTTCAGCTTAAAAAAGAGATGATGGAAGATGTATCATAATCTTGATAAAGATATATACAATCATGAATGGTGTGGAGAAAGTGAGTAGAAGAGTGGTATTTATCCTTTTCCATAACATAAGAACTAGGGGTCACCAGAAGCTAACAACTAGCAGCTGGTTTAATAAAAAAACCATGGGAAATACTTTTTTACACAATGCATAATTAAGCTATGGAAGCCAAAAGTATAACTGGGTTAAAAAAATAACTGGGCAAGTTTTTGGAGGAGATGTCTATCAGTGGTAGTTAGCCAAGCTGCTTAGGGATTCAATCCATGTTCAGGGTGACCCTCAAGGAGAGGAGCAACAAGAATGATTAAAGGTCTAGAGAACATGACCTATGAAGGAAGACTGAAAGAATTGGGTTTGTTTAGTTTAGAAAAGAGAAGAGGGGAGACACGATAGCAGTTTTCAGATATCTAAAAGGGTGTCATAAGGAGGAGGAGAAAACTTGTTCATCTTGGCCTCTGAGGATAGAGCAAGAAGCAATGGGCTTAAACTGCAGCAAGGGAGGTTTAGGTTGGACATTAGGAAAAAGTTCCTAACTGTCAGGGTGGTCAAACACTGGAATAAATTGCCCAGGGAGGTTGTGGAATCTCCATTTGTGGAGATATTTAAGAGTAGGTTAGATAAATGTCTATCAGGGATGGTCTAGACAGTATTTGGTCTTGTCATGAGGGCAGGGGTCTGGACTCGATGACCTTTCGAGGTCCCTTCCAGTCCTAGTATTCTATGATTTTATGACCCTAAACTTCTCATTGGCAGCAATCAGGAAATGAAGACAGGTAGATCACTCCATAGTCACTCCTCTACAGCATGGGGTAAGGTACTTGCTGGTGTGAACATGAGAAAATGATGGATTCTCTGTTACTTTAAGTCTTTTAATCGAGATTGGAGGACTTCAGTAACTCAGCCAGAGGTTAGGGATTTATTACGGGAATGCATGGGTGAGATTCTGTCGCCTGCAATGTGCAGGAGGTCAAACTAAATGATCATGACGATCCCTTCTGGCCTTTAAGTCTTATGAGTCTATAATTGCCCTGCTCTGTATACTCCCCTGAAGCTCTGGTACAAGCCGCTATCACAGACAGGATTCTAGGGAAGATGGACTATGGTCCGACCTAGTATGGCAGCTCTTATGTTTTATAAATTCCTTCAGAACTAGCTATTTAACACCCTCGCCTGGCTTGGAAAGGGAGCCAAGGAACAGAGAACATGCTGATGTGTGACCAAACTAAATGCAGTGGCTCTCCTGCATGGCTATCCCCTTTGTGAGAGGGGAAACAGTAGCTATCCTGCATGGCTATCCCCTTTGTAAGAGGGAAGACAGTGGCTATCCTGCATGGCTTCCCCTTTGCAAGAGCTACTGGAAGCTCAAATGAACAAATGCTAGGTGGCTGGGATTTGGTGAGATTATATGAGTGCTGTGGCTGGCCAGATAGAGGGCAAATTAATGCTGGATTTGGCCATAAAGTACAATAGCCTCCTTCTAATAAAATGTCAGGTAAGACAATTTCCCTGTAGCTGTTCCAGATACTAACTGGAGATGCTGTCTGAAGTGGCTCATGCTGTCTGAGCAGTAGAAAGACTGAATAGACAGTGAAGTTCTATAGCTGGGTTGCTTTGGGAAAGAGCCTGATAGACCACTAGCCATACTGAGCTCACTGGATTGTGACTTACCTCCCGCTCCAGCTTCTTTATGGTCTTCCTTGTAGTTTTACATTGTCTTCAGCAGAGACCTCAGTAATTTTAGGTTGCTGAGTTCCCCATTTACAAGAATCCCAGCAAGCTAAATTCAGTCCTGGTGTGAGTGAACACAACTCCACTCTTCTACAAGGAACCACATCTGATTATATCAGGCCTGCATTTGGTCCTTACACAGACTAAGTGAAATCTACCCTTTGCTCGAAAGCAGAACTGAGCCCCTGTGTGAATGAATTGCCCTTCACAAAACCAGCTCAGTGTAATGAAAAGGGCTTTGTTTTCTTCTCTGCCTTCCCTTGTTTACTCTGAAGGAATCTGGCCCCCAGCTGTGGTAATACTGGTTTGAAAGATTGATGAAACCGGTCTCTTTTTTCTCCGATGGTTCTGGTATGCAACAGGGTGGTCTCTTTCCTTTATGTAATTAATCAGTTAATGTCAGTACAGGGCACAGAAAGTGGAAAGCATTGAGCAGTAGAAAGAATTTTCTCAGTTCCTTTGGATAATGCATTTGAAAGATCAGTATGAGATTTTCATGTTATATGGTTTATTTAATTATTTAAACTTTGATCAAATATTTTCCCTGAGGGAGGGTAAAGCTACTGTAGAAGGATCCTTACAGCAGAAACAGAGTTCTCCATTGTGTGGCAAGGGACTCAGTTTGCACACAAGCACTGAACACTGATCCTTTTTCATTCCAGGCTGAAAAATTAGAGCAAACACTGATCTTTCCAACCCCAAAGCATGCCTACGGGACATAGCCCTGCCTGTTTTCCTTCTAATCCAGCCTCAGGCCCTACTTCTTCTATGATGCCTAAATGTTCCAACTAATAAGCTGTGGGTAATTGGTTTGTGCTTGATATAGAGGAGGGTTATTAAAACAGAGACCTTACTCACCCAATCTCAAAATCCAGCCCAACCAATGTTAGACTATGGCAAAGCTCTAGGGAATGGTGGAGAACAATTCAGCACTGGCAGGTGCTTGAACCAGATGAGCTAATAGGCATAGGGACAGGAACTAAGGGTACTGATGCACCCCCAGATTTTACACAGGGTTTTGCTTCTGGCCCCATAAGCAGGATCCTGGCTCCTGGCCCTGTGCCCTGTTTCTGGCCTTTCATATAGGGTCGTGGTTTCTGGTCCTGTTCCCGTGATCTGCTGTTGGTCCTGCATCCAAGAGTCCTGCTACCAGCCCCGCACCACGGTTTCCACTTCTGGACCTGTGCCTGAGTTTCCCAGCTGCCAGCCCTTTATCCAGAGTTCTGGCTGCTGGCCCCACTATTGGCTTCCTTATTCCTTTCCCAGTCCCCACCTCCCAGAGACACAGCCCTGCCCCCGACCCCAGCTCTGGGAGGGCTCAAGGGTAAGAGGGCTGGCTTTCAACATCCCCACTATTAAAAATTTTCCAGCACCACTGCTACTGTGTCTGGTTCATCTGACTGACCATGTCAATACTGTTTTGCAAAGTATTACTCACTGGTGTGTCTTGCCCCTATGCGTGGGGCCTAATTGATAGCCATATGTGGGGAGAGCAAGGAATTTTCTGCATACCAGATTGGTCATAAACTTTGGGTGTTTTCCCCTTCCTCTGCAGCAAGTGGCATGGGGTCACATGAGCCAGCTGGGTGTATCTCGTCTAATCAATTCCTTACCATTGCTGGGGTCTCCGGGAACTGTGCACCTCAGTCCTTCCTGTTTACTGCCTGCAGCAAACAATAGTTTAGTCTCCTGAAGGCAATAATATTTGTATCTAATTCTGGCTTCTGGGCTTTGGGGGTGGGAGAGCAGTTGGATGAAGTTTAGTGGCCTATGCTACATGGGATGTGAAACTAGATGATTTGGTGGTTCCTTCTGGCCCTAAATTCTACGACTTCCAAAGCCAAAATGGAAAGTCAAACAGGACAAATAGAGTCTGATCCTGCACCCTTTGAAATCAACAACCCTCCAGTTTCCATGAGTGTGGAATTAAATGCGTGCTGAAGCATCTCTGCTTTCTCGAACAGTAAAGGGGCCAAATCCTCCTGGCTTATGTACACCAGCCCAGAATCTGGCCCGTGATGTTTAGCAAGTTTTTTACTTTGGGGAAAAAATACCCCTGATTTTCCTCATCTGTAGTGGACAGGTGCTGGACACGTCTCGCCCAATGGTCTAGCTCACTTTCTCAGCCAGTAAACCTAGAAGGTGTTAAATAGGAAGCAAGCTGTTCTAGAGAATTAGCTGCCTGTTCACATCTGTTTCTGAGTAACACATGCTAACCAGGGGCACAGACTCCGGCTGTAGCTAATACATGTGCCCTAGGTACTGAAAGAGAATGATTACTGTTCTCCAAACAGATGTGTTATTTAAGCACACATAGCCCTGACAGCTTTCTAACAGGTTAGCCATTATATGGCAGTGGCCTAAACAGACTGCAAAGGAGACCCGGGAGAGGTTTAAAAATTACAATATTCATCAGTTCTGTATTGAGATGTTGTGCGACCCTGTTACATGGAGCCCGCTTCTTTACTGCCTTGATTTGATACAAGGCTGAACTGATGGGCTGCAGTGGAGGGAATACATCTCTCCTGCTGTAACTGCTGCTGCTACTGCTAGCCACCTTCAGGAGAGGACAGAATAAGGCCTTTCACCCCCACTGAAACTGCGGATACTGATCAGAAAGGAGCTATGACTAGTAAGAGACACTCTCCATGGCTACGTCTACTTCAAGTAGGAATAAGAGCCTCCGGAAAAGGGCACTTTTTCCGGAGGATCGGGGCCAGTGTAGATGCTCTTTTCCGGCTTTTTTAAAAGCCGGAAAAAAGCGGCGGACATTTTTATTTAAATGCCGCGGGGGATATTTAAATCCCCCGCGGATTTCCCTACGACGACTCGTGAAATTTACATGCCCCTTCCGGAAAAGGGGCCAGTGTAGACGTAGCCCATGTGTTAGGTAAAGGGGGAGGGATAGCTCAGTGGTTTGAGCATTAGCTTGCTAAACCCATGGATGTGAACTCTATCCTTGAGGGGGCCTTTTAAGGAGCTGGGGCAAAATCTGTCAGGGATGGTACTTAGTCCTTCTGTGAGGGCAGGGGACTGGACTCAATGACCTTTCAAGGTCCCTTCTAGTTCTATAGGATAGGTATATCTCCATATTTATATTAAACTTGGGGATAATCTTAAGCATAAGCAAAGGAGATGGGCACTGGCAGGACCCACATCCCATGCCATTTGCCCAATCATTACCTTGGGCAGAAGGCAGAAGAATTATCTCACTACCAAACATACCCAGCTTTGGTAGCCAAAGTAGATCAGGAGTCAGTTCATGGTTGGTTGGAGGCCTCTCTCTTGACTGGACTCCCCTAAGTCATAAGTCTGTCCCTAATGCAACTGTCCTTCCGAGATCTCCCCTTGAATCATGAAGATCTCTTTCCCTCAGCAAAGTATGTTGTGTAACATTGCAGGGAAATTCTCTCCCCCTTCCCCTGCCCCGAGTGGACTTCTACAAAGTCAGGTCCTCTCATGGTAGAAACTTAATGCTAGGAACTGGGCCGTAGGCAGTCTGTCCCAATGCGAAGGTCTGGGCTAAGTGGTTGGGAGCTAAGTTGGATTTGGTAAGCAGAAGCTATGACAGGATCAGAGCCAGGACTGGTAGCCAATGGTCAGAATGGAGCCAGGAGTGGGAGCCAGAGACAGGGCAAAGATCAGGAACAGAGCAGGTGCAAGGCAAGAACCAACAACAGGGCAGGAGCAGAGCAGTAACTGGGAATGGGTTGGATGAAGCTCACAGGAGGCTGAACTTGTATCCCAGACTCCCTTTATACTGGAATTTGTTCCACCTCTGTTGCTCATCTCTGCATTGGGCAGAGTAGGACTGAGCTCTGCACGTGCAGAAACGCTTAGGCACAAGGTGGCCTAAGCTCAGGATCCTGTATGGCCTTGTCTGTGCAGTTTTATGTAACCTTACTTTTACTCTTTTATAGCTTTTTCTCGGATCACTTAATTTTATTTTGAAATTGAAAGCCTCCCCCCCCTCCAAGACTACCACTGAAATGGCAAAAACTGACACTAGAATGACACTGTATCAGGGTCACTAAAGACTTAAATTAAAATGGTTGATTTTTCTTTTTTATTTACTCACAAAATCTGAACTCCAGGCTCCACTCAGATGCAGCATCTGGTTTCCATGAGGTCGACCTTATAGTCAGTTTCACAGCTGAGTTGAATGAAGTAGGTATTGGTACAAGTGCCTGAGGTCTAATACACTGAAGAGGAGACTCATTAAAATTTGAACCCAGGATCTCTGTTCCCAAACCCTTGCTCCAGTCACTAGACTTCAACATCAGAGGGCTTCATGGGGCTAGTGCCAGAATCAGAAGATTTATCTTGCAACTTTATCAGCAAAACTTTATCAGTCAGAGTGCTGGACTATATTGTATAACTTGTAACCTCTCCCCACATCCCACGCTTTCCAGCAATGTAACGACAACACATAATGACTCAAATGCTTTAGGTTCACCTTCCAAAATGGATTTGCAGAGGCAAAAGTATAAGGTAAGTCTCCTAATTGGAGAACTTTCAGCAGGATTCTTACCCCAGGGGACTGTCTCTTTGAATTAATGACATCTGGGTTGTAGCACTTCCTCATTGCCCTAGGTTCCCACAAGAGACGTTGGCAGAAAGCCAAAGAAAAATCCTAAAGCTGTTGTAACATGGAAGAGGATTTTCTGCTGTCCCTGGTAGGGCTTTTGGGAGAAAGCAAGTGGCAGTTTGTAGCAGGAGGAAACAATGAAAAATGGAAAAACGAACAAACAACCTGTGGTCCTGTGGCACCATAAGTTGCGTCAACACTGCACCCTTAGTTCAAAATAAGCTACACAATTTGAGCTATGCAAATTGGGTAGCTTATTTTGAGTTAAATTTGAAATAGAGTGCTATTCTGAAATGTCCCTTAATCCTCATGGACTGAGGTTTACAGGGATGTCAGAATAGCACACCTGTTATTTTGAAAGCTATTTGAAATAACGGGCACACTGTCAAGATGCAGAAAACACTATTTTGGTATACTAGAAGTATCCCGAAATAGTGATGCTATCTAGATGCACCCTAAGGCTACGTCTAGACTACATGGCTCTGTCAACAGAGCCATGTAAAATAGTTTATTTGCCATAGTAAAAGAAGCGGGGATTTAAATAATCCTTGCGTCGTTAAAATAAAAATGGCTGCCGCACTGTGCCAACGATCAGCTGATCCGGCACAGCGCAGCAGTTTAGACACGGTGCAGTCGACAAAGGAAGCCTCGTGAAATGAGGTTTACCAGAGCGGTCGACAAAGGCTTCCTTTGTCGACTGCTCCGCATCTAGACTGCCGCGCTGTACCGGATCAGCTGATCGTCAACACAGCGTGGCAGCCATTTTTATTTTAATGAAGCGGGGATTATTTAAATCCCTGCTTCTTTGACTATGCCGAATAAACTATTTTACATGGCTCCGTATAGCCTTAGAGACTAACCCAAAGAAATAGAGAGAGAATCATGAGCTTTCATGGGCAAAACCCACTTCATCACAGGACCACTGATTATTTCTGAAGTTACAGTCTAACATGGGGTATGTCTACACTACAGGGCTAATTCGAACTAACTTAGTTCGAATTAGTTAATTCGAACTAAGCTAATTCAAATTAGCACAGCTAGACTTAAAAACTAGTTTGAATTAGCATTTTGCTAATTCGAACTAGCATGTCCACACAGAGTGGACCCTGAACAGAGGTTAAGGATGGCCGGAAGCAGTGCCGGCAGGGCATCAGATGAGGACTTAGAGCGTGGAGCTGCTGTCTCAGGCTAGCCGAGGGCTGTGCTTAAAGGGACCCAACCCCCACCCCAGACAGACAGTTCTCAGGGTTCCCCACTTGCAAAGCAGTCCTGGCTTGGAGTGCCCTGAGTGCCCACACGCGGAACATCACAGTACTCGGCCATCACCCTGGCTGCACTTGCCACGGGCTGCCATCCAAAGGGAGGGGGCAATCGGGGGGGCTGCAGGAGAGCTTCCACCCCGAGAAGCCCGCAGAGCCAGCCCAGTCCTCCCCATCGGGGGCGCGTACCCCATTCCTCCCTCACCTCCTTCCATTTACCCCTCCCTAGCCCCCCTTCCTGATGTACAAAATAAAGAAAACGTGCGTTCAAAAATAGAATCGTTCTTTATTGAACAAAACTGGGGGAGACTGGGAAAAAGAGGTGGGAGAGGGGAGGGCAACTAAAATGATCAGGGGTTTGGAACAGGTCCCATATGAAGAGAGGCTAAAGAGACTGGGACTTTTCAGCTTAGAGAAGAGGAGATGGAGGGGGGATATGATAGAGGTCTATAAAAGCAAGAGTGGTGTGGAGAGGGTGCATAAAGAAAAGTTCTCCATTAGTTCCCATAATAGAAGGACTAGAGGACACCAAAGGAAAGGAATGGGTAGCAGGCTTCTAACTAGTAACAGAAAATTATTCTTCACAAAGCAAAGAGTCAACCTGTGGAACTCCTTGCTGCAGGAGGCTGTGAAGGCTAGAACTAGAACAGAGTTTAAAGAGAAGTTAGATCAAGTCATGGAGGTTGGGTCCACGGAGTGGTATTAGCCAGGGGGTAGAAATGGTGTCCCTGCCCAAAGTTTGTGGAAGGCTGGAGATGGATGGCACGAGACAAATGGCTTGGTCACTGTCTTTGGTCCATCCCCTTCAGGGTACCTAGGGTTGGCTGCTGTCGGCAGACAGGCTACTGGACTAGATGGACCTTTGGTCTGACCCAGTACGGCCATTGTAAGCTCAGGGTCGGGGGATCTCAGTGGACCACCTTGATTTTCATGCAAACCTGCTCCTGGGTGGCCAGGCTGGCAGCTATCCTGCTCTAGACGGCCACTTTCCTGTGCCTAGTGCGGAGTTCATGGACGAGGTCCACGATGTCTGCACTAGACCAGGCGGGTGCCCGCCTCTTGCGGTCCTGGCCAGGCTCCCGAGAGCCGCCAGCCTGGTCCCGGGAAGAGGCGGAGGGCTGGGGGGCATCGGGTGGCTGGCTCATGGCGTGCCAGGTGCAGGGTCTGCTGTCTGGGTGCTGGCAGGCTTGCACCGGGCACGGGCCCTGTAGCCAGCCTGTGCCCCTTTAAGGACTCCGGGGCCGGGAGGGGGGCATACGCGTTTCCCTGGTGGTGTCCAGAGTGGCCACCAGGGAAAGCTGGGGAGGGCTAGCCTCCCACTAGTTCGAATTAAGGGGCTACACAGCCCTTAATTCGAACTAGTAAGTTCGAACTAGACTTAGTCCTCGTGCAATGAGGTTTACCTAGTTCGAACTAAGCGCTCCGCTAGTTCGAATTAAGTTTGAACTAGCGGAGCGCTAGTGTAGCGCCTATCAAAGTTAATTCAAACTAACGTCCGTTAGTTCGAATTAACTTTGTAGTGTAGACATACCCATGGTTACTCCACTGAGATTTTTTAACCACCAATCTGTTGGACTATTTATCCAATGTGGTTTTGTCTCCACAGCACATTCTCTGGCACCGCCTCCAAAAAATCCCAAAGGATGATGCTTATTCCACTTGTTTGGCATGGCTCTGATAACGGAATACAACCGTTTCACACTCATGTAACCTTTTTGTGGTACCTTGTTTTTCTTTTCTTAATTGAATCGTATTACTTCTAACTATCCCTCCATGTAGCACTCTCCCTCCTTGGGGCTAGATTATGGCTTCACGTAGCTCTGTGCAAAGAGTAGTGTAGAACCTCACTTCTCCCAGGATGCACTATGCTTCAAACACACTTTGGCATCACAACTCCTCTCCTGCTTCTTGCTTTTTCCCAAGGAAGATACCCAGGACGTGTATCTCTTTACATCAGCAGTTCTCCAACTGTGGGTTGGGACCCCAAAGTGGGTCACTATCCTGTTTTAATGGGGTTGCCAGGGCTGGCATTAGACTTGCGAGGCTCAGGGATGATCTAGATGGTGCTTGGTCCTGCCGTGAGGGCAGAGAACTGGACTTGATGATGTCCTGAGGTCTCTTCCAGGTCTAGTGTTCTGTGATTCTATGATTCAGCCCTGGGAAGCTGGCCTTAGGCTACATGCCCCTCGCCCCTCACCCCTCACCTGGATAGAAACCTTTAGGTTTCAGCCTAACCCCTGCTACATGGGGGAGAAGGGCTTGGTTGGGCTCAGGCTTCAGGCCCCCCTCCTGAGGTCAGGTAGTAAGTTTTGTTGTCAGAAGGGGGGTCGCAGTACAATAAAGCTGCTCTGGCCACCATATACAGCAGGGGTGCAGAACCTTTTTCAGGTACCACAACTAATAAGCAGAAAAAAAAGAGAGACACTCACCTCACTCATGCAACTTGGGTGCCAGGGTTTGCACTCCAACCTCATGGTTCCACGCCAAGGCTCAGGGCTTCTCCTCAGGGCCAAATTGACTCTTCTGGGGGCCTGGGTCTAGTCATTTTGTGGGCCCAAAATGAGGGGTTCAGTGTGTGGGAGGGGTCTGCTGGGAAACAGGCTGGAGATGGGGATGGGGGGGGTCTGGGCAGGAGGTAGGGTGCAGGAGTGGGGTCTGGGTGACAGGAATGGTGTGGAAGGGAGTTTGGGATAGGAATGTGGAGTCTGGGTGGGGGGGTGAGGAAAGGAGCTGGGGGTAGGAATGTGGGATCTGGGTGGAAGGAGAGAGGTGGAAGAGGGCAGGGAACTGGGGCACCTACCTGGCACAGCTCCCAGGTGGCTCCATGCCATTGTACACATACAGGTACGCCCCTTCCACCGCTCCCAGTGGCCACGATTCCTAGCCAGAGGGAGCCTGCAGGCCAGCACAGCGACCGAACTTCCCTTCATTGCCATTCCCCCAGCTGGAGTGGGAGGGGGAACAGCAGCACACAGGATGCTTCCTCCCTGCTTCCAGGCAGAGCTCACTGGCCTCATCCAGTCTGCGGCTTGTATAGATCTGGCCTGGGAGGCTTGAGGCTTCTTCCTAGCCACACGGGAAGGGGAAGCTCTGAGCTTCGTGAGCTGGATCAAAGCAAGTTGTGGGCCAAATCCATCCTGTGGGCCATAAATTCCTCATCCCTGAGATAGTGGATGGAGCCAAGACTTTGTCCATTCCCCATTCATTTCTGCACCTCCCCATTGAGGTGCTTTGAGAAGGGAGTAATTGGGCAAATGCGTTGAGGCCTGCTCTCTCTGACAGACTTAAACCCAGATTCTGGGTAGATTCCAGAGGTGCTGAAACAGTTTGTGTAGTGGGGGTTGAACCAACCCGTGAACCCTGTATATAATAGAAACCAGTCCAAGCCAGCAGGTGCGGCAGCACCACCATCACACTAGATCTAGCACCTATGGCCTGTGTAGAGACATAAGGGGAGAGGCTTTTATTCCTTTTCATAAGTACATACAGTAGTATGAGTCAGAACTCAGCCCTTGGTTAACTAGTTGTAATCTGTAATCCTGAACTCACACTCTGTTGCCCCATCAGTGTGGTCTGTTAGTAGTATACTTGAAAATAGCCACTTCTACCACTCCTGACTTTCCTCCTTGCCTTGCCCTTTGTGATTAAAACATACTTTTCCCCCCACAACTTATTTCCCTGCTAATTGTAGGGAAGCTATACACGGATAGGAGCACAACATGTGAAAGGAGTAACCCAAAAGAAAAATCAAATACATAATAACAAATGATAATGATTGACATGGACCTTCTACTTTTCTCCATAAATCTCAAAGCTCTTTGTAAGGGTATATAAATATCATCATCCCCATTTTGCACTGAGAACCTAAGACATGGGCCGCAGCTTTAAAAAATGTGGATACCTCAGATTTTGTGCTCAGGATGAGATATCAAATTGGATACCCCCAGTCACAGGTCATTTTTGAAAATATAGACCTAGGGTTCTTCAGTAAGGCAGATGAAAATTGGACTACACACTGGATAAGGGGAAGAGTCCACAACAGAACACAGGTCTTATGACTCCTGAGACTGGCTAATCTATCAACTAAACTACCCTGGCTCACTTGAAATCCACCCACAAGATTTTGTTTTTACAAAGTCAGTAAGAAAATGACAAATTAATCCCTTTTTTTTACAGGCAGAAGTGGTTTCTTGCCATTTTCTGCACAACTCAAGATATGATAGAATTTTTTCATAAATACAGATTGTTTTCTTTCACAACTTCCCTTTCATCAGACTGCTATGAAGGCCTGGAGGTTAATAAAAATGTGAAAGAAACTTGGTACCCAATTAAGGTCAATCCCTCTTTTATCAGAGTCTTTGCATATAAACTTCAACTTCAGAAAGATTTTTATAAGCTCCATCAACATCTCGTACAAATTGGGAGATACCCAAATCTCAGTGGGAATCACCAGAGTGTCTGATTTTTTCCCCAGACTTACAGCACAAAGAGTGGATCTGATCTGTCATAATGACTGAGAACATGTCACAGCAATCTGTTTGCATTCTTCAAGAAATCAAAACATCTTTATCTCCTCAAGCAGTAGCTAATTTAGAGATTTTGCTAGCTGACTTGCAACCTGATTAAAATGACCCCAGGGCACCATTTCTTTTTACTCAACAATCAAAGTCTAGACCTTCTGTAGCCCACTCATCTTCCCAGATACCTTGTAGGGAAGAAAGAGGTGTTTGTTTTATTTTTAAATATACATATTTGGAGTGTTTCACACTTTGCTTCTACTATACCAGAATGTTACTAAAGGTATTTTTTCTCTGTCTAAGCAGATGAAACTTGTACACAGAAGTCCCAGTTTCTTGCCTGCTGGAAAGATATGCTGAACATCTATATAAAGGAAACAATAGATGAATAAACCTGAATGCACTAAGAAATACCTAAGGCCTTTTGTGGCCTAGATAAAGTTGCCCTTTGAGTATCTGAGGAAAAAAAAATCTGTACCCTCAGTTTTCAACCTCAAATGATATTTTTATAATGGCTGTCTTACCAACTTGAATGTATTTTTGCTGTTCCCAATTAATTAGTTAAGCAGAGGGATCAGCTTGTTAATCTCCTTAGTTTTTTTAAAGCATTGATTTATGAAGCATAAAGAAATGAAAAATAAATGGAGATCTGTTGGAAGAATATTTGTTTGAATCATAAACAGATCCTGAGTTTAATTTTGCAGTCTGGGTAGATTGAGTAGTTTTGTATTTGAATCTTTAAAATGTCTGTTTAAAACAAACGAAGAAACCCGACATCTCTGGTGTGTAATCATTTAACATAGGTAAAGCCAGGAAAGATTTATTTGGTTCTTCTTCACTGAGGGCTAATTCACCATGAACTAGACACTTAATTGACTGGTTGCTAGTTTATTGTTACCTGATTAAATAGGTCAACAACTTGCATTTTGATAGTGCTCTTTGCAATGTAATTAGACTCTCTAAAGGGCTTTACTAATTAATTTTGATTGTGAACCTTTTAAAAATGTACTAAACTGGAGTGACTTTGCAGGCAAATTCAGCAGGTTTTATGCAGCACCAAAATACTACACACAGCTAGAATTATGTACATCAGTGCCAGTTTATTTGTGGCTGTAGGCTATATATTGGAAGAGAAAGAGAGAGCATGAATTAATGATGCTGGTCAAAGCCGTTATCTTTCCTATAAAATGAAACCTGGGTTGTTTGCTTTCATTTGCCTATCTCAGTTTAATATTTTATTGGAAAAATAGCGTCTCATAGTTAGTTGTTTGATCAGTTTTTGGTCGTTCTCTTGACATGACTGCATAATATTGCATGGTCTATGCTTGCAAAACTCAATGAAAATAATAAATGGGATAGAAAACCAGAAAATGGTATCAGCAGCAAAACTAGATCCCCAACACACTTTCACATCTCTCTTCTGCAGCTTTAATCCCACTGTATTTCACTGTCTGATGAATCTCATATAAGAACCTTATTAACCTTTAGCTAAATTCCTCATGTCTGTACACTTACCCTTCCTTGAATGGGAAATATTTGATAAATGACACTGTTCTTTCTGTTGGCACTGCTATGGCTTGATGTTGGTCCAATGGGGCATTGCGGTGTAAGGTCCAGATCACCCTTTCTTGCAGAAATTTCACAAGAAAGGGGCTTATGAGGACTCTCTTGCTGACTCCTTCCGCTATTTATCTGTTAGAGGATGAAGGAGATTCCTGCTCCCATGAAATAAGACTCAGGGCCTCCTCCTGCACCTAGTAGGGCATCTGAGGTTATATTCCTCAGCTCAACTGATTCCTTGCTTCTCTTCTTATCCTGCTCCGGGTAGCTTGGATCCATTGTATCCTCATGGCTGAATGGGGTGGCTCAGCAGAGTTCAGATCATAGAATCATAGAACACTAGAACTGGAAGGGACCTTGAGAGGTCATCGATCTCTGCCCTCACGTGTGATCTTTTCTTGGGAATCTCTGTGGGGAAGGCAGTGCATGTCCTGCCAGTTCACTCTTGCCTGTCCAATGTCTGTTTCTTCCTTAGCATGTACTCTGGATTTGTCAAACACCCTTCCTGGAGCCTGGAGGAAAGGGTGCTGCAGATGTGTATGGCACTTTACAGACAAAGATTAGGAATTTGGGGTGGAATGTTCAAAAGGAGTCAGGATCCTAACTTCCATTGATGTTAGACTCCTAACTCCTACTTAGGCTCCTAACTCCATTTGAGCATTCTCCCCTTGGGTACTTATCCCACTTACACTGATTTTATCCCAGGGAAACTCCTTGAACTTCAGTTGAATTATTATTGATTTACAACTGCTGCCCCCCCCCCCCACTCGAAATAGCACCCTTGTTTAAGAGACAACTTCAAGCCAAGTTGGTAGTGACCAGATGTTTGTGTTAGAGCTGTGCTAAGAAGCTTTGGTTCAGATCTGGGGCCTGTCTTATCCAAACCAACCAAGGGTCTGGTTTGATCTCTCTCTAGTTGTTACCATCCAGTTGTCTGGTGGCCTGTGCAAAAACAGGCGATTGAGTCAATAACAGTCAAGGGACTCAGGTGTTCAAATCACACACAGAAAAAACGATCACATTTGTCAGCAGTCACACGAGAAAGACCAAAGACTTAACAAAGAGACTGATCTAGTGCTGATATCTCCAGGAATGAAGACACACTTGTGGGGCACTGAGGGGAAACTTACATCTGTTCTGTGGGCCCGAAGAGGGTTCTGATTTCACTACAGTCTGTCTAGCATCTCCCACAAATTCAGTCAAGGGAAGACATAATAAAAATAAAACATACTTGCTTTTGCATAACCTATGACTTTGCTTTTCAGCTTTCATGTAGTAGAATTTGCAAAAGTCTCATGACGCCGTCTCTATTCATTTTTTCAATTATTATTACTACTATTATTTTTGTAAGTTATAAACCCTCTCACCTCCTTTGTGTCCTGGACTGTCCCTGTCAAATGGGTGAAAAATTGCAAGCACTACAGCACCACCTAGTGGCTTGTGTATCCCTGAAAGGAGCAAGCGGGGCGGTTAGGTTTTTCCATCTGCCCAATAGCAACATTATTCCTTCCCAGGACCCCCACTACTGAGATGTTGCTTTTTTGTGCTTCTTGTCTCATTGCGATTTACAGCTATCAAATTAGCCCTTTTGGAATTTTACTGATTACAGAGTTTTAAAATAAACCAAACTAATTGAATGAGAACACCTCCCGAAACTGTCCCCATGGGAAGCAGAAGTAGGGTAGATGGGTGTGAAGGTAAGAGATCACAGAATAAAAACACAGTTTTGACTCACACACATTATTTGATTAATTTCTGTCTGATCTCTCAATGGCAACAAAGCTTGCCAGAGCTTAGCTTAGCTACAAAACTGGCACCTGCTACAGGCTTTAGAGCAGCCAATGAAGAAGGAAAATGCCTTTACTATCTCAGTTATCATCATTGCTTCCAGTCCAATTTCATTCACGCCTAACATTTTTGATTGTTTTGGATTAAACATGACCAGAGGAAATAATACTAATGGCCTTTCATGGTGCAAAAACCAACTTCTAAGGCATTTACTATGAAAAGGATTATAATAAATTCAGTGCTTAAACTAGCACCATGCAAGAATTTTTTTTGTCTTGGATCAAAATGTTTGCACTGGATGTTTAAACATTTAATTTAGTGTAATGAGAAATATCATTGTAAAATAAGCCTGTTAATTAAACTTGAGTTTTGCAAATGTGAGTCATCCCATGTGTTCTTAGCATAATGAATACAGGCAGGTAGAATCTTGTGTGTCTCCACTTCTTTTTTTCTCATTAAGAAAATGAACATTTACATATTTAAACCCTGAAGCTATTAGTTATTTTTAATTAAGTGTGTTGCCATTTCAAAGTTAAGCTCTTCTATGATGCAATCAGATACAGCTAGGTCAGGGAAGAACGTTGCTAATTAAGTTGCATAGAAGTTCTTTGCCACAGATAATTGATTAAAGTTGTTACATGGATAATCAGTTTTGCAGTTAAATAAATAAAAAAAAACAACTCCCAATAAAAATCAGGTCATGTGGAGTTGATAAAATCTACCAAAGACTTAACCACAGTGGGGTCCAGAACAGAATTTATAAGCCTGTTTGAATGTCTAGACTAAACATGCCTATTAGCATCAGATTGTAAAACTGAAGTCTAGGAGAACAAGCAGAGAGCAAGAGCTTCTGAGGGTGACCTTAGCTGGGTTGGACCATGCTATGGGGATGGTCTTTTCTTTTCTTCAGATTAAGAGGGCAGAAATCCCTTTGCTACTGTTTCATGTTGTAATTCTCTGGTGGACCCAACTGCCTCTATTCTCGGTTGTGGCTGCATTGTGGCCCAGTAGACTTCATGTTGGCCTGTACATGATGAGACCTTGGTTCTAATCACCAGGGGCAGATGAAAGTGCTGCGGGGCCCAGGGCAGCGCCATGGGGCCCCGGGCAGCGAAATTTCGCGGGGCCCCTCCTTTGACACGGTGCATGCTCTGTGGCGCCACGGCGCATGCGCGGGGGCTCGGGAAGTGCGCGGCCTGGGGCAGCTGCCCCTCTCGCCCTGCCCTAAATCTGCCGCTGCTAGTCACAGGCCTACAGTAGGTTTTGGGCAAATCACTTAATCTTCTTGTGGTTTAGCATTCACCTGTGTAGGGTGAGGCTAACAATACTAACCCATCTTTGTAAAATAATCTGAGATCTATGGATGAAAAGTGCTATGTAAGACCTAGATGTTATTAATTAATGTTTCAATTTAGCATGCTGCCATGCTGTGCATTATGGGGAGGGAGGTATCAGCTTTAAACTCCTCAGGCACACCTCAGCAGCATGCTAAATTCATACACAGAAGTCAACAGAAGGTAGCTGTCATCAACCAAGGTTCCCTCTAAGCTGTGTGGCAGAACAGCCTCACAGCTGCTTAATGGGCCCTGCCATGCAGCCCCTAGGTGGGGCTCATTAAGCAGATGCAGGGCCATGCTGCTGCACATCTTAGAGAGAACCTTGGCATCATCCCCAGCAGGATCCTAATTCCTATGTCACCTAGTCCCACATTTTTCCCAGTGATGAGGTCTTCCTGATAGATCTGTGGGTTCTGTTGAGGCTAGGTGTCCTTGCACAATCAAGTCTTAAAGCCACAAATCAAATGGATCCATGCTCTCTGTATCACAGCTTGGAGGGATCTTTGGAGTCCCTGGGCAGTCTCACTGTAGGCTAGTTGTGCCTCTCAAAAATGTGCCTCTTAGGCATGAATGAAATTGGACTGGAAGCAAATGCTGATGACGTAGTAGTTCCAGAAGTAGCAATTGGGATGAGGCCGATGGGAGATTCACACGCAAAAAGGTTTCAGAACCAGGCCTCTTGACAAACACTGCTGTTTGTTACTGCTTTTTGATGCAGCCTTTAGTTAGTGGTCAAGCAAAGCTGCTTTTATGGTTTGCTACAGAGATTTTGGAAGGGTCAGGTAGAGTAGTCCACAAATGTAACTGACTCATTTTGCATAAAAAGGAAGAAAGCTTTTCGTTTTAGGAGAAATAGAGCCTATTTGTCTTTGCTGGTGGTCAGATGAAGTTGACAAGATTTGAGGGTTATTTTTAGCAGACAGTTCTACAAAATAATATTGGTCTTTAGGGGCCTTTAAGCCATCAGCTGTTGGAGGGGAATTATATCTATTCTGGTGAGTGTCAGGCCATTTCCTCTGGGTTTTGCCACTGGCTTTTTAACTATAGAATCTAGAGTAGGCAGCAATAATGATATACATTGTCAGAATGGTCACCAATCCCTTTTATCCCATCTGAAAGAGGGCTGCCAAGGAGAGGTAACATATATCAGTGCAAATAAATTCAAGTCTGCTCAGTGAGCTATATGTTGTGTGTTGGTCCTTGCTCTGTTCTCTTCTTCCATTTCTGAATCCCAGTGAATCCTGCGATGCTCCCCAGGTTTTCAGGCATCTCACCATTTCCTGCCCTTAGTATGAAGCAGTGTTCTCTGTGCCTGCTGTAACTCAGCTCCCCAAGGCCATTAGCTTCTGGCAGCACATACACGGTGTCCAGGCCTTCACAAGTCTTGCTTCCCATGTGCAATTCAATTACATGCCCTCAGCCCTCTCTGAGAGTTACCTGTGGTGCCCACCCCCTAAACCACTGAACACAGAAATACCAGGCCTGCTGTTCCCAGAGGAATAGTGTACGTGCCAGGCTGTAAGATTCAGCTCGGGACCAGGACTTTGTTTGCCACCACAGAACTGGAGTATACATGTAGTGAAAATGAGAATAATTTATTTATCAAAGGCCTGAGATTCAGGAGATGGTGCGTAAGAACACTGGAAACAAATGGCCACGTATCAGACACAATCATAACATGCTTTCTGAGGACTAAACTTAACTAGCAGCTTAACCTCCTGATTAAAATGTATCTTTCTTAGAATCCTCTTCTATGTTTCCAGCCAAGCTTTTCCCAAGCTTTTCCCATTTTTCATGAATGCAAACGAGCTGTTTACTTCATAGGTACAGAGTGAAGGCAAGCATTTTATGCCTCTAGATATTCTCCCAAAGTTGACTTTGCTCATCTGAAACCCTGCAAGGGGCTGGGTCTCAGAACCCAGGGTCCAGCCTGAATCTGAAACATCTACATTATAATTTTTAATCTTGCAGCCTAAGCCTGATTCAAGTGACCCAGGATCTGAGATTCAATGCCACAGGTGGCCTAGTACAGGTGGACGTGACCTAAGTGTCTTGCTCAAAGCTACATGGAAGAGTTTATGGAAGAACCAGAAATAAAATACTGCTTGGTGTTTGCCTTTTCCATGTTGTGATTTCCTTATTCCTCAGTGTAGATTTTTTCTAATTCTGCAATAAATTGACATGGGGGCATGTCTACACAGGAGGGCTAAAGTCGAATTAAGCTATGCAACTTGAGCTACGTCAATTGCATAGCTTAAGTCGAAATAGCTTAATTCAGGTTTTGGTGAGGTCTACACAGCAGAATGTCAAAGGAAGAACAATCTTCCATCGACTTAGAACATAAGAACATAAGAATGACCATACTGGGTCAGACCAAAGGTCCATCTAGCCCAGTATCCTGTCTACCGACACTGGCCAATGCCAGGTGCCCCACAGGGAGTGAACCAAACAGGTAATGATCAAGCCATCTCTCTCCTGCCATCCATCTCCATCCTCTGACAAACAGAGGCTAGGGACACCATTCCTTACCCATCCTAGCTAATAGCCATTCCCTTACTCCTCGTGGACTTCCCTTACTCCTTGTGAAATGAGGGTTACCATGAGTCGGAGTAAGAAGTCCTCCAGCTCTCCATTATTTTGAAATAATGGCTTTGTCTGTAGACACAACACTGCTGTGTAGACATTGCTGTGAGAGTTTGCTTGCTTTCTAGTGGCCTGGCCTGGTGCTATTGAAAATTGTTGGGCACTAGCTTTGATGAGAAACCTTTGTCTCCATTATACTCAGTTAAGTGTTCTCAGTGAGACTGGAAGCAGAATTAGACCTATGGGGATAGCTCTTCTGAAAATCCCACCCACTGAAAATGGGGAGCTCTTTTGAAAATCCCACCAACTGGAAATCATTTAAGCCAGTGGAATTAATGGTCACAGTTTACGAGCATTGGCTCTGTCCTTATATGGGACTGCAAACCTATATTCTAAAATATATCACATCCTACATGTATGCCACCTAGAACCGCCCATATAAAGGAGATGGGTTTCATAAAGAGTGCTTCTAAAGGCAGTTATTATTCAGAGCTTGCTTGGTGGAAAATGCTCTACAAGCCTCCCTGATCTTGCTATGAATTAATGGTCTGTTTCGAATCTGCTTTACAAAGATGCTATTTTACTCACTGGTAATGATATTCATTGCAAGCTTTGCCCACACTCAGAAGTGGAGTAAGGTTTCCTGGGGCCTGGACAGAACAAGAGGGGGGAGCCCTCCCCACCCCTTCTGCCTGTAGACCCACAAGTGTTCTACCCCTTCAGCCTGCAGCCTTGCCCACAACCTCACCCCTTTCTGCCTCTTCCCCAGGACCTGCCTGTGTTCCATTCAGAGACTTCCCAATCCTACTCCCCCATTGTAATCCTGCAATGCCTTCCCGTCCTCCTGCAGCCCCAAGACTGGAGCAGCTATGTCTCTGCGCCATGGCCCATGGGCTGCAGTGGGGACTGCTTTCCCCCACCCTCACTCACTTTCACCAGATTGGGGCAGAGGGTTGGAGTGGGGGGGGGGGGTGAGGGCTTGGGATGAGAGGTTTGGAGTGCAGGAAGTGGCTCTGGGCTGTGACTGATGAGAAGGTGCAGGGTTCCCGCAGAGCTTACAGTGATCCCAGGAAGTGCCTCCCAGGATCCTGCAGCCTCTAGGTAGAAGGGTAGGGAGCTCCACTTGCTGCCCTTCTGTCTACAGGTGCTGCCCCTGCAGCTCCCATTGGTTATGATTCTCAGCCAATGGGAGCTGCAGTGCTGGCACGAGGGATGAGGGCAGTGTTTAGTGCCTCTTTGTCCCTAACAGCCACAGGAGCTGCTAGCAGCTTCCAGGATCTGAATGGAGCCAGGAGCCTTAGCCCCAAACCCCCGCTGCACTGATGAGCAGACTTCTAACAGCCTGGCAGGCAGTGCCCACTGGAGCCATCGGGACCCCTGCTCAAAAACTGGATGCCTGGATAGTGGCAGGGTCCACTGGAGTGGGGTGGGGCTTCTCCCACTCTGTGGCTGCTTCTGGGGATGGAAGGGGCTTCTGAGGAAGGCAGGGGCTTCCCTCACTCCATGGCTACTGCCAGGAATGAGGTCAGGGTCCACTGAAGAGGGAGGAGCTTCCCACGCCCAGTGTTCCTGCTGTGGAGTGGGGTCAGGACATAGGGGCTTCCCCCCCTTCTGCCTGGTGGCTGGGGGACTGGGCATCCACTACTGGTGTCAGATTTTTTTCTAGGGGACCCCATGTGGCCACAGCTGCTGGGCCACTGCCCACACTAACTGCAGTGTTCTCCTCCTGTCCTGTGAGGCTGGGCTCAGCTCTGACCCACTGACTCTCATTGCTCACAGACTTGGAGGAGTCTGCCACAGTATCACTTGTGGAGGCCCTGCACTGCCCCATTCCCCTTTTTGGCCCTTTCCCCCCTCCGGAATTGGCACCATCATCTGCGGCACCGAATCTCCACATGGCACCGCAGCTAGAGACGGTGTGGTCCTCGGCACCGATGCACCCGGCACCGTTGCCACATACGGGACTTGACCAGACGTCCAGGGCGGAGTCGGCACTGATGACCGATCCCGCACCGAGAGCTGAAGTCCCCAGGAAGTCCCCAGGATTACTATTATCAGTGGTGACCCGTTCTAAAGGTCAGCAACTGTCGTCATAACGTATATCATCGCATATCGTTAACAGCATCACTCGCTGCTACACCCTTAAGGGCAGGCCTCTGCCCTGTGCACTAATGGCACATTCGACCAGGAGCATGGCTACTTCCACAGCATTCCTGAAGAACGTCCAGCTACGAGACATGTGCCGCGTGGCAACCTGGTCATCGTCATCCACGTTTGCTAGGCATTATGCCCTTGATTGTCTCAGAGCTACGGACTTAGCAGTCCCTCAAGCAGTCCTTTCCTCTGTGCACAGATAATTCCGAAGCATGATCAGCCGTTTGGATTACTGCTTCATACTCACCTATAGTGGAGCACCCATGGGGACATCACTGGAAGAAGAAGAAATTGTTACTCACCTTGTGCAGTAACATCTGTTCTTCGAGATGTGTGTCCCCGTGGGTGCTCCACGACCTGCCCTCCTCCCTGCTTCGGAGCTCTTGTCTTTTTCTGTTTCAGATGTTCCGGCTAGGAGGAACTGGCTCATCGGACCGCGTGATACAGAAAAGGCGCGAACGGTGCGAGACACCTCTGTGCACGCGCAGTCCTCTGGAGAGGGCTACTGCTGGCGAAAACTTTCCGGATTGTGGTGCTGGGACGAGCCCGATACCTATAGTGGAGCACCCACGGGGGGACACATCTCGAAGAACAGATGTTACTGCACGAGGTGAGTAACAATTTCGTACATCCCTCATCTGGGATCTTTTTCTCCCCCTATCACCTCAGGATTCTCCTCTTCCCTAGGATCCCCACTTCTGCCCTCAAATCACCTCAGGATGCCCCCTTCCTATACATCATCTTCCATGTAGGTGGGGCCCCTACTCCCCATGGTGTTTCATCCTGCACCTTGTGGTTCCAGGGCCAGGAAGAAGGTGAGGTTTGACTGCTGAGCTGGGCATGCCTGCTGGTGGTGGGTGGCTCAGAAAATGACAGAAGAGAGATTTTGGGGGTGGTGGCTGTGCCCCCTCTGCCTCTAGCCACATGCCCCCTGTACTTAACACACATCTCACAAGTGGCTTTTAGTCCCCTGGGTAGAAATCCGTGATGACAGCATTGAAAACAAGCCCACCCCTTGCCTTAAAGCGAAACCTCTTCATTAGCATTTGTAATTCCGCACCTCACTTACGTCACAGCCAATGCTACAAAATCACAGGCAATGTCATGTATTAAATCTACATACCTAGTAATGAATGAAACCTGTATTAACTCTCAAAACACACAAATAGGTTTATATGGTAAGTATATAACACATTGTTTTGCATGCTGGTGTAGAGACGTACATTATGGGACTGGAAAGGAACTGTGTGAGTCTGAGAAGGAACACTGATGACAGTATGACTTCTCCTTTGTGTTCATGGGACATACAGTTTCGTATTTTTAACTGAAAGGCCATTAAGTTTTCTGTGTGAGACTATGACTAGAGTCTTTAATATTATGCTTTAGAACGGAAGAACTCCAACTAAAACCAATATGCATTACCTTTTCTAAATGTTCTAAAACAAAATGTTGCTATTTGATGCAAAATGTGTGTACATTTATAACTTATCTCAGAGTATGCAACAGAGTCCTTGGCAAATTTAACATTGGTATTAAAGGTTATTAAGTCATTTTGAACAACTGGGTAGGGGAAATAAAGCAAGCTTATTCTGCACCCCTGGTATTTCTTAAATGTCATTCCATTTAAGATTCAAGAACATTTGTTAATTTGAGAATGCAAATCATGGCAGGCAGGGAATATTCAAAGTGAAATACAACTTTCCTTTTTCTTGAAAAAAAGTTTTATTACATATATATTTTGATATATTACCACACAAATATGGCGGGCTGTCTTGCGTTCTAAATCTAGTGTATTCACAATAATGCTCTGTAAAAATGATCCAAGCCTACAAGCACACAGGAATGTACTCAGATGAGTAAGCCCAATGATTCAGTGGAGTTACACACGTGAGTAAAATTAGTTTTGTGTGTAAGTGTTTGCACGCTCAAATCCTAAGCCATTTTTAGACAAGGATGACTTCAACTGCTGGAAAGCAGCATGGCTCCACTGAGTTCAATGGAACTACAGGGTGACCCTCTCTGGTCCAGGACTCTCTGACCAAGCAACATTGGACCACTGATGTTGCAGGCCCAGAGAGCTCCAGTGGCAGAGGTTGCTGGGAGCAGAGCTGGGCTGGGGGGGCCAGTAGGGCTGTGAAGCTTGCAGGGCCAGTAGAATCTGTGGAGCTCATGGGGGCGGAGCAGCAGAGCTGGGATGGGCAATGCCAGAGGTAGTGGAGCCAGGACCAGGATGGCTGGGTGCAGCAGAGATTGATGGCTAGGGAGGGAAGCACGGGGGATGGGGGGAGAGAGACTGGTGCCCTGTCCCCCTCTCCTCCAAGCCTGGGGGTCTGACCTCCCCTAGCTTGGCAAACTCCTTTGTCTGGGACTGATCAGGTCCCGAGGGTGCCAGATCAGGGAGGTACAACGTGTAACTTGATTTACATCACTAAGGGTCTGGCTGTCAACCATTGAGATGACACAGATTGTACAAACATTAAGTTACGACCAGATTCTACCTTTCTTGGTCTTACTGAATAGCATCTTTGTCCACCAGTGGTGCTACTGTAATCAATGGGGCTAAATATGGAGTAAGGTAGGGATGGGCAATAATTTTAGAAAGGCGAACCACTGTACACATTTTTGAAGTGGCCCCAGGCTGCCATGGAAGGCGCGGAGCCTCAGGCGGAATGGGCAGGGCCAGAACAGTTCCATGCTTCCTCCTCCACAGACTGTGATTGGCCTGGGGGTGAGGGAGCACATGAAGTCTTTGCCCCGCTCCCTCCAGAGAGAACCACTAGCTATTCCGAACAGCTGGCAACTCACATCCCTTGGAGGGTGGAAAGAGACTTCACGTGGTCTCCCCAGCTCCTAAGCCAATCAGGACCTGGGGCGGGGGAGTGTGTGAAGTCTCTCGCTCCCTGCCTCCGCCCTGCAAGGGGCAGGTGGCGCTTAGCGTGAACTGCCAGCTGAACAGCTGGTGGTTTACTCTAAGTGCTGCACACCAAGGAGGGGGAGGGGAGGAGGAGACTTCACATGCTCCCTAGTCCCCAGTCCCTGATTGGCCTGAGGGTGGGGGAGTGGCAGGGTGTCCGCAGCTGGATCAACCTGCTTGGTGGGCCAGATGTAGATTTTGTATACATGTAGAGGGCTGTAATCTTTGAAGGATGAAATCCACAAGCAAACCCCTTAAACACATCACAAAACCTTTATTAGTGTGTTTATTGGTGACATGGATTACAGAAACCAAATGGAATTAAATAACATTTAACTTGAAATTGACCACAGACTTAAGAAATACAAGTCACACTTGGCAAGGCAAACTTCTCAATACACTGGGTTGCTTAGGTTATTTATTACACTTTGAAGGAGGAATTTCCCTTACTTGATTCTAAAGTATTCAGGATATTATTTTTTTGTGTCTTTCAGACAAGTCCTTTGGCAATAATTTTATTTTTAGCTTTTCTTATATAAAAATATAACAAATTTTCCTTATATACAAACATTACATTACACAATATACAGGTTAAAAACACTACAAAAATAACAGGCCAGAGGTGAACTAAAAGCAAAAGAACAGGGATAGGGAAAAAAATTAAATACTGCACATTTCATAAAAATTACATTAACTACAAACAATTTTTTGTTTGCAAATACCAAACAGTACTGACGTGATTGGAAATCTTTCCCAACAACTTCATTTTTAAGGCACATCTTGCATATTTATATCTACAACACTGAATCTGGTCAATAACTTAAGGGCTCTTGAGAGTGACCTGGTAGTGTAGGTGTATGTGTGTGTTTGGATGGGGAGCGTGCTGCATTAAACCTTCTCAGTGGTGTCAGTCTGGGGGGCCAGGTATCTAGTTGAAGGAGCTTGGTATAGGGGCACCCCAATCTCCTGAAGGTCTGGAAGCCTCCCAGGGCGAGAAGGGGATAACAATGTGACTGTCCTGTCAAAGTCTCTGTGTAACACTTTCTCGTAGACACTCTGCAGTCCCACTGTCTTGGGCAGCTGGGCCTGGTAGTAGTTGTCCCTATGAAGGGGGTCCCTGGGCAAGGAGGTGCTTTTGCAGAAGGTGGACAGCTGAGCTGAAGGATGAGGAGAAGAGTGAGGGTTGGATCGACCACAGGATGGGCTCCAGCAGCGGTCCGAATGGCCCAGGATTTTACATTCAGCAGTACAAGCCCATAATCCTAAAAATATAAACAAAAAGTTAGACCTATGGCTCACTGCAGAAAACAACCACATAATTCTGAGCTCAACAAAAAGTAATTGTCCCTATCATCCAAACCTTAGAAACTAGTGCAGGGGAGGGAGCACGGTGGAGAGGGGGGGGGGAAGGAGAGAAGGGGAAGAGAAAAGGGGAGAAGCAATACTTCAGGATACTGCTGCAAAGCACGCTCTGCAAGCTATCATTTCATTTAGCTAGCAAGCCTCAGCAGGAAAAGCTTTTTGAAAATGAACATTATAATAGGATGACTGCTTCTAATTTGCACTATGTGCTTGACATGCACATAGATACTTAAGCTGCGTGCTGTGAAAATGCTGGCAGGGCTACTCCTGCAGTGAGCACTGCCTGGGAAAGATGTAAAAGGTGTGACTGCTATCAAACTGGTCCAGTCAGCTCAATGTACCTTAGCTGCTTTGATTCCTGGGCCAGTTTTTATTTTCACTGCATCCAGTCTGTGCTGCGAAAAGGACCGAACCCTTACCATTCTGCATGTGAGTGATGAGGTCCTTCTTCAGGGCATCCCCGCTGATGTCAGAATCACTGTCGTTAAAGTCGCTGTCGCCTTTCCCACTGTCTTTGCCACTGAACTTTTCCGCTTCTCGGGCTGATATGGTGTTGAAAGAATGACCCTTCCAGATGGCCACAGGGGGGGCAGACTCTTTGCTATAATTTGGAGCAGAAGCATAGGGCTGGAGGAAATAAGAAGGGAATGTAGGAGAAATAAAAGCATATGTCAACATCACAACCTTATCAAGAACCCCGTCTTCCAAACTGCCCCATCCCGCCCTCCAGTTCCGCAAGCTAGAGCATGAACAAATACAATGGGCTCTTACCTCAGTCGCCCTTAGTCGTTTCTGACCCTCATAGAGACAGGTATTCACAGTGCTGGTCTCAGAAGAGGAGACCTCTTCTGCAGGTGGAGAGGGGGTTGGGCTGGTGAAAGAAGCTTTGCTGGGAAAGCACTGCACTTCAAACACATTCCCTCTGGGGCTGCCATCCTCCTGCCTTCCCTTCTCTAGATGGGAGATGTCAGTCTGCTCTGTGAGGGGGCTGTTGTTCTTGATTTCGGACTCCTTCTTGCGCTTGTTGCAGGTGGTTGCAATGGTGATGATGGCCACCAGCAGCAAGGTGCAGCTCCCGGCTAGGACGATGATGACAATAAGGGGAATGTCCCACTCCACAGCCTTCCCCTCCCAGGAGCTGGGCTTGGCCATCTCCTGGCTGCTGGAGGGTGCGGTGGCAGTCACCAGGAAATTGACTGTGGCTGTGGTGGCAAGAGGGGGCCTCCCATTGTCGGTAATTGTGAGGATGACTTTGAATACCTGCCCCAGTTCTTCAGACAGGTCCCCCCGGAGCACGATCTCACCCGTCTTCTTGTTGATGGCGAAGAGCTCTGGCTGCTGCTCCTCTACGAAGGAGAAAGTGAGCTCGGCATTGACCCCATCGTCCGCGTCTCTGGCTTTGATTTGAGCCACCAGGGAATCGGGGGGTGCCTTGCTGGAGACCTCGATCTCTGCCGACCCATTGGTGAGCACGGGGTGGGTGATGACCGGGGCATTGTCATTCTGGTCCACCACCCTCACCTTGACCAGGGTGCTGCTGGACAGCGGTGGGGCGCCCCCGTCGCTCGCCTGGATCCTCAGGTCCAGCTGCTTGAGGATCTCGTAGTTGAATGTCCTGAGGGCGTAGACGGCGCCGGTGGCCGGGTCCACGGAGAGGTAGGTGGAGACGGGGGCGCCCAGCACCTGGCTCTCCAGCAGCCGGTACAGGACCTTCCCGTTGCGGCCCAGGTCGGGGTCGCGGGCCACCACGGTGGCGACGTAGGCGCCGGGCGGGTTGTTCTCCAGCAGCGCCACCTCGTAGGCGGGCTTGGTGAAGCGCGGCGCGTTGTCGTTCTCGTCGCTCACGCGCACCGTCACGTGCCGCACGGTCTTGAAGGGCGGCGCGCCCAGGTCCTCGGCCACCAGCGTCAGGTTGTACTCGGCGACGCGCTCGCGGTCCAGCGGCGCGGCGGTGACGAGCACGTAGCTGTCGGCGTAGGCGCGCTGCAGCGCGAAGTGCTCGTGCCCGTAGAGGGCGCAGCGCACCTGCCCGTTGGCGCCCGAGTCCCTGTCCGAGGTGCTGACCAGCGCCACCAGGCTGTCGCGCGCCGCCGCCTCGCTGACGTAGGCCACCCCGGCGCCGGCGGGGGCGCCGCTCAGGGGGCTGACGCTGATGCCCGGCGCGTTGTCGTTCACGTCGGCCAGGCGCACGATGACCCGGCACGTGGCCGCCAGGGGGCTGGCGCCCCGGTCCTGCGCCTGCACGTCCAGCTCGTAGGTCCGCTGCCGCTCGTAGTCCACCGGGCCCTCCAGCGTGAGGCGGCCCGAGCGCGGGTCCAGCCGGAAGAGCCGCCGCGCCTCGGCCGGCACCTGGCTGCCGAAGCCGTAGACGATCTCCCCGTTGGGCCCCTCGTCGGGGTCGGCCGCCGCCAGCTCCAGCAGCAGCGAGCCGCGCGGCGCGTCCTCGCCCAGCTCCACCGTCACCGCGGCCTGCGGGAAGGCCGGGCTGTTGTCGTTGGCGTCCAGCACCCGGACGCTCACCGTGGCCGTGCCCGCGCGGGCCGGGCTGCCGCCGTCCTGCGCCACCAGCTCCAGCGTGTAGGCGGCCTGGCGCTCGCGGTCCAGCTCCTGCAGCAGCACCAGCGCGGCGCTTTTCCCGCCGTCCGCCCGCGCCTGCGCCTCGACGCCGAAGTGGCTGTTGCGCGAGAGCTGGAAGCGCTGGACGCCGTTGGAGCCCGCGTCCGGGTCCAGGGCCAGCTCCAGCGGCAGGCGGGTGCCGGGCGCGGCGCTCTCGGACACCTCGAGCGGGATGTGCGCCTGGGGGAAGCGCGGCGCGTTGTCGTTGATGTCCCGCACCTCCAGCTCCACGTGCACCAGCCGGTACTGCCCCTGCCACAGGCTCACCACGTCGAACGCCAGCAGGCACTGCGGGGCCGCGCCGCACAGCCGCTCCCGGTCCAGGCCCGCCTCGCCCACGCTCAGCTGCCCGTCCGCCTCCCGCACCCGCACCAGCGAGCTGTTGCTGAACTGCTCCATCAGCCGGAAACTTATCTCGCCGGGCGCTTTCACGTGCAGCTCTTCAGCCAAAGTGCCGATGACCGTGCCCGGCGGGTCCTCCTCGTACGTGCGGTACCGCACCGTCTTGCACAGGGCGGCCGAGAGCAGCCAGCAAAGGTAGAAGAGGCGCGGCGGAGAGAAGAGGCTGCGTCCTTCCCTAGCGGGACCCATGGCACCTGCACCGAGCTGCTGACCTGAAAGGGGCTGAGGATGCGGAGAAGCGGCTTTCCAGCGGGTAGGGAGCGAGTCAGCTCCTAAAGCAGGAGGAGATGGGAGGGTGACTCTCCTGCTCCCCGGTGCAGATCATGCATGCTCTGCTTTGCTCTGCGAGGCAAATGTGCCGATCGCCTACGGTTGCCCGAGAGGTGCCAGCGATGCCGGGGCGCCCGGCTGAGTTATCCAGCTTCTAAATCCGAGCGCGCCGCTTGAAGACCTTTAAATAGACGCGGATATGCAAATTTTACCGAACCGAGCAGCCAATGGCAGACGCTCTTTTCACACTGTTCTCTCTCTCTCTCTCTCCCCCTCTCCTTTCACACTGCCTCCCAGAAAATCCCTTTAATGTGGAAAAGGCTTAGAGAGGAAAACAAGAAAGGAAAATTAGGGAATCTCTTCTTTGTTTTCTTTAACTCTTTTTTTTGAAGGCGAGCTGCAAATGAGTTGGCACGGGGAGCGTGGAGTAAAATGCGCGGACTGTTTTGTTAATTGTACCACTACAGCACCCTGCTGTTGAACAGGTGCCTTGTGTGCAAATATCTGCTCTTCTGAGCTAGTAACTTAAAAATGCAGAGAAATAGCTTGCTTGGGTTGCCTGTGAGTGTGAATGTGTACTTTGTGTGCCCCAGCCTATGATTATAGATTAATAAAGTGCTGCTCAATGCATATATAGCGGGGTTGATTGCCTTTCCGTTGATTTCTGTATTGATCATCAGAGCAAGCCCCTAAACGAGATTGAAGGATTAACTGAAAATTGATTTTATTCAAATTTGTGCACATAATTGTGTTTTACTCATGTGAGATCCTGTGATCAGAGCTGTAATTTGCCTTTCAGAAGATATTCCTGGATGCTTTAGTATGCATGTCACTGCCCAAGTGGCTTTCTTGAGCCTTGGGCACTAGGCAGGCAAAAAAGTTCCAAATAGGATTTAGCATAAGCTTGAGGAGATTTGGAAAGGTTTCAAAGATCAGACTGTATCAAAGGCTTATGAAGCTCTCCTTAGCTGTAGAACTATAATAGCATGGCAGGCTATCCCATTTGAGGCACCAATGTCTGTATTATTTCACTATGACAAGCTAAAGGGAAAGAAAGTTGAACAGTTTCCACAGAGGAGTTGGGCTAAGTTGAATATAATGAGCAAACGCCACATGTATCCATTATGTCCCTCTATTCATTCCCAATCACTGCCATAACTCTTTGACTAAACGATGATGGGCGCTGAATTACACACAATGCCCAGCTCATATTAAAATACATTTAAGACCTATCCCTCCTGATGCCCTGTTACGCCTATTTAGAGGATTTTCTTTTTGTCCTAATAGGGCCTCTCTGGGAAGCAACACTAGTCTCGTTCCAGAAGAACAAAATAACAGCATGAGGTTGAAACCTGGCACGAACCTGGGGGAACTAAACCATCTGCCTAGAAAAGCATGAAGACATAGCATTGGGAGTCACCAAGTTTTACTAGACTTGCAGTCGGAGGGGATACTGGAACAGCCCATACACGTGCAGTCATTGGGCTTTTTGTTTTGTTTTTTTCTCCCTTCATATTAGGTCTAGTGAACAAATAGCTAAGCATTGTGGGGGAATAGCAGGCTAAAAGAATGTGTAATTGATTCCAGATACGGTCCTGGTGAAACAGACCAATACAATAAACCGAGTGAGAGAAGAAGGAACATTGTATACATAGTCTCTCCTGCGGACCGACCCCTCCCATGGATGCCAGGTTTTAGATCACATTCTGAAACATGTTGCAACTGCTAACGTCGTGCTTTTGTGTACCGCGATGAAGAAAGAAAAGGACACTATGCACTTTACATTGAGCTCAGTGCTGTTTTGATCAGTAAAATGTATAAAAGGTATCCGCTCTGTTGTGCGCTTTGAGCAGAATAGAGTGTAAGGTGCCAGTACCAAAGAGCATAATCAGGCTGCAGGTCAGCGGGTGGAGAGGGGGAGGAAAAGAAGGTGGAGGGGAGAGAGAGAGGCATGCTCCAAGCATCCTACAATGTGCAAGCAAGCCCTACTCGACTATATCTGTGGATGTAAAGACATCTACAGACACGAGGCTGCGTGAGTTAATGCTGCTCAGAAGCGCTCTGCCTCTTGGTGCTCTTCCCCTTTCATTTCCCCGTGTATTTCAGGGATGAAAAGAGCAATTGCCGTAGCAGCTGCAGCAGGCACGGTGTATGGAAAATACAAAGCATCTGCCTCAACGCCACGTTGGTCTCGTGGCATCCTTTCTAGTAACCTTCCCCCCACGCTGATTGCACTGCTTCTCCCCCTTTGCCACGTTCCAAACACATCGATCCCCCTCAATCCGTCTGACTTGAATGTCCGATTCTAGTAGCTGGAGTTCTCCCTAATCCTCCTGTCACCGAAGAGGTTTCCTTCTTGAGGCTGATCATGCCTTAATGGGACCCCTGCAGGACAACGAACTTGTCACTGGCCAGTACTTACACGTACATCTGTATACAGCCCCTAGTCACAACAGGCGTCCCATGAGCTTTACGGGCTGGTTACTAATGCTGCCAAAGCTGACTTGCATTAGTACTTTACAGTGAATAGAAACATCTGTCTATTTGTTCCAGCTGTGCGCATGAGCCACTCCCCGGGCCCGATCGGATTCCACTTGAAGTCAACGGAGGGACTCCCCTTGATTTCAAGGGAAGTTGGATCGGGCTCCATGTGAGCAACAAAGGCCCTCTGCCGACATCCGGATCTGATCGCCAAGTTAAATTACCAGTCTGCCTTAATACTACCGGCTTCTCAGTGTTCACACAACCTCTGCCACGGACACAAAGGATCTCACTGCAGCAAAAAAAAAGGCCAGAGATAAATTGCACATAGATGGCTTATTTTTAACGGAATTGAAGACAGTCATCCAAATTACCTTCCCACTAGTCCGGATTCTGAGATTTCAATGACACGGCTACCAATCTGGAGTAATTACTGGGCAGCGTCTGAGATCTCCGGAGTGAATCCGGAATAACTTCTTTGAAATCGGTATGGTTTCGGAGGGATAAATGAGAGGGTAATTTGGCCTCACATCTGACAATCACATCGACGCGTGCTTGCTCAATGAATGACATTAGCTTTAGTTTCAGATCTGGCCATAGCTGCTGTAGAATCCTAATTATTAGTGGCGCAAACTACCAAGAAATCGCTTCGGCCGGCATGGATCAGTTGGGCAGCAGAGTTGCGGCGAAGGACAGAGGCACGGGTCTAAAAGGAGTGGAGGCACTGCAAGGAAGGCGCTTTGCTGCCTTTCAGCGGCAGGGCGTGCCAAGCGTCCCAAAGCCCAGCGTCCTAATTACTGCCGAGGAGCTGTGTTAAGAGTAATTACCCCGAGTGGTGTGATGGCACGCGAGCGGAGTGAGCTCGGGTGCCTGCGGATTGCCAGCATTCTCCAGCCTGGCGGGCAGCAGCCAGATTATGGAAATGGGATTTAAAACAGCGCATCAGCGCCTCACTCAAATCCCCACCGAGAGAGGGGGGAAAAAATTCGCCCCGCGCTGATCTGGTCCAACAAAAGCGCCCCAAATCGCCTTGTTATCATACCAAAAGGCTTTGGCTGTCTCAAAGGAGCCCCTTTCTCTTTATCTTAGCAACTTAGCAGACAACTGTCTCGCGATCATGAGAACAAACATGGCCACAATGGTTGGCATTTTCTCGGAATGCAAATGCGGTGGGCTCAGAAAAGCTGGATTTCTCTGACTCTGCCTAATACCAGCATTGTGAAACTCGCGTGCAGACAGCAAGATTGACATGGCCGTCACGTGATGGATTAGATCTATAGGAAAGTTTTCAAAGAGTTTACAATGGGTGGCTCAGCTTGATCTGATATCTCCCACAGTTTAGAGGGAAGAAGAGGCAGGATATATTCTCATATGTAATAGGATTATCTTTTCCATTTCAAGTTCTATACAGCATGTAATTTATTTTTAATTAGGATTAGCTCTACCAGGAAAGGAAACTAGACTTTGCTGCGAAGGCAGCGCTATTCTAAGGGAAGGAGAGGCGTTCTTATTCTTTACAAATAAATAAATCAATCAGTCAATAAAACAGGACCATGTTTTGCCTCCCACGCACTTCACAAGAGAAACAGTGGAAAGAAGTGTATTTTAAATGCATAATCAAGAATAAATCAAAAGAGGGGCGTTATTTTTACGTCCAACAGAATTCGATCGTTTTTCTGAGCGTTCCAAAGGGCTGTTTGTTCCACTTGACTCTTTAGAAGTAGTGGCAGAATATCTATCTATCTATCTATCTATCTATCTATCTATCTATCTATCTATCTATCTATCTATCTATCTATCTATCTATCTATCTATCTATCTATCTATCTATCTATCTATCTATCTATCTAATCTACTTTAGAGACCTTCCCAGAAAAAGTATTGTATAGTAGTTTGGAGATAATCCATTCACAAAGTTCTAATAAACTAAAAGAATTCTCTATACCGATACAATATTAAGCATACGGAAACTCTGTTTTAAATACCCGTCTCTGAAATATTATGGTTAAACATCCCAGATCGGTTGATTGCTTCGCGCTGGGACATAAATTCTTGCAAATGGTTCGCATTGTTACTAACAGAGATTCTCGCACCGCACAGTTTCTTTGAAGCAGCCACAAGTGGAAGTTTT
The DNA here is from genome assembly GCF_049634645.1 of Pelodiscus sinensis. Lineage (NCBI taxonomy): Eukaryota > Metazoa > Chordata > Testudines > Trionychidae > Pelodiscus > Pelodiscus sinensis. Next base: position 283,694,219 of record NC_134711.1, on the reverse strand, counting down.
TCCATAGCTGTGCAAGATTTTAATAATTTACCAGCTTTCTTGTATAAAGTCATTATTGTGGAGTCGCAGTGCACTCTCGAAGCAGGCATTTCTTCAAGTCCGATGGCTTGAACTTTCTGCTTCCAAGCCCTCCCGGATCTACTTTTGATATGGAAATCAAGCCTGCTGTGTGTGGTGCTTTCTATGCCACAAAACTTTAGGACCTGGATTCCGCGCAGTGTAATCTGAAGTCTGGTATTATACGTATCTCCGAAGAAGTGAACATGTTTTTGTATCACTGATTGCATGTCACCAACAATCACACTGGATTGATTGCCGGTAAATTGCCCAGTGACAGTCTGCGGCTACTATGTATATTGCAAGTTTTGACTAGATAGAGCTAGTCAAAGAGAGAGCTACGCAGGTTGATCGGTGAAACACCCATTCTCTGACCACACTTGTACTTGTTTCTCAGACACGTGATCTAGGAACTGCGGAAGAACCCCAGCTCTCAAATAACTCCCCATTTTTGACCCTATTCCGCTAAACAAGTGTTTGTCGCAAAAAACATGAGCTTCGGAGTTGAAAAAGCGGCGAGGAGTCCTGTGGCACCTTATAGATTAACCGAAGTGTTGGAGCATAAGCTTTCGTGGGCAAAGACCCACTTCGTCAGATGCATGACACTACTGAAAAAGTTGAAAAAGTTGAAAAAGGAGAGGAACCCCTGGGACTGGGTTGAATGAACCATCCTACTTTACCGGCCCTGTTAATAACACCAAAGGGCTTTCCTTGTCCTGGCCTGCGATGTGAAAGTTACGAGCTCAGGCTACACCTGGTTTATAAGTGACTTAAACTTCCAAGCGGGTCGGCGTTCCGGTCCTTGGGCTACCGCACGCGTGGGCATTCTGCTCAACTGGGGCTGGCCTCACAGAGCATTAGCTCTAGAAACTCTGGGGCATGGCCCTGACGGCCCCTAGCTCACTGGGGAGCGAGGCAGACTGTGTAGGACGGTGTCTGATCGCTTACGCTGAGGAAAAGCTCCCGTGAGAAACCCGCGTGTACAGTTTTAGCGTGCACTGCAGACAGGTGCACTTGGAAAGAAGGTAGATCTCCATTGGACTCCAGCCCCGCACAATCGCTGCCGTTTCATCTCCTCATTTTAAACCAGATGCCGATGCAGGGAAATGGGCCAGTTTGTCGGAGGGGAATAGTGTGAGCTGTGCGGCAGTTCATCGTGTCAGTCCCCTCCCCCCCATGCTTTATGAGACGTGGCTTGTGAGTAGGAATATACATAACTCAAAGTCTGCTTTGTGTTAACCGGACCCTTTGGCTTCACTGGACCCTGCCGCCAATGTGAAGGCAGATCGTGACTCCGCGGGGGTTCGGATGTGATGAGAAACAACCAGCCTCTTTCCTTAACTGAACGCATCAGTAAACAATGCATCGCTCCATCCCTTGTACACGTAAACAATGCATCGCTCCGTCCCTTGTACACGTAAACAATGCATCGCTCCATCCCTTGTACACGTAAACAATGCATCGCTCCATCCCTTGTACACGTAAACAATGCATCGCTCCATCCCTTGTACACGTAAACAATGCATCGCTCCGTCCCTTGTACACGTAAACAATGCATCGCTCCATCCCTTGTACACGTAAACAATGCATCGCTCCATCCCTTGTACACGTAAACAATGCATCGCTCCGTCCCTTGTACACGTAAACAATGCATCGCTCCATCCCTTGTACACGTAAACAATGCATCGCTCCGTCCCTTGTACACGTAAACAATGCTCTACCACCAGGACAGGAAAGAATCAGTCTGCTCTCTGATGTCCTCTTTCTTCTGACTTCGCTGCGGGCTAGCTGAGAGGCATGGGTAGGGATCACAGGGTTTTATATATTCCCAAACTGTGCACAAATACCCCCAGGCTGATGTCTCCCCAGCGCCGAATTCAGAAAACAATCCCAGCCCGGATTCCGCAGCCTGAGGAGGAATGAAATGAGCTCTCCTTGAAATGCGGCTCTCGTCTCATTAGGTTCCTTGTCCCTAGTCAGCTTCATGGAGGGTTCCGATCTGCCGTCAGTGATCTCCAAAAACAAAAGATTTCCTTACGCTTTGCAGATTTAACAACCGCCCTGTTTAACCACGTCTATCACAGCCGAGCAAATGTAGGGTTAACCTGTCAACCCCCACAAGAGTAGGCTGATCAAACCCTGATGAAAACAAAGACTGGAACTAATAGGAGGAACGTTTTTCGTTGTTCTATCAGTATTTGCATTTGAGGATTGTGCACAGTATTGTGCATCTGTCTTTGGCCAAGTATTCCTCAGAAGAGGCTGCAGAGGTTCACGCGAATTGCAATTCTGGATCAAAGTTATAAATCACTCTGATTATTGGGCTGTTTTTTTTGTTTGTTGTTTTTCTACATGAAATGTAGACTATGCAAAATGAGTTTATTGCCTGGAATAAATAAATCACATAACTGTCAGCAAGCAGGTTTGATCCCACAAGGAAAGATTTTTATGGGATTAATTTTTAGCCCCTGTTGGAGTGGCAGCTGGGGCTGTGATTCTAGATGAGAAAACAAAAGGAGAACAAAACCATAGCGCAGTTAATAAAATGCTAAGCAAAGTACAAGCATCACCCCAGGGTCCCTGGAAGAGATCACTCCATGAAGTCCAGAAAGACGACATTCCAAGGGTGGGCCCCAAGCATAGGAGATGCTAGCAGAACTGGGATCTGACTGAGGTTCTCACCTTTCCTGCCCAGGGTGGTGATAAGGAGTAATAAGATTTAACTGGATCCTAGGCACAAACAAAAAGTGAGCTTAATAGAAGTCAGCTATGTTTGAGTTTCCCTCTCATCCCATTATTTACCCCTTGCCCCTCATTCATAGAATCTCCTCTTAAATCTTATCACTCACTTTTCTTGAGGACTGTCCTTCTCTCCCACACTTTACCCCTCTGTAGGGAGGGGGAATTATTTCTCTGTCTCATCTTTAGCTCTCTCTCTGCCTTGCTCACTATCTCCCCTCTTCTGCCCCATTTTATCATCTCCAGCTCCTTTCTTTACTGTCTACTTTTTTCGGAGGAGCAGAGAGGAAGGATGCTCCAGCATTAGGGCACTAGCTGGGATCCCAAGTTTAATTCCCTGCTCTGTAGCAAAGCTTTGGTTTGATCTTTGACAAGTCACTTAATCCCAAATGCTGGCTGGTCCTAGAAAGACTTGGGATCCAGGGCCGGACTGAGCCATTCCGGCACCCTGGGCAAACAGGTTAATTGTGCCCTGGGTTGGTGGAGGGCGCATGCGCGACCCCGGCCCTGCGCCTGTGCATGCGGGAGGGTGCATGGAGCTGGCGGCAGCAGGACGCACGTGCCTGGCCCAGCCCAGCCTGGCTACTGCTGCTGGCATGCAGCCCGGGACTGCCCGGGGTGGGCTGAGCCTGGCCGTGCAGGGCCCCGCGGGCATGGGAGGAAGGGCGCTGCTGGCTGGCGTTGAGGGGGTTAACACGGCCCCTGCCCCGGTTGGCCACTGCAGGGTGGCTGCTGGGAGCTGCAGCAGCCCATGATCCAGGAGCCAGGCGTGCAGCGCCTGATGGCACCATTAGGTGCCCCCCATAGGTTGGCGCCCCGGGCAGCTGCCCAGCTAGTCCATGCCTTAATCTGGCCCTGATGGGACCATACCACCTAGCACTGCTCTGCCTGCCACTTCTTGTGATAACAACCTTCCTGCACATCAAAGTACATCCCTGCAAATCCACAGATCTCCACTTTATATCCAAGGGTGTCCACATACGCAGATATCTACAGATCATTTTTGCAGATGTAGATACCAATTTTGTATACACACAAGACTCTACATCTAAGCTCATATTTAGTTGGAGATAATCTATGTATTTAATAACAGTGCATGCAGACACACATATTGTTATTAGTCTAATCATAATATCACTCAATTCCTGTCTCCCCTCATCCTATCCTACTTTCTCACACTCTTCCTTACTGCTGGAAGCTTGGAAGGAGCAACAGGGGATAGATCATTTGATAATTGCCTGTTATGTTCATTCTCTCTGAAGCATTCTCTCTGAAGTATTGGCCACTGTCAGACACAGGGCTAGATGGACCATTGGTCTGACCCAGTATGGGCGTTCTTATTCTAAATTTAAGTTTGCAATTGCTCTCAGAATTTTAGGCGAGGGCGCCAGTATAAATCCCTAAAATAGAATACTTTGGACCACAGAGGCAAGTGCTCAATCTTACTGTTCTAATGAAAAGGAGTCTCTTCTTCCATCTCTTCTTACCTTCCCACACATGTCTCTCTTTGCAGAGTGCCTCTAGCTGTGAACAGCCTCCCAAGCAGCTGTAGAGTCAAAGAAGAGTCTGGCTTGTGTCACTGCTGTTCAGGGGGCTGTGAGAGCAATAAAACTGCTCAGACAGGCTGCTGCTGCACTTGGCCACCTGGCAGAGAATGTATCCTAACCCTTACTGATGAGTGGGCAAGTGGTTTTCTTCCCCCAAGTTATGCTGTTCCGGGCTAAACAGAAGATTCTGTATGCAGTATAGAGAAGGACTGGTGAAGTTCTGAGCATTCAAGAAAGTCTAATACAATTTACAGGCTGAGAAGCTCAACCCTGATGACCGCTTGTTGAATTGTCTCAGAATTTGGTCTTGTTGACTGTTGCCTCCCTCTGTGTGGTAGGGGTGTCTTTAAGCTCCTAGGCAGTGGGATGTCCTGATACTTGTAGCGAGTTCTCCTCATGCTATCTATTGGAAGCAGCAGCAATTTAACAATAACGAGGCTTCTCCTGTGGCTTTGTATTCAGGGATCCTAGTGTCCACTAGCACAGGGTGGGTTCTTTTTTTGGCTATTTTTGCGTAGGTGGGAGATGATCACCCACACAAGCACCCAGGCTGATTGAGCTCTTCTGAATCTTGCAGTTGCAGACGGTTGCAGGTGAGTGCTGAGAAGGGTTGAAAGAAGGCAAAATCCATGGACTGGCTGGTCCAGGTCAGAGGCTGGAACCCCAACATTTGGATTCAAAGATTCCTTGCTGGGACACCAGTATAAAGTGCTGGATTTTTATATGGAGACTGGAGAATGGGGGGTTGCATTGCCAGGGAACCCAGAGAGTCAGGAACACATTGGCCTGTTGTGGAGAGTGGATTGGTTGAACTGGGTGTGGGGCTCTGTTAAGCTTAACACACCAGGAGTGCTGAGATCTCTTTGGAGCTTTCCACACTACTTCTCACTGGGAAAGAGTAAGGATCTCTGAGTTTGTTTGGGGTTGCTGCTCTCCTGATTCCTCTCAGAGCTGCGAAGCCTGCATTACTAGCTCCTTATAACCTGTCACTCCACACTCTGTTTCTGCAGCTTACATGAGGAGGAGTTTGGCACCTGTTCCTTATGGCTCAGGGCAGCCACATCTGCCTCACAAGCTGGGCTTCCTGTGACAGACAAGCAGGGAAACTGGGAGATGACAGACTTTCTGTTTCAAGTACTAAGTAAAGGTCTGATCGTTAGCATGCCCCTTCCAAGGAACAGCTTGTAGCTTCAGACCCTGAAGGAGCAAGGGCTGGTCCCTCCAATTACATCATCATGAATCTGTTTTTCTTGGCTACTGTAGTTCTTCTTCCTTGGTAGCCTTCTCTTGCTTCAAGGTCAGATGAGGTGTGTGTCTTTGCCTACAGCATCATAGCTCTGATCCAAAGCCCACGGATGTCAAGGGAAGTTTTCCAACTGACTTAAACAGACTTTGGATCGGTCCCCAGTTATGACTGTTGTCAGAGTTTAATTTCAGGCCTGTTTTATACTACATAACAGGTTTGGCTGGGCCTGGGGTCTAATTCCTGAATGGTCTGGTAAGAATGGAGGATCCTCAGGTTCAGTGAGGCCTCTCTTCTGCTTCAATACCTGGTTCCACCTTCCTTTTCCATCCACACTCTGGATTTCCATGTAGAACTGCTCTTACTAATTCAGCCATTAATGTGCAGAGGTTCCATACACGTTTTCCATCTGCTGTTTGAGTTTGATGTCCTACATTTAACACTTATGTAGTGCCTTTCTTCCCAAATGGTCACAACATGCTTCATAACCTATCTGCATGCAGCTCCCTGAAGTGCAGCCAGCTCTGAGACAGAATACGGAAGCACACTGACACATAGCAGTGGAAGAAGGGGATTTTTAATAGTTATGAAACTAGAGAAGGGGTAACCTTTTTAAAAGCACCCAAGTGACTTAGGGGGTCTTATGACTGAAGTTCCTAAATTATTTTAAGTACTTTTGAAAATGTTACCCAAGACTTTAATTTTAAGGTCCCATACACTGTGCTGTGTTTCATGAATTTAGCATAATGTGCTCAGATCACCTTAATGGACCAAGGAAAGAATTATTCCTTGTGACTTTTTTACTTGCTATCTCTATTTCTGTCTGTGTTTGGTGATCCACAGACTCTGAACACTCACATATGCATTGCTCATATTTCACATTTAGATTTTACTTTGTCTTAGTTTATAATGTGGCAAATGATCCTCCTATCCAATAAAACGGGATCCAGGGAAGAAGCTGTTCTCCAACCTGTGGATGTGCAGGGGTGGGAGTTGGTACTAGGAGCAGTATGGGTAAGAGCTTGCTATTATGAATTTTATAGAGTTTAATGCCAGATGGGACCATTAGACAGTCTAGTCTATTCTCCCTGCATAACTCAGGCCATGAGATTCCCCACAAATGCTCCTATATTGAGGCCACAACAACATCAGTTAAACCAGGCATTTTGATTTAAAGCAGACTAAACTGTTGTGAGCCACAGGCAGAGCCCAAGACCGACGGAGGCACCACCAGTGCCTGCAATATCAGGGAATTGATTAGAGCAGACATGGTACACTATCCCATACTCTATAGGAAACTCAAAGTCAGTGCCAATCGAAAATCTGGGGAAAGATTATTTTTCAAACCCAAATCTGGTGATCAGCTAGATCTTGAGCATATGAGCAAGACACACCAGCCAGCAATGGGCAGCCAGTGAATTTCCCCATTCTGGGAGACTAACCCACTAGCCACACCCCTTCTGTCTGCAGGCCTCTGGCTCTACTGTCTGAAGAAGAGCTCTGAGGCCCCCTGCTGGTGGAGGAGCACCTGTCTTAGCTGCTCTGAGGTCCTAAAGGAGCACTTAAAGAAGACAAGGCTGGGGCAGAGAATCTAAATGAATTCTTTGCATTGGTTTTCACTGCAGAGGATGTGGGAGCCTTACACATGAGCTATTCTTTTTAGGTGACAAATCTGAGAATCTGGATTGATATGTCAATGCAGGAGGTTTTGGAACACGTAGCTACATTAAACAGGAACAAGGCACCAGGAGCAGATGGTATTCACCCCAGAGTTCTGACGGACCTCAAATATGAAACTACTAACTGCATTATATAATTGTGATGGGGGGAGGTCACAGAAGACCCTTTGGCAGTGCCTGTGAGGTGCTGACACAGCCACTGCCACTTGTCTTCCCGCTCTCCGGGGCTTCTCACTGCTCGGTCCTGCTGGGTCAGCTCCGTTGGTTTCCTCCAGCCAAGGCCCAGAGTTGAGGATCACTGCTCCCCCCCCCAGGAGCAGTACAGACACTGAACCTCTTCAGGTCCAAGGAGAGTGCAGTTTAGGGCCTAGCTTCCTGGGATACCACTTCCCAAATGGGACCAAAGCCCCCAGTGAATTACCTGGCTAAGTCCCCTTTAACAATGAAAGGGGGAATGTATACACTGGTTTCCCCCCCAGGTAACAATTATTTACATTGAGTTTGATAGAAAATAAAAGGGATTTTATTTAGTACAAGCAGGATTTAAGTGGTAAAAAGTGAGAACAGGCAGAGCAAAATAGATAACAAATCAAAAGACAGAGAACTGCTTAGCTAATTTATCCTCAGTACAAACTTTTCAAACTCACCCTAAAACCTCTTTTCCAGCTGCCCCTCCAAACCAGGGCTGTCTCCCCACCCAGGGATCCTTGGCTCCTTTCTTCAGTTGCAGCCCACCCAAAAGAGCCAGGTCCCTGCTCTCCTATTCTTTTTTAAAGAATCTAGGCCACTCCGTACAACCACTGCTCAGATGGGGTCTAAATTAGCTGTTGCCACTCAAGAAAGAAAAATTGGAGTAACATTACAATATTTCTGATAACATTGCTCAGTATGCAGTGAGAGTCAAAAAGGCTAATAGAATATTATAAACCCCTGGATTGCTCACACCATTAGCACTGTGTGCAGTTCTGGTTGCTCCAACTCACAATAGATATATTAGAATTGAAAAAGCTACAGGGAAGGGCAAATAGAAATTATTAGTGATATGGAATAGCTTCCATATGAGGAAAGCTTGAAAACATTGGGACTGTTTAGCTTAGAAAAGAGAGGACTGAGAAGGAGATATGTTAGAGGGCTATAAAATCAAGAATGATGTGGAGAAAGTGAATAGGCAAGTGTTATTTGCCCCTTCAGATAACACAAGAACTTGGGGGTCACCCAATTAAATTAATAGGCAGCAGGTTTAAAGCAAACATAAGGAAGTACAGCTTCACATAACACACAGGCAACTCGTGGAACTTGTTGCCAGGAGATTTTGTGAAGGCCAAAAGTATAACTAGGTTCAAAAAATAATTAGATACATTCATGGAGGGAAAGTCCATAAATGGCCGCTAGCTGAAATGATCAGAGATGCAACCTCATGCTTGGGGTATGCCTAAATCTCCAACTGCCAGAAGATGGGACTGGATGACAGGGGATGGATTACTAGAAATTACCATGTTCAGTTAATTTCCTCTGAAATATCTGGCACTGGCCACAGTTAGAAGACAGGATATCGGACTAGATGGATCTGTAGTCTGACCAAATATAAGGATTCTTATGATAACTTTGGCACCTAATAGACTAACAGATTTATTGGAACATAAGCTTTCGTGGGCAAAGACCCGCTTCGTCAGATGCATGTGACGTGCATCTGATGAAATGGGTCTTTGCCCACAAAAGCTAATGCTCCAATAAATCTGTTAGTCTATAAGGTGCCACAAGACTTCTCATTCTTGCAGATTCAGACTAACACGGTTACCCCTCTGATACATATGATAACTGGTCTCTTGTCTCCAACTGTAGCAAATCTCTGATGCTTCAGAAGAACCGGGAAAAAACCCTCTTCCAGATTATGATTATGCATTGGGTGAGCTAATTCCTTCCTGATCCCTGAAGGCAACTGGATGTAGCCCTGATGCATGAGATTAGATCATATCATTACCAAATCCAGAGGCATAAGTATTAGCATCATATGTATTATGACTATTTGGAAATGAGCAGTGATTGTGGGACAAAGCTGTACAAAGGCAGTTGTAGATAGTATATTGGGTCATTTTTAGGCTATAGTCAATCAGCGCCAATCAGCTCCTGGTTACCTTTGGCACCTGTTTCTTTTGCAAGTACACAAGAGACCACACCAGGAGGACTGTGCTGTGTTATGGATATGGGCCTGAAACCATTCACAAGTTTTATGAGAATGTGGCCCATCAAGTTTGTCAGGAATTGCCTGCTGGCTTTTAGGTTTAGTCAATTGGCTCATTTATTTATTCTAAATGCTTCTAAATCCTGTGGCCAATTTGACTCCCAAGCAGTGTTCCCTGTCAGCTGAGTGCTTGGGCAGCCGCCCAGGAGAGATTCTGATGCTGCCCAGCTGATTAGCAGAATGCCGACATCTGTCAGCATGTGTTTCTCCTGCACCTGCTTCAGTGAACGTAAAATTTATTCAACACATGGATGGAAAAAATTAGAGGGAACATTGCTCTAAACCCATGTTTGTCTTTTTTGAGGCCAATGATTCTGTAAATCACAAGTAAGGAAAGTGAAGGCTGGCACGTTTACATTCATTGGATGGCAAATATAAAGCTTTCCAGATCACTGGAAAAACCATTTAACCACAACATCCACAGAATTCCCCTTTGAGAAAAATATTGTAACCTTTTTCTATGCAGCAATAAACCGTGTGCAGTGACTTAGCAGAAGAACCTGAGGCTTGCAGGGAGGCCCCCTCAAGAAACACATTGGCTTGTAGAGGAAAGACTGGCATAATATCTGCATTAGCCAAGAAAATGAGGGCTGATGGCTCAAGTGATTTTCATATCTGCTTCTGTACTAAGTACTGAATACATGTTTCTGTCTAAATGAATACTTGTCTTTGCAGCAAGCTGATCTGAAAAGCTAGTGTGATGGCAAAGATGTTGTGAGTAAAGGGATGGAGAATGCTGCTGTCAGACAAGGCTCTTAAGAGAAAGATGATTTATGGGTGAAATCATACAGAAGTTAAAACCAAAAGAATTAAAAGATTTGTAGTTTCCCTGAACACTTAGATCTACACAGACATCAGCTGGGAATAACCCCTCTATTATACAGTTGTTTTTCTAGCGCAGCCTATTATTAAGATTGCCAGACACTTCTCATTAGAGATGTTAAGTAGAGATTAATTTACTAGTCGAGTAGTCAATGGAATTTCCATTGACTACTAGACTAGTTGATAGGCACTTCCACATTCCTCCTTTGAAATGTACAAGAGTACCAGCGGGGGCTCTTGTGCATTTCAAAGTTGGAATGCCGCATGGAGCCAGGACCAGCGGGAAGTCCCTGACTCAGGGACTCCACTCAGGCGCTTCCACTTTCAAATGAGCAAGAGCCCCAGTGGGACTCAGAGTCCTGTGCTGGCCCCAGGCTCGATGCTGCGCTTCCTCTTTGAAATGCACAAGAGCCCCCGCTGGGGATTCTTGTACATTTCAAAGCTGGCATGCTGTACGCAGCCCGAAAGGAGGTGGGGAGTCCTCATCTGACCCCATCTCAGTGTGGTGCTGCTGCTTTGAAATGCTGGGTGGAGCCCGGGATCAGCTGAGGATTCCCCAGCTGACCGTGGGCTCTGTGCAGCGCTGCCACTGTTAAGTACTCCCCTCTTCTCCCCACCCCTTGCTGCCTCTATCTGATAGAGGCTGCAAGTGGGGACAGAGGGGGGAGCGTTTAGTCAACTCGACTATCCAATAAGCATTTGCTTACCAGATAGTTGACTAGTTGACTAGGCCTTTACATCCCTATTTCCCATGATGAGAGTTTGCTTTCAATAGTTTATAACTTGGACAAACTTTGACCATTTGGGCTGAAATTGGCCATCTTGGGTGTCTGCCTCAAGCTGAAGTTTCAGAAAATTCCATTCAAAACAGTTCACCCATTTCCATGAACAAGACTAGGGAACAATACATTGTTCTGTGTAGGTTAAAAAACTCTGGTGAGCGTTTCTTTGAAAATCTGTAGAGCCTCTATGCCATGGAGCAGAGCTATGAAATTTGCCCTGGAGTGGGTGGCCTTCAGGTCAGGGATGTGCCTTTTGCCATCACTGTGAAAATCCCAAGGCTTTGGCCAGGTTAGAGGCCCTTGAACAAGCACTGTTTGCACATGCTCAGTAGAAACGTAGATTTTAAACAGCTACATTTCTGGAAGACTCTGTGTGCACCAGGCAATCCATTCCAGGGCTGAGCAGGACTTTCCTTACAATTGAGGCTCGGGTTGCTGCACTCTGTGGGTATGTCGAGAAAGAAAGCCTTTTTCGACAGATCCCTTATGCCTCCTGCAAGGAGGTTTATAGGATCTGTCAAAAAAGGCTTTCTTTTTCAATAGAACCCCCTCTAGACTGCCGCTTTTTGCTGACAAAGTGCTAAGTCCACAAAACGCGGTGGCCATTTTATGCAAATTAAGCACGGGATATGTAAATCCTTGCCTCATTTGCAATGTCGACCTGCCTAATCTGCCTCCCTCTGCTGACAGAGGGATGCAGTCTAGACATACCCAGTGTTTGGTTCAGGCAGCTGAACTGAGAATGGGGAGTTCATTTCTCCTGTACTGTTACTGACCCTCCATGCTGTGGGCCCAGGCAGCATGAAAACGTAACAGTCTGACTGGAATGTAGAAGGGACAAATGCCAGGCCTGCCAAGGGGGAGGGAAGAATATAATAGGACAAGGAGTCTGGGAAGGGGTGGGTGTAGGAACTGTGACTGGAAGCTGGTAGTTAGGACTGGGAGCTGTGGGAGAGACTTGGACTGGCTTGTCAAGGAGACTGGGATGGGGATGGAAATGGAGGAGGCTATAAAGAATCTGGGGTGGGGAGCAGAGAGGAGGAGGGCAGGGAGAGGTTGATGGGACAGCACAGAATAGGTCATGCTTGGGGGAATGGGCAGCAGAATCTCTTACCACTAGAGCTTACGTTCCTCCAGAGCCTGGAATGGAACTTACTTTTACCGTTCCTCTGCTGTCAGCAAGTATTGTGAAATCCCTAGCAAAATGACCCAGGGTATGTCTACACTACAGCGCTAATTCGAACTAACTTAGTTCAAATTAGTTAATTCGAACTAAGCTCATTCGAACTAGCGCATCTCGACTTAAAAACTAGTTCAAATTAGCGTTTTGCTAATTCGAACTAGCGCGTCCACACTGATTGGATGCAGGGGCGCATTTAAGGGCGGCTGAAACCGGTTCTGGCAGGGCATCAGGTCAGTAGTTTCTTTGTGTGGCTGCTGTCTGAGGCTATCTGAGGCTCGTGCTTAAAGGGACCCTCCTGGACAGCCGGTTCTCAGCTTTTCCGCTTGCTTGCCTGCCTCGCCGAAGGACAGCAAAGCGTTTTTCTCTGCGCCTGTCTGTGTCGGTGCTTCCCTTTGGGGCCGCCGCCGCAGGTGGCAACATGGAGCCAGAGCTCGCCCTGCACTTTCTGGTGCAGTTTATGGACTTGCTGCTGCAAGCCTGCCAGCAATGGCTGGAGGCTGCCTGGTTCTACCTGGTGCACATCAGCCCCCTGCCTCTCCGCCTGGCCACCCTGGGGGCCATGGCGCAGCTGTGGCGGCGCCCGGGCGCCGGCGTGCCCCGCCGCATCTGGCATCTGGACACCAGCAGCGACTGGTGGGACCGCATCGTCCTGGAGCGCTGGAGAGACCAACAGTGGACCCAGAACTTCAGGATGAGGAGGGACACCTTCCTGGAGCTCTGCGAGTGGCTCGCCCCTGCTCTGCGCAGAAGGGACACTCGCATGAGGCCCGCTATCCCCCTCCAGAAGCGTGTGGCCATTGCCCTCTGGAAGCTCTCCACGCCGGACAGATACCGATCCGTCGGGAACCAGTTCGGCGTGGGGAGATCCACCGTCGGAGCGGTGCTCATGCAGGTACGGCACTCGCCGGCCACTGAGCCGGGAGTGAGGGGGGCTGCAAGGAGGGGATGGGCCGCCCCAGGGAAAACGGGGTGACGGGGGGGGAGGAGGCAAAAGTGCCCCACACCAGAGGGGCCGGTCTCTCCCGGCCATACTACACGCCGCCCGGGGGGGTTGCTTCCGGGAATGGGGCGTGGGGCACTGCCAGGGCACGCGCACTCCCAGCCATCCGGGTGTCCCAATGATTGGCGCTTTGCTGTGTCTCTCCGCAGGTGGTCAAGGCCATCAACCGGGAGCTGCTCCGCAGGGTGGTCCGCCTCGCCGACCTGGACGCCGTCATCCGGGGGTTCGGTGCCCTCGGCTTCCCCAACTGCGGGGGGGCCATCAACGGGACGCACATCCTCATCCGTGCCCCGGAACACCAGGCCTCCCAGTACATGAACCGCAAGGGGTACTTCTCTGTCCTCCTGCAGGCCGTGTGTGACCACCGGGAACAGTTCACGGACATTAATGTGGGCTGGTCCGGGAAGGCACACGACGCCAGGGTGTACCGGAACTCCTCTATGTGCCAGAGGCTGCATGCCGGGACCTTCTTCCCCAACCACCACATCAGGGTCGGGGATGTGGACATGCCCGTGTGCCTGGTGGGGGATGTGGCCCACCCCCTACAAACCTGGCTCATGAAGCCCTACACGGGGCACCTCAACCTCTCCCGCCAGGCCTTCAATGCGAGGCTGACCAGGCCCCGCATCATCATTGAGGGGGCCTTCGGGTGACTGAAAGCCCGATTTAGGTGCCTCCTCACCCGCCTCGACCTCGCCGAGCACAACATCCCTCCCGTGATGGCAGCATGTTCTGTGCTGCACAATTTGTGAGAGAGGAGGAAGGGGGAGGCTTTCCTGCCAGCCTGGATGGCTGAGGCTGACCGCATGGCTGGCCAGTAAGCTCATCCCCGCACCACCGCCGTCCAGGAAGCCCAGCAGGGGGCCATCCAGATCCGGGAAGCCCTGCGGGAGAGCTTCCAGGTGGAGGAGGAGGACTGAACTCTCCCTGCATGCCCCACTGGGGCCTTCTTCCACCCTCCTCCCTTCCCCTTTCCCCTCCCTAACCTCCCTTCCTAATGTCAAATAAAGACACCTGTTTTGGCAAAAAAACTGGGGTGGGGGGAGGGAGGAGTGAGGGTGGGAGAGGGGAGGCGGAAACCTGGGAGGAGGGAGCTGGAAGGGGGTGGAAGGGGAGGAAGGGAAGGGAAAGCTCAGGCTTCGGGGTCCGGCTGGCTCTCCCGTCTCGCAACACTGCGGATGCGGAGGCCTCAGGGGGGGAGCGGGTGTGGAGGGTGGGGCAGGAGGGTTGGGGGGTATGGAGGAAGTGGGAGAGGGAGCAGGGGCAGCAGAGGGAGCAGGGGCAGCAGGGGTGGGAGGAGGAGCGAGAGCTGGGGCAGCCGCAGTAGCCGGAGCAGTAGGAGGCAGAAACCGGTCCACCAGGGTCTGGAGGTGGTCTCTGAGGCCACGGCCCTGCTCCTCCAGCGCATCCACACTCCGCTGGCGCAACCGAAGGTCCTCCCGGACCCAGTGCTCCTGGTTGCGGAGCAGCTGCTCCATGAACCGGAGGTGCCGCCGCTGGTAGTCCTCCTGGTTTCTGGCACGCTGGCTGGCCCGGGCGCGGGTGGGGTGGGGTGGTGCGTCCTGCAGTCCCAGGTGCTGCGGATATGGTGAAACAAGAGCAGCGGTCAGTTCTCCCTGGGGACAAGGTGGGTGAAACCCAGCCCCCCTCTGCAAGGCCAAGGCCCCTGCATGACACAGTGAATTTGTAGCAGGGCTGGAGGGGTGCTGGGCACAGAGAACTGGGGGGGGGGAGGTGTTCTGGTGGTGGGCACAGGGGCTGGGTGGCATGGCATGGGGCATGCTGGCAGCACAGGGTTGGGTGGGCCGTTATGGGATGGCAATTGCCAGTTTGTAAATAGTGCCCTCGCACTGGACTGGATGTAGTGGGGCTGCCCTGCCATACCAAGCTCCCGGTCAACCCTTGCTTTGCGGATTGACCCCTCCTTGCCATGCTCCATTACCTCCAGGGGGGGCTCACAAATATGTTTGGTTCCAGGCCCACTAAAGGTTAATCTGGAGCTACCTCCAGGTTGGGGCCGGGGTTGGGGTGGGGCCGGGCTTTGACCACCCCATCGCTCCCATGGCTGGGGAGAGCACTTGGAGCTTCTTAGGGTGGTGGTGGGGACTTGTGGTTCTGATGGGGCAGCATCATGACGACAACCTACTGCTCTTACCAATTACTCCATTAGCTCAAGTGGCAGCAGTCTGTGTGGTGAGTCTACGGGTTCCAAGCCTGCCGATCAACCATGCAGGTGTCCACATGATGGACTTTCTGGTTTTTCAGTTTCCTTTATACAAATCTAGGCATTTACACACAAAAATAAGTTAAAGGGACATTATCAAGGTGGAAAAGTTAAGCACTCAACTCAAAAGGTGGGAAAGGCCAGAAATGGAGTTACCTGTCTGTGGATACTCTGCCCCAGCACCTCCTTTCCCCTGTTCCTTTGTAGCCAGAACCCTTCTCCCCTCTTCCCTCAGGGTTGACTGAATCTCTGTGCTGTGCTCCATTGTGTTGCTACCACAGAAGAGAGGTGTTTGAAAACACCATAGCTCAGAAATCTCCTTGATCTGCCCTTAAACCCAGTTAAAAGGGTTATAGTAGCATGAGTTTCCCTGAACAACCAGCCACAACACCACCACTGGCCCTGAGGCGAAGCTGAGCTCAGCTTTATAGCAGCTGAGTCAGAGGGACTGCCCAAGGCAGCCTAAAGTGATCCTCATTCACAGCTCAGTTAAAATTCGCCCTTTGCTGGATTGTCTTAGCATCAAAGCATGGAGCTGGTAGCTAGGAGATTGAAGGTCTTTTCCCTGCTCTGTCCTAGATTTCCTAAGCAGTCCTGGGAAAGATGCATTCATCTCGTCTTTCCTTCCCCATGGGTGAAATGGGGATAATTAGAACATTTAGTTACAGGGGATCATGAGGATTCATGCCTACAGAGTGCTCATATCCCATAGGTGGAGGGGGCTTTGGCTGTGCAGGTCTTCATTTATTAACAGATTTTGATTTTACAACATATCTTCCTAGCTATCTGCTTCTTCCTACTGAAATCCTCCCAGAAACCTCAAGGTCTTACAACACGGAGGGAGGTGGAGAGGAAGACAATTCCACAAAGTTCTTCCATTGTCATAAGGGTGTGGCCAAATTGCCCTCTCAGTTGGATGAGGGTAGAAGGAGTCTCATTAGGTTCTCACCTGGTGGGACAGGACATGCGACTGGCCTCCAAACATCATGGATCTCTTGGGATTGTACGTGTCTCCCAGGGGTAACTGTGGCAGCATTTTCAGAGCGTCCCTGATTACTAATTGCCCCAGCAATTAGAGTCCTTTTAAAATGGAATCTTCACCATAGGGTGGAGCCATGGGGAATCAAACTGGCTCAATAGACTAGGACTATGGCCTGCTCTGCCATGGACATACCAGGCAACCTTGGGCTGGCTAGCGAGTGCTTATGGAAGCATGAAGTATCATATCATGTATCACTATTACTATAGCCCCAGTCTGTATTATTTTTCAGGGGCCAAAAGGAGGACAAAAAGCTCCCTGCCTGTCTGCTTCTTCTCTGGCTTAATGCCTTTACCATCCCTGCGTCCTTAGGACAGGAGAACACGACTGCACCGCCTTCATCCAGGCACAGAGGGAGAAAACTGTCACAGAGGTGACTGGCGCCTACCTTCTCCACAGGCGGGGTGAGATCAGTGTGGAGAGATGCCCCTCTTTGCCTGGATAAAGGCAGTGCAGTTATGTTCTCCTGTCCTCTGCCACCTACACAAATCAATTCGGGATGAAGTAGGCAGAAAAGCCATCAAGGTGTTCATGTGCCCACAGTGAGTAACTGAGGGATCTTCTTATAGCTCTTGCCTTATCTCCCCTCTTCCTGGCTTTTGTGGCATTCCCCGTACTGCTAATGTTCCATCTCAAACCCAGACCCTCAACTGTTTGGGTTAAGAGTGTTGTCTGTCATGGGCTTTGTGATATGTCTAGCTCACTTTTGAAGAGCAAATAGGGACGTTAAAATGCGTTTATTTATGTAAACGTGTGACCGCTGACTTTTTTTCAGCGGTTACATGTTTACGGGGGAGGTGCTTTCCAACTTCTGTGAGGCATCAATACGGGAGGAAGGTGGCTCCCCATGAGCACTGGCTCCTGCCTGACTCTGGGGGAGGCAGCAGTGTGCCTGGGGGTGGACAGGTGGCTCCTGCCTCCCCCCATATTGCCTCTGATACAAGAGGCAGTGGGGGAGGGGCTGCATATAACTCTGAGGCTATGTCTACACTACGAGGTTTTTGCACAAAACCCACTGTTTTTGTGCAAAAAAACCACCTCAACGTCCACACCTCAAGCGCATTTTTGGGTAAAAAAAAAATACAGTACATTGACAGGACAGAGGGCTTTTGCTGGTAGAGTTATTCCTCTCCCCACGAGGAATAGCTCCTTTTTGCACTACAACTCTTGCGCAAAAAGGCACGTGTGGATGCTCTGCAGGGGTTTCTTGTGCAAAAAGAGCCTATCAGAAAAAGCGCAGGTGCTCTGATGGCCATTCTGTTAATGGCAAACAGAGCTTTCTTGTGCAAGAGCATCTATGCAGTGTGGGCGCTCTCTTGCACAAAAGCACATTACTTTTGTGATGCGCTTTTGAGGTGTGGATGTGCTTTTGTGCAAGAAGTTTTTGTGGAAGATCTCTTCCACAAAAAAGCTTCTTGTGCAAAAACCCTGCAGTGTAGACAAAGCCTCAGGGTTAACCAATGAGTCCAGTCTCATCGGTTACATGGGACTTCACATGCCTAGTGTAAATAATAATATGAAAAACATGATAGATACTCTTACAGGCAAAAGGATAATGTACACAGCATTTAATTCAATGCCACATATTGCATTGTTTGCAACATTGATAAAATAAGGGTAATGGCAGCAGAATGGTTTTCTAACACAGCAATAGCACCAATTGGCAATATCAAACTGTGTATCAACATGTCAGCAGCCCCACCTTGTTACACATAGGGCCTGATTGAATAACATTTGTAACATAAGCAGGCCCATAGCCTGTCCATTTCAATTTCAATGTTGTTCTCTTAAACCACTTTTTATTCATAACCACAGAGGAAATTGCTTATTACAGAGTGCCATAGGTATACATGGTGCTTTAGAAAGATATAAGGAGACAGATCACTGCCCTGAAGAGCTTACAATTGAAAGGGATTCAGGTTGGAGCAGAAAAATAAATGCCTGTATACAATTGCATCAGTCACAGTGTATGGAAATATTTCTCTTTCGGATTCAGGTGCTCACCTGTGTCACATCTAATGCTGAGGCTGATGAGTTGTTACTTCCTTAGGTAGAAAATGCTTATGTTTTAATGCTTGCTATGCCATGAATTATTAAATCAATTTAACTTTAAAGAGCAACTGAAAGCACAAACTTATGTTTAAGGGTTACCAACAGCAACTTAAAAAATCAGGAACATTGACTAGATTAGTAGAAGCAAAGTTTTTGTTTAGTTCATATAATTTCTGTCAAAATATAATGCTAATTTATTGTATGTTGAGATGAGTGCCCTATTTCTTAAGAAATTTTCTCTGCAGCATTATGATGGAAACTATTATATTTAACAACATGTTTGTAGATTACATTTGTAAGTAATATGTGTTGATCTCATCATCCTTTGCTGGGTCTTTTCTGTGGAAAACAAGCATGCAAACATTTGGATTTGAATGTCTGCATTCTTTATGTCAGTAAATATGCCCTGGTTATTACATTTTTGCTTGTTTGTTCTCTGTATTATTTATCTAAAAATAAAAGAGGAAATATATTAAAAAAATTAAGTGGTTATATTTTAGTGCAGATCAGCTATTCATTATTCCTGTTCATGGATTATGAAAAAGTGCAGCACAAGTGTTTCCTACACCAGGAGGTGAATGGTCCTTATAGTTAATGTGTAGCTTACATAACTGCAGCACTAATAAGATATTATTGTGTTTTAGAAGGGATCATCATAAGAGCTCTTTTAAAAAACCCTTGTGCAGTAACTTATTTTCAGTCAGATAACAGATTCCTCAGATTCAAGGTGAATCAAAGGAAAATTATGTCCAGGAGGACAAAAGATGTGCAGCTAGTACCACTACAGCGTGACCACATGACATACCCAGAGGCAACTACAGGGCTGTTAGAGCAGCTGCCTGCAGAGACTGCCAAGGAGCCAGATGATGTTGGAAGAATATCTTTCACAGCTCTGGATCTGGCTATTCTTGGCTTGTTCTCTGGCGATGGGAGCTGGAACTTATTTCTCGGCAGATAAACAAAGAGACTAACAAAGAGGATGAGGAGCAGTTGATAATTTTGGTAAATCAGATCCACACCATTAACTTACAATTATACTGTATTAGTATCTCTTTGAAAAATCCCACCCCTTAAAATGGGACTCAAGATGAAACTTAGCATATGGCTCTAGGAACAATTTCCCTCACCCTAAAATTGAAAAATGATAAGTCCCATGTGGAGTTACAACACTGCAAAAATATAGCCATTCTTTTTGGATACCAATTTTGTTCTCTTTATTACTGGGCAGAAAAGAAAGCTTTGACTTTTCAGATTGGAAATGTACAGGGGCTTTATCGACTGGGCCTTATTTTAAACAATTGAAATAACTCCAGAGGAGATATTTTGTTTTAGCTGGTTGAATAAATTTTAATATTAGTGGTTTGTTTGTTTTGCTTTTTAAAGCTTTCCTCTCCGGGGCAAATAACATACAGTTTAAAATATTTTAACTAGAGTAATTTGTCATTATTTTTAAAGAGATAATGCAGCATTTAAAGAAGGCTGAGGTTGTTGAGCAAAAGTCAAAACATTCATCATTATTTATTACTGTGAGTCATCTGTTTGATTGCTGCTGTGTAAGTCAAAATGTCCTGTTTTAGTTACTTAAGGGCTACTCAACATGTGGGCCACATGCAGCCTGCGGCTCACTTGTTTGCGGCCTGCAGTGCAGTTTGGGTTTACACAGGGCTCACCACACAGCCCATGGGTGGGAGCCAAAACGAAAAGGTAGCCAATATAACGGTCTGTTTATATGCGTTTAGTAGTTAAATTCCTGGACTGTCATTGCTCATTAAAAGTGCTGTCATATGGGTGGAAGTCAAGTAACTATTGCATTTTATTAATATCAGCATAACTGACTTAAATGGAGCCTGCTTGCTGTGTAGTCTTGCCTTAAGTTTTGTATTCAGGCCCATCAGTGTG
This sequence comes from Pelodiscus sinensis, assembly GCF_049634645.1. Classification (NCBI taxonomy): domain Eukaryota; kingdom Metazoa; phylum Chordata; order Testudines; family Trionychidae; genus Pelodiscus; species Pelodiscus sinensis. The sequence continues at coordinate 283,673,711 of NC_134711.1, read as the reverse complement.
AAAGAATCCATTTGCATATATTTGCATATATATTTGCATGTCTATGCAACCACACTTAAGTTGCAGCTCTCAGCATGTGCTGTAAGTAACATTGTGACTCCCAGGGCTTCCAAAGTTGAGTAGCCCTGGGTTACTTGTATGATGTGCAGAGACCTGGCTGATAAGCATGGTGTATATCCATATAGAACAGACACAGAAAGATGGGGATCCTACCCAAAAGTTAGATAGATACTTTGGTCCAAAGACACTTAGGGCCTTATCCCTGAAATCAATTGGTAACTTTCCACTGATTTCCCTGGGCTTTGAATGAGGTCCAGAATGTGTCTGATTATCAGAAGATGGAGCTATTCTCAAGGAAGTTCAGATATTTATTTGAACTACCCTTGCTGCCTTGTTTGATAGATTAACACCGCTGTATTTCCTGGGAGAGGTTTGAATGAAGAGTGAGGATGGCATGAGGAGAGGGAATGAGTGATGTGAAAGAAGAATGAAAACAACCACATTAGGAGTCACCTGAGCGGCAGCAGCGAAAGGAAGTAGGAGGAAAGGGACTGAGATGTCAGCAGGGGCAGAACTTTTAAGGTGGGGACAAGAAGCTTGAGAGGAAGTCAGAGAAGGGATCTACCGAGGGGAGTGACATAGCCAGAGCTTAAGTTGTAACTCCAGCTTTCCAGAGGTAAAAGGGTTTAAGGGCTAGGCCCTGAAAACTCGTACTCACCAACCTCAGATATATGCAGTCGTGGACTAACCTGTCACTGGCCATTAGGCAAACAGCTCTGGATCCCTCTCCTGGGCAGCTAAATTAGATGCTCCCATTTTATGGATGTATTTATATTATACTAACACCCTACTGGTCAGCACAGCCGGATCAGTGATCTAATACGCCAAGCACATCCAACTCCTGCTGCACCGATGTTGCTTAGTTAGTCTTCAATCCAGGCCAGTCAGTGACTGGCTTCTGCAGCATGGATGCTGCCCACTCCCTCATGTCCACCCTCCTGAGATCTCTGCTGCTCCTCTCCTGACTGGCTCCCTTGTGTGGGCACTCACTGCAGCTCCTCATACACGTAGCAGGTCCTGAGGCGGTCTCTGAGTGAGTCCTGTGGGCAGGCCAAAGAGGACATGTTGGAAGGAAGGCAAGGCTAGACAAGCTCCCAGGGGAAGGGTGAGAGAAGCCTGCAGTGGCAGAGGAACTAGGTTAGGCAGAACCCTCAGTAGATCGTAGAGTCTTGTGCCTGCTCCTCATCCAGGCTTGAGAAACTTAACCACTCACCCAGGGCAAGCAGAAATTGTGCTGGGGTGGGGGGAACGAGGGGCATGAGCTTCGTGGGACTAGGGAGACGCTGGTTCCTATAGAGGAGCGAGGGAGAAAAGGACTAAGGTGAGGTAAGTGTCTTCACTAGCTCTCTTGGAGGATTGTGGCAGGAAGGTACAGCCTGTGAGTGGCTGCTTTATTAAGAGCAAGAAGAACAAAGAACAGAGGATTCAGGTGCAGATGGAGAAGCAAGGAGTCTGAGAGCCAGGAGCGGGGCAGCTACAGAAGCCAGGAGCCCTGCCAAGAGACGGGAGAGAACAGATGGAGTTGGGGGTGTGGGTTTTGTGGCAATGTCAGTATTTTTCATTTGGGGTAGCAGGCTCCGGGCTTGGGTGAGTAGTTGATGGGGAAACATTTTAAAACATTGCTCTTCACTCTGCCGCTGTCACAGGCACAGTAATAGGCTAATCCAGTGATCCCTGAGCGGAATTCACTCTGCCCCGACTACTCCCAAGCTCCCACTCAGATGTTTAAGAGCAGCCTGCAGGGTGAGACCTGAGGTCAGGGCAAGAGGGGTTTACTGTGTGGAGTGGTTGGGGTTTTTTCCTCTCTAGCTGATTTGCCTGTTAGTAGTTTTCTTGGTTTTAGGGGTTCAGCTGCTGTGGCTTAGCTGCTGCAGCTGGCTGCCTGTGACTGAGACTGTGCTATGGCTCCATGGCCACTGTGGGGATGCTGTTTACTTCTTCTCCCTGCCTTTGAATCCTTTCTCTTTCCCTCCATTCTCACCCTTCTCTGGTGCTGTCTAACACTTGTAATTTGAAGCAGGGCTTGTAGAAGATGAACTACAGCCCAGGAACTTGGGGCCAGAAGGCTGCTTTCCTCCACTCCCCAGTGGGAGCTGTTATATGGGAAGGAAGCCTCTGATGGAAAGGGCCTGTAGATTTGGTTGAACAGGCCCTAACTGCAGCTGTGTGCCCTCGGTGGTACTCTGGAGGCAGGATGGTGGTGGAAATGACTGCTTCCCTCCCTCCCACTGGGTGTATCTTGCCTGGAGTGCAGCCGGCCCAGCTGGTGCGAGGAGGTGCAGTTTGCCTGCTGGGATGACTAGCCCAAGGACAGAATCTCCTGTCTTGTTAGATTGTGTCATTATTAGCAGCATTTAAACACGTGTTTCCATGTATAATGTAGTACATTCCATCCTCAGTTCGCCGGGCTTCGGTATTCTGAAATAAGGGCCTGTCTCTCGGTGTCTATTAATTCCTCGGAAAAGATCCTCAATTGGTCAAATGTATCCATGACATCTGGATAATCACGGATGTGTCTATTTTATTTGACCAGTGTGGCAAAGTTAAACAATGGGATTGTCTTTCATAAAGATTTTAAAATGAGGAAAATTAAGAATAATCTTCTCTGAATTCTGCGGTTCTTTGTGTGTATTTCAGAATGTTTGTGTGACTGTTGTGCTCAGGAAACTGCTATTGCGTGGGCTAAAGCACATGTGCACTAAAAAGGAGATGCTATACAAACATCTTTAAATAATTCTTTACTCAATTAAACTCAACTCTGGCTCCCTGTTTGGCCTGGGTCTCTCTTGTGGAAAGACAAAGCTATGTCTATTACATGATCTGTGGCTGCAGAATTTTCTGGCGATTCTGCCACTTCGTCCAGACATGGGCTCCAGATTCTCAAATTTTAATTTAAAAATAATGTTCTTACTCCTACTGCTGTGAAGACAACCCAAAAAATGTGAACCGATTTTAAATTGGTGAAGTCAGCTCTTCCCAAGTCTATAAACAGCTTAAAAAGTAATTTGGAAAGGTGTGAACTGCCCATTCATGCAATGGGTTTACACTGCTAACTAACACACTACTGATCATTTTAGCAGAAACATCCAATCAGGGAGTTTATTCCACATTTCCAATCTCTCTCTCTTCTAGGATGCCAAAATCTCCAGTCTTCCTCCGGCAACATTTATGATTCAATTATGCATTAACAGTACAAAAATATGCGGCGCATTGAAAAATGCTGGGGTTGGTACAGCATTAATGAAATGTAAATATCCACATAAATTACACAGGGTGTACTGTAATGTTTGCATTATTCATTTTCACTTAATTCAACAAGCCTCCATTTTGTAATGAATTTTAAGCTGCTACAGATTTTTCAGTCCACTGTCCCTCAATGTTACAGAAGTCAGAGCCTTATCACTGAACTGAAAGTACTGCCTCTCACAAACATCATAGGTCCTTAAATATTGCTAACAAGTGGCAGCTGTATCATGTGGCTCCTTGGGATTGAGATGAGAGACCCACTAAACTTCTTTCTTTTGTGGTCTGATCTAAGATGAGACCTGAGCTTTCAAGAGGTTAAAAGCTATAGGGGCCAGATCCTGAAAATACTTTACTCATGCAAATACTCCTATTGAAGTCTGTTGAACTATTTCCACCAGTAAAGACTACACACACGAGTAAAGTTTTATAGGGCAAGGAACCTGCAACTTTCTAAGCTACTGCATCACCTGGCCCAGATTCATGTTTAGGGCCTTCCATTTTGGTCAGTTTCATGGTCATAGGCAGGGCTCAACAAATCATTGAATCAACTCTTTTGTGGCAAGTAGATTTCAGCCGGTCGCCCTGTTCACCGGCGGCGCGCGCATGCCCAGTGTGAGTCTTGCACATATGCAATGCAGGGCTGGCGAGCAGATTTCACTGCCGTTTGTCAAGTCCTGGTCATAGGATTTTAAAAATAACGACTTTCATGATTTCAGCTATTTAAATCAGAAATTCACAGTGTTGTAATTGTAGGATCCTGACCCACAAAGGAGCTGTGGGGTAGCTGCAAAGTTATTGTAGGAAGGGTTGAAGTACTGCTATCCTTACTTCTGTGCTGCTGCTGGCAGGGTGCTATCCACAGAGCTGGGTGCCTGGCCAACGGCCACTGCTCTCCAGCCACCCAGCTCTGAAAGCGGCACAGAAGTAAGGGTGTCAATATCACAAAATAAACTTTCAGCCCCTTTTGGGTCGGGATCACCAATTTGAGAACTGCTTATCTCCCCCCATGAAATATGTATCGCATTGGGTAAAAGCACATAAAAATCCCGGTTTCATGGGGGGGAGACCAGATTTCACAGTCTATGACATGTTTTTCATAGCTGTGAATTTGGTAGGGCCCAGTTCATGTTTCTTTAATTCATTCATTCATTCATTTTTTTGGTCTAAGGCACCAGTACATTTCCCGAGTGTAGTCAGGCAGTCTTTCCAACGGTGACTGAAAAAGGCACCTTGGGAGAGTCCTGTCATACCAGGCAGCTTGTGATGGATTGGCTCTTATACCTAACTGTTAGCGGGTTTGTTTGATGAGATGAAAGGCAGGTAGATGAATAGTGAGCAAGATGCTGTGCTGGAAACATTCCTCTTGATTCCGGCTACAGGACGGCTCTTGATTTTTGGGGACTAAAAGAAAAACACTCTAGAGATTTGTGGCAAGGTGACTCCCCATAGGTTGCGCTACCTTATGGCTAGTAATAGAGAGGTAGCCGTGTTAGCCTGATCTTGCTAAAACAAAAGGAAAAACTATGTAGCACTTTAAAGACTAACAAGATGGTTTAATGGACCAGACCCACTACCTTATGGCTAGGGATGGTGTTTCACTTCAGGTTTCTTTCTCTACAGCCCTGCTGATCAGGTCCACTTGGTGTCCCCTTTTGCATTGTGACTTGGACCTCTGGCTGAGTTATCTTTGATCTCACCCCCTTTGGGATAACCTAGGATTTGGGATCTTCTCACTGATGCTGTAGGTTAATCCTGTCTCTCCCTCTACTCTGGGTTCCAGCCCAGGCACCTTTGTAGCAAATGGCTAAGGTCTGCGGTTTAAGGTCTGTCAGGTCAGCCCTCTTGATTCTTCCCTTGGCTAGTTCCTGTATGGGCCCACTTTCTCCTCAGGGCGTGTATTTTCAGCAATGCGTGTGTCTATGTGTGCGTGTGATGCGAGCCCCAGGGAGGTCCACCAAAGGGGGGAGGGGAAGGAGGCAAAGGGGACAGCTTCCCCAGAGCCTGGCAATTTAAAAGGTCCTGGGGCTTTCAGCCACTGCCGCTGCTACCACGGCACCAGCAGGGCCAGAGCAAGTTCCAGGTGGAGCTGAAGGTCTGTCTGGGGGAGACTAGTCTCTGCTCCACCCCTTCTGCCCGAGACCCCGCCCCTTCTGGGGATGCGGAGCCATCCCCCACCTATCCTGCCTCGGGACCCAGCAAGTCTGTTGGGTTGCTGCTCTTGCCCTAGGGTCACACCTCAATTCATTCTGTGTTTCCAGACAACTGAAAGTAGCTTGGCTCTCAGCTGTGCTCCTTTCTCGGAGCCGAGGATGAGAGGTCTCTCCACTTTCCCAGGCAGGGGCCTTCTGAACTGAGCATTTTCCTTTTAAAGGCTTTGCCTCTAAGAGTGGTGTGCCTTGCAGTAAAGGCCTTAGAAAAAGGAGCATTTTGCCTGGACATTTTTTTGTTTTGGGCTGGGTAGATCATAAGTACATGTTGTCTGAGTGTTTTCAGTGAACAGGGATTCGGTTTTAAAATGCCTGTCAAGCATTACCAGTAAACTGAACCGAAATATTGGCTGGTAAAAGAAGGCTACAAGATCATAACAGTAGCTAATGGCAGTGGAAGACCGGATACTAGGCTGTTACAGATGCATTAATCCGGCTTATCATAAGAAAGATTCATCAGGAAAGAGGCATAAAGGGGAAAACCTGAGATGATGCATTAAAATAAAATATTGAAGAGATAATTCTTAGCCTTACTATGTGCCTGGACTTACTCAGTGTTGCATGGGAGCAGAACAAAGAATTGTTTTATAAACCAAACACATACGCACAAAGCAATGCTTAGACAGGAATATGTTTGTATGTTTTATAAGTCTGGATTTGTTTTTTCTAGCCTTTGAATTCATTAGCTATCATGTTGAATTCTAAATCTGATAATTAAGCAAATTAATGCTGCAGTGAGGTTATTAATGAGGAAAAATATGCTAATACGCTTTCGATAAAGAGCTCTTCTTCTGTCTCATCAAGAAACTGGCAAACAGCTTTTATTTTGGGCCAGACAGCTTAAGTCAAGTGATTAAAGGGAAAGGTTCATGGCCGTATGCTGGTGAACTAATGTTATGAGCCAGGGTTAATATCTAAATTGTAGATATGTGTAAAACCTTGCAGCAGCATTGCAGTAACAATGAAGCTATTAGGAAGGTTTCTAGTAGTGTCAGCACTGTGGAAAGTAAAAGATTTTATAACCTTTAGTTCCACTATGGAAGATGATAATGTACAATAATGGATTGCTATTTTTATATTCATATTTTACATATTCAATCATATCAAGTAGTGAATGCAATTCGACCTAGATAGACTTAACACGTTTCCCTGTTCAGTATACCACTCTGTTTTCAGATTGTTAAGGAATATTCAGCATAGGAGCATTAGGATAATGACGTAGTGGTTTGGAAATGACATATGTATGTAACAATAGTAATAATACTTAATAATTGGTTTTTGTAAAGCTTAGCCAGGCATTTGGAGCGCTGCACATAATAATAAAACACACTGAAAATATTACAATAACAGATTCTTCTCTTAAATGTTAACAAAATATCAACTGCCAAGTTAACCATTGCTATGACTTAGTGCTGCTATAACTCCCACTGACTGCATTGGCCCCTTAATTACGCCCTGCAACCCCTGGTGAGCCAGCAGATCTATTGTTTCTTCTACAGTTTCCTGACTGTTGAAGAATCCTTGTTAAGTGTTACACCTTTAGCTATTTGTTCTTAGAGATCAATTTTGGCTCTTCTAATGATTTTGGCTCTCATATATTGCCTGTGTAATGTTTACTCTTGTTTATTGGCTTCACTAGGGTCAGATTTCAAAATTTTGAAGGATTTCTGTGTGGCCCACATAGCCTTCAAAATCTTGCTAGGTAGCCATGTTTGCTCCTTTTCTTCCTAGTTCCTTTTTTGTTCAGAGGCATGCATGCCTTCTGCACATCCTAAAATCAAAACTCTGGTCATCTGAAGAAGTGGGCTGTGCCCACGAAAGCTCATGATACCATCTATGTGTTTTGTTAGTCTATAAAGTGTTACCAGACCATTTGTTGTTTTTAAAGTTTATTCTGATAGCCTGTGATTGTGGTCTTAAGTATCATCCATGCCAAAGTATTTTTAGACTTCTTTTACTTTAAATCGTAAGGCCATTTTGACAAACCTCACTTTACTGAAATCTCCCTTTTTAAAGTTCGGTGTCACAGATATGGTCTCTAAATACATTGTGGTTGCTGTTACTTAGTGGCTCAGCCAATATCACTTTGGGCATATCTACACTGGGGAGTTATTTTGAAATAAGTCCCCTTATTTCGAAATAACAAGGTGAGCATCCACACAGCAAGCCCGTTATTTTGAAATAATGAGTTTGTTATTTCAAAACAATAATCCCTGCTTCTTGTGAGGAATAACACCTATTTCGAAATTATTATTTTGAAATATAGCACTAGTATGGATGCTCAGCTGCTTTTATTTGAAAATAATTGGCCTCCAGGGGCCTCTTTCAGTTGTCCTTGTGGCCACTCTGGCCACAGCCCTGACAACTCTAATGCTCCTTTCTCCTGGGGTACGTCTAGACTACAGGCTTTTGTCGACAGAAGTTTTGTCGACAGATACTGTCGACAAAACTTCTGTCGACAAAGAGCGTCTACACTACATTGAGTTCTGTCGACAAAGCAAGCTGCTTTGTCGACATGGTAGTGTAGACGCAAAGGACAGTTTACATGCAATAACACCTTCTGTCGACAGAAACACCTTCTGTCGACAGAAACAAAATATCATGCAATAACACCTTCTGTCGACAGAAACACCTTCTGTCGACAGAAACAAAATATCAACTGCCAAGTTAACCATTGCTATGACTTAGTGCTGCTATAACTCCCACTGACTGCATTGGCCCCTTAATTACGCCCTGCAACCCCTGGTGAGCCAGCAGATCTATTGTTTCTTCTACAGTTTCCTGACTGTTGAAGAATCCTTGTTAAGTGTTACACCTTTAGCTATTTGTTCTTAGAGATCAATTTTGGCTCTTCTAATGATTTTGGCTCTCATAGATTTACTCTGTCGACAGAAGGAGTTATTCCTCATAAAATGAGGTTTACCAGCGTCGACAAAACTGCTGAGTTCTGTCGACGTTATGTCGACAGAACTCAGCGGTAGTGTAGACGCAGGTATAGTTTTGTCGACAAAAGTCCACTTTTGTCAACAAAACCCTGTAGTCTAGACACACCCCTGCAGTCTTTAAAGCTGCAGGCAGAAAGGAGAGGGCTTGTGACACCACACCGGCCCTGCCAGACCAGTGCCACGCAGCAGCCTGTCTGTGAGCCATAGTAGACCCCAGCACTCCCTCTGAGCCCTCCACAGCTGCAAGCATGCCAGCAGCCACCTCTGAAGTGCCTGGCCTGGGACAAAAGAAGGCACTGGCCTGGACAGGTGCAGAGATCCTGGATTTCATAGAGGTCTGGGGCAAGGAGTTTAACCTCCAGGATCTCTGCACCAGATGGCGAAATGTGCACATCTATGGCCGGATGGCTGCCATCCTGGCCCTGAAGGACCAGAAGCCTGGACCAAGTCAGGGTGAAAATCGAAGAACTGCAGCAGGGATACAGCAAGGCCAGGGAACAAAGTTTCTGCTTTGGGATGGCACTGCATACCTGCTGCTATTTTGAGCAGCTGGATGCCATCCTGGGAGGGTAGCTGGTCATCTCCTCTGCCGTCATTGACTCCAGCCTAGACATGCCTGTCATCACCCTCCAGGAGGGTGGGGCTGTGGAGGAGGACGACGGCAATGAGGAGGAGAAAGAGGAGAAGGAGGCCAGCCATGACACCAGGCCCACCAGCCAGGAGCTGATCCTCAGCCTGGAGCCAGTGCCCCTCTCCCAGGATGTCTCCCAGGGCTTAGACAAACCCGGAGAAGGCACTTCAGGTGAGTTCTATCACTTTTCCTATGCAGACATAGGGACAGGCAGCAGGCAGAGAGGGGCTATGCGATGATCGCACAATAGACTGTGCACGTGAGTGCATGTGGAGTGACAGTCTGGAGCACTCAGCCCCATGATGCTTTCACACAGGAACCCCTCGATCCTTCTCACAAGGTTCCTGCACAGGCCTGCCTTACTACGGCCTCCCTGGTGGGACACCTTCCCGTGACAAGGAGGAGGCAGTGGTCATGGAAACACACAGCAGTGCTGCACATGGAACAGGCTCATGCACGCACTCTTGGGTGGCATCTAATCCCGGTCAAATGTGGCAAGGTGGAGGACACCGATCCCCTGCATGGGAACCTAGTGGGGGAGGAAGTGGAAGGGACCCCCCAGTAGCACGGTCTCTGGAAAGCAGCCTCTGTTGCTCACACACACCTCCAACACCCTTCCCCTCTCTCCTCCAGTGGGCAGGGATAAAAGTTCTCTCTGTGGGACGCCGTCACTGCTGGACCCAGCATGTGTGGGACACAGTAGGAAGCCGAGGCACCCCTTTTGCCCCCCTCCTGCTTTCAGGCTCCTGGCTTTGTTGGTACCTTCCAATGCCTGCTTGTCCCCAGGACGTTGGGGTAGCAAGTCTTCCTTGGGATGTCTGTGCCTTTGCAGGAAAGTGCCTGTGGTCTAGGCAACAGATGGCCTTGCTTGAAGCACATCACCATCATCTAAACCAAGACCTTCAGTGTCAGCTCAGAGATTAGGGCTAGGCTTCATGCACAGTGTCTCCTGGGGTGACTGCCCTTGTCACTTGTCTTCACAGGTGGGCAAGCTGTGAGCATGGTATGCCTAATATCTCCAACACCATCCTCCTGACCCTGTGAGAGCCGCAGATGCAAGAGACCTCATGATGACCTGGTGCGGGAACACGTCTACTGCCTCTGGTCCCTGAACTGTAACTTCAAGGAGGAGTGCCATGAAGAGTGTTGGGTTGACTGGGAGCTGAGGAGGATGATCTGGGAGCAGCTGTCCTGCCACCACAAGACCATGTGCTCCTTCATTATCACCACTGTGGAGCACCTGGTTGTGGCTATTGAACGTTCTACCAGCCACCCTCCTGCACCCGCTCCCCTACAAGTTCCAGCACCTGCTTTCCCTCATCTCCCTGCCCAATTCCCAGCACCCGCCCCCTGGCTTCTCCTCCTAGCCTGCCCTAGGGCCAGCAAGGCCTGTGAACCCATGAGGTGCATCTAGACTGGCAAGATTTTGTGCAAAAGCGGCTGCTTTTGTGCAAAAACTTGCCAGCTGTCTACACTGGCTGCTTGAATTTGTGCAAGAGCACTGACTTTGTAATGTAAAAAATCAGTGCTTCTTGCACAAATACTTTCACGCTTCCGCCCAGGGATAAGCCCTCTTGTGCAAGAATACTTGCACAAGAATACTAGACAGGCACCTTAATTTTTTGCGCAAGAAAGCCCGATGGCTAAAATTGCCATTGGAGATTTCTTGCGCAAAATCGCGTCTAGATTGGCACGGATGCTTTTGCGCAAAAGCACTTTTTGCGCAAAAGCATCCTTGCCAATCTAGACGCTCTTTCGCAGAAATACTTTTAACGGAAAAACTTCTCAGTTAAAAGTATTTCCGCAAAATCATGCCAGTCTAGATGCAGCCGTGGTGCTGGGATCTCTTGGGCAGCCGAGGCATCCCAAGGTACCCGAGGCAGGCACTAATCCCAGCCCCATCCCCGAACCCCACCTCTCCTTCCTTCCTCTTCTTCTCACCTCCCCAGTTCTTTCTCCAGTCCCTTCCCTATTACATATTCCCCAAATAAAAGCGACATAATTGTTTTTCAAAACAAAATGTCTTTTTTATGTGGTCTATAGGGGAAGGGGGAAGGTGGGAAAAAGGGAGGGCAGGGGAAGGACGGTGGGGAAGGACAGGCATATGGAGACAGCCCCTTGATGGGTTCGCTGAATGGAAGTGGTGCTTGGCTGCTCAAAAGTCCTGGCCAATTGCTCTGCCTCTCCCCCCACCCTGGTGGGAAAGTCCACCCCTTGTTCTCACATATATTGTGGAGTACACAGCAGGCTGCCACCACCTGGGGGATGTTCCAGTCATTGGGGTCCAGCTGAGCAAGGAGACTATGGAACCTCCCTGTGAGGTGGCCAAAGGCACCCTCCATAACTATGCAGCACCTGCTGAGCCAGTTGCTGAAGGTCACCTTTGGGGGGGGGGGTCTTTGCTTCCCTTATAGGGCTTTATTGGCCAGGGGAGCAAGGGGTAGGCTGTATGGACCACGATGCACATGGGCATGTCCATCTCCCTGACCCTGATGGTGTGGTCAGGGAAAAAAGTTCTGGCTTGCATCCTGTGGAAGAGGCTAGAGTTCCTGACTACGCAGGCATTGTATGCATTCCCTGAGATCCTGATGTAAATATCTGCACCATTGAAAAGCACTCCTTTCTATTGATATAGTCTGAGGCCTGGTGGTCGGGGGCCAGGATGGGGAGGTGGGTGTTGTCTGTAGGAGAAAGAAAGAGCCTGAAGTATGTGCCTGGTTCTTGAACCAAAGTAAACAAGAGTTATAAGTAATAAACGGGCCTTGTTAAAAGCAAATGTTTGCCTGCAAGTCAGTGTTTCTTGGCACCAGAACTGCTAACACTACTAAAAGCACATGAAATATGTAAATACATTTCACTAACATGGTACAAGAACACCCAGCTGAGTACATGATAAAATAGTTTGAAACAATAAGAGCGAAAGCATAATAATGGGTAGTGAATAGGAATGCTTTGGAGGAAAGTACAAGGGGAGGTACCAAATGTGTCATTAATGTGTAAGATGATACATAAGGTGTGTATCATTAAGTGTTTATCTCTGTTTATAAATGTTGGGGAACCTTGAATTAACTCTTTGTCTGGCCTATGGGGAAATAGTGAAATCCATATTATTGATAGAGCCGGTCCATTGTCACAGATACAAATGCATAGGGGCTCAGAGGCCATCTGCCTACCGATGACTATTAATGTACTTCATTTAACAATAAATCTGACTCGGGTGCCTTGGTTTCTTATTTGAGTCTGGGATCTTTGGGGGCTCTTGTGAAGTCTGTTATGCTTGCTATCTGTGCAGAGCTGGCTTGATGTACAGAGGGGGCATATGAAAATGCACGCAGCCAAACATTTATCATCACTGATGAAGCAGAAGACCTGTCAGGATACCATACCAGTGAATCCTGAATTTACCGTATTGCCGTCCTGACCTACTACACTGTCAATGCCCCCCCGCACACACACAGTTGGCAAAACCAGTGACAATGGGGTTCAGTTATGACCTTGAGTTGATGGCCTTGACCACCTATAGAATCATAGAAACATAGAATCACAGGGTTATCATAGAATCATAGAATCATAGGACTGGAAGGGACCTCGAGAGGTCATCAAGTCCAGCCCCCCGCCCTCAAGGCAGGACCAAGCTCCGTCTACACCATCCCTGACAGATGTCTATCTAACCTGTTCTTAAATATCTCCAGAGAGGGAGATTCCACCACCTCCCTTGGCAATTTATTCCAATATTTGACCACCCAGACAGTTAGGAATTTTTTCCTAATGTCCAATCTAAACCTCCCTTGCTGCACTTTAAGCCCATTACTCCTTGTCCTGTCCTCAGAAACCAAGAGGAACAAATTTTCTCCTTCCTCCTTGTGACACCCTTTTAGATATTTGAAAACTGCTATCATGTCCCCCCTTAATCTTCTTTTTTCCAAACTAAACAAGCCCAGTTCATGAAGCCTGGCTTCATAGGTCATGTTCTCTAGACCTTTAATCATTCTTGTCGCTCTTCTCTGTACCCTTTCCAATTTCTCCACATCTTTCTTGAAATGTGGCGCCCAGAACTGGACACAGTACTCCAGCTGAGGCCTAACTAGTGCAGAGTAGAGCAAGAGCCCTCAGGGTTGCAAGAGCCCTCAGGAGTTCACTGATTCCAACCCCCTTCCCAAAGCAGGACCAGTCCCAACTAAACGATCCCCAGCAGGGCTCTGTGAAGCCGGGACTGACAAACCATCCCCCTCCCTAGGGAACCGATTCCAGTGCTTCAACAGCCTCTTAGTAGAATAGTAAAAGAGTCAAACCTGCACAAGCACGGCCCTGATGGTTGATCTTCCCACACCAAACTGGTTCCTGATGGAGCAGTATCTGTCCAGTGTGGCGGGCTTCCACAATGCGATGGTGATGTGCTTCTGGAGGGAGAAAGTGGATCTCATCCGGGTGTTCCGTCACAGGAAAGCAGGAGTGAGCCACTTGCCGAGCTCCATGAAGGTGGCCTTCCACATGCAGAAGTTCTGGAGCCACTATTGGTCATCCCACCACTCCACAACAATGTGGTCCCACCAGTCGGAACTGGTCTCCCATCACTAGAAGCAGTGGTGCACAGTATGCAGGGGAGAAAGGAAGGGAATGTGGTACATGAGGAGCGCCCCGGCCTGTGTAAGCAGGTCCCCCATTCTGGGATAGTTGTCACCCTCCTGCAGCACCACATGGGCAGTGTTTATAAACTGCCAGGAGGTGCAGTAAGAGATCAAAGAGCCTGGCACTGCTTTGCAGCACTTTCAGCTCCATGTTGGAAGTGCTGTGATGTCTGCAAGGGCAACTAGAGCACGCAGTGTGAGTTTGCTGTCCTTCGAGGAGGAAGGCAGTGGAGATGAGGCGTATGAGATGTGGCTGTAGAGAGGAGCCCCTTTAAGTCTCAGATAGCCTTAGAAAGCAGCTACAGGAAATGATTGCTGGTCCTGATGCTCTGCGCGGAGTGCTTCCAGGGGGATTTAAATGGGATTCAGCCTTCTGGAATTAGCTCCTGCATGTTACTTAAAAGTAAGTCAGGAATAGCTTCCCCTTTAATGTGCTCTAGAACTGGTTTAGGTACAAGTGATCATGACTTAAGTATATTTATAATGTACGAGAAGCATAAACTCTAGGCCAATAATCTATATACTTGGGCTCTATTCAGGCCAATTTCATATAGCTAAAAATAATTAAGAGCCAAATAATCTGAGAGGAAGAATTTAATCAGAAAAATGAGACTGATCATGGAGACTTATTTAAGAACATTTTACTACATGTTCCAAAAATCATAATACTACAATTGAGGAAGAAGCCGTACTGGTTAAAAAACTAACCTGTTTGGAGGGGAAGTTTAAATACACACAAACACAAATGGAAGTAAGGGGTCATTGCTAGTAATGAATATAAATCAGAAGTCAGGAACTGTAGAAAATTGATAAGGGAAGCAAAAGGAGAACTCTCTAACCATCAGAGTTAGGATATTATGAAGGAGTTTTTAAAATATACCAGGAACAAGACTCCTCACAATGGTATTGGTCTAGTTCTAGATGAAAATGGTAGAATAATTAATAATAGTGCAGAAAAGTTCAGAATAAGGCAGAAATTCTCAATAAATATTTCTGTTCTATATTTGGGGAAAACCAGGTGATATAGTTTAATTGTTTAGTGATGATAACACTCTTTCCACTCTGATAGTATCTCTGGAGGATGTTAAACAGAAGCTACTAATGCCAGACATGTTAAAAATAACAAGTCCCGATAACTTGCTTTCAAGAGTTAAAAGAGCTAGTAGAGGAGCTTGCTAGATCATTAATGTTGATTTTCAATAAATCTTTGAGCACTGGGGAAGGCCTCGCAGAAAACAAATGTGCCAGTTTTTTAAAAGGGTCAATGGGATGACCTAAACCTGACATCAGTGTTGGGCAAGATAATAGAGTGGCTGATAGGGGACTTGATTAATATAGAATCAAAGGAAAAGAGTGAAATTAATGCCAATCAACAAGGGTTTATGGAAAACAGATCCTGTTTAACTTAATATCTTTTTTGATAAGATTTCAATTTTGTTGATTAAGGTAATAGTGTTGATGAAATATATTTAGACTTCTGTATGGCATTTGACTTGGTACTGCATGACACTTTGATTAATAAACTAGAATATAAAATTAACATGGCACACACATTAAATAGATTAAACATCTGGCGGACTGAGAGGTCTCAAGATGTAGTTGTAAATAGGGAAGCCTCATCAAATGAGTGTGTTTCTAGTGGGATTCTGCAGGGAATGGTTCTTAGCTTTACAATATTTTATATTTTTATTAATGATTTGGAAGAAAACATAGACTACATCCAGAGTGTACTGGAAGTGTAGCATCTCTACTCTTTCTGGGAGAACTTACTCTCTAGCCCAGGGATGGGGAATCCCTGGCTTGCAGAACACACACAGTTTGTCAGGGTTAACTGTTGACTGGCCACCAGATGGTTTGTTTACCTCAGCAGCGACAGGCATTGCCATCCACTGCTCCCATTGGCTGAACCTGGCAAATCATGGCCACTGGGAGCTGCAGGGCTCAATGCCTGCAGATGCTCAGATAAACGTATCATCAGGTGGCCTGCTAGTGGCTAACAGTGTGCGCCCTGCAAGCCGGAGGTTCCCCACCCCCGAATAGCCCATCATACCTTATTTAGATCCCTTTGTTGAGCTAAAATGCTATTAAACAAATTAAGGAACTATAACAAATGCAATAACTGTCAACATCTTTTCTGGCTTTAACACAAATTAACGTGTTTCGTTCAGTTTCTTAGGACATTTCAGTCATCTTCCCAATTTCTTCAAATGAGTGTGTTTCTAGTGGGATTCTGCACATCCTCATTAGGCAAGTCCTTGTCTGGAACAGACCGTTTAGTCCCTCATTCGGGGTTAGTTTGTGAATTGTTTTTACCTTCTGTCTGCTCTCAGTTCACCTGGCTTGGAACAGTTGCCAGGTATCTTCAGCAGATACTTATGATTTTGTCGTAAGATTTTGCCTTCATTTATGATCACTGAGGATACGTCTAAACTACATTCCTTCTTTCGAAAGAGGGATATAAATTAGACATATCGAAATTGCAAATGAAGCCGGGATTTGAATTCCCTGCACTTCATTTGCATGATTGTGTCATGGTGTTTTTTCGAAAAACGCTATTTTGAAAGTGAAACCGCGGACATGGTTCTTTCAAAAAGAAAAGCCTTTTTCGAAAGATTCTGTACTCCGCATTTTTTGAGGAGTACAGGATCTTTCGAAAAAGGCTTTTCTTTTCGAAAGAACTGCATCTAGACTGCGGTTTCACTTTCAAAATAGCATTTTTCGAAAAAATGCCATGACGCGATTATGCAACTGAAGCGCGGGAAATTCAAATCCTGGCTTCATTTGAAATTTCGATATGTCTAATTTATATGCCTCTTTTGAAAAAGGAATGTAGTTTAGACGTACCCTGAGTGAGTGAGGTGGCCCTTCCTTGCTCACTGTAGCTTTTTCTGGGAGGTGCCTACTCTGCCACATTCTCACTGCGTATTTGTTTTTTAATTTTGGAAAAGATCTTGCTCCTTTATTGTGATAGTCTGTCTGATTGCATTTTTCTCAGTCTTTCCTGCACTCACACATACTTCTTAATCATCTTTTGTTTTTTCCCCATATCTGGTAATTAAGTATTTACACACCTGTTGTAGAGAAATTCAGCTGCTGACTTTCCATTGCCGTAGTGTGGCTCGATAGCTAAGTGCTGCTAAATATGGAACTTCTCTTGCATCTATTGCTTTTTTGGACTTTTTTTGGCTTTTAGTTTGTCCTTCACTCCTCAGTGCACTAATAGATTGGCTTGAGGATACCTGGGATTACATGACTGAAAGCTGCACTGTATAGCAAGACAGTCTGGTTTAGTGGTCAGGCCTTATGGTGTCTGCCAGCCTAACCATCCTGGAGGGAGGCCCCTGCCAAGGTGTATGCCGAGGGCTTCAATCCCTCCTGAGCACGTCTGTGCTCCCCTTGTGGTTCTGCTGCTAGAGAGGATCGGGGTGAGGTAGCAAGACACGGGACCAGGGGGCTAACAGACTTGCTGGGCCCCTGGGCAAAGTTAGGGGCATGGGCTCTGTGATCACAGAAGGGGAAGGGCTAGGGGCAGCCAGCCCACAGCACTGTCCAGAGTGCGCTGTGCTGGCCCCTTCTCCCCCTAGCCATCCCTGAGAGCTGCCTGGAGCATGCCACATGGCACTCCAGCAGCAATTTAAAGAGCCCAGGCCAGGCACTAGACTGGGTCCTGAGCCACAGCTATAGAGGGTTTGTCAAAATGTCCAAACCAATTCTTGATCTACCCTAAATTACATTTTCACCTGAGTCACTTCCTAACAGACTGGAGTTCTGTCAGGGATGTGGTCACTATTGTAGAAAATTCCACTTGCTTTGTTAGTCATGACTACACTACAGGGAAGATTGGTGCTGCTGCAGTTGATCTTCTGGGGTTTGATTTAGCGGGTCTAGTGAAGACATGCTGAATTGAACTCAGAGGGTGCCCCCGTCGGTGCTGGTACTCCTGCTCCTCACGAGGAGTAAGGGAAACCAACAGGAGCGTTTGCTCCCGTTGACCTCCTGCTGTGTGGACAGTGAGTTAATATGTGTTGACTCCAGCTACACAATTAACATAGCTGAAGCTGTGTTTCTTAGGTCGACCTTCTGCTCCAGTGTAGACCAGGCCTTAATGTTCTGTTCAAAGAAGAACAGCTCTATGTAACTCAAACGCTTGAAATAGACACTGGTCCAGTACAAAATATTTCCCCACCCACGCATAGCTCTCTACTATCCCAGAACCAACAGAGCTACCATAACACTGCAAGCAGCTGTTCAAAGAGTCTCCTAAGTGTGATTGTGTGGGGGCTAAATTTCCGGCTGCTGGAGCAGCCTTAATAAAGCTGTAGCCACTCCTAGCACCACACCTGGCATCAGCCTTACTTCCTGGTGCAGCCTGCAACTTTTTCCTCCCTTTTTATGGGCTTCCCTTTTTGTGGGCTTTCTTTTAAACTCCTCCTCCTTGAGGAACATGCTTTGGACTCATAACAGGCTGAGCCTGTCTTAGCTCAATATTGCTCTATTCCTTATATATATTCACACATATATTTCGACATAGGAATTCTCTATTTCTGAACTATAATTGTCTTTTATTCCTGTTCTTGGAATTCCTTGGTGTAAAATTACAGATTTAATGTGCTACTGCTGTCACTGTGGTAGCTGCAGATATGAGTACTACTGGGAAACGGGGAAAGCAGTATAAGCACGTGATCATGTCTTCACAGGCTGAATGTGTCAATTCTGACTTTGTCCTCTGGAAATGAAAGTTGCTCATGCAGTGTTATTGGTTCCTTCTGCTTGGAATCTCAATACTTCTGACCCCAGCTGCAAACCTCCTCATAATTTCTTCAATGTCATTGTACACCAGTGGTACTTCCAGGGCTCTGTTCTGATGTCATCATCCCCAGGTATGTATTCCCCCCCACCCCTCCTGCATTGCTTCTGTTTCTTCTGATTGCTTGCAGCATTTCATCTTGAGTTGATTCTGTCTCCTGTTCATCCCACATGCCTGGAGATTCAGCACAGGATGCTTTTATCATGTTCACATGTTTGTTTACGGCTTATTCCAGATCACAAGGCTGTGTATTGTCAGCTGGAACATATGCTCTAGAGTGTGTCTGCCATTACCAAGTGGCATACAAGTTGGAAAGCGAGGTTCACATCATATTTCTGTATTGTCAAAACTTGTGAATGTATCCCGGCTGGTGGTTCTCCAGGTCAGTTTTTGTATATTGCATTCAGTAGCTGGTGATCCATTTCTGCTTTATAGCTACGTTAAGAGAGAAAGTAGTGAATTCCTACGCATTCATGCACCAGACCTAGAAAAAGGGTCTTTTTCAATTGATGCGTACATCTCTGTGGCTGTCATAACCCTAGAAGAATCAGCTCCGTGACATTGTAATTGTACTACTCCCAGCCCTCCCTTGGAAGGCACTGGTGGAGAGTTTGAAATCTTTGTAAGGGTCAAAAAACTGCAGCATTGGCGAATGCACTTTAAATCATTGAACTCCCTTTCATGTTTGGCTTCCATGCCCATTCCATGGCCTTGTGAGGCAATGCCTTAGGTGAGCTGTGTGAGCTGTTTAATTAGGTATGAATTTGCTGACATAATTCAGCATGCCCGCCAGCCTTTGAATTCCCTTTTATCTTCAGGTTCAGTATTGCCTGAAGCTTTGATTCATTGGGCAAGATTTCTTTTGAGGTCAGATTCTCTCCCGTGTATGTTATTTCTGTTTGAAGCTGACATTTGGCCTCATTCAGTTTAAGATGATTAGCTATTGTGATTTCCAGTGCTCTCCTCCAGTGCTCTCCATCAGCCTTACTTCCTGGTGCAGCCTGCAACTTTTTCCTCCCTTTTTGTGGGCTTCCCTTCAGTGGTAGCATCGCTCCAAGTAATTATGTCATCAGTGGACATGTTCACGCCTGCTGGACCAGCTAGTATCTGGCTCTTTGTAAAGGGAATTGCTTCTGGAGCTGAGCATGTTCTGAAAGGTGGTTTTAGGAAGCAGTCTCTGCCAAATGGCGTGGGGAAAGTGCTGGTCCTAGAGCTCTTGGTGTCCAAAGGAAGCTGTGAAAACATTGCTGATGCACCCAGTGTGCTGATGAATTTGGCTCCTGCCATCTCAGACTGGGGATGTTCCTAGAGTGGTGTGGGGCCCAGGGTAAACGCCCCTGCCGCAGGCCCTGCCCCATCTCTGCTCTGCCTCACCCAACTCCACCCCTTTTCCAAGCCACTCCCAATCCTCCCCTGCCCAGCCCCTTCCTATCCGGCTCCCATCCCATGCCCATTGCATTCCTTGCTCAAAGACCCCTCCTCCAAGCAATGCATGCTGGGAGGTTTACTGGGGGGGAGGAGCTGTCCTGGGGCAGCATCAGGGGGTGTCTCGCCAGCACCATGGCAGTAGGAGCTGGAGTGACCTGGCAGCCTGCTCTAATCTGCCCCACCTTTCAGCCTGCTGTGTTTTGTTTCACCGTAGCAGTGGGAAGCGGAGTGCCCGGGGGCTGGAGTGCTCACCGCAGTGCAGAGGAGAGCAGAGGGCTAGGAGATGGGTGGCAGAGCATAGCAGGCTGCTGGGTCTCTCTGGCGCCTGCCACTGTGGTGAATGTGGTGGGCTGCTGCCCTGCATCAGGGCCCCCAGGTAATCACCCAGGCCTGTTTGGATCTCCCCCCCATCCATAGGACTATTGAGGTGGCCTCTGCAGGGGCCGTCAAAGCACAGGGCTCCAAACTATCCTATGGATGGGATGGTTCTGGCTCTGAAAACAGTTCATGACTTGTGCTTGCTTTTCCTTCTTAGTACTTTTCAGTTCACTTTTATGTTGTTGTTCAGCTCCCCCAGTTCCTTTTCCCCCCTCTGCATTTATTTAGAGGTGAACCCAATCTGTTCATTCGGATGCTCTCTAAAAGACACTATTTGCTGTCATGTTTTGCTGCTCTTCGAGCCTCTTTCTTTAGGGCCTGTGGAAATTTTCATGTAACATGTATTACAGGTCATGTATTACATGAATTTTATGTAGCATGTATAAAAAGTCTCAGAGGGGTAGTCTGTATCTTTAAAAATAACGAGTAGTCCTGTGTCACCTTAGAGATGAACAAAAATATACCTATAGCATCAGGAACTGTTGTGGGTAAAACCCACCCATGAAAATTCATGATATTATATATTTTTGTTAGTCTCTAAGGTGCCACAGAACTACTCAATATTACTGGTATATTACTGGTAAACTGCCATCTTCTGTGACTACATCTTCATGCAATGCTATTGATACTTTTATACTGGTTTTGTGTTGCCCTCTAGCTCTCTATGACCTACATGTTCCTAGTGAGACCATGCACCTGATATGTGTGGAGGCCCAAGACTGGTTGCCTGCAGCGTGTGTACCACCACACACTGTTGTTTTATCCTTTCCCTTTGTACAGAAATATCAATGTGCACTCTCCCAGCACTGGGATCGTATCTCCACTGTAGACTTTCAAAGGCACTTTTGACTCTTCCACTTCTATGTCCTCTGTATCTCTCTATGGCTACTAGGGAATGGTGGCCCTAGCCTCTGTTTGTCAGGGGGTATGTCTACACTACAAAGTTAATTCGAATTAACAGCCATTAGTTCAAATTAACTTTCATAGGCGCTACACATACAGACCGCTAGTTGGAACTTAATTCGAACTAGCAGAGCACTTAATTCGAACTAGGTAAACCTCATTCTACGAGGACTAACACCTAGTTCGAATTAAGTAGTTCGAATTAAGGGCTGTGTAGCTACTTAATTCGAACTAGTGGGAGGCTAGCCCTTCCCAGCTTGCCCTAGTGGCCACTCTGGGCCAAACCAAGGAAACTCTTCTGCCCCCGTCCCGGCCCCGGAGCCCTTAAAGGGGCATGGTCTGGCTACGGTGCTTGTGCCAGGTGCAAGCCTGCCAGCACCTAGCCAGCAGACCCTGCACCTGGCACGGCACGAGCCAGCCACCCGCTGCCACCCAGCCCTCTGCCTCTTCCCGGGACCAGGCTGGCAGCTCCCAGGAGCCTGTCCGGGGCCACAAGAGGTGGGCGCCCACCTGGTCTAGTGCAGAGATCGTGGACCTCATCGAGGTTTGGGGGGAGGTCTCCAACATCCATGTCTGCACTAGACACAGGAAAGTGGCCGTCTAGGGCAGGATAGCTGCCAGCCTGGCCACCAAAGGCCACATGAGAACCCAGGAGCAGGTTTGCATGAAAATCAAGGTGGTCCAGTGAGACCCCCCAATCCTGAGCCCTGAGCTTAGAACATAAGAACGGCCATACTGGGTCAAACCAAAGGTCCATCTAGCCCAGTAGCCTGTCTGCCGACAGCAGCCAACCCTAGGGACCCTGGAAGGGATGGACCGAAGACAATGACCAAGCCATTTGTCTCGTGCCATCCATCTCCAGCCTTCCACAAACAGAGGCCAGGGACACCATTCCTACCACCTGGCTAATATCACTCCATGGACCCAACCTCCATGACTTTATCTAACTTCTCTTTAAACTCTGTTCTAGTTCTAGCCTTCACAGCCTCCTGTGGCAAGGAGTTCCACAGGTTGACTATTTGCTTTGTGAAGAACTTTCTGTTATTAGTTTGAAGCCTGCTACCCATTCATTTAATTTGGTGTCCTCTAGTCCTTCTATTATGGGAACTAATGAAGAACTTTTCTTTATGCACCCTCTCCACATCACTCATGATTTTATATACCTCTATCATATCCCCCCTTAGTCTCCTCTTTTCTAAGCTGAAAAGTGCAAGTCTCTTTAGCCTCTCTTCATATGGGACCTGTTCCAAACCCCTAATCATTGTAGTTGCCCTTTTCTGAGCTCTTTCCAAGGCCAAAACATCTTTTTTGAGGTGACGAGACCACATCTGTACACAGTACTGAAGATATGGCGTATCATAGTTTTATACTTCCCCTCCTCCTTCTTCCCCTGGCTTCCCCCTTCCAGCTCCCTCCTCCCAGGTTTCCCCCTCCCCTCTTCCACCCTCTCTCTTCCCTTCTCCCACCTCCTTTTCCCAGTCTCCCCAGAGGTTAATCCTCCCCCAGTTTTGTTAAATAAAGAGAGTTTCTATTTTTGAACACACGTGTCCTTTATTTTTTACATCAGGAAGGGGGGTTAGGGAGGGGTAAGTGGAAGGAGGCGAGGGAGGAATGGGGAACGAGCCCCCAAGGGGGTGGACTGGGGTGGCAAGAACAGTTGCGCAAGAGGGCTTTTCCCTGAGCGGGAGCGTCAGAGTATTTGTGCAAGAAACACTGATTTCCTACATTAGAAAGTCAGTGTTCTTGCGCAAGTACTTGCGGTCAGTGTAGACAGGTGGCAAGATTTTGCGCCAAAGCGCCCGCTTTTGCACAAAATCTTGCGAATGTAGACATAGCCCAATTGTTTAGCTCTGCAAGATAATTAACGGTATGTCTACACTACCCCCCTAGTTCGAACTAGGGGGGTAATGTATGCATACCGAACTTGCTAATGAAGCCCGGGATTTGAATTTCCCAGGCTTCATTAGCATAAAGCTGGCGCCGCCATTTTTAAAAGCCGGCTAGTGTGAACCCCGTGCCGCGCGGCTACACGCGGCACGGGCTAGATAGTTCGGACTAGCAAGCCATTCCGAACTATCTGTACACCTCGTTCCAGGAGGCGTACAGATAGTTCGGAATGGCTTGCTAGTCCGAACTATCTAGCCCATGCTGCGTGTAGCCGCGCGGCACGGGGTTCGCACTAGCCGGCTTTTAAAAATGGTGGAGCCGGCTTTATGCTAATGAAGCCCGGGAAATTCAAATCCCGGGCTTCATTAGCAAGTTCGGTATGCATACATTACCCCCCTAGTTCGAACTAGGGGGGTAGTGTAGACATACCCTAACTGTTAACTGTTGATATGTAAATATAGCTCATGCCAGGATGGGGAGGGAATGTGACGTGTGGCTATGTAAATCCAATGGAAGATCAATGTTGGAACGGAATGTGGTGTACTGTAAATAATTTGGGGCTGTTGTGGGGATCACAAATCAGGCTACCCCCAAATGCGGGAACTGTAAAACATGCCACCAGTGCTTGCAGGAGAAACACCATCATTGTAAGAGGTCTCCGAGGAACAATGATGCTCTTACTCAGGAATAAGTCCTCTTGCGCAACTGTTCTTGTGCAAGAAGCCAGTGTAGACAGGCAACATTAATTTCTTGTGCAAGAAAGCCCGATGGTTAAAATGGCCATTGGAGCTTTCTTTTGCAAGAGATCGTCTACACTGGCACGGACGCTCTTGCGCAAAAGCACATCTCTTGCGCAAAGGCACATGCCAGTGTAGACGTTCTCTTGCGCAAATACTTTAACGCAAGAACTCTCACGTTAAAGAGTATTTGCGCAAGATCATGCCAATGTAGACATAGCCAAGGAGCCTTTTTGCTAGTCCAGTGGAAGCTGGACTATTTTGCCCGTCTAGGGGGTGAAATCACTAAGAGCTGAAATCACTGGTATGGCTGGGAGCCAGACCCATTACAGCCAGCGAAGCGGCTGGCAGGAACGACCAGCCAGCAGAGTGCTGGTGGGAAGGATTGGCAGGCAGCCGGTGGTAGCAGTGGCAGGTGACCAGTGGCACGGCATGGCGCGGCCAGTAGGAGCGGCGGCAAGCGACCCATGGAGCAGCGGGTGGGAATGAGCGGCCGGTAGGAGCGGCGGCAGGCGACCAGCGGAGCAGTGGCAGGTGACCAGCAGAGCGGCCAGTGGGAACGACCAGTGAGCGGCTGGTAGAAGTGGCAGCAGGCGATCAGCGGAGCGTCCGGTGGAGTGGAACGAGACAGCTGGCGGAGTGTGGCGGAGTGGATCGCGTTAAAGACTGCAGCAGAACCCTACGGAGAGGTGGGGCTGTTGGCCTCGGACCACGTAAGGTGCCCTTATCCATCCCCCTGCCTCCCTTTCCGCCCAAATTGGGAGGTAAAACCTGGCAGGTGAACTTTTGGACTCTGGGCGGCACTGACCAGGGACAGAGACTTTTGGGGTGTCGGACTTTGGGACTTGGGTGATTCTTGGCTGGGGGAGGCGGAACCTCAGCTTGTGGTTTGGGCTATGAACTCTGTTTGTTGTATTTTCCCAAGTTAATGCCATATGACTTCTCTCTGTTTAATTAAATGCTTCTTTCCTACACTCAGACTCTGTGCTTGCGAGTGGGGAAGCATTACCTCTCAGAGGTGCCCAGGGGTGTGTGAATTTCCCAGGTTACTGGGTGGGGGCTCGAGCTGGTTCTGTGTGAGATGGACTCCTAGATATTGAACCCGGCCCTGGTTGCTGCCGGGCCTACCTGGCAGAAGGATTACATGGGATTCAACACTTTTACATAACAGCCTGATTACGACACCCTTAGGCCAGGTCTACACTTATTTGGAGATTGAAAAGCAGTAGATCAATCTTCTGGGGTTCCATTTACAGTAATAGGTCTAGAAAGGACCCACTAAATTGATCACTGATGGTGCCCCCGTTGACCTTGATACTCCACAGAGTGCAAAGAATAAGGCAAGTTGACAGGGAAGTTTCTCCCATTGATGTCCCGCAGTGGGGTTGCCACAGAAATTCAATTTAAGATGCATTAACTCCAGCTACGCTATTTTTGTAGCTGGAGTTGCATATTTTAGGTCGACTTCCTTGGCTAGTATAGACCTGGCCTTACCCACATTGAGTACTATCTTTAATCCACATCTAGTCCCACTGGGGCTTCTTATGGAAACAAATGGTTACAGATGGGTTAACAGGAAACAAATGGCTCTTATGGGGCAACAGGCTCATTTACATGTGTCAGGATAGCTGATTCTGGCCTCTTCATTCTGGAAAGGACAGCACTCTTTTTTTAAAAATACAAAGCAGCCGAACACAGAGCAACACTGTAATGCTGTTATCAAGCTCACCTAATCCATTCTCTTTCACTAAGTGGTGCAGAGCAGTAGGTACGTGAAATGCTGTGCTTCAGAAAGGAGTGGAGAAAAGCACTGGTGCACTGAACAACCGATACATAAATCACATGTACAAGTATACATATATACATCCATGTGTGCACAACAGGGATGAGTGATATAGTTTCCTCATTAAAAAGGAGACTCCGGGAGCTAATTTCAACATGTTGTGTTCCAGCAGGCTCGGGTGCCTGGGGTTTTGAGAAGGTGGCCAACTGGATCTGTGAGATACAAGTTGTGAGGGCATGTTAGGGAGCTAAAAAAAGCACAGGTTGAAGGAAGCTGATCTACAGGACTTGAAGAGGTGAGAGACACAGCCAGAAGGGCAGGCAGATACAGTGAGAATGGCTCACAAAAAGAACAGATGCACCGAAAATCAGCACTATATATACACAAATTTTAGTTTTCCAGTATAGCTATCCCCTCTGATTTGGCAATGACTGATCAGAGCACATCTATAAATCACAGCCTAATACATTTACTTTGATAGAGCACCTTTCACGCTAAAGAATCCCAGAACTTTATTTTTGACATCACCTACAGAGGGAATCGCTTTCCTCAGCTGTGAAATGCAGCCACCATTAGAGTGAAATGTGGCAGTGTTTTACCAGCACATACTAACCACTGTTCATTTTTATACAGCCTCCCCTGTGCTGGAGCCAAAAAGGATATGATTGCTCCTGGGCTGGATTAAGACATATTAGACCCTAAGCTATGTCAGATTTAAGAGGCCCCATAGCATTAAAAAAAGTGTATTATTCTAACAGAAAGAACAATGAAAAGAGAAATAATAAAGTTTTATATTTGCATATATTCTGGTACATAGGCTAGGATGCAACTAAAAAGTAGGTGTTTTTTTTGTATTCAGAGGCCCCTCATAATATGAGGCCCTAAATTGTGTCATACTTAGCTTGTGCATAAATCCAGCACTGGCTGTAAAGTTCCCAGCTAGAATACTTAGATATGCAAGCTTCTTCTTTTAGCTGCAAAGATTCAGTTCCTAGTGATGGCCAAGATGATGTTCATTACAGCAACACAACAGACATGGAGAAGAAGTGAAGAGCAATGAGATATATAGTAGAATGTATGCAGGGAATATTTCTTTATATGGGTGGAATGTAATTACCTAATTTGGAAATTAACCAGGTCACTGGGACTAAACGTCATAACTTGCTCCAAGTACCAAGGGATTTTTGATAACGACAAGCAGTCAGGACTTTGGTTTTCCATCTCATCAGAAAGGCACGCTCACCCTCCAGCAGATAATTGTCCGTGTTCAGAACAAATCCAGCCCCTCACCTCTTCATTCTTGTGGATGCAGCCTGAGGAAGAAGAAAGCAAGGTGTTAGTATGGTGGAGGCTTTGATTCAGGAGACTATCAAAATATGTAGCCACAGCAACTACAGTGGAGACCTGGAAGCCCTGATGAGCACTGTGTCAGAATTAAAACGAGGTAGCAGCTCGCCACAGCAGTTCAGTTCAAGAGCTGCACCCAGCCAGTGTGCACCGCAGCTATCGTCTAATCAGAGCAATTACACCAGCGTTCAATATGGTCTCATAAGTGGTGCTAAGGTTTGGACTGAAAAAGAATAAAACCCTCAATTATCACTATCCTATTGGTTAAAATGACTGATGGTGATCTACACTAATGTCAAAGACCGAGGGTATTCAACCCAAAGAGCAATAATTTTCCAGCATACAAAGGAGGGTCAAATGATTTCAAAAGAGTTTTACCAGATATTAACTTAATCCTGTGTATTTTAGTGTATGCTCTATACACTTTTTTTGCCTTAAATGTGTTGTACTTTTATGTACTGCTGAGATTCTCATGTGACCTTCAGTCAACAGCAGAACTCCATCAGAAATTCAGCAGTGTTTGTACAGAAGTAAAGCTCTGTAACAATGCACTTCTTAGCATTTATGTTGGGGCCTGATCCTAGAACCCTACTCCCACAGACAGTCCCAAGGAAGGCAGTGAGATGATTAATGTGAATGAG
Organism: Pelodiscus sinensis; assembly: GCF_049634645.1. Classification (NCBI taxonomy): domain Eukaryota; kingdom Metazoa; phylum Chordata; order Testudines; family Trionychidae; genus Pelodiscus; species Pelodiscus sinensis. The sequence continues at coordinate 283,646,083 of NC_134711.1, read as the reverse complement.
AACTGTGCCTGGGAATTTGAATGTGCACGACAAAGTTTTTGGTTATTACCAGTAATCACAGCAGCCATTGTTTGATTATGGTAAGTAAATGGTCACCTTGATTTTTACAGCTTCTGTCATTCACCTTAATGTAGATAAATAATTTTTACTCAGACCATTTTGGGGCACAACTTCTGGTATCCCAGGAGTGTGTTAAAATATTCAATTTATTTTCAGTGCTATCTCATTTCTACTTCATTTGTCCAATCCACCCCACTTATTTTTCCTCAGAATTGTCCTACAATTGTCCAATATACACAGCATTTGTTACAGCCTACAGCTCCTGTAGTGCTTTAAGCCATAACAGTAGATTACAGTAGCATTTTTATAAGCCTTGCTTCCCCACTGGCTGGCTAATCTAAAAAAGCAGCCAAATAGCAAATAAATGTGCTTCAAATGTTGTAATAAGGCCGGGAGGAGGGGGAAGGGAGAGGAAAACTGCTTTCAGTGTGCAGAGTGAATCTGTGGTTGATGGCAGAAATGGTGACTGCTCTGCAGTGAGAGGTAAAATGGATCAGACACTGGTTCAGAAGGATTTTCACTGGGGTGAGGAAAGGGGGAGATGGGAAGCCTGATTCCTCTGAAATCAGTCGAAGTTTTGGCACCATAAGCTAAGGGATCAGGACTTGGTCCCGAGTGCACACTAGATTAGGCACAAAGGTTCTGCGGTGAGGGCATACCTTGGCCCAAATGGAATTTTCTGTCTGCTTTCAAACTCCCACCACCCAAGTCATGAGTCCATTACCCCTCTTTTCTGCCAGTGGGTATAACAGAGAGGTGAATCAGGTTCCCATTTCTGAACCCATGTCAGATCTGCCAGAATGGAAGGCCTTCTCATGCACAACAAATACCCAGTTTCTAGTGAATAGCTACAGTGCAGCTGGGCATGTGCATCCCAGCCCCGGCAGAAAGACAAACACCCAGTCTGCTCAGCCTCGAGTGGATACGTTATAAGAACACACGAATGGCTATACTGGGTCAAACCAATGGCCCCTGTAGCTTCTTCTGACAGTGGCCAATGCAAGATGCTTCAGAGGCAGTGAACAGAACAGTACAGTTTTGAGTGACCCATCATCCTATCTTCCAGTTCCAGCTTCTGGCAGTCAGAGGCTTTGGTCAGGTCTATACTAGGGGAGAAAGTTGACCTAAAAGATGCAACTTCAGCTACAAGAATAGTGTATCTGCAATTGATGTATCTTAGGTTGAATTTCTGTGGTGTCCCCACTGTGGAAGGTCAATGGGAGAAACTCTCCAGTCGATTTCCCTTACTTCTCACAATTCGGTGGTGTAGTGGGATTGACGGGAGTATCATCAGTGGTCTATTTAGTGGGTCCTTACTAGACCTGCTAAATCGATCCATGGGAGATAAATCTCCAGAGCATCAATCTCTGGGTAAGTGGAGCCAAGAATTTAGGGGCATTTGGAATATGGGTTTGTGACCCTGATCGTCTTGGCTAATAGCCATGGATGGACCTATCTGCTGTGAACTTAGCTAATTGTCTTCTGAGTCCAGTCATACTTTCAGTCTTCACAAAATCCCCTTCCAGCAAGGTCCAGCGGCTGACTGTACATTGTATAAGGAAATGCTTCCTTTTATTTGTTTGAATCCTGCTGCCTATTAATTTCATTGGACAACCCCTTGTTCTTGTGATATGTGAGGGGGTATTCATAGTGCACAGGTTTTACATGTTGGTGCTGGTTTTTATTTTGGCGCAGTGTGGGTCTCCAGGACGATTGTGTTCGTCTCTTTACCTCTTTACCTATCTCCAGAATCTCGCTGGAGCTATCAAGAAGATATTCTTTCCATGTTGCAGCCTCACTGAGGCTTATATTTGAATTCTGTGGGTTTCTTTTAGATTGTCACCTTTTGGTCATGCAGAATATGAACTAATGAAGCCAACAACCCACCTGGTATATGTACTTAGAGCTGGGCAAATAGTACGAAAGATGCTTTGCAAGTATTAGTTTGATTTTTTTAAATCAATTCACTTTGGTCAAACACACATCCCTTTTGAGTTTATTTCTTTACATGAATATTTGACTGGTCAAGTCTAATTACATGACTACCCAGAGAATGAATGGTAAGTTTGTATGCTCCAGGATGCTGGGGAATTTTACATGGGAAGGAACAGTACTTGACACAGCAAAGGATTGGAGGGTCTCCAAACTCCACTCTAGAATTCTAGCACAGAGGCACTGAAACAAGTCAGATAAGCATCCGATTTTGCCTTTCAAATGCACTAGGAACACACACACACACACACACACACACACACACACACACACACACGCACACACAATTGTGCTTCTGTGTGAGGAAAGAAACTTAGATTTAAACTGTGCACCCAAGCAATAAATCTTCTAGTAGCGTAACTTTTATAGGAATGATGCCTCAGGCAAGGACTGTGTGGCCCAGAAAGTAGGAAGTTTAATATTTAATGAAAATTCTTAATGCTGCTTAACTGCTACCTCTCCCTGAGAGATACAAAATCCCACTGGCTTGTTCAGCCCCTCCCTTTGACTATAAGTTTTATCTCTGTCCAATCAGGGGTCAGGAATGACTACATATGATTGATGTGACCAATCATAGCTGACCAATGCTCCCCAAAATTAAAACATTTGAAAAAAAAAGCGTTGAGTAAAGCGGAATAATGGACCCATTTGAGGAAATTACAACCTGCTTGGGGGAGCAATAAAGTAGACTACATTCTGCGTCTAAATTATTTGCTGAAAATTAGTGACTCATATCTAATGGTAATAGGGTTGAGAGATGTGTTCTTGGCTAGGTAAACATTTCATGTACTGGCAGACCGACCTGAACTGGAACACTAGATTCAACAGTTTGAATTTTGAATGTATGACTGAGACTCATTTCTCATTTCATGGGCGGTGTTACCAAGAAACAATCAAGCAAATGACATAATGATACCCTGTGTTTGTGATTGTCACATCACTGGGATTCAAGCTACAGATTGAACCTCTCTAGGCTAGCACTCTGTCGTCCGGCAACATCAGTGGTCTAACATGATGATTTTAGTTAATGGATGTCCACTTGTCACAGGTGTGGCAAAGTTTCCCACAATCCCATAAAGTTTATTTACTGCCACCAGTCCTGACTCTCTGTGTTCTGTGCTGTTATTTAGCTCTAATTTACCCCTAAATGTCTTCTAAGAGCCCAGTAACAGTGAACGTGTCGGTAATGCTGTTAGACATTGACCTCCCATGGTCCAGAAAATTCTCTGGTTCAGAACCAGTCAGGTCCCAAGGATGCTGGACTAGAGAGGTTCAACCTATATTCTTTTAACATTTAGAAACTGACATTGGTATATAGTAAACCTAGGAAGGTGGATGGCTTTGTTGTGTGGAGGCAGCTTTTTAGATATAGAAAGTGGTGTGTAATTTCCTTGGCAAGTATATAACCCACTTAGATGCCCTCTGCTCAAGAAGTCTAGTCAGCCTAGCCAGGTAGAGCTGGGATTATTATTATTATTATTTAATAAACATTTGTATTGTGGTAGTGCCTACAGCTACAACCAGGCCCATTGTACCAGACACAGAACATGCATAATAGAAGTAGTCCCTGCCCCAGAGAGCATAAAATAAGAACTAACATGTAAGTACGCCACCGCTGTGGGCAGGGCACATCTCACACTGACTGATAAGGATCCCCAAAGGAAGAAAGATCTCCAACCCCCCTTCCTCCGGCAGCTTTGCTGTACCCAAGTCTGAGGGTGAATCAAAAGAGAATTCTAACAAAGAGCAGGTCTATACTACCAGCTGGAAGTGGAAATTTCAGCTCAGTAGACAGAGCAGCACCAACTATCGCTGAGTTAGTGCACTAAAAATAGAGTTTAACCATGGAAGTGTGAGCCAAGGGAGGGCCTCGCCACACGGGGTATGACCTCATCGGAGACACTGGGCAGGCACTCTGGTGGTTAGTCCATCCCACTGTTTGTACGGTCCCTAGCACAAAGGGGTCCTTATCCATAACCAGGCTTCTAGGTGCTATGACAATACAAATGCTACTACTACTATAAAGATGATCCTGTCTCGACCAGTTTCCAGCTTGTTGACAGTTGCTGAAAGCAGAGTGCATCGTGGGGTAGGTACGCCCATTACCCTTCAGGTTGCGGGTGGAGGGCCCTATGGCCCTGAAATTGGGCTCAAGGCTGCATGGTCCAGCAGCGAGAGTTCATTACTATGAGCCTAGTTGCTGAAGCAGTGTGGCCTAGCAGAGTGAGTCAGTGGCCCAGGCCTTCTTCTTGGGGCAGTATGGCTTAGTGACCAGAGTCAATAGCCTGGCCCTTCTTATTGAGGCAGTGTGGCCTAGTGGCTGGAGTCAATAGCAAATCTTTCCTTCTCAGGGCAGTGCAGTCTAGTGGCCAGAGGCACTAGCACGAGGTACAGGGTCATCACTTTGGGGTGAGGGGATGGTTGGGATAGGGGGACCCAGGCCCATCCTATGCACTTGACCCCAATACCTTGTCTGCCACCCGCTTGGTGGGGCTCCTACCGAAATATGCTGAGCCTTAGTGAGGTATTGCAAACATTCACCGTAAAACTCCCCTGGGTTACTTCCTACCCGACTCTCAGGGTTTCTCCGTATGTGGGGTTTTCTGTTTCTCCATCCTGGGTGATGTCCTGAGCCAGTGTGTTGGCATCAGTCTCCCACTTGCTGGCATCCACATCTGGGTGTGCAGGCAGTCCTTCCTCAGGAGCTGGTGAGGCACTTCCTTCCCTGTCAGTGGCCAGCCTAGATGAAGCTGCTCTGCAGGTCTTTATACCTGGCCTCCAGCTGGAGCATGCACAGAAAAGTGGGGGGAGAGGGAGGAGAAGAGGGGAGCTCCTCAGCTAGGAGAGGCAGGTAACCCTTGCTGTTTCTGTGAGGGGCTGAAACTCCCCATGATACAGTGCAAAAAAATGTTAATGTTAAATGTGCCTTACTGGAACTAGGCTAGTATACATTGGTTAAGAATGCTGCCCCAGTTCAGCGGGCTGAGTCTGACAAGATGCAGTTGTATTAAATATATATGTTTAATATAAGTTCTACAGATGCCTTAGCCTATTTATATTAAAAAGCAACAAAGAGAACCTTGATACCCGTAGAGCAGAAACCATATGTCAAGGATCCTAATATTACAAAAATGTGGTTTAGGCTTCGAGATGTTTGGAAAGTGTGACCAAACAGAAAATGGCAAGATTTTTCTATCCAGCGTTTTAAAAACAAACTTAATCCTGAGCGATGGAAGCAACTTTCCATCTAAGAGACAAGACAAAATGATTTTTCAGATTTGCCTTAGCATTAGCAAATGGAGTTGACTTGAGGCCACGCACAGAGATTGAAATTTGGTCGAGGCTTGGGGCAAGCTGACAAATCTATATGTCAGTCTCCAGGGAGTTTGACCAATATTGTGCTTATTGGAAGATTTTTAATTCATTATTTTGACTGGAGTCATCGTTTAGAATGTATCTGCTGGAGTGTGGCAAATGGAATGATCAGAATAATGTTTTCAGGATGCATGACATGAAATGAAGGCCTCCTGGAATCTCCCCCTACAATAAAACCTCTTTTTTTTACTTCTGCACTGGAGTGGTCGCCACAGGTGGCTGAGGTCTCCCAGTTCATAATCCCATCACAAAGCCTTATAGCAGCCTTTCCCTTGAGCAGCACCTTACTGCAACCACACACCAAGGAGGACTTTCTCAGGTAGCTGCTTTGTCACATGACATAACTGCAACCAGTACGCCTCCTAAAAGTAATCCATGCTGTTGTCTTCTTGCATTGCTTGATGACAAGGAGCACCACTTGGAGTGTGAGCCTGTCAACACTGCTACAATGAGTGACTCCTGTTTACTGCAATAAGCACCAGGGCTAGAAAATTCAAAAACGCTCAGCATCCACAATAGGAGCTGGATAGTCAGAAGAATTCAGCACATTGGGTGATGCACTTTCTTGAAAATCTGTCCCTTCTATTGGTGTTTACATGGAGGCTCACCCCTTTTGATAATCCGACCTTATGCTTAGTAGCATTTGCAGGGGATAGATTTGAAGATTTCAGCCCAAAGGGCAAATAAACTGGGACATAGGTATAACCTTCACACCTTATGGGTGTGGTTCATTGTCCCATCCAGTGCGAGAACACATTGGGGCTGTGTCTAGACTGGCCAGTTTTTCCGGAAAATCAGCCGCTTTTCTGGAAAAACTTGCCAGCTGTCTACACTGGCCGTTTGATTTTCCGCAAAAGCACTGACTTCCTACTGTAAGAAATCAGTGCTTATTGCGGAAATACTATGCTGCTCCCGTTTGGGCAAAAGTCCCTTTTGCACAAAAGTTTTGCGCAAAAGGGCCAGTGTAGACAGCTGAGATTTGTTTTGCGCAAAAAAGCCCCGATCATGAAAATGGTGATCAGGGCTTTTTTGCAGAAAAGCATGTCTAGATTGGCCATAGATGCTTTTCCGCAAAAAGTGCTTTTGCAGAAAAGCGTCCATGCCAATCTAGATGCTCTTTTCCGAAAATGCTTTTAACAGAAAACTTTTCCATTAAAAGCATTTCCGGAAAATCATGCCAGTCTAGACGTAGCCATTGGATATGTCTACACTAGCCCCCTAGTTGGAACTAGGGAGGCTAATGTAGGCATTCAAAGTTGCAAATGAAGCCCGGGATTTAAATATCCCGGGCTTTATTTGCATGTTCCCGTGCAGTCTCCATTTTTAAATTCCAGTAGTCCAAAGTAACTGCTTGTGGCTAACTGGAATGAGGAGTAACAGTTAATTTGAACTAAGGAGTTAGTTCGAATTACAGTTTCACTGCCGCATGTAGCTGTGGGCAATTACTTCGGACTACTGGAATTTAAAAATGGCGACCGGACGAGAACATGCAAATAAAGCCCGGGATATTTAAATCCTGGGCTTCATTTGCAACTTCGAATGCCTACATTAGCTTCCCTAGTTCAAACTAGGGGGCTATTGTAGACATACCCTTACAGAGGCTACGTCTAGATTACAAGGAAAAGTCAGAAGAAGATATGCAAATTGAGAACCACAATTTGCGTATCTTTTTCTGCTTTTCTTTCAAAAGAGGCTTTTCCTAAATTTTCTACATCTACACAGCACCAAAATTTGGAAAAACCTGCTCTTTTGAGCCTCCCTTCTTCTTCGCAAAATGAGGTTTACAGGGATGGTGAAAAAACATATCTGCTTATTTGGAAATTTTTCTGAAAAAGTCGACATGTTCCTTAGACTCGGTATTGCTTTTCTGGGATATCTCTGGTATCTTGGAAAAGTGCTGCAGTTGAGATGTAGCCAGAGTGAATAATGAGTCTGCTCTACAGTCTTAGCTGCGAGCCAGCTGGCTTTTAGCTCATGTGGTTGAGTCTCATGCACAAAGCTCCAGAGGTCCCAGGTTTGGTTCTGCCAGTCGGTGTTACTGCAAAGACATGTTACTCCGGAGGAGGAGTTGGGTACTTTAGAGGCATTGGAAATCAGCAGCAGTAGTTCAGAAGGCAGGAAGAGAAAGCAGGGGTGGAGATGGTGGAGCAGAATGGGATGAGAGGATGAAGCAGCTTGGGAAATATCTTCTGAGTCCCTTCAGTTTGCCAATATCAGTGGATTCCAGGCTGCCAGCAATAGAGTTGGTCTGGTGCTAGATGTTGAGTGAGCCTGTTGTTTCCCCACCATAGCATATGTATGTTGAGAGTCTGTGTTAGGACACAGCAGGGTGTGCTTCCATCTCCACGTGACATTCACAGCTCCTGGGGAAGGACAGAAGCAAGTGGGGCAGGCAGTCAAGCAGACCAAAAGAAGTTCATAGGTGTAAATAGCCAGGAGATGCCATAGATACCCTGTAACTGCTTCAGGGTGCCGTGCTGAGGGAGGTGCAAAAATGCACGTGGTCTACTACACTTGCTGTGAGTGCTGTGGGGGGACTCTGTGCACTGTGGGCACCCAGACTAGAATGCCCAGGGTGGGTATTCTACATCATTGCAAAAATGCACTGCTCCAGTCTCACAGTCGCACAGGATCAATTTGCAATGGGACAGTCCTCCTGTGCAAGCACACATCTATCGACTTTCAAAGGGATTGAGGCTGCTCAGCACCAGTCAGGAGATTCTCCCCGCCGAGCCCTATCCATCTTCTATCTAACGTGTAAATTAGTGCCATAAAGTATAATTCATTGACTAAAATCTAGCCACAGACCAAAGTGGCCAGCTTGTTTATATAGGCCCAAATTCAGCAAAGCACAAAAGCACATGCTTAACTACAGGAAATCCTTGCCATTCGTGGTGCATGTGTCCCTGGCGCCACCATAAATGGTGAAATTCACAAACACTGATGGGCTGGGAGTCATGGGGTAATCACCACGGGGTCGGCAGTCAAGGGGAACTCACTACAGGGGCTGGGAGTCAGAGTGAGTTCTCCATAGCCCCCACAGCCCCCACACTCCCCCCCAGACCAGAGGGCACCCTCAAATACGCAGCACTGCAAATAGTAATTCTACACATTTTGAGGGTCTCCTGTATAAGCACACATAGTCCCACTGAAGTCAATGAGGTCATTTATGTGCTTAAAGTTAAGCATGTGCTTAAAAACTCTGCAGAAGGGGAGATCATACAATCTCCCTAAAGCCACCAAAGATAACTGATTGAAGAATATAGCTATCATCACAATATGTGCGTTCTACTCAGGGTGCCCCATTTCTCCGGTATAAGCTAGCACATGATTATGAGAGCCAGGGAATTCTTACACTTCCATCACTTCAAATTTTTTCAAACATTTTTTTCCCTTTCAGGAAAAAATGTGTAGGCCATTTTCAATCAAAGCCAAATTAGAGTGGAATAAAATGAGTTAAATTGGCATTTTGGAACAAGGGATGTCTAAATATTATTACATAGCCATGATAAAAGATGTGAAACACATAGCTTCACACTTCCTTCTGACCATTACCAAATAATGTAGTACCTGTTGGTAAATAAGAGAGTGAAATAATATTTCATGTATTCACCAAAGCGGTCATTTGCCTGAACTTCAGGGAATAGATCTCAGACACTAACTGCAAAGGGAGGAAAAGGGGATCACTCTCTAAGGTAATGTGTCATCTTACTATGTTCTCACGTTCAGAACTTTTTACAGGGGTCTGCCCTAGGGCAGCTTTGGAAAGTGTAGCTCTTCTTGCTATGCAGTATGTGAACCAGATGGTGTTAGATGACACAAGAGGCATATTGACAAGCCAGGTTAAAAGTTATACAGCTTTTCTCCCTTCCACATGCTGGCCCCATTTGTATTTTCATACAGGTGCACCCAATCAGCCTGGTTATTGTAATCTGTGATTCTCCCACTCCATTTCTGCGGTTGCCTCGCTCATTCCCTGCCACTTGGTGCTGGTTTGCCTTTCTCCTATGTTGATCATGTTGCGTGTTGAAATGGAGACCTGAGGGCATGACTGTGAAAGGGCTTCTTTCCTGGAGAGCTGGCTGTGTGCAAATAGCTAGAGGGGGAGAGGGGAGGAAAAGGGGGGCATCTCTCTGACAGCAGCAGAGAAAAGGCTGTAACTCTTGAAAATAATTAAGAAAAAGCCAAACCTGGAGTTTGCCTCGTCTTTTCTTCCCCTTCCTGCTTGACTATTTTGTCCTCTGCAGAGCTGTGCCTGGCATGTTGATGCCTGTCCAGTGTGTGAGCAAACAGGCTGGGTCTGGGTCTGCATTTAGGGGTTTTTCTTTAGTGCCATCTGCCATCGCGAAAATTAAAGCAGGGAAAGGTCATTGGAATAAACCGATTTGCTAAACAAAATGGTTAACAACTCATGAATAAAACCTACAAAAAAAAAACCACCCCAAAGGAAGGGGCAAACTTTGTCACCAATCTCCCCTTTCCTAGCCTCTCCGTCCCCCTCGCCCTCCCCCTCCGCCACCGTCCTGCTGGCCTTGTGCTCCATCCACCCCTTGCCAGTTCATTTCCATCATTATGTGGGACGGAAGCCCCCCCCCTACCATGCAGTTGTGTGTCTGTGTAGGAAGGGGGGGGCTGCAATCTGTGCCGGGGACGTGCCAGCCAGATTCCTAATGGCTTTTCAATGGTAATGTTGGGGGGGGGGGGGGAAGCGGCTTTGTGACTCTTAGTTCTAGCAGCTCTCACAGCAGTAGAGCCACTTTTGTCCCCTGCTCGCTTCAGCAACGCCTCCTCCTCCCTCTTTCAGAGCTCCTGCAGGTCACACACTGGAGCAGTGAGCTGGCCCCTGAGGAACCTGGGGCGAAGAAACAGACTTGCACAGATACACAACACAATAGCCCACCGCCTCTTTTTGCAGCTCTGAGGATAATCGGGATTAGAGGAAAGGCTTGGTGCTGAAATATGTCAGGCTGGCGGTGCCTGCCAGCAGCCCCATACCACTCACTGGTAGCAGGCCAGAGAAGTGAGCGGGGCACTTGAGTAGAAGAGGACAGGTGAAGCAGTCCTTCTAGCCACACACAGCTCTGCTTTTTATTCCTCTCCTCAAGGCCAAATTCTCTATATTCCCGAACGGGGCTCGAAAATAAAAAAGAGAAAGATTGGTTTCAGTGTTTGCTTACAGGTCTATCGGGCTCGCTGTTGGCATCATATTCTCAGGGGTGCATTAATGGAAGAAAGACTTCAAAAGTTCACATAGCTGGGTGCAAAGCATGGGTCTTTTTTTTTTTAGGTGAATGTACAGGTTCCCATAAAAGACCTGCAGCCAGACCTGAGTGGTTTTCTTATTTGCCTTCATAAAGCACTTGGAGATCCTCCAATGAAAAGTCTTGAATCTGAAAGTCTTCCTCTGGCAGGGAGTGTGAGGTTGTTGCTCTGCAGTGCTAGAGTGAGTAGAAACCTCATGTGGATGTAAGGAAGGTAATCATTAGGCACACCTTGGAACCTAGCGGTAGGGACCGTCTGTCCCTCTGTAAGCATCACAGTGAAGCGTACAAATGGGGGAAGGGATTGGAGGGGTCTGTGGGATTACTTGTGTGTGGGGAACAAAGACATGTAGGGCCATGTCTTTACCAAACAGAGGATCAATGCTGCCACAATCGATGTCCTGGAATTTGATTTAGAGGGTCTAGCTAAGACTCACTAAATTGAACTCTGAAGGCGCCCCTCTTTGGCAGCTGGTACTCCAGCTTCTGTGAGGAGTAAGGGAGGCTAATGGGAGTATTTGCTCCCGTCAGCTTCCTGCTGTGGTGACGGAGCAGAAACAAGGTATGTCGATGTCAGCTACGTAATTAATGTTGATTCTACCTTCGCTTTTAGTGTAGATCTGATCTGGCCATAGCGTTTTAAGATGAAGCTCTTGCTGCTACTTCTGCACTTGAAATGAATCACTGTGACAGCACGGTTAGTTGTGTGGAAATGAACGATTATGGGTCAGGGAATGAGGCCACTGGGCCCCATCCAGCTACCATTGAAGTAATGGAGTTTTACTGATGACTTCAATGATTGGCCCCCATGGCTTCTGGTAAGGAATAAGTAGAACATCAGATCCCTGTTTCCACCTTCCACAAGAACAAAGCGCCAGTTTGCATGCAAATAACCTCAGTAATGAACATCAAGAGCTATAAATTATAGAAAGTATGTGATACATAAGCAGGATTCTCTCTAAATGGATGCTCCCGTACCTCTAAATATGCTTGGGTTTGACTCTACTGACTGTATGCAGACTGAGGGTCCGTTGAAATCAAATGGGAGTTTTTTCTGGAACAGTGAACATGCCTTCACGGGAACAGTTAACATGTAAAGTGCTACCTGAGGCAGAGCTGCTAAAGGAAACTACGTAGGAATGTTATGTAAGCTCTTAAAATTCCATCTTTTTGGAGCAGGATATTTTAAGAACTGATCTAATTTTTCATTTTGGGCCTAATCCAAAGTACATTTAAGTCACAGGGGAAATTTCCATTCAATGGGCTCTTTTTTAATTGTTTTTGCTGTGCGCTTTTTTGTTGTTGTCTTATTTAGTTTTAGAATGGTTAAAAAGAGCACTACAAAGGGAAAATGGAAACCATAGCTGCAAAGACTTAATGGATGCTGTCTGCTATTGCGCTGTACCACTCTGTTGTTCTGCTCAGTGAAAGCAACACACTGTAGATACAATACAAAAGAACCGCTCCTCCTACCCCGGCAATGCTATTGGCCTTTTTATCAAACTTGTTTGGGCAAAAAGGCTTTTATAAATGTTTACATTTAATTTTCTTGTATAAATGAAGCTGGCCTACATTGCTGGCATGCGCCCATCTCGAACTTATATTTGACTTTATGAATAGTTTATAGATTTCACACTATGAATTTTGCATAAAATAGTTGCAGAAGAAATATGGCTGGACTGCATTTGCTTTTTCACGAGAGGGAGGTTGAGAACCTAATATTTAATTGATAAATAGTCCTAGGTAGTTCAATGTATTTGATTTCTGAATTATACAGTATAAAAACAAGAGGCTTTAACATTTACCTTAAAAACACCTTTAGGAAAGGAATTTCAGGACCATTACTCTTATTAGAAGTAAACTTCAAACAAATGAGCCAATGAAAAACACTATCTTGGGACTAAATATTTTTCTTATAATTCACCTTCACTAATTTCTATACAAGATTGTGTAACCTCTTGCCATCTGTTTATATGCCTGGAAATAATTTCTCCTGGTGATTAATCATTTTTCCTTTGGAGGAAAACATTTCTCTTAATATGTTATTTACTTGCTCACATCACATAAAGTCATTAATGTGTACAACACTTTCAATTCCTGGACTTTGTCGATTATATTTAGGAGTACTAACCCAGAAACATCATTCGTTTTTGGAGAGAGAATTGTTTCTGACTTGATCTATTTAGAGTTAGAAAGAGCCCTACAGGGTTGTGGCAAAGCACTTGAGATAAGTGTTTTTCCCCCTCTATATTACTTATTTATTAAAGCTGGTGGAGCATAACTAAAAGGAAGAAAAAAGACCAAAGAAATATAGAATACAATGGCCTTCAGATTTTAATGGGAGATATGGCTGGAAGCTATTTTTAAATTATTAAATAAATCAATTTTATTCTTGCAGCCACCCTCCAAGATGTATTTGTAAGCCGCCTTATATTTATCTTTGGTGCAATTCAAAACCACTAACAGAGAAACATGGTTTATTCTGGCCACAATTCTTCAATTATTCTAATTAAACATGAAATTATGGATGCAGCATTCTTATATTTTTCATCTAGATCTATCAGGCTTTGGCTCACAGATCCAAATACATGTAATAAGATTAGGTCAGTTGTCAGACTGAAGTAGATAGAGGTAGCTTTGTACCGCTTCCAAATGCAAGATCTGTTGGTTATAGGCAAGTTCTAAGGTAATGTCTTCACACACCGCCTTACATTTCAGCTTTTATAATCATATGCAGTGTGTTAAACAGCATATTTGTGACACAGGCTTGGTGTGTAAAAACCTCATCCTTCAAAAAACCAGAGTTTTAAAAAGATTTGACTCATCATTTAAGCAATGCATCTCTTTCTTTCTTTTTCTGTATGCACACATGCACTCACACAAGATTCATTTTCTCAAGTTTTCCCATTAGTAATGCAGTCCTAGAATATTGGAACAAAAAATGTTAAAAAGTGATTAATCCCCCTAACGAAAACACACTTAAAAAAACCAAGTAAATAATAAACAGCAGCTTGTAACCAAATCCTTTGGTGCTCTAAAATGTAAGAGGAAGGCAGTAAAGTATTTATTTTCCAAAGAATGACTTTACAATCTCTAGCAATTAAAAATTGATGAAGTAGACATCTATTTTTCTATAATTTTCAATAGAATACAAATTGGGCCTGTATTCAGTGCATTGAAGCATAAAAATAAATTGGGAACAATTTTCACTGCTCTCTTTATGGAGGAGAGAGGGACCAAACTCTGACAGGGATGAACACTTTAAAGCCATAGAGCAGAGCTGGTTTTCTTGTGACAATTACCTTATCTGGAATCTGTGTTGGAGTATCGTCTGGAAGAAATATACAAAGATGTAGCAATTAGAACTTCACGATGCAAGCATATAGGCCCAGGGTTATAATTGTAAACCCAGGTGGTCAAAGGCACTCTGCCTATGTTTACATAGGCTCTCTCAATATTATGCTGTCTGAGAGAATATCATTGTGTAATGGAGCAAAACAGGACTTAAAAGAAATGAGTACCTCCCTAGAAAAATAGCCACACACTGAAGAGTGTTCTTGCAGATGACTTTTGCTCATTGTTTTTGCCAAGATGTGTCATTTTTATTAATACACATCAGACTCATAAATAATACACAACTGGAGCAAGAAATAAAACATTCCCAGGCTCAATTAAGCAGCTTATTATATCAACGCTAGAACGATTGCCAAGTGCATAATGGCTGTTGCATTTTACTACCACAATCACTTTATGAGCCTTGCTCATTACTCTGGGCGACTGCATAGCTGTAGGTACCATACCAAGCAAGGGGTGGAGTATTAGTAGCTGCATTCCCTCCCTCCTCCCACCAAGATGTCCACAGGAGACATTGCACTGCAGAGATACATTTCCCTGCTTCATACTTGCTCCTGGGGGCAGTAATTTAGTGTTAACCGTCAGCAGCAGAAAATGATAGCATGCTCTGCTCCATCTCAGCAGTGCTGATCAAGGTGCTTGGGACCAGAACGGAGTCTCTTTCTATCCCCCACCCCTCCTTTTCTACTCCCTGCTCACCTGCTTTGGGGGCAAATGGAGTGTGCAGTACCCACTTATGTCTATGGAATCAGCCCTGAAGCCTAGGTAATCCGGGGGCGAGAGCGGGGGAGAGGAATCTTATTTTCCTTAATGGCCCCTGCATGGGTATTTAATCTAAGTCACAATCTAGCTCTTGGTAAAGATCTAGAGTGGTGAGGTATGGAAAGAGCTATATTGAACCAAATGCTACTCTATTCATAGCTCATCCCTCTTCTAACTTCTTCTGAATAATACTTTCGGTTACTGAGTTGGCAGTGGGTGGTAAGGAGACTACTATAGACCAGAGGTGTTGCCTGAGTTAGGAGTTTAGAAATATTAATTTGGATCGTATGGGTAATAGGCTCCCCAGTTAATCTGATCACATGGTAATAAGGTTCTTGTCCCAAAATCAGGCTACACAGAATTTGCAAAGGACCTCCGGGGGCATGACAGGATGCTCACACTGACACAAATACAATTTAAAACTTTATTAAGATATATGGGATAGTAATCAAATAACAATCAAATGGTACAAAGGGTTTCAAATACAGTATTGCTTTAAAGATACTTATGGTATTATTTCTGTACAGTTTTGTTAATATACTCACACCTTTTCTTAATAACCAGGTGATAAAAGACAAAGGACCAGCTTTGTCTCTGGTATGCCAAGACAGTTCAAGTCCAAGTTCCTCAATTCATGAGTGCAAGGTTCAGCTCTTGAAGAAGCTAAAGCAAAGAGCTATTAAAGCTAACCTAGTTTACTTAACTGTCTCACTTAAACTTAAAATAAACAGACCTATGAGACAAAAGAAATGAAGTTTAGAGACTTGGAAATTAGTGTAGAAAAAAAGCTCACCTTGCTGCACTGTGGGGTGGATGCTGGTCCCAATTCTGGATAAAGTGATGCAGGTTGAGTGCAAGCCTTACTACCAAGCCTGATTCTAGAATCCATGAACGATAGAAATGGACCCAGGATATCATTCCAGTAACAATGGCTGCTCAGTAGAGAACATAGCCAGCCTCAGACTCCATCAAAGCTCCTGATTATAGCCAGTCTCTGGAAGCCAAGACCTTGACAAGTTTGATGTTGGCAGCAAGAAAACCATTCAAAATTGACCTAATTAGCCTCATTAACATGGGTCCTAAAATTGACCTTTTGCTGTTATATGTAACTTGTTTTCTGTTATTTCCACTCCAACTCATCTGATGAAGTGGTTTTTACCCATGAAAGCTCGTGAGATCTTAGATGTTTTTGTTATTCTCTCAGGTACCACTGGACTCCTCATTTGCTTTTAAAGTTGCAAATTAACATGGCTACCTCTCTGAGACTTCATAACTGGTTACTGGAATGTAAGAAATGTAAGAGAAAGAAAGAGCCACTACACAAACTGTACCAGCACCTCATCCATATACATTTAATACAAATAAAGGTCCATATAAATGGATAAGTTTGTGTTCCTGTCTGTGGCACTAAATTTAAAATGGCCAAGCTACCGCATTATATTATGTATGGAAATGTTAAAACAGAAAATGGGCCAATAAAAAGCAAGAATGGAAAAATGTTTACAATAGTCTCAGCCACACATCGGTACCAGATTTTGATGAAATATCCAAGCCCAATCAGCTTGACTTTAACATTGGTTCAATAGAAATCGTCTTATTATCAAAGTTATTGATTTTCAGAAGGCATTTGAGAGCCTCCACAGACATATATCACAGAATGTTCTTCAGCCCTATGGAATCCCAGCCAAAGTCATCAATGTTATTAACACCAAGTAGAGAAGTATAAAATGTTCTGTAAGGGCATGTCTATACTTACTGGAAGATTGATGCTCTGGAGGTTTATTTTCTAGCATTTGATTTAGTGGGTCTAGTACAGACCTGTATATCAAACCCTGAGAGCAGCTCCTGCTGGAATCTGGTACTCCTTCTTTTGTGAGGAGTAAGGGAAGCCGATGGGAGCATTTGCTCTTGTCATCCTCCTGCAGTGTGGATGCTACCATGGCATGGTTTAAGGTAAGCTGACTCCAGTTACGCATTTTGCATAGCTGGAGTTGAGTACCTTAAGCTGACTTTCCTGACAATGTAGATATTAATATGAAATAGGGCTACATTTTACCTGTGTATTTTCAGCACAAACACTGGAATAGTATGGAGAAATGGAAAATGTCTCAAAGACCTAGACTTTGCAGATGATATTGTACTACTGTGCAACACCCTTGAATAATCACAGACAACTTGGCAAAAACAGAAGGCAAGCAGAGCTCAAAACACTTTATACAAAACCAAATATCTTTGAAACTCAGACATCAAACATATTAGAAGGCAATAATATTGCACAAGTATAACAGTTCACCAACTTCGAAGCACCACATTGGCCACTGACGATTGCAAGAATGAAGTGACATCTAGGGAAGGAAAGGCATTCACAGCATTACTAAACTCAGCAACATATGGAAATCAATAATACAAATTATCAGAACAAAAGAAGAAATTTCAATTCAACTTCAGAGCTAATATACAGCTTAAGGATGTTAAATACCGGTTAATTTAGGGGCTCTTATAAATTTCAAAGGAAAAATGCAGAACTCTGCATGCAGCCCAGGGTCAGTGGGAAGTCCCACTGACTCCAGGCTCCATGCACGTACTTCTGCCTTGAAATGTTCCAAGGGCTCTTGTGCATTTCAAAGCAGAAGCGCCCGCATGGAGCCTGGGGTCAGTAGGGGACTCAGAGTTCCCTGTGAACCCCGGGCTGCATGCGGCGCTGCTGCTTTGAAATGCCATGGGCTGGGGTCAGCTCGAGACTCCCCAGCTGACCTGAGGTTCCGAGTGGCATTTCCGCAGAACCCAAAATCAGCTGGGGACTCCCCCGCTGACCCTGGGCTCTGCGCACCTTGAAAAGCCATGCACAGAGTTCAGGATCAGAGGGGAAGTCCCCAGCTCATCCCAGGTTCCATGGAAATGCCGTGTGGAGTCTGGGGTCAGCTCAGGACTCCCCAGAAGAACCTGGGCTCTGCACAGCATTTCCAAGGAACTCAGAATCAGCTGGGTTCTGCTCAGCATTTCAAAGAAGCAGCGCCGCATGGAGCCCAGGATCAGCTGGGGAGTCCCCAACTGACCCTGAGCTCCACACGGTGCTGCTGCTTTGAAACACCAAGGTGGTATTTCAAAGGGGTAGTGCTGCACAACTGATCCCGGACTCTGTGCTGCGCTGCCTCTTTGAAACGTCGCTTTGGTGTTTCAAAGCGGCAGCGCCGCATGGAGCCTGCTGCTTTGAAGTACTCCCTCTTCCCCCCTTTGCTGCCTCTTTCTGATAGAGGCAGCAAGGGGGGAGGAAATCGACTAGTCAACTCGACTATCCAATAAACATGTGCTTATCGGATAGTCAACTAGTCGGCTAGTCCTTAACATCCTACAGCTGTGAAAGCGAGAGATCTACTATAATATTAAACAGAAAACTAGACACCTTTGAAAATAAGTGCCTTTGGAAGATTCTAGCCATTGCTTGGAAAGACTTCATCACCAACTAAGAGATCTAAGAAATTACCAACAAACTGGTTATTTTCACCAGAATCACCAGAAGCACTGGACATATTTGGAACAGATACTCCAGATGTCAACACATAGACTCCCACATGAAGCTATCAGCAGAAAACCACATAGTGTGAGGAAACAAAATCCAACTCATCTGATGAAGTGGGTTTTACCCACAAAAGCTCATGATCCTATATATTTTTGTTAGGCTCCAAGTTGCCACAAGACTACCATTGTTTTTAAAGTTACAGACTAATACAGCTGCTCCACTGAGACTTCCTAGCATAACAGACAATCTCAGCATCACAGAGCTGATAGAAGCAGCAGCAAATGACAGAAAGGAATGGAAATGACTAGTTTCCATCCTCTGCTCTGATACTGGTATAGGAAGAATGTAATTAAAGAAAGGCTAAATTGAAAAGGTTTTACAGATGGCCACTATATATGCGTTTTATGCATTTTGGCTGAGATTTTTCACGGCCATATAGGCAATTAGGCCATGAAATTTTCATTAATTTTAAAGCCACCAGAAGAGGTTTTAAAAATCTCAGCTTTTACATGCTATCCAAGAAGAAGGAAAGGGTGATTTTACACTGAGAAACATCTAGGGGCACATCTAGACTATATGGCTCCGTCGACGGAGACATGTAGATTTGTTTACTCAGCAAAGGGAAATGAAGTGGCGATTTAAATAATCACCGCTTCATTTAAATTAAAATGGCTGCTGCGCTGTGCTGATCAGCTGTTTGGCGGCACAGCGCTGTAGTCTGGATGCTCCGTGGTCGACATCAAAGGCATTTGTCGACCTCCCTGGTAAACCTCATCCCACGAGGCATAACAGGGAGGTTGAATAATGCCTTTGATGTCAACCGCGGAGCATCCAGACTACAGCGCTGTGCCGCCAAACAGCTGATCGGCACAGCGCAGCAACCATTTTAATTTAAATGAAGCGGCGATTATTTAAATCGCCGCTTCATTTCCCTTTGCCTGCAACCCTAATCTACATGGCTCCGTTGACGGAGCCATGTAGTCTAGATGTGCCCTTAGTAAAGTACTATTAACAGATTATAATAATTTCCATAATTATCACACAGAAAAAATAACCTCTTATTAGAGGTAGTGTGTATGAATTTCTCTTCTTATTGACTTTAACATGAAAATCAAGGCAGTTGAAAGTTACAATTGACTGAATGGTAAACATTACATTTGGATTAAGATTCTTGAATGCTTGTCTTCCCTTCTGTTTCCCTCCTAGGCTCATGAGGTTGGTTGGGTTGTCTTTAGTCTTCAGAACAGACTTTCATTTAGATTGGAGAGGAAGGAAGGCTTCTGAGATTCAAGGACCTCATCAAGATAATTTCTTCCCTCAGGATGACCTTCATTGTCCTTTTGTATCTCTCTTCAAGTTTTGGTGAAAGGTCCTTCTATTCAGATCAATTCAGAATTGATCATTTTTGTCCTCTCTTTTCACTATTCTTGGCTAACATTCATTTTCCTTTGCTCTTCTTTTGGTGGAGTAGAGCTGGCCAAGTCATTTGTAATGAATAATTTATTCAATGGAATTGCATATTTTTTATCCTCACATAGATTGGAATTTTTATGAATTGCTTTTAATTATTAGATGAAAGTGCAGTGAGACTACATTTTAGTCTTTGGGTCACTCATAAACTGTCTTTAGCAGTATCACTTCAGGTATTTGATGTAAATAATATGCTATTTGAGTTGCTTTGATTTGACATAGAAATCCTGACTCCATTGAAATAAATAACAATTCACTCAGTTCTGTGGCAAAGCAGTGTCTTGGAAAAATTTTTAATTTAATAATTAGTGTATTTATCCTCTGTGAGGCACCTAAATACATGATGCTGAGCTCTTAAAAAAGACATTAAAATAAAATAAGTGTATAAATATATATGGACTATATGGAAGATTATAACGTGTGATATCTATCTATCTATCTCTCTGTAAGTTAACAAATTTGTTTTTAAATTAGCTATTTCATACAGTATTTTGTCATAATTGATAAAATAATCTATCTTTCTCTCTAGGAATTTATTCAACGCTCAGCACTGCCATATTTGAGTGCCTCGTGCCACTTGCATTTATAGAGCAAAAAGTGCATTTTATCCCCATTCTACATATGAGTAAATTGAGGCACAGCAAGGTCAAGTAACTAACTCAGGGTCAGCAGCAGGTCAGCTGAAGAGTTGGCAGTAGAATTCAGGTCTGTTGACTCCTAGCCCCATGCTTTTGCCATTACACCAGAAGGGCTTTCTGCATGAGGGGTGGTACATGTAAAGCAACGGTTACTAACATGTATATTTTGATTACACCTATAGGCCTCAAACAGCTGTGAACTGTACTGCTATATAGTAAGTAACAGTTATAAGATTTGGAAGAGAGAAGCAGTGCAGATACAGCTGATCTTGAGAGAAGGCTTACTGAGAACGTACTGAATAGTATTATAAGTAAAGAAGTGCGTAGACCCATGGTCACCAACCTGTAGGTTGGGGTCTACTGGTAGATCTTGGAACCTTTGATCCTGAGAAGTTTGGCCAAGAAGCTATCAAGTGCTGACACTTCATCTGCCCCTCTCAGCACTACCGTACTGCTTCTGCCCTCTGCCTTGGAGGAGCCCCTCACCCCTGGGAGCCTCCTGCTTGCTGTGCAGGGCACAGGAAGAAGAGGAAGAGGGGGCACTGATGTCAGGGTGCCCCTCTCTCCACCCTGTACCCCATATCCATGGAGCAGAGTGGGGCAGGGATGGAGAGAGTTTGCTGGCTGCTTTTGGGAGTGGAGCAGGGTAAGGGTATAAGTGAGCCTGCTTTAGCCCCCTGCACCACCACCCAGAAGCCACCTGTGGTAAGCAGTGCCCAGCTGGAGCCTGCATTCCGATCCCCGGCCCCAGGCCTGAACTCCTCCTGCATCTCAAACTCCTGACCCTAGCCTGATAAAAGTGAGTGAGAATGGAGGAGGGAGGATGGAGTGAGCAGGGGCAAGCCCTCGGAGAAGTGGTGGGAAGGAGGCGGGGCAAGAGTGTTTGGGTTTCAGCTAGATCCTGGATTGCACTTAAATTCAAAAAGTGATCTAATGCTTACAAAGGTTGGAGACCACTGGCCTAGACCAAACTGTATATCCAAACAGTCTCTTTCTATGGGAGAGTTTGGACTGGAATTGAAATGTGAATTGTGTGGCTCCAGTTTGTCTGTGACTTGCAGAAGAACGTGGCTCTTGATTAAAAGTAAGCTTATTCCTAGAATACCTAATGGTGAAGTTTGTGAATCAGGCTCCTCCCTGTTGCATATGTGTGTATTTCAGTGGGTTAGGCTTTTGCCTACATTTCCAAAGCACTTAATGTTTGATAAAATCCCATCAGAACTTGTTGTCATTAATACACAACTCAAGAAAGAATTATGGCAACAGTGCTGGAATTTAAATGAAGCAATAAGCTATGCACTTGTGGTTTCCCATATTACCCATCATCTAAAGTAGGGTAGAACTAAAGTAAACAAACTTCCTTGAAATGATTATGAATGTGTGCTAGACTAGTGCTGCTGGGGGAACCCATGTGAAGCAATTGAATTTGGAATTTTGTAAAAAACCTGAGGCATTTTCCATGTAGAATTACATCTTCATTTAGGGTCTTTTTTTAAAGTTACTTATTCTGTAAATTTAATAAAGTGCCTTTACTGAGCTATTATGACAGTTTCTTCATTAGGTATTGCACTGCATCATATCCTATAGAGGAACCAGACACTCTGATGCAGTCCTGGAGAACCAAAAATGTAAATAGTGGCATTATTCCCAAGGGAAGGGCTTTGTTAATTGTGGAGCACTGCATCAGAAATCCTGGAAATTGTATGTCCTTATTGTTTAGTTAGAGAAGGGTGCTTACTGTGGGATTTAAACCATATGTCATTTGAATTCCAAAATTAGTCTTTTCAGTCAGCTGTGCTCTATCGTCTGCTATTGATCATGGATAATATGCTTTGCAAATTAGGGGTGGTTACAGTGCTTTTGTCCATAATAGATGTTGTCATTCATTTACAACAGCCTGAATGTAAAGAACATTTTAAATAGGGGTTAGGGCCTCTATAGTCATCATTAATGAATTTTATAATGCTTTCTGGATTCCATAATCGTGTGAAGATCAGTAGTTATTATAGTATAATATAAATAAACAGAGAAGCCATTAGAAATGGAACGAGTGCGCTGAAACATTTTACTTCTCTCCTTCTGCAACAGCACATTAGCTGTTACCAGTGCAAAATTGACTAATCGTGTGTACAGAATATAGTCTGAATGAGAGGGTGATTAGTGAAAGTGAGGCTATTGCTGAAAGAAGACCTTTTGTAAGTGAAATGAATTTGAACAAATTTAGCTGCAATAAGAAAATCCCATTTCTATAATGCCATGTTGCTTAGGAATATTTATATTGCAGGCAGTCACAGAATACTGAAATCACCAAGGGAGAAATGGTACTAGCTTTGTTATTATTGTTATTTATCATTTATATTGTGGTAGCACCTGGAGATCTCAACACATTGTGTTAGGCACAGTAGAACATATAATAAATGTCAGTCCCTGCTCCAAAAGTTTACAATCTAAACCACAAGACATACTAATTGGAAGTATACAAAAATGTGAAGGTACGGGGAGAGAGACAATGGAATACAAGAATAATAGGGGGCTAGACCCTCATTTGTGTAAAGCTCCACTCATCCAGGATGCTTTAACATGGCTTGGCTGGGCACACAGCTCAGAGCCAATTCATGGTCGTGATTGCCACAATCGTACCTTTAATGCATTTTTTAATTGCTGAATTATGTGCATTGTTTCTTGGAAAATAGATGTATGTTATACTCCTGAGTCTTTCAGCAGAAATCTCCAGAACTAGGGTGTGAGATTTCCACTAGTCAACCTGTGGAACTCCTTTCCAGAGGAGGCTGTGAAGGCTAGGCCTATAACAGAGTTTAAAGAGAAGCTAGATAATTTCATGGAAGTTATGTCCATAAAAGGCTATTAGCCAGGGGATAGAAATGGTGTCCCTGGCCTCTGTTTGTCAGATGCTGGAGAAGGATGGCAGGAGACAAATCGCTTGATCATTGTCTTCGGTCCACTCTCTCTGGGGCACCTTGTGTTGGCCACTGTTGGCAGACAGGCTACTGGGCTAGATGGACTTTTGGTCTGACCCAGTACGGCAGTTCTTATGTGCTTATGTTCTTATGTGAGGCAGGCAAACCGGGTGCCAATTGCTGCCACGGTCCTCGTGTCTCACTTGTATACTGACAAATACATAGTTGCAATATGGACAGACAGAATGTCTGGCTCACCTGTGTGCCGATGTTGTTCCAACTGGTGTAGGATTTATAAGAATGTGCTTATTGCTTAGACTTCATGGAATGCTTGTAAATTGCTGCTTGCATTAATCTCACTTATACCATCTGTATCCCATAGTGAAAGGCAATAGCTGAGCATTTGCATTGTACACCAAGAGTCTACAGAACTGGAATTCATCTACAGTTTTGACACCATTACCCTGGGCTTGAACAAAGACATTAACTGGCACAATTAATATGCTCCAGCCTCATGTGGGGATGGTGGGGCAGGGATGGTGGGGGGAGGAGGGCCTGGAACACCAGCGTTGGCTCCCCACTGGTGCAGGGGAAGCCCTGAGCCTTGGGGGCCAGATCCAGGCAAGCTGGGGGCTGCATCTAGCCCCTGGGCCTTAGGTTCCCCATCCTGACTTAGAGGATTAGGCAGCAGGTAAGCAGAGGTTCTGAGGATCTCAGGAATTACTCAGTGTTGGAATTAAGTATCTAAAGTGGCAATTAGGCAACTATGTCCTTTTGTGTATCTGGACTTAAGAGCGTTTAACTCCCACTGTCTTCAATAGGAGATGAACATGTCCACTCCCTCAGCACCCTGCAGGATTGAGTCCAGACAGTGTTTTCTCCACTGTCCCCTCTTCTACTGAAGGTGATAATGTTTAATTTAAAAGGGGGCTGCCTAGTGTTCACGGACTCAGATTTGACTTGCATCCCAACAACCCCACCTTGGTGGGGAATGTCATCTAGAACGTTCTGCTGTGCTGCAGGGGAAGAAGTCACTGACTCACCACACGATCTTACCAACACCAACTATTCAATGACTCTATTAAGAAAAGACCGGTTCATCAGAAAGAAAATACCCAACCCAATGGCTTCTCTTTGTATCCGGCCCAGTGACAAGTTGACCGCTGTTATGTTTTCCTTACACAACAGGCAAACCATTTGCTCTGCTATCCAGCTGACCTCAATTTCAGGTGGACAACATTATCACAGGCAGAGTGAATTTCCAACTGCTGGGTGAGGGAGAACTCATTTTGCATCTGAAATTAAACACAATTCAGCAGGGCTGTGTCTAGACTGGCAAGTTTTTCCGCAAAAGCAATTGCTTTTGCGAAAAAACTTGCCAGCTGTCTACACTGGCCGCTTGAATTTCCGCAACAACACTGACGTCCTACTGTCTGAAATCAGTGCTTCTTGCGGAAATACTATGCTGCTCCCTTTCAGGCAAAAGTCCTTTTGCGCAAAGCTTTTGTGGAAAAGGGCCAGTATAGACAGCTCAGTTTTGTTTTGTGCAAAAAAGCCCTGATAGCAAAAATGGCGATCGGGGCTTTTTTGCGGAAAAGTGCGTCTAGATTGGCACGGACGCTTTTCCGCAAAAAGTGCTTTTGCGGAAAAGCGTCTGTGCCAATCTAGACGCTTTTTTTCCGCAAATGCTTTTAATGGAAAGACTTTTCCGTTAAAAGCATTTGCGGAAAATCATGCCAGTCTAGACGTAGCCCAGTTGTCTCCCATGAGCCCTGCAGAAGGCCGGGCGATCCTCCATATCAAAAGCTGTATGACACAGTGTGACAAAGTGGGGATTTTATTCACCTTGTTATGATGCACGTGAGTTCTACTGTTCAACAGTAACCCCATCTGTGTGCCTCAGTTTCTTGAGACACTACACCAATAACTAGATGGTGATGGGAATTTCAGGTATGAATCTCACTGAGGGAGGCGAGCCCAGCCCTGGCATGCACACAGTGGCTGAACGGGGAAGGGGGCTGGCCAGGTGATACCTTTTGCCTAGGAAGCAGACCAAGGCTGGAGGAGAGGCTTGGGACCAGGCTACTAGGCATGGGGTATAGAGAGCCTCTTCCCATCTCTGAGCCCTGAGCCCTCTTCCCGAAGATGGATTGTGCTGTCTGCTTCTGGTTATTGTGCTGACAAGTCTTTTCAGTGCTGTGTCCCAGTTAACTAACAAACTTTCTGTTCTATCTGCTGGCTGAGAGTCTCCTCTCACTGTGGATGGAGGTGCAGGGACCTGTGACTGCCCACACCTGGGTGAGAAACATAGAAGCTAGGCCCACACTAGGCTCTATTTTTCTTTAAATTTCTCATTGGCGATACCTTCAGTAGACCCCTACATTTATAGCAATGCCAGGAGAGACAGTGTGGAACAGTTGCTTATGTTTTAACCACTGTTTCACCCAACCTTGATCAGAACCCACCATCCCCAGGTGAATGCCCTACACCGCAGGCCACGCCAGAACCCACCCCACCACTTACCTTCAGTGCGTCCCTTATCCTGCCTTCTACCGGGGCTGCCTGGGTGTTGGACACCACAGTAGTGGTGTGAGTGCCATGTCTTCTCTAGAGCTCCCACTGTTGCTTCATGCAGTGGAACGGCAGGAGTGGTACAATCATGGGAAATTTGAGATAGTCTAGGCCACAGTGACACAAGGGGAGATTTTCAAAGACACCTACTCCCCATGGAATGTGGGATTTGTGTACTTAATTTTTGAAGAACTGCCCCAGCTGCCTTTCACTTCCATGACTAGAGTGATGGGCTCACACAAAAGCAGATAAATGGAAAGAGGCTATTTCACTTCATCTCCATTAGAACTATCTGAAAAGCTAGATGGAGAGGAGCCCATATAGAGATGGGAGGAGCTTTCTGTGGTGGTGTCTCTCTCTCATTTCCACTCCAAATGCAACACCTTTGCTTCCGTCTGCATGGCATGGCAGGGGAGAACATTTAGCTTAAACTTCAGTGAGCCCAGATTGCACTTTCCTGCATTTCCTCACATTACACAGTGTGTAGCTGATGGCAAGGCAGGGCAGAAATTAGGCACATTTATGGCACCCTGTTAACGGCACATTCACAGCACATTATGCTATTTTTAGGCTGTTAGCAGATCTCAGCAGTATGGAGACCATGGGAGTGGATGTCCTTCAGATAACTATTAAAATAATCATGGAGTTGAACCTCGTGGTCCTTACACTGAGCAGAGGTCTCAATGGCTTCAGTGGTCTGTGTTCTCAAAGCTTCAGGGTTTTTTTTTAACTGAATGAAGATTTGCAGAATTGGCCCCCCAAATGTTCATTTTCCCTGACATTCAAACCCTGGATTCTCCTTCTGTATAAACAGGAGTAATATCAGTGTAGTCAATGAATTATCAGTGTAAAAGTGTGCAAGAAGAAATTTAGGCCCAAAGCTTCCTTGTTAGTTTCTTGCTTCTGATACTTTTGATGACTAAGCATCGATCCATCAATTTTTGTATAACTGTTGTGGCTTCTTCCACCTATCTTCCTCCTATCTTATTGCCCCCTTCATTATGCCATGTGTCATTTGGACTAAAAGGCTCTTTGGGGGACAGGGACTGTATAATTTATCTGTCTCTGTCATGATGTTGTCCTTCATCAAATTGCACTGCTGACTTCAAAAGTCCTATTCCCTTTAATAAAATTTACTCAGAGGAAGTAAGGTTTGCAGCATCAGGCTCCTATTTTGAACCCACTTTGGGTTGATAGATTATAGTAGGACTCACAAGTATCAAATGCTGTGTTACGAATCACTGTTACATCTCATGCCTAGTTTCTGTTTTATAATATTTTCTAGCTGTTCCTTTAATTGTTTGTAAATATGGGTTTTAAACGTTTAGGGGCATGGGGTCTGCTTAGGGCTAGTCTTCACTACCAAATAGAGTCATAGTGTGAGTTCAGTTTCCCTGGGAATGGCGCAAGGATAATCAGTACTTTATGAATATTTACTGAAGTGTAAACAGGCGCATTGCTCACACGGCATTCTGAATTCTAATTTGGCCACAAATGCAAATTGGTGCTATTTGAAATAGAGAGCAGTACTCCAAAGATAATGTCTAATTGAAAGATGTTTGTACACCGTGCCTGGTAGTTAGTAAACAGAGTCACAAATTCAAAAGTTCCTCTGCAGAGATCTTGAGAAATTGGATAGCCCTTTAATTTTTCGAGTGTGCAGAAGCAACCTGTTACATGAGAGAGGCTCTGGCTACTGCATCACTGGGTGGGTTAGTTTTCAGATTACATCATGCTCTTTTATAATGAAACCTTCTTAAAACCTTCAGGCAAGGACTTTAAAAGTGTTTCTTGTACTTCAGCCACAGAAATGCAGTAGCAGGATCGATAGATCTAGTGGCTAGATCCAGGGCTGGAAAGATACTTTGGGAAACACCTTCATCTTTCTTTTAAACTGGCAGATGGTTTCAGTCGGCTGTACCGCCTGCTGTTGTTTTCAATGAAGGAGTGCTACCTTTCTGGATTCATGAAAGCCTCTCAATCAAAGCTAAAATGGCAGGCTGGTGTGGTGAATCAATAAAATCTCTACTTTCAGCTGGAGTGGCGGATAGTAATTCTTCTCGTGTCACTGCCTGGTTAAACAGTCATACTCCTGCTAAAAGCCCTATCACACATAATAGATTCATGTGGTGTTGGTCTATTGTACTGCATTTACCCAGAAAAAGGGAGAGAGGTTACTGTTTCACACTAAAACAAACCAGACACTGATGCATTGTGTATCAAAATGTATTCACCCATTTCGATCTGCCTCATTAGAGCAGAGGGGACTTCTTTTCTTTCCTCTTGTGGAGCAATGCTCAGACATCTGACATGTCCATTGCACGTCCTAGTTTAAGGCTGATTCAAACATCAAATCCAAAATGATTTTAGATGCTGGTTTCCCATTGCAAAAGTTATGCACATGCTTTCTTTTTATTAAGCTATATAATGATGCACAAACTAACTGCACTAAGATTTTTCCCAGGGGGCTTTACAAAGTGTCAGAATGGTGCAGGCTGTTTAAATGCAATAGTGGAAAATTAACCCGATACAAGTGATTTCAGGCCTACACATGTCATGTTTTAGTTATAAATGTACAGTGAGCAAAGGCGTGGCGTTCGAAATGGATTTGAAATGTCCTGTGTGTTGACTAGTAAGGCCCAGAGCCAGTATGTGGTGTGGCCACTCTGTGCCACACTGCTGAAGGATTCATCTGGTTTGTTATTCTGCAGGTAAATCACCGCAGCATAGGTGGGAGTGCCTCCTATACTACTACCTCTGATTGGGTGCTGAGTTTGCATCAGGGAACTGACTTACTGCATAGCCTAGGAATGTGCGATATGTGAGAGAAATGCAGCTTGAACCCTGTTTGCAGATCCCTCCTTGTTTGAGCTTCATGATGCCTTTCTCAGCCACAGATATGAGCGGGGCCAGTATCTTCAGAAGGTGCATTCTAAAGACATAGGACCAGATGCTGTTTCCAAGGAGGCCAAAACATCCACTGAAAGTTCAGCAAGGAGAGTTTCATCTCCCAAATCCTGCTCACCTTACTCATGCAAGATGGCCAGGCACTTCAACGGAAGTTTAGCTGGCGTACGGCAAGCGGGATTTTGCTTTAATTGTTCAAGATGACCCCTAATTAAACATGTAGGCTTGGCCTCTCTCACACACATGAGTACAGACTACAAAGTGGGAGCCAAGCGAAATCCTGGGGTCTCTTTCTAACTCAAGGAGGAGGTGCAGGCTCTTTATATGCAATGAGGCCCATAAACCACATTATCTCCCCACCTAGACAAATCAAGAAAGGCGTAAACTATTTCCCATTCGTCCTAACAGCAGCCACTATATCCTTAGACCACAGTGAAGCGCTACTATGGAAATGTCTCTTCCACTTATTTCCTTTTGAATATCCACTGCACTTGCTCATATTATACCATCTGAAATATGCCTCTGTGTTGTTAGGTCAGAAATGACATGCAAAGAGGGCAGATTGCAGAACTGAGGGTTCCCTGCTCCGCCCATTCCAAGGCACCCTGAAGCAGATGTAGACAAGATTTTAATAGCTAAATGAAGAGAAATGCATGACAACCTCATTAGAAGGAATACAATAGCCTGTCGGAATATCTCCAAGAGGACAATATATCAATGTCTATTTGTTACAGCACCGCTAACTATGGGAGTTTGCCCCTCTTATAATCTTTCATTCATCTTCTATTGGCCTGGTTTCCAATAATACTTCACCACCACATGCATCCAGTCTCCCTTTCAGCTGCTTCACAATTACTGACATAACTCTTTAAGTACAGAGGAATTGGAGCTGGTAAGTGACAGTAATAAAATAGCAGTTAGTGGTCCACCCCACTGCGAGCCCTGCTACGGTACATTAGGAGGTTTTTCTTTCTTATTTTCCTTGGTCCTGAGGACCATTTTGTCTCATCCCCACATCTGCAGGAGGTCAAAGCACAGGGAGCCTGGGGATTTCAAACCATCTGCCACAAAAAAGAGGGAAAGGAAGGACCTAAATGGTGCTCTAAAGGGCTATTGAAAGTTATTTATCACTGTAATGGCAAACCAATCATTATTAATTGCACCCGCCTATTGTCTTTCATGTACTTTGAAAGACCTTATTAAGGACATTATATAGATTTAAACCACTGCAGCTGGAGCTCCCCTCCCCCTTGCCTTTGGAAGTTAAAAAGGTTCCACGTGATCCTCTTTTCTTTCTTTGATATTGAACCCCACGCACCCATACGGCTGAAAAATTCAACATTCCTCTAGCCCATAGTGGTCTGTGAAGGTCACATGCCAGCTAATATAAAACTGGTTCTGGAGCTTGCTATAGCAGCAGTGACTGTTCTGGGAGCTAGTCTGAATGGGCAGAGGCTTCTTCAGATTGTTTTCTACTAAATATTTAAAGAATTGTGTTCCACCTGGCTAGGAAACAGCTGTCCCCACTGAAAGGTGAGAAAATGGTCATAGATTTCTAGCCCTTTCTGT
Source organism: Pelodiscus sinensis (assembly GCF_049634645.1). NCBI lineage: Eukaryota > Metazoa > Chordata > Testudines > Trionychidae > Pelodiscus > Pelodiscus sinensis. Next base: position 283,615,686 of record NC_134711.1, on the reverse strand, counting down.
TCATTATGGCTATATCTAATCTGCAGACTTCTTTCAGAAGAAGCATTTTTTGGAAGAGATCTTCCAAAAAAAACTTCTTCCAAAAGAGAGCATCCATGCACAAAAGTGCATCGAAAAAGCAATCAGCTTTTTTTGAAAGAGAGCGTCCACACTGAATGGACTCTATCTTGCATTTCAGCTGTAATTACTATGGATGGAGTGGCCACCAGGGCACCTGTGCTTTTTCCTTTGTCCTCTTCTTTTGAAAGAACTCCCTCTTCCCCATCCATACTCGCCTTTTTCCGAAAGAGCTCTTTCGGAAAGAGGCTTCTTCCTCGTAGAAAGAGGATTACCAATGCCGGAAAAACCCCTCTGTTCTTATGATTTACTTTCGGAAGAACATGATTGCAGTGTGAACATGACTCAGATTTTGTCAGAAAAATGGCTATTTTTCTGACAAAACTCTGTAGTGTAGACATACCCTATGTCTGTAAATAGCATTTTTGCTGAGCCCGATGTTGCAGCCGGGGGACAATAATGTGTTCTAAGTGAAAAGTGCCATTTGGAGGAAATTATCAAGTCATTTTTATTATTGCTAACTGAAATACCAGTGTTTCAGACAGCCCAGAAGACAGCATTGGGAATAAAAAGAAGTGTTCCCAAGGATTTGTATAGTAAAAACCAGTGTGAAGCCAACCTGAAATGATGATCTGATGAAGTGGGCTCCAGCTCACGAAAGCTTATACCCAAATGCATTTCTTAGAGTTTAAAGTGCCACTGGACTCCTTGTTGACATGATTATAGTGACAGAGTCTAATTCTTCTGCTGTTGAAGTCAATGGCAAAACTCCCTCTGACTTCAGGAGGATCAGGATCCAGCCCTATGAGATGGCAGGCCTACGGTGTTTGTAATAAACTGCGATCATCACAGCCAGTCCTAGCTGTATTGTTACACGTGGCGTGCCCTGCACTGGAAAGGGTACAGAGAAGAGCGACAAGAATGATTAAAGGTCTAGAGAACATGACCTATGAAGCCAGGCTTCATGAACTGGGCTTGTTTAGTTTGGAAAAAAGAAGATTAAGGGGGGACATGATAGCGGTTTTCAAATATCTAAAAGGGTGTCACAAGGAGGAAGGAGAAAATTTGTTCCTTTTGGTTTCTGAGGACAGGACAAGGAGTAATGGGCTTAAAGTGCAGCAAGGGAGGTTTAGATTGGACATTAGGAAAAAATTCCTAACTGTTAGGGTGGTCAAATATTGGAATAAATTGCCAAGGGAGGTGGTGGAATCTCCCTCTCTGGAGATATTTAAGAACAGGTTAGATAGACATCTGTCAGGGATGGTGTAGGTGGAGCTTGGTCCTGCCTTGAGGGCGGGGGGCTGGACTCGATGACCTCTCGAGGTCCCTTCCAGTCCTATTATTCTATGATTCTATGATTCTATGATTCTATGGCTGCCTGGTGGAAGACGAAGCACTGGGCACTGATGCAGCAGGGGAAAATGTTTTCTTTGTTTTAAACATGGGAGGCTATGCAAGGCAGGAATACTGGGGGAAGGAGTATGTGAGAAGAACCTCACTGAGGTCGCTGGAGGAGGGCTGAAGAAACTAAATGTCCCAGTGCAATTCTCAGATTTCCTCTACAACCATGCAGGTCTGACATTGTTGATCACTAGGGAATGTTTTAACCTCAAGTTCCTGTTCAGTTCAGCTGGCTTGCCTGATGATACTGCAATGCACAGCCAGACCACTGCAAACCATGCAGAAACATCTCAGCTTCTTTAACAAAGATTGATGGAACAGGCTGTTCATACGGTCAATGTCTCTAATTTTCGGTAGGGTTTGAAATGGAGCGAATTTTGGTGCTGAGCAACTGGTTTGATGTGCTGTTTTAGCTCTTGGTGAATTTACGTATTAAGAATCATTGATTAAGTGGTGTATTTTAAACAGCTTGTGGACTTGGAGATCATTAAATAGGCCTCTGTCTTCTTTTGTGTGAGATTTCATTCATATATTTTCATTCATATATTTCATCATTTTAACACAAAACATTCATAGTGTGTTTAGTAAATCTTAATTAATCATCACAGCGAGGTAGGAAAGTACTAGCATCTCCATTTGATAGACAGAGAAAGGGAACCAGAGAGTAAGGGTGTGGGAGCAGTGATTTGAGGAGGTGCAGAGCAACCACAGTTGTCACTGAAGCTAAAATGGGTTTGGTGAACCATTGCTAGGTGGGGCACTTAACCCAGCAATTCTCAAAGCTTGCTCAGCTGGGCATTTATTCACGTGTCCCATTAATCAAATGAGAGGCACCAGGCGAGGTGATTATGCTCTTAGAAAACAGCAGTGAATACACAGAAATAAACAATGAGTACAGGAAAGGCAGATGAATAATATTGTGACATAAAACCAAATCTACCTATGCAACTGCTGAAATAGTGTACACCGAGTATGGGATGGGTGGAAATCATAGAATACTAGGACTGGAAGGGACCTCAAGAGGTCGAGTCCAGTCCCCGGCCCTCACGACAGGACCCAGTACTGTCTAGACCATCCCTGACAGACATTTATCTAACCTACTCTTAAATATCTCCAGAGATGGGGATTCCACAACCTCCCTGGGCAATTTATTCCAGTGTTTAACCACCCTGACAGTTAGGAAGTTTTTCCTAATGTCCAGCCTAAACCTCCCTTGCTGCAGTTTAAACCCATTGCTTATTGTTTTGTCCTCAGAGCCCAAGAAGAACATTTTTTCTCCCTCTTCCTTTTAGATACCTGAAAACCGCTATCATGTCCCCTCTCAATCTTCTCTTTTCCAAACTAAACAAGCCCAATTCTTTCAGTCTTCCTTCATAGGTCATGTTCTCTAGACCTTTAGTCATTCTTGTTGCTCTTCTACAGAACTCCTGATGTTCAGAGAATTAGATACACTGGGCAAAGATTTGGCCCCAGCATTGTTGATCACACACACATGCCATGCACAGTTACTTTTGAAGGTGATAAAAGCCGTTAGAATGAAAAGTCTGATAGATAGACAGCCAGTAAATCTGGCCTTTATGTTTGTCTTTCCTTTATTCAGAAAGGAGCCCATCTATTTTAAAATTTTGAATTCACTCAAGTAGCAAATATCATGTGGTCATTCTTCCAAAAAAGGGAAAGAAAAGATCTTAAACATCTTAAAATTTCTGAGATCTGTTCATCTTCTCTCTCTCCCTCTCCTTTTCTCATTCTATCCCCAGCAATTTTTTTCAGATAATCTTCCTGTTTATATAAATGCAGATATCCATTTATAGAACAGAAACTACGCTAGGCAACTAAGTCTTTGTCTGCACTAGCTTTTCTGTTTTGTTGGTCTGGGGTGTGAATGAACACCCTCCTGAGTGACATATGTTTCACAGACAAAAGTGCTGGTGTGGACAGCATTAAGTTGGCCAGAAAGGTACTCCTGCCAACATAGCTAATGCTGCTCATAGAGACTACATCTACACGGCATCATTTTGTCGGCAGAGGAAATGCAAATGAAGCACTCATTAGCATTTCTTGCACTGTCGTTTGCATATTCTCTTCCGATCCTTTTTGCGGAAGAGGTTTTTGTGGAAAAAAACGCAGTGTAAAAGGGGCCATTTTGCGCCAAAAAAACCTTTTGCGCAAGATACTTTATCTCTCAAAAAAGGAAGTATACAGGATCTTATGCAAAAGGGTTTTTTTTGCTCAAAATGGCCCTGTTTAAACTGCATTTTTCCGCAAAAAACCTCCTCCGCAAAAAGAATTGGAAGAGACTATGCAAATGACAGCATGAGAAACGCTAATGAGCACTTCATTTGCATTTCCTCTGCCAACAAAATGATGCAGTGTAGACATAGCCTGAGGGTGGTTTAGTTATGCCGGCAGGAAAGCTTTTTCCTGCTGGCAGAGTGGCTACATGGGAGACCTTACAGTTGCACAGCTTATAGCAGTACAGCTGTGCCACAGTCAGGCCCACAGCCTTAGGTGACTGCCCACAATTACATCCACACTGCAATTGTGTTATTTCTAAAAAAATCGAAAGAACAGAGGGGTTTTTCTGACAGCGGTAATTCTCTTTCTACGAGGAAGAACGCCTTTTCCGAAAGAGCTCTTTTGGAAAAAGGCATGTGTGGATGGGGAAGAGGGTTTTCTTTCAAAAGAAGAGGCTTCCAGGAAATAACTCAGGTGGCCTTGTGGCCACTCTGTCCAAAGTAATCACAACTCTATAGTTCCTGTCTCTTGGCTCCTCTTAAAGCTGCAGGCACCCTGGACAAGCCTTGTGGCAGGAAGTCAGTCTTGAAGCAGCACCCTGACTGCTCGGCTCTCCCTGCCACAGGCCTGCTGACCCATGGCACAGCCACAAGACCCCTGATACCTCCGTGGCCCTTATAGGGAGCATGACCAGGGCTCCCAGGACCCACCGAGGGGTACCAAGCAATGAGCACCCTCGTGGTCTGGAGCGGAGATCCTGTCCCTCCTCGAGCTGTGGGGCGAGGAGGAGACACTACAGGATCTTCGTCCAAGAGCTGCAATGCATATATTTATGGCCAGATGGCCGAGTTCCTGGCAGAATGGGGACACCCACCCTGGACCTTACAACAGGTTTGGAGTAAGGTAAAGGAGCTCCGCCAGGGATACGTGAGGGCCAGAGGTCTCTTCCAGCCCTATGATTCTATGATTCTAATGTTCCTGCTAAACTTTTCCATCCATTTGCAGATTTTTTTCCACCCATGTGCAGAATAAATATTTTTTCTGTGCACCAAGTCATGTTGAGTGTGCAACACAAAACCTAGGTGTAGGCACTCTACTACTCAGCTGGGTGGGATTTAAATCTCTCCTGAGCAGCTGCCCAAGCACACAGCTTACAGGGAACACTGTACATCTTTCTTCAATTAGCTCAGATATGGATCTGATATAGGGAGCAAGCTGTTCCATTTCTGGTCATTCTTTTGTTCCTGTTGGCCTCCTTTTTATTATTGGCAATTTCTTTCTGCAACCATAGAGCTGCTGGAGTTACTGAGCTTCCTGAATTCTATCACATACAAATGTGCTAAAACTTTGCAACCTAAGGATTGTAAGCACATGGAGGGGTTAATCAGAATATTTGGTGCCACTGTGAAAGATACACTGTAACAAAGAAACCTGTTTTCTTCAGATACTAATTAGACAAGTACATAATTAAGTATCCTAAATAATGAAATACATACCCTGTACATGACTAAAAATATCAAGCTGTAAATTAGTCATTGAAAGCTCTATTAATAAATAAACTTTAAATGTCAGCTCATAAAGACTTTAGCTCTACTTTTGACCATCAGTATGTTCATCACAAACATATAAAAGCACAAAGGATTGCTGTTATGGTCGCAGTTTTATTCACTTGCTGGTCTTGCTTTCTTTATGTATATAGGAAATTGCACCTATGAATGTTAATGAGATCTGGGTGCACTTGAGCTTGTATTCTTTGGGCTTCCACTGAGGCTATGTCTAGACTACATCCCTCTTTCGAAAGAGGGGTGTAAATGAGCCCGATCAAAAGTGCAAATGAAGCGCAGATTTAAATATCCTGAGCTTCATTTGCATATTCACGTCTGATCGCTGTTTCAAAAAAGGGTATTTCAAAAGTGAATCCTCAGTCTAGACGTGGTTCTTTTGAACCCTCCCCCTTTTTTCGAAAGATCCCGTACTCCTCATTTTTTCAGGTATGGGATCTTTCGAAAAAGGGGTTGTTGTTTTTTTCAAAAGAACCGCATCTTAACTGTGGTCTAGATGAGCCTTGAAGTCAAGAAGGACTAGGCCCATGCCCCCTGGCATTGTGGAGTCAGTGATATGACATGGCCTAGGAGGAGAGGACATATCACCTTTATTTAACTGAGGTGGGAGGGTACTCCTGAGAATACTGCCTGGGACTGGAGGACATTATTCTCAGTGTACAGTTAGGAATGCATGTGAATGTTTGCAAAATTCGATTTAAACCCCTTTGGAAAAATGATTGAACTAATGTGTTGACAAAGGCCATTACTGAACTATCTATTATCTGTCCTGAAAGGTGGCACTTAAGAAAGACGGACCAATTTTTAGTGGGATGGACTCTCTAAATTATCTTATTACGAATAGGGTGACCATATTTTCCTGTGCTGAATACGAGACACCTGGTAAAATTACTCATATTCCAGCAAGCTCAGTGCTGAACTATGCAGTACAAACAGTCAAATTAACATCAAATTGAAGAGCCCCTCTTAAAAAAGAAATCCTGTGTAGCTGGAGTCTTTTTATTTACCACCTCATCTTTAAGATTTACATGGGGAGAAGTGACACATGCACATTCCTGTACACTTCTCTAACACGGGGATGGGGCTGACTGACCAACCTGCTGGGCTCCCAGGAAGGACGCAACTCTCCTGATACCTGGCATCTTGTCTTCTCAAGGCAACATGTGAGGGTGCGCGCAGGGTCACAACCACTCCCCCCAGATTTCTGTTGAGGTCACACTAGAATGTTGCAAGCAGCAGCCTTTAGGCACTGTGTGGCAGGGAAGGGATGGGAGGTGCTTTTAGCTGAAAGGGGGTGGGGTATGGATGATCTCACCCATGCTTTTCTAGAGGTCATCTCTTCACCTCTACCCACTTCCCTACGGTTGGAAGCAGCTTGTCTCTTCCTGTCTGTAAAGTGTGGAAAGGTAGCTAACACCGCCAAGCGGCTATTGGCCATGGACATAACCCAGCCACCTCCTGTCCCCTGGCTACAGCTCAGGCAGGACGGGGTTAAGCTCTAATGATGCATTGAGCAACAGGGCCCAGGGAACCTGGATGCAGGAAGGGCTTCAGAGAACCTGGCCAGAGAGGTGGCTCAGCAAAGGGACAGAGGAGCTACACACTCCCTGGAGGCAGGACCTAGGGCCTGAAGAACTGCAGGGTCAGGGCACAAACAGACTCGAAATAGCTTCCTTCCCACCACTCCAGAGCTTAGCTGAGGGATGGAGAAGCTTCCCCATGCCAGCTCTGTGTTTAGCGCATGCAGGGCTTGGCTCCTCCTGGCCGGCACCCCGGGTCAGAGGGTCTTGAGCTTCCTCTGGGTGCCAGCCAAGCCAGCAGCAGTGGAGGAAGGAAGGATCCTGCCAGCCAGGCTGCTGGTGAGCTGAGTGAAGTGACCAGAAGCTGATTTTCTATAGAGTGCTGAGAACAGGAGAGTGAGGAGAATGAACAGGCACAGCAGGAAGAGGACAGTGAGAGGGGAAACATGCAAAGGGCCTATGAGTGGGCATCAGAAGTGACACCCAAACCAGCCACTGCCTGCCTGGGCTCACCAACCACTGCAACAATCAACCTGTGCTGGCTGAAAATGGGGTGTGTGTGGGGAAACAGCTGGCCAAAACCAACAGGGGGAGCGGCTGGCCCCACATGCTACAATTTTGCTGATCACACACATCATCCCCATCATCAGCTACTGGTCCTCCCCATTCACTGCTAGTGGGTGGGCAGCTGGTGAGTAAGGATCTGGCCAGCAGTAGGACCCACCAGAACTGATGGGAGGGAAGAAAGAAAATACGGGGCAATTCGGCCATTTTTAAAAACAAGTAGGGACACCTGCAGGAGAGTTTATATACAGGAGTGTCTCTTTAAAAACAGGACATCTGGTCACCCTAATTATAAAGGAGTGTGGTGTGGTGCATCAAACTGGGAGTCATGAGGTGAAATCCTACCCTACTGCAGCCCAGAGGAACTTTGCCTCTGAGGCCGGGTGTACACTACAAACTGTTTCCAGTATAGCTTTGTTGGTCAATCATGTGATGAGGTGTGATTTGTGGCTGACATAACTGTGCTGGCTAAGCCCTTCATGTTGATGCAATTATACTCACAAAACTATGTTTTAGCCAGTACAGATTGAACCTCTCCAGTCCAGCACTCTCTAGTCTGGCAATGTCCATTATCTGGCATGATTGTTGTTAGCTGGATATCCACTTATGAGTGTGGCCAAGTTTCCCATGGTCCCATAAAGTTTGTTTACACCAGTCCTGTCTCCCAATGTTTTGTGCTGTTATTTAGCTATAATATACCCCTACGTGTCTTCCAAGAGCCTAGTGATCAGTAGAAGTGTTAACAATGCTGCTAGACAATATTGATCTCCTGTGGTTTGACAACTTCTCTGGTTTGGCACTGGTTAGGTCCCCGGGGTGCCAAACTAGAGAGGTTCTATTTGTATTCCTTACTTTGTGTGGAGGAGCTAGATTAAGCTATACTGGCAAGCTATGTCCACATGAGGAGTATTTTGCTGATATAGCACAGTAGCGTAGCTATACTATGCAATGCCTCCTGAGTGTAAATCTGGCTTGACTTCAGGAGAGGCTAGGATTTCATCCCTGAAGGATGAGTTCTAATCTCAGCAACCAGCCTATTACAGATGTACTATAGACTCTTGGGTAAGTCACTTCATTGCTTCATGTTCCTGAGTGGTAAACAAACAAGGAATAATAATCCTTATCTACCAAGGGTATTCTGAAGGTTGATTAATCAAATTTCAAACTCTACCTTGGAGAAATGAAGTGCCATGTAAGTGTAAGTATTATTGTTCTGATTTTGTTTAGGTTTAAATGGCAGAAATGGGCAAATTAGTTTGGGGAAGAAAAAAAGACACCCCGTTCATCTACTGTTCCTTTGCTCTTTTTCAGAGCATAATCTCAACCAGCTATGCTCAGCAAATTTCCTTTTCTTTTGTTTGTCTTGCACCTCTGCTCTCCTGATTTGTGGCCAGTCTAGGAAATGGCTGACCACAAGGGAAAAAAGGGAAAAAAAGGTGTTCTCAAGGTGTTTCCATCCCAACCAAAAGCTATACATCCCATGAGACAGCCTGCTCTTGAAACCTTGAAGCATGTACATCTAGCTGGTCTATGCAACCAGGTGCAACCTCTTTCTGTTGTGCCAGCTCCTATCTCTGCTTCAAAAATGTGTTGCATCTTGTCTTATTTTGGATTGGAGCAGTGACTGCCTCTTCTCTGTGTTTGTCCAGAACCCTGACCCTGAGCAGGAGCTCTGAGGTCTACTGTATACAAATAAAAATGCTATTAATGCTCTTGCAATATTTCCAGTGAAGATTTGAAATGGTTTATGCAAATGGTTTGTGGAGAAGTTTGGATTTTACATCTGAACTGAACCTCAGTTCCCCAAACCATCTGGAGTTGGTCCATCATTAACATAAATCAGTTTGTCCATTTGTACATCTAGCTACTTAGAAATAAATGAGTCACTAAGGGGTGCAAGTTGAATCCAACCAAGAACATAAGAAAAGATTTATGTTCTGAATTTTCAGGTGGATAGGTAGGTAGCACTCCATGATGCCTGGCTGTGCACTCCTTATTCAGACTGGTGAGCATTTATGACTGTGTGTAGCTCCGTCATTTTCATTAACACCCTCCTACTAAGGTAAGTAACTCTGATCATCATCTCTGGGGAACATTTAACAGCTGTACAGGTCAGAGAGGTACTGAGCAGTACAAGACACATGTTTCTGGGGAAGAAATTGTCGATGTTGCCCAGTATGTACTTCAGGAGTGACTGGTCAGAGTGCTTATGTATGTAGCAGGGAGTGAATTTGCACTCTGCAGTCTGTGTGAGCAGGCCAGCAGTGGATGTTCTGACAGCAAAGCAGTGCAAAAGGCAATGCAGGCTGGAGAATTAAGGGCAAACGTCTGTTCAACAGTCCAGATTGTACCCTGGGGAATGTCACAGTCTATAATACAAGCTAGGATCGTGATTCCCCAGCTTGTGTATGCATACTTGCATTGGTGTGATGACAGAGCTCTTGCCCACAGCTTGCAGTGTAGACATACACAAAGAGGTAGGAAACATTAAGCCTGAGGTGGGCAGAAGTTTGTTTCAGTTCATAGTCTTGGTTTATGATTTATTGGGGGGAATTGAATGGCGAGAGTTGTGAGTCCTGGCCCTGTGAGAAGGGTGAAAACAGAGATGCTGTGGAAGAGGTCTGCTGACAGGCTACAGTAGGAAGAAGTCCCGTGAGGCAGCAGCAAGGAATCTAAAGGAATAGATTTCAGTGGCTTGGAACCCACAATAGTGGGCAGGCCTGAGTTTCCCCACCAGCCTCTGATAATAGGGAGTGAGGCCCTGTGTGGAGGACTGGGAAGGCAGAGAGCCCTGGGAGAAGAGTGTGATGATCAATTGGTGCAGAATTAGACTTTTTGGAAGGACATTTGAACTTTTAATTGTTGGACTTTGTTCCTGTGAAAGGCAAGGCCATCCGTAGAGGGGTACAAGGCCCGGGCCAACTCTCCCCTTCTCCCCAGGCCCTGACCCCACCCTGCTTCTTCCTGCCCTTGCTCTGCCTCCACTCCATTCCTTCCCCCAATCACCCCCCCTGTTCTCACCCCACCTGGCCTCTTCCGGCCCCCATGCTGCCCCCTCCTGTCCCCACTTCACCACTTCCCCGAGCAACACAAGCTGGGGGACTCGTAGGGAACCTAGTGCCAGCAGCAGGGGATGGGCCCCTCCGCACTCACCGTGGCAGTGGCTCCCCAGAGCCTGGTTCCCAGCTTCCCAGCTGTGCCGCTCAGAGGAATGGAGCAGGCTGGAGCTGGGCTTCCCGTGGTTCTCTCTGCCCCTAGTGAGTGTGAGGGTGTTGTGCCAGCCTCCCATTGATCCCCCAAAGCATGGGGCCCGGGACAGATATCCTAAACTATCCTGTGGATGGGACAGTTCTGCTGAAAGGCCTGGGATGTAACATGAGCTGCCTGGAGGGACAAGTGATGAGAAGAGGGAAAACCACCAAGGCTTGGAGTGACTCTGGGTAAGGGCTGTGAGAAAGGAGACGGCCTGTTATGCCACATGCGGCCACAAGGGAGCATTCTAGCAGTGTGTCTATTCTTCTATAGGAGCTCCAGCCAGGAGCAACTCACTGACATCAGCATTGCCCAACAATCTTCTTCTTCTAAAATGACAGATGAATTTTAATGCTGATACATGCAAAGTAATGCCCATTGGAAACATAATCCCAACTCTATGTACAAAATGATGGGGACTAAAGTAGCTATTACCAGTCAAGAGAGAGATCTTGGAGTCATTGTCAATAGTTTTTGGGGGAGACGGTTGGGAGATGTCCAGGTAATCGCTACGCCGGATTTTAACACTGTGAGGGAGGAAAACGAAGTAAGAAAGGAAATAGCTGGGGGTAGGAGAATGAACATGAGGAAGGGTAGGGTGGATACTAGTCTAATTGGAGGTACAACGTCTGTGCCAAATTGGGTAAAGAATGTGAATGAGGCCAAACAGCAAAAATTAAGATGTTTGTACACCAATGCGAGGAGCCTAGGTAACAAAAAGGAGGAACTAGAGCTATTGGTCCAGGAAGTGAAACCAGATATTATAGGAATAACAGAAACATGGTGGAATACTAGGCATGACTGGAGTACAGGTATTGAAGGGTATGTGCTGTTTAGGAAAGATAGAAATAAGGATAAAGGTGGTGGAGTCGCATTGTATATCAAAGATGAGATAGATTGTAAAGAAATAAAAAGTGATGGAATGGAGAAGACAGAGTCTGTTTGGGCAAAAATCACATTAGGAAAGAAAACTATCAGATCCTCCCCTGGGATAGTGCTTGGGATGTGTTATAGACCACCAGGATCCAATCTGGATATGGATAGAGACCTCTTTAATGTTTTTAAAGAAGTAAATACGCATGGAAACTGCGTAATCATGGGAGATTTCAACTTTCCAGATATAGACTGGAGAACAAGTGCTAGTAATAATAATAGGGCTCAGATTTTCCTAGATGTGATAGCTGATGAATTCCTTCATCAAGTAGTTGCTGAACCAACAAGGGGGGGATGCTATTTTAGATTTGGTTTTGGTGAGTAGCGAGGCCCTCATAGATGAAATGGTTGTAGGGGACAACCTTGGCTTGAGTGATCATGAGCTAATTCAGTTCAAATTAAATGGAAGGATAAACAAAAATAAATCTGAGACTAGGGTTTTTGATTTCAAAAGGGCTAACTTTAATAAATTAAGGAAATTAGTTAGGGAAGTTGATTGGACTAAAGAAATTATGGATCTTGAAGTGGAGGAGGCCTGGAATTATTTTAAGTTAAAGTTGCAGAAGCTGTCAGAAGCCTGTATCCCAAGAAAAGGGAAAAATTTTATAGGCAGGTATGTTAGACCAAGCTGGATGAGCAAGCATCTCAGAGAGGTGATTAAGAAAAAGCAGAAAGCATATAAGGAGTGGAAAATAGGAGGGATCAGTAAAGAAAGCTTCCTTATTGAGGTTAGAGCATGTAGGGACAAAGTGAGAAAGGCTAAAAGTCAGGTAGAGTTGGACCTGGCAAAGGGAATTAAAACCAATAGTAAAAGGTTTTATAGCCATATAAATAGGAAAAAAACAAAAAAAGAAGAAGTAGGACCGCTAATTACTGAGGATGGAGTGGAGGTTAAGGATAACCTAGGAATGGCCCAATATTTAAATAGATACTTTGCTTCTGTCTTTAATGAGGCTAATGAAGAGCTTAGGGATAATGGTAACATAACAAATGGGACTAAAGATATGGAGGTAGATATTACCATATCTGAGGTAAAAGCCAAACTTGAACAGCTTAATGGGAGTAAATCGGGGGGCACAGATAATCTTCATCCAAGAATATTAAAGGAACTGGCACATGAACTTGCAAGTCCATTAGCAAAATTCTTTAATAAATCTCTAAACTCAGGGGTTGTACCATTTGACTGGAGAATTGCTAATATAGTTCCTATTTTTAAGAAAGGGAAAAAAAGAGACCTGGGTAACTATAGGCCTGTTAGTTTGACATCTGTAGTATGTAAGATCCTGGAAAAAATTTTGAAGGAGAAAGTAGTTAGAGACATTGAGGTTAATGGCAATTGGGACAAATTACAACATGGTTTTACAAAAGGTAGATCGTGCCAAACCAACCTGATCTCCTTTTTTGAGAAAGTAACAGATTTTTTAGATAAAGGAAATGCAGTGGATCTAATCTACCTCGACTTTAGTAAGGCATTTGATACAGTACCACATGGGGAATTATTGGTTAACTGGAAAAGATAGGGATTAATATGAAAGTTGAGAGGTGGATAAGCAACTGGTTAAAGGGGAAATTACAGTGGGTCATATTGAAAGGTGAACTGTCAGGTTGGAGGAAGGTTACTAGCGGAGTTCCTCAGGGATCAGTTTTGGGGCCAATTTTATTTAATCTTTTTATCGCTGACCTTGGCACCAAAAGTGGAAGTGTCCTGATAAAATTTGTGGATGACACAAAGTTGGGAGCTATTGCCAATTCAGAAAAGGATCGGGATATCATACAGGAAGATCTGGATGATCTTGTAAATTGGAGTGATAGCAATAGGATGAAATGTAATAGTGAGAAGTATAAAGTTATGCATTTAGGGATTAATAACAAGAATTTTAGTTATAAGCTGGGGACACATCTGTTGGAAGTAACGGAGGAGGAGAAAGACCTCGGAGTCCTGGTTGATTATAGAATGACTATGAGCCGCCATTGTGACATGGCCGTGAAAAAGGCTAATACGGTCTTGGGATGTATTAGGCGAGGTATTTCCAGTAGGGATAAGGAGGTGTTAGTGCCACTGGATACTGGACAAGATGGACATTCAATCTGACCTAGTATGGCCATTCTTATATTCTCAACTTGGCCCTGTGTGCCTTTTCTATGTCTCTGGTCCTTTGTGTATATATTAAGCATTCAGTATGCTGTTATTCTGTCATTTATTTGTATTAGGGTTCTAAGTGAGACTGAGGCTCCATTGTGACAGGCACTGTACAATCATGCCATCAGAACCCTGAAGAATGTACACAGGCAAAAGGTGAGACTAAGAAACACTATTCTCTCCATTTCTCAGAAGAAAGACAAGGGTACAGAAAGAGATTAGATGACTTTCCCAGAGAATCTGTGGCAGAGCCAGTAAACTGAGTCCTAGTTCAGTGCCTTAACCATCCTTCCTTTCAAGTATGTGAATGCATTTATAAGTTTGTTTATCATTACACGATACAGATGGGTTTTGGTAGTATGCCAAAGGGGACTAGGATGCATAATTATTTTTTGCTTGTGAAGCTAGGACACGAGCCATACAATATGCATATTACCCCAGTATTCTTGACCACAAAACAGATTGTATCTTTCCTGCCAAATAAAGAATGCATGCTAGCTTCTGTACCAAACTTAAGCACCTTGAGAATATTCCACACTGTTAATGTATATAATGGCATAATCATAGTTTCAGCATTATTTTCTGTCTCATTTTTTCTGCATGCTGTTTGTTTTTTGACTCTGGTGGCTGTACATTGAGCTAGGTCTTTTTTTCCACAGTTTTATAGGAGATGCCCAGGATTTGAATGTCTGATGGAAATTATAGGTCAGATTGATGTGTATTGGCACAGTGGTGTGGGTAAATTTATACATTGCTTACTAGAACTATTCCTGTCTCAGGTTTATGCTATTAGGACCCGATCTAGTGCCTAGATCTAGTTTTGAATATTCGAAAAACCAAAGCAAATTTAAATAATGTTAACTTCCCTTCCCAAAAACACACACTTGTATGTACATTCTGCCTGCAAATCCATAGCTTAAGGCTCTGATGCCTCCTCTGGTTTGTATTAACCTTCCAAGCAGAGTAAACTGGGAGTTTTAAGATTTACTACAATGGATCCTAATGACACCAGTTAGTTTCTTCTTTGCCCAGAAGAAGTCACTTTGTAATGTAGGACATGGGAGAACTTTAAGGAAGGGCAAACAGCACCAAAAGGTAAAGGACTGAGTTGCTGCAGGATACCAGTTGCCAGCCATTATTAATTTGCTCATTTCTCGATTTGTCTTTGGGGCTTTCCTCGTGCTGTGATGTTAAAAGTCTTGGCAGATGTGAAAAGTAAACACATTAGTCTTGGTAGGGGAGGAAGGTGTGACGAATCTCTGCTTTGCACCCACTTGATAAAAACAATCAGCATTAGCAAGGCACACAGAGAAAAAACAGGCAAGACTTTTTGAGGTATCTTGAGGGGAGCAGGAAAGAGAGAAAGAGAGAGAGAGAGAGAGAGAGAGGATTTAAGAAGAAATCAGAGATTATGCAAACGGAGGCTGTGAATAGCACCCTTGCAAGACAGCCCTCCAAAGGTACGTTACCACCTGCATACTCTGGCGGGCACCTCCAACTCAATGAGTAATTGGAGCAGCTTTTGAAGAAAGAGGACGGGGGAGGGGAAATCAGACTCAGAAAGTGCTCTCTAATTCCAGCCACGTTAAACTATAAATGCTGCCAAAAAGCCGGTAATAAAATCTAATTCTTTCCGAGGACATGACGATCACTCATCTGACGAGCAATCCGAGTCTCCTGGGAGCATTTCTTCCTTTGTGGGGCTCCAATGGACTTGACCTTGCAGCACTTCATATTTCATAATTGAACTCGATGTTCTCCACGCTTTTAACATCTTCCTAGATTAAAAAAAGGACATTAATCACCCTCGCCTCACAGCGGTGCTGAAAAGGGGCGAGAGGACACAATTCACAGATCCTAGCAGGCCTAGCTGAACTAGGCGGTAAATGCCTAGGAAAGGGAAAGGAAGGGGGAGGGAATAACCCACAGGCACCAATGTTCAAACATCTCACAAATGTATGTAGTCTCCCATTGCCTCATTAAAACAGGCTGAGAGATTGCGGAACATTTCCGACTATCACACTTTTGCAATTTATCCCTAAAGACGTGAAATCAGCTGCTGTTTAGCAGGGTGCTGGCTTATTATTTATGCATGCTTGTCTTGCTTATTGACTAGAAAGGCTTCCATATTTTTGGATACAGCACCGAGGAATGAATTATAAGCACAAGAAGCAGCTAAGAGCTGCACAAATAGGTGACATAAACATGTCCCTTGCTACTTATGTATTTATGTATGTGCGTATATTTTTGTAGTTGCTATTGTGCGCTAAATCTTTGTATTTATTGTAACAATGGCAAAATGTAAGAATGGGAAAAAAATGCAGCCAAAGAAGCACCAACATTGAGAGAAATGGCTGCTGGTTTTTGAGTGGCTGTGTGTGTGATTTTAAAGACAACTGTGTTGAGGGGTTCAAGACACCCTGGATGGGTGTTTATCAGTTTCCTCATTAACACCAATGTGACAGCAGGTCCTCTCACCTTTCAGCACCCCCTGGTATGGGGGTGGGACTCAGGGTGGAAGGGAGATGCTCCCAGTGGCATGGCAGGCCTTATCCCTAGGGCAATATTGGATGCTGACCTTGGCCCTTGGATTTCATTCTTGGGGACAGTGGTGGCATCAAGCCTTAGGATGGCCCATGAGGATTGTGAGTCAAAATTAATCCAGCTACTGCCTGGCTATCCGTGGCCTGCTCTCCTTGCTTGGGCAGGAGTGGGGACAGGGAAGAAGGAAGCAGAAAGCCAGATCCTGGCAAGGAGCAGAGAAGGGCAATCCTATCCCCCACATGCCTGTTTCCTTTTCCTGCTGTGTGTGTGGGGAAGGAGCAGGCGTCCATGAGGCCTTTCCCCTTGCTGGGTCTGGAAGACAAGGAGCCAGTAACCCAGTGACAGTGGTCGAGACAAAGGCCCTTTCTGAAGAGCCCTGTAGAGAAAGCTCCTCTCCACAGCTCCAAGTTGAAAACAAAGTACCCCCCATCCCCTGATATCCCTTAGGAGCTGGGGGGATGGCAGCAGGAGCTCAAGCAGAGAACGCCAGGTCAGAGAAGACAAATCCCCAGTCAGCAGGGATCTGGGCCTGGGGCTGCCCTCTGAAGCCAGCCAATTCCCCTCGCCTGCTCAGCTAGCCTGAGTGCCATGGAAAAGGGCCACTGCACAAGCCTCTCCATATACTGTGTCATGAGGCAGCTCTGGCCCCATCTCTCTACAGCCACCCTTGATTAAGCAGCCTGGCTCTGCCAAACCTGGAGACCTAGGATTATTGCAACCAATATAAAAGGATTCCTTCCAGAGCTTCCCAAGGTGTCTGGAGATTTGGAGCATGCCAGCCACTAGCTGTCATCTCAAAGGAGTACACTTAGCCTTTCCAGACACCTCTCTGTGGCATAAGATTCAACAGTGTAATTCCAGCTGGAAAAGACTTCAGATCAGAGATGACACGTGAGGAGGACATGAGGAGTCACATGTTGCCCTAGATTTTAATTGCTGAAGCTAGGTGCCCCTCACTCTGATCCTCCCCACGTGCAGGTCACAGATCAAACTCTGGATTAATTCTGCCTCTCCTTCTATTTTCTTTTACAATCTACAGGGAACATTGTGGAGCACCTGTCAGGGATGGTCTAGACAGTGCTTGGTCCTGCCATGAGTGCAGGGGAGAAGACTTGATGATCTCTCCAAGTTCCTTCCAGGTCTATGATTGTATGAAAAGAAATCAACACCAACCAAAAACTCCCGTGTTTCAGGCTTGCTTCCTGCACCAGAGAGGAGATGGGCCTGTTCTTGGACATCTTGGCAAAGTATTAAACATTAGGCAGACCTCCTAGAATAGTGACAGTGATGCCCAGCTGGCTGTGTCTTTGGGTGGTCTCCATTCATTCCTGTACCTGAGGACCTGTGGGGCTTGCCCAGGGAAGGTCTCTTTGTACAAGCAATGAAATATTATGAAAGAGGCTATTAATGCCAGGGCAGTGATGATTAGTTATTTCTAGATGGTTCACGGCTAATGGCATGATTAGTCCGTGTAACTACAGTGTCTTAAGAAATGGGGCCACATGAAACCAGTGAAATCCTGTCATTCAGTGCAAGCTCTAGCAGCACTGAGCAATGTCTTGAGGTGGTGACAGAAACTAAATCCTCCATTTCCCTGCTAAATAACATGGGAAGCAAATGCACGTTTCTCTGAGCACACGGTTAGCAAGACACTTCCTGCTGCATGTACAGGGGCAGATCTGAAAGACATCAATGATGACATATTTATGGTAGGTGAATAGCCAAGAAAACAATGATGGTGATGTTGTTTTTGACAGCGATCATTTTATATTTCTTCTATGTGCAGCTTACCTTGGCCTTTCTGGGCTAGAGCCCACAAAACTGGCATTAAAGTCAATGGACTGAACCAAGACTTTCATATGGGGGGGAGAGAAATAACTGTGGTTTGAGCATTGCCCTGCTAAATCCAGGGTTATGAGCTCACTCCTTGTGGGAGCTGTTTAGGGATATGGGGCAAATCTATCAGGGATGGTATTTGTCCCTGCTATGAGGGCAGGGGACTGGACTTAATGACCTCTGAAGGTCCTTTCTAATTCTACAAGATAGATAGGTATATCTCCATATATTAAGATTCATCCTGAACACGTAGGGTATGTCTACACTACCCCGCTAGTTCGAACTAGGAGGGTAATGTAGGCATACCGCACTTGCAAATGAAGCCCGGGATTTGAATTTCCCGGGCTTCATTTGCATAAGCGGGGCGCCGCCATTTTTAAAACCCCGCTAGTTCGAACCCCGTGCAGCGCGGCTACACGGGGCACGAACTAGGTAATTCGAACTAGGCTTCCTAGTTCGAACTACCGTTACTCCTTGTGAAATGAGGAGTAACGGTAGTTTGAACTAGGAAGCCTAGTTCGAACTACCTAGTTCGTGCCCCATGTAGCCGCGCTGCACGGGGTTCGAACTAGCGGGGTTTTAAAAATGGCGGCGCCCCGCTTATGCAAATGAAGCCCGGGAAATTCAATTCCTGGGCTTCATTTGCAAGTGCGGTATGCCTACATTACCCTCCTAGTTCGAACTAGGAGGGTAGTGTAGACATCCCCTAACAGAGATAGGACAGCTAAAGCAGCAGTGGAAGAAGGCCCCAGAAGGATCAGAGAGACATTCTGAAGAGCACAGCAGACACTGCATTGTGTGAGCAGGAAGGTAAAGGAAATCTAGCACCTAGGAAAATATTGATGCAAACCAGAAAAGGTTTTTCTCCCTTAGTTCATCTCTCGGTCTGTCTCTGGCTTTGCTTTGCTCCTGCTCAAGGACTCAGCTGCAGGCATCTCTTCAGGCTCCATTTCCTCTCACACAGCCTGGGGTTCCCTCACCATCCACTCCAATTCACAAGGCAGTGCTCCCCTGGGGAGCTGAATGGACATGAAGGAGATTGAGGCAGGTTTAGTGCACATCTCAGTGAGTGATGACTGATAAGGCAAAGTGTGGGGGAGGGGCAGATTTCTACACCACATTTTTCAGCTCCAGTTCCTTGCAGGGTTATTGCGAGTTTCATTTGGGTGGTGGGGTGGTCCTGCCACCAACACGGCTACAAATTGCCATGAATCCTATGCCGATGTAACCCATTCAGGTTTTGGGGGTTTCTCTTTCCACTAGGTTGATCCAGTGACCTTCGGGAGAATTGTGCAGCAGAGAGAGAGCGCTGAAGCGAAAATGGGACAAAAGTGGCCAATACTAATGCTGCTGTTGAGAGATTGTGTGTGTGCAGCTCCCTGGGTCTGTATGTGAGGAGGGGGCAGAGATGAAATCCTTTACAACTGCAAGACACAGACCCTCTTAAATCATCATTGAAAAGTCGTTAGAAATCTGTTGTAGGAGCAGGGCACAGATTGCCAAGGGATGACTCAAGCCTCCTTTTGCCTCCCACAATACCTGTAATGAACTGGAAGAAATAGGGTGGAGCTGGGAAACAGATTTCCTGCCATAACTAAAGTCTCCTTTCAGCCTGCTTTGCAACAGTTTTACGATGTGTTAGAATTTACATTCCCGTGTTGTTAACCATTCTTCAGCGCAATGAAACGTTTTATCTGTCTGACCTCAACCTTTGCCATATGGTGCTGCAAACTGTTCAGTTTAAACCCAGGCAAGTAAAAAAGGGGGCCCAAAAAGCTCATTTCTCTGCTCTCAGTCCTGGTGGCTGCCTTCTTGTCTATCTTCCACTGAGATATTTGGAAAGCTAATTCAAAAAGATCCAAATAGATAAAATAATAGCAGCTCAGAACACACATCCTTTCCACTGTTTGGCCAATTTACATATGTTCCTGCATGGCTGCCATTTCCTTTTATGGTGTGCAGAGACCCTGATGAAACTTTGTTATACATGTTAGGGTTAAGAATATATTGAATTTATCAATCAAAATCTGTTTTATATCCTCATTATTGTTTTATCCTAATGCCCCTAACCATGATGACTATTCCAGCCTGGAGCAGCTTTAAAAGAGGGATTAATGAATCACAGCTGTAATTTTGTAAAATAACTCAGTCATTCAGAACAAAAGGTTTTGCTCTTTTGAAGATGTGCCTTGTTAACTTGCAAATGTCACTAGATTTCTCCTAGTGACCCAGGCAGTGGAACTTACCCCTCTTGCTGCTATAATATGATTGCCCTGAAAGGACAGTTGTGGATCTGACCCTGGGAGTTGTGTCCAAATCCATCTCTGCCAGATGTCCCTGTTTAACCCATTCCAATGTCCATATATGGTCTGTGCTTAAGCGTTATTCTATCCAACTGCTGCCTTGACCTGGCTATTCAATCCAGAGCAGTTTCCTAATTATTTCTTTGGTGGACATAATGTAGAACAGCATAGGGATTGTGATTAGGTTTGTATGGAGAAAAGACAATGCCTGTTGGACACAACAGTGTTCATGAAGCCTATTTATACTCAAAAGATATGAGGATGGACTTACTGGACTGACCCTTAGGAATCTGGCTTCAATTCAAGGTTCTGCCTCAGATTTCCTAGAGACCTTGGTTAAGTCACGTAGGGCCAGATTTATAAAGGTATTTAGTCCTCATTTTCCTATCTGTAAAATGAAGATAATGATACATAATATCTTAATGGGATGCTCAGCTACAATTATGGGGTAGGTGGGCCAGGTAAGTGAATAATCAGATATAGATGGTAGCATAATGAACTAATTATAAATGTTATAAATGCAAACTACATATAGCCCAACAATACTAAAAATCTGACCAACATTTATTGCTGCATCTTGCAGTTCATATTGCCGCATTTCATGGTAAATAGCATGTGAAGTGAAAAATCACTGTTGCTCACACTATGAAATTCTGCCATCCACTCTCACATTTTTATAAGCAATTTCCATTCTGTTATGGCTTACTACACAGTATGTTTTGGAAGGGTAACGCAAAATGAAGACTGCTATCAATATTTTATTTGTCACAGATGAAAAACTACATGTAAGGGCCATTCTGTATAAGCTATTCCTTGGTTTCGGTACCAAGAGCCCTTCAGGGAGTGTTGCAGGATGATTTGAGTGTTAGATCCTTCACAGATAAGCTGAAAGGTGTTCAAGAACTCCTGTAGGATGGTGGGTCTGATGAACCACTGCATTATTCCAGCTTTCTGTTGTTGTTAACACTAGTGATTTTCATTGTCTGGCAGTAGATAGTGATGATTCAGGACTCAAGCATAGTTCTTGCTTATGAGCATAGTTAAGCTCATAATTGGGAATTATGTACTGTTTAAAATTAAGCGTATTAGTTTCAATAGGGCTACTATGGTGCTTACAGTTAAGCTTGTGCTTAAGTCCTTTGCTGAACTAGGACTTATGTACCGAGAGCAAATCTTTGGCTATGCAGTTCACCATCTTGGATGTGACCCAGAGAGATTGCTCAAAGGGGCTACGTCTAGACTGAAATGATTTTCTGCAAATGCTTTTAATGGAAAAGAGCATTTGCGGAAAAGAGCGTCTAGATTGGCACGGACGCTTTTCCGCAAAAAAGCCCTGATCGCCATTTTTGCTATCAGGGTTTTTTTGCGCAAAACAAATCTGAGCTGTCTACACTGGCCCTTTTGTGCAAAAGCTTTGCGCAAAAGGACTTTTGCCCGAAAGGGAGCAGCATAGTATTTCTGCAAGAAGCACTGATTTCAGACAGTAGGAAGTCAGTGTTCTTGTGGAAATTCAAGTGGCCAGTATAGACAGCTGGCAAGTTTTTCCGCAAAAGCAAGTGCTTTTGCGGAAAAACTTGCCAGTCTAGACACAGCCAGGAAGAATGCCGCTGAAGTCAGTAGGGAGCTTTCTAGTCACTTTGGTGGGCTTTTGGTACAGGCCTTAAGGAGTACAGATCTGAAAAGATTCAAGAGCTCAGTGGTATTTTCTGCTCCGAGTTACATGTATGCAATTCCATTTGCTTCAATGAGATTGCATGCATGTAACTGGGGGGCAGAATTTGAGAAAGGTCACTAGTAATTTACTTTCACTGATCCATAACCCACATCTTTCAGAAAGCAGAGAGAGATTTGTTTTGCAATAGTTTCCCACAACCTGGGGATGTGTAAGAGGTCTGCCACCTTAGATGGGCACAAAAAGTTCACCTCTTTTGTTGCAGTCTGTCCTTCAGCCATAAACTTCCAAATTGACATAGGACTTTCAGAAGTCAATTTGGCTCAATGGTAAGTATATTCAAACTGAACAGGACACAACAGTGAGCAAAAATCTGTGACAGTTACATACATCCGATTAAAACATTAATTGAATGTATGGGGAAAAAAGCAAAACAGACATGTCTGTGTCTGGCATGAGTCACAACTGAGAAGGCCAGTGGCAGGGCAGACTGTTGAAAAACTGGGTAGACACTCCCATCCTCCTGGTAAATTCACTGAGATTTCAGGGCCGTCCTTATGATTGCTGGTAACCTACCCAGCCCGAGCACCTCCACCTCTCCCACAGGGGAGGGCCTGGCCAGTCCACAGGGGAGGGCCTGGCCAGTCCACAGGGGAGCTGTGTAGGCAGGAGCTGTGGGGAGAAGGTTTCAGGGCCACAGAGGTCAGGAGCAGGGTAGGGAGGTTGATGGGAAAGCAGAGAGGAGATGCCAGGCTGTAGGTTGGAGGCAGAGCAGGAGGCAGCCAGCAGTCAGTAGGAGACTGGATGTGGTTTCCGCTTCCAGCAGAAAGGGAAAAGTGCTAATGAGTGGTGGCTGGGCACAACCCATAGGCAGTCCAGGGCATGGGGTTGGCTGCTGCAGCCGCCCCTTGCTGTCTTGTCCCAGTGATGGCCCAAGGTATGTACAGCATGCAGCTGCCTAGGAAACCATATTTTTTTTACTGTGCCCTATGCAGCTGCCTATGCCTCAGGATGGCCCTGCCTGGAACACTATACTAACTTACGTGGAGCCAGAGACAGGCCCTTAGATACTCTAGCCGATACTACCACCCAGACAATTTGGACTTCTACGGTGAAAAGTTAATAAAACCAAAAATCACCACACATTAGAGTCTTCCAGTCAGTCCCAAAGGGTCAGGCGCTGCATCCCAGGTGAGTGGATACTCTGGATCTCATGCCAAAGACAAGGCTGACAGCAAATTTCCTTGGTAAACTAACTAATGATTTGTTAGATAAGAGGAAGAAATGAGAGAGCAATTAAAGCAGGTAAAATATGTTTCAGGTGAACTAGATTTTTTCAGTCCAAAATGATAGCAGGGATGTTAAATCTGCTAGTTTTCTAAGTGCCTTTCTGGGTTGCACAAATAGCTTTTTGGGAACCTCAGCCCTTCTGTTGAAAATTTCCCCTGCCAGAATTTACCAGTCCAGAGATGTGGTAAGAAAGAGATGGCCAGGGGCCATGGTTCTCCATTTTTTTTATCTTAATCCTTCTTTCTGAAGCCTAAGTTATTGAAAATGGCAATGGATACCAAAGCGACGTGGAGTGGGAAATTTTTAGAATAATTTTTAGAAATAATAGAATAAGGTGGCATATGAGTTTAAAACTTCTCCACAGTCACCTATGACAATGCTCTTTTTTGCCTACACAATGTTCCTTTTTACATTGACAGTTTATATAGTGCAGATTTTACATAGAAAACCTTGAATAAAATAATGTAGAACCCTACTGACATCCTGCAAACACATAGACCAGTTTAATACAGTGTAATGCAGTGTCAATTATGCTAAGTTTAGGTAGTGTGGTAGATGGATTTTCTTGGACTGGCTTTTTTCATGGCTGGCTTTTTGATTTCAGACATCCTAAAGGATTTTTATCAACGTCGGCTCTCCTGCATGAATCTTTGAACAACAGATCTCCCTGTAGCAAGCCATTGAATTATGGAGAGCCCTGGAGGCTTTGGCAGACGGTTTACAAACTGGATCACTGCTCTGTATGATTCCCATCATCTCATCCAGCAATCTGAAGAAATGGGAGAGATTTGTTGATATCAAACTCCTGGCTTCCTGCCCTGTGTCATCATCATCTTTGCTTTCTTTGGATATTCATTGTTGGTTCAACTCGATCAGTCCCTCATTTGTCAGTTGATCATTGTGAGATCCCAATGACTTGCACAGCCTCTTCACCCATCTCCTCAAAGCCAACATCCTTTACCAACTTAAATTTCTTGCTTGAGAGCAGGAATTGCCTCAAATCCCATGAAACTGTGGACATCATCTGGCCATTCATACATTGAAACGTGACTTCTTCCCACAAACTGGTCAATGTTTTCCACATTATTCAAGCTGTTGTAGGACTTCCAAGACTCCTCTATACTGGACTTTCCTTCACCTGCCATCTCATTAATCAGCACGTAGAATGTCCTCCATAGGTAATAAGCTTGGGAGGTGACAGGCGAACGTAACTATTGTACAACAGGGGAACATGTTCCAATTCACATTGGTCTCAATCCATGCAAATGATGGAAATGCAGTTCAGAAACATGAAACAAAATATATTTCTTTATTGTTGATGTGTGATGGACATCTTAAATAATGAATAAGGGGGAGATGTATACTGGGATCTCCTGTACTCACATGAAAAAACTTATGCACCTTGTTAAATGTTTACCGGATCTGGTCTTTAGTTATTTCTATAGCTAGTTCTGGCTTTGTACAATGAGTTTTTGTTTGACATTGACTAATTTATTAAGATCCCAACTGTAGCATATTAACATCAGTAATTTACACTTTTGTTTATTAGATGGGTTTTGTAGCTCAAGAATATTTCTGCCTTTCTGTAGTTCTTGTCATGTTGCTTACCACATCCTTTGAGAACAAAAAGGTAAAAAACATCGCAAACATAGAAAATAAAGACATTTCTGAATAATTTTGGTGGAGTGGCTAGACGGGGTTGTGATTTGACTTCAGATCAGAAACCCCTAAAGTCTTTGGCAAAGTGAAAAAATATAATGCTTTCCCTTTTTTCTCTGCAATGAAAAGGAAATATAGAAGCACTTTTGCCCTATTTCCTTTGCTCCCATCACTGTCCCTTTAGTGGAGGGCAGCAGAATACAAAGCAAAAAAGAAGTCATTTCACGATTTCTCAGTTTGGAGGCACTAAATAATTGGAGCATTTTCTCCCTTCTCTTGCTCTCATTCACCTTCTACTGAAATGCTTCAGGGAGTGCAGTGAAATTAGCCCATTCACGGCATGCCAGTCCATAATTAGAATTCCTATTCAGCCTTATAGCCATTGATATTAGTCATGGGCCTGATTTTCAGGTCCATTGCAGAGAGCACTGGAGAGGAAAAGCATTTAAGTTGCATCAAATGCTAGGCAAAACAATAAAAAGTAAGCTGAGTGGGAGTGTTATGCTCCCTTTGTGAGCAAGGTTGAATACTCTGTTATACATGGCATGTACTGATGTGTTGTGCCTACTCCGGAAGTTGGGCATGGTTATGAAAGGCACATAGTCAGGGGGAAATGGTCTATCCTGCATTTTGCTCTTTCAGGACGGGTCTAACTAAAACTAATTTGGTTAACGTTGGTGACACACCTTGTATAGACACCCCTTAATCAATTAACAACTGGCTTATATTGATTTAGTTATCAAGGGAAGCTATATTGATATAAGCCACTTGTTAACTAACTCATGTGTCCATACAGGGGGGCTGTACAATCTTAGAATCAGGGGTGCTGGAATAGTTTGTACAGCCGAACTGCTGAGAGCCATTAAACCAAACTGTAAACTCTGGGGATGTGATGGAAACCACTGCAAGTCAGAGGGTGCTGCAGACTGCCTCCCTCCACCCCCAGCACTCCTAGTTCCAGCACCCAGGCTTAGAGCTAAATCAATTTAAAAGCCAACTTGAGTTATGTTACATGCTGCTGTGAGTCACTCTATTACCTCTGATTTAGCAAGAATGAGTTTTGCTGGAAGTTTGATTGCATGTCAGCTCGCGGTCATACCAGTCTGACTTCCTCACCAGTGTGGAGGCAAGAAAAGGAAATAAGGGAATTTGTGTGCAGCCATCTTGGTCTTGTTAACAAGAGAGCAAGAGTCAGGCTAAGTCTGTGGCCTGACAACACGAGATCTGTAATTAGACGCTGCCTTTGCCTCTCACCTCCATATGGAGATAAAGATAGAATGCTGACTCTGGCAGGGACCTTGAGATAAGGAGCATCTGGGTGGAACTAAATAACTGTTAGCCATTGATGTTTGTAATGGGAAGGAGACTAATTGTTATTATTATTATATCTAATGGACAGTATATAAACTGCTTCATAACTGCTTGTATTTGAAGATCTGCCTGGGGAGGGGGGCTTCCCCCCCTACCCCCCCCCCCCCCCCGTTTGAACCAGTTTTTCCCTTGCTGCAGCTCGTAATAAAACTGCCTCTGGCTACTTGTTGCTTACAAATGCAGAGTGAGGACACCAGCAAACTGCAAGATTTTATCTGTGATCTGCCTTCTTGGAGCAGCTCAGAGATGCCTCTTCACAATGCACAGCACTTACTGCTGTACATTCTGCAGAGATGCTATCTGTGCTTCTCTTTTTAAAAAGTCAGCACATCACAGCTTTTTTACTCGATGGGGTAAACACTATTCCCTTCAAACCCAGCCCTAGGTGCTTTACAATAATAATAAAGCCAGTTTATTCACAAAAGGACATAGGTTAAGTGACACCAGGTAGAAGGAATAAAGATAGAAATGGTTGCAAACACTCAGAAGTATAAATATGCTTTCTATGGATAAAATCTAACTTAACCAGATACTTTATTTGTTCACCAATCTTCCTTTTCCAGCATTAGTTGGCTAACTCTTAGCTGATATCCCTCGAGTACAAGGAACTGGTTTTCCTTGTATCTTCTGGTGAAGGATCATTCAAAGTCAGTATGTGTGTTTTCTGTCTCAAAACCAACCATTATTTCAAGGTAGACATTGAACTTCTGAATTCTGTCTCCTCTTGGTTGGAAATCAGGGGGATGACTCTACACTAGTGTATTCTGTTACCCCCAAAAATTCCAATTTGAGACCACCCAGGGTTACAGTAGCATGGGTTTATTGATAAACTAAAGAAGATAGAGCTGCCACCATAAGTTTAAACTAAAGAGGGAACCAGCTATCTCTCTCTCACACACAAACAAGCACACACACCTTCATTCACTCATTCACACACATTCATTCCTGCCCTCAGGCACTCACACAGGCAAATATGTGTTGCAGAAGGAGCCAAGGCATGTACTCTGGAGGGTGTGTCTGCTCATCATGCCTGGGGAGCTGGTCAGGAAAGAAACTAGGTTGTAGAAAGCGGAGCTTCGGAGGGGGGGGGGGGGTAAAGAGTCTTCTGACAGGTGCTCTCTCCTTTTATTGTCTCTGTATAGCTCCTGTGACTCATCCTCCTTTGTTACCAGAGAGCATGCCCTGACTTCCCTTGGTCCAGCAGAGCAGCAGTCTAATGACTCATCACCATGTGCCCAACCTTGCAACTTTAAACACACACACACACACACACACACACACACACACACACACACACACACACACACACACACACTTTTCATTCACTCCGGAGAACAGAGTTTAGAGCAAGTTATAAGCAATGTGGCTGAGAGTTACAAAGTTGCAGCTTACAGTAAGTTTCTGAATTTATAAAGCAAAGTGGCTGAGGGTTACAAAGTTGCAGCTTACAGTAAGTTTCTGAAATTATAAAGCAAAGTGGCTGAGGGTTACAAAGTTGCAGCTTACAGTAAGTTTCTGAATTTATAAAGCAAAGTTGCTGAGAGTTACAAAGTTGTAAGATTTTACAAAGATTACAATGAATTACAGAGTTAAAAAGGCAATGCAGACAAACCACCAACAATGAAGTGATTTAGAAGACAATTGCCCCCCTGCCCTCCAGCAATGCAGTCAGCAGGAGGTTTATGTCAGTCTCTAAGTCAAGTGTTGGCAGGACCTTACAGTTTAGTGTATTTCCAGAAAATGCATGTGTAAAATCAAGTAATAGCTCACGCGAAAGTTTTTTATGCAACATATTCCACCGTGATGTCTCCTAATTTAATTTCACAATATACATGTTCTATTCCTGCAACCACAGAATGAATATCCCATTGAATGTGGCCACACCTGATTTGTTGGCCTTTTTCCTTTACATAAGAATGGCAGTACTGGGTCAGACCAAAGGTCCATCTAGCCCAGTAGCCTGTCTGCTGACAGTGGCCAGCACCAGATGCCCCAGAGAGGGTGGACCAAAGACAATGATCAAGCGATTTGTCTCCTGCCATCCTTCTTCAGCCTCTGACAGACAGAGGCTGGGGACACCATTTCTATCTCCTGGCTAATAGCCTTTTATGAACCTAACCTCCATGAAATTCTCTAGCTTATCTTTAAACTCTGTTATAGTCCTAGCCTTCACAGCCTCCTCTGGCAAGGAGTTCTACAGGTTGACTACATGCTGTGTGAAGAAGAACTTTCTTTTATTAGTTTTAAACCTGCTACCCATTAATTTCATTTGGTGTCCTCTAGGGGTATGTGTACACTACCCTCCTAATTCGAAATAGGAGGGAAATGTAGTCATACCGCAATTGCAAATGAAGTCCGGGATTTGAATTTCCCGGGCTTCATTTCCATAAGCGGGGCTCCGCCATTTTTAAATCCCCGCTCGTTCGAACCCCGTGCCGCATGGCTACATGGGGCATAAACTAGGTAGTTCGAACTAGGCTTCCTAGTTCGAACTACCGCTACTCCTCATGGAATGGGGTAACAAGGAGTAACGGTAGTTCGAACTAGGAAGCCTAGTTCGAACTACCTAGTTCATGCCCCGTGTAGCCGTGCGGCACGGGGTTCGAACGAGCGGGGATTTAAAAATGGCGGAGCCCCGCTTATGCAAATGAAGCCCGGGAAATTCAAATCCCGGGCTTCATTTGCAATTGCGGTATGCCTACATTACCCTCCTATTTCGAATTAGGAGGGTAGTGTAGACATACCCTAGTTCTTCTATTATGGGAACTAATACATAACTTTTCTTTATTCACCCTCTCCACACCACTCATGATTTTATATACCTCTATCATATTCCCCCCTCAGTCTCCTCTTTTCTAAACTGAAAAGTCCCAGTCGCTTTAACCTTTCTTCATATGGGACCCATTTCAAACCCCTAATCATTTTAGTTGCCCTTTTCTAAACTCTTTCCAAGGCCAAAATATCTTTTTTGAGGTGAGGAGACCACATCTGTACACAGTATTCAAGATGTGGGCGTACCATAGTTTTATACAGGAGCAGTAAGATATTCTATGTCTTATTTTCTATCCCTTTCTTAATAACTCCTAGCATCCTATTTGCCTTTTTGACCGCCGCTACACACTGTGTGGAAGTTTTCAGAGAACTATCCATGATAACTCCAAGATCTCTTTCCTGATTTGTCATAGCCAAATTAGCCCCCATCATACTGTACGTATAGTTGGGGTTATTTTTCCCGATGTGCATTACTTTACACTTATCCACATTAAATTTCATTTGCCATTTTGTTGCCCAATCACTCAAGTTTGGTGAGATCTTTTTGGAGTCCCTCACAGTCTGCTTCTGTCTTGACTATCCTAAACAGTTTGGTATCATCAGCAAACTTTACCACCTCACTGATTACCCTTTTCTCCAGATCATTTATGAATAAGTTGAAAAGGATTGGTCCCAGGACTGACCCTTGGGGGACACCACTAGTTAACTCTCTCCATTCTGAAAATTTACCATTTATTCCTACCCTTTGTTTCCTGTCTTTTAACCAGTTCTCGATCCAAGAAAGGACCTTCCCTCTTATCCCACGGCAATGTAATTTACACAAGAGCCTTTGGTGAGGGACCTTGTCAAAGGCTTTCTGAAAATCTAAGTATACTATATCTACTGGATCCCCCTTGTCCACATGTTTGTTAACCCCTTCAGAGAACTCTAATAGATTAGTAAGACATGATTTCCCTTTACGGAAACCATGTTGATTTTTGTTCAACAAATTATGTTCTTCTACGTGCCTCACAATTTTATTATTTACTATTGTTTTGACTAATTTGCCCGGTAATGAAGTTAGATTTACCAATCTGTAATTGCCAGGATTGCCTCTAGAGCCCTTTTAAAATATTGGTGTCATGTTGGCTACCTTCCAGTCATTAGGTACAGAAGCTGATTTAAAGGATAGGTTATAAACCACAGATAATAGTTCAGCATTTTCCCATCTGAGTTCCTTTAGAACCCTTGGATGAATGCCATCCAGTCCCGGAGATTTGTTAACATGAAGTTTTTCTATTTGTTCCAAAACCTCCTCTAACGACACTTCAATCCGGGACAGTTCCTCAGATTCATCACCCACAAAGGATGGTGCAGACTTGGGAATCTCCCTAATGTCCTCAGCTGTGAAGACTGAAGCAAAGAAATCATTTAGTTTATTCGCAATGGCTTTATCATCCTTGATTGCTCCTTTTATATCTCGATCGTCTAGGGAACCCACAGGTTTTTTAGCAGGCTTTCTGCTTCTAGTGTATTTAAAACAGATTTTGTTATTTCTTTTTGAGTTTTTGGCTAGTTGTTCCTCAAAATCTTTTTTTGCTTTTCTTATTACATTTTTACACTCGATTTGACAGTGTTTATGTTCCTTTCTATTTATCTCACTAGGATTGGACTTGCACTTCTTAAAAGATGCCTTTTTGTCCCTAATGGCTTCTTTTACATGGTGGTTAAGCCACGGTGACTCTTTTTTAGGTCTCTTGCTATGTTTTTTAATTTGGGGTATACATTTAAGTTGGGCCTCTATTGTGATGTCTTTAAAAAGTTTCCATGCAGCTTGCAGGGATTTGGCTCTAGTCATTGTGCCCTTTAATTTCTGTTTAACGAACCTCCTCATTTTTGTGTAATTCCCCTTTTTGAAATTAAATGCCAGAGTGCTGGACTGGTGAGGTGTTCTTCCCACAGGAATGTTAAATGTTATTATATTATGGTCGCTATTCCCAAATGGTCTTGTAACGGTTATCTCCTGGACCTGATCCTGCACTCCACTCAGGACTAAATCGAGAATTGCCTCTCCCCATGTGGGGTCCTGCACCAGCTGCTCCAAGAAGCAGTCATTTAAGCCATTGAGAAATTTTATCTCTGCTTCTTTTCCTGAGGTGACATGTATCCAGTCAATATGGGGGTAATTAAAATCCCCCATTATTATAGAGTTCTTTATTTTGGTAGCCTCTCCAATCTCCCTCAGCATTTCAATGTCAGTATCGCTGTCCTGGTCAGGAGATCGGTAATATATCCCTACTGCTAATTTCTTATTATTGGAGCATGGAATTTCTATCCATAGCAATTCTGTTGAGCATGTTGATTCATTTAATATTTTTATTTCATTTGATTCTACATTATCTTTCACATACAGTGCCATTCCACCACCCACACAGCCTGCTCTATCCTTCCGATATATTTTATATCCTGGTATGATTGTGTCCCACAGATTTTCCTCATTCCACCAGGTTTCAGTGATGCCTATTATGTCAATCTCCTCCTTTAATACGAGGTACTCTAGTTTACCCATCTTATTAGTCAGACTCCTACCATTTGTGTAGAAGCACTTTAAAAATTTGCCACTACTTATTTGTCTGCCCTTCCCTGATACATTGGATTCCTTTATATGAGGTTGTTTGTCTGCTCTGGCCCATGGTTTGTTCTCTTTCCTCCTCTCTTTCTGACTACAGCTTAGAGAATCTCTATCAATGGATTCTCCTCTAAGAGAAGTCTCCCTCCGATTTACATGCATCTCTGCACCAATCGGCTTTTCCCCCCATCTCTTAGTTTAAAATCTGCTCTTTGTCTTGAGAAAACTTGTTTGCCACCTCTCATGATGTACCTGGTTCAAACACTTTTTGGTCACAGACTTTAAAGCATATCAGTGAGAATCCATAGTTCCACACATAGCATCACCACATACATTTCACAATGAGATTATTGACCAGCATGTTGTTAGTTTCCAAATGATGCCTTACAGGGTGTATTTTGTACGAATAACATTGCAGTAGTGGGTAGGGTGTGAATACTGAGTGACTAAGATCACAAGTTAAACTGATACACATTCTATATGTAGACAAATCCTCAATGATGTATAAAGAATTGCCATTAGTCAAGCACAAGCCTTTGCAAAATGCATCTTTTCCAGTCCAAGCCAGCAGACAGTGAGCCAACAGGAGCCGCAGTACAAAACCATCAGTCAAATATTATGCTGTGGTGGCACATGCAAGACAGCTTATGAGACTGTGCGGTCAGGACATGAGTCAACTTTCAGAGGCAGACATGAGGTACAACAGATTCACAGGGATTGGATAGTCAATATGATAGCGCCTAAGCTGTATTTTTCTGTTCAGTAACACTCTCCATAGTACGCAACAAGTATCACTGTCAGGAGTGGGAGGCTGGCCAGACCAGTATCAATGCTGTGGCTGACCCTGCAGCCGGAGCTCTGGTTGGTAGTTGTTAAGGGTGAGCCCTCAGCACTGCAATGTCCAAACTTGCGTCACTGGTACTTCTAGTTATCCTGGGAGCCACTGTAAATTGATTACATGGCAATACTGACACTTGCCTTCACTCTTTTCAGGCCACAGAGACTTGTTCTTTGACAGGCCCATGGCAGCCTCCATATATCATCCAAGAAGCATGGTTGGGGGCAAATCAGCTGCAAGAAGCATTTTTCTGTTTGTGCGTTTTTATGGAGTTCTTTCTTTTTGCGGGTATTTTTTGGCTAAGGGGACAATCTGGCCCCATAAAACGCACACCTTCTCAGCAGGAAAGCAAGAGCCAATGCTTGTGACACACACACACCGCAACTTGGAGTCCCTGGGTTGGTTATACTGTCCTCCCTTAACATTCAATTTCACAAACTAAGGCTTACATCGAAAACCACCTCCCCTGAGAGGACAGATCTTAAGTTTAAACCTCCTATTTACTAAGGCTCTGATTCTGCAAATATACATTTAAGCACAAGCAGCCCAATTGATTTACTAGGATCAAATATGAAAGTAAAGATAAGCATGTGTTCATGTTTACAGGATCAGGCCCTAAAACAACAAATATTTTCTGCAAGTCAGAAGTCCTTTAAAATGCTGTTCCTTCTCATTTTCTGCAGTTCTTATTAGTATAATTAATCACAATGCTCTTTTAAAATTAAAGAATTCAAAATATTCTGCTTGTACTCTAGGATGGAGAAAATAAATACAAGCAGTGAATTCGTTTTTGCAAGCTGAATTTTGGAGAAGCTGAGTCAAGTTATTAAATTATGTACACATGCATATGCAGAATCAATCAGCATATTAAAACCAACCATATATTTGTACAGTGATTACTTGTGGATGCATATAGCATCTTAACGGCCTGATAATGGAAACAATTTGTTTTAGAAACAGTCCAGAAGTTGCTAATTTCCAAATAATAGGAAATGCATTGCTTGATGGGTTTTTTCCTTTTTTTTTTAGGATCTATACTGCATATGGAGTGGAAATATACAACGATCAGAGGAAAAAGCAGTGTGAAAAGTTCAGAATCTCCAACAGCTATGGCGACCCCTGCTGTACAAGTGCAAGAGCAGATTCTGTTATCAAAATTCAATTAACTAGCTAGATTTCGCTCAGCATACAGGAGTATAAAAATGCTTAAAAATAAATGTATGTGTAGGCAGGCAACCAGACATACAGAAATACAGGACTTTTATTATTTTTCTGAGCATATTGTCTGAATACATTTGATAAAATTATATTTGCAAAGATTAATTTAGCAGAACTAATGGACAATCTTCTGACAGTGTATTTCTTCCTTCTTCTATTTCATTCCATAGCCAGGCTATCTGAGACCTGGTAATGAGGGTGGTGATTATTTATTAAGCCTGCCTGATGTGTGTATGACGTATTCTAAACAAAACCAATCAGATTCCCAGTTGATGCACTGAGTATTGAAAGTTCTCATCGCCTGTCAGGACTTCAAAGCTAGGATAGAAAGCAAATGCTTGGTGAGATGGAATAGGCAGGTGAAAGCTAGCAGTGGAGAGTATGAGCTGTGTTTGCTACATATGCATCTGGTTAGTTGCCCTTAGGTTTTGTCTACACTGCAGGGTTTTGAGCGTCCACACCTCAAAAGCACATCGCAAAAGCGCATCGCTTTTGCACAAGAGAGTGTCCACACTACCTGGATGCTCTTGTGCAAGAAGGCTCTGATTGCCATTAACAGAATGGCCACCAGAGCACTTGTGCTTTACTGATAGGCTCTTTTTGCACAAGAAACCCCTGCGGAGCATCCACACATGCCTTTTTGCACAAGAGCTGTAGCACAAAACGGAGCTAGTCCTCGTGGGGAGAGGAATAATTCTACCAGAAAAAGCCCTTTGTCCTGTCAATTTACTGTATTTTTTGTGTGCAAAAACACGCTTGAGGTGTGGACGCTCTGCCGGTTTTTGCACAAAAATCTTGTGGTGTAGACATAGCTTTTGAGATTTTGTTAAAATTAGTTTAATGCATTAAATGTTGTGGCAGTGTCTGAAGAAGAACAGAGTGAGAAACTTTTACCAGTGTGATTTCTTATGGAGAGGTATGTATTAGTTTAGTTCTTACCAGGTTCTTGCAGGAGTTGGTCATGGAACATATGCATCCCTTCAGGCTAAAAAGGCTGAAGGAAGAACATTTTTTCTGGGACTCTTTGCCATCTCATACTTCCTTAGGAACAGCCACAGAAAAGCATAAAGAAGAAATTTGTTTCCTCTAGTACATATGCAATTAGGTTATAACTAAGGAAAAGCCCTATAGAATTTAATAGATGAACCATCCTATGTAATTTATTGAAAAATGAGAGCCATTTTAAAGGCCTTTTAACCATCTCAAATTCTATAACTGATAAATTCTTGATTAAATTCTATAGGATGGTTCAAATCACTACACAAAGGTTACAATGTTTTCTTAAAATCCTGTAACTCTTTTTATGTGTATAGACATTCCTAAAACTTTACAGGCCCTTGGTTTATCCTCCCGTAGGGCTTCTGGCTATGGGAAAGGTAGGCATGGAAAGAAAGGAAGAGGTATCCACAGGTGCCCAGCTCCTGGACTGCAGCAAGGAAGGGAATGACGAGCCTACCCTGGGGCCAAGTAGGCTTGTGTTTACTTATCTTACATTATGCTGAACAAAGGGAAAATAGCTAAACAACCAAGTATAAAGAGTTAAAGAACACCCAAAAGGCACATCTAAATCATTAAAGAGGTTAAAAGCAAACATAGAAGAGGACTCACCACAGACATACCTCCTGTGGCTGAGCATGGTATAGCAGCTCTCTACCCTTAGGGCAGCGGTTTCCAACCTTTTCCAGATGGGGACCCATTTTAACAATTCAGGAGGACTTGGTGACCCAAGGAAACTCAGAGACAGAGGGAGCAGAACCACCTGGGGAGACGCTTGGAGACCCTTTTGAAATGTAATGGTGACCCATATTTGGGCCCCAACCCATAGGTTCTTGGCCAGGTCCCTTTCTGATCCCACACCTTCCAGGGTAACAGCAAATGCTGAACACCTTTACAAAAGGCCTTTGGCCCCTATTCTGGTCTCCAGGTCCCCACACGCTTCTCTTAGGCATGCCCAGTCATCCTTATCCTGTTCTCAGGGACCTTTTGCGGCCCTCCTCAGTGGCTGGTAGGGGAACCCAGGTCCTTACACTACACAGTATCCAGGGGCCCTATAACCAGCAGCCAAAATATGTTCTCTCAGGCTGTATCTATGCTGCAAGTTTTTGCAGCAGAAAATATAGCTGCAAAAACTCATTAGCATGTCAATCTCATTAGCATATTTCCTGTCCTTTCTTTTTGCACAAGGGGTTTTTGCACAAAAAGAAGCAGTGTAGCTGCTTCTGTTTTGTGCAAAAAACCCTTTTGTGCAAGATCCTTATGCCTGGCTCCACTGCTCCTTTTTGTGCAAAAACCCCCTGTGCAAAAAGAAAGGGCAGAAAATATGCTAAAGAGAGTGCAATTTATGCTAATGAGTCCCTTATTAGCATATGAGTCCCTCAGACATCTTGCAGGCTTCTTTCTCCC
Source organism: Pelodiscus sinensis (assembly GCF_049634645.1). Taxonomy (NCBI): domain Eukaryota; kingdom Metazoa; phylum Chordata; order Testudines; family Trionychidae; genus Pelodiscus; species Pelodiscus sinensis. The sequence continues at coordinate 283,579,505 of NC_134711.1, read as the reverse complement.
ATAGTCTATTTTTCAATCCTTCTTTCTGTTAGGGTTGTCAGGTGTCCAGTATTGACCTGGACAGTCTGGTATTTTTGCCTCCTGTCTGGTAAAAAAATTCAGAAAATACCGGACACCTAAAATGTCCAGTATTTTCTATTTTTTCCCCTGCCAGGAGGTGAAAATACCAGACACCTGGCAACCTTACGACACACTCAGCAACCGGGCCCAGCCCCAGGACCCCCCCGGATCTCCTGCCAGGCCTCCCAACCTCCCGCCAAGCCCCCCCCCCCAAATGCCCCTACCCTTCCGCTTACCTGGTTCCGCAGGGGCTTGTCTTGTGGCTGGAACAGAAAAACAAGATGCCGCTGGCAAAAAAAAGCCTCTTCTTAAAGGGGCCATGCTGGTTTTTTTTTTTTTTTTGCACTTAGTAACTGCTGCCAGAGTCCTTTTTTTTTTTTTGCTCAACAACTTTGGTCTCTCACCCCTTTTTTTTGTCTCAACAGAATTTTTTTCCGGGTGCTTTTTTTCGGGGGGTGGGGGTGGGAGGAAGATGTTTGACATTTTTGGTTAAATCATCTGGCAACCCTACTTCCTGTAGCTTTTCTAGATCCACTCTTCTTTCAGGGACAGGACTTGGAGGGCTCTCTCTTGGAAGTCTCCCCCTTCCCCAAAATCCCAGATTAAAAGTACACTTAATCCTGCTAATCTTCCCTCAGAAATGAGCTTTCATCCCTCACTGTTCCTCAGCGGAACCCTTCCCACAGCTCACTCACTCTCTTTAGAGCCCTGTCACCTGGGCTCACCACAGCAACTTGCTCCCCCTTGCTGGCTGGGCGGTTCTGTTTCTCTTTTGGTATCCTGCCCATTGCAGCTACTCAGGAGAGGATCCCAGGGCCAACTGTTCCAGAAGTTTTCCTCTTTGCCCTGCTAGGCACTCACCTCTTTAACACCAACGCAAAGACTGCAGCATTCTTTCCATCTCTCCTTATAGCCTCCTTCAAATCTGTGCTTCCTTTCTTTATAGTCACCGCCTAACTCCTTCCCCATCTGGGCTTCATCTTTCATTAAGCCTAGTATACCCTCCAGGTTTAGTTGGTTGGGTTAATTGGCCTCTCAGGCCCATATTAACTTCTCACATCTCGTAAGTAAGGATTAAGAATTGTACCCGAGTAAAAGAAAAGAAATGAATATCTTATCACGTGATACCTTCTCTTTCTCTCTCACCTTCGTAACTGTTCTTTGCCTTGTTGACTCTTCAGACTGTAACGGTCTTTGGGAGAAAGGATTCCTCACTATCCCAATCATCTTGTATGTCTGGGAAGTGCTTTGCATACTTCTGAGTGACTAACAATAATTTTTCAATGTGTCCTACATGGGATCAACTGAGAGTGAAATAAAATTTTGTCTGGATTTTGTCTGAAGTGAAAAATTGCACTTCTTGGCAAAGTCTTTGCATGGCGGTGCATATCTAATCATTTGCCCTGGCCCTCCCTCTGGGAAAATCACCTCACTGTGTCAGCTCCTTTGGCTTCCTAAGCAATGTAAAGAACTGACACAATGTAGGATCCTAATAACAATCCAGCACCAGGAGTGAAGCAATTTGCAATTCACTTTCTTTGATTGTATCCCTTTGGTATATATGGTCGTGCCAATTTTCTTCCACTATTTGATCTGAGGAAGTGGGTCTGGCCCACAAAAGCTCATCACCTAATAAACTATCTTGTTAGTCTTTAAAGTGCTGAATAGTCCTGTTTTTTGTTTCAGCAAGACCAGACTAACATAGCTACACCTCTATTACTCTCCCTTCTTGCCACTAATGTAATAATATACCTTAGAAACACTATCAGGGTAATCTGAAAACAGCAAGGCTGATGCGTCTGTTAATGCACAGAGCTTATCAGTGACTTCTGAAATGATTATTCATCCCATTTTCACATCTAGCTGATCCACTGCTAGACTGGTATGCAGTGAAATGGGGTCCCTGTGTATACACTGCACAGCTTGTGTGTTATTTTTTTTTTCAAAGAAGAGCTCCTTCGTGTTAAGCCTTGTCACTAGTGCAGCCCAGCTGGGATTTGCTAGAAATGTATTTGGTCTGGCAACACCTCTTACAGAGTGGTTGAGTCCCTAAGAGCTTTGTTTCAAAGGATGAAATGAAAACAATGGAGACATAATTAGCAGTGGTGTAATAATAGAAATGCTTGTACCCAGTTACTATAGAAATCATTTAATGAAGGATAATCTGGACAGAAGCCTGCACACAACAGCTGTAAAATATTTAAGTCTTTTAATGGGAGAAGGGATATCCAGGAGAGGGTTTGCTAAAGTGATTAAGAGAAATGCCTTTCATAACCGTTTTATGTGGGGGTTCCTAAACTGAGGTTTGTAGCTTTCTTGAAGCCATATTAACAATAAAACTTTTATACACTACTGATACTTAAAAGTGAAATACAGGATATTAATTTTATATGGATATGTCTATGCTACAGAGTTTTTTTTGGAAAACAGCTGTTTTTTTTTTAAAAAAACTTCATTTACATCCACATTGCAATCGCGTTCTTTTGAAAAACAATTGAAAGAACAGAGGGGTTTTTCTGACATTACTAAACCTCTTTCTATGAGGAAGAAGCCTTTTTCCGAAAGAGGTCTTTCGGAAAAAGGTATGTGTGGACGGGGAAGAGGGAGTTCTTTCGAAAGAAGAGGAAAGAGGAAAAAGCACAGGTGCCCTGGTGGCCACTCCGTCCATAGTAATCACAGCTTAAATGCGAGACAGCATCCATTCAGTGTGGACGCTATCTCTCGAAAAAGCAGATCACTTTTTCAAAATGTTCTTTATCTGTGTGGACGCTCTCTTTTGGAAGAAGCTTTTTTGGAAGATATCTTCTGGAAAAGGTTCTTCTGAAAGAAGCCTGAAGTCTAGACATAGCCTATGTGTGGGTGAGACTACAAATGTACCATTTTTGAGTTCACAAAAAACCCGTCCGAGACTTTGAGAAGCATTTCCAGCTTTTCCATTGTGGTGGATTGTTGAGGGCCTGTGAGTGAGCAGTTACTCATCTTAAACAACAATATATATATTTCTAAGGCTTGCCTTTCCTTCCTTTCTCCCAAATGAATCATTGGAGTTCATCCACAAGTTACTGAGCTTGAAGCAGGAATCACTTGATGAAATTCTATATACCATGTTACCCAGGAGATCAGACTAGGTGATCATAGTGATCCCGTCTGGCCTTAAAAATTTATTAAGCATTTAACCTTTCTTTGGGAAAATTCTGGTCCAAGGCTGAAAACGTCAGGACAGATGTGGGTAGAAGCTTTCTTGCAGACTCTGTGCCTCCCCTGTAAAGCAGCACAGTTTTTCTGATGAGCTGTGATTCAGTCAGATTCAGCTGTTCTGCTTTTTATAGTTAATATACTTCTATTTTCAAAACTGCACGAATTGTTGCATATTTCAGACGTAACAGATTAGGATGATTTTTATTATTATTCCATGGGTGCAGGAACTGTGAGTGTGGTGATGTCGCAGCACTTCCAGGTTTTACATTGAGCTCTGTTCCCAGCCCCAGATGTGGTGTCAGTTCCTGGCCCTGTACGTTGGGCTCAGTTGCTAGTCCCACACATGGGGTCCTGGCTTCTGGTCCTTTGCCTAGTGTCCCATCTGCCACCACATCCAAGGTCCCAGCTCCTGGTGTGGTGTTGGGAACCCCAGCTTCTGGCCCCAGACGTGGCTCTCTTACCCCGTCTGAGTCCCACCCCCATCCCAGAAACTTGATCCTGCTCCCAGCTCCAAACTGGGGGAAGGGGGTAGAAGCAGACAGGGGTAATGTGACTGGCTTTCAGCTCCCCCACTATTAAACATTTTCCAGCATCACTGACTATTTCTGTGTCCTCTCATTGAAATAATTCCTCACTTCTTGGAAATTATGAGAAAATTAACTATACTATGCAAATTTAACTCAAAGAGGTTAATTAGCTATGTTCATATCACCTATCTACCTAACTAACTACTATCTATTTCTTTGAAATTCTACAATATGACAGATGGAAATGATAAATATTCATGTACTTCCCAGGACAAAGGAATCTGATCTTGACATGCTAATTCTTGAATTGATAGCAATCAAGAAGCAACTAAACAGATTACTCCTGTGACACTTGTGGACCAGGGGTCTGCTCCTGCCAAGGTATCCATGCCTCAGTTGAATACTGACAAACACATAAATGGAATTAATCTGGATCACTTGTGTGTTAGTATTGTATTAAAGTTACAGGTTGAACCTCTAAAATCTGGGACTCTCTGGTCCGGCAACATCTATGGTCCCTGCCCCCTGCTTTAATTGGTTAACCGGTTAAACAATATGTTTAACCAGTTAACCAGTTAAATGGGATTTTACATCCCTAATGTTGGTATTAGTTATGGATCAGGTAGTAATATATTGTGCATGTGGGTCGTAACTTTCATAGAATCATAGAACACTAGAACTGGAAGGGACCTTGAGAGATCATCAAGTCCAGTCCCCTGCCCTCATGGCAGGACCCAGTACCCGTCTAGACGAGGGGTGGGCAATAATTTTTGGGGTCCACTCCAAGATTTTGGAAAGTGGTCGAGGGCTGCACTCTTTCATGATATTAATGGAGGAGATGTGGGGTCTGGAATGGAGATTGGGTGCAGAAGGGAGCTTGGGGTAAGGGACTGGGGTGCAGAAGGGAGTCTGGGAGGGAGTTAGGATGAAGCAGGTGGTTGTGACCTAGGGCAGGGGACTGGAATGCAGGGGTTTGGGATGTGACCTAGGTTAGGAGGGGATTGTGATCTGGGGCAAGAGATAGGGGTGCCAGATCTGGGAGGGGGTATAGGTGTAAGAGGGGGACAGAGGATTTGGGTATGTTGAGTGGGGGTGGGAGGGGCACAGAGAGTTGGGGCAGGAGAGGGCTGAGGTGCCAGAAGCAGGCTGTGGCCAAGAGACTTACTTGTCAGCTGCCAAACTAGCCTACCTGCCTGCAGAGCTTAAAATGGTGCCCAGTCTGCCTGCTTGCCTGGCCTTGTGTTTCATGAATAACTGAGCAGAGGAGAGGGGGTGTGGTTCTTCTTAGCTGACTTTTATTTTAACAAACAGCTCCCATTGGCCAGTTTCTGTCAGAAACTGACCAATGGGAATGTGCTGGGGGCGGGGTGGCTCCTAAAACTTCCCCCCTCCTTTCCAGTTTAAAAACGGAAATGGAGCCCTGCAGCCGCATTTCTGTCCAGTGCGTGGGACTGTGAGGCAAGCAAGAGAGCCTGCCTGGGGTCCCCCGCTGCCTCTGTGGGCCGGATCCAGTGGCTTGGCAGTCTGGATCTGGCCTGCAGGCCTTATTTTGCCCAGGCCTGGTCTAGACCATCCCAGAGAGAGGTAGACCTGAACAGTTTAGACTACTAGGCATCTTTGAGATGTACCATGCTAACTTCCAGTTAAAGAGGTCAAACATCTTATTGCAGCCATTTCATATCACATCAGCCTGGAACTTGATAATAAATCTGGATGCAAATTTCTGTTGGAAAAAATGGTCTAAATTAGTAACAGACATGTTTAAATTGAAGAGTTGCAAGTATGTTTCAATATTAAAATTGGGATTAACTTTAATAAAAATCCATTTCTCAGGACATAAGCCCTTGAATATTTTAGTGCTTTTTCTTTTTTTTCCAGTTTTAACAGTTCTGAAATGTCTGTATTTAATTTGTGGAACAGGTGTTTCTCATTGGAAGCTATTTTCTTTTTAGAACATTTTTTTATTATTGATAATGTCAGTTTTTGTTGAGAAGATATTACAGTAAGGAAATTGCATCCTATTGCTATTAAAACATCCCCAAAGAAGTCATTCGGATGTTTACGCTATAAAAACATGTGTTAGTTATACTAACAGGAATAAAATGCTATGGCTGAAAAGGGTAAAATATTATCCAAGGTCCCATTTAATGTGATCAAAGCAAGGACATGCAAAATAAAGATTTTTATTCTATTAACTTCCCCTTCAGTGCCTTGTTGAGCTAATCCTAACTTTTGAGGCTCTTGATAAAGGAGTATAATGAAGGAAAAATTTGCAGCTGGTTTCTGTAAAAACAGGTGAAAGCTGAATAATTACAGTACCTAAGTATGGCAGAGTGGATTGTAGATCAAGTGTGTATGCATAATGTAACATTCCTGAACTTGTTTTTGCATATGTCAGCTTATTTAGACCCACACTCTGACATTTATTCACATGGGACTCCCCACTGGAAACCAAAGAGGAAGATTGATGGCAAGATGTCATTTCAAGCTAATTTAAATGACCAGGGGCCTTACTCTGTCCACACGTACATGTGTTTAACTTTATAACAGTGAGAAGTCTCACGGCTTTCAATGAGTTAGTTAAGTACATGCTAAGTGTTACGGAGGGTTTATTTTGTGTCTAGCTGAATTATAACGACACCAGGGTAAAGTTTAATTCATGACCAGGTTGACCATTTAAGTGGAAGAACGTGGTTTTTTGTTTCCAGGCTAGTTAAGAGTGGCAACTCAGAGAAATATTGGATTTGGGGAAATTTAGACACTGGAAATTTACAGCTGGTCCTTATCATGAGCATAGGGCCAACCAAAATCACAGAACCAGATTCCACTGAATGTTGGGAAATTTGAATCTGGGTCTGAACTTTGAGATGTGCTTATCTCTGCACAGAACACTCATATACACAGTATTTAACTATTTAAAACTGGGGGAGGTTTGGTCCAGAAAAACATAATGTTTAGATTGAAATTAAGGTTCATCCTTTCCAGTACAGTCTAAAGGATATTTAAGAGCAGCACCACCATGTAGTTGAGTTTTTTTTCTGTTTAAAATGTAAAAAATAGGAGTGGATAATTGGTGTTTATAAAAGCAAAGGTCTGATAAAACAGTCTAGAATGGAGGCAGAAAGAATAAAGGCAGGCTCTGTGTAGGTTTCTCTAGACCCATCTGGCAGTACATCTTAAATCTTGAGGCTGCAACATGTGTCCTATGACAAGATTGAATGTATTCCAAAGAATCAAAGAAAACTGCTCACTGTCTTCAAAGGGAGCAGGTCTGGGTTCCAAAAGTGAAATCCTGGACCCATTAACTCAATGAGAGCTTTGCAATTGGTATCAATGGGGCCAGGATTTTCCCTCGAGGTCTATTTCTTTTGAGTAGAGATTACCAGTAGCAGCCAAAGGTGAGATAGTTTTGTGTCCCAATCGTATTTCCACTTGGGAATAGGGTGAAGATTCATTTAAGTCCAGAGTATTCTTATCATTGAACTTGTGACCTAATTGACTTTGGATGCAGCTCTCCAGATTAAAACGCTTGTGGATCACTTTGTTGTAGTTGGTAAAAGGAAGGATTTCATACTAATGACAAATGCAAATATAAATACAGAAGCAAAGATTTAAACTTACTTATATATTGTAAATGACAATTGCAGAAAAAAAGCTGTTTTCAGAAACAGTCACATGCAATTAGCCAGATTCAGATTTCAAATAGACCAGTGCATTTCCCCCAGACTTAAGTGGGAGAAGAATTGATGTAACGGAGAGTAAAATTTGGCCATATATTTTTAAAGCACATTAGTTTGCTGGCCAGCACCAGCTTAATGAATCCAGTGCATTAAATCAGCAGAAGATCTGATCTTAAGTGCTTTGCCATTGACTTCAGTTGGATCAAGATCATGCCACAATTATCAATTACTGGTTTTACAATCAATGTATTTGTCTAATGGTGATATGTTTTCTAGTGTCTCTTATTTTAATATTCTTAACAAGAAAACAAAAATCAACATGACAAAGGTGATATTTCTGTTACCTTTACAGCCTAACTGAGTCGCAGAATAATTATAGCATCAACCAAAACAAAACACTGATTCCTACATCCAAAAGCAAACTGAAACAAAACAAAGACAAGATAGAAGACTGGCTCAATCTCATACACTGTCATGTATCACTTATCAGATTGCCCACTAGCCTTAAGAGGCATCCCATAAATGTTGGAATTATAATTTTTATTTTACATTATCCACATAAAACTGTAAGTATGGGAGTGATTGTAAAACACCGTAGTACATTTCTCATATGACAACCTGACCCCTGGTCCTAACAAATACAAAAATGAATAAAGCTTGATCCTCTGCAAGATAAAATGACCTCTGAGTATAAGGAGGTTAAAAAGACCAGATGTTCAGAACTGACTTCATTGTTGTTTCAAAGTGCTGAGAGCTCAAAATTGAAAGAATAAGCTTTGGCTTTTCTTATTTGAAGTTGCAAGTCATGGAGGTTACATGCTCTAACTGTGCAAGGGCCATATGAATGCAGAATATGAAGACCTCTTCTGTTTCATCCTGCTGCTTGACAGTGGAATCACCCCATTATCGCCATAAATTTGCAAAGGGCTGAACTGACAAGAACTAAATATAAAACACTGACCAGTTTCAATCCCATAAATATAAAAACCACTGGCATTGTATTTATGTGATGTCACTCATTAAAAATACCAATTTGTGTGGTAAACACAACACTCATCATTTTAATGTATAGAATATAAGTGTGCCTTTCATTCTGTTTCCTTATCAACCACTGAAATAAGTTCAGAAAGGGAGTTCGTTATTCGAGGTGGTCAAAAATAACTGCCTGTTTTCACAACTACAAAATTAAAAGCAGTTTGTCAACATTTGTAAGACTCTCAATAAAATTCTGTGTGATTTTTGGTGGTGTTAGTTGTGTTAAGATGATGGGGAAAATATCACTGAATTTTTTTTCATTTTCCAAGTTTGGGATGGGTTGTTTGGTGTGGTCACATAGAACTAATTGGTGATTGTGACATAAGCCACAAGGGATTGCTTCTGATTCATTAATTGGCAGAGCCCGCCTCACGATGGTTAGTAGAATCCATGTTGAATAATATTTCCACAGGATGTCAATGTATTTTGTGTGCTTTCTCTCAGACAGTCCTGTGACACTGTTGCAAAAAAGCAGACATGATTCTGGAATGGAGTAACAAGAGTGTTGTGAGCAAGACACTAGAAGTCATTCTTCTGCTTTACTCTACATTGAGTAGGTCTCAGTTAAAATATTGTGCCCAGTTCTAGGTACCACATTTCAAGAAAGATGTGGAGAAACTGAAGAAGGTCCATAGAAGAACAACAAAAATGATTAAAGGTATAGAAAACATGACCTTGGAGGGAAGACTGAAAGAATTGGGCTTGTTTAATTTGGAAAAGAAAAGACTGAAAGGGAACATGATAGTGGTTTTAAAGTATCTAAAAGGGTGTTACAAGGAGGAGGGAGAAAATTGTTCTCCTTTGCCTCTGATGATAGGATAAGAAGCAATGGGATTAAACTGCAGCAAGGGAGGTTGGACATTAGGAAAAACTTTTGAATTGTTAGGCTGTTTAAACACTGGAATGTGTTGCTTAGGGAGGTTGTGGAATCTCCATCAGTGGAGATATTTAAGAGCAATTTGGATAGACATCTATCTAGGATGATTTACATGGTACTTAGTCCTGCTCTGAAGGCAGGGGAGTTGACTTGGTGATCTCTGAAGGTCCTTTCCGTACTAAGTTGAGGGTCAGTAACATGGAGTCAGCAAGCCTGAATAAAGGCCTGTAACATAAAAACAATAGCAGGTCTGGAGTCTAGTGAGCAAGACTTTGCTCAAAGTGCTGCTTTGAAATGCTGAGGCAGAGTTTCAAAGGGGCAGCGCTGCACAGCTGAGCCTGGGATCAACTGTGCAGTGCCGCTCCTTGGAAATGCTGCCACAGGTTTTGCGTGGAGCCCAGGGTCAGCTGGGGACTCCCTGGGTTCTGGAGAAATGCCGTGTGAAGCCCAGGGTCAGCTAGGAACTCTCCAGCTGACCTGGGCTCTGGTGGCATTTCAAAGTGGCAGTGCAGCATGGAGCTCGGGGTTATCAGGGTACTCTGAGTCCCCCACTGACCCCAGGCTTCATGAGGGCACTTCCACTTTGAAATGCACAAGAGCCCCCACTGGGGACTCTTGTACATTTCAAAGCTGGCACCCATGTGTACCCAGAATCAGTGGGACTTTCCGCTGGCCCTGGGCTGCACATGGAGGTTCACATTTCTCCTTTGAAATGTAAATTTCAAAGGAGGAATGCGGAAGTGCCTATCAACTAGTCGAGTTTATTTTTAACATCCTTAGTACATACCAACCTAAGTTCAGGACCGGGTCGAAGCTGACAGCATGAAGGATTGGAGGTAAGCCTCCCTTTTGTAAGGTGAGGGATGGTAACTAGGTAACAGAGGGTGGTAACCTGATCTGTAAGGAGTGATGTAACTTTTTTGTACATGTCTATAAAAGGTACTGCAAAGGGTAAGCGCTGATTGACCCTGGTTAGGCGGGGGGGGGGGGTGCTTTATGCACTTTTGTGTGCGGCAGCGTTATCAAAGCTGACAGAATGCACAGTGGCTTAGTGTTGAGACGTTCTGCTAACAACTGTTAATGCATAGCATTTGGCAATAAATCTGCTCAATTGGTTTCATCCTTGCCTGAATATGTAATTTTGGGGGGCTAGCAGCGGTCTACTGTGTTGACCCAAGTGCACGGAGTTTAACACTTTAGTAGAGGGAACACATGCATGCACACACACACGCAGTCGAAAGTTTATCATCACTGATGGAGTAGAGGACCCGTCAGGAATGCTGCATGGGACAACCCTGAAACCCTGACTGATGACACCTTCCAGTTCTAGTATTCTGTGAGTCTATGATTCTATGAAAAGTAGGTATTAGCAGCAGCAAAAAGGAGTGATTATAGTTATTTGTTATTACTGCTCTCTACTGCACTGGTGGAGAAAGGCTGCTTCTGATCCCCATCAAATACCATCCAGAAAGGACAATGAAAATAGAAATGATTTATATTTAAAACAAATATAAATAGAAAATATTTATATTTGCTTATATACCAGTACATAGTACAGTAGTACTTACATATACTACTACATAGGTGAGGATGCAACTAAAAACTAGTAATTTTTTTATGGGCCTCTCATAATCTGAGGCCTTAAACTGTATCTTACTTAGCTTGTGCATATATCTGGCACTGCATAGATATTGTGTAAGGAGTTATGTTTATACACTGAAAATCATATTTTTAAGGTCTGTGTTTAGAGACTGGTCACTAACAAAGGTAAAAACAGGGTTTCTGTCAGACAACAAATGTTTATCTGTTAGGCTCTTTACATGTAAATCAAGTACTGTATGAATCGCAGCGGGACTTCTTTCACCAGTCTGAACTGAATGCTAAAGAATTGTGAAAACCTTAAAGTGAGAAAAATAGCAGGAGAAAGTAGGTTGCAGGCACATCAAAGATTTGTTCTAGTATATATGGGTAACAAAGAAAACATGCTGTCATCCTACACCTAGGACCTAAATGGAGAGCAAGTTTGTTTCATGAAAGAGGGTCTGAGCCAGGCTTGGTTAATCTCTGAGTTGAGTTTAGTCTCCAGAAAGCACATAAAAGATTTTTGTTCTACGTGTAAACATTTGTTTTCAATCTTATTACTCACTATCTATGTAACCTTATCTTTGTTTTCACTATAAATACATTGAAGGGTAAGTCTACACCGCGAACCCCTGCCCCACACCACTGAGTTTCGGAGCCTAGGTTGGAGTCTTGCTGGTTCTCAGAGTCTGGGCTATCCTCCAATCCCAAATATCTACACTACAGTTGTATAACCTGAGCCAACCTGGGTCAGCAAAGACCTCGCCCCAGATCTTTTATTGTAGTAGTATAGATGAACTCTCAGTCCTATGGTGGTCCTGAGCTAAATCTTACAAGCTGATGTGTCCTGTTGCTTTTGGAAAAGCAGGCCAGATAATGCTGTGAGTGTCTGGTGGATAAAGAGCTGGATAGCACAGGGAATGCTTGGAAGAGTTGAGAGCTGGTGTATGCCTATCTTCAATCTGTAGAGAATGAGGCTTGCGAGGTGGTGTTCATGTTGCCAGAGGCTGGTGGATTTGAGGGAGCTGATCCACAGCAGTCCCAGGTGAGACTTTCTTATGCCAATGGCAGGTAGTAGTGAAATTCCTCACAGCCCTGGGGTACTCTTGGAGAATAAGCCAATACCATAACAACCACGGTTTTGGACGTCACCTCAAATGTGCCTCTTTTATCCTAGTTTTCCCAAACACAAATTGAAATTACATCTTTTCTCCACTGACCTCTATTTTTGGGAGCCTGCTACATACTCACAGACTGAAATGGCAGGAAGGGAAAAGACCAGTTGTAGAGCTCTGGTGATACAGCATGGAGAAGCCCATATCAGCTGCTTCTACAGCATGTGAATTCTGGCCAGATTCATCTCCACTTTCAGAACATTATCTAGGTCCCGGTGGTGTATAGTTGATCCAGCACCCATAGGCTATGTCTAGACTGCAAGCCTCTTTCGAAAGAGAGCGTCTAGACTGCACGCGGAACTTTCGAAAGAGCAAGCCGCTTTTTCGAAAGAAAGCACCCAGTGAGTCTGGATGCTCTCTTTCGAAGAAGCCCTATTTACATTCAAGAACGCCTTCTTTCGAAAGAAGCACTTTCGAAAGAAGGCGTTCTTCCTCGTGAAATGAGGTTTACCACCGTCGAAAGAAAAGCTGCGTTCCTTCGATTTAATTTCGAAAGAACGCGGCTGCAGTCTAGACGCAGGTGAAGTTTATTCGGAAAAAAGCTACTTTTCCCGAAAAAACCCCTGAGTCTGGACACAGCCATAGACTTAGCCTTTTGAAAACAAAACTGCACATTTAAATAATATCTAATGATGCCTTTCTTCTTGGAGGACAGAGATGAATGTTTTCGTGAGGAACAGACCTGCATGTTGGTGTACGTCTTCCTCTTTGCAAAATATGCTATTAGTAGCCAGCTATTTCTCGAAGGCACCTACCATAATCTTTTGCAGCATGTCACTTAATGTGATCAATAGCTTTCCATTAACGCTATTAGATCCTGAGCAGAATGAATTGCACGTGTCGAGCAGAATGCCAGATACAGAAGATGGCACAGCAGGGAACTCAACTGGTCATTTACTATTTACTACAGACTGTTCAGGGAAAGGGATTTGCCATGAATTTATGAATCGCTAAACATATTTATTAAATTGCAGTCAATTACTTTGTCAGGGGGCTCTCTCATGCGCCTGCTGAGTTCAGTGGAAATATGTTGGTGACGTCAGGCTGAGTAGGAAAGAGGAGTTTGTAAAATGGGGGTGCCTAATGTTAGGCATCTAAATCTATATTTAAATCAATGGCAGAGCAGTACAGCTGCCTTTTAAGTCCATATAGCATGATCAGTACCTCTGAATTTCAAGCCACTGATTGTGGGCTTTTTCTAACTTCAAACACTTTAAACCATGACAATTTGGCCAGTGTGCTCATATATGACAATAGGAACACAAGGGTTCTTCCTTTGTTTCAGAGGGCAAAAGAGAAAAAAAATCTGTCTAGAAAGACCTCTGTCGAGAAATACCAAGAGCAAGTAACTTGTGTTTTAATGAGAAGGAGTCCTGTGGCACCTTATAGACATGGGGTATGTCTACACTACCCTCCTAGTTCGAACTAGGAGGGTAATGTAGGCATACCGCACTTACAAATGAAGCCCGGGATTTGAATTTCCCGGGCTTCATTTGCATAAGCGGGGAGCTGCCATTTTTAAAACCCCGCTGGTTCGAACCCCGTGCAGCGCGGCTACACGGGGCTCGAACTAGGTAGTTCGGACTAGGCTTCCTATTCTGAACTACTGGTACCTAGTCCGAACTACCTAGTTCGAGCTCCGTGTAGCCGCGCTGCACGGGGTTCGAACCAGTGGGGTTTTAAAAATGGCGGCTCCCCGCTTATGCAAATGAAGCCCGGGAAATTCAAATCCCGGGCTTCATTTGCAAGTGCGGTATGCCTACATTACCCTCCTAGTTCAAACTAGCGGGGTAGTGTAGACATACCCTAACAGATGTATTGGAGCATGAGCTTTCGTGGGCAAAGACCCACTTCGTCAGATGCATGTAGTGGAAATTTCCAGAGGTAGGTATAAATATGTAGGCCAGAATAAGGTTAATTCAATCAGGGAGGGTGAGACCCACTTCACTTTGACTGAATTAACCTCGTTATCTCTAGCCTTATTCATCTGTTAGTCTATAAGGGTATGTCTACACTACCACCCTAGTTCGAACTAGGGTGGTAATGTAGGCATACCGCACTTGCAAATGAAGCCCGGGATTTGAATTTCCCGGGCTTCATTTGCATAAGCCGGCCGGCGCCATTTTTAAATGCCGGCTTGTTCGAACCCCGTGCCGCGTGTAGTGTATATAATGCTGTACAAAAAGGATAATACCTTTTTAAGGTTTAAGTTCAGTAAAAAATGTTCAAGATCCTGTTGTTTTGGCTTTGGAATCTGGGTAAGTTTTTCAGTAGCATACACAGTTGGGCCATGGAATCTCATTTACCCTAATGGTGATGGAGAAGAGACCATAATGATGTAGAAAGACATAAATCTGACCAATGGATCCTATTTTACAAGGCCAGCAGTTAATCCAGCAAAAGATTGAATTCATCTTCCTTGGTACCCACTGGGCTCTTGAGTGCTATATATTTTTAATATCCCTTTTACCAAAGTCAAGGAACTCTCATCTTTGTTCTATGGTGATATAGCCTATCATTCAACTTTTTCAATGATCGTTTTATATTTCTTTTTTAAAAAGTAGAGCCTTTTCTTTCTTGTCTTATCACTTATCTAGAAAGTACCATATGTTTCTCCTTGCCTTGAAAGCACCATGCCCACAGATAGAACTGTGTAAATACGAAATGATAATTTGGATGATCATCTAAAGTGTTGCTGCTTAGAAACCTTCTCTCTTGTTTTTCTATCACAAATTGACGCAAGCCTCCTTCATGTTACTTTTACACCAACACTCCCAAAGATGGATGCCTAAAGTTAGATATTTAAAATCTAAATTTAGGAATAAGATTAAATTACATGGTCACTTATTTTGGTTCATAAATAGGGATTTAAGTGCTTCTGGGTGATGCTCAAGTTTGAAAATGTGAACATTTTTTTTCTGTGCACAAGCTGGCCATCGCATTACCTATTTCATGGGGAATGGAATTCTGAAAGAATTGTGAGGATAACTAAAGTGACTGGTTTATTTTGCTTACGAGATGGGGTATGATTATTTCACACACAAGCTGTGTGATGCAGTCTATTTTATACAGAAAAAATGTCTATATTTTTCCCATTTCACATCAACACAAAGATCAGTTTTTGTGCATTAAAAACATTAAGAAAGGTATACTGACATTAGAGCTGTACTGAGCTTCCTTAAACCATGGGCACTTTAATGCTTTAAGGACCTGATTCCTCAATAAACTTAAGCAAATTGGGCTTAAGCACATACTCGATATTAAGCATGTGCTTAAATGCTTTGCTGAATATAGGCATAATAGCCAGATTCTGACGAAGTGGGTCTTTGCCCACGAAAACTTATGCTCCCATAAAGCTGTTAGTCTATAAGGTGCCACAGGACACCTAGACTTAAAAGTGATCTGTTCCACCATTTATATAGTAGAAGATTTACTCAGTGTTGCTTATGTCTTTAACCCAATTAATTTTTGTTTTTCTTCATTTAAATCATTGCTCTGGGATAGGGCTGGGGATGAGGGGTTCAGGGTACAGACTGCCTCAGGGAGAGAGGACTACCCCAGCCCTCTGTCACTTCAGCAGCTTGGAGTCGGATGAGAAGCACCTTTCCATGGCCACTGCAGCTCCAGCAGGCACAGCCAAGGAGGGGAACATGCCCCCATTTGCGGAGGTCCAAGTTCATCTGCCCCCTGCACTTCCCAGCCAGAGTGAGGAATGCAGCAAACTGAGCACTTTCCCCTCACTCTCTAACGAAAGGGAACATCCTGTAGTGTTCCCATACGAATCGGGAGGAGGGAGAGTCAGCTCCCCCATCCTCCCAACAGGGCATCGGGGGAGGGAGAAGTTCAGAGCTGGGGCAGTCCCAGACTGGGGGGTGGAAAAGGGGAGAATCCCCAGACAGACCTTTTCACCTGCCCGATGATTTTGTCTCTTTTCTTTGTGGTGTTATGACAAGCAATCCTGTTCCAGGTACATCCCATTTTCCTGGCAAAACCAAACCCTTATCTTATTTTAAGTTATGAGAAGAGGAAGCTGCATACTGAATTTGGTGTCTTAGCTCTTACAGTTTAGGAGGAGTTCTTGACCAAACAAACAGATAGCCAGATGTACCGACAGAAAAACTCTCTCTAATACAGGCAGTCCCCGGGTTACGTACAAGATAGGGACTGTAGGTTTGTTCTTAAGTTGAATTTGTTTGTAAGTCGGAACTGGCGTCCAGATTCAGCCGCTGCTGAAACTGACCAGCGGCTGACTACAGGAAGCCCGAGGCAGAGTTGCTCTGCCCCGGGCTTCCTGGAATCAGCCGCTGATCAGTTTCAACAGCAGCTGAATCTGGATGCCTGGGACAGAGCAGCTGGGGTGCTGCTGGGTAGGTCCCCGCAGCGCTGCACCTCGGTGCTGCGGGGACCAACCCGGCAGCACCCCAGCTGCTCTGTCCCAGGTGTCCCCAAGTCAGCTGCTGCTGAAACTGATCAGCGGCTGATTCCAGGAAGCCCGGGGCAGAGCAGCTGGGGTGCTGCTGGGTTGGTCCAGTAGCGCCGAGGAGCGGCGCTGCGGGACCAACCAGGCAGCGCCCCAGCTGGTCTACCCCAGGCATCGGCGAGAAAAGCCTGGTCTGCTGGGGGGGGGGCACTAACTGTGCCCCCCCCCCAGCAGACCAGGGAGACGTGGAGCAGCTTTTCTCGCCCCGGAGGACGCGGGCGGTGGGACCACGGTGCGTCTGGGCGGTCCCGCCGCCCGCGTCCTCCGGGACGAGAAAAGCCCCGTTTGTAACTACGGATCCAACATAAGTCGGATCCGCATAACCCGGGGACTGCCTGTATATAGTAGATAGACATCCTAGTGAAATCAATGAGAGTTCTACACAAAGAATGAGAGGTGGAGTATCAGCTGACACTGCTGAGGTTTCATTATCTGAAAAGGGCTGGTTTCAAAGGCCTTGATCCAATGGTGGAAGGACTCTCACAAACTTCAGTGAGAGTGGGTTCACACCATAGATTGACATGAACAAGGAATTTGTATTGGAAAGTCCTTTGAGTCTCTTTGACCAGAAGTGGGTTGAAACAACGTTATGCAACACCACATGGTATTGTGTCAACAGAAGAAGGTGAATCTGGAGGGAAATTTCTGAGTAGAAGTTAATGCTGACTTTAGCAGATAAAGCATGCTCTCTTCATCATCAGCAGTGGTGTAGTCACTAGGGAGCTGTCTGGTTACATGTGTTTTTTCACGTATGTCAGCTTAACTAAATCAGAGATCCAAATGAACAATGTAACACACAGCAACATTATGTGGATTTATGACAGTAGAAATACATAGTCCATGTCAGACTTGGGGTCCATGGAGCAATGAGCAACATGATTAATCTGTGATACATTTATAATCTTGTTCTATTGCTCTTTAAGTTAAGAACAGAAAAACTGTACCCAGGTCCAGCTGAGTGAATAATTTATATTTGTTTGTTTGATGGCTGACCCTGAAAATCTGAACTTACCTCTCTCTCTTCCCCTGCAATCCCAACCTGATTTGTTTTGAATCAAAACTGAATTCTTTTGGCTTTTCTTGCCCAAACAAAAATAGAAAAAATTGTTTGGCTCAAATGAAACAGTTTGAATGCCATTTGAAAACGAAAGTTTTGAAGCGAAATATTGAAATAGAATATTGACTGGAAATGACATTGTGAAACAAGACTGTTCATCTGAAAATGAAATGGTTCACTTAGAAAATGTCAAAATGAAATATTTCAAAATGTTTATTTAAAAAAAATGTGGTCAAAATGTTGGCAAGTTCAACCTGAATTCCTAAACATTTTGTCACTGCAAAACTGCCTTTTGATTAATCTTATATTTGACTGAAAAATTTTGCCCAGCTTTAACCCCATTGTTTTCAGACCAAGTTTTTGAAATATCAAAAAGAGAGAAAAAAATAAATTGAAGAGAAATATATATACATATGAAAAGGCTAATTATATTGACCTTTTAATGCCATATTTCAGAGACAAGCGAAAAAGGGCATAGTATAATTAGTGGATAACAACACGGGTGTGTAAACATAAACAGAAGGAAAGTTGTTTCTATGAAATATACTTGGTGTCAAGTGTATCATGGAAAGGGGAGCCATATCTTGCAGAATGCTTTTTCACGTGTAGTATGATACCTTGGTTGTTCTGTGTTGCGCCTAGTTGTGTTATAATGGCACTGTCTTGGTGATTTTTCAGATTTCATGAAAACTGACACAAATGCCATAGGGATTCTACAAGATACAAAATGAACCTGATTCCACAAATGCTCCTTGCGTGGACTGCCACTGAAATAATTGGGTCTAGCTGAATTCACAATTCAACTGGGCGTGGTCCCCACTGGAACTTTGAACACCATCTGAACTGTTTTAATTTGTATCAGGAATCATTGGAACAAAGCAGAATTCCAGCTATTCCCCCTTCCCAAGACATGTACTGTACTTGAATACATGCCTTGTGTGGATCAGGAGGGAGTGGTAGAAACCCAGGTAGATTATCTCTATGCTGGGTTGGATTCACTTCTTGCCCCAGGCTATGAGAACCTTCACTTGTTCTCTTAGAACAGCTTTATGCCGCATTTGTGCCTTCTTTACAATCCTGGAGCAGTAGAAAGGGACAGAAGTGGGGGCTATACATGAAAAATCTTGTTAGGCTGCTGTCAGAAGTTATGTCAATGAGCTATATAATTCAATGTTTGGAATCATCTAATTATTTGATGTTGAAAAGACTGAATGAGCACTCAATTGCTTTTAGGAAAAAAAAGTCTGTGCAAGTCTGTGACAGCCCAAGGTATACAACATCATGATGGCCATAGTATTTTGCTGCCGCAGGCTATTCCATTACATATTTTTGGCCCATATGTGTGATACATGACATATTTGCTAACTTCTGTCAGGCATGATCCATCATGGAACAATCTTTCAGGTTTTCAGTCAGGAAATTACTGCTTCTAGTCTTTCAGCATAAACACAAATGCACTTTAGCAAATGCTGAAAAACTTAAATGGTCCTGCAGCACCTTAGAGACTAAAAAAAATGTAGATGTCTCATGAACTTCCCGTGGACACTATCCACTTCTTCAGATGAATGTAGCAAGGGGTCCAGAGGTTCAAATAAATAGCAGAAAAAGAAGGGAGGGAAAGAGAAGAAAAAAACCCTTGTCAATTAGAGTGTCCATGCTAAATGAGGCTAATAGAGTGGGCTGAAAGTGCCCAATACTTAGCTTTTGGTGTCATTAGGCTGATGAGTATAGCAGGCTATCCAGTTCATGTCTTTCTTCAAACCTTGATTAAAGGTGTCAAATTTGCAAATGAAGGTAAGTTCCGCAGCTTCTTTCTCCAGCTGGTTTTTGAAATTGCATTGTAAGAATATAGATACTTTGAGATCCATTAGTGAGTGCCCAGGCAAATTAAAATGATCCCCAACAGGTTTCTGTGTGTTACCATTTTGAATATCTGATTTGCGCCCATTAATCAATGCTGTTCACTATTAGGAAGATGACCCGTCTACCCTCTGGTAAGAGACTTGCTAGACAGCCCAGTCACTTAAGTCTAGATAAAAGAGTTTAGAAACAAGTTACAGTGCTTTCAAATTAAAGTTTAAATCTTATACCCAGATATCATGATGAGCACACAGGCTGGACAGATAGATAATTCTTAAATGAAAAATGGTCATGCGTGTCTGAAGTGCAGCTGTATGATCACTTTCCTTTGATCCATAATGAGAAGTACAAACTGAGAGCTGTATTTATGAAAGGGCTGAAAGAAAAAGGTTTATAATAGAAGTTCTGATGCTTTTACTGGGCTTAGACCGATGCTGTCAGAGACTTCGGTGGAAAAGGAAATGCAGAGCCTGAGGCCATGTCCACATTAGCACATATGTTAGCACAACTTCTGTTGCTCAGGGTGTGTTGTGTGAGCGACATAAGTTTTGTTGGCATAGGCATTCGTATGCACAGCGCTATGTCAGTAGGAGGTGCTGTCCCCCTAGCATGGCTTGCTAAGGTGGTTGAATTATGTTGATGGGAGTGTTTCCCTCACGTCAGCATAACACAGCAACACAATTGGTACAGCTATGCTGCTCTAAACTTGTAGGTGTAGACGTGGTCTGAACAATAGCGTGCATGGATATGTTTAGTTTAAGAGTACTTTCCTTCTAGCATCTAGCCTTAAGTTATACAGAGTTTGGTTACAGAATAAGCAGGACACCATGTAGAATTTGCACTAGAGCAAATGCTTGCTAAAGGTATAAATTTCTTAAAAGATTACACTTGGGTTACAACTGGAGATATTAGTTCCTAGGATGAATAGAGGGACAGCTAAATAGACACTGAGTAGCACACTGCTGCCTTAGGATTGCATTATTTGCATGTCTAAAAATGATTTATTATGTTTCATGTTGTAGATAGTGGGTCTGATTCTCACTCACACCAAATTTGCAGGAGTTTAATTCTAATGATCTAATTGGAATTATTCTGTTAGGGTATGTCTACACTAGCCCCCTAGATTGATCTAGGGAGGCTAATGAGGGCAACCGAAATTGCAAATGAAGCACAGGATTTAAATAGCCCATGCTTAATTTGCATGTTCCCAGCTGGTCGCCATTTTTAGAAATTGACTAGTCCGAAGTAACTGTCCACATCTACATGCGGCAGTGACATGGGATTCCGAAATAAAGCCCTAACTCGAATTAGCTGGTAAACCTCATTGCAGGAGGAATGCCAGCTAATTCGAGTTAGGGCTTTATTTCAGAATCCCGTTTCACTGTCACGTGTAGATGCGGGCAGTTACTTCAGGCTAGTCAATTTCTAAAATGGCGACCGGACGGGAACATGCAAATCAAGCGCGGGATATTTAAATCCCGTGCTTCATTTGCAATTTCGGTCACCCTCATTAGCCTCCCTAGATTGATCTAGGGGGCTAGTGTAGACATACCCATATAGACTAGTGTAAGTGAGAGGAGACTCTGGCCTGACAAGGTACTAAACTGAAAGGTGTCAAACAAATGGTTCATACCCTTTGTTAGCTAACTCAGGAACAATCTTTTACCCATTTGAAGCCAAAATTCATGACTCAAACCTTTTAATGGGAACTAGAGCAGGCCCTAAGCTTTCATTATGATTTACATAACATAACATGTTAGAGAGGTGATTTTATTATTAAAAGAGAGAATTACACAGAAATATTACATGGGAGATCATAGTTGACTAAAATGGCAATACACCAATATTGAATGTGTCTAGTAAAGCTTAATAAAAACTGCAGAACAACACTTGATTTTTGTAAATGAATGTGTTGGATCAGTCTCTACCATGGGTTTGTTTCTTTCTTTGTAAGAAAACTGAATTAAGCTGTTTGTCCTTACTGAGGCTATGTCTGGACTGCAGGCTTCTTTCGGAAGAAGCTTTTCTGGAAGAGATCGTCCAGAAAAACTTCTTTTGAAAAAAAGCATCCACACAGCAAAAGCGTATAAAAAAAAGCAATCTGCTTTTTTGAAAGATAGCGTCCACACTGAATGGACACTATCTCACATTTAAGCTGTGATTACTATGGCTAGAGTGGCCACCAGGACACCTGTGCTTTTTTGTCTTTCCTCTTCTTTTGAAAGAACTTCCTCTTCCCCATCCACATTATGCCTTTTTCTGAAAGAGCTCTTTTGGAAAAAGGCTTCTTCCTCATAGAAAGAGGTTTAGTAATGTCAGGTTCTTCTGTTCTTTCAATTTTTTTCATAAGAACGTGATTGCAGTGTGAACGTAAGTGAAATTTTTTCGGAAAAAT
This sequence comes from Pelodiscus sinensis, assembly GCF_049634645.1. Classification (NCBI taxonomy): domain Eukaryota; kingdom Metazoa; phylum Chordata; order Testudines; family Trionychidae; genus Pelodiscus; species Pelodiscus sinensis. The sequence continues at coordinate 283,557,580 of NC_134711.1, read as the reverse complement.
GGCTGTTTTTCTGAAAAAAAATCTGTGCAGTATAGATATACCCCTGGGCTGTGTCTAGACTGGCCAGTTTTTCCAGAAAATAAATCACTTTTCCGGAAAAACTTGCCAGCTGTCTACACTGGCCGCTTGAATTTCTGCAAAAGCACTGACGATCTCATGTAAGATTGTCAGTGTTCTTGCGGAAATACTATGCTGCTCCTGTTCGGGCAAAAGTCCTTTTGTGCAAAGCTTTTGCGCAAAAGGGCCAGTGTAGACAGCTCAGATTTGTTTTCCGCAAAAAAGCCCCAATGGCAAAAATGGCGATCAGGGCTTTTTTGCGCAAAAGCGCGTCTAGATTGGCATGGACACTTTTCCGCAAAAAGTGCTTTTGTGGAAAAGCGTCCATGCCAAACTAGACGCTCTGTTCCGAAAATGCTTTTAACGGAAAACTTTTCCATTAAAAGCATTTCTGGAAAATCATGCCAATCTAGACGCAGCCCTAGTGAATTTGTTTGGGAACGAGTTTTGTTTTAATGCGGCTATTAATTCATTAATTCAGCCTTAAAGTGACTTAACAACTGTGCAAACCCAAACAAGTGCAAAACTCATTTTCAGGAGTTTGATCAGGCTGGACCCAGAGTGACAGGTAATCTGAAAGCAAGAATTAGCATCCATTGGTTCTGGAAAATGAATTCATGTTTCATTAAAACACCGTCTGAGAAGATGCTTTAACCAAAGAGAATTATTTCCTAATACTGTGGAGATGCAAATGGGCTTCTGTGCCAAGTTAATAGTTGGCACTCTTCTATATTAGGGTATGTCTACACTACCACCCTAGTTCGAACTAGGGTGGTTAATGTAGTCATTCGAAGTTGCAAATGAAGCCCAAGATTTAAATATCCCAGGCTTCATTTGCATCTTGCTGGGCTCCGCCATTTTTAAATCCCCAGTAGTTCGGACTCCGTGCCTGCGGCTACACGCGGTATGGAGTAGGTAGTTCTAATTAGGCTTTCTAATTCGAATAGCTAATTCTAATAGCTAATAGCTTCCCCAATTATCACCTCTAATATCATTAGCTCACAGACGTTTACCTTCCCCCCATCTCCCTTCTGTTCTAAAATTTGATTTGTCCTTTTCATATGTTTTCATTTTTTAAAATTGTATCCTTTGTATGGTTGTGACAATTTTCTTCCACAATTTGATCTGAGGAAGTGAGTCTGGCCCATGAAAGCTCATCACCTAATAAACTATCTTGTTAGTCTGTAAAGTGCTACATTGTCCTGTTTTTTGTTCCAGCTACACCAGACTAACACGGCCACATTTCTATCACTATAGTAAAAGGTGTGATGAATGAACTACGTCAATGACATTAACATAGCATGTTTTATTGGAAATACTTTTCTCTTATATATTACTTTAAGAAATTAACATAGCTAGTACTTTTTCTGTTATCATAGGGAAAGGATCTCGTAGTTGCAGTTTATGTGACACGCTTAACAGATGAGCCCAGCAAATGCCTATGATCAGGCGCTATTAAAAGCTAATTAGTGGCCAAATTCGGGCTCTGGGGGAAATGATTTAGAGATATAACCAATCCAGTTATTTAAATTAGGAAATCAGTAGTATCCGTGCAAAATTTGGTGTTTCTAGCTCTTACCGTTTCAGAGATCTTTCGGAACAAACAAACAAACAAACAAACAAACTTTTGGAAATATTTATACGATGATATAGGTCTATGATTATATAAGGAGGAAATTGTGATATAAAAGACCAAAAAAAAAAAAAAAAAAAAGCAGGTTCTGCAGGTAGGATTCATGGTAATACAGGCATTTATAGAGCTGTTAATTGAGATGATCTACAAAACCTGTTAAGGAAGCCTTTGTAGAGTGATTAGCAAGAGATACACATGATGATTTAAGTGGTTCTATCTTCACGTTTTCTTCCTGTCTACCTCCCTCCCCTGTCCCCCACCAGGGATTTTAGGAAGTGATCCAGGGGATGTGTTAGGAGCTGATGTCTGAATCCTTAATTGGGAATTTACTAGCTACTTAGGGCCCTGGATGGGAACCCAGTGGAGTTTGCATTGCTCTGCTCTGCCCCAGTGACTACAGACCACTTGGTTGCTTTGCCTCAGAGGGGATCTGAGTCCTCTTATCATGATTGCTTGATTCAACAGGGAATCTTGACAACCATGCTAAAGGGTGTTTCGACCCTGCACCCATGGCAAACATGAGGAGTCTCTGATGCACTGACACACCGTGACAGCTTCAGACTTTAGGATGCCTTTTCATACGTCCCCCACCACTCATATTGTTATCTCCATATCTTTCTTCTTTGTCCTAGGTGTTTTCCAGTTTTTCTCAATTTTATCTGTCTTTGTGACCTTATTCATTTGAGCCTTCACCTTTGACTGGTTTGTTTTCCCCTACTTTTATCTGTACATAGCTGGCTACTCCCACAGTTTCTGTTTACTTGGTTTCTGAAATGAGATGCCAATACTTTGAGTCCCTTAACACTTTGCTGGCAACTTCTTACCTGTATTCAGTCTGATTTTCTAGAGATTGCTCAGCAAATGACCATATGTTTTAAGCACCTTTCCGTGCTATTGTTACATAACACAAGCGTGTATATTTGTCAGGGCTTTGATGAGAGGCAACATGGCTAAGAGGCTAAGACTTTATTCGGTTATACTGGCAACCTGGGTTTTATTTATAGTGTAGTTCATCCTTAAACAAGAAGTCTGAGTACATTTATATCCTAAGTCTGGTGATTTTTACTTTTTATCCTATCTAATATAACAGTAGCTGTTACTAAATGTAAGAGATGTAAGAAGCGCAGTCTCTTTTATTTATAAAAGAAAAGATTGAGACATGACCTGGTCATAAGCTATAAGTATTTATCCAGGGAAAAGATTTCTGATAGCAGAGGGCTGTTTAATCTAGCAGACAAAGGCATGGCAAGGTCCAACTGCAAGAAGCTAGACAAATTCAAATGGCAAATTAGGTGCATATTTTATCAGTGAGGTTAAGTAACCAGTGGAATAACTTCCTGAGCCTGGGGTGGATTTGAAGCATTTGAAAAATCAAGATTAGATGTGTTTCAAAAAGATATGCTGCCATTCAACTGGAAGCTATTGGACTTGATGTGAGGATTACTGGGTGAAATTTTATGGCCTATATACTGCAGGAGATCTTAATGATCCATTCTAGCCATAAAATCTATGAATCTAGCATCACCGCATCAGGCAGTGGAAACTATTTCTAAAACTGTAATTCCTGGCATTAAAGACCTAGCTACCACAAATAACCCCAGCAACATCAGAATGTAGAATATAATATATGGGACACTGCTAAGCTGTGTAACCAAATACACAGAGTAGAGTAATTTTTGTTCTATTTATGGGAGTGATGTGTTAAGTACCAGAACCAATTCATTAGGAGATATTAAAAAAGGAAAATAGCCTAACCTTAATAGGAATGACTATTTAGCCCTGACAGCTTCCTTGCCTCTGTCAGCTCTACTCCATTCTTGGCACTTCAGGCATAGGGTTGCTTCATTTAACCCTAGTCCCCTTACTCCTGGGACCCACCACAAGAGTTAGCTCCACTCCTGTGTGGCCTTTTCTGCCTAAGGCTCAGTCTATCTCAGTTCTTCCTCTTCAGCTGTCTCCAAGTTTCCCTTTATAGAACCAAGTTTCCCTTTATAGAACCTCTTTAATTGTCTGGATCAGGTTCACCTCACACGCTCCAGTCCAGGGAAGGTGGGCTCAGTATATCTAGACCAGCTATCCTGTGACCGGCCTCTCACCACTGCTCCATATATTAATCTGGCAAAGGTGTCACCTTAGCTACAATAATTATCAAGGTGACAAGGTGGGGGGTCTGCTGATTACAATATGCTGGCTAGCATACTCATAAAATATGTATATATGTATTATCCATTTATGAGCAAGACATGAGAAGTCATTCTTCTGCTCTACTCTGTGCTGATTAGGGCTCAGTTGGAGTATTGTGTCTAGTCCTGGGCATCACATTTCAAGAAAGATGGAGAGAAATTGGAGGAGGTCCAGAGAAGAGCAACAGAAATGATTAAAGGTCTAGAAAACTTGACCTATGAGCGAAGACTGAAAGAACTGGATTTGTTTAGTTTAAAAAAGAGAAGACTGAGAGGGGACATAATAGCAGTATTCAAGTACCTAAAAGGATGTTACAAAGAGGAGGGAGAAAAATTGTTCTCCTTAATCACTGATGATAGGACAAGAAGCAACGGGCTTAAACTACAGAAAGGGAGGTTTATGTTGGACATTAGGAAAAACTTCCTAATTGTTAGGGTGGTTAAACACTGGAATAAATTGTCTAGGGAGGTTGTGGAATCTCCATCTCTGGAAATATTTAAAAGCAGCTTGGATAGACATCAATCAGGGATGATCTATCATGGTCCTGCCATGAGGGCAAGGGACTGGACTCGATGATCTCTCGAGGTCCCTTCCAGTTCTAGTGTTCTATACTATATTTGCATTGGTATGCAGTAAGCACAAATACTATAGCACAACATATAGCCTATACTGGCCTCTGACTTTTATAAAACCCAGCTCACCTATGGTAAATAGCCCATAACCTCTTGCATTCACCGAAGGAAGGTTTGGCATGAGCAAAAAGGAAAGCTGTCAAGGTCAGGACAAATGAATGCTTTACTATAGCAATAGAAAGGGAGTTATTCTCACAGACCTGAATAAGAATGTCCCAAAGAAAGATATAAAGGTTGAACCACTGTAGTTCAGCACCTTGGGACCTGATCAATGCCAAACTGGAGAATTTGCTGGATCACTGGTGGTCAATATCGTCTAGCAGCATCACCGACACTTCCACAGACTACTGGGCCCTTGGAAGATATTTAGGGCTAAATTAGAGCTAAAAAACAACAAATAACACTGAGAATCAGGACTGGTAGCTGTAAACAAACCGTATTAGACTTGGGAAATTTGGTCACACCCATGATAGGTGGATATCTGGCTAATTATAATCATGCTAGATCACGGCTGTTACTGGAATAGAGAGTGCCTAAAAAGAGAGGTTCAACCTGTATAATTGTTCTAACCTACTACAAACCTAGGAGGTGCCTTCATGCCCTTTGGCACCTGAAATACATGTTTAGAACAAGGAGATAATGTGTACCGCAAGGTATCAGAAAAATAAGGTACAAAGCTGATTGTTAAATCTAGTTTCAGATGACTCACTCTGTACCTTTTACTTGTAAACAAGTAGGATATAAACTGATTGCTTTAGGAATACACCTTCAATGTAAGATGACTATAACAACACTGCATAATATGGCTTCTCAGAGATTGGTATCATATAGAACCATTTTTCCGTACTAGATTATTTCTGAGTTGTAACAAGAAACCTGATAGACAATGGTTTATTTTGAAACATACTCAAGAGATCAAATAACAGAAATTTAGCCAAGCAATTGACTATATAATTTATCAGCAATCTGCATATTGGAAACATGGCTTCTGTTTCTCAACACTGCAAGACAGACCTTGTGTAAAGCCTCAGATATTTCTTCCTATGTAAAATTTAAGCTTATAAAATCTGACTGGATTTTCTTGGAGACAGTTTAAGATATGTCTCTGACCCCAGGACTCTGTTCTTATCACATTTCAAGTTACTGCTCCTACCTACTGAGGTGAAAGAGCTTGTCTCAAATCTGCCAGGAAATATTAACACTTGGGAAAAACTACCTATTTCCCCCCGTTCTTGTTTTAAAAAATGTTTTTTTTTCTGGTTTTGCTGAATCTTTGAAAAACCAAATTTACATGAAGCAGAGAATGAGCAGGAATAATTTCATCCCTCTTGATTAAAGCTTGGCAAAATTATAAGCAATTGAAAACAAGGCCTCTGTAATGGGAAGTGTGAGGTAGCCTTACCAGTGCCCCCTGTGTCAGAGGGTTCTATTCATCCTTGGAGTAATGTCACTAGAATTAATGTTGAATTGCATTCATAAGGTCTGAAGACTATTAAATTGGGCTCATAATGTCTATAGCTGTAACCGTAACATTTCTTTAGGGAGCTAGTGAAAATTCAGATTGTAATGTGGGTAGTATTCCAAAAAAGTTTCTTTTCTGAAGCGTCTCTGGGGGCTCCCAGACCACTCTGTTTTCTTTTGACTCTATTGCTTCAGTTGTCACAAGGTTTGAAAACTGGCCTGATAATTCATTCTGAACAGTAGCATGTTTTGCATAATGGCAACTGCGGGGGACACTAAGCCAGCCTGTTCTGCTGGAATTCTGCATACCACAGGGTGACGTTCAGTCTGTCCCATATCAAGATTCTTAGAAATGTGACGGGGGCTCCTGTAACAATTCAGCTAAATCAGAAGAAAAATTCAGTCTCACAGGCCATGCCCCCATTCCACCTTGATTATGTGTCTCCCTGTTGTATGCATAATTCCAGTAGAATAGGCTTGTTCAGTGTCACCTGCGGGTGCCATTATGCAAAACACATTAACGTCAGAATGGATCATCATGCCCAATTTTGGACTGGGAGTGCATATATTCCATGGTCAACAGGTAAATCCTGCTGATCTAACAACAGTCATGTACTTTTTAGCAGAATCATTTTTTGTAAAGGGGCGTGTTTTTCCTTTCACTTAAATAGCAGGGAGAAGAATATGTGAAGTTGGCAGATTTCTGTTCACCAATCCCTTCTATGAGCTCTTCAGCAATGACTGAAATTGAAGAAATTGAAATTCATTGGGACTACTCATGTGAGTAGCTGCTCACTTATTCTGGTGTATTCTGGCTCTCAGGGTACGTCTACGCTTGCACCCTAGTTCGAACTAGGGATGCAAATGTAGGCGACCAAAATTGCTAATGAAGTGGGGATTTAAAGATCCCGCACTTCATTAGCATGATCTTGCTGGTGCATTATGCCGCTCAACAGCTGTTTTGAAAGCAAAAGTGCACACCGGGCTGCGTTTGTTCGAACCAAACCAAATCAAACCTCCTCATTTTTTGAGGATTAACATTAGTTTGAACCAAGGGGTTTGGTTCGAACTAACATCCTGGCACACACTTTCACTTTCGAAACAACTGTTGAGCAGAGTAAAGCGCTGGCGAGATCATGCTAATGAAGTGTGGGATATTTAAATCCCTGCTTCATTAACAATTTCGGTGGTGAAGCCTGTGGTGGTTTCTCAGAGTTTGTTTCACATTCTCAGACTGCGCCTGTGAATGCTGTTTCCTGCACAGAAAGTTTTAACCTTGCTGTAGAAAAATGGAAGTAAGGCATTTACAATCTGGCCCTTTGATCTTTGTGGCATGTAGAGATGTTGTGAAGTGTCTATTTGGTATATTCATTTCTGAGCTATGAATAGTGATTTTAGTTCCATGTGCCTGTTTCTGGGTCATATCCCTTGCCCAACTTGGCTGTTTCAATTTTCTCTTTCTTATGGTAGCTTACTAAAGACCAGGATCTGTAAGATGACCTATTTCCATTGATGCCAACTCCAAGAAGAGGGAATACATAGCTTGGGAAGAGAATACTACTGGCAAGAGGTCACTAATGCTTCTTGTGCCAATGAACTCATTGAACTTTAGGTTGCCTACCCAATGCATGCTGGCGAAGAGTCTTTTTCCAGCCATAAGGTCAGAACTTATGCAGCTGCTGCCTCAACTGCTTCTCTATGTTTTGTTTCTGGTTCATGGAATCATAGAATCATAGGACTGGAAGGGACCTCGAGAGGTCATCGAGTCCAGCCCCCCACCCTCAAGGCAGGACCAAGCTCCGTCTACACCATCCCTGACAGATGTCTATCTAACCTGTTCTTAAATATCTCCAGAGAGGAAGATTCCACCACCTCCCTTGGCAATTTATTCCAATATTTGACCACCCTGACAGTTAGGAATTTTTTCCTAATGTCCAATCTAAACCTCCCTTGCTGCACTTTAAGCCCATTACTCCTTGTCCTGTCCTCAGAAACCAAGAGGAACAAATTTTCTCCTTCCTCCTTGTGACACCCTTTTAGATATTTGAAAACTGCTATCATGTCCCCCCTTAATCTTCTTTTATCCAAACTAAACAAGCCCAGTTCATGAAGCCTGGCTTCATAGGTCATGTTCTCTAGACCTTTAATCATTCTTGTCGCTCTTCTCTGTACCCTTTCCAATTTCTCCACATCTTTCTTGAAATGTGGTGCCCAGAACTGGACACAGTACTCCAGCTGAGGCCTAACTAGTGCAGAGTAGAGCGGCAGAATGACTTCACGAGTTTTGCTTACAACACACCTGTTGATACAACCTAGAATCATATTTGCTTTTTTTGCAACAGCATCACACTGTTGACTCATATTCAACTTGTGGTCCACTATGACCCCTAGATCCCTTTCCGCCATGCTCCTTCCTAGACAGTCGCTTCCCATCTTGTATGTATGGAACTGATTGTTCCTTCCTAAGTGGAGCACTTTGCATTTCTCTTAATTAAACTTCATCCTGTTTACCTCTGACCATTTCTCTAACTTGCTAAGGTCATTTTGAATTATGTCCCTATCCTCCAAAGAAGTTGCAACCCCACCCAGTTTGGTATCATCTGCAAACTTAATAAGCATACTCTCTATCCCAATATCTACGTCATTGATGAAGATATTGAACAGTACGGGTCCCAAAACAGACCCTTGCGGAACTCCACTTGTTATCCCTTTCCAGCAGGATTTAGCACCGTTAACAACAACTCTCTGACTATGGTTATCCAGCCAATTATGCACCCACCTTATCGTGGCCCTATCTATGTTATATTTGCCTAGTTTATCAATAAGAATATCATGCGAGACCGTATCAAATGCCTTACTAAAGTCTAGGTATATGACATCCACGGCTTCTCCCTTATCCACAAGGCTCGTTATCCTATCAAAGAAAGCTATCAGATTAGTTTGGCATGACTTGTTCTTCACAAACCCATGCTGGCTATTCCCTATCACTTTATTAACTTCCAAGTGTTTGCATATGATTTCCTTAATTACCTGCTCCATTATCTTCCCTGGGACAGACGTTAAACTGACTGGTCTGTAGTTTCCTGGGTTGTTCTTATTCCCCTTTTTATAGATGGGCACAATATTTGCCCTTTTCCAGTCTTCTGGAATCTCCCCTGTCTGCCATGATTTTTCAAAGATCATAGCTAAAGGCTCAGATACCTCCTCTATCAGCTCCTTGAGTATCCTGGGATGCATTTCATCAGGACCTGGTGACTTGCTGACATCTAACTTTCCTAAGTGATTTTTAACTTGTTCTTTGTGTATCCTATCTTCTAAACTTACCCTCTCTCTGCTTGTATTCACTACGTAAGGCACACCTCCAGACTTCTCGGTGAAGACCGAAACAAAGAAGTCATTGAGCATCTCCGCCATTTCCAAGTTTCCTGTTACTGCTTCTCCCTCCTCACTGAGCAGTGGGCCTACCATGTCCTTGGTCTTCCTCTTGCTTCTAATGTATTTATAAAAGGTCTTCTTGTTTCCCTTTATGCCTGTAGCTAGTTTGATCTCATTTTGTGCCTTTGCCTTTCTAATCTTGCCCCTGCATTCCCATGTTGCTTGCCTATATTCATCCTTTGTTATTTGTCCTAGTTTCCATTTTTTATAGGACACCTTTTTTATTTTGAGATCATGCAAGATCTTCTTGTTAAGCCAAGCCGGTCTTTTGCCATATTTTCTATCTTTCCTACACAGCGGAATTGTTTGCTTTTGGGCCCTTAACAACGTCCCTTTGAAATACTTCCAACTCTCCTCAGTTGTTTTTCATCAAGATAGCCTTGTGGATGGGGCTCAACGCCAGTGGAAATACTGACTCCCATGGAACTGAGGTTCTATAATGGCATCATTAGGGTAAAACTCGTACCATTCCTTAAGGGACAGCAAGGTGATACAGGACGCAGTTTGCCTGGAGTATATGAAATGGTACAAGCAGCTTGGAGCCTTCAGTGTGATCAAGGTGTGTATATTACAAGCCATGGACACAACTGAGGGGGGTGACAGATCTTCCTCAGGCACCACGGTTAGTATCTTACACTTTAAATCATTTGTATGGCAACTCCCTTGTGAGAGAAGTCATGTCCCCATTTTACAAATGGGTTAAAGGAGACACAGAGAGGCTAACAAAATGTTATCCAAAGCTATGCAGAGAGTCAGTGGAGGAGACCAAAAATGAAAGAAGGAATTCTGACAGCCTGAACTAACCACTGTACCCCACTGCTAAACAAGCTATGGCTAATATATGTAGATGATGGCCATTAGGTTGTGCTCATTGTTTCCTAATTGTTTCCGACTACCATCCTTGTGAGTAGACTTATTTCTATAATGCCCCCAATGCCTTGTTAACTCCAACCTGGTTTCTTTTCCAAGATGGTTTGTGTACCACATCCATTATGTACCTTACTCTCTAGCATGTCATCTGCTTATGCTGTCTCCCAAGTTATTGTTGCACAGTTTATTCTTCCTTTAAAGGCATTTTTATTTTTGCTTCTCCCCTCCTTATCCACTTGCCTAGTCCCACTTGCTGCATGTTGCATATTCCTATTACACATTCCTATTACACATTTATTTGTTTTCTAGCAGGGGAGATTCCTTTTTTCCCCTCAAGTCTCAGATTTGTCTTCTGCCTCTCTTTGTCATGCTGTACAAAGGCACATTGCTCCCTGCTTTCACTCCTGCGTCTTTTAACTAGCTAGTTATTTCTTTTTCTTAAGTGTCCTCTCAGTTGGAATTAATTCACACACTCCTAGCATGTTTCATTATAGCCTGTGACATTATTGTCATTGTTCCATGCATGCACTTACAGTTCCTCTATTAATGCTCTTCATGCATTTTAATGCCTCCTAACAAAGTGTACCAGTTATCTTTCATGCTGTCTTTCCTGATCTTCATAGAGCTCTCCTGCCTATTGTCTTCAGCTCTCTGTGGGTTATCCATTTTCCTTTGGCTTTGACGCTATTAACAGATTAAGGCTGGTTCCAATTGATGGATTCAGTGCTTTCCAGTTTGCTTAGCAAAATAACCTGCTATCTGTTAAAACTAAGTATTTGAATCTCTTCTCCTTGCTCTGTCTCACACACATGTATCAACCCCTCTCTTCCCACTTCTGTTTTCTGTGCATTTCATCCTTTACACCTTCCTCTTTCCCTGGGATTAGAGCCCTATCAAATTCACAATCATGAAAAATGTGACATGGACCAACGTAAAATTTGGTCTCCCCCACCAACTCTGGTCTTTTATGTACTTTGAACCTATACAATACAGATTTCACAAGAGAGGCCAGCTTTTCTCATGCAGCGGGTCCCAACCCAAAAAGGGGTCTCATGGTTAGTGTGTGTGTGTGTGTGTGTGTGTGTGTGTGAGTGTGTGTGTGTGTGTGACAGTAATGCCCTGCTTACTTCTGTGCTGTTTTCAGAGCTAGGTAGCCAGAGAGCAGTAGCTGATCGTCAGGCGTCCAGCTGTGAAGGCAGCACCTCACCACCAGCAGCACAGAAGTACTGGTGACAATACCATCCCATGCCACCCTTACTTCTGCACTACTGCCTTGAGTGGCCAGAGAGTGGCGGCTGCTGGCCAAGAGCCCTACTCTGAAGGCAACAGCTCAGAAGTAAGGACGGTAATATCTTATTGTGCCATATTTTCTTCCCTGTGACTGCTGGCAGCATCACTGCTTTCAGGCATGGCTCCTGGCCCTCAGCTGCTGATCTCCAGCCATCCAGCTCTGAAGGCAGTACCACGGTTGGTATCAGTGCAGAAATAAAGGTGGCAATACCACAGCTCCCCAACCCTAACCTTGCAACCCCTCAAAACCTTATTTTTGTGCATGTGTGAGTGTGTTCTCCATGTGACATCTGAGCTCTGTGCAGAGAGTGGGTTCAGAAGACCTCAATAGCAGTACCGAGACAACAGACTCAGTGGCGAAGGCACTTGTCAGGGTTTAGTGCTGATGAAGCATGGTCTGACTGCCCTGGTTCTGTTGGTACAAGAACACAAACCCATATCCCTGTGACAATGGTATATATGTTAGGGTGTGTCTAGACTATTGAGTTTTGTCGACAAAAGTGGACTTTTGTCGACAAAACTATACCAGCGTCTACACTACCAATGAGTTCTGTCGACATATGTAGCCAGACACAAACCCCATCTTGTTTTTCCACGAACCCCATCTTGTTTCCCCCCCCCCCCAGAGAGCAAGAGAAAGGCAGTCAGCCTTTGATGCCCTGGGAACGCAGGTGTACTGCCTGTCCCTGACTCTACCATAAACAGAAACCAGACAGTAAATGGGCTAGCTGACGACCCGGGGCCTCCCGTCGCCCTGATGGCTAGTACCAGTAATTGACACGCCTGCACTGTCCCAGGAGAGGAATCTTCGCCCATCACATACCAGAGGTGCCCATTGTCTGCATTTTCCCAGGTGTAAATTATGCTTTGCACCCTTCGTGGGAAACTTGGCATTCAAAGCCATTTTTCCTAATTGGCCACTTGAGCCCAGGAAGAAGCCTACATAACCCAAGGAGTATAAAAGAGGTTCAGCAGCCCACCCCATTTGAGCTCCAATCATCTATACCTGCTGGCAGGTATTGATTGTCTCCCGAGGTCTGTGGGACGCCCAACCTCGCCCTACTTCTTCCCGAGGGATTGAGAGAAAGACGCTAGCCACGCCAAGTCTGGAACGCAGGGGTGAGAATATATACCTGCTATGTGTCTATTTTGCATGCATTTAATAAGAGCTCAGAGAACCAAAAGGGTTTCATGGTGCCTGTAAGTGACTTATTAGTGTAATTTCTGTCCTGTCCTTTGTAGTGTCTGTGTTATCTGTAACACAGTAGTAGCATTTAACAACTAAGTTTACCCTGTAACAATAAAATAGTAACTGTTTAAGCTTTAACCTGACTCCTTCAGTTGCTGTAACAGAACCAAGCACAATTTAAAAGAACTTCAGCCGGTCATAAGGGACTCACTGCCCTGACCGTCGGCTGACAACATAATGTCGACAGAACTCAGCAGTTTTGTCAACACTGGTATACCTCATTTTACGAGGCATAACACCTTCTGTCGACAGAGTTCTGTCGACAGAAGGTGTTATTGCCTTTAGGGTTGCGTCTAGACTACAGGGTTCTGTCGACAAAGCAGCTTGCTTTGCGACAGAACTCAATGTGTCTGGATGCTCTTTGTCGACAGAAGTTTTGTCGACAGATACTGTCGACAAAACTTCTGTCGACAAAACCCGGTAGTCTAGACGTACCCCCAGTGTATGCCTGTGAGAAGTCAGCAGTTGGACTTTCTGTTGCCTACTAAGATGGACGAAGGTGCCCCCCTGGGATTTTTTTTAATCCACTGACACCACCAAGTTTACCATTCCTACATTTTGGACCTGTTGGTTTGAACAATCATCTCCATGCATCATCCTGTCCTCCTATCTTCATCTTATTTGGGGTGGGTGTGTTCCTGTACCATCTTCCAGGGTTGTATTTATGCCATAACTCGATGTTGGGGTGTAACTGTACTGGACTTCTGGCATTAGGGGTGGGGAACTTCTGGCATGCTGGATGCATATGGCTTGGCATGGTTAGCCACTGGCAGGCTACCAGACATTTTGTTTACCTCACCGTCTACAGCACGGCAACTTGCAGCTCCCACTGGCCTCAGTTTGCTGTTCCTGGACAACGGGAGCTGCAAAAAGTGGTGGGGAAGCCTTTGCTGACCAATCCCTTATGCCTTGTGAAACGAGACTTACAGGATCAGTCGGCAAAGGCTTCCCCAGCCAACAGATCCACGTCTAGACTGCCGCGCTGTGCCGGATCAGTTGATTGTCAGCACAGCATGGTGGCCATGTTTATTTTAATGAAGCGGGGATTATTTAAATCCCCGCTTCTTTGCCTATGCCAGGTAAACTAGTTTACATGGCTCTGTCAATGGAGCCATGTAGTCTAGACATACCCCTAGTGTGGTTACTGAGCAATGCAAGTGGTATCTAGACCACAGCAACAGTTAAGACCAAGAGACCTCTACAGCATGAATTAGGAGCAAGCTGGCTTTTAGCTCAGAGGGTAGAGGATCCTATACTCCACTTTAAGAGGTCCCAGGTTCAAATCTTCCTGGTGGTGGTTACATTAGCTCCTGGTAGTTCTCAGAAGTTCTGTGTTTTAACAATGCTAGCCATGTTTCCACCAAGTTCATGAGCTTGATGTTTAACGTGTAAGCAAATGTCTCCTTTCTGGCAGGGCCTGACTTTTACTCATAGTATGGTTTTTGCAACTTTGGTTCAAGCCTCAGGCTTTGCACCAGGCTCAATGTTCCAGGTGAGCTCTCTCTCTCTTTCTTTCTCTCTCTCTCCTAGCGAGTAACTAAATAACCAAGTAAGCAGATAACTCAGCAGAACAAAGCGCCTTCTGTAATACATGTGGTAATCACTCTGGTGTGAATTTTTGATGGAGGATATCCTGCTTGCTTGAAATGTCTTATTTTGCAATACACGGGTCCTTGTTATGTGCAGATCCTGTAATAAAAGAAACTCACTTAATTAGCTTCAAAAGAAGTCATTTGGCAATCATGCTGGATAAGGAAATGTCCTTGCCAAACCCTGCTCTGCATTTTAGTCAATATGATTTAGGAATAATGTTTGCTTTTTCTCTTTTTTGGCTTTGGGTCAAAAACACATATTTTTGGGGAGTGGGGTGGATTTCACAAGCTTTAGACAGGCTTTATTAAATCACAATATGTGGTATACTGGATAAACCACATTGGAGGGTTGAATTTATAAGCTTCTGGGGTTTATCTCTTCTGCAAGCACAACAGCAGGCCTACCTTTACATGAGGCTTGTGAAATGATAAGTACAATGCAATGCATTATCTCTCATTGAACTATTCCATCTGGTTAGCACAACTGATGATTACATCCCGGTGTGGCGTATTTATTTTAAAAAAAAAGTCAAGTCGTAAACCTGACCAGATAGTCTGTGTTCACTTTATTAATCATCTGGAAATCTCAGATCAAATAGATTACAGGTGTCATTTGCCAGATAGAACCAAGATGTTCAAGTTCTGAGACCTATATTCTCAGGCCTTAAATTCTCTCACAGTATTTCCTGGAGCCTGAGGGCTTTTGTCTTTCAGGTGGGGGGCTTCTGCCTTAATGGGGTGTGCTGGGACTTGGGGATTCTGCTGTGAGGGTTTGAAAATATTACCTGAGCTCGGCTCTGGCTGAATTTTAGCTGTCACTTCATTCTGCCACTGGCCTATTATAAGTCCTTGGGCTAGAACTGTTTTGTGACTAAATTTGGTTTCAGTGTTCCAGGGTGGGCAGCCCAACAGCAGTCAGTCTGGTAGCCAGGAGAGCCTTGACTGGAGCCCAGTTTCTAGGAGCTGTTCAAATTCCCTCTCTACAATAGGCAGCCTCCTAGCCCTAGAGCCCTGTCTGGAGTTAGAACTCTCAGGGTTGGCTTGGTCTACAGCAGGGACCAAGTCAACACTTGTGCTGGGGCTTTGTGGCTTTTAGGTTCCCAGTGCTACCAAGCTCCCTGGTGAGGAGCAGGAAGCTTAGAAACCCTGAGCATGCTGATTCCAGCCACTGTGAAAAGGCTTCCTGAAAGCCATGGGAGCTACAAATCTAGCTGGGGTTTGACTCTCAGCTCTGCAGCAGGAAGTCTGGAAAACCGCTGAACCCCAGGAATGTGGGAATAGCCGCCCTCCTCAGGGAATTCGAGCTTCCACAAGGCATTTCCCTTATTGAGGGTACGTCTAGACTACATGGCTCCGTCGACGGAGCCATGTAGATTTGTTGTTTTGGCAAAGGCAAATGAAGCTGCGATTTAAATGATCGCGGCTTCATTTACATTTACATGGCTGCCACGCTGAGCCGACAAACAGCTGATCAGCTGTTTGTCGGCTCAGCACGGCAGCCATGTAAATGTAAATGAAGCCACAATCATTTAAATCGCGGCTTCATTTGCCTTTGCCTATGTGTCTAATCTACATGCCTCTGCCGACAGAGGCATGTAGGCTAGACACAGCCTGAGAGGCAATCAGCCCATGTTTTCCAAGGCTGCCGACAGGCAGAATTCACGCAGTGTCCATGGGTGTCATGTAAGTCCCTGAAGGACCTTTGTTTTGAGATTTCAATGAGGTCACTGGGATCCTAATATTGGAAAGTCCATTAATTATGTGTTTAGGGCCTTATTCAGTGTAAAGATGCTGGCTAGTGTGGAAAGTATCAGTGAGAGTTCTGAGGCTTGACAAACTCATCACACTAACTTAGTGAACAAGCTGCAGCAGGAAACTATACTTACAGTAAAGGACAGCTCCTGAGAGTTTAATACAAACAGCCTAAGAGTGACATACTCCATGGTCACAAAAAAAGTGACAGCATTTCATCTAAGAGAAGGTGGAGCTTCATCTGATCCTTAAGCTGTTGGTTGGATTTTCAAAAGCATCTAAGTCACCGGGAATTTCATATTTTTGAAAATTTAGTATTTTTGAAAATTTCACATCCTACCACTCTATTGATCATTGCTTGTATAATATATTTTGGAGTTTAAAGCAGAGTAATACTGTGTGTGTATGAGAGAGCATGGAGGTCTTAGCTATGAGCACTACCATTGGAAGGATTATTTTGAACAGAATGGACATTTTTAGTAATTAGGTAACTAACTAAACTCCTAAGTTTTAACTTTAGCATTACTTTGAATGGTTCTGGATATTCCCGAAATATAATTGGCATGTAAGTGTAACTAGTAAATCAACAAAGATCTGGGAATCTAAGGGAATCCTTGATTCTTGGATTGGAATAAAAATTGCCAGCTCAGACTAATGCAGAATAGGACAATTTATTTATGTAACACAACTGTTGGAAGACTCAGAGTATCTGATTTGGTCTATTGCCTATTGAAAAAATTTAACTTTCCTTGTTGAATTCACTCTTTTAATTTTGTAAAAAAACCCCAAAACCCTACCATATAACCTTCTTTATCTTATTTGTAATCCTCTCAAATTATTTTTGCTATGAAACTTCTCCATTTAAAATCCTCCTCCAGTCTGAACTTTACCTAAGGAACAGAGGCACAAGAACCGTGAGAAAGGTGGCATAAGTAACTGGTTAATTAAAACTGTTTAACTAATGTGCGTTTTATACCTTTATTGTTCTCTCTGGTTTGGCACCTCAAAGATCTTACAAGGATCTTATAAAGATTTGAGAGGTAGAGACACAATATGATAATAACAGAAAGGTCTCTGGTTTTGCCAGAAAAAACTGAGAAAGAAATTAGCTCTGAGAAAATAGTTAGCATGGGCATTGTCTTAGTCATAGACTATAAATTGTAATGAAAGAGCTGAGAAATACAACCCAGAATCTAAAATCTGAATGCCAAGCCCTGTGAAATTAATTGAAATGTCTGAATGCCAAAAGAAGTCCAGGAGGTTGACTCTTTGGTCTCTAGTAGAAGGGAATAGTCTCTTCATGCCAACTAACTGAAGCAATATGAACACTCCCAAAAGAGGGCACTGGTCCAGGAACATATAATACTGACCCTAGGTAAAAATGTCACTCTCAAACTCAGCTGAAGGGATTAATGAGATGTAACAGGAATTAATCATAACACAGCACTGATATAAATGCTCTCATAGGCCTTCATTTTTAGGTAGACTTTGAACAGAGTAAGAATACTGAACTATAGAATCTGTCTTGTCATCATAGACAGCAGTGGCAACGATGCCCATACTATTCTGGGGGCAGTTAGACCTCGAGGAACTATCTGTTCCTTTAAGGGTTAAAACAGAGCATGGCAACTCAGAGAGAATTCCCAGCGATAAAATCATTAACGTCATGCAGAAAGCAAGCCACATCCTGAAAATGGGTAGAAAGGTCCAAGAGACTGGCTAAATAAAATGGGCCCCTGAATCCTGAGACTGACAAAATATATTCCAACGGCCTTTATCTTAAGCAGGGAATTCTAGGAATCCACCAATAACCATTGGCAGGCACAGCTAGCTAGGGAGGGCAGCTGGAACTACTACTTTAATTAATGCTTTCCCATAGGTCTCAAGAGGTTCAGACAGAAGTTTGTTAAATACAGTAGATTGAATCTGTACTGCCTTTGTGACTGAGTCAAAACATTTAAAATTCATATTTTTTGATGAAAAGGGCACCTTTTTCATGATTTTCCCCTCTATTTTTCAACTAGCTCATTAGGCACATAAGAAGACCAATCATGTGGCCAGAACATTGGACTAGGGATCTGCAGAAGATGTATTTGCTGAGAAACCCAGATGTCAAAACAGCTGGCAACAGCCTGTGTTAGTTCAAATTCTAGACGGCAGGTAAAGCTTCAGGGACATTACTTATCCTTACACAGAAGGGTTAAGAACTTTATGTATTCATAATAATAAAGAATAATGAACCAAATGACACTTGGTAGAGATCACCTCTCCTTCAGTTGTTCCTTCTCAATGTGTTTTCTACTTCATTCCTCCTCCTTTCTCACCTCCCCTTTGTCAGACCTCTCTAGACCTTCTACAGTAAAGCACTTTAGCACATACTTAAAATTAGTACACCCTTAAGTTCCATTTAAGACAATCTGCATTTAATTATTTGAGCTCATACTTTGAGATGTCTACTCCTGGGCTGCCACTTTCACACATGGGTCTGCTTGGTAATTTGTGGTACTTGTATTTGTGGCTGTCTTATAGGGGCTTTGGTCTTTCCGGAAAAAACTGTGTATTACAGCCTCCTGCTCCAAGAAAAGCTGGCAACAGAGATGCTTATTGTAATGTATTTCATTTAAGTGGAGTTATATCTACCAGCTGCTGTGTAAATATTAAACAATTAACCCTAGTGTCAGGCTAACCTGCACACTGGCTTGTCACTAGATTAAAAATGCTTTTGCACCTGTGCTTAGGAGCCATTTAAAAACAATGTCTTGCACCTTCAAATAAAAATAGGCTTTCTCATCAGGGTTTCCCTCCTGGTGGCAGCAGGGTGGCAGAATGAGGAGTGGATGTTGGAGGGGGTGGGCTGGTAACTCTGCAATGGAAATAGCATGAGGGCTCTGCCCCCCAGGTAAACTTACATGTCTGTTGGGAGCATAGGCATGTGCAGCACATTTCATTAGGGTGTGCACCCAAAGAATTTTTTTAAAATGTACTTTGACCCCCATTAGCCACACCTCTGACTCCCATTGGCCACACCTCTGGAGGTAACACTCTGGGGGCAAGATGGACACATGACCAGAAATAAAAGGTGTCATGTGACCCCCCTCTAAGGACTTTTCCCACCATCCTCCTACCAACAGGGATTAATTTGGCCCCCACCAAATCCCCCTCATGCAACTATCCTGCAGTTGCATTACCCCAATGTGTGTGACATTAACTCGGGGGCGGAGAGGCTGGGGGAAGTGTTCCCTCAGAGTTTCTTCCCATGAGCAGAATGAATTTTGTGTTGTGCACCAGTACTGACTTCATGTGGCTTGTTCGGATGTGCCACTGTGGCACCCAAGTTATTAATAAATATCTCATAAACCTCTACCTTTTCCCTCTGCTGTCATATCTCCTCCCCTTGCTCCATCAGCTCCCTTGGTGCCTGCTGTCCCCCAACCCCTCACCCGCCTCTGCTGTCCTGACTCCTGCCCTTCTCACTGCCCTTAGCCTTCCTGAGACCTGCCCCCCTCCATCAGCCCTACTCTGCCCCCTGTGCCCACTCTTCCAATAGCCCCACTCTGATCATGTGAGCTACCCCTCCTCATCCCCTCTCCTAACACCTCCCTCTACACACCTGCCCTGCCTCTCTCCTCTGGTGCTGGTCCCTCCCCTGCAGGTGTCTGCCCTTCTGCTTCACCCCCAGAATCCCCTGGCACCTGCACCTTCTCTTAGCCCTGCATCCTCCGGGGCAGCCTCCCAACCTCAAGTAACCCACTGAGGCAGGAGAACCCAGGAGGATTTCCTGCAGGAGCACATCTCCACACTGCGAGCCCTGCAGCACACCCTGGACTGGAGACTGGAGGACATCCAGCTGTGGTGAGAGACCTGGGGGGAGATGATGGAGTAGAGCCATACCATTTGCGTGGCTGTATAAGCACTCATCGCCAGCAAGCACTCCTGCTGCCACTCCTGCTCTTGCCCCTTCTGCTTCTCCCACTAGTCCCTTCCCTGTGTCCACTGAGGTCCCTGAGGCAATGGGACCACCAGAGCCACTCCCAGCCTCAGACCTGAGCCTTTCCTCCCCCCTCCCATTTCCCCTCTCTCCCAGGTTCTTTCCCTAGTCCCTCCCCAGATACTTCTACCCCAATTTTAAAAAAGAGGGTTTTTTTCCAAAACAAAAAGTGTAGTTTATTGTCTCTGCAGGGGAGGTAGGAAGTGAGGGTAGAGGTGTGGGAGGAAAGGCACAGAGTGTTGCATAAAAAAGCCTCCGCCTGAGCTTACTTGATTTATACACATGCATTTTCTGAAACTACACTAAACTGTAAGGTCTAAGGTTTTAAACTGCAACTTGTTGTGATCTTTGCCAAACTTTGTAATGTTTATAACTCTCAGAAACTTACTGTAAGCTGCAACTTTGTAATCTTTGTAATTCTCAGTTACCTTGCTTGTAACTTGGTCTAAACTGCATTCTCCCCTGAATGTGAGTGTGAGAGTGTGTGTATTTGAAGACTGGGAACAATGGAACACATGGTGATGAGTCATCACAGATTGCTGCTTTTGCTGGATAAAGGGAAGTCTGGGCTTGCTCCCCGATGAGGAGGTGATTGAATCACAGGAGCCATTCAGACACTATATCAAGAGAGAGAGCACATGTGAGACTCTCTCTTTCTCTTCCCCTACTCCAGAGAATCTTCTCTCTACAGCCAGTGTCTCTCCTCCTGACCAGCTTCTCCAGCCATGATGAGCAGACAGACCCTCCAGGATCCACATGCCTTGGCTCTCTGCAGCCCATATGCCTGTGTGAGTGCTTGAGGGCAGGAATGAATGTGTGTGAATGAATGAATGAATGAATGAATGAATGAAGGGGCGTGTGTGTGTGTGTGAGAGAGAGATAGCTCTGTATCTTCTTTAGTTTATACCTTTAGGGTGTGTCTAGACTACATGCCTCCTTCGACGGAGGCATGTAGATTAGCCAGATCGGAAGAGGGAAATGAAGCCGCGATTAAAATAATCGCGGCTTCATTTAAATTTAAATGGCTGCCCCGATCTGCCGATCAGCTGTTTGTCGGCAGATCGGGTACCTGTGCCGATGAAGAAAGGCTTCTTTGTCGGCGCATCGTGTCCAGACTGCCCCGATCTGCCGACAAACAGCTGATCGGCAGATCGGGGCAGCCATTTAAATTTAAATGAAGCCGCGATTATTTTAATCGCGGCTTCATTTCCCTCTTCCGATCTGGCTAATCTACATGCCTCCGTCGAAGGAGGCATGTAGTCTAGACACACCCTTAGTGTCAGCTCTAGATTTGTAGTGCAAATAGTGGAGTGCTAATTCCTCAAGCAGTAGACCCATACTAGTGTAACACTGGGTGGTCTCCAGTGAGAATGTTTTTGGGGTAACACAGAGGGGCAATGCACAGGCCCTAGTGGGGAGGCCCAGGGGAGAGTGTCACTGGGGTCCTTGTGAGAAATTGTCCCTCAGGGCCTCCCGGATGCCGGATGGCAGTGGTACTCAAAGGCCCTGCCTATCCAGCCAACCTCTGCCCCCTCACCCTGGCAGGAACATCTCCCCCTTCCTTTCATATATATTGTGAAGGACAAAACACGTGGCCATCACTTGTGGGATGTTCCACTCTCTGACATCTAGCCAGGTGAGGAGGTAATGGAACTTCACCTTCAGATGTCCAAAGGCATGCTCCACTACTATGTGGGTCCTGCTGAGCCTGTTCCTTGATGGAGTCAAGGTGTCTGGTGTAGAGCTTCATTAGCCAGGGCAACAGAGGGTAAGCCGTGTCTCTTACAATGCACATAGACATGTCCATGTCCCCAATGCTGATGGTGCAATCAGGGAAAAAAGTGCTAGAGTGCAGCTTCTGGAAGACACTGTAGTTGTGGAAGAAGCGGGAGTTGTGCGCCTTCCCCAACCACCCGATGTAGATGCCCGTGAACCAGCCATGGTGGTCTGTGACAGCCTGCAGGACCATTGAAAAGTACCTCTTCCGGTTGATGAACAGAGATGCCCAATGGTCAGGGGCCTGGATGGGGATATGGGTGCTGTCAATAGGCCCCTGCAGTTGGGGAAGCCCGCATCAGCAAAGCTGGCAACGATAGGGTTCAGGTCGCCCAGGTTGATGACCCTGTGCAGCAGGACAGTGTTGATGGCCCTCACCACCTGTATAAGGAGAATCAGAGGGTGGCCAGAGCCCTTGGGAAGTCCCCGAGTCCATCCACTCTGCTCCACACACCAGGAGCAATGCAGGGCTTTGTGCGGGCAGGAATGAAAAACCTCCCGGGAAGGTGGCTTCCACCATCTCCACCCCTCCCTTTCCCTAGGGTACCCCTTTCCAGCACTTCATCACCCTCCTGGGACAATGGCCCGAGAGCACCATACCTGCATGATAGAGCCCCGCGATTGATCTCCCCATACCAGACTGATTCCTGATGGATCAGTAGCTGTCCGGTGTGGCGAGCTTCTGGATGGAATAATCTATTCTGCTTCTTGAGGGGGATGGTGGGTCACATGTGGGAGTCCCATTGCCTGAGGGCAGGGGTGAGCCACTCACACAGCTCCAGAAAGGTGTCCTTCCTCATGCGGAAATGTTGGAGCTACTGCTGGTCATCCGACAGCCGGTCCCACCAGCTGGAACTAGTGTCTTGATTCCAGAAGTGGTGGTGCACGGTGGGGTCCAGCTGCATGAGCTGCACCTGCAGCGAGATGATGAGGTTCTCTGTGATGAGCGGGGGGTTGCGTTCCTGCAGGGCCAGGAAGGCAGCCTGCAGAAACTGCTGTAGGAGCTGCAGCTCAATAGGTAAGAGCCCTTGAGTGCTCGGAGACAGCTCCAGCTCCATGGCTAGAGAGCTGAGGTGTCCACAAGGGCAACCACAGCAGGAAAAGGGATGGGTTTGCTGTTCCTCAATGAGGTAGGCAAAAGAGAGGAGCCTGATACAGGGCTATACAGGGGGGTCCCTTTAAGCATGCGCCTCAGATAGCCTCAGGCAGCAGCTCTAGGAAGTAACTGCTGTCCTAATGCCCTGCCTGAAGTGCTTCTGGGTGGCCTTAAATGTGATTCAGTGTCCAGTGAGTGTGGACACTCTATTTCAAAATAGCTCAGCGCTATTTTGATGGGCAGTGTAGACATACCCTCAGGGTTTATTCTACAGCAGAGAAAGACTTGTTGGTATGTCTCTGCAAGTATTGTTATACAAAATCCTTCTAGTCTACATTCAGCATCTACTAGCAAATATGTGCTTTTGCTGCTATAGCTTATTACCAGTTCCACAAACAAACTAGAGACTTTTATGCTGGTATAACTGTGGTAGAGCTTTAGCTAGTGTTGTAAAAAAAAAATCACATCCATAATCAACATTATTATACTTACAAAAGGTTTTAGTGTAGTTTTGGTCTCAGTCTTAGTTGTCCCCTCAGTAAAATGGAGATGATAATATTAATCTACTGCTGAAAAGCTCTTTGCCTGTTTCAGAAGGATGACGTGGTGCATGCGAAATCCTGTTATTATTCAGAGGAACTGGAACAACCTTATGTTTGGAAAGACACGAAGTTTCTAACTTGTTTTGTAAGTCAGGAAACAGGTGGGATAGAACATTGTGCTCCAATACTGGGCAGCACTGCACAATGAGGCCCCTTTGCGCTGTTCTGCCAGCATAAACCGGCCAGAAACTTGACAGAACTGGTCAGATGGGGTTTCTCCCGTGTAAGGGAAATCCCCAGAGCTTACAGATGCCATAGTAATTTCCTTCAGCCTGTGCCACCTTTGCCTCACCTACCTGCTGGGAGAGTATTTGTGTTCTATGGCACTCAGATGCTGCAGACTCTCTGTGATAAGTCTCAGACTCCTACCCCTTCCCCATTTTGTTACACTTAAAGAGAGAGTACACAGAAACCAGTATCCAAGGGTACGTCTAGACTACAGGCTTTTGTCGACAGAGGCTTTGTTGAAAAAGAGAGTCTAGACTACAGCCAGTTCTGTCGACAAAGAAAGCCACTTTTTCGACAGAGAGTCTAGACACTCTCTTTTGAAAAAGCACAGTGTGGATGCAATAGCGCCTTTTTTCGACATAACTGTCAAAAAAAGGCGTTATTCCTCGTAAAATTAGGTTTATCGCTGTCAACAAAACTGCCGCTTTCTGTCGACTTACTGGCGACAGAACTCAGCGGTAGTGTAGACGCAAGTATAGTTTTGTCAACTATCCCTGTAGTTTAGACACACCCCAAGCTGCATTCTCCACAGTATCTATTATTTAGAAATAGAACTGCAGACACTAATTAAGTGTAGGGGAACTGACTTAAATGTCCACCCAAACTCATACCTAGCCTTCCTGCTAGGTTAGTGATGTCTGAATAGCCATTTTTGTTCTTGCTTGCCTCTAAACCTGGCTACAGCAAATATTGGAAGTGGTAGTGTTTAAATATGCCACATAGCCAACTCATCAGAAGCAAAGAATACCAGCACGTGCATGAATATCTTGAAATCTGCAGGCAAACCATGCAGATCTTAGTGCTCTAGCCCACAGGGTCCTTCCACAGTGTGCCATTCCCTGGTCTTCCCCCTTAGGCTATGTCTACACTACAGGGCAATGCGTCTGCTCTTCCGCGTTTTTTTTTTTTGCGGAAGAGCAGATGTGCTCTTTCAGAAGCCCTGTCTTCCTCCTTCCACAAGGAAGAAGGGCTCTTCCAAAAGAGGAGGCTTTTCCAAAATTTGGCCCAATGTAGACAGGCCAAATTTCGGAAAAGCCTCTTATGAAAAAAGGTATGCAAATTGCAGCAATTTGTGTACCTTTTCTGGACAGTTCATTGTAATGTAGACATAGCCTTAGGGATGTTAAAAATCATGTAATGGGGTAAGTATGTAATCACATGCATGTAAACACATGCATGTAAACACATGCATCTGACGAAGTGGGTCTTTGCCCACGAAAGCTTATGCTCCAGCACTTCAGTTAGTTTATAAGGTGCCACGGGACTCCTCATCGCTTTTGCAGATTCAGACTAACACGGCTACCCCTCTGATACTTGATATGTAATCACTGAAAATCTCAGCGGTTACACCTACAGTATAAAGCTATGCCCACAGCCCACAGCAAAACCTTCCTGGGAGCAGGACCACCAGACCCTGCAGGCCCCGTTCCTGGGGAGGCAGCTTCGCGGAGTGTAACAGACACTGTTAACAAATAAGCATTCATTTATCAGTTAAATGGTTAGTTGTTTACACTCAAACATTCCTGCGTCAGGAGCCATGGTACCAAAGCTGTAGGATGGGTGTTAACACTGACTGTCTTAATTATCTTCAGAGGGGGTAGCTGAGTTAGTCTGTACAAGATAAACTTAAAAAACAATAAAAAGTCTGGTAATACTTTAAAGACTAACAAAACATGTAGATGGTATCACGAGCTTTCGTGGGAAAAACCCACTTCTTCTGATGTGTTCATCGAACACTCTGGTCATCTGAAGAAGTGGGCTGTGCCACAAAAGCTCATAATACCACCTATATGTTTTGTTAATCTTTAAAGTGCTACCAGACCATTTGTTGTTTTTTAAGTTTAACATTATCTGGCAGGTTTGTCATGGTTATTCTGTAGCTCAGCTCCCCTCCCCCCAACCTTCTTTGGTCTTTAGGTCAATCTCACTATGCTCCTTTGGCATTGTACTTTAAACGAACACATTTGAGCTGCGTTCACCCCATTGGAGGTTGTCTATGTGCTCCTGAAAGGATCGAGAGCTATGCTCCCCCACCAAAGAATGCATTTTAATTATTGCAGTGCTATCAAGTTAATTGATCTGTTCATTGTGTACCTAATCATTTGTGGGCCTCCGAGAACAAGATTAGGCACTGGCAATGAGGAAAGGTTTTGTGTTACAGAAGGAAAGGGTGGTTAATTTTTGACAGCAGGCAATCAAAAGTACGTTTGTATAATAGCTGTTCAGTTAGTCACTCTCAGTGCTGTGACATTCACCTGCATGTCATCACCTTTATGAGAAGTGTCAATAAATATTACACAAGTTCCCCTTTCTAAGCACAGAACTCCTGCTGGGGGAATTCCCAAAGCATACTATAAAAGGGCTCCCGCTGTCCGTTCTCCAACACATCTGTTTGCTGAGAAGATGAAGTGTGCAAACTTGGCTGTGCTGCTGGTCTTTCTGCACAATGCCATCGCACAGAATACAACCAGTGCCATACTTGAAAATGCGGTAAGATGTATATTATGATTTTTGCAGGCTCTAATGTATTCTTTTTCCTCCTGCTATTCAGGGTGCTGGGAAAAAGCTTTTACAATTATTTGAGGCAAGTTTTCAGATCTCCACTTGTTCTGTGGGCTCTCTGCGTGTAGCAAGTGTAACATTTTGCATGTAACAAATTAACTTAATTATAAGTCTGAAAACAAAATTATACTGTTTTATAAACACAGAGCCAAATTCTGCCATAAGTTAGGCAAATACAATTCCCATAGAGAATCTGAATAGAGTTTAAATGCAAAATGCAGGTTATCATTAATTGGCTGGTGGGTTTGCACTTGAGATGAGCTCAATTGAAAACCCTATGTACAAACACCCCTCAGACTTTTGGAATGTTGAAAATCTGGGTCTAGATATCAGTGTTTTAGGTTTATTTTCTCAGCCCTTTGAAAACATGATGTAAGCTCTGAGTTCTATGTGACAGGATTCATGCAATCTCTTGCTCTAATAGGCCTTGGAAATGCTGTGGACTCAGGTAGTGACAGCAGGGCAAGTAGGGTGGTCTGGTCCACTCTGGTCTGCTGTACCAACAAGATATTTATAGCCAGTACAGCATACTGGAAAGACATAGGCTGCGGCCCCATGCCAGCCGCTCCTCTGTGTGGCTGAACCACCGCCAGCCCTTTCACGCAGGGTCTCCTCCGTCTGTACAGCAGCCCTGCTGGAGGAAAGGATTGGGGATCTGGCAGAACAGCCGCGCGGGAGGTGCGGGGTATGTGCTGGTGTGGGGTCACCCGGTGGCAATTCATTCTGCTCCTTTACTCCCTGTGGTTCCCAGGAGAGCCATGCAATTCAAGCAATCCTGGGAGCCACAGTGGGAAAAGGAGCAGAATGCTGGCCGCTCCTCTGGGCTGCTTTCCTGCCCCAGCTGTTCCACACGGCCGTGTCTGTCTGGGGTCCGTACAGCAGCCCAGGAGGACAGGGTGGGGAGAGGGTCAGGGCTGGGGGTGATAGAGCCAGGCCTGGGGAGTTGCCAGGGTTCTGCTCTTTTCCTTCCTGCAGTTCCCAGGAGAGCTCTCTGCACTGCTCTTTTAGGGACAGCTGAGGGGAAAGGCGCAGAATGTGGCACTACCCGGTAGCCCCACAGTGGTAGATTCCCTGGCGTGGCTGTTCCCCAGTCCTACCCCCAGCTCTGTTCGCCAGTAGGGCTGCTCTACAGACAGAGGAGACCCTACATAGAAGGGGATAGTACCACCGTGCCACAGGGACTGCTGGCATGAGCCACTTGATGGCCCGCGGTCTGCTCTTTTCCCTGAGTGGTTCTCAGGGGCAGTGCTGCAATTCTGGGCTGTCCCAGAGAACGGCAGTGGGGAGTGGAGCTGAATGGCTGTCCTGCTCCAAGCCCCGTCCTCTGGCGTGGCTGCTGTACAGACCCCAGACAGATGCAACTGTGTGGAAAGGCTTGGACTGTGGGAGGAGCTGCTGGTATTCTGCTCCTTTCCCTGCTGTGGTTCTAAAGTCTCCTGTGCAGTAGGAGGACAGAGACCCCCCCCCTTACCCCAGGTAAGAGGGGTTGCTTATGGGGAAAGATGGGGAAAGCAAGGCCTGAGGGCTGGGAGCAGGCTGTGGCAGAATCACATGGAGGGTCATGCGCTCCCCTGTTAGATGCCCCCCCCCATACTGGTAAGAAATGGATTCCACTTGCACCACTGGGTACTGGATCTACGGGGAAGGAATGTTTTTCACTTCAGAATCATTCATTAAGCAGTGGCATTTCCTGGCAGTAAAAATCAAGGCTGAACTGTAAATATATAATGATAAGCCGAGGACAGGGGAATTTAGCATGTCAGAAATTTCTCCTCATTATGCTCACCCTTGGGTAAACCATAATTTGTGCAGACATTTGTAAAATTTATGATGCTCCTTGTAACTCTGCTGTTAATCACTATCAGCCCCTTCTCCCTCCCGTACAACATGATCGGGGGGCGAGACAATGGGCTGCATACATTATCTTTTTGACAAGCTGGCAGGAAAACCTTAACATCCATTTAAACAAGTGGCCCTTTTCCTGACATCTTCCACTTCCTCAGGCAGCCGTTTTAGGGGCTCCTCAGGAGTGGGACTGTCTGGCAGTGTGAGGAAGCAGGAGGGTGAGGGCGATGAAGCAGCCTGAGGGGCTGAACAGTTCTTGGATGGAGCCATGAGAGGCCCTCAGGGGAAGCTGGCTAAAACTGGGGCCCAGAACTCTGTCAGAATGGAGCTCTGCATCTGTGGGGCCGCGCTGCTGGAGGTGACACCTGCCATGTGATGCTCCTGCAAGAATCGCACATTGCTCTTGTGTAGCTGGCTAGCAGCTGCCTCCTGGTGCAAGCCCCTTCCAGCACCACTCTCCTTTAGTTTAATCACATCATTTGCTACACAGTTTGTCAAATGGTTTTATAAGCACCGGCGACTGCCAAGGTTCCTATTCGGTGGAGCTCAGCTGCATGGGCCATGTCCCTGTGGTACAGTATTTTGGGTAGTACAGAGGACCCTGTTTACTATAGACTCCCAGGGATGCATGTGAAGATTCCAGAGTGACATCCAGTCTTGCCAGTGCTACGGAGGGGTAGGACCTGACACCTTATTCCATAAGATGGCAGTGAGAGGGTGTACATTACTTTCACATAAATAATGCACCTTGTTTTGGACAGATTGAGCATTCACGGCCTTTCATTGATCGCAAGTAGCTTTTTTCAAAGGAAGGACTCCCTTAAATAACAGTGTACCAGAAGGCACATTAAACCGTCTCAGCAGTTGGTCAGAAATCCCAATCAATGCGTGAGCTGCTGGAGTGTTTCAGAATCCAGAGCTGGAATGCTGATTGGCTGTCAGGAGCGAGAGAAAGGTCACAATTTAAATGGGAACTGAACACACACTGGGTTGCATTGTAACAGGTGTTTGTTTCCTTTTCAGCCTACAGCTTTTCCTCTTCCGACAGAATCTCTGACTGAACCTCAAGTCACATCCAGCAAACCTCAGTTCATGGCGGAGGTAAAACCATTATTTACTGTTCTTGGAAAGCTATAGAAAATATCAGTAAGATGAAAGGGACGAATGGTCTAGTATATCATAGAATCATAGCACTGGAAGAGACCTGAGGAGCTCACGAAGTCCAGCCCCCCGCCCAACGCAGGACCAAACACAAATAAATCAACCCAGCCAGGGCTTTGTCAAGCTGAGACTTTAAAACCTCTAGGGATGGAGTTTCCACCACCCATTCCAGTACTTCACCACCCTCCTAGTGAAACAGTCTTTCCTAATAGCCAACCTAGACCTCCCCCACTGTAACTTGAGACCATTGCTCCTTGTTCTTCCATCCATCATTACTGAGAACTATATAAAGCATAGGATTTAAAATCAGATGGCTTAGAGGTCTAATCCTAGCTCTCCCAGGTCTCTGTATCATTGGCCAAGTTGCTTTGGCTGAAACTTGAGCCCAGGATTTTCAAAATTAGTTTCCTAAACTTAGGCTCCTAAATCCATATTTAGTCACCCAAATAAATGGCCTGGTTTTCAGAAATGCTCAGCACTCAGCACCTCTCATTTACTTCATTAAGCTGCAAGCATTTGGAACGGGGTGAATTTTTTTTTAGACTAGGTTACTTTTATGTAATACCTGCAGGCTAGGACTCTTTGCTGTCTGTTAGGGTATGTCTACACTAAAGCACTAATTCGAACTAACTTAGTTTGAATTAGTTAATTCGAACTAAGCTAATTCGAACTAGTGCATCTAGACTTAAAAATTAGTTCAAATTAGCGTTTTGCTAATTCAAACTAGCATGTCCACACTGAGTGGACCCTGAACTGAGGTTAAGGATGGCCGGAAGCAGTGCCGGCAGGGCATCAGATTAGGACTTAGAGTGTGGAGCTGCTGCCTCAGGCTAGCCGAAGGCTGTGCTTAAAGGGACCCGACACCCACCCCGGACAGACAGTTCTCAGGGGTTCCCCACTTGCAAAGCAGTCTTGGCTTGGAGTGCCCTGAGTGCCCACACTCGGCACATCACAGCACTCGGCCATCAGCACGGCTGCACTTGCCGAAGGCTGCCATCCGGAGGGGGGGTCAATCAAGGGGCTTCAGGAAAGCTTCCACCCTGAGAAGCCCACAGAGCCACCCCAGTCCTCCCCATCGGGGGCTCGTACCCCATTCCTCCCTCACTTCCTTCCACTTACCCCTCCCTAACCCCCCTTCCCGATGTACAAAATAAAGGACATGTGTGTTCAAAAATAGAAACTCTCCTTATTGAACAAAACTCAGGGAAACTGGGAAAAGGAGGTGGGAGAGGGGAAGAGAGAGGGTGGGAGAGGGGAGGGCAACTAAAATGATCAGGGGTTTGGAAGAGGTCCCATATGAAGAGAGGCTACAGAGACTGGGACTTCTCAGCTTAGAAAAGAGGAGAGTGAGAGGGGATATGATAGAGGTCTATAAAAGCATGAGTGGTGTGGAGAGGGTGCACAAAGAAAAGTTCTTCATTAGTTCCCATAATAGAAGGACTAGAGGACACCAAATGAAATGAATGGGTATCAGGCTTCAAACTAATAACAAAAAGTTCTTCTTCACAAACCAAATAATCAACCTGTGGAACTCCTTGCTGCA
This sequence comes from Pelodiscus sinensis, assembly GCF_049634645.1. NCBI lineage: Eukaryota > Metazoa > Chordata > Testudines > Trionychidae > Pelodiscus > Pelodiscus sinensis. Next base: position 283,526,624 of record NC_134711.1, on the reverse strand, counting down.
GGAGGCTGTGAAGGCTAGAACTATAACAGAGTTAAAAGAGAAGTTAGATAAAGTCATGGAGGTTGGGTCCATGGAGTAGTATTAGCCAGGGGGTAGAAATGGTGTCCCTGGCCTCTGTTTGTGGAAGGCTGGAGATGGATGGCACGAGACAAATGGCTTGGTCATTGTTTCGGTCCATCCCCTCCAGGGTCCCTAGTGTTGGCCACTGTCAGCAGACAGGCTACTGGGCTAAATGGACCTTTGGTCTGACCCAGTACGGACATTCTAAGCTCAGGGCTCAGGGTCGGGGGTCTCAGTGGACCACCTTGATTTTCATGCAAACTTTCTCCTGGGTAGCCAGGCTGGCAGCTCTCCTGCCCTAGACGGCCACTTTCCTGTGCCTAGTGCGGAGGTCGTGGATGAGGTCCACAATCTCCACACTAGACCAGGCGGGTGCTCGCCTCTTGCGGTCCCAGGCAGGCTCCTGGGAGCTGCCAGCCTGGTCCCGAGAAGAGGCAGAGGGCTGGGTGGCAGCGGGTGGCTTGCTTGAGCCGTGCCAGGTGCAGGGTCTGCTGGCTGGGTGCTGGCAGGTTTGCACCTGGCATGGGCACCGTAGCCAGCCCGTGCCCCTTTAAGGGGTCCGGGGCCAGGAGGGGGGCAGACGAGTTTCCCTGGTGGTGCCCAGAGTGGCCACCAGGGCAAGCTGGAGAGGGCTAGCCTCCCACTAGTTCGAATTAAGTGGCTACACAGCCCTTAATTCGAACTAGCTAATTCGAACTAGGCGTTAGTCCTCGTAAAATCAGGTTTACCTAGTTCGAATTAAGCGCTCCGCTAGTTTGAATTAAGTTCGAACTAGCGGAGCGCTAGTGTAGCTCCTATCAAAGTTAATTCGAACTAACGTCTGTTAGTTCGAATTAACTTTGTAGTGTAGACATACCCCATACTAAATGAAGTCTGTTTAGCTTTAAAAATACACAAAGCAAACAATCAAAAACAGAGGAACTTTAGCAGATTTTTATGGGGGCTTTGGAAAGATGTCACGTCTAAAATTAATAATTCTATTGACATTGCACTGTGATCAAAGGAGCCAGGGTCCCAGGGGCACTTCACTGGGTTCTGCAGTATAAAGCTTATATATATATATACACATTTTATACTGTAGAGCACGCAGCCAAGGTAACTGTGAAATGGCTTGGCTTTTTAACGGTTACTCGGTTACATTTTTAAATGAGTTTTTACATCCCTAGTGTGGAACAGACCCATGTTTATCTCACATCATTAGACATGGGCAAATTTAGTCATGGTACAAAACTACTCGTAAAAGCGATATTCAGAGAGCCAATATTTTATTTTTACCTTACTGCCTCAATTAAAAAACTGGTATATCACCTAACGCAGGTTGGGGGTGAGTTTTTGAGTCTTTAGCTCTCAGGTGCGTATAATTGAGTATATAGCTTGTTTATGAGGGCTGGCTGAAAAATATCAAATGAAACATATTCCCAGTGGGGAAAATAGGGTTCAGTCAACATTTTCAATGAAAATAGCTCTATTTCTATGGATTCTTCCATCAGTACAATCCAAACAAAACCTTGTAAAAGTTCTTTGAAATCAATGGACTAAAAGCACTAATTGGACCAGATGCAAAGACCATTAAAACCAATGGAAAGCTTTACTATAAGGTTTAATATAATTATTTCCTGCTTAGCCATTGTCTGATCTTAGAAAAATTACTTTACGTTCCTGTACCTCAGTTTTACCTGTTAAATGTTATAATAGTATTTAACTATGTCTGTAGGGCTACGTCTACACTGGCCCCTTTTCCGGAAGGGGCATGTAAATTTCACCAGTCGTAGTAGGGAAATGCGCGGGGGATTTAAATATCCCCCGCGGCATTTAAATAAAAATGTCCGCCGCTTTTTTCCGGCTTTTAAAAAAGCCGGAAAAGAGCGTCTACACTGGCCCCGATCCTCCGGAAAAAGCGCCCTACTTCAAAGTAGGAATAAGAGCCTCCGGAAAAGGGCGCTTTTTCCGGAGGATCGGGGCCAGTGTAGATGCTCTTTTCCGGCTTTTTTAAAAGCCGGAAAAAAGCGGCGGACATTTTTATTTAAATGCCGCGGGGGATATTTAAATCCCCCGCGCATTTCCCTACTACGACTGGTGAAATTTACATGCCCCTTCCGGAAAAAGGGCCAGTGTAGACGTAGCCTAGGTGTGTGTTGAATCTTGATGAATTAATATAGGGAAATACTTTGAGTTCATAGGAAGAAAGTTGTAATAATTATAATTATTAAATGTTTCCATGGTCAGTATTTTTATTATTTACTACAGCTCAACTTTCCCCCAGGTTGGAGACTCTTTTCAGTCCTTTGCTCTTGATTCCTGTTAGCATATTGAAATTTTTTATTTGCTTTCTGAATCAAACTTTTTCTTACAGCCATTTGCCAATGTGACCGGCTCTTTGAATGACAAGGGAGTGTGCCAATGCTCAGTGTACCTGCCAGACACCACGTTTCCTGTGCAGAAGGTTGAAATGCTGCAAATCACAGCCTACACGCTTTCTGAGAAATTTGACAGAGAACTTAGTAAAGTAAGTTTTTTTGTTTTTTCTTTTAAAAACATTTCCCAGCCCTATTTTTATTGAACGTGAAACAGTGCCATAGTCAGTGCTTTGTGGGGCTGGTCTTCAAAGCAGCTGCAGGGAGTGGCATGTAGAAGTCATAGGGAAAGGGCGATTAAACATAAAATATTCAATATTATAGCATGCAAGCAAGGCACTGTAATAACATGAGTTTCAAGTATCCTCAGGACTCACTCCTGAGCCTGCAGGCACATGGTGTTCTTGTTGGGATGGAAGATGGGTTACACTATTCTTTATGAACTGTGGAGCAGTCTTGTTGGCTATTAATTGCTGAACACAATCACAGAGGAAGCTATGACTCCTGCTCCCTCCAGTGTTGTTACTTGTATGTCCAGTGTTGTTACTTGTACGCACCAAGCTTATGGGAGGGAATGAGGAAAAAGAGAGCAAATGTCAGCTTGGCCCACACTGATGCATGAGCAAAAATCCAGCTCCCGGTCCCGTCCATTCCTTTAACAGCTGAAAAAAAATCATTTATTGTCTCTGTTTACATCGGATGCTCTAGCAATGACTACTGATTTATGCGTTCCAGTTAAAGATAAATGCCTTGCCCTTTACACTACTTTGCTTGTTTGTTGCAAGAATTCAGATCTCATTTTTCTTGCAAAAATAAGGCAAAACTAGGAGACCACTGTAGTTTCTTGAGAGAAGAGCTCACATTTGGGCTTTTGCTAGCAGATTAATATTCACGGTTTAAATTAGGTGTCCAAGAGAAAGTGTTTGACTTCTCCAGGAGCCAGACATCGTAAGAAATGAAGTGTCCTTGAATTAATGAGCAGAAAAGGCATGGCAGTAAATTATAAATTCTAACCATAAATATTCATAACTCTCTTCTAGTATAATCAACAGATGCATAAAAACACAATAATGGGGGGAGAATCCTAGAGACAATCTTTTCAGTTAAAATAATTTGCTTTGAAATAACTAGAGCTAACGATGACACACATTTAGTTGTCAGTAGCAATATGAAGGGTAATTTGACAGAAATCTTCGTGCCTCTTGGCACAAAAGTTACCTGCTCACTTGAGGAGGAATATGGAACTTGACATTTATGATCAAGGAAAACACTAGGTCAGGGATGGGGAACCATTTTTGGCTCGGGGGCCGCTGACCCACAGAAAAATCAGTGGGGGGGCCACACACAAGTGTGAAGCGTGTGTGTGTGGAGGGGCATGCCGGTGTGGGCTCCCCAGTAGGCATGTGGGCTCCCACATGAACCAAAAATACCAAACACCTCCCCCCCCCCAAATAAAACTACCAGGGAAAAAATTCTATTGAGGGGAAAAAAAAGAGGGGAGACTAAAGTTGTTGAACAAAAAAAAAAAAAAAAAACCCAAAACAAGATACAAAAAAACAAACAAAAAAACCCCCAAACATAAAAAAAATTAAAATAAAACAGCATTAAAACAGCATTACCCCTTTCAGAGTGAGTGCAGAGTTAGAATAGGGATAGGAACAAGGGAGAAGTTGAGCACTAAGACCCAAGGAAGGCATTTCTTCCCGTTGGTCTTTAGGCTTTTTGCCAATGGCCATTTTGTGTTCTTGTTCAAGCCCAGGCCCGGGTGATGGGGTTGCCAGATGTCTGATATTTTTTACTCCTGTCCAGGAAAAAAAAACAGAAAATACTGGACATTTAGGTGTCCGGTATTTTCTTAATTTTTTACTGGACAGGAGGTGAAAATACTGGACTGTCCGGGTCAATACCAGACACCTGTCAACCCTACTCCCCCGTGCTGGGGGGCCCTGAGCCTTGAGGAGCTGGATCCACGCAAGCTCGGGGCCACACTGGCCCCCAGACCTGAGGTTCCCCACCCCTTCATAGGTATTTAAGGGCTCTGTAGTACTACCATTGTTGTCAGTGGCAAAATTTCAACTGCTGCCAAGGGCAGAAGCTAATCTCCTACTGAAGTGAAACTCTACACTGGCTGTTTTTCCTGAGTCAGGACAAAATATGGATGGCAGGAGCTGGATGAATTTTTGCAACCCTGTAGCAGTTTTCTTTTTAAAATACATCTGGACTCTAGTGACCAGACCCTCAGCTAATGTCATTTTCTTGAAGCCAATGGAATTGTGCCAGCATATACCAGTTTAGGAGTTGGCCCTCACTTTTCAACTGCAGTGGAAGATACTAAAAAAAAAATAAATCTTGACCTAATCTGAGTTTCACTGCACTTTATCAGGTTGCGTCTAATCAGCCAAACAATTGTTACAGTGCATCAAGTCAGAGTGTGACAGATCCTTCAATGTGATCTCAGGCAAAGAGACATCAGGTCAGGAATGAAAACAAACAAACTGTATATTTGTTTAACTGTGGGGCTGTTATAATTTTGTAGCTCATTATGTTGCTAGTCCATAGAACTAAGAAAAATACAAAGCGTTGGCCTGTTCGCCTGAGTGAAGTAAATTTAAATGTATAGATAGCAACAGAAGATGCTTGAAGCTATGTGTATATTTGTACTTGTCTCATGAAAATTTATTTCTCAGGTGGTCTTTGAAATGAGTTTCTCGCCTTTCTAGCTGTAAAAATACTGCTCAGTGTGTAACCCGATGTACTGCTTGTTTTCCTGAAAACACTTATGGACAAAATGGAACAATAGAACTAAAAGATCTTCCGACTCATCCTAGTGATGAAGGGGTTTGAGCCAAAACTCTGGGTTCCAAACACCCCCACACTCTGGGGATGTTTAGATTCAGATCCAGCATTGTTGCCCAGACTAATCTTTACCCATTATGGAGTAGAAGCATCTACTGAACTACTGTAAAATTTGAAGCAACAAGGCAAATCATGAACACTTAGATTTTGGTTTTGAATCTGAGAACCACTTTGCAAAGAGGGTCAGAATAAAAGACAGATCTTCAACTTATTTAAATGCATGTAGCACCATGGAAGATCATTTATAACTTGTCATTTAAACTAGCTGAGGATGTAGCTCAAGTGACATAACTGTATTTCACCATCCCAAAGTGGTTGGCTTCAATCTTGCCTTACTTTGTTAGTCAAAAATCCATTTGAAGCTAATGGGAGATTCTCCTGAATAAGAACTGCAGGTTCCAGCCCTTTAAGAGGTGTTATATATGTTAGAAGTCCCAGCTATATCACTTGGTTGAATCTCTAAGCTGTTGTCTGATGTGGGCTGCTAATTCAGCAAGCAAGAGGGACTCTTTTATAAAACCAGCAAGTGCTGCATTTCACACGGATACTTAGATATTCCAAATCAATAAAAACCGCAGGCTGAATATGTTGGACTAATTTTTTATCTGTAATTTGATAATTATGCCAGCAAAGTTTCAGGATGAAAAATCAACCTGTTAGACTAATGCAAGAATCTGCTCCTCTTCCTAAGAGTGAAGAGATGGATGGCTGTCTTTGTGCACCTCTTGTTAGAAAGGAAGAATAGTAACTGAAACAAAAGGGGGAGAATGTGCCTTTCAGTGCTTTGATCTCAATGCCCAGAACATGTTTGTGCAATAAAAATAGGAAGAGCAAACACACCTTCCCACCAGAGATGAAAACTATATTAAAGACAAATTATTCTGTTGGAACTATTCCTCTTGATCTCTAGCTGGGTTATATGACATGTGAGTAACATGCTCACTATGATCATGGAAGTCAGACTTCTCTGTGGCCAATGCACTCACATGTACAACTTAGAATTTCTTGCTCATGTCATGTGTCATTTCTATCCGCCTTTAACTCCCGCTCCATCCCTTTTTCATTCTATGACCTTCCTTCTGCTTCCTCATCCCTCCACTCCCACCCTCCAACTGTGTGCTGGAGGAGTGTCTGCTTGCATGCCAAGACACCTGTGTTGATAAATATCAGTTTCAGGTAACTGACACAATAAATGAACATTACAGATTTTCTACCTGCCCTTTTCAGGCTCTTAATGTGACAGTGCCTGCAAGGGAGGAAAAAACTAGATAGGAAGTATTTTTACACATGCCTAAAATAGATGCATTTTATATTTAAGGGTGAATTTCACCCCATGCAGAGGTCCACCACAAGGCCTATGCACTGCTCACATCCCATTGCAAAGCTCTGTGATGGATGTGGTTTATGTACTCAATTGCTGAGATGGTGTACTGTATTGGCCTGCTAGAGGGAAGCACATGGTGTCAACACAGACCCTTGTTACTCCAAATTTCGCTGGAGACCACCCCAAGGTTTCTCTCATATGGATTTATTAAATGAGGAATTAATAATCCGCTACAGGTTAAACTATCATTGAATGCCATTATAGGGTTAAACTGAAAGGGATTGTGCTATCTCTCTCACCCACACAAACACAAACATTCATTAGTCCATTCACACACACACACATTCATGCCCTCAGGCAGGGGCAAATGAAGGTAATGTGGGGCCCAGGGTAGCACAATTTCGTGGGGGCCCCCTTTTGACACGGTGCATGCGCCATGGCAACACGGCACATGTGCGGGGCCTCTTGAAGCGTGAGGCCCGGGGCAGCTGCCCCGCTCGCCCTGCTCTACATCCGCCGCTGCCCTCAGGCACTCACAGAGGCAAAAGGTTACAGAGCAAGCCAAGGCATATTGACTCCACAGGTTTGTCTCTAGCCATGGATCCTGGCTGGGGAGCTGATCAGAAAGAGGAGTTTCTGCCATGTGCTCTCTCCTTTTACTGGAACTGGGTGGCTCCTGCTGTCACTCAGGCAGGGGTCCTATCCCACAGTTCCTTCCTCACGGAGGACCATGCCCAGACCTCCCTCAGTCCAGATCCTTTGTTTGCTTAGAGCAGCACTGTCTCTTTAATTAGTCACTACCTGGCTCCTTCTCCACTGTTTAGCCTTGCTATTTCCCTCACCCCAAACAGGCTACATTCACATACACATTCTTATCACAGAGGGGAATGCAGCAAAGTGGCTGAGAGTTAAAAAGATTACAAAGTTGCAAAGCTCCACAATCACCAAGCTTAGGGTAGGTTTCTGAATTTACAAAGCTGAGAGTTACAACATTGCAAAGGTCAACAGTCTTACAACAAGGTGCAGAATTTAAAAGGCAAGGTAGCTGAAATTTACAAAGATACAAGTACAAAACTTCAAAGCTCAATAGTTACAAAGATACCTTTCAGAGCACAGCATCTGACCGAAAACAATTTCCATCTTAATCATCAGTAAGAAAATGATTGGAAGACAACTGCCCCCCCCTTAAAGCGTGTTCACAGCAATGCAGTCAGCAGCAGGTTTTGTCATTCTCTAAGTCATGTGTTGGCGGGACCTTACAATTTCCAGAAAATGTATTGGTAAATCAAGTAATCAAGTGAGAGGCTTTATGCAACAACCCTGACAGGTAAATATAGTCACAAGCTATTAAGGCAATATAGGTCTAAATACCAAGCAATGGAGAAGACATCATGAAGGGCATTCTCCTAAAAGGCCTAGCTGGCCAATTAGTAAAAAAGAAAGTTTCAGAGAGGTAGCCGAGTTAGTCTGTAACTGGAAAAACTTAAAAAACAATTAATATTCTAACAGCACCTTAAAGACTAACAAAACATGTTGACTAGTAATAGAGAGGTAGCCGTGTTAGTCTGATCTTGCTAAAACAAAAGGAAAAACTATGTAGCACTTTAAAGACTAACAAGATGGTTTAATAGGTGATGAGGTATCATGAGCTTTTGTGGGTACAACCCACTTCTTCAGATGACTGCAGTATTAGAAGTCCAGAGCCAAGAATAAATAAGGGAAGGCAGGGGAGGGGGAAAGAGGGAGGAAAAGAAAAAAAGAGAAAAAAATAGTGAATTGGATTGTTCAAGTTACAAGAGGCTGATAAGAACAATTTGCGCCTCTATAAGTACCCATTGTTTGTCGGTTGGTTAAGTCATTAGGATGTGGAAGGTAGTGTGCAAGCCAGCTGGTATCTTTATTCATTCCTCTCTCATAAAAAAACAGTCTAAGGCAGCAGGAAAAATGGGCTACGTAACACATTTCAAACAGGGATTATATAGAGCCTATGTCTTGTTCTGGTCCACCACATTTTGCCCATCTTGAGTAAAACAAACCAAATACATCTGAGATAACTAAACTCTTGGGCTCATATCTGAAGCTGTTACTTGTCAGAGTAGCTGTTACTTATGCAATCTGACTTTAGGGGATTGCAAATTTGGTATATTTTGGAAAGCTAGATTTGTTTTAAAACAATTTCTTTTTTTTTCCAAAGCATTTTACAGTAACTAGCAGTGGGAAAGATACTTACATTTCTGAATGTTTGTGCCTATGACAGGTTATTGCACACAGACATGAGTATGCGTTTTCTCCATATGACTGCCTACTTTGTGCTCACCAGTTTGCAAATGCATTTTTGTACATGCAGTAGGTTCATGCGCAAATTTTCCAGGAACAGTTTAAGACACCAATCTTTAAACCTTTTCCCCACAGAGAATACTGGGGAAATCTCCCAGCTCTCACTGGATTTTTGTGATGAGCAAGGAAGTCAGAATCCATCTAAATCCTCTTTTCCAACACCGTAGATCTTACTCTATGGACTAGTCCATGTTGGAGGTAGAGGATTTTAGACATGGATTCATAGAATATTAGAATAGTAGACATGGAAGGGACCTTGAGAGATCATCAAGTCCAGTCCCCTGCCTTCACGGAAAGACCAAGCACTGTCTAGATCATCCCTGATAGAAGTCTATCCAACCTGCTCTTAAATATCTCCAATAGTAATAGAAATGTAGCCGAGTTAGTCTAGTCTAGCTGAAACAAAAAACAGGACTATGTAGCACTTTAAAGTCTAACAAGTCTTTAAACCTCATTGTATGAGGAATAACAGTTCTTTTGAGAGAAGGGTTTTCTTTCGAAATAACACTGCTACATGGGGCGTTTTATTTCGCAATAACGCGATTTCAAAATGGCGGCTGGACACAATTATGCTTATTAAGTTCGGGATATGTAAATCCCACGCTTCAGTAGCAATTTCGGTACACTATATTTGCATCCCTATCTTGAGATAGTGAGCAAGTGTAGACATACCTGTAGTTTTTTCTAATGTCCAACCTAAACCTGCCTTGCTGTAGTTTAAGCCCATTGTTTCTTGTCCTATCATCAGAGGCCACGGAGAACAATTTTTCTCCCTCCTCCTTGTAACACCTTTTTAGATACTTAAAAACTACTATCAAGTCCCCTCTGTCTTCTCTTTTCTAAAGTAAACAAGCCTAATTCTTCCAGTCTTCTCTCACAGGTCATGTTTTGGTGACTCAATCATTTTTGTTGCTCTTCTCTGGACCGTCTTCAATTTCTCCATATCTGTCTTGAAATGTGGCAATAAATGTGGCAACACTAATACATCAACTTAGGCCGAATCAGCACAGAATAGAGCGGAAGAATGACTTCTCATGTCTTGCTCACAACACTTCTGTTAATGCATCCCAAAATCATGTTTGCTTTTTTTGAAACAGTATCACACTGTTGACTCATACTTAGCCTGTGGTCCACTATGACCCGTCAATCCCTTTTCTGCAGTACTCCTTCCTAGACAGTCACTTCCCATTCTGTATGGGAAGCCTTCCTAAGTGGAGTACTTTGCATTTGTCCTTATGAAAGTTCATCCTATTTACCTCAGGCCATTTCTCTAGTTTGTCCAGATCATTTTGAATATTGACCCTATCTTCCAAAGCAGTTGCAACCCCTCCCAGCTTGGTATCATCTGCAAACTTAATAAGTGTGCTCTCTATGCCATCATTTAAATCATTGATCAATGTCCGGGCAGTTAGTTCCATTTCATTGCCAAATGCTCACATTTATTTATTCCTTAGCATGAGTTTAGGACTAAGACTATGAGAGCCAGATTCTCACTTGGTGTAAATCATTATTCAATGAAGAGGGAAAGACAATAATTGAAAACACAACAATGTCTGAAGTGTTAATTGCCCTTTTTGTTTAAATTAAAAAAATAGTAATGATTAGATGACTAAAATAATGAACATCTGTGTTTATGGGGTAGGTAAGATCTGAAGATAAAATAAGGAAAGAATAAGTTAAAAATTACTTGAACATGTTAAATGACATCAAGCTGGCAGGGGCTGATGAAATACATCCTAGAGTCCTTAATGAACTGGCTAAAATTATTGCTGAGCTATTAGCAATTATCTTTGAGAACTCATGGAGGATGGGAGAGAGCCCAGAGGCCTGGAAAAGGGCAAATATAGTACCGGTCTATAAAAAGGGGGATAAAGACAACCCAGGGAACTATAGACAAGTCAGCTTAATTTTGGTACCTGGAAAGATAGAGGAGCAAATTTATCAATCAGTTTGCAAGCACCTAGAAGACAATAATGTGATAAGTAATAATCAATCTGAATTTTTTAGAACAAATTATGGCAACCTAATATACTTCTCTGGCAAGATAACAACTCTTGTGGATAGTGTGAATACAGTAGGTGCGATATATCTTAATCTGCGTAAGGCTTTTGGTCAGACTTACATGACAGTCTCATAAGCAAACTAGAGAAATATAGCCTAGATGAACCGACTATAAGGTGGCGCACAACTGGCTGGAAAAGTGTATTCAGAGATTAGTTATCAATAATTCACAATTGAGCTGGAAGGTCATATTGAATGGGGTCCTTCAAGGCTAACTGTCCTGGGTCCAGTTTTATTCAATATCTTCATAAATGATTTAGATAAAGGCATAGAGTGTACACTTATAACATTTTTGGATGATACCAATTTGCAAGGGATTGCAAGTTTGTTGGAGGACAAGATTAGAATTCAAAATCATCTTGACAAACTGGAGAAATGGTCTACCATAAATAGAATGAAATTCAATAAAGATACATGCAAAGCTCTACAGTTAGGAAGGAATAATTAATTGCACAAATATAAAATAGATATGATTGCCTGGGAACAGGCACTGTAGAAAAGGATCTATGAATTATCATAGAATCCTAGAAGTGGAGGGGACCTCGAGAGGTCATCGAGTCCAGTCCCCTGCCCTCATAGCAGGACAAAGCACTGTCTAGATCATCCCTGATAGATGTCTATCCAACATGCTCTTCAATATTGCCAGTGATGGAGATTCCACAATAACCCTAGGCAATTTATTCCACTGTTTAACCACCCTGACAGTTAGGAAGTTTTTCCTAATGTCCAACTTAGACCTCCCTCGCTGCAATTTAAGCCCATTGCTTCTTGTTCTATCCTCAGAGGCCAAGAGGAACAATTTTTCTCCCTCCTCCTTGTAATACCCTTTTAGATTCTTGAAAACTGCTATCATGTCCCCTCTTAGTTTAGTACCCTAATGTCAAAATAAGATACACAATTTGCACTACGCAAATTGCATATTTTATTTCGATTTAATTTCAAAATAGGTTATTTCAAAATTTGGTGCATCTACACAGCACCAAATTTCAAAATAATGTGCTATTTCAAGATATCCCTTAACCGAAGGTTACTGGGATGCTGAAATAGTGCGCCTGTTATTTAAAAAAATATTTTGAAGTAATGGGCGGCCTGTGTAGACGTGGGGTTGCTATTTTGGGATACCGGATATATGTTAAAAAGAAGAGGGTGATGAATTATTCTCCTTAACACAGAGGACAGGGCAAGAAGCAATGGACTTACATTGCAGCAAGGGAAATTTAGGTTAGGCATTAGGAGAAACTTAGGTTAGGGAGATTTAGGTTAGGCATTAGGTAGTTATATATGAGAACAAATTTCTTAGGGCTATTGTGGGATCTCCATTGCTGGAGCTGCTTAAGAACTGGTTAGAGTGACAAAAACCTTCCAGGGATAGTTTAAATAATATGTAGTTCCACCTCAGTGCTTGTGGAACCATTGACTAAACTCCTAAAGACTTGCCCTAGCATGAACTGAGGTTCAGTGTATATCTTGGAAAGAATTATTTGGGGGAAAGTATCTTCTCTGATTGCTACAAAGCCCTGGTCAGGAATCTGTAGACAATATCACCAAGATAACAGAACAGCAAAACTCTAGTCTTAATGAAAATCTATACCCATGTCAAATTGTGAAAAGAACATTTCAGAGATATCCCGTTGATTAGAATAGATCTGAAAAAAAATCACTAATGCAAAATACTCTGAATTCATACTGAGATAATGCAAAAGTCACCAAAATGACTTTTAACCGAACACATTCATTTTAAGTCTGAGAATATGCATGAGCATGTTCAGTCAAAAGGCAATATTTAGAGAAGTGATAAGCACCTGAAAATGGAAGCTGATAATTGAATTACCTTTGGAGTCCATACCTACAGAGTTGCTAATCTGACAATTAATTTATTCCTGCTAAGTGATACTTCTTACTCTATGGAATGTCATTAAGGAAAAATGGGTGCAGTTTTAAGTCACATGGGAGGAGGATTATTTCTTTCCCCAAATGTTCCATTTGTATGGAACTCAAATTTTCAGAGTGTGCTCCAAATCCACATAATATTCTTAACATTCTTCTTGACAGTGTTTGCACCGTGACCTTTACATTGGAAGATACATGTGCAAAAGTGTATTTATTCAGCCATCTGTTTGTGGTTCCACATCTGAAGAGGCTGCAGCACAGCAGTTATTCTACCTAAAGGCTAAAACAACTGTTTCACCTCAACTGGCCTTCATTTAAATCAGTTTCAGGATGGATGGATCAGATTTGTAATAGTGCACTGTGCTAAAATAACCCCTTCTTCAGGGGACTCAATTAGTTTTGATGCAGAAAAGATTGGATATACTATTTGCAGAGTGGCAGCCCAACGATTGCCCACTGAAGCCAATAGAAAATCATCTTGGAGAAATTGGTGGATCTTTCATGACCTTTTCCAGACCCAGTACATCTACACGGCAAGTGGCAGGCTGCAGCAGTGAGCCTCCCAGCCCAGGCCCACAGACTCTCGCTTGCACTATGTGTTAAAAATAGCTGTGTAGCTCAGGCTGCAGATCATACTTTGAGGCCTAGAAGGGAGCTATTTTTAGCACTGTTACTTTTAACATGGCAGGGTGAGCCCCCAGAGCCTGCATGTGTGGACTGGGGGTCCTAGACTTGCAGCTGAGGGCTGGGTAGACATACTACAACATTCTTCATGGAACATCACTTTCCTGAAATAATCATTGGAGGTTTCCTGGTAGAATCTGCCCCCTCAAATTCTCTAGGACCCTGAATAAAGTTAACTTCTAGAGGGCACTTTAGTGAGTGTAAGTGCGTGGCTTGCCCCGTGGGGGTTCGAGGGCCTGCGGCCAGGCAACCTGAATTACTGACAAAGAAACACCTGAGAGGGATCAAGTGATTTCCCTCTAATCTAAGGAGTAGTTGGAAAGCTCAGGGAGAGCAAAGATTACTGGGAATGAGGAGGCTTCAAGTAGGGTTGCCAGCTTTCTAATTGCTGAAAACTGAAACTGAATGCTCTTGCCCCTCTCCCTCTTCTTCTTCCCCTGATGCTTCAATCCCACCTACTCCTCTCACCTTCCCTCCATTGCTCATCCCACCTCCTCCTGTCCCAGGTCTCACCTGTTGCCTTCAGAGCCAGGCTGAGAGGGGTCTGAGTGTTGTGTCAGAGAAGTTGAGCTGGGGCACTCAGAGCAGAGTGGGAAGGGGGAGAGGAGCTCAGACCTCGCAGCAAGGGGATGAGGAGGGACCAGGGATGGCGCAATTGGGTCATGGCAGAAACGAAGGAGAGGCGGACAGGATTCCCCCATGGAGAGGGGGCACCAACTTCCTGGAGCCAGGTCCGGAAGCCAGTCACTGGTCTCTGTAAGGTGTCTGCAGCTGAGTGGAGAGCTCCAGCCACAGATGCTCTCTTACCACGCCCCAGTGGCAGAAGCCAGTTACTGCAGCCAACCAGTCCAGTTAGCCCTGCTGTGCTGACAAGACACAGCCAGGTTTCCTTTTTGGCAACCCTAGCTAGGCAGAGTGCTAGGATTGGGACTAAGGGCTCATCTCCACCCATGGTGCCCAACCTTATATGAGCTGAATAGATTCCATACATTTTAAATAAGATTTAAAGCGGGGTGGGCAATCATTTTTAATTGTGGGGCACTCTAGGATTTTGGCAAGTGGTCAAGGGCCACACTTCTGTGGAGGGGATGTGCAGCCTGGGATAGAGGTTGGGTGCAGAAGGGAACTTGAGATAGGAGACTGGGGTGCAGGAGTGGGTGAGGGGTCTGCGAGGGATTTTGGGTAAAGGAGTGGGCTGTGATCTGGGGAGGGGGCTTGGGTAATAGGGGGTATAGGGTACGCATGCAGGAAAGGATTTTGGCCTGGGTGAGGGGCTCTAGAAGGGGGTGCAAGGTCTGAAAGGGAGCTGTGACATGGGTAAAAGGGGTGCAGAGGGTTTGGGTGGTGACCTGATGCAGAGGAATGGGGTGCAGTGTTGAGGATTAGGTATGGGTACAGGAAAGGATTCTGACCGGGAGGGAGGAGTATAGGAGGGGGTGCAGGGTCTGGGAGGGAGTTGTGACCTGGGAGAAGGGGGAAAAAAAAGAGTACAGAGGGTTTGGGCGGTAGCCTGGGGCAGGTAGTTAGAGGGGAGAGAATGGGTGCGGTGCCAGAGGCAGGCTCTGACTGGAAGGCACTTACCTGCAAAAATCTGAGGCAGACTGTCTGCTGCAGGCTGCTCCCTGCTCCACGTGGTTCTGCTCCGGGCATGATGGGGACAGGGAGGGAGGGAGGGAGTGAGAAGGCTTCCCACACTGCCCCTGCTCCCAGCAAAAATTCTCAGCGCCTATTGAAACTGAGAGATTGGCCAATGGGAGCGGAGATATTTTTCTGGGGGAGGAGGGGGGAACAGCATGAGAAATCTCCCTTCTTCCTCCCTAGTCATCCAGAGTGGAGAGCAGCTGGCTTTTTAAAGAGTGAGCTTTTCTCTGCCTAAGGATTCCGGTGAGGCAGCCGTGGGCTAGATCCGGTGGCTTGGCGGGCTGAATCTGGCCCACTGGCAGCCTCTTGTTCACACCTGATTTAAAGTCATCTGTATTGATTTAAATTTTAAGTTCAGTTTGTTTTTTATGTATTCAGATAGCTTGTTTCTGTGTATAGGATTCTCTGTTTACACACTTGTGTTAATTAAAACTGTGCAAACTTGATGACAAATCACTAACGAGTCAGCTATTAGCTGTATTTTTTGAAGTTGGCTGTGGCCCTTATGAAATACTCTAGTGGGTCACCTATGACCTGCAAGCCATAGGTTGGGTACTCTAACCTACGATGGCTAGCAGTTTGGACTAAAGAAGTGTGAATACCAATGCACACCAATATGCTGCACTGCAACTCACGTGGATGCTGCAGATGCAACCCATAAGGTTCCTAGCTTGCCATTACATAATCCTCTTCTAACAGGACTTCACAAAGGAAGGGAACCTTTTGGTTCATGTCCCCAGCTTTCACACGGGGGAGTTACAGAGCAGCACATTGGTGCGCCCTGCTATTCAGTTCCTGTAGTTCAAACTGCCAGGCAATCTAGATAAAGCCTAAGATTCCTGCAAGGAAGTGTTAGTAGTAATAGAAAGTTAGTAGTAATCTGCTAAGGAAAGAGGAGACCCTGAGAAAGCAGTGGAAAGACAGCAAAAGTGGTCCTGGCAGGGAGGATTGCATGGTGGAACAGAAATGTTTGCTGGCTGGACTTTAATTTGGGACTTTGAGGTTTGATCCCAGAAAAAGAGTGTGCATAAGGGCCCCTTGAGGGGGAAACTGAGGTAGGTGCTGCAAGATGAACTCTGTCCATGAGGGGTAGCTCAAAAGGTGGCTGCCTTTGCTATAGTGAGGAATAAAAAGGTGAAGATTATGAATGAAATTCTGCCCTCAGTAATGCCCATGTGATTTCAGTGGGATTGCACAGATGCAAATGAGGGCAGAATTTGACATATATCCAGTGGGGCCCGACAGACTTGTCAGGTCAGGTCCCTGGGCAAAGCAAAAGAGGGGCTTGACTCCACACCCATAGAAGGGGCAGGGCTGGGGCTGATCTCCCTCAGAGCTATCTGGAGCATGCCATGTGGGTCTCCAACAGTGATTTAAAGGACCCTAAGGTCTAGCTGCCACTGCTGTTGTAGTAGTGATTATTAGAAGGTATACCTATCTCATAGAGCTAGACTTGAGAGGTCATCAAGTCCAGTCCCTAGCTCTCACAACAGGACCAAGTACCATCCCTGACAGATTTACCACACATCCCTAAATGGCTTCTTTAAGGCTTGAACTCACAGCCCTGGATTTACAGGCCAATGCTCAAACCACTGAACTAATCCTGCCCCTCATCCAGATCAGCAGGCCCTTTGCCTCTGCCCCACATCAGTAGGCCTACAGTCTCTCTATCCATCTATCTGATGTCAACCATTCATGTTATATTCACTAAGCTGAACTTGAAAATTTGCTTTTTTTTTTTTAAAGGTTAGCCAATATACCGCAGCAATTGAAATATATGAACAGAAAATCCGAAACCTAACCATCAAGGTGGAACATATGGAGAAGACCAGTGTTTCTTACACCGAGTTGGACTTCCAGTTACTGAAGCTGGAAATCACTGAAATGGAAAGACTGGTCACTCAGCTGAAATCCACACTTGTTGGAAGCAATGAGATTGTTGAGCAACTATACGTCGAGGTAGATATAAGGCTAATTTTGCCATTCAGAAACATTGCACCTCTGTTACACCAATGAAATTCTGAATGTCTCTTCTATTGTTAGTGGAATTATTCTGGATTTAAACCACTGTAAATTAAAGCAAATCTTAGTCTTAAGCATGTTCTCTTGTTCCTTCATACATGGCAAAAATTGCAATCTTTATCACGTGTGACTAAAAACTAAAGTTGTTGGATGCTGCTATATTAAATAGGTAGTCTGTCTAAATTATTACAATAAATTTTAATTTATGGGCACCCATGCCTAAAAGCTTCTGTGCCATAACAAAAATAATTAAAAAATGTAACTTATTAGGGTAATGAACAAATCCATATAAAATCAAGAACTGGAAAAGACATACACCTTCCCAATATTCAATATATCAATCTGCAAAATTATTATCACTTACAGTTGGAGTGAATAATTGCTTTTTATGGTAAGTAAAATATCATTAGTTTCTTCACTGTTCACTTCAACATTAAATGAGTGTGTGAGTAGACTATTTATCTGGGCAGATAAATTTTCAAGACACTTATGCAAGACTTAAATCATGTATAGGTATTAGTTAATAACCAAATAAGCAGTATTGGAAATTTCTGGGTGATCTTTAGCATTATGGAATATGACTGAATGCTAAAATCACAAACATTTTCTTGTCATTATACATATTAGCTTGAGACCTAGTGTTCATGCTAAAACTTACTCTTGGGAACATTTCCTAAAACTTCTTCTGCAGCTCCTTTTTTGAAATGTTAATGTTTGTGAAATAAGGTTGTCTGTAATAGTCATGCTGAATTTTTATTTCTCTAGATTAGGAATCTGACTCTCATAGTAAATGATCTGGAATCACTGGACAAAAACAATATCCTTGCAATTCGTCGAGAAATTGTGGCTCTACAGAATCGATTGAAAGAATGTGAAACAAGTAGAAATCAAACCAATACACCCACTTATTTCCCACCAGGTAAGTAGTCAATATATATATCACACAAGAAGATATTGTGAGAGGTAGGAAAAAGACTGAGTTAAATAAAATGACAATGCATCACAGGTCTTGGAACATTTGCCAGATATGTACTAATATTTCAGCAACAGGCTGGTATGAAAGAAACAAAACACTTTCACATAGTCTCACTGTTTTAAAAGTGGAAAACATTGGAAAATAGTACAAAAGTATTGAAAAGTAATGTTTTTCCCTTCTTCCAAACTCTCTTTTTGTGATAATTTTTTTTTCTGACTAGCTCTGATCATGGATAATTTCATTAAAAGTGATCTGAGTCTTGTTAATTTTACTCAACAGCTAATTGGGAAATTTGAGCAGCAGGTGGTGCACCAGAGATGTTTGTATATAGACTCACGAAGATAACAATGCATAGTTTATATCTGATAAATATGCAGAAATATCTTCTCATGCCATAAAGGGTAGAAACCTAGTCCCATTAAACTCAGTGGGAGTTTTGCCATTGTCTCCAATGGAGCCAGGATTTCACTCAGTTTTCTTTTTAAAAAAATTTAAGTTCTGTAGCAATTGATAGTTTTCCTTAAAGGAAAGCTTCCCAGTCTTGATGAGTATGTAAGAGGATTTTTCAAGCAATATTACTCCCTTGTATGCATTTTTATTACTTCTTTTTGCTGAGCTATTCTAAAATAGGCATTAGTATGTTCATAATACAATTGGGGAAGAAGACTGATTTTTCACATATACCTAACCATTTGGCTAGCAAATCACAGGTAAACCAGATTAACAAGGAAAAGTTTGGAAAACTTTTGAACAAAGCAGAGCACTTGCCACTCACTATACAGCTAGTGTACACATATTACCTACCAGCCCTTGACTCCTATCAGCTTCAGGTCAGTTATTTCAAGCCTCCCATTAGAAGGGGAGAGGAACTGGTGGAAGTTAAAGTTTTCCCTCTGTGACCTCTTCAGGCTTGTCAGCACTTCAGGCAGGCAGAGCAATTTGTCTCTGATAGGAAAATGAACAGCACCTTGTTTGTTGGGTCAGATGATGCAGGAGTGGAGAGGGGGAAGAATACACTCTAAAGGCCTTTGCTAATCCTTAGGAAAGACTTACCAATGGTTCAGTGGAAAGTGTAGGGTTTAAAAAGCATTTGAAGGGCATTTCATTGATTTATTGAGGGTGATGGTGTGTAGAGAGAGGCTGCCTCTTTCTTCTCAAGCCTGAGAACAAGTCCGTCTTACAGTTAAAAAGTGCTAAAACCTTTAACAATAGAGCTGTGTTCAGTGGGTGTATGTAGAGAAGGAGGGGCTTAGTTTAGGCTTGGTGGAGTTTTTTCTGGGTGACTTGAATGTGACCTGTCGGAAGGGCACTGCAGCTTTCTCAACAGCGGGAATAACGCACTGAAGGCCTCAACCTCAGTTGGCATAAGTTGTTATAGCTCCATTGAATATGGCAGTTGATAACAGTTGAGACACTAGCCCAGTGCATTTTGTATAGTTTCTGGGTGCAGTCCTCCCATGGGCACAGTGTGCTTCAGAAGGCTTCCTGTGCAGCCTCAGTGGTTCTTTTGTTTGATGGGTGCATCAAGCTGTAGAGTGTATAGAGATCCAATATGCCATGTGCATGGTAGAGGTAAGTTGCCACCAACTTCAAATAGCTCAAAATAAAGTTTGGTGGGAGTCTGGAAGCAGGGTGAGATAGTGATCTCCGGGTAGGTAGATCCAATCTCCTTCAGGGGAGTATATCAGTGCCATGGTTCTTACGAGCAACAGTGGAGACTCCAGGAATTTGCCTGGCTATTAGGAAGCGGAGCTACTCAGCTACTACTGTGTAAATACCACAAAGATTCAGATCCTCAATCTGCTGTATAATTGCCTACACAAAGCCTGCTTAGCCTGACTTTGGGTACGTCTATACAGCAGCACTATTTCGGGGTAATGTCCATTATCCTGAAGTAGTGTTGTGTGCATCTTAACAGCACAGCATGCTCTTTATTTTGAAATAATTTCAAATTAACAGGTGGCTTATTCCGGCTTCCTGTAAACCTTGTTGCACAGGAAGAAGGAAGATGCAGGAATAGAGCTCTATTTCGAAATGTGGTGTTGTGTAGACAGTGCCAAATTTTGAAATAGGCTATCTCGAAATAAGCTACGCAGTTTGTGTAGCTTATTTCGAGCTATGCACGACTGTGTAGACATACCGTTTGTGTGCATAGTAGGGAGGGAAGGAAGGAGAGCACTCTCTTTGGCATGGGTTCAATCTTTTATTTTACATCATATTGTTCAAAATTTTCTGCCGTGATTGTACACAGCACCGTTTATTTACTTAACAGACAGAAGGTGGGAGGGAGAGGTTGCTGTTTGGAAGAGGATGTGAGTGAGTTGGTTGGATTTCCTCGATGGGTCCCTTTGGAGGATGTGAATAGTTGCTCACACTAGACTGCCAAAACATTCTAACACACCTTTAAGCAGTTATGCACAGATTTCCATATATTTCCTTCATAACCATGATTCCTGTCAAACCACTTCCTCTGCTTTTGGCTCATACTATATTTATAATACACCGAACCATTGTCCTGTTTTCAGATCTGTTTCCTCTTCTCCCTTCATTTTTTGGGATGAGTGAAAAGGACTTAGGAAAGCCTAAAAACTCCCTAACTTGTCTGAGGCGGGTTTAATGAATGTTACTCGCTCTTGCAGTATTTTGGAATATAGCCCCTCACGTGCTGCATCCCAAGGCGGTGCTTACCGACAGGCTTTGTGGAGACAGCAGGCCTATTCTCAAGCAACCTATCAGAAAGTACCGTTCTCCATCTGGCCTGCTCTCTGACTACAGTCTTCTTGTGCATGGCCCAGTCCAAGATGGGTTTGAGTACATCTATTGATAATAAAAACTCATTACTTTTGGCATGTTGACAGCCATTTCCAGCACCTCGGTCTCTGTTTACCACCCCATTCAGCAGAAACGTATCCAACCTCTTCCCTACCCTTTGACAAACTGAATAACTGTCTCTCTTTTCCCCTGATTTCAACTGACTGTGTCAGGGCAGGAATACAGAGACAAGGGCTCAGAGTGAGGGCTCAGCAGCAGGCTCTTTGTCATACTCAACTAAAATTATCTTGCATGTAGAATAGTGATAGAAATGTAGCTGTGTTAGTCTGGTGTAGCTGAAACAAAATACAGGACTATGTAGCACTTTAAAGACTAACAAGATGGTTTATTAGATAATGAGCTTTCATGGGCCAGACCCACTTCCTCAGATCAAATAGTGGAAGAAAATAGTCACAACCATATATACCAAAGGATACAATTTAAAAAAATTGAACACATATGAAAATCTGTCTGATTCTTACCAACCACCACAGGACATACCACACTAATACCAACCCTGGCACCTTCCCTTGCAACAAACCCCGTTGCCAGCTTTGTCCACATATTCACTCTGCTGATACCATTATTGGACCTAACCAAGTGAGTTATAAGATCAAGAATACATATTCCTGCGCATCCAGAAATATAATTTATGTTATCAAGTGCCGACAGTGTCCGTCTGCTATGTACATTGGACAAACGTCTCAGACACTTCGCCAAAGAATCAATGCACACAAAACAGATATTAGACAGGACCACAAAGAAAAACCAGTTTCTTGCCATTTCAACGAGAAAGGACACTGTCTCAATGACTTAACTACCTGCATCCTACTTCAAAAGCATTTTAAATCTGCACTCGAAAGGGAATCCTGTGAACTGTCATTCATGCTAAAATTTGACACTCTATGTGTCTGTCTCAACAAAGGCGCCAACTATCTTACCCATTACAAAGATAGCTTCCCCAATTATCACCTCTAATGCCATTAGCTCACAGACATTTACCTTTTCCACACTCCCCCCCCCCATTTTTTTAAATTGTATCCTTTGGTATATATGGTTGTGACTATTTTCTTCCACTATTTGATCTGAGGAAGTGGGTCTGGCCCATGAAAGCTCATCATCTAATAAACCATCTTGTTAGTCTTTAAAGTGCTACTTAGTCCTGTATTTTGTTTCAGCTAAAATTATCTAGTACTGTAGTCAGCAGAGAGTGGTGAGCCATCTGAGGTACTAACAGGCAAATGGAAGGACAAAGCTGCACCTCCCCCCACCATTTTACATTCATGGACTAATATACTAGATTTCAAGTTCCTGACCAACAGTTCTCCCTAGGGCTGGGACAGGGGGTTAGCCTCCTGTGGAAATGGCGGCATCTCTGCATGAAGGTCACACTGATTTCATGCACCCGTCACACATCTAGGACTATGTCTAGACTATGCATTATTTTAGAAAGATATATCTTCTTCCGATCTCACTTTTGAAAGTGGGTCTTGGAAAAGTGAAAGTAGTCTGGATGCATTTTTTTCAGGAAAAAAAAAAACCTTTTTCAAAAAAACTACTCTTCCTTAAAAAATGAGGTTTACGGGTTTTTCAAAAAAGGTGTTTTTTTTCTGAAAAAAAGCCTCCAGATTACTTTCACTTTCAAAAGACCCACTTTTGAAATTTGCATATCCTCTTTAGAAAATAACGCGTAGTTTAGACGTACCCTAAGTAAAGCTGAAATGTAGGAAAAGAAATGGCTGTGGCCTGGCTGTCTTTTGGGTAACGCAGTGGTACCAGTTATCACTGGAAATGTCAAGGCTTTAGTTATGGGTAGGTTAACTTAGAGCTGGCCATTTCTGTGGTGGTTGTAGAGAAACAGGGCCAAACCAGCAATCTGATCCAGGTGGGTGGATCCCTGTGCCTCTGATATCAATGGGAATCTATGTAGGTGAAAGGGTCTGCCTGCAGGGTCCATTTCACAGGAATGGGACCAAAATGTAATACATTCTCTTCCCCAGAGAGCTTAATACTTGAGGAAGAAGAGGGGCATTGCAGTGCTGGCCCAGGAGCGACACAGGAAAATTGTGGTTAAAGCAGCCACATTTTCCTTTCTGCCTTGTTCTTCAGAGGGCACAGGGATGTCAATTCACTGCTGACACAAACCCCAGGCTGCCAGCTTAGCTGTGGTACCTGGCATGTTTGGGTTATGGAGGCACGGCTTCCTGCCCTCTCCAAACTCGCTCCCCTTCCTCTCAGAAGTGGGTTAGCAAGCAGATGTTCAGTGCCACTCCCTCCTGCATATCCTGACCCACAGTCTGGGTAGCCTGGGTGTGGGAATAAAGTGTATTTGTTTTCTTACCTCTCTGCAAGAACATGCAGCCTACCTCTGAAAAAGAGACAAGACATGGCATTAACCCCGAGACTTCAATGATCAGAGGCCTAACACAGTAAAAAAGGAGTTAAAAATGCTAAAGTCTGAATAATTCATATGGATTTATTGCAAGTGCCTCCCAATATTTACAAAATGACATGACACTTTGTTTCTTTTGTATATTTTCCCCATAAAATCCAGACAGGAGGGCAAGTTAAGATTAAATAAGCAAGAGTAAATTCCTCTGAACCTGTGCAGAAGACAGATAACCCGCCCTGACTGCCACAGAGGTTTTTTTAAAACTGTTTCTGGGAGAGTTTTCAAAAATCATATTCAAACATCCACTGTATGGAGCCTCAAACAATTTCTCATGTCATTAAGCTGAACATGCTCCTAACTTTATTTTAATAATTCATGCATGGTTTCATAAATAAAAAACAAACAAGTGTTCAGCAGAGAGATCTCTTTAAGGGAAGAAATAATAATTTATTATTTCTTTTGTAAGAAAAGGTCTCTCCACTGAACACACGTTTGTTTTTTATTTATGAAACAGCACATGAATTATTGAAATGAAGCTGGAATGAGTTCAGTTTAATGATATGAAAAATTATTTGAGGTTGCATATATATGAGTTTAGGAGTACCTCAGTACCAGCAATATTTTTTTGGAACAAATCACAGATTTATACACACTCTTAATAGCCATTTAATTTTGAAATAAGATTGCTGTGAGTTAAGTTCAGTAATAGATTCAATATGTCAACAGTTAAGAACAACCCATAATACCAGAGGTAGCGATACACAATAGAGATACAAGGCAAATGACTCAAATAGATTTACAGAGTTGGCAGGCTGGCAAGCCACTTTGCATCATTGTCTGCCTTATCTTTCTTGCATTGCTTTAACTGAGGTACGAGCACCTCCAAACATCAGTACGTGTACCAAGTACTGAGGCCATGTTATTAGCCGTGCTAAGTACCATTTGCAGAGCTACAGCCTCGCTGTCCATACAGTGCTTGCATTTTGTGCTATATCTGGAAATGAGGTCTCAGGTCTCAGCGGTCCATTCACAGTCAGTAAAGCACTTAAGCACGTGTTTAAATGCTTTGCTGAATCCGAGCCTAGAATGCTGATTTGCTGTAACTGGAGCATTATTTGGTAGTGTTTTCCAGCAAGGGAGCAAACTCCAGGGCTATACCATTTTCCAGCAGAGTGTCTGCAGAAGAGAAAATTGAGCAGCAGAAGTTACAATGGCACAGAATGACTGCAACCTGTGCTCTAGTCAACTAAGTCCCAAAAATGGCTGATGCTGACCAAGAAGGGGCATGACCTAGGTGGCCAGGAGAAACAGCAGTTCGGCACAGCCTCTCTGCAGCTTCCATCAGCAGGGCTCCAAAGAAGCCCCAGGGAAGAAATGAAACCTGCTCCCAAACCCCTAGCAGTGAGGGCAGTGAGTGAATTCCTCCTCCCCACCCACATGCTTGGGCATCAGTGGTCAGGCTGTGAAAGGAAGGGATGGGAAAAGACAGGAAACAGTGGAGCTTAGGACAGGTGGAAAGACAAAAGCAAGGGAGACACAGCCAGATCACTGCAAAACTGTATTTTGTAGACTGCCACAAATGTTACAGTTACAGTAAAACACACATTAGCATCTGCAGCGGTTATCAATAGTTAGACTGAAAGGCCATAACGATATTGTCCTGCTTCTAGGGCAGTGCCTTACTCTATCTAGAGGCCAATAAATCATCCCTGTCAGAAGTGACATTGATCCTTCTATTTCTGAAGAAGAAATGTTTTGCATTTTGCAAGCACTGGTTTTCTCCAAGCGGCAGGCGTTTTCAATCATTTCCAAGGGAGAGTACCTTCAGAACGGCACAAGGGGTTCTCTTTGCCCCCTCCTCCCATTGCTCTGCATGTCTGGGCCCCTCAGTAGCTGTAGGAGTTTTCCAATTCTATTCCACTGGTTCTTTTCAACCCTTGCTTAGAAGGACCAGCTTTAGGTGTGAGAGCATAGTTCTGTCTTTGTGTTATCTCTGTTCTCGCGGCTAATAAGAGGATAAAAGTGTTATTTGTGCTGTATATGTAACCCACGGACCTTCTGGGTGTGGTTCACTATCCCATGTGGTGACGTCTAGACCACTTACAGAGAGACTAATAAGTCTTCTCTACAGCCTTAGCTGACAACCAGCTGGGTTTTAGCTCAAGCGGTAGAGCTCCAGAGATCCTAGTTTGCTTCTGTCTGTTGGCATTACACAGACACTTCTTTATTAGGAATAGATTAAGGCCAGCAACTCTTTTCACATAGCCTAACAAACAGCCATCAAATAGTACTCACTCAAAAGATAAAATATAAATGACTAGTGTCAAAGAAACCCTATCCACTAGAGCAGGGCTACTCAACACGCGGCCCACGGGCCCATGTTTGCGGCCCACGGTGCGGTTTGGGTTTATGTGGTTCTCAACATGCAGCCTGCATGTAGGATCCTTTGAACATGGCCTCTGCTGGGAATATGTTTCACAACGGCAAGGTGTCTCCCAAGCGGGATCAGCACTGAAAGATGCAAGTGGACGGGCTAGCTGAAACAGACAGGTACAGGGTGTCGGTGTTTCTAGTCCTCGGGAGGAGGTGCCGGAGCATTGTGGGAAGTACTTTGTATTCATGTCTGTCAGTGTAAAAGAAGCTATTTGCATATATTTGCATATATATTTGCATGTATATGCAACCACACTTAAGTTGCGGCTCTCGACATGTGCTGTGAGTATCATTGTGCCCCTGCGGCTTCCAAAGTTGAGTAGCCCTGCTCTAAAATATAGACTCATAGGACTGGAAGGGACTTTAAAAGGTCATGTAATCCAGTCCATTATCTTTTAGATCAGTGTTTCCCAAAGTGTGGTCCGTGGTCCAATACCGGTCCTTAGAAAAAAAAATACCGGTCCTCAGAAAATTTTTTGCACACAATTCTTGGGGGAGAGCCCCCTGCCGTGGCATCTCTGTCGGGCATGCTCCCAGGTGGCTGGGCTAGATCTGGCAGGTGCTAAGACCCAGGGAGAAGGCCATGAGCCGTGTGCGCCGACACAGAACACCCGGTGCTGGACGCAGCCGGGGGAGCTGGCGCCGGCCGATAAAGTGGCCGGGATTGGGGCCGGCGGGGGGGGGGGCAGCCGGAACAACCCTCCAGACAGATAGGGCCAGCAACATGCCCCGGGGCAGTTTGCGGCCTGTGGTTTCACCCACGAATGCAGGCACAACTGGGAGAGAGGACATGGGGCTACTCACCCGACTTCCAGAACCCATATTTTAGACCTTTAATCATTTTAGACCTTTAATCATTTTTGTTGCACTTCTCTGGACTTTCTCCAAGTTGTCCACATCTTTCCTGAAATGCGATGCCCAGAACTGGATACAATACTCCAGTTGAGGCCTAATCAGTGCAGAGCACAGTGGAAGAATTCCTTCTCATATCTAGCTTACTACACTACTGCTAAAATTTCTCAGAATAATGTTTGCTTTTTGTTTGCAATAGCGTCACACTGTTGACTCATATTTAGTTTATGGTCTACTATGATTCCCAGATCGTTTCTGCAGTTCTTCTTCCTAGGAAGCCATTTACTATTTTGTACGTGTGCAACTGATTGTTCCTTCCGAAGTAGAGTATTTTGCATTTTTCCTTATTGAATTTTATCCTATTTACTCCAGAACATTTTTCCAGTTTGTCCAAATCATTTGGATTTTTAATCCTGTACTACAAAGCACTTACAATCCCTCCCAGCATGGTATGGCCTGCAAACTTTATATGAGTACTCTTTATGCCTTTATCTAAGTTACTCATGAAGGTATTAAACAGAACCAGACCCAGAACTAATCCCTGTGGGACTCCACTTGTTATGCTCTTTCAGCATGACTATGAACCACTGTCAACTACTCTCCAGGAATGATTTTCCAGCATGTGTAATCTCTGCGCTGATTTATGATGCCATCAGCTTTTGCCCTGAATTGATCACTTAATAAAAACATGAAATTCAGGTCTTGTCAATTAAAATTTACTTTGCCTCTAATAGGGAGAATTGTCTAGTGGTTAAAACACCTGACTTTGAGTTGGTTCTGGACTTGGTATCACCATTCACTTGCTGTATGATTTGTGCAGATCACTGAGTATCTGTCTGTCAGATAACAATGCTTTTAAAGAAAAAACTGGCACACATTTATGGTGACATTTTTTAGAGCTGCAAAGAGTAAGACAAGGAGACACTTTTATTTTAAATTGTGTTGGTGTCAGACTTCAGACTTAGAGAGATGCATATTGTGGAATGGAGGAGTTTTTCAAAAAATGTAGTGGCTTCGAGCAAAGGAATAACCATGTCAGCATCTATATTCATTCAGATTGTTTTCTTTCCAGATGTTGTTCATTATACCGAATGTTCATTCCACTGGGCTGTTTGCGCTCGGTAAACACTATGAATTCTATTCAGTTTAGCAAGACATCTTGAACAATCATGGTGTAGCTATAAAAAGCCAAATATTTTGTCCAATGA
Organism: Pelodiscus sinensis; assembly: GCF_049634645.1. NCBI lineage: Eukaryota > Metazoa > Chordata > Testudines > Trionychidae > Pelodiscus > Pelodiscus sinensis. Next base: position 283,498,723 of record NC_134711.1, on the reverse strand, counting down.
AATGAAAAAGAGGATACTTCAATCATCCTGAAGTTCCAGGGACACCATAATAAAATCAGGACTGTCCTAGTTAGAATAGTTTGTATGGGCACCTTATTGTTATCTCCCATGTAAAAAGGCTATATTTACATATGTACATCTTGTAGAGCTATTGTAAGGCTATGCTCATTAATGTCTGAACCACTTTGAGAGGTTAATCAAGAAGGCACTGTGAAATATTGTTTTAAAATGGTGATTTTGACATCAGCGTGCTAATCTGAAATGAGCCTCCAGAGCTAGTGTTGTTAATTCTTCCTCTACCTTCTAGAATTCACTGAGGTACAGTGAGACAAAACGTTCCTTCTTGTTTCCCATATTTCCGGAACCATGCTCTACAGCAGAAGCAAATGACCTAAAATGATTTTGAAATTGTATTTTCTATGTGATTTCCCAGCCCATTGGGTTGGAAAGCATAGAACAGGGGAAAAGAGAAAACTGGTCACTTATCTGAAACAGAAGCTGTTCACTTATTTACTGCAAGTGAATACTGACTGAACACTAAGGTCCCTAACATTTGTTCCTGGATTGTTGGCTGTTTTATTCAGTAATACCCCAGTTCTAGTGGTATGACCATTCTATTCCAGTCAGAGTGGGATGGCCACAGAACTGAAATCCACGTGCAGTTTACATGGTGCAAAGCAAACCTTTGACAAAGATATGTATTTATTTCTGTTCTCGCAACAAAGTGCTTCTGATAAAGCACTGTAAATCCTCTCTCCTAATCATGAATTTGAAAAGCCTGCATTTTCTCTTTGCTTACAGGCAGCTGTGGTCATGGTGGAATTGTGAATATCAGCCAGCCCTATGTTGTACAACTGAACTGGAGAGGATTTCCCTTCAAATATGGTGCCTGGGGTAGGGATTTCTTTCCTCAGACCCCACAGAATGACTTATATTGGGTTGCACCTTTGAACACAGATGGGAGACTTTTAGAATATTACAGACTTTATAATTCCTATGACGATTTGCTGCTATTCAAAAATGCTAGAGAGAAAAGAATTGTATACGGGGAAGGCAGTGGCACTGCAGTTTACAATAACTCCATGTATTACAATATATATAATTCAAGAGATATGGGCAAGCTTGATTTAAACACAAACACATTGACTGTGAGGAAAACTCTGCCCGATGCTGCTATGGGTAATCGTTTCTCGTACGCTGGTGTTGGGTGGCAAGATATAGACTTTGCTGTGGATGAAAGTGGATTGTGGGTAATCTATTCAACCGAGGACAGCACAGGTAACATTGTGATTAGCAAACTCAATGAGACCACACTCGATGTGCTCCATACGTGGAAAACAAAGCAGTACAAACCATCTGTTTCCAACGCTTTCATCATATGTGGTGTTCTATATGCCACAAGACCTGTCAATACTAGGAAGGAGGAAATATTTTACACATTCAACACAAACACTGAACAGGAAGGTAAAATTAGTATAATTATGGACAAAATGTTAGAAACAATTCAAAGTATCAACTATAACCCCTCAGACCATACCCTGTATGTTTACAATGATGGCTACCAAGTAAAATACAATTTGATTTTTCAACCTGTGTTACACTGATATGAATATATACAACAACTAGAGATCACAGAAAGTCAGATTGTATTTCCCTTTGGATAATGTTTATGTTAGATTATTCTACGAAGAATAACTACCAGTTATAGGATTTATTACTGTGCACTGTCCCATTGAAGGGACTGTTCACAGTAATAAACTCTATGCCTCTTAATAACTGGTTGCAAGTTTGGGTTCTTAGTTTTTTAAGGTGTGTTTAGGTTCAATGGTGGCAGGTGTACTAAAAATACCTCTGCTGTAAAGATAGATTCAATACATGACTTACTGATGGACAGAACATGCATAGCAGTAGGGAAGTTGTTCACACATTGTTATGAATTCAAAGAAATGTCTGTATTTGGATAACACGTGGAAATGGAACTTCAATTTCATCACCATTGCTCCAGGTATGGAAGGCCATCAATATCATATTAAACCCTGGCCTCAAATAATTATCAAAAGATTATAATTAGAGTAGCATTAGGGCTCGATCTTTAAAGAGCAGCTCGTCAATTAAACTGAAGCCGTGGGAATGGTTGCTATGGCTCCTTCCTTGAAATCCACCAGTATATTTTAGATGGTGGGGCTCCAATGCATTTCTTTCCGAAAGCTGCACTTCAGGGGGAAAAAAACAACCTTATTGATGTTAACCATTTGTGGATGGTTGCATTTTCTTAGCACTGTGTCTTGGGGGCTGAAAGTGGCCTCTTGGTGTATATCATATGCTGCAATAGAATGGAAGCTGTGCCATTCTACATAGTTCCATGGAGCCAGTTTGGAACTCTGCAATTTACTGTGACCTCCATTAACATTTTTCAGAAACACTCCAAAAACAAGTAGCAAAATTCTTTGCCAGTATAACTCTGGTAGCTTCAATTATCTTACCTCAGGTGTGACTCTGGCATCTGATCTGTCAGTTAGGGCATGTCTACTCTAGGGAGTTATTTTGAAATAACTCTCCTTATTTCAGAATAAGAAGGTGGGCATTCATACAGCAATCCCATTATTTCAAAATAACATGCTGGTTATTTCGAAATAATAGCTCCTGCTTGTGATGAGGAATAATGTTTATTTTGAAATAACAATTTAGTTAGTGTGGATGCTCAGCTGCTGTTATTTCAAAATAACTCCTCAGTGCTTCCTGGGGCTCTCAGTCAAAGTAGTGTATCTACATTTAAGGAGCCTGCCTCAGACTAATTTTGAGGCTTCCCTGTAGTGTGGACACTCTATTTCAAAGTAGTTATTTCGGGAGTTAGTATTTCAAAATAAGTTATTTTGAAACAATTTCCCACTGTGGACATAGCCTTACAGAATACTGAAGTTAGGACAAAATTAGTCATATTATCTTTATTTTTAAAATACTACTTATGTTTTTTTATCAATAGCTAGACTTTATTCATGTCAGAAATACTGATGTGTACAATTATGAAAATGCAGTGAATGTTTGCTGGTTTTCTTTTATTAATCTTGTCTTTGTTTTATAGTCTGGATCAGTAGGTATGAATGATTATTTTTTGTTTAATAAAGTATTATAAAAGCCCAAACCCTACAGTTGTTGAAGTCATTGTGTAATAGCTGGGAAACTGTTAGGATGTGGCAAAAAGCCAGCTTCACCAACAATATTGGAAACAAAAATCAATATACTTCTTTGGACTTAGAGCATTTAAGAGCTCCTGGAACAACACAACAATGTGAATCAATGCCAGTAACTAGACAAGGGATTTATTTTCCATCCATTGAAATATGTCCACAGGTTAGATTAATATTCTCCCCCTAGTTAAGATGTTATTTGAGAGGTCTGAGATAGATGACATATCTATGAGTCATAGAATCATAGAATCATAGGACTGGAAGGGACCTCGAGAGGTCATCGAGTCCAGCCCCCCGCCCTCAAGGCAGGACCAAGCTCCATCTACACCATCCCTGACAGATGTCTATCTAACCTGTTCTTAAATATCCCCAGAGAGGGAGATTCCACCACCTCCCTTGGCAATTTATTCCAATATTTGACCACCCTGACAGTTAGGAATTTTTTCCTAATGTCCAATCTAAACCTCCCCTGCTGCACTTTAAGCCCATTACTCCTTGTCTTGTCCTCAGAAACCAAGAGGAACAAATTTTCTCCTTCCTCCTTGTGACACCCTTTTAGATATTTGAAAACCGCTATCATGTCCCCCCTTAATCTTCTTTTTTCCAAACTAAACAAGCCCAGTTCATGAAGCCTGGCTTCATAGGTCATGTTCTCTAAACCTTTAATCATTCTTGTCGCTCTTCTCTGTACCCTTTCCAATTTCTCCACATCTTTCTTGAAATGTGGCGCCCAGAACTGGACACAGTACTCCAGCTGAGGCCTAACTAGTGCAGAGTAGAGCGGCAGAATGACTTCACGAGTTTTGCTTACAACACACCTGTTGATTCAACCTTGAATCATATTTGCTTTTTTTGCACCAGCATCACACTGTTGACTCATATTCAACTTGTGGTCCACTATGACCCCTAGATCCCTTTCCGCCATGCTCCTTCCTAGACAGTTGCTTCCCATCTTGTATGTATGGAACTGATTGTTCCTTCCTAAGTGGAGCACTTTGCATTTCTCTTTATTAAACCTCATCCTGTTTACCTCTGACCATTTCTCTAACTTGCTAAAGTCATTTTGAATTATGTCCCTATCCTCCAAAGAAGTTGCAACCCCACCCAGTTTGGTATCATCTGCAAACTTAAGCTGCCACTTACCAGGTATCTTCATCTGTCTTTTTCAAAACGTGTGAAATGAATTTGAAAGCCAACCATCACTGGCACAGTAATCTAATTCATGAGTATGGGCCTTTAAGGAATTCACAATAGTCCAACTGAAGGTTTGTTTAAAAATAAAAAGCTAAAAGACAATAGAGTATTTATTTCTTGCTTATTTCTTTGGGGCAGCATCTCAAATACCAATAATTCCCAAAGGCTGCCTTATCTACAGGCAGAAAAGGCAGCTGTACCCGGCATCACATTGTAAAGATGAATTTGAGGCTAAAACCACCTCACTTAGGATTTAGGTTCTGTGTTGCAATACCTCACTTTAGGATCCCTGCCACTTTCTGGAATCCTCAGCCCTGAGTCAGGCGCACACGCTCCCTATAAATGCATGTGGAGAGTTAGATACCTCAGAAGGAGATTCCCAAAAGCTGATAGAAGAGCTACCCAATAGCAAATGTCGAGTAGAGACGGTTGGGTTTAAATCTACTTAATGACACTTGGGATTCACAGCCGCAGATCCTCTCCTGAAGTTAGATGTTTAACTTAGATCGGTCATTACTGCAGGAGGCAAGACAAGACAGATAGGAGGGTAGTGGTGCCTTTTTATGCCCCGTAGTTAAAGCATTCAACAGGGCTGTGGGAGACCAGGGTTCAGTTCCCCCCTTTTCTTGTGTCAGAGCAAGCATTAGAATCCAGATCTTCCGATACCCAAGCACATATAATAAGCACTGGGGTTCAGGGAATTCTGAAGGGGAGGGTCTTTCTCAATCTCACATATTGCAGCTGCTTCACTTTGTATGAAACACTTAAATATTCCATGGACCAGAGCACCCAGTTTGTCAGCACCCAGACTGAATGGCAATGCAACAGGAAAACAAGCAAAAGCCAAAACTTCCTTTTTCTTCCAAGAGACCAAGACTAAAATGAACCAAAACCTGGTCACACATTCAGAAATGTGATTGGTTGGAAATCCTTTGATTACCTGCTTCCTCTTCACCATCTTGTATCTTGGCCTGTCCCTCTGTCATTTCCTTGGGTGTAGTTTGCTATCTATTTAATTGTAACTTGGTTAAAAGCGACTCCTTTCATTCCTCTCAAGACTTTCACTGCATTCTCAGTCACTGCTGACAGTACTACCATCCTTCCTGTCACTCAGACTCACCATGAGAATCATCTTTGTGTCTTCAGCCTCTTCACATCCATACATCCAAGCTGCGTCCAAGTTTTACCACTTCTTCCTCCACAGCATTTCCACCATCAGTCCCTTTACCTCAGAGTACACCACTAAAACACTCTGAGGTGCTTATCTGCATCTTCTCTGACCCTACTGGCACCCATCTCACTCTCCTGTCTAGTCAAAAGGATGTTTGACGTCTCACAGTGACTATACCAATGTTTCTCTTGAGTCTCATTGAACACGTCATAGGCAAGCTTTTTTTCATAATGGCCTTTCAAAACTAACCCCTTCCCACTTGTCTACTCTTGCATGCAACCCTATCCCCTCTTCTTGGTCAATGCTGCCCACTCCATCACCCATTAATATGGCACAATTACAAGGGTGGGCAATAATTTTGATGGGGAGCACTCCAAGAATTTGGTACATTGTCAAGGGCTGCAGTCTTTTATAATATTTTCTGGGGTGGAGGTTGGCTGCAGAAGGGAGCTTGGGGGAGGGGACTGGGGCACAGAAAAGGGTGAAGGAGGAGGTTGTGACTTGGAGCAGGGGATTGGGGTGCAGAGTCTGGGAGGGGGTCTGGGTACAGGAGAGGATTCTGACCTGGAGGAAGGATGAATGAGGGGATGCTGGGTCTGAGAGAGGTTGTGACCTGGAGCAGGAGATTGATGTCTAGAAGGGGGTGCAGGGTCTAGGAGACGTATGCGTGCAGGGGAAGAGTCTTACATGAGGGGAAGGGGATAGGAGGGGATGCAGAGTTATTGTCAATTGGGGCAGAGGTGCAGGGGTCTGAGTTGTGACTAAGCGTATGAGGGGGTTGTTATGTAGGGCAGGGGATTGGGGTGCAGAGTCTGGGTACAGGAGTGGATGTGCAGGGGTTTGGGTTGTGATGAGGTATCAGGTTGAGGCCTGGGAGGGGATGGGGTTCCAGGTGCAGGCTCTGGCCAGAAGGCACTTACATTAGGTGCCTCCCAATTAGCAGCCCAGTGGGACCCTCAGGCAGGCTCCCTGCCTGCTGTGCTCCCTGCTCACCTCTCAAAGAGGCAAGCTGTGGGGGACAGAGGGCATGACCTGTGCCACAAACACGGCCCTGGCAGCTCCCATTGGCCAGTTTCCGGACAATGGGAACTGCTGAGGTCAGGGGCAGTGTGCAAAGCCTCCTCCCACACCCTCACATGCCACTCAAAGCAGCTAGATGAGGGAGCCATGTGCTTTCTGCATACTGTAAACAGGAGATGAGGGAGGGCTTTGCACACTGCCCCCATCCCCAGCACAATCTTGCAGCTCCCATTGGCTGGAAAGCAGTGCAGGCAACATGTGGAGACCTTCCCCACCCCAGAGGCATGTAGCACACTGAGATCACATGGCCTCTGCAGCCAGCAGCTTTGTGCGGTATGCAGGAGAGCAACCGGCAGGGATTCTGTCTGAGACTCCCACTGGGCCATGGGATGGTGGCAGGCTGGATCCAGCAGTTTGGTGGGTGGGCTGGATTTGGCCTGCAGGCTGTATTTTGCCCACCTCTGCACTATCAAATTCACAGTCCATGTTGGCAATTTCACAGTGATAGGCTTTTAAAAATAATAAATTTAATTATTTCACTTGTTTAAACCTGAAATTTCAAGGTGTTACAATTGTTGGGGTCCTGATTGAAAAAGGAGTTGTATGTGTGTGTGTGTGTGTGTGTGTGTGTAGGAGGATAACAAGGTTATTTTAGAGGGGGTTGCAGTGCTGCTTTCCTTACTTCTGTGCTGCTGCCTGCAGAGATAGGTCCCCAGTTAGTAGCTGCTTCTCTCCAGCTGCACAACTATGAAGGTAGCAGTGCTGAAGTAAGGGTGCGGTATGGTATTGCCAACGTTGCTTCTGCACTGCTGCTGAGGGGTGCTGCCTTCAGAACAGACGCCTGGCCAACAGCTACTGCTTTCTAGCTGCACAGTGGCTTTACCATGAGCCCCCCCCAAATAACCTTGCAACCCCCTGCAACTCCCTTTGGAATCAGAACTACCAAACAGAAACACTGATCTCCATGAAATCTGTATGGTAGAGTGTAAAAGCACACAAAAGATCAGATTTCACAGGCGGAGATCCTTTCATTCACCTGTCATACCAGCACCTTTCCCAATTTCTTCCATGCTGACTCTTATGCCAGGGCACTCCCTCCAAATGAATCCATAAATCCACTAGCTTGTGTTCCTCCAAATGTCTCCGTGAGACCAACTTCTTCTGTGACGCTGATGGTAAGTTGGCAGCTGATTACAGCTAAGCAGAGATGTTTGGCAGGCAATTCTTATATTTGTCATATTTATTTATATTAAAGGCATGAACTATTTAAAAACCATAGGTCTGAGCACATAGATGGGTTCTGCAAAGTAGTTATCATGTTACTGTTACCCTCATCACTACAATTACTTGGTACATTTTATGTTAAATTCTGTTGTATGTTCTTCTAGAGAGGAACTGCCTTTTTGTTCTGTGTTAGAACAGCATTGAGCATTGATTGTAGACTCTATACACTTCTGGGAGACAAACAATAAATAATAACAGTATGCCTTGGTTATTTTGTGCATCTGTGGTTTTGTCTGAATTTCATGCATGCAGCTATGTGCATCGAATATAAATTGGCTTTGAAAAGTGGGCAAACAATATGCTTCCAGACAATTGTGTAAATATTCAGCTGGAAACAGTGTTTTAATAGTTATGTGCACATAATGACATATATAATAAATTCATCCTACATTTGTAAGGTATATGAGATGGGATCTCTTTCTCCATTACATTTGGTTTTTTTTTGTTGTGATTGAATATTAGTGCTCCTGAAAGTCAGAGTCTAACAAAACTAGGCAGAGGCAATCACAGAGCACAAACCAAGTGCCCCTTTCCACACTGCAGTCAGTCATAAAAACAACACTTAGCATGTCTCTTAAGAAGAGATTGAAAAACCATGAATTGCGGTCTCTGCTGAAGATTTTTGAGGAATTCTGCTCCTATTTGTTCTTAATCTGTTTTCAAACTCCAATAAACAGTTCTAGTGTTAATTATTTAACACTCTTCAGTTAGTTATTTGCCGGTGAAATGCCTTTGGGGTTTAGGGAGCATGGCCCCTTTAAAATCTTGTGCTGAGGCTGTAGAAGTGCTCATTGTTCCAGGAATGGGAGCCGGGAGAGGGGGGAAAATAACAGGTCACCTGCATCTGTAGCTCCACAGAAGAGAGCTACTGTGAGCAGGCCCTCATGTAGTACAGCCAAGAATGAGACCACAGCCTGAGAGGGACAAAGTGACTGACTTGGGCCACCCCAGGACAGAAAAGCCAGGAGTATCTCTAAGCCAGGGGTGGGCAATCATTTTTAAAGGGGGGAAGTGGCCTTGGGCCAACCCAGGAGGTGTGGAATCTCAGGCAGAAGAGGCGGGGCCAGGAGACGTTTTGTGTTCCCACGCCTACAGACCTTGATTGACCTGGGGGTGGGGGAGCGCGTGCAGTCTTTGCTCCCCATCCCTGGTACCTAGAGAGAACTGCCAGCTGTTTTGAACAGCTTTCCGTTCCCTCTATGTACTGCGGTGGGAGGAAAGGCCAATCAGAGCCTGGGGGCTGGCGTGTGCATGAAATCTATGCCCCCCACCCTCACCGTGCCAGTGGCACATGGTGGCTAGAAAGAACCGCCAGCTTTTTTAAAACAGCTGGTGGTTTCCTCTGGTGCTGCACGCCCCTGGTGAGGGCGGAGACTTCGTATGCTCTCCTGTCCTCAGGTGTCAATTGGCCTGGGGGCAGGAGAATGGCAGGGCGGCTGTGGGCCAGATAACCAGCTTGGTGGGCTGAATACAGCCTCTGGCAGCTGTCTTGGCCACCCCTGCTCTCAATTATATCAGGTGAGAAGGACAAACCAGACCCGACCCAGATTTGTATGGGGCTGTGAGTACTGTGGCTTGTGACTTTGCATTGGGAATAAAGAGGGAGGCTGTAGCTAGTTAAGGATGGAGGTTGTCACTCTGCCTGGCTTTGCAGAAGATGGCAACAAAGGGGGTTAATGGGGAAAGTTTACAGGTGCCAAAATGACCAGGAACACCCAAGACTCACTACCAGACTGGAACTTTGTCCAAGACTCCTGAACTCTGAGTACAAATGCATTGCTCAGAGTCCGCTCCTTGGAGACTGTAGTACCATTGGGCCTGTGAGGCCTTGTGTTGGATGTAGCCCTTTTTAACTGCTCCCCATATATTTCCCCATGTTGTTTTTCTCCATTCATCCCTCATATTTTCCTTTCCTATATTCCTTGTATTATTCTAAGTGCAGAAGGTGGGGGCCTTAAATACCTTGCCTCTATAGGCTCCGGTTATAAAAAAAACTAAAACTAAAACAAACAAACAAAAAAACCTCCCCACAGTCACAGATGCACTGGCTCTGGAAGATAGCCTCTCACCATCAAATGATTTTTAAGAACCCTGAAAAACCAGGAAGGAACACTCAAATTCCTTCCCCAGGGTTTCCCCAAGCTTTTCTGCCACAAGATAGCTTGAAAAAAGAAACAAAAGAATGCACAGAAAACAAACTGTGTCTTTGATAGATGTCTTCTCAGGCTAGGCAGGCACACACACACACCTGTTACCTTCCAGGACACAAGAATCAAATTAAAAAAGATGATCTGGTTAACAAAAAACAAAAAGAGATCCTTAATAAAGGTTGCTAGGTGTTGCAGAGCAACCAAGAAGAACAAATTAAAACACAGAGAACACGGTATCTCTGGGTTCCGCTTGGATCAGGGTGGGCAATAATTTTTGGAGGGGGGGCAGTCCAAGATTTTGGAAAGTGATCAAAGGCTGCACTTTTCTGTGGAGGAGCTGTGGGGTCTAGGGTGGAGGCTGGGTACAGAAGGGCGCACAGGATAAGGGAGTGGGGTGCAGGAGATGGTGTGAGGTCTGAGAGGGTGAAGGAGTTTGGGTAAAGGAAGTAGTTGTGACCTGGGTCAGGGAATGGAGTGGAGGATCTGGGAGGGAGTTGTGACTTGGGGCAGGGGGGTGCAGAGGGTTTGGATGGTGACCTGGGGGAGGGAGTTGGAGTGCGGGAGGGGTAGGGGTGCCAGAGGCAGCTCTGGCTTGGAGGCGCTTACCTAAGCGTTTCCTGGCCAGTACCCCGAAGGCAAGCTGTGCTCCCTGTGCTGCTGCTGTCCCAGATCACGCAGAGCTGCAGGCTATTCCCTCCATGTGGCTCTCAGCTCCAGGAAGGGGAAAAGGCTTGTGCTGCCCCCATCATCCAGACCAATCTCTCAGCTCCTATTGGATGGTTGTTTCCAGCCAATAGGAGCTGAGAGATTGGCTTGGGTGAATTCCTATTGTCCGGTTCTTACTGGCCAATAGGAGCTGAGGATTGGGCTTGAGGCAGGGAGATCACACAAAGCTTCCACGTCCTTCCAGGGCAGAGAGCTGCCGGACTGCACTTTAAACCCGCAACAGCTGTGTGCCTGAGGGTCCTGGCAGGGGGGGTCCACGTGCCGGATCCAGTCTATGTCTAGACTACAAGCCTCTTTCAAAAGCGAGTGTCTAGACTGCAACCACTTCTTTCGAAAAAGCAATCCGCTTTTTCGAAAGAGAGCACCTAGGTAGTCTGGATGGTCTCTTTCAAAGAAGTCCTGTTTGCATTCAAGAACACCTTTTTTTGAAAGAGCACTTTTGAAAAAAGTGTTCTTCCTTGTAAAATGAGATTTACCGAGGTCAAAAAAACTGCTGCGTTCTTTCGATTTAATTTTGAAAGAACGTGGCGGCAGCCTAGACTCAGGGGCAGTTTTTTTGAAAAAAGGCCACTTTTTTTGAAAAAACCCTGTAGACTAGACACCCCCCTCCTGGTGGCTTCGTGGGCTGGATCCATCCCCCGGGCAATATTTTGTCCAGCTCTGTCTTAGATAGTGCATGGGAGCAGAGGTGGGGGTGGAGGCGGGGGAGGGCAGAGCACATGGATTTTACACAGAGAAGCTTAACCAAACAACCAAAACAAAGAAAAACACCCTGATGATGACTAAATATACATTTTCCCCTTATTTACTCACGATCTCTTCATGGGAAAGTCTACTTCCATTCTCCAACTTCCTTGGAGGCATGGTAGTCCTGCCTTGCTTAAAAAAATTATGTCTCTTCAGCTTCTGGTTCAAAAAACTCACAAAGAGAAATGGCAGCAGGTTTATATTTACAATTTAAATTTCAGCACTGTATCCCATTGGTTCTTCTGGCCCCCTGCCAACACCCTTAGCTACCTGAGTTTAACCCTTTAGTCATCGAGTGCTGGTCAGAACTTCTCCTATCCGTCACAGTTACCATCCACATTCTGAACAGAACACACAACCTTAAATTGTTCTCTTTGCTGTATACATATGGAAATACTGTTTGCAGCAGAAAAATAGAGCCTTTTTATCCACAATGGGGGACATTTTATACATTCAATAGTAAAGCAATTTGATACATTTTGAATAGGAGCATTGTTTGCTTATTCTTCTTACTGTGACAACCTCCCTGGAAGAGATAGCAGAGTTAAAGGCTCAGACTTTTTGGAACTCAAAAGTCCTGAGTGATGCTCTGATTTAAATACTCTGATTTAACACTTTCTGATTCTCCCTTGGGGAATACTCTCCAGGGCAGGTAGATTATTCCAATGTCCCAAGCTCCGACCTGAGACCAAAATCTCTGTATAGCCATTTGTCAGCCCCTCAAGTTTGAATCAGTTGACACTGGCCAGTTTGGGTTTTTTCCTCCCCATGCAGCTATCTCCGAACTAACATTGTAGTGTAGACATACCCTGGGTTCCAAACTAATTAGCTGAGGGCATGTCTAGACTGCATCCCTCTGTTGGCAGAGGGATGCAGATTAGGCAGGTCGACATTGCAAATGAGGTAGGGATTTAAATATCCCATGCCTAATTTGCATAAAAATGGCTGCTGCGTTTTGGGGTACGTCTAGACTACAGGGTTTTGTCGACAGAAGTTTTGTCAACAGATACTGTCGACAAAGCTTCTGTCGACAAAGAGCATCTAGACTACATTCAGTTCTGTCGACAAAGCAAGCTGCTTTGTCGAGAAAACCCTGTAGTCTAGACACAACCCTACATGCAATAACATCTTCTGTCGACAGAACTCTGTTGACAGAAGGTGTTATGCCTCATAAAATGAGGTTTACCAGCGTCGACAAAACTGCTGAGTTCTGTCGACGTTATGTCGATAGAACTCAGCGATAGTGTAGACGCAGGTATAGTTTTGTCGACAAAAGTCCACTTTTGTCGACAAAACTCTGTAGTCTAGACACACCCTTGATGACTTAGCACTTTGTAGTCAAAAAAAGAGGCAGTCTAGAGGGGGAATCTGTCGAGAAAGAAAGCCTTTTTCGATAGATCCCTTATGTCTCCTTCAAGGAGGTTTACAGGATCTGTCAAAAAAGGCTTCTTTTCTCGACATATCCCCCTCTAGGCTGCCTCTTTTTGCTGACAAAGTGCTGAGTTGGCAAAACGCGATGGTCATTTTTATGCAAATTAGGTACAGGATATTTAAATCCCTTCCTCATTTGCAATGTCGACCTACCTAATCTGCATCCCGACAGAGGGATGCAGTCTAGACATATCCTGATTAACTTGAAAAGAGCAACAATATATACAGTATGGAAGAGACGGGCCATGAGTGTTCACTCCAATTTCTCCCTCTCCCCATTAGTGGAATGTATTTTCTTACGTGCACCAATGTGGAGATGATGTGTGACAGAGATGATGCATGACACATCACCTTCATATTGGTGCATATAAAAAAATTCATGTGGCAGGAGTGAGGCCACAGGGTTCTGAGTGTGGGAGGGGGCTCAGGGCTGGGGCAGAGGGTTGAGGTGCAAGGGCTCTGGCTGAGGGTGCAGGCTCGGAGCTGGAGCTGGGGATGAGGAGTTTGAAGTGCAGGAGGGAGGCTCCAGGTTTGTAGAAGGGCTCAGGGCTGAGGTTTGAAGTGCAGGGACGGGTACAGGCTCTGGGCTGGGAGTTGGGGTGCAGGAAAGGGTACAGGCTTTGGGATGGGGTGTAGGTTTTGGGGTGGGGCCATCGATGAGGGATTTGGGGTGCAGGAGGGTGCTCAGGGCTTGGGGGGCTCAAGTTGGGGAAGGGGGTTGGGGTTTGGGCTTGCCTGGGCGGCTCCCTCCTGAGGATGGAGAGGAGGGCCCTGCTGCCAGTTGTGTCAGCTCAGTGCTGGGGCCGGCAGAGAGGGGCTCCCCTCTGCCAGTTGTGGCAACTTGTTGCTGGAGTTGGCAGGAAGAGGCTCTTTTTCACCAGCCACAGCAGCTGCAGGGCATGGGGAGAGATATATTTCCTTGCTGGCCCTGTGGCCCTGTGCTGGGCTGAATAGCCTGCCTGGGACTTAATGGGAAGCTGCACTCATGCCACACAGCTTAGGGGGAAATTTAGGTCGTGACCCCCATTACTGTAGAAGAAGTACAATGGTTCAGGAGTATGGTGCTTAGATTTCAGAGGATTGCTGGTGGGTAGATAAAGAGGATGGAGCAGAGTTTAGGAAGTCTGTGGAATCATAACGGGGATCATTCTAACTTGCAGATTGTTAAGAGAAATAAGTTGTGTTAATGATCTCCTGACAGTCAAGTGCTTATTTGTAAATAGGCTTGTGAGAATTCAATGGTTTTATATAATTTTGATGGATATCAATGTTTAGTTTAAAGAATTTTTAAAGATTTGTTATTAATTTAATTTTTCACAGCCATGGAAAGTTATAGGGACAGACAGTAGATGTTGAGAATCAAAACAAGTTAAAATAAAGTGTCATCACCACATCAACAGATACAAAATAAATCTCCGTAAATCAAACTTCAGTAAGTTTGCAAACAGCATTTTTCTTACTTTGCCTACCTGTACATTTTTATTGTTATTTATATCAATATTTTTTATTCGATTTATACGTGTTTGGTGAAATTGATGCTTACTAACTTTTATCAATAAAAATCTAATCCTTCCACGTCTATTTCTAAATGCCACATTTTAGCACATTTTTCTTAAATAAATGATGCATGTTCACAATGATAAGAATCTTGGGTACTTTTGTTCAGAAATATTGCATTTCTAAAGTCACATATTTGTTATACACAGCAAAATATATTAAAACTAAAAACAGCGCATTGAATAAACGTTGAGAGCCAAATTTCTAATGCATTCCTAAAATTTAATCTTCAATGCATCTTAGTAAGAGAATACTAACAATCTGTGACAGGGTCAGAGCAAATTCATCAGCACAGGTAGAAGAAGATTTGGTCTTGCGCCTGTACTATCAGGTATGTCACCAAGGTTCCCGCATTGTCAGTGAAATGTTGGCATTTCAAAGAGCACAGTCTCAGCACAGAAAATGCAGAGGAAATCAGCCACAAAGAGGTTAATGTGCTGAGAACTGGAAAGCAGACTATGGCTAAATCGAGCAAAAATTGCCATTTTGTACCTGACTCTTTCACAATCCATCATTCATTTGCAGCTATATTGTGCTATCAATCCATGTGCATTCCATGGGGTTTCAGCGGCACAATTCCCATTAACTTTAATAGGAGTCAGGAGAATAAAGTGCTGAGCTAAGCACTTTGAAAATGTATCCTTTCATTCTTAAAAATATATGGCACTGCTTTGTGCAGTAGGGAATCTGACGGAAAGAGAGTGGAATGCTTCATAATGTCAGTGTGCTTTATACCTAATATTAACAGTGCGGCTCATAGGCTGCTCTGTGCTACAGTGGACAATAGATTTCATTACCCCAATCACCAAATGAATGATTCTAGAATTTATCAACATGAAGCAGGCAAAAATCTCTCAGAGATATCACAATTATGTGCATGTATGTACATGTTGGTTATGCAGGAAAGACAGACCATTTAGGAACATTCACTGCTACTGCCTCTTTCGCAAAAGCCTGTTGCCAGGATACGGTCAAGACCAATAGTGACACTGTAGCTGTGGCAATTCTGATATGAAATGAAAATATAAAAGCCCCAACAGCAACCAAAAGAAACTCAGAGCCTAATATGCAAACCTTAGGCCAGAGGCCCAGTGCTTAATTTGTTCCAGGGCTTTCGAGGGCTGATCCACCACACCTCAGGGTTTGATGTACCAATATGAATGCAATATATAAATATATATTGTCTGAGTCCTGGCACTTAATTGCTTGAGTCCCAGTACCTTTTCCTGTTACAAATTAGGCACTGCAGAAGACCATTATACGGTGTGTTCATAAGTGATTGTATATACGCCCCCCCCCCGAGAATACTTATCAGTGGTTTGTAGTCATGGTGGAAAGGAATAACGAGAGGAGTTCTGCAGGGATTAATTTTGGGACTTGTTCTGTTCAATAGCTTCATCAACAATTTAGATATTGGCATAGAGAGTATGCTTATAAAGTTTGTAGATGACACTAAGTTGGGAGGGTTGCAAGTACCTCAGACGATAGGATTATAATTCAAAATGATCTGGACAAACTAGAAAAATGGACTGAGGCAAATAAGATTAAATTCAATAAGGACAAATGCAAAGTACTCCACTTAGGAAGGAAATATCAGTTGCATCCATACAGAATGGTAAGTGACTGCCTAGGAAGAAACTTAAAAAGCAACGACTGGTCCTGTAACACCTTAGATACTAACAAAAAATGTAGAGAGTGTCATGAATTTTCGTGGGCACAACCTACTTCTTCAGATGAATGGAGCAAGCAGTCCTTTGGCTGCAGTTTGCTGCCTGGGTCACATTGCTTCCTGTGGCCCCGCTTGGCTGCAGAAGGTGAATCGCAGCCAATGGGAGCCATAAGGCTCAGTGGCTGTGCAGCTAGTAAGTAAACAAACCGGAGTGGCCTGGTAGCCACTTTCTCAGAGTGGGTCCGTGGACCACTTTGAGAAACACTGGCTTAAATTGAAGCAAAGGAGGTTTAGGTTGAACATTAGAAAACTTCCTATCTGTTGAGGAAGTTAAGCACTGGAATAAATTGCCTAGGGAAGTTGTGGAATCTCCATCATTGGAGATTTTAAAGAGCAGGTTACACAGACATCTATCAGGGATGATCTAGATGGTGCTTGGTCCTGCCATGATGGCAGAGACTGCATTTGATGACCTTTCGAGGTCTCTTCCAGTTCTAGTATTATATGATTCTATGATTCCCTGGGCAAAGAATGCAAGTTTACCTATGCCCCCTCTTCTCATGGGCAATTATAGTAAATGTTTATACATAGCAAAAGGTTGCACATACCACCAACTGCTGAAGTATCTCACAGCCAGATCCAGCAAGATGCCGAGTCATCATCCGTCAGTAAATGCACTGAATTGTGGTTTCTCAGCATCTTACAGGATTGAGTTCTAATGACCTGATCCTATTTGATTCTGAATTTGTATGCATAGTTGCAATGATTCTGACAAAAAAATAGCCATTCTTATGTACGAATCTACATTCTGAGTCATTTCTTGGACACACAACTCATCATCAATCTTCAGTTTGCCCTGTAAAGTGCAGCTAAAGAACAGTAGAGATTTCATGTGGAAACTTAAAAAAAAAAGACTAGCCGTAAATGCCTCTGCAAGAAGGATACAAGCTGTCCTCTGAGTTGTATAGGCAGCTGTGTTTCTTGTTTAGCAGGACAGTTTTTGCACAGATGACAAGTTTTGCTGATTTAGGAATATGAAAAGGGGACAGGATTTTAACTGCATTAAGATCGGTAGGCATGATCAGCTCTCAAGACTATTCTCCTTACCCAGATAAACAGTAATTCTTCACAATGATTTCTGAAGCGTGCCATGTTCCTATTTACTTAGACTGGCAGTGTAAATAGTAGGGTCCATTGATAAGTGTTGTCCTGTATTATCTAAAGGATTCTGATTGAAAATTAGGAAATCTGCAGTACAATACATTTTTCCTGAGAGGAGAGATCTCACGAAATCTAATCTTTTCTCATTCATTTTTCAGAGTAGCCTGCACAACAGAGCTGGCTTCTCAGGCTAATTTACATGATAATTGTAATATTCCTTCCTAAATATGGGGCACCTCTCAAGAACTTCCCCAGTCACAACAGGGGAAATTGTTCACCCCACATGAGGGGGAGGCAGTAGTAGGTGGAAATGTCCAAATCCAACAACTTGAATATATTATTTCATTTTCAGAATGAAAAAAATTAACATTATCCTTTCCCATTGCCAGCAAAACCAAATCTCAGATCAGAGATCACATTCCCAAGGATTTGCTGCTGGACACAGATCAAGGTGAAGTGGCTGATCCTCCTGCTTCCTTGCAAGCTGCAAGCTCATCCCAAAAGATATTGTTTATAGGTCAGGGTTAAAACACACTGTTGGGAGACTCTGGGGAAGACTTTCACTGCCACTGAATATAACCTTTATGTTCCCTGTATGAATAGAAGGATTCAGGTTCCTGTGCTCTTAAACAGGCATCTCTTCTACGCATTAAATTAAACTGAACCTGAAAGCAGAGGGCTTAATTGTTGCCAGTCCTTGAGCAGGTTGTCGGGGCATAGGCTAGGCATAATCACAGTCTTTCACCATCCTGAGGGTAAATATTATTCAACTCTAGTGCCACTAGACGCCCTAGTGAAGTCAAGGAAGGGCAGAGCAAAGTAGAATTGGTCCTTGCCATGTGAAAAAAATATGCAATTCTTTCTCCTTAAGGACAATAGAGCCAATGTGGGCTCCCTCTGCCCCAGTATTGTTATGTCTGCCTGTTGCCCCAACACAGTGCTATCCTTAAAGAACAATAAAGACGATTCTCAGAATTACTCATCAGCATTATTTTCTGTCAGTAAGTTCATTTAGGATCTGATCCATTTCCATAGACTTCACTGGAAAAAAAGGAGTATAAAATACGCCATAAAATCCATTAAAATAGTATTTTTATTTTAACTGAGCAAATTTGCTGTGAATAATTTACAGAATTTCACCTTGTTCTCTTATTTGTGAAATTATTGCATTTATTTATTCATTTGTATTTCTTCATATGTGTTTCCTCTATGACTAGTTGGCTGTGAATATTTTATATTTAGACTTCACACTTTGTATTGTGTTGGTTCCTTATAAGTCACAAATATTATAATTAGAAATATTATTGTAAAGTCATCTTCAGTGAATATTTCATCGTTCAAGTTTAAAATCCACTTGCCACAAGTATTCATGCTGTGAAAGTTGATGAATCAGCAAACACAAAAAGGGTTGTGAATATTGGTGAATAGAATTTTCAAATGGAAATACTTAGTGGTTCACCTCTGAACTGCTTACTGTATATTTTAGACATATGCACCTGTCTGTTTGACTGTCTGTGTGTGAATCCGTTTGTTCAAGATGTCCTCCTAAACAGTAAGAGCTACACTCACCAAATTTGGCATGTGAGGTTTCCTCTTATCATAACTTAAAGCCAGGTCAGGGTTTGGTTGTGCCAGGGTAATGGGATGTGCCTGGAATTTGATTGTTTCTCATAAAATGGAAAGGGAGGGGTCTGGCAGGAGGTTGTTAAACTGCAGAATGACCACAAGGGAGTAGCAAGAGGCCAGAGAAGGGGACTGGGAAAGCTATAACCCTATTGGGCCAGCAGGGGAAGAGGTAGAGAAAGAGACAGCTATCTACTATATATTTCAGAGAGTTTGTCTCTCTATGTGTCTGTTTGTTTGTGTGACTGTGTGTTCCCCCAGCTGGGGTACATGCACCACTCACTCAGCTACACCTGCTGCAGCTGCAGTGGCCATGGAAAGGGGCTTCTCACCTGGCTCCAAGCTGCTGCACTGAGAGAGGGGAGGAGTTGTCCTCTCTCCCTGGGGCAGCCTGCACATTGACCCCCCTCATCCCCACCCTCACCCCAGAGCAATGATTTAACTGAAGAAAAACAAAAATTGACTTAAGGACCTGAACTACACTGGGTAAATCTTCTTTCTCTCTCTCTATATAAAAAATCTTTCCTCCAGGATGACACAGTGACATCATCATGTTACTCTGCATCCCGCCTGCCTCCTGCCACCGTCCCCCCTGCCCTTTTCCCAGTGCTGGGGCTGCCATGGCCCGGCCTCCCTCCTCCCTGCTCCCCGGTGCTCAGTGGGGAGCCAGAGCTGCTGCATCCTGGCCTCAATGGAGGGAAAGCACAGGGCCTGGTAAGGCCTCAGCCCGACTTCCTTCCCCCCAGCATCCAGGGGGAGAGAGCGGAGCCTGGTGAAGTCTCGGCCTAGCTCTCCTTTTCCCAGTGGCTGGGGGCAGAGTGAGTGGCATGGTCAAGTCCAGCCCGTCCCATGGCGGCCGGAAGAGAGCACTGGAGCTGGTGCAGCCTCAGCCCTCCTTGGCAGCTGGGGGGTTGGTGGGGAAATCTGCAGCTGGAAGGTAGATACAAGAGAAGTGCAAATAAATCATCATTACATTCATTCATTGCCATTTTGCCATTCACTACAAACCACATTCTGTGGAGTTCAGAGTAGATACAATAGACAGGAAAATAATAAGTTTGTTTTCCAAAATAAAAATGTGCAGAGTTCAGGAGGAGTGAGATAAGTAAATGGACAATAGCGTCCCTAATATTAAATAAGGGCATTGTGCATTCTTATTTGTTATTGTGGTTTGTAATATTAGTGGTGATTCTCTGAAGCAGAACGAGATGTGGAGAAGAGACTAAGAAGGAACCATTGTGCACTCTTGTGTTGACTCAATAGATCCTGAGAATGGGATATGCAACTTTCATCAATACTATCATTTTGAATGTGACCGCCCACCATGGGCTAGGGTGTCCCTTTTGCTGTTCCAGCTTATGCTGAATAAACTCTGTGACTAAGCAGAAAACTTAAATTGCCTGGTCTTGCACTCTGGCACTTTTCAGAAGTAGTAAATTCCCTTTAAAAGCAGAGAGGACACGGAACCAAATCCCTGTATCTGGACACTACTGAGCTCTGGCGCAGAAAGGTATATGCATGGAACATGGACCTATATTGTGCTACTGCCTTTAAAAGAGGCCAAAACAAACCCCCAGATATAAACACCCATTAACCTGGGGTGCTAAAATCTTGGATTCACATCTGAATTTGGTATCTTGAGACATCTCTATTTAGGACACACAAACATACCGGGAAAAATCCTTAGATGCTATAAGCTGTAATAGCTTCCTTAAAGTCAGTGGAGTCATGACAATTGGATCTGCCCTAGGTTTTGTTGTTGTTCCTTATAGCAAACGTATGGTAGAGGGAAGAAGCCATGGAAAAAAGGACAACAAGGAAGGATGAAGTGGGGAGAAGGCTTAAATAAATGGAGAAAGGAAGCCTCAGACCCTACTTCAAAGGCTCGGACACAAAAACTAGTATACTTGTGAGTCCTTTGTGTCCTCTATGAACAATAGAGGCCACAAAAAATACAGTACTTAATTATTTTAGACAGTTGAGTTTGGCTTGGAACCTGTGTTCCTTTTGACACTCTAGCCCTCACTAAAAAGCAGCCTCTGCAACAAAAGGGATTGCTAAGAAAATTGAAATCAGACTCCTAACAATGGAGGCTTCAGTACCACTGCACAAGTGTTGGGAAAGCATGTCTGGGGACTTCCATAGGGCTGCTCTGAATACATTTGAAAAGCAATTAAGGCTGGCAAATAGCTACTAAAGTTTTGCATCACCAGTCTTGAGAATGCCTTGGTAATGGTGTGACTTACTTAATTCAATGTCGACTTGAAAAGAGACCTCTTGGGCTCAAAAATGCTGTTGTGTAGACCACTCATGTGCCTCAAGGGGATTGTCACAACATCTCCATGGCAATTGATCTAGTGAGCTGAGAGACTTTCAGGGAGCTGCCACATTATAAAGACCACATGGTACATACTGGTGAGTGTGTGTGTGACTGAGAGAGGCAGTGAGTGAGACTGCCCTCTAGTGGAAGATAAATCAGACCTACTCATGTGTCTCAACTAGTGTTGGAGGTGTTTTAATGGTGATGTGCTGTGTAGAACTATTCCATGTTCAGTAGACAAAACAGAGCTCTTAATATTTCTCTCTAGCTCCTGACTTCTTTCTCGTTCACTATGAATGACACATAAGGGCCTTTCCACTCAGTCCACACAGCTAAAAGTCCCGTGGAGGCCCCCATCATGAGCACTGCAATCTGCTCTTTTCTGACCTTGACAAATACAAACTCGTTGCCCTTATATCCGTTCAAAATGCTGCTGCAAAGTTGATCTTAGCTTGCAACACCCCTTCCTTCTTTGAATTCCTTCATTAACTTTCCCTTTTCCATCACAACACACACAGGCTGTGTCTACATTGGTGCGATCTTGCGCAAAAGCAGGCACTTTTGTGCAAAAACTTGCTGCCTGTCTACACTGGCTGCGAGTTCTTGCGCAAGTACACTGACATTCTAATGTATGAAATCAGTGCTTCTTGCACAAGAACTCTGATGGTCCCGCTCGGGAATAAGCCCTCTTGCACAACTGTTCTTGCACAAGAGGCCAGTGTAGACAGGCAACATGAATTTCTTGCACAAGAAAGCCCTATGATTAAAATGGCCATCAGAGCTTTCTTGCGCAAGAGAGCGTCTACACTGGCATGGATGCTCTTGCGCAAAAGCACAGCTCTTGCGCAAACACACATGCCAGTGTAGACGCTCTATTCTGGAAGAGTTTTTGCACAAGAACTCTTCTGCAAAAGAGTTCTAGCGCAAGATCATGTCAGTGTAGACGTAGCCACAAGCTATTTGTCTTCATTCTTTCAAGGCCAATCCTTACTCTCCTTTAACAAATTAGAAGAGGTTAGCTCCCCTTTATGTTTCTCCAGCCATGCCAGCTTTCATTGTCCATTTGTCAATTTTCCCAATGTGTACTTCTCTCCTGCCTTTCCTCATGCATGGAAAGCACCTCTCAAATATCTGCCAAACTAACTTGTTGTCTACCTTCAAATCCCTCCTTCAAATCCTCCTCTCATGTGATATCTACAAGACATTTGACAACTGTTAGGCAGCTGGTATGCTGTGATCACTGCCTATCACACAGATCAGAGAATTTTCACTATTACTTTTTGCTTCCCAAACCCACCTGTTGTATCCACTCATTGTCTCTTATAGTTAGACTGCAGACTCCTTAGGACATGGGTGTTCAATAATTTTTGAAGGGGGGGGCCCACTTAAAAACTTTTTCAAGTGGTTGTAGCCTCCCCTGGAAGGGGCAGGGCGTTGGGCAGAAAGGGTGGGGCCTTGAAATATCAGGAGCTAAAAGGGCTCGTCTCTCTCCTGCGACTCCCAGGCAACACATTAGCAGGGGACAGGAGTTATGAGCCCTTTCAACTCTTGCTATTTAAAGGGCTTGTGCCTAAGCAGCTGAGGGGAAGGCATGAGCCCTTTAAATAGAAGCATTTGAAAGGGCTCGCGTGTCCCTGGCTCTCAGGCAAGATGCTAGCAGCAGGGCCGGGAGCTGTGAGCTCTTTCAAATGCTTTTATTTAAAGGGCTCGCTGCTCCAGACCCCATTACTAGCCCATTGCCTGGAAGCTGGAACACATGAACCCGTTCAACTGCTTCTATTTAAAGAGCTTGTGCCTTCCCCATGGCTGCCAGACAATGTGCTAATGGCGCGGGAGCTGCGAGCCCTTTCAGCTGTTGCTATTGAATGGGCTCGCATAAGCCCTTTAAATAGAAGCTGTTGATAGGGCTCTCAGTTCCTGGCCCTGCTGCTAGTTTGTTGTCTGGGACTGGGAACATGCAAACCCTTTCAACTGCTTCTATTTAAAGGGTCTGTGCCTTTCCCGCGGCTGCTGTTGACTAGAAATAGAAGCAATTGAAAGGGCTCACGTCTCCCCAGCTCCCAGGAAACATGTTAGAGGGAAGAGCCAGGAACTGCTGCATGGGCCAGATAAAAGAGCTAGGTGGGCTGGATCTGGCCTGCTGGCAGGCTCTTGCCCACCCTTACCTTAGGGCATTATTATGTGCATGGTGCCTAGGACTCTTGAGCTACAGTTTGTAAGTCCTACCACAATACAAATACTGATAATCATTAAAAACCAACATCAGTCTCAGGCTCCTTAGCCTTCTTATAGAGTTAACCTCTGCATTCAGCCCCCTCTTTGTTGAGACTAGTTATTTTCTTGATCCTGCTGTTGGCACACCTCCCATGGTCATGCCTTGGATACTGAATGTCATGGGGCAAACCTCTGCAGAGGCCACAGTTAGGCATAAACTAATTGGAGAGGTACTTGGAATGAGACAGCACTGTTTCACTGAATGTTCTTTTCCTGTAATACTGGATGTCTTTTTGGATGGTTGAGAAGTGACTTTATTATATGGCCAGCCGTGAGATTACCCTACATCACAGCTTTGACTTTGATGTCTTTATCCCCCTACTTTACCTAACTTGCCTTACTTTTGGCCACTAATGTGTGACTATGAAAGCTGTTCAGCCTCTTTTACATCACCATGAGTTTGTGGGACTTTGCTATTCACATTTTTCTTTCAGTTACATCACTTGAGGGTCTAAGATGCACCAGTCAAACTGGCTTTGATGCCTTTTATGCTGACCTTTTACAGAGGTCTGTAAGCGTGCTTCTGTGTGTCATAACTGAGAATACCAAATCATGAGCAACTGTTGAGAAATAGGGCAGATACACCCCAAATTGGTGGCTATTCTTTCTTAAGCTATACCAAACCAGCAACAAAAATAAACTTCTGTGCCACCACACTGGATAACAAGAAGTCAGAGAAGCAGTTTCCTTAGGCATTCTAGTTCTTGTATTACCATCAAACACACGGTGCTACATAGTCCTGTATTTTGTTTGAACTTAATGATGAGTGGTTCTTTAAAACCAGTTTCAGCATACAACACGTTCCATACCTAGATCATTATATCACTCAGATCTTACCCCAAAATCATCTTATTGCTAATCTTTTAGTACCTAAAATCTAAAGGTTTATTTTAAAAAAAGTAAAGTTGTGAGTTAAAATTGTTTAAAGGAATCAAAACATACAATACTTGTCAAGTGCTCGGTTCAGGCTTTTGGAAGTGAAGGAATAAACTGCTGGCTTAAATCAAATCTCTGGTTATTTCCAAATCATTGGAGGGTCCTCAGTCCATTGGTTAGAATGCTCATATTAGTACAAGTCCATAGGAAAGAGGCTGGAGCAGAAAAGAGGCAAAATGGAGATGTTTCCTGCACCTTTTATAGCTTCTCCCACATGGAGGGAAACCATTATTTCAAACAAAGCCTTCAGCGCAGTTAGTGGAAAATCAGATACAAGATGGAAATTTGAGTCACATGGGCAAGTCACATGTCCATGCCTGACGTTGCTTAGCCACAGCAGTAGTCATTACCCATACTGGAGATGGAACCATCACAGGAAAGTCCATTCAATGTAGATAGGTGTCTTCCAGAATGGGCCACTTAGTTTTAATGATGTGTAATACCTTCTGAGCATTTCCACAAGAGCCAACATATTTAAAATCGAGATATAGAACTAATACTCATAACTTAAAATACAAAAATGACACATGTATACAAACAGCGTAATCATATTCAGAAAATCATAACCTTTCTACAGACACCACATTATGTACAAGATTCATTGCAGTAAAATCACAGTGGTAGCAATAATGATCCACATCAGTGTTTCTTAAACTTTTTAAGACCAAGGAACACCAAATAATTTTTTTTTATGAGGAACACCAAGGATTTTTTGTTGAGCCCTTTAAGGGCGGCCATTTTGAACACTGTTGTTCTCCACGGCACACCTCCGACTGCCTCACAGCACACCGGTGTGCCACAGAACACAGTTTAAGAAACACTGATCTACATGGTCTTATTTTAATGAAATAACATCAGAGAGAATTAATTACATGTCTAGTCCCTGTATCTTAAGCCCAGTCTAGTTACCATTTAAGATCTGGTTTCTCAAGGCTTTGACGAATATTTCTAAATCTGACCCAAGCAGTCAATCCTATTGCCTAAATCTTGGATTCTTAACAGTATACCAGCAGCTGAAAAGTGACAGTCTCTCCTTGGTGACCAAAAAGAAAATCTTGGGGAAAAGAAACCCTGAAGTAATTTGTAGTTTGTAAAAGCCCACAAGACAACAGTGTGTTTCTGTTATTTGACCTTGTAAGGACCTTTTCATTCATTAGCCAAAACAGGAATTTCTTTTTCCATGGCTGAACCTCAACTGGAATAGTTCAATAGTTCAACTGGAATAGTTCATCTTTCTCTACCATGACTCACTTAAAAACTTCCTTTCTCTGGTCTGTAGAACCATTCAGTTCTGGATTCATTTGGGTTTGTTTAATCTTCGCTGTCATACCCAAAGCACTTTCAGAATGAGCAGGGAGTTTACTCCTTTTAGGACCTGACTCAGAGCTCTCCTCCCTGCACTAGGAACATTGCTATTATAGCCAGTGGATTTTTATAGTTAATTTCTTTTCATATTTCAGATTCTAATATAGTCTAAAAATCCCAATGACTCTCAAAGGCTTTCTGGAGGTCTATTATCTCACTATCTTTTACACTGTATATGGGGACTGCAGTCACCAGTACTACTGAGAGAACATTTATTGGCTTTCCAAATCCCACTACTGCCTTAAAGAATGAAAAGTGTTGAGGCATGTATATCTGTGGACTTTTGGGGGTTTTTTTTGTTACACTTTCACCCACTATCTGCTTCTAAAGGAAGCAAGACACTATAAGAAATGAAAATCGTATATGACAAGTGCTCAATTGCCAACCATGAACATAGAGCGCAAAAGCAAATTAAAAAACCCTATGCCAGGAGATACCATTAAGAGCAATTTGACATTTATTGAACAACAGATGGTGATTAAAAGCATAAAACCTAAATTGTCTTGCTAAAAAAAGGGCAGCTCCATTTTAAAAAGTCTAACGTTTCAATTAAAATACCTCTAGATGTCAGTTAAATCATGTGAAGATCAACCTCATAAGGGCTTCTATCTGCACTATAATCAATAGCGCAGTTAAAATTGGCCATCTAAAAGCAGCATGGCTTTTAGCTTGATAACTTGCCCAAGAGATTTAGCCAAAGCTTGAAGGGATCTTCCCCGCCCAGACAGAGTTCTCTGTGTAAACACTGAACAAGGAGAACAGTTATTTATAATAAACAAGGGGAACTGATTAGAATTCCCTTTCCCCGTTCTTCACCCTAGTCTTCCTATCTAGCCTGGTTTTCAGTGGGTCAAATCCTGACATGCTTCTCCTCTGCAACAAGAAGTCTGAACTGGGATTATTCCATTTTGCTAGAAACTGTACAAACACCTAGTGAGAAACAGTCAGGGTCGTGAAGAGCTTGCTTTCTAAATAAACAGGACAGGGAAAGGAAATGAGGCCCAGAGAGGTTAAATGACTTTCTGCAGAACATGGGCAGAGCTTAAAACAGAACCAAATTCTTCATATTGATGCCAAATCCAATGCTCTAGCTCAGGGTTTGGCTTCCCACAGCCAGGAATGGTCGAATCGTGGCTACTTGGAGCTGTGGGGATGCCATGCCTGCAGATGCACAATGTAAACAAACTGTCTTGTGGCCAGCTAGCGAATTTCCCTGATGGACTGCACACCAAAGGTTGCCAACCCTTATTCTAGCCACTGGATCACACTGACTTTCATTTACATTCTTTTCTGGGTTCTTACGTGGTCTCCAGCACCCTGCTGCCTTCTGTAGCCAACCTTGGCCCTTGGCTGTGAGGCAAAACAAAATCCTGGAAGAGGCCAGGTGGCCAGTGAGCCAAATGCAGGCTTTCAGGCCTTCATAGATGTAAATAGCATCTAAGGCTTTGGGGAGCGACATCAGGCAACACAGTAGGGGTTGGGCAAGACAAATGACAGCAGCGCCTCAGAGCTGGCAGTCTGAGACAGAAATGTCAACCAAGTCAGACAGGCCCATTGGGATAATCCCCTAGCAAGCTGATGGTGATCATAGCTCCTTGTTACCTCCCCTGCCTGTTATTAGGCTTATATGTAAATACATCTGTAAGCTGAGCAATGAGTTTTGCTTCATCCCTTCCCCAGGATATTATGTGCTAAGCAACTATCTTTATATTTTGGAAAAAAACAAACACAATGAGGATCAGATGGTGAGGGAGACCTGGAGGAGCTACACCATAAAAGTGCAGGATAACTCTGCTTATTTAACTGTGTTTAATTGTCTGCTTCCCCAGTTCCTATCTCACTGCCCAGTCATCAGTTATCTAGCATATCCTCCACCCACCCTCGTGAGAAACTCATCCCAATCATTGCTTGTCATTACTCTTCCTTTTCTCTCATGCTAACACCTCCTCTTTGCATTAGCATCTCCTTTCTCTTCCTCTGTCCCTTCCGCCTTCCCTCTTCCCCAGCTTCTGTATTTTGTCCTTGATTCTACCTTCCCCTCATATTGTACCCACCTTAGTCAATGAATTTTGGATTAGTAATCACTGGCTTTTGCACTGAAAGCCCAAGTAAGAGTTATATTCACTCAGCCAGTGAGCAGAAATGTGCCGTGTGACCCTATCAACGGACACTGCGCAGCTCCTCTTCTGGTAGCAACTCTGGAAACTCTTGTGTATATAAAGGTACTGGTTACTGCTGACATTTTAACCACGGTGGTGTCTAGACCTGGCTGAGGAGGGTACTGGCTGCACTGATGTTCCTGCTGCAGGTTGTATCTCTCTAAACCAGGACTCTCTGGTCCAGCAATATCCATGGTTTGGCAGGACCATGGATATTTTAGGACCAGAGAGTCCCGGTGGAGGACTGGTGGCTAGGAGCCCTGAGGGCTGGCAGGGCAGCTCAGAGCGACTGGGAAGCCTGGCATGCAGCCCAGTGGGACTGTCCGGAAGAACCAAGAAGCTGGTACACGGCCCAGCATGGTTGAGTGGAGGGACTGAGACACCTGTGGGTGGCAGTGACAGAGAGCAGGGGAAGAGCTGGCAGCAGGGGGACCAGAAATGACCTATTCTGTTTCAGCAAAATCCTTCATCTGGGATCAGTCAGGTTCTGGGGGTGCCAGACCAGGGAGGCCCTACCTGTACTGATACTATTAGCAGAGCTGCATTTATGGTAAGAATCAGACATTTCTGGCAAAGAAGCCTGAGATAGGCCCAGACAAGTCTGTAGACAAAACGACATGAATGCTGAATACGTGAAGCAAACAGCTTGTGAATAGGATAGAGATGAAGCATTATTTCCCAAAGTTATGCAGTGAATAACTTAGAATAATGAATACAAGACAAAAAAATCACAATCTGCTCACAAAGCTTGCAAACAGAGGGAAAAAGGGGGCAACATTTGTCAAATAAATTATTCATGCAGTTTTCACTCAGTTCTAAGAAGGAACAATGGCATACTCTTTGCTGGGTTTCTAGGCTCACCTTTGACCTCCCGAAAATAATAATAATAATAAAAAAATCCTCTCGGTTAGATTGGGCAATGAATTTGCCCATTATATTTTGCAAAAGGGTGAAGAATCTGTAAACAAAAAATCAAACAGGATAACACATTAAAGCTGGAACAAGATGGGAAAACAATTATGAGACAGGGGTACAGCATGAGAGATGTAGTTTGATCAGAAAGCCCAGCCTACACAAGGAAATGGACACACGAGGCATTAAAACTACAATTTCGATGTGGTAGCATGGCAGCATTTCAAAATCAAAATATTCCTTTTTGCCAAAATATTTCAGACTTTGATTTTCCTCAAAAAGTTGCAATATTCCACAGGAAAACACAGAGCAAACAAGCAACCCACACTTTTCTGACTAACTCTCTAAATACAGTTTACTACATGACTACAAGAGCAAGAAGGGGGAAGAGACAGTTGTTAAGATCATTCTTCAATGGCAACATAGAAGTTTGCATGGGGTTAGTGTAACATTGTTCTAAATGTAGGCATAAAAAATTGCAGAAAATCAAGGGCATCCCAGATAGTTAATGGAGCTACATTTTACAATTTACACCACCTGAGGATCTGGCTGTGTGAGTGAAAGGAGAAGATAATGAGCAGCTAGGCAGGCCAGTAGAGAAGAGCATAATGAGAGATGGAGCGATTGTAAGGGGAGAGTGGAGGTGTTGGTGCGGCGGAGTTTTGAAGAGCCTTGAAACTGAGGATCAGGAGTTTGAAATAGATGCAGAAAGCAAGGGAGAGCCAGTGAAAGGTGTCAAAGGGGAGAGGCAAGATACATGGCTCAAACGGCAGGTGAAGAAAGAAATCAGAATACCTTGTTATGTTTCATGATATTGCATAGGTTTTTCTGGTCCAACCTTCAGCCAAAGAAGATCAGTATTTTAATCCAAACACAAACAAATTGCATAATCTCTTTTAATCACAGACTCAGCTACCCCAATGCTGTCACAGATTTTATATCCTTTTCTATTGGAACCCCAACCAAAGCAAACCTTATTCACTTGTATAGGTTTGCAAAAGTTAACATATTTGCACTGCTACAAAAGGAGGGACACACACACACACGGGAGAGGAAGAAAGCAAACATTTACTTTCTGCTTATGCCAGCAGTAGGTAATAACAATATCAGCGGTAATGAACTATTAATGTACCACAAATTAGTATCTGATTGGCTTTTAAAAATATGTTCATCAGTTAATTCATTAAGAGTGTTTGTTGTGAGGTTTAAGACGTAGGAGACAAAAACATCTCATTTGCAAGTAATTAATACAGAATTACTTAAGCAATACAATTTCACATTCAAATGGAATACTTATATTTGGATTACTTTTAATCCACTTGAAAGAGAGGTTTAGATGTTTAATCGTGAGATAAATTAGATATGTTTAGCAATTACCTATCAATCAATATTCCACTTTAGCATCCACATTGCTTTAGCAAAGAGCATGCTGTGTGGACAAGATTGTATTTATCATTAAACGGTCTTTCCTATTTAATTTTATTGGTGCAGATAGAACACAGGGAGGTTTTATAGTTAACCAGTGCAGATATTCAATAATTCAAGGGAGAAATATTATTTTTGCCTCCCCACTAATGAAAGCAAATACCCAATGAGGCTTGAGTTTGTATTCCTGCGGAGGCAAAAACCTCTTTTGACTCCAATGAGCATGTATGTACTGTAATAATTTCTGATTAAGTCACCTTGGATTTACTTTCTACTTTAGATCCCAATGCTTGTCTGAGGCTATGTCTAGACTACAAAGAAAAGTTGGAAAAAGAAATGAAAATTGCGAACCACAATTTGCATATGCTTTTCTGCTTTTCTTTTGAAAGAAGCTTTTCCAAAATTTGGCACATTTACATGGTGCCAAATTTTGGAAAAACCTGCTCTTTTGACACATCCCTTATGCCTCATAGAACGAGGTTTACAGGGATGGTGAAAGAGTGCATCCGCTTTTCCGAAAATTCCTTGGACATGGCATTGTGTTTCTGGGATACCTCTGGTATCCCGGAAAAGCACTGCAGTCTAGACATAGCTTCAGTGGTTTTACAGCTGGGTACATTAAAGGACCCAGGTTCCTGACGGAGGAGTTTAGAGCCTAAGGGATTGCTCTGAAAAGGTGTGTGTGGGGGGGGGGGGGGGGGGAGAAGGGGGGCAATGTGCATTAAGAGCACTCAGCACTTTTCAGAATTGGCCCTTCTCCTAGAGCAATAAAACAAGATACAGATACCATGATACGCTGGGGTGGGAAAGAAAGGGGACAAGTGAAATGACAAGAAAACGGGGGGAAAGAGTGAGCAGTAGTAATTTTTCACAAAGCAACCAGCACTGAATTTAAAAAAAAGATTTTTAAATAAAAACGGCTCATTTAAAAAGGCTAAAATGAAAGAAAGATTAATATACACCAATATTAGGCAAACCCACCTATCCCTTACCAGGAGTCCTAAAGCTGGGGCCACTGATTGCTGGCCACAACACACCATAACCAGAGAGAATGCAGGTGGCCTCTTGTGCCCAAGCAACCTCTTTTCAAATGATAGCAACATGTCAGATCTGCACTAACAACAGAGTGCATGAATTTTCCCTGCTACTAGCAGTAATTTCTTGGCGGGGGGAGGGGGACTTTAGTCACATGGGGATAAAGAAGGAAATGCAATTGTACATGGAACCAGTACCTAGGACCCAATGGGACAGAAGGCTTCTATCTTACCTTGCCCACACACCTGGATCCAGGACACAATTTGATCCTCCATATTAAAAATGGTCAAAAAGGAATTCAGTTTGAAGCAGACTATTTCCACCAGTTTTAAGATAGAATCTGAGGTGAAAAGCACTGAAAGAAATAGGGGTCAGGAATGGAATGCTGACACAACCTTATCTCCAGCACTTTTAGCAGCTCTGCTATAATAAAAAGAGTAAGGTTCAATAAAGCGCAAGGCAGAAATCATAAATAATATTAGATGTGACACATTAGCCATAAGGCCTTTCCTAGAGCACAGTAGAAACATTTAGGACAAGGGTATGGTAGTGTGTTTCTACCCATGCTGTGAGAAAGGCCTTCTACCCACAGCATTCCCTCTAAACTTATTTTCTATTTCTAGCGTGTGTTTTATGAACTTTTATTTTTGTTTTGCAGGCTAGACACACAGGACCCGCCTTAACGTCAAATTAGATAATGAACTGTAATGTTCATTTTAAAGAAAAATAATTCAAATAACTGTCATGTTGCATTATAGCTCTTGCTGTTAGCAAAAGCTTTAATTAAGTCATAGAATGGTTCTCGTCTAACCCTCTGTCTTTAGATGCTTACAGCTTCCTGAGCAATTTTCTGTTCGGGCTGCATTTTTATATGCACAGACATAATCCTATTTATGGTGCAAAGAAAAAACACATTTTGTCAGGGCTTTCACAAGGTTAAGACCATTTTGCAAGTTGTAAGAGAAAGGCAGGAAGCCTTCATTTTGGAGGCTGTCAGATTTCATTTAGACAAACTCTAATTACTATTGCACGCTAGTGTCTGTAACAGTCAGAAATATATTAAACGGTATTAGCAAGATAAGGAAATACTACTATGAGCCAGACCCTGGCCCCTTGATATGGCCCCTTTATGCTACCATAAAGCTGCCCTCATTGGTATCTGATGACCCCCTTTGTGGCACAAAGCCAAGTTAACTGGTTAAGTGGTTTGCCCCAGGAAAAGGGCACGTCTGGCTCATTGGTATGTTCCAGCAATCTTCATTTGGAGTAGTGATTTCCAGCTGGGTTCTGATACAAGCTATTCTGAATTCTGCTGGGGGCTGACTTGACAACCTTAGCAACCAGGAAAGTGCAGAGGTAGGTGAGCCAGCTTTGCCTTTGTGCCTTGGGTTCTGGGATAAGTAAGACACAGCTAACCCAGTAGAGTGGACCTAATACATGCAAGGCACACACAAGGTGAAATTAATGTTATTGCAGGACTGGCAAACACATTATCATCTAAAATGTGTGAAGGAAAATCAATATAGTTAGCCCAACTCCACTTTAATGTATACCTGTATATCCCTGTAGCCGTGTTACTGACTTCACAGAAATTATTCTGGATTTAAACAAATGCATGTAAACAAATGCCGTGGGAGGGCGTGATCAAGCTCTTGCGGAAGTCAGTTGAAAGATTTCCATTGATTTCAATTTGGTTTGTCCCCAGAGGACCAGGCTGAGACAGGAGAGGCCCAGGCTAAAGGGGGCAGGTAGACTGGCCCCATTAGCGCTCCCCAGTCCCAGTCTGGTAGGCAAAGTGAAGGGCATGCAGGGGCTGGTGTGAGGTGGCTTTGCTGGCTGGCCCTGGCGGTGCTTTCCGGGCTGAGCCTAGGACATGATGAGGGCCATGCAGGCCATCTGGAGGACAGGTGTGCTGGGTGGTCTCGTGGTGCTCGGGATGATCTGTGGGTTCTCTGGGACGGTAGTGGGTACTTCTTCCCCACATTTGGCTGGTTTTTTTCTTCCCTCATCCAGCAGGGGCCTTTTCTCCTCCCCCATCTGGCCGCAATCTTTCCCCCCCATCTGGCAGGGGCCTTTTCTCCCCCCTGACTGGTGGGGCTTTTCACATCCAGAGGGGCCTTCTCCTCCCCAATCTGCAGGGGGTTTCTCCCTCCCCACCCACACTCTGGCCCTGTGGCCAAGGGTTAGGGGGGAGCAGTTTGAGGCAGGAGGACCACTTACCTGGCCCAGTGGCTGGCAGCCTGGTGAGCCCCAACCCCATTCTCTTAGTGGTGCAGCTGTCCTCAGTGGGCAATTTGATGTCCCAAATGTGGTGGTGCCTGAAACAGCTGGATGTTTTGTGAATCAATAGGGATGGCCTTGCTCACAGTTAATAAAAGGACACACTTTGTCACACAACACATAACCTGATAGCTTTCTTTGACAGGATAACAAGCCTTGTGGATAAGGGGGAATCAATAGATGTGGAATATTTAGACTTTTGTAAGGCATTTGACACAGTCTTGCATGACTTTCTCATTAATAAACACTAGGGAAATACAACCTAAATGGAAAAACTATAAAGTGGGTGCATAACTGGCTGGATAACTGTTCCCAGAGAGTAGTTATCAATTCTGGGAGGGTATAACGAATGGAGTTCCAAAGGGATCAGTTTTAGGACCAGTTCTATTCAATATCTTTATCAACTATTTAGATACAGGTCAAACTTCCCTTGTCTGGCACCCTTGGGACCTGAGTGGTCCCAAACTACAGAATTTGCCAGACAAGAGGAAGTCAAGGCTCCCTACCTGTGTGTAGGGCTCTGCTCCTGGATGGGGCTGTGCTCTGTACCTCCTGTCCTGCTGCGTCCAGCCCTCCATTGTGCTAGCCCCAGACAGGGGCCACACCGCTTCCTCCAGCCTTGACCGGGAGCTGCGCCCCCCACAGCACTGACCTGAGCTGTGTGCCCAGGTGCTGGCCTTGCTGACTCCAGCCCCAGCCAGGCTGCATTCTTCAACTTCAGCCCTATCCAGGGCTGCGCTCCTTGCCATCAGCCCTGAGCAGGGCTGTACTCCTCATCACCAGCCCCTTCTGGGGCTGTGTTCCTGGCTGCCAGCTATGCTGCTTCAGTCCACCGCCAGCCTTGACCTGGGCTGAGCCCCCCATGCTGTGCCAGCCCCGACTGAGGCTGTGTTTCCCACCTTGCCAGCTCCAGCCAGGGCTGTACTCCGGGCTGCTGACCTCGCTGCTTTCAGCCCTGGCTGGGGATGTGCTCCTTGCTATCAGCCCTGGCCAGGGCTGTACTCCCCACTGTACCGCCCTGCTGGGGCAGCGCTCCCCACTGCCAGCACAGCTTGGGCTGTGCTTCTGAACCTGGCCAGCTGGGGCATTCTGGTCCAGCTATATCCCTGGTCCTGCTAGTCCACAGATGTTGCCGGACAGAGAGTCCTGGATTTTAGAGGTTCAACCTATAACAGTATAGAGAGGATGCTTCTAAAGATTGCAGATGATACCATGCTGGGAGTGTTTCCAAGTGCTCTGGAGGATAGGATTATGATTCAAAATGATCTGGACAAACTGGAGAAATGGTCTGAGGTTAATAGAGTGAAATTCAATAAGGACAAATGAAAAGTATTCTGCTTAGAAAGGAACAATCTGTTGCACACAGAGGGCATGTCTACACAACAGGGCAAAAGTTGAATTAAGATACACAACTTCAGCTACGTTATTGTGTAGCTGAAGTCAAAATAGCTTAATTTGGCTTTTGGCACTGTCTACACAACAGGAAGGCGAAGGAAGAACACTCTTCCTTCGACTTCTCTTACTCCTTGTGAAATGAGGGTTACAGGAGTCGGAGTAAGAAATCCTCCATTTCGAAATAATGGCTTGCTGTGTAGATGTGCTCTTGGTTATTATGAAATAATGTCAGTTATTCCAAAATAACGTTGCTGTGTAGGCATGCCCATACAGAACTGTGAATGACTGTCTAGGAAGATTTTCTGCAGAAAGGAAGCTATGAGGTCATAGTGGGCAACAAGCTATGAGTCTAAAGTGTGACTGTTACACACACACATACACACACAAAGCAAACATCATTCTGGGATGCTTTACCATGAGTATTGTAAGCATGACATGAGAAATCATTCTTCTGCTCCACTCTGTGCTGATTAGACCTCAACTGGAGTATTACGTCCAGTTCTGGGTGCCACATTTCAGGAAATATGTGGCCAAATTGGAGAAGGTCCAGGGAAGAGCAACAAAAATGAGCAAAGCTCTAGAAAACCTGTTGTATGAAGGGAGATTAAAAGAACTGGGTTGGTTTAGTTTGGAAAAGAGGCGACTGAGAGGGGACATGATAGCAACTTTTAAGTACCTAAACTGACATTACAAGGAAGAGGGAGAAATAGAGGCTGTGTCTAGACTACATGCCTCTGTCGGCAGAGGCATGTAGATTAGACACATAGGCAAAGTCAAATGAAGCTGCGATTTAAATGATTGCGGCTTAATTTAAATTTACATGGCTGCCGCACTGAGCCGACAAACAGCTGATTAGCTGTTTGTCCGCTCAGCGCACTAGTCTGGACGCTCCCCTGCCGACATCAAATCCCTTTGTCGGCAGCCCCGTTATTCCTCGTGGGATGAGGTTTACCGGGGCTGCCGACAAAGGGCTTTGATGTCGGCAGGGGAGCGTCCAGACTAGCATGCTGAGCAGACAAACAGCTGATCAGCTGTTTGTCGGCTCAGCATGGCAGCCATGTAAATTTAAATGAAGCCGTGATCATTTAAATCGCGGCTTCATTTGACTTTGCCAAAACAACAAATCTACATGGCTCCGTCGACGGAGCCATGTAGTTTAGACGTACCCAGAGTGACCACTGGACTATCTATAGATTCCAGCAACCAGCCGCATCCCCCAGCTGGGCCTCCTCCCCACAGATTGCCCCCACTCACCAGCTAGCAGTGATCAGTGCAAATCTGGGCCATAGAACTCAGGAGGAGTGGGGGGCAAGCGTGCAGTTCATGCCTGGAGAGAAGTATCGGTTTCCCTTTCAAAGAGCTGCTTCTCTCTAGCCAGCTGCTCCTCCTGGAGTCTGTTGGTCTGTACTCACACCACTTGCTACCACCTGTGCCTCCCCCGAGGCTGCAAGTGAGTCTCTTGGCCTGCCCTGCCTGTCTGTCCGGGCTGGGAGAGTTGGCAACCATAGCTCCTGCCTCCCACAGCTTTTGCCTGCACAACCCCTACCCCTAGGGGGGCTGGATGCCAGTGCTGGGCTGATTAGGGCACTGGTATTATTATGGATGGCCCATATTGTTAATTTTCCACCTTCTAATTTAATTGAATGGGAATGAGAGGGATGCACGAAGCTGTGTACTTTCCTCTTGCTCCCTCACAGTTAGGAGATGGGGAAGAAGAACAAGCAGTGTTCTGGTATACATGGCTGTATGCTGCCCCCCTCCTCCTGAAATGGTGTCCTTGCTTTATAAAACAGCCCATAGAACTTCCTCAAAATAATTCCTATGGCTTTTCTTTTGGAAAGATGCCTATTCTTGATTTAAAAATGGTCAGTGATGTAGTCTTCCCTACAGCCTTGGGTAAATTGTTCCAGTGGTTAATTACTCTGAGGCTATGTCTACACTGGCGCAATGTTGCGCCAGAAATATGCAAATGAGGCTAAGCGTGGAATATCACCGAGCCTCATTTGCATATCTAATGAGCTGTCATTTTTGCAGAAGAGGCTTTTGCACAAGAAGGAGCGTTTACACTGCCCCTTTTTGCGCAAGAAAAACCCTCTTGCGCAATGCAATTATGCTGATTATTTTCAGGAATAACGGCATTGCGCAAGAGGGTTTTTCTTGTGCAAGAAGGGGCAGTGTAGACTCTCCTTCTTGCGCAAGAGCCTCTTCCGCAAAAATGACAGCTCATTAGATATGCAAATGAGCCTCGGTGATATTGCATGCTTAGCCTCATTTGCATATTTCTGGCGCAAGATCGCACCAGTGTAGACAAAGTCTGACTGTAAAAAGCTTACATCTTATTTCCAGTGTGAACTTGTTTTACTCTCCCGTCTAAAGTTGATAGTGTTATACTTTGATTAAATTGAAGATGTCATTCCTAAGTAGGTATTTAGAGAATATAATCAAGTCCAAGTAGTGAGGGGTGTGTGCTCACTGACCCCGAGGGGGAAGAACCCCTCTCTAAGCCTGCGTGGGCCGATCTCCCCAGAAACCAAGGGGCGGGGCAAGGAGGATAAAAACCCAGCCCAGGAGCTCAGTAGGGTCTCAGCTGCCAGAGAAAGCAGAAGTCTTCACTGAGCTCTCAAACCAGGAGGGCCCAAAGGACCTTGGAGGGATTGAGGACATGGGTGGTGAGTTATATGGGCTCTTGGTGCTCATGCTCCAGCAATATTCAGAGCCAAGGGCACTGCTCCACCAATATTTGGAGCTGGGTCTCTCCCCTGGCTCTACCCCCCACCTGCTGGCTCCCCGCAGGTCCTCCAGCCCCAGAGCGTCCCCCTCGGCCCCGTCCCATCCGTGCCGAGTGCAGCTTTCAATCCAGCCCCCCTTGCACACTGCTGGCTGCTGCTGCCATGCGTGGCGTTTACAGGTGAGCGGGGAGACGCCCGGGCATGACGTAACATCATGGCCTGGAACTTTAAAACTGCTCGGCGTGGTGTTGTGCCACGTGGCCTAGCTCCAGGTTCAGAGTCCGGGGACTTCTGGGGCTCGAGCGCAGACTCCAGCCCTGCAAAGTGGAAGGCAGAAGGTAGGGGAGGGGAAAGGTAAGGGCAGGAGGAGGGGGAGAAAGGGGCTTGTGCGGAGGGGGAGGGGGAAGAAAGGGGAAGGCACTAAGGGACAGCATGGAGGAGAGACAAATGCCAGGGGGCCAAGTGCAAACAATGAGGAAAAGGGCAGGAGGGGAGGTGTCAGTGGGAGGGGGGACAGGATGATGCTGGGAGAGGAGAGAGTAATGGCATCAGACGCTAGAGGGGGGAGAGGGAGGTGCTGGGAGAAGGCTTTGACAGAAGGGGTGGGCATGAGAAAGATGGGGATGGAGCAAGTCATGTGTGAGGGCACAGAGGGGCATGAGAGGAATGGGGGCAGAGAATGGTGAGGGGGTGGGCATCAGGGAAAAAGAGGGCAAAGGGAGCAGGGGCAGTAAGGGAAGGGGGAGGCACTAGGAGGGTGCAGGACTAAGGGAAGGTGCACGTGCCAGGGGATTCTGGGGTGAAGCAGAAGGGCAGACACCTGCAGGGGAGGGACCAGCACCAGAGTAGAGAGGCAGGGCAGGTGTGTAGAGGGAGGTGTTAGAAGAGGGGATGAGGAGGGGTAGCTCACATGATCAGAGTGGGGCTACTGCAGGAGTGGGCACAGTGGGCAGAGAAGGGCTGGTGGAGGGGGGCAAGTCTCAGGAGGGCTGAGGGCAGTGAGAAGGGCAGGAGTCAGGACAGCAGAGAAGGGTGACGAGTTGGGGGGCAGCTGGCACTAGGCGAGCTGGTGGAGCAAGGGGAGGAGACATGACAGGAGATAGAAAAGGCAAAGGTTTATAAAATATTTATTAATAACTTGGGTGCCACAGTGGCACATCCAAACAAGCCACATGAACTCAGTACTGATGCACAACACAAAATTCATTCTGCTCATGGGAGGAAACTCTTAGGCTATGTCTACACTGACGGGTTCTTGTGCAAGAAGTCTTGCTCAAGAACACGTCCACACTGCCATGTGCAAGCTGTGCTTTTGCACAAGAGCATCCATAGCAGTCTGGATGCTTTCTTGCGTAAGAGCTCTCCGATGGCCATTTTAGCCGTAGGGGTTTCTTGTGCAAGAAATCCCTGCCGAGCATCCACACTGCCCTCTTGTGCAAGAGAGCTTACACCTGTTAGAAAAGAGCGTAGCTCTTGCGCAAGACACCTCTCTGATCACGCTGTACTGTAAATTTCTTTGCGCAAGAGCAGGCGGGCTGTGTGGATACTCTGTGGGTTCTTGCGCAGGAACGGCTGTACTTGCACAAGAAGCCACGAGTGTAGACCTAGCCTTAGAGGGAACACTTCCCCCAGCCTCTCTGCCCCCGAGTTAATGTCACACACAGTGGGTTAATGCAATTGCAGGATAGTTGCATGAGGGGGGCTTGGTGGGGGCCAAACTAATCCCTGTTGGTTGGAGGATGGTGGGAAAAGTCCTTCGAGGGGGTGACATGACACCTTTTACTTCTGGTCATGTGTCCATCTTGCTCCAAGAGTGTTACCTCCAGAGGCCTAGTTAACGGGGGTTGGGGCCGTGGCTAATGGGGCACCACCAAGAATTATATAAACCTGCCACCCCTGACTGAAGACTGGCCTGGACCTTGCTCTGAAGAGGAGATTTTCTACACTCTGCCCGAGGGTTCAAGACTACTATGACCCTGAGAAGCAGCAGACATCATGGAGCCAGGCAGATGTTGAGGGGGAATTAGGCAGCGGCCCAGGGGAAGTCAACAACTGTAAAGGCTGATTTCTAGAGTGTGTCAGCATGTTGCAGGCCAGATCCCTGCTGACCCCAGTGGCACCCAGGGCCTGGTTCTTAATAACTGAGACTGCGTTTGTTTGCTGCCCAGCCCTGAACCAGGGCCAGGCCTTACTGACCGTGGAACTGTGTTTGCCTTGCTGCCCTGCCCTGAACTAGGGCCGGGGCCTTACTAACTGTAGGACTGTTTGCTTTTCTGCCCTGCCCTGCACCAGGGCCTGGGGCCTTATTGGCTGGGGGACTGTGTTTGCATTGCTGCCTGTCTTGTCCTCAGGCCTGTGGTGTGAAAGGAGCCACTGGATCTTTATTTACAGGCCTAAGCACAGGTTAAAGTCCCAGGACTAAAACAGCTGGCTTACAGACCCTCTTTAACTTTCTCTTTGTGAATCAAATAGATTGAGCTCTTTGAGTCTGCAATTCTATGAAAGGTTTTCAAATACTTGACTCATTCTTGGGACTCTTTTCTGAACCCTCTGCAGTGTATCAACATTCTTCCTGAATTATGGGCCCCAGAAGGGGGCACAGCATTCCAGCAGTGTTCTCACCAGTGACCAATAGAGAATATAATAACCTCCCTGCTCTTACTCGGGATACCTCTGTTTATGCATGCAGGATCACAGTAACTCTTTTGCCAGCTTGATAACAATGTTAAAGAGTAGGGGCAAGAATTTTATCTCTCTAGAATTGCATGGAAGCACACCTGCCTCATGATTTTTCCATTTACAGTTACATTTTGAGATCTATCAGTTAGCAGTGTTTAATCTGATTAATTTGTGCTGTGTTAATTTGATATTCTTCTGGTGGTTTAATCAAAATATCAAGTCAAATATCTTAGAGAATCTAAGAATATTAGGTTAACACTTACCTTTAGCAACCAAACTTGTAAT
This sequence comes from Pelodiscus sinensis, assembly GCF_049634645.1. NCBI lineage: Eukaryota > Metazoa > Chordata > Testudines > Trionychidae > Pelodiscus > Pelodiscus sinensis. Next base: position 283,458,008 of record NC_134711.1, on the reverse strand, counting down.
CTCTTGAAAAGAAAGAGGAAAATATACTAAGCTATTTTGACAGGATCTATTTTCTGAAAACCCTTGCAGATTTGCTTTAATTCTGTATTAATTGAGTCCCATATGATACACCCCACTATCTTCTCCAGGAGAGATGTCAAACTGACAGTTGTAATTACCTGGGCCATTCCATTTACCCTTTAAAGAAATTGACACATTAACTTTCTTCCAATCTTATGAAAATTCCCCTGTGCTTCCAGACTTATTAAAAAACATCAGCCTTAACAGTCTAGTGAGCTACTCAGCCAGTTCTTGTAAAACTCTTGAATGCAAGTCATCTGGACCAGCTTTTTTTACCTGCTAAGGCAAGAAGACTTTTTTTGGTATGATTGATAGAACTGAGACTAAGAACTAGGAATGGGGGCTTATTTGCATACTGAACTGAACGCAAGATCTATGGCAATCAGATGCTTTGTTTTTCAGCCATTTTCCAGCACCAGAAGTCCTTCCGTTGACATTACTGGGCAAACAACTGTCCTGTTTAGTGAGAGTTCTGCTTCAGCAAATGTCTATTGGTGGACTGGTGCTATGATTCAATTCTGCCTTCTAGTCCTAAAAGTTAAATTCTGGAGTCTGTATTAAATGCAAGAGGTATATGGATGGAAATGTAATCAAGGCTTCTAACACAGCAATATAGATTCTGAAATAGCCACAGTAAGAAAAACCAATGAGCCAGACTAGGAATGTATAAGATTTTCATTTGTCTTCATCACTGTGGGAGGAAATGCTCTCTACCTTGATAAATATTAACAGTTGTTTCTGCTGCTTCTCTACTGGTGCTGGTGATCTAAGATACACAGGAGCAAATGGAAGATTAGGATGGCAGGACAGAAAGATTATTTCATCAAAGTGGAAAAACTGTCAGTCCAACATCGCCTTAAGATAAACACGGTACAATGCTTTTGTAGTTAGAAAAGTCTAAGTATCTTCCAAAAAAGACCTTTCTTTTTGATAAATTTCCCCAAAAAGAAGGCCCTATAGACATTTAAGTCCTTAGTGTCATGACTGCAAATCTAGTTACAATATCAAAGGTACAAGAATAAATTGAACAGCCCATGGGTACTGGAATGTTGAAATAATATTGTCAACCTCATAAAGCAGAAATTGAGAATCTATCTAAAAAAAGCAGACTCATTGTTTCACACCCTAAAGGCACTTCTTTCATACAGTTAAATTAACTTGATATTGTGATTTACAGAAGAATATGTTAGTACATAGAATGTGGCATCTATACACATTGATGGAAACCACTCATACGTGAGATGAATTGTAAATGAAGCAAATAACTTAGAGAAACTGCTTAAATATGAACAGGATTGTCTGGTCTAAAAATAATTAATCCTTCTAAACACACCCTGATTTGTTGTTTAGATTCTAGTAGCACCCAAAGTGTGATAGGCACTTTGCAGGCACAGAAGAAGACACTGTTCCTACCCTTCACAAATTACAGCTGAAAAAATGACAACTCACACAAGGCAGGAAAAGGGAAGGTGACATACAAGCAAAGGTATTGGGGGGAGGGGGAAGGTGGAAGATAGGCAAACTTGTTACATAGAGAGGGGCAGGTGAGTTGGTGGTGTAAAATGAAGTGAAATGAAGGCTATTTTAAATTCCCTTTGCACTGCTGCAGAGGGATAAAGGGAACTATATTAGGACTGGGATCTAGCTCAAACAAAAGATCCCAGGGGAATATGAGCTACTTTGTTCATCTTCATGCAATGTTAACTCTGAAACCTAATGTTTCACTGCTACAACCAATAGTCTAGTAGCACCTTAAAGACTAACAAAACATCCAGAATTCTAGAATGGGGGTGGAATGTGAATTCTGGGAAGAACTGAGTAGAGCACTAACATTTTTCCTCATCTACCTCCAAACAGTCTTCACTCTCCCCCAGTGTGTTTAAACAATTCTAAAAATCAATCAGCAGGCAAATTTCCAGTCACATGGATTACAAAATATGATTTCAAGCAATCAGAACTTAGTAAATAAATAATGCTGCATATGATTTCACCTAAACTTTTAGGGTGTGTCTAGACAACATGGTTTTTTCCGAAAAAAGTGGCCTTTTTCAAAAAAACTGTATCCGTGTCTAGACTACTGCTGCGTTCTGCCAACAGTAAATCGAAAGAACGTGGCAGTTTTGTCGACAGCAGTAAACCTCATTCTACGAGGAATAACACCTTTTTTCAAAAGTCATCTTTTGAAAAAAGGTGCTATTGCATGAAAACAGGGCTTTTTCGAAAGCGTCTAGACTCTTTCAAAAAAGCAAGATGCTTTTCGAAAGATCTTCTTGTCTGGACACTCTTTTTCGAAAGATACTTTCGAAAAAGCCTCTTGCGAAAGAGGCTTGCAGTCTAGACGTAGCCTTAGAGAGGACATAAAGATACAGAGGAAGGAGTTTTGAAGTCCTTGACTGACAGCCTTTTTTCTTCCTCCCCTCTACAGAAGGGAAAAAAGATCACCAACTAAAGTAATAAAATGAATGGTCAGTGTTTCAAAGAGTTTCCAAATCTATTTATTCAAATTGTATGCCTACCGATTTGCATGTGTAAGATCAATATTTGAATATGCAAATAAAAATTATTACTGATAGACCTGAGCTGCAAAATTCAGATCCAAACACTTCCAATATTTGAAGACAGTTGATTTCATAATTTCAGTTTCTCCTTCAATGGAATTAGAGAAATTTGGATCTAGCAAAACCACTTCTCCAAAGGTTGAGTGTCAGGATCTGTGTATTAGTTATGCTTACAGCCCTACTACTCTATTATATGCTTACAGCCTTGCAATGGTTGACATCTTCTGACAACTGCAGCCAGGACATTTATAATCTCAGTTTTGTGGGGGTAATAAAGTGTCCCACAGGCAAAGGGTCCAGTCACTGTGTAGATCCATATGCCTCAGTCTGGGCTCTTTACTCTTTGCCTCCTCTTCTGCAGGGAGAATTTCCTAACACCTTCTGGGGAAAAACTTAAAAAACAACAAATAGTATAGTAGCATCTTAAAGACTAACAAAATATGTAGATGGTATCAGAGCTTTCGTGGGTGCAACCCATTTCTTTGGGATTGGTAGGGTAAACCAGATCCACCCTTCTTTCTGGGTTCCAGCCCAGAGGCCCTGTGTTTAAGCTGTTTGTAACTGCTCATTACAATTCCTTGCTGCCTTGCTAGAATAGGTCCTACATCTTTTTGTCCAGAGGCACCATTCCTAGGACACAACCCTCAAGTACCCTCTCTCTCTGTGGAAGTCCAACTTCTTGTGTGGCTACTTACCAGTCTTCTTCTTGAGGAACTGCCTCTTGGTAATTCTCTCAGGAAACCACCTACTCTATCTGATCTGTAGCCTTCTTTCTCTAGCTATCAATGGCTCAGCAATTAGCAACAACAGAGGTAGCTAATCTATCTGATACCTCTTTAATGACTGTGGTTAGGATGGGATCTATGCCCCCATCAGAGTTCTTCTGAAAAAGTAGCTGTCGAACTTGAATCAGTTGAAGAGATCTGTGCTCTGTAGTTTTAGACATTAGGTTGAATGACAATAAAGGATAATCCATTTGGGAGTGAAGGAACTATAGCTAATAAATGACTGGCTGGACATGGACAATTTTGACAGCATTGAGAAACATGTTTTAGGGGCTGATGGTACTTGATCTTTTTAGCAGGTTTTGATCTTGTTGATCCAAGCTGTATGTTTTAAGGCAAAAGAGCCCATAGATGGCAGCTCTATGGCTATAACTCCAGCTACACTCCTGCTATAACTCCTGCTATAACTCCTGCGAGAGGCCGCTTCTTGGCACACAATACATATATCTAGCTAAACCCATGTACAACCCTATATCAGTATTGCTAATCCTGAGAGATTAAAAGTGAGTCAACCCCTTTAGAATCATGAGGGAACCCCTCAAATCAAGTTTTGTTCATTTTAAAAAAATGCAATACTGTATTTTTTGGCCTCAATTTGAAATTTTGATCGCCTGCCCATCCCCATGACCTGTCTTTGGCAATTAGTGTACTACCATTCCAAAATTCATAAAGTAAGGTGATTCAGGTCCCCTATGCATGGGTTCCCACGGGCTGCCAGATGGCCAGGAACTTCTAGCCTCTCCCCCAAAACCAGCATCCTAATCCCTTAATTTTATGTCTCATCCTATCCTCTCACCAGTGAATTATGCATACTGCCTGGCCCACACATCTCTCTCCCACCAGCCTCCCCAACAATTCTGTCCCCACCTCTGACTTTCCTCCTGAACCCCATGTGTGCTGTTCCCCCATCCCAGCCTCTTTTCTTCTTCCATGGTTCTTCATCTCCCTCCCAACTAGGGTTGGGGCAGATGGAGGGGACAGGCAGCTGCAATGGAGTCCTCTTCTTCCTCTCTCCAGGCTTTCAGGGAGGGGCAGTGCTAGCGGTTTTTCATCTCCTTTTTTTCCCTTCCCAGAGCTATTGTTGACAAGATGGAGAGAGGAGGAATAGAGAACATACTGACCATTTGTTCACTGGAGGGGAGGAGACAGAAAAGAGCAAGACCTCAGTCTTAAAAAAAAAAAAAAAAAAAGCTTTGCAATTACCTACACATTTTTTTGTATTGTGAATTTTTGTGGAAAATGATAAATCTGCTGAATGGGAAAGAAAATAATGATTAAAGATAAACTAAAGGATACTTTCTCAGTTGAATATTAGAAAACATTATTCTGCAGCTGTTGTCTTTTAAAAACAGGTTTATTATGGCCGGCACAGCATACAGGATAATATAATAACATAAAGAAGAAATGAAAAAAACACCTGCTTTAAATACAGCTGATCCAGTGCTTGTCTATTTTCCAGTTTATTTTTGTTATTTGCATGAAGTATCCTTGAAATGCATCTTAGATGTTTAACTGCATCCAGGTAAGAACAGCCAAAGGTCTGTCTATCCCAGTATTCTGCCTTCCAACAGTGGCCAGAGCCTGGTGCTTCAGAAGGAATGAACAGAATAGGTAATCATTGAGAAACTCAAAGCAACAGGCCCTGCCTTAAAGCTACTGAGCCAGTTTCCTGTATATGCTATTATACATCATCACATACTGGGGTCAATGGCACCACTAACCAGTATCTTGGGTTAGGATGCAAACATAAAAGCTAGATTCCCCTGTTGCCCATTACCAGTGTCTGGCAACCAGAGGCTAGGGATGCCATCCCTGCCCATTCTGGGTAATAGTAATAGTTCCTTAACGAATTAATATAGTTTCTATAGTCTTGGTCTTCACAACACCATTTGGCAAGGAGTTCCACAGGATGACTGTATACCGTATGAGATTCTTTCTTTTGTCTAACAAATTCTTTCTATTGTCTAAGAAATCTCCAGGACCGGATGGCATCTTGAATACTGTGTACAGATGTCGTCTTCTCACCTCCAAAAAGATATTTTGGCCTTGGAAAGGGTTCAGAAAAGGGCAACTAAAATGATTAGGGGTTTGGAACGGGTCCCATATAAAGAGAGGTTAGAGACTGGGACTTTTCAGTTTAGAAAAGAGGAGACTGAGGGGGGATATGATAGAGGTATAAAAAATCATGAGTGGTGTGGAGAGGGCGAATAAAGAAAAGTTATTTATTAGTTCCCATAATAGAAGAACTAGAGGACACCAAATGAAATTAATGGGTAGCAGGTTTAAAACTAATAAAAGGAAGTGCTTCTTCAGACAGCGTGTAGTCAACCTGTGGAACTCCTTGCCAGAGGAGGCTGTGAAGGCTAGGATTATAACAAAGTTTAAAGAGAAGCTAGATAATTTCATGGAGGTTAGGTCCATAAAAGGCTATTAGCCAGGGGTTAGAAATAATGTCTCTGGCCTCTGTTTGTCAGAGGCTGGAGAAGGATGGCAGGAGACAAATCTCTTGATCATTGTCTTCGGTCCACCTTCTCTGGGGCACCTGGTGCTGTCCACTGTCGGCAGACAGGCTACTGGGCTAGATGGACCTTTGGTCTGACCCAGTACGGCTGTTCTTATGTTGTCTGTTAAACTTTCTGTCTATTAATTTCATTTGGTGACCCTTAGTTCTTGTATTATGAGAAGGAGTAAATAACATGTCCTTATTTTCTGCACATCAGATATGATTTTATATATCTCTATCATATCCCTCTTTATTTATCTCTTTTCCAAGATGAAAAATTCCAGTCTTGTTAGTCTTCCTCCTATGGAAGCTGTTTCATACCCCTAATTATTTTTTTTTGTCCACTTTTGTATCTTTTCCAATTTCAAAATTTTTGAGCTGTGCTTAAAATTGCTTCAGAGAAAAAAGGGTAATAAATACTGATTTTCAGTTCAGTTTCAAACCTGATCTGTATGAAGTCTTAAAGATGTGGGAATACCATGGATTTATAAAGAAGCAATATGATATAGATCCTATATTGCAGTCACTATCCTTTAGAAAAGTGAATATGTCCTGCTGGGATGTGATACTTAATGCAGAAAATATTTCAGTAACATACAATTTTACAACGAAAGGGAAAGATCAGGTAGATTGTTGCTGTGGGGTGATTCAAACATTTTCACTATTTTCAGAAATGCTACAAATTTACCTAATCAAGAAAAAAAATTAAGGGAAATTATTTTCTGTATCGGGAGAAGGGTTATTGTGGCTGATGTTGCAAAAATGTGCTTAAAGTATTTAGATCTGGTGAAAAGAATCAATTTGATGGTTAAGGAGATAGAAGAACACTCTCTTCAAGATAAATACAGTCTGCACATCATTACAAGATCTTCAATCTTACCCTGTCCTCTGCCTTCATACCACTTTATCTTATTTTGTTGCTATTATGGCCTGGAGGAAACCAGTTTTATGGAACAGTTCAGTTTCTCAATTCAGTTATTATTACTTGGGAATCTCAGCAGAAAAGCTATGTCACTAGTGAATGGAATTTTGTGATAAGACACCTAACCAACAAGAGCTGTATTCAGACAACATAGACCTTTGAGCAACTATCAGAAGTTAATTGCAATGCCCATTAGAAACTCAAATTACCATTGTTTAAATGGAAAGCTCAGAGCTTTTATTAACCATAAGAACTCTTTGCTTGGTGTGAATCAATTCTTGGAAATGCTCAGAAGCTGAATTCTAGACCAGCAGTGCATCTCTTTATTTGCCTACTTAAAGAGGTGATACTGGTTCTGGAAGTAATGAATTAGTGATATTGCAGCGAGAATAATTTGGCTATCATTAGAGAGCTGGCAAGTTTTTCCCGAAGTCAAAGTGGTTCTTTGAGAGGTTGTATTTCTCAAAACTATGTTCAAGACTACACCTCCATAAGGTGTTTAGCCATTATTGTGGAATTTGTTTACTGCACAATAACAAATTGTGTTCTCTGGGTGCAAAGAATACTACCAACTTTCAAACTGGTAACATGGATAGATAGGGCTTAAAATAGCTTCAGAGAAAAATGGGTAATAGAAACACTGATTTTTTTTCTCCAGTTGGGTTTCAAATGAACAGGTTTTGTGGGTACAGTTTCTTCTGTAGAAAACTGCAGGCATATTTAAAAAACAACAAATGGTCTGGTAGTACTTTATAGACTAACAAAACATGTAGATGATATCATGAGCATTTGTGGGCACAGCCCACTTCTTGTGCCCACAAAAGCTCATGATACCACAAAAGCTCTGTACAGGATAACTCGACTACCCCCTGAAGCTTCTGTAGGCATATTGTCATGCCCATAGTTAACTGTAGGTACAATATTGTTAATGTTTATATATTTGATTTGTGAGTAGTAGGTAGTAGGGAGGCAACTGTTTTAAATTGCACATGCAAAACCAGAGTCCATTTCTAAAATGTGGGTCCTGAGAGCTGCCCAATATTACCTTATCATAAATGATTTAAAAATTTCATAACTGATTAAATAGTAGTGGGGGAAAATTTTCAGTGGAGCATATTTAAGGAGACCGCTTGGTTATTTAACATCTCACCTTTTAATTCTCCAGTGCATAGTGTCTTCTATGTCATATTACAGACTAATCTCTTCAGGACAAATGTTTATGTGGCATTGTTCAATAAGCATTGTCAGAGCTATTTAAATGATAGATATACAATTTAAAAAAGAACGATTTCACCTACTCTAGATTCAGTTGTGTTTCTATTCCAATGAAGAGTATTTAAAAATGGTAGCTTCTTAATCAGTTGATCTGTTCCATGTGTATGTTCATGGTCATATATGCCACTTTTCTGAAAAAAGTAGCTGTCAGTTCTACGGAACCAACCCAGCTCTGAGAGATGGACTGGAATTCTCTTGCTCCATTTGCATCATCATCATCATAATAATTGAATAAAGTCTATTTGCTGGGCCACCTGTGCAATCATATTGTCTTCAGATCAGGCCTTCATTTACATATGTGTATCCCAGAGAAAATAATAGGCTTGCACAGGTGTCGCTGAAGACAGATGTAACTGAAAGCAACTTACAGGCTGCAGAATATTTATTTCTAGTGATGATAAAAGAGCAAAGCTTGACTTAGAGATCCCAATATGAGTTTTCAGGCCTGGCAGTTACGATAGGAATAAACAGTTTTACACTTGTAAACTCAGCACATTTTGCATGGAATTCAAAGAGACATGATAAATGTCAGACCCCACATGCCATTTTCTTAAAGCCACTTTCAGAAATAGAAAAACTCGAGACTGCTCTGCACCTTGCTTTTCCTCTTGTAAACTGCCATTGCAGGCAGGCATTTTGCCTGTGGTAAATGCACATGTTCAGAGCGCATTTCCCTCTATTAGCATTTTTCAACTCTGTAGCAAGTGCTTTTCATTAAAATATTTTAATTTATGCAGAAATTATGTGGTTACATTTACAAATTCCTTTCATAAGGCACATCCTGTAATTTCATGCTAATAATTTTCTGTCAGTAATGGTTATGATGAGCGGGAAACTATTCCCCAAATAACAGCAGTTTGCATTATTATTTCTCACTGGATGGCATTTTCTTTCATACATTTCTCATTATAATAGCTGCCTTTTTTAATAACTTTTACCTCATTTAACAGCATTTATTAAGTACAGGTTCTGATTCCAAAAAGCTTTTACATACATGTAACTGTCCTTGTGGTGTTCTATCATATAATGTACCACTAATATAAGTGACAGTCAGATGGACAAACAATATAGTCTCTTGCATCATTTTTTAGGGGGCAACCATTACATACTCCACTCTATCAGATACAGTTTTACCAGACTGCCACTTTTTCAGTTGAATATTTCCTTGAATGGACAGCACAAGTATTAAACACATCTGGCTATGTCTAGACTGGCAAGTTTTTCTGCAAAAGCACTTGCTTTTGCGGAAAAACTTGCCAGCTGTCTACACTGGCCGCTTGAATTTCCGCAAGAACACTGACGATCTCATGTAAGAAATCAGTGCTTCTTGCAGAAATACTATGCTGCTCCTGTTCGGGCAAAAGTCCTTTTGCGCAAAGCTTTTGCGCAAAAGGGCCAGTGTAGACAGCTCAGATTTGTTTTGCGCAAAAAAGCCCCGATCGCAAAAATCGCGATCGGGGCTTTTTTGCGCAAAAGTGCGTCTAGATTGGCCACGGATGCTTTTGCGCAAAAGTGCTGTTGTGGAAAAGCATCCGTGCCAATCTAGATGCTCTTTTCCGCAAATGCTTTTAACGGAAAACTTTTCCATTAAAAGCATTTCTGGAAAATCATGCCAGTCTAGACGTAGCCATCTCTGTATATGGGCCAATGTTGTTTCTGATTATTTTTTTTCAGGTATTGGTTGTAATTAGCTATTGCAAAGCAGTGATCACATTTCTATTTTTATAATGGACTGAGGAGCTCAATGCACTGACAATGAAATATGTAGCTTTTTTCCATCTAGGTTGTTAGTATGAATACAACTCAGGTTCTTAGTGACCGACAATTGCTACCATCTGCTGGCTGCTTGGAGCCCTCTGTGAAATAAGTGGGTGGTTTCAGTCCCTTTTCTAGCTTGCACATCTATATACTGCAGAAAGAAATTAGCAAAGTGAGTCTTGTGTATATATAGGGAAATGATATCACAGTAATATTTTCAGAAGCACTTTCAGTGGGACCCAAGCTCTTAAGTTATTCAGGTGCTTCTGCAAATGTTGCTCAGCATTATTAGATAATGCAGAACACTTAGTTTAGACAAGGTCTGTCATGATAAAATCATGCCATCTGATAATGGCTGAAGCACACCCAGAGCAAGTGATTTTAAACAGGCCAGTCTTTGTTTGTCTTCAATGCAAATCCTATTTAATAACATACTACTTACCGTGTATTAGCTTTGAATTAAAGCACAATGTGACTTCCCAGTGTAGACAAGCCCAAAGGAGCTAGGGACTGATGGAATTCGGAGACTGAGGGTATATCTAGACTGCAAAAAAAGACTTGCAAAACGGAGTCTCAGAACTTGCACTATATGGCTAAAAATAGTAGTGTAGAGATTCAGCATCTGCTTAGAACCTGGAGTTGGAAATCCAGTGGGGGAGATGGGGGAGAGAGGGCAGGTAGCTCCAGCCCCAGCCTGCTGTTTCTGAGACTGCAGTGGGTTTTGTTTTGCAGTATCAGTGTATCTTGACCGATCCCTTCACCCATTAATGTGATCCCTCCAGATTGGGCCTGAAGGATTCTGTCTGAGGAGTTAAAGGAATATTGCTCTCTGCTGTCCAGGTTGTCCTTCTGTGAATAAACCAAAGAATGATCTTCTCCAGAGTTGTCAGCCTGGCACCTTTCATGAGCACCATATTCAATTTAAAATAACCTACACAGCACCACGAAGCCAGCTTACATGGAGCTGCTTGTGCTTCAGTGTCTGAGGCAGACTCAAAATGTGTTATAATGGACATAGCCTTTTTACAATTCAACGTAGCCTTGTTATAATGGAAATATAGCAGAGAAGTTTATTTGAACAGCCCGAGGCAGGGGTGGACTAAAGTTGCAGAGTTTTGTGTACAGCAACACTAGTGAAACCATTGTGAGCTAACACAGCATCATGCTAATTTCCTCTTGGATTCTGACTCAATCCTGGCTGCCGAGAGCTGAGTTAGTCCCACTTTCCAGGCCACCTTACACAGCTGACAACATCCATGCCATTCATGAATGTCCCTATTCACTGTTCAGTCACCGTTCATTTTGAATACTTCTCCTGCAAACACTTCAGGTTTCCCTCGAGTAGCTTGGAATGGCATCTCCCTCAGCCAGGAGGGAGACACAGTAACACTGTTTCTTGTCCTGTTTCAGGCCCCTCAAACTATATTACCTGCTGCTCTTCAGGAACTCCATCCTGGGGCCAATTTACTTTCACTGACCATTCCAAAAAAGAAGCCTTTCCATGATGAAGTTATGCTTGATGTCTGTGAGGTGGTACAGTAGCAGGTCAAGTACCAGAAGGAGAGAGCCGAAAGTACAATGCCATGCTGACAGCCAGGTGGAGAGGCTGAGACTCACTGCTGAAGGGAGCAGAGCATTGCAGTGAGGGAGCTGGCACTTGCAAAGCTGTTTCTGGAATAGGAATAGTGGCTAAGGAAGGAGGAAAGAGCTCAACAAAGAGAACTGCTCCAGCAACTCCTGTCTATAATGGCTGCAAGAGCATCAGCTGCTGCTGCCTGTCCGATACTATAGCATGATGTGCAAGCAACGTACCCTCAGCCCAGCAGTAGCTTGGAGAGGGGGTGGCCTAGGCATTCAGGACTCATGAGTAAGGCTATGTTTTGGTCACAGATATTTTTAGTATAGGTTGGGGTTAGGTTATAGGCAGTAAACAAAAATTCATGCCTGTGACTTGCACTATGTATCCCTGAATAAAACTTGGGTGCTCTGAGGGAGGCAGGGGCACTGTAGGTTCTCTGAGGAGGATGGCCCAGGGGCACCATGGATGCTTTGAGGAGGGGAAAGCTTGGGATCCCCATTGGTCCTGGAGGAGTGTGGATGGGTGCTGGGGAACAGCATGCAGCCCCAGATCATCACAATTTGCTGGAGGGGACAGATGGTGGCATGTGGTCTAAGACCCATGCTGGGGAGGACGGGTGTGGCGCTGGAGAGGTTGGCAGACTCTCTACCCGTCTCTGAATAGCTGCTGGAATTGGCTGGCATTACCCCATGGCCTCTAGGTAGAGGCATGGCCAGGGGGCTCCACAATCTGCCTTAACTCACAGCACCTATTGGCCAGGAACCACGGCCAATGGGAGCTGCAGCGTTGGCATCAGCAGGCAAAGGCAGTGAAGAGCTGCCTGGCCATGCCTCTGCCTAGGAACTGGACATGCTGGCTGCTTTCAGGAAGCCTCCTAAGATAAGCACCACTCAGAGCCCTCCCTTCTGCATCCCAATTCCCTGTCTGAGCCCTGAGTCCCTACCCCCCCCCCCCCACGCCCAAACTCCTGCTGCTGCTGTGGAGGAGGGGTGCAGCGGCCAAGACCTTCCCAGTGGCAGCCAGCATGGCTGGCCCAGAGGCGGCCCCTGGGCCAGCTGTGTCAGTAGCTGCAGAAGCCATGGAGGAATCTGTGACTTCTGTGTTGGCCATGACAGACTCACAGCCTTACTCATGAGCATCTGGGCATGACAGCTAATTACCATGCAGCCTTTCTCCTTCCACCCCCCCTCCTGTGGAATCCTCTGCCCTCCCAAAGCAGACAAATTTAAATTTCTGTGCACTCTCCTGACTGGCAGGATATACGAGCAATTCGAACATCCTGAAATGTGCAGGGTGGGCAGTGGAATTTTCCCACAGTGAACCACTTTTCTAGAGCTAGAGGGAGAAGGAAGTATCTGTGATACAGAGGACTCAAACTTCAGAGACTTTCTCTATCAATGTATTGAATTGAAGCTAGAAATTATTAGTGAGCCAGCCATATTTATGTGGGGCACCAGGGAAATGTGCTTTTTCAATCACCATTAAACAAATGGGCAGCTGCTTTTTGTGCAATAGTTGAAATTAATAATGATCTTCATTAGTAGCTGCATGGAGAGCATATTAAGCAGCTAAGGACCTAACAGGACTTCTAGGCTTGCAAATCTTAGGCTTTGTCTACATGAGCATGATTGTCCACAAAACATTTATTGGTAAAGGGTGTGAAAAAACCACCTCAACAAAACACACCAACAAAAGCACTAGTATGGACAGCGCTATATTGGTGGAACATGGTTAATGCCACTTTGTGAGGGTGGTTTAATTTTGCTGGCAAGAGAGCTTTCATCTCTTATAGCAAAAGAATTGCTACAAGAGGCACCTTAGAGTGGCACAGCTTGTCATGGTACATACGTATTGTTGGAAGGTTCAGACTAGACATAGGCTTGGTAACAAAAGGCAGATGTTACTCCTTCAATGGATGGGAATTGTCATCTCCACCTGCATCCCGATAGCCCACCAACATGTTCTCTGTTTTAATAAGCACTGAACTTTCATAAGCCTTGCTGTTGCCCAGATATTGGAAAGACTGAGTCATTGCACTATTCAACAGATGCAGTAGGGGACATGGGCTGGAGCAGCATCAGATCTTTCAGCACTGCACCCCTAATTAGTTAGGTGCGAGTGAGTGGGATGGCCTTGTGCTGGGTCCTCTTCTTCCTGAAGAGAGCCTAAAATTCTTCCCTCTAGCCTTGCACTTGTGGAGCCCTAATAGGTTCCATTGTGTCATACTCTTCTTCAGTATGTATGGCCGGCCGCTAGAGGGGGGCCAGAAATATTATGGGCTGCCACCACCACCATTCTGTAAAGGCAGCTCTTCTCTAAATCTCCACTTCTCAAACTCCATTCCTGCAGTTTGCCAGTGCCTGGCTGAATGTGGATGCAAATGAGAATGAACTAGAGCAGTGTTTCTTAAACTGTGCTCTGCGGAGCCCCAGGGCTCTGTGAGACATCTCCAGCGGCTCTGCGAGGTTGCTAAACTGGAAACATCGATAGGTACAACACATACAATCAGTGGACCACTGGAGCACTGCATAAATTTTTACTCATGTAAAGGACTCCGGAGCCCAAAAAGTTTGAGAACCGCTGAACATGTAACCCTGAAAAACTGGAACTGACGCTGAGTGGTAAGGAGGAGGATTAGAGATGGGGAGTAACTCTGCTTGCACCAACAGTTTGGGGGCATTTGCCCACCCTTTGCCAAAATGGTCTTCAGTCAAAGGGCCATGCTCAATCTGTCATTGCATATCCATTTACGGACTGTCGTGATGGCTCCTGGTGCCTTTTAAAATATTTTTTGACAGAGGACTGAAGCGTCTTCCCGTTCATGAGGAGCTTGTCACAGTTATTCATGTCTTTGTCACTTCCAGACAAGATTACTGTAGCGTGCTGTGTTTGAAAGGGATTTGGAATTGTCAGCTAATGCAGAAGACAGCAGTTCCTTCCCTGTTTGGTCACTAGGTACACATTATAGTATTGCTCTGAGTTGTGATCTAGCTGCTGATTTGCTTCAGGGTGCAATTCAAGGTGTTAATTATGACCTTTAAAAGCCTAGATGGAGAATTTGTCAGGAAAAAAAAAATGTTTTGCCATGAAAAATTCTGTTGAAATTGAAACAGCTGCTGAAATTAGACTATTTTTCTTTAGAATGGAGAGTTTTTAGTTTACATTTTTTATGAATTCCTCTTAATTTTTGACAGATTTTTTTTCACAAGAATTTCCATTCAGTTAAAAAACCTTTTTCTACTTAAAAACCATTTTGATAGTAAATTTTCAATCACCTCTGCCTGGATTGAATAAGACCTTTGACACTGTCTACTGCTCTTCTACTTGGCTATGTCTAGACTTCAAGTTTCTTTCAGAAGAAGCTTTTCCGGAAGAGATCTTCTGGAAAAGCTTATTTAGAAAAAGAGTGTCCAGACAGTAAAAGCACAAGGAAAAAGCAATATGCTTTTTTTGAAAGATAGTGTCCACATTGATTGGACACTATCTCACATTTAAGTTGTGATTAGTATGGCTGGAGTGGCCACCAGGGCACCTGTGTTATTTCCTGGAGGCCTCTTCTTTCCAAAAAAAAAAAAAAAAAAAAAAACCCTCTCCTGCATTTACACACACCTTTTTCCCTTTTTCCGAAAAAGTTTTTTTGGAAAAAGGTTTCTTCCTTGTAGAAAGAGGTTTACCACAGTTGGAAAACCCCTCGGTTTTTTTTGACTTTCTGTCAAAAGAATACAATAGCAGTGTGGATTTAAGTAAAGTTTTTTCGGAAAAATGGCCATTTTTTTGGAAAAAAGATGGAGTGTAGACACATAAGAACGGCCATAGTGGGTCAGACCAAAGGTCCATCTAGCTCAGACAGTGGCCAATACCAGATGCCCTAGAGGAAGGGATCACAACCGGTAATCCTCATGTGATCCCTCCCCTGTCACCCACCTCCAGAGAAACTGAGGCTAGGGATACCATTACTACCTATCCTGGCTAATAGCTCTTGATGGATCTAACCTCCATGAATCTATCTAGCTCTTTTTTGAACCCTGTTAAAGTTCTAGCCTTCACTGCATCCTCTGGCGAGGAGTTCTACAGTTTGACTGTGCACTGAGTGAAGACACACCCCCTACAGTGGTTAAAAAGCTTTGGAGGAGTAGTCAAGTTTGTCTGTAACTGTAAAAACTTAAAAAACAATCAATAGTGGAAGGGCATCTTCTGTGGAACATATTAGCCCAGGTAAAGTGACACAGCCTTTGGTCTCCAGTGCATGGAGTAAGGGATATTTGTTTATAGATTCTTTCATTAAACATAATGCCTTAGCAGATCTAGAGTGCATTCTTTAAAAATGGTTATTGCTAACAGGATGATTTTTTGTTACTTTGCCTTTTTCAGATATTGCCACTGTGTGGGTGTTAAATTAAAATATGTAAATAAATCGACTCTTTCAGATTATATATAGTCAGCACAAAATTTTGCCTTTATTTCTTTCCCTGAAAAAAGACAAGAACGGTAATTCACAGCTCCTAAGTCAAAACATCTAATAATTTCTCAGGAAACATTTTCCATTTTGAAAGTGTGAAAAATAAACTTGAGCTAAATCTTGCTTGAGGTTTATAATACCTGACACTTTTTAAAAACTGGGACATATCTGGATGTTTTCATGGGCTGCCAAGATAAAAATGCCTCAGTTATAAATGCTGCATATTAGATACTCTTGTCTTGGCTTGTAATTGCCTTAAAGGTAAAAAAGAGCCTAATTCTAATAAGTCCCCTAGCATATCTCTTCTCCATTCCCATTCCACACTGAAGATAGAAGATGTGGTATCATCAAAGAGGCATGTGTTGAGAGAGGGGAGAGCTAATCCTTAAATAGTTGTGCCCTGCATCTCAAATAGGAATGAAAAACTTGTGAAAGCATTTCCAGAAGTCTTACATATAGTATTTCCCTTAACCTATTAACTACTATAATTATTGCAGTAAGATAAGATCCCTCCAAAAGTAATCCAGGCTGGGTGGCCCTAGGTCAGAAACTATTTATTAATAACCCAGAGTTGTGCCATCCAGAGATAGTAATGGAACATTGGCAGACCAACCCTATCCCTGTCAAATAATAGAAGTGTGGCTTCATTTTAACCCAGATGCTTTATCAGGGTCATCTGAAGAGTATTCTAGTAGGGAATTTGAAAAGGAGGTTCCTGATTGTGGTGGAATTTGAAAAAAGAATAACAACACTGAGGGCTTTCTTTCTTATCCAGAACATTTGACCAACAGAAACAGACTTGATTCCTCTTTGCCTTGTGCCCTCAGTGCTTTTACATCAATTCAAAATGTTGCTAGCTCAAAAACACTATAATTTCATGCACACTATGCACTGATGCAAATAACTTACCCAAAACACAGGGCACTGAAGAACTGGGTTCAAGGAACTCATCTAATACTGCCTAAATAGAGTAGTATTATTGCCCATACCATATAAATGGGGCAAGAGACACATAAGTGATGGTCACAGATCAAGTTGCTGGCAGATGCATGACTAGAGATCACAAGTTCCTGACAGCCAGGTGTCAGTGCTCTGGACTCTGAGATATGAGCAATGCTAATTCTTTCCTCAAAGGGGCAGTAGAGAGGCATAGCTGACTACATTGGTTTATTAAGAGCTTGTCTTACTACTGCCAGTTTGTACATATTCTGGGATGGTAATAAATAAAAAAGCCCATAAGAGAATCAGTGTCTGCTTTCACATTCTGTAAGGATCACAGACACGGTGACTTAAACAAGGAGAGACTACGTGAAGGCATTTGAAAATTGTGATAAATCTTCGGCAGCACAAGAATACCATATGAATTATTTGAAATCTTAATTAAAAATAAGCAAACAAGATACCTCAGTGAAGAAGCAAGATGTGAAGCTCTCTAAAAATAAATAATTCCTTTTTATTCAAATAAGAAACACATGGCATAATCTAACACAGTGAACAGTGAAAATTAGGTTGGATCTGAATCTGAGATAGTGGAACAACAAGTTAAAAATTACTTAGGTTAGATGCCTTCAAGTCAGCAGGGGTTGATGAAATGCATCTGAGAATACTCAAGGAGCTGACAGAGGCATCTCAGGCATTAGCAATTATCTTTGAGAACTCATGGAAGACAGGAGTGATTCCAGAGTACTGGAAGAGGGCAAATATAGTGCCAATCTATTAAAAAGGAAATAAGAACAGCCCAGGGAATTGCAGACCAGTCAGCTAAGTACTCAAAAACATAGTGGAGCAAATAATCAAGCAATCAGTTTGCAAACATCTAGAAGATAATAAGGTGATAAGTAACAGTCAACAAGGATTTGTCAAGAACAAATCATGTCAATCAACTTAATACATTTCTTTGACAAGGTAACAAGCCTTGTGCATGTGGGAGAAATGGTACATGTAGTATATTTTGACTTTAGTAGGACCTCTGATACTGTCTCACATGACCTTAGCTTATATTTCCCTATGTTTGTTTATGATATGCAAGTTCATAACTGGTTGGAAAACTTTTCCAGGGAGGAGTTATCCTTGGCTTACAATCAAGCTAGAAGGGCATATAAAGTACTGCAAAGATCAGTTCTTGCACTGATTTGTTCACAGCTTTCATCTCTTCACAGTCTTCAGTTAATGATATAGAGAATATATATGTTTTAATGGTACCTACCTGGGAGAGGTTGCAAGCACTTTAGAATATAGGATTAAAATTCAAAATCATCTGGACAAATGGGTCTGAAGTAAATTGGATGAAAATTAATAAGGATCAATGCAAAGTACTCCACTAAGGAAGAAACAATCAATTCCACAAATACAAAATAGAAATGACTACCTAGGAAGGAAGAGTGCAGAAAAAGATCTCTGGGTTACAGTAGATCACAAGCTAACTTTGAGTCAACAGTGTAGCACTGTTGCAAAAGAAGAGAACATCATTCTGGGATGTATTAGCAGCAGTGTTATAAGCAAGATATCCAAAGTAATTCTTCCACTCTACTCAGCACTGATAAGGACTCTGTTTTAGTATTGTGTCCTGTTCTGGGCATTACATTTCAGGAATGATGTGGGACAAATTGGAGAAAGTATAGAAGAAAGCAACAAAAATGATGAAAGGTCTTCAAAATATGACTTATGAGGAGAAAATGAAAAAAATGGCTTTACTTTGGAGAGGAGAAGATTGGGGTGGGGGGGATAGTGTAAGTACCTAAAAGGTTGTTATAAGGAGAAGGGGGAAAAATGTTCTTCTTAACCTCTGAGGATAGGGTAGGAAACAATGAGCTTAAATTGCAGCAAGGGAGGTTTAGGTTAGATACTAAGAAAAACTTTCTAACTGTTAGGGTAGTTAAGCACTGAAACAAATTACATAGGGAGATGGTGGATTCTCCATCACTGGAGATTTTTAAAAACAGGTTAGACATATACCTATGAGCAATGGTTTAGTTATTACTTTGTCCTGCCTTGAGTGCAGGAGACTGGCATTCTATTTCTCTGTTGCCGTGATTCTATGGAATTAGAAAAGGTACAGGAATCTCTCCCCCTCTTCCCGATTATGAAAACTAGTGTCTATACTTCACATTACTAAGAAAGTGTTTGAAAATTAATGACAGGTACCCTTAGCTACAGCTATATAGCAAAGGAATGATATGCATTCTAAATATTGTTCCCCTTCATTCCTATACAAAAATTGGTCAGATGAGGCACTGACTGACAGATGTAAGCAAAGTTTGAATGACTTCCTCCCTGACAGCTTGTTGGGAAGGGGAGAGACTTCAGAAGCAAACTGTATTTACATGAATATATCTACTCTGCATAAGTACCTAGAAGACAGGAGCTATGTTGCTCCAAGGGATAACTTTGACTGGAGATTGGTTGTAAATCACTTTAGCACTTATCATTATTGTCTGAGTAAAGGGGATCAGAATTGTGCTTAATCTCTTCAACATGAGGGGAGTCACCCTCAGCTGAAAGGACCTTGTTTTGCCAGCGGCTGGAATGCCAGACTCCTGTGAAAGCAGAGCCAGCTGTCCCAACCAGGAAGTATGCTAGGGTTGCCAGGTATCTGGTATTTACCTAGACAGTCTGGTAAAAAAATTCAGAAAATACTGGACATCTAAAATGTCTGGGATTTTCTGTTTTTTTCCCCTACCAGGAGATGAAAATACCAGACACCTGGCAACCCTATGACACACTCAGCAATTGGGCCAAGCCCCCGGACCCTCTGCTTATCTGGTTCTGCAGAGAAGCTCCTTTCTGGATTGACCAAGAAAACAAGAGGGCTACGGGCAAAAAGCCTAAAGGCCTGAGCAAGGGGAAGCAATGCCTTTTCTGAGTCTTAGTGCTCAACCTTTCCTCGTCCTATCCCTATTCTAACTCTGCATGCACTTAAAGGGGCCATGCTGTTTTAATGCTGTTTTATTTAATTTTATTTATTTATATATGTGGTTTTTGCTTAATAACTGTTGGGTGCTTTTTTTTTTTTTTTCTTTCTCAACAGCTTTGGTTTCCCCTCTTTTTTCCCCCCTCAACAGAATTTTTCCCCCAGTGTTTTTTTGGGGGGGGGGAGGGTGTTTGGTATTTTTGGCTAAACCATCTGGCAACCCTAAAGTATACACTCTTCCTAAAGGTTTCTAAAAGGGCCCCCTTCTGGTTTAACCTCTTCCTCCCTGCTGTTCAAAGACAGAGCTAAATATGTTTCATTAGGGGCCTTTTGATATTTTAAGTGCACAAAAGTGCTGACAATAGCTTGTGGTAGAGCTGAAAATCAGTAAGAGCTGGGTGGAACCTCAAGAGAGTGACCTGTAGAGTTCACAGCAGAGAGGCAGGTGGCAGAAGGTGACCAGCAAGTGGAACAATGGTTGGTGAGGTGGCAAGTGGAGTGGAACTGAAAGAAAGGCAGAGTGGCCAGCGGAGAGGAATGGAGACTGGCAGGGTAGTAACTGGAAAGGAACTATGGCTAGTTGGGCAGCCCGCCAAAGCAAGTGCTTAGATGGTGGAGCAGGCCAAGCACCTTCTTCACTGCGTGGGAGGTGAACTCACACAGATGCACCTCTGAACTCTCAGTCTGCACTGACCAAGGACAACCCAAGTGAGGGGGGTGTGGTAAGGAAACAGGGAGGACTACAGAAAAGGAAGTTTTGGTTGCATAACTCAAGAACAGGCAAAAAAAAAAAAAAAACCCACCAAAGCCTCTGCTTCATGCACTCTGGGATTCATGCCCTGCTCAGTTTTATGATTATATATCCTGCTTATGGCATTTTTCCTAATTAATGTCAGATGACTTCCCTCCTTTCATTAAAAGTTCCTTTTCGGCACTCAGACTCTGTGCTTGCAAGTGGGGAAGTATTGCCTTTCAGAAGTGCCCAGGGATGGTGTGTGATTTTTCCCAGGTTATTGGAAGGAGGCTTGAGCCGATTCTGTGTTCCATTATTGAAAAGCAGCCCCTAATTATTGAACTCAAGACCTGCCTACTGCGGGCTTGTAGGAAGAAGAAATTAAATTACAAAGTGAGTTGCAACTGCTTGAAATTCTGAAATAATAGGTAGCACCTTGATTAAAGTGGAGGTGCCTAGGCAGCTAGGAGAGGAAGGGTGAGCCAATAGTTTGAGATAAGACTTGGGAGCAGAGTTGGCTGAGTCTGGCATTGGGACAGAACACATGGCAGGGCTGCCTGACAGCGGGAATCCTGCCTGAGATTTGGTGAAAGTTCAGAAAATCTGCCTCACTTTTGTGAGATGTGTTAGTTATGACAAGGAAACTGTTTTGTCAGAAAATTTCATACCAGCTCTACTTGGAGGCATTGGTTCCATAGCCTGCTTTGCCACAGACTTCCTGTGTGACCTTGGGCAAGCCACTTAGCTGTTCTGTATCTCAATTCCTTACGTGTAACATGAGGATAATAGTATTTGCTCACTTTGCAGGAGGGACTGTAAGAATACATACATTAAAATTTGTGAGGCACTCAGCTGTCTCCCTTAGTTTTTGAAAGTTTCGGCCAACATGATTCAGCTGTTTCCAAACAAAGCTAGGAAAAAGTAGGTTGCTTTGCTTGTATTTAAAAAACGCAAACTGTTCTTTGAGCAGATCTTGCACTGCCATGCTTTGTAGTGGGGATTTAAAATTTGTCAGGGGGAGGCTTTTGTGTCAGGAAAGTGCTTTCTGTTATTGCTGTGAAAATCCTCTCAAGTTTGGGCAAGTTATAAGCCTTTGGAAAAAATCACAGTTTGCTATTGCTCAATAAAGACTTAATGCTCTTAACAACTAAAATCTCCAAAGATTTTTGTCACTGAGCATGCTTGACCCTCTGCTAAGTCCTAGAAGCCAGTTCTCCATGTGACCTTCCTTTCTCTTCTTGGAATCCCATGGCTCATTCACTATACATCTTCCAACTTCTGCAACAAATAATAGAAATGTATCCGTGTTAGTCTGGTGTAGCTGAAGCAAAATGCAGGACTATGTAGCACTTTAAAGACTAACAAGATGGTTCATTAGATGATGAGCTTTCCTCAGAAGTGGGTCTGGCCCATGAAAGCTCATCATCTAATAAACCATCTTGTTAGTCTTTAAAGTGCTACATAGTCCTGCATTTTGCTTCTGCAACAAATAAGACAGAGGACCTACGTGTAACAATTCATCCTCAGAGCAAGCCCATTCTGTGTACTGAATGACACGGAGTCCTGTGAGGAAAATAGTATGTGATCATATAATTAAAGACTAAATCACAATGCATGTGCATATGGGGACAGATTAACGTGGCACAGCCAACCTTAATTCTGCCATTTCCTTACTTTTGAGTGTTTAATGCTGCAGCATGGTTATTTATGTGCTTTTTATATACAGCTCATTTAAGGCGAGACCCTCAAAACTATGCTTCCTTTGCTTTTCCACTGAGATACATCACAGTTGTATATGAGAGAAGGGAGAATGGTGTCTCTAGCTGATTGAGGATCCTAGCTATATATTATTAACCATTGTTGACTAGTCCAAGAGCTTGTCTACATAGTGCATTAGTCAGCAGAGCACAGTGTGCTAGTAGATTGTGCACTAACTGGCTCACGAGGGCCCTGCAAGCGTGCACTGAAAGTTTCCCTCGTGCATGTTAATGTAGTTCCATCCTCACTCTTTAGGCTTCAGTGTCAGACCTCCTGTCTGAGCTGCAACTTCAAAGCACAGAGCTATTTTTAGAGCACTCACCAGAGCTTCACAAGCCCAAGGCTGTCCACCCGGGCTCGGAGGCGTCCTGCTAGTGGACTGTGTAGTCGTATCCTTAGTGCATGATATGCTAGTGGGCACTAGAATTTACACCCCTTGGAGATGGACTAATGGATTTAGTCAAGCCCTTAGAGTTTTTATATTCCCTTTATGCAAAATATTTCTTTTAATTTTCATTGCATACACTTCTCATTTCATAACTTTCCAGAGTCCTAATCTTAGAGTAGAATGACAACAAATTGCACTGAGGAGAATTACACACAAACTCATGTGGCTGAAGTGGATGGGTTGCAGGAGTGGGGAGAGTTTCAAATACACAATCATTATTATAGAGGGTTGAATAATTAATCAGTTGAAGAGAGTGCATTTGATAAGTTTTGCCTCCTTTTTTGCTGGGGGACTTTCCGTGAAAAGATTGCAGTACTCTTAAAATATATTCATTATTCAAAATTATTCATCAAGAAATTCATTCATTATTCAAAATCATTCATCAAGAATGGAGTCTCTCATGCTTACTCATATTGAAGTGTGTCCAATTGTCTATGGAATAAGCTATTGCCTTGTGTACATAAGGATGGTAAAACCTGGTCTCAATTAATTTATTCAAATAATTCTTCATCTGTAGCTTGCTCCTTGGCAGCATTTTGTGTATGTGGTTTTCAGTTATGTGAATTGTTTTGATTGATGATCATTAACACGGTCTGTATCCATTCCATGACTGCATTTACATACCTCTTTGCATTAGGTTTCCAGTACCAATATCACACTTTAATTCCAAACTGGTTTTCTGTGAATAGTTTCCAATATTCACATAAAAGTCATTGTTTCTGCATTTTTGAGAGGGAGGGAGAGACACAAGAAAACATGGTCATAAAAATAAGCAGAGAGAACAAACACAATAGGGATGCAAACACAACTGAAGTGAGCTCATTTAACAGTCCTCAAGATCATGTGTCAGTTTTCTTTTCAGTATTTGCCTAGCATCATAATTAATGACTGAGGAAAGGATTCCATTTAGTGAAGCATATGAGAACAGTCAGACAAGAAAACAACCCACACAATGCTACTAAATTCTGTCATGGTTTTACACTGAAGAGGAGATATAACTGTTTTGCAGTTAGCAAAATGTTATGCTTTATAATATGCCTTTTATGCTGGTTTGTTGGAAAGCTTTTATATTTTGGTTGTTTGCCAAGGAGGCAGAATGGCATAATCATTCTTATGGCTTACAGTATGCAGTTTTATCCATTTGAGCAAGAGTACTTCTGAATGTGACCTTTTGATTGAATCGGGCCATTCCGTTTAATGCCATTAAGAACCTTTGCTGTTCTGTAAGCATTTCTTGAGGCTTATACATGAAGAACAATGGTAGGTAGAAAGGGATGTTTTTATCATCACTGATTCACATCTAAAACAACATACTCTAGGGCTACGTCTAGACTGGCATGATTTTCCGGAAATGCTTTTAACGGAAAAGTTTTCCGTTAAAAGCATTTTCAGAAAAGCACGTCTAGATTGGCATGGACGCTTTTCCGCAAAAGTACTTTTTGTGGAAAAGCGTCCGTGGCCAATCTAGACGCGCTTTTGCGCAAAAAAGTCCCGATCGCCATTTTTGCGATCGGGGCTTTTTTGTGGAAAACAAATCTCAGCTGTCTACACTGGCCCTTTTGCCCAAAAGTTTTGCACAAAAGGGACTTTTTCCCGAACGGGAGCAGCATAGTATTTCCGCAAAAAGCACTGATTTCTTACAGTAGGAAGTCAGTGCTTTTGCGGAAATTCAAGCAGCCAGTGTAGACAGCTGGCAAGTTTTTTCATAAAAGCGGCTGATTTTCCGGAAAAACTGGCCAGTCTAGACACAGCCTAGAAGAACAAATTGCTGACAGCATAAGATAGAAATGAATGCTCATAATAACATGCATGGAAAAACTCCACAGATGTGAGTTAATTTTGGTGGCCTGATTTGAGGGGTTTGGATTCTCCACCATTTTTTCCATGGCCTTCCATTTGGAAAAATGATCATTTTTTTCACTGGGCTATTTTGAAAGGAAGCATTTGACTTGAGAAAGGCCAGTAAATCTTTCTTCTATGCCTGTGACTTAGCTGTTGTTGAAATTTAGTTGTGAGTTTTTTAAGTTAGGGTTTTCCAGAAATGGTGCAGCTGAAAACATATGTTTTAAAAAATAACAGCATGGCCAGGGGGACATTTTCCCCATTTAAATGTGGAAAGTAAATATTTACTGGAGTGGAAATTTTAGACCAAATGACATCATATGCATAGGGATGTGACAGGGCAGAAGACGCCCTTTGTTCCAGGCCTACCAAAGCAGGTGACTATAGATAGTGGTGAGGCATGCAGCAGGGGCATGAAATGGGTGGAGCTATTTTCATTTTCCCTATGCATCAGGAGAGCTGCACTGAGGGTCATACATCTTTTACAGAGTTGAAATAGGTCCTTTGGCCCAGATGTCTCTCCAGCTCCAGGATGCTCTACAGTCTTTCAAAGGCATAATGTTCTAAGCATTACTTCTGAGTTAGCGCATCTTCTGCTACCTCCCCAGCTTTGCTCAGTTTTATGGGCCATAATTATGCATTCATAGTGTGAAACTATCCCTAAACATACAGATAAAGTGGTTGGCATTAGCTTATAAAGATACTCTTGACACACTTAGGTGTGTGTTGGGAGGGAGAAGTGACTGTTAGCCAGTTTTGCATTCTTACCGAGCTTGAGTCTGGCTGGTCCCTGAGGATGCTCTAAGTTAGATCTGGCTCCCCATGCCCCCAAAAGAAATAGGAATGTCCTAGCCAGGCAACCTTTCTTCCAGATATGCCCAGTATGTTTGAATCCCAAACTGGGACATTCCTATTTCTTTTGGGGGCATGGGCAGCCAGAGATGCATGGCATAGAGCCTCTTCACTGATACCTATTTATACAAGCTGAATCATTAGGCAGGTAGCTGCACTGTCTTTCCACCTCCTTTATGGAGTGGCATAAAAGAGCTAGAGAGGATCCAAGAATTGGCCCATTGCCCAAAGCTCTTTCTCTATTCACAGCCATGCTGTCTCTGTTGCTTTATTTATGAACAAGAACATGGGAGTGCATTACAACTCCTATACATTATCGGTCTTAGAGGGGATTTGTATTGCTTTCATGTTTCCATTTTGCTATGTATTTAACCATCTAGTTGCAAATCTGGAGAGTGCATTATGGGCTTTGGTGTGGAGAAGGATATAATTTTTAAATTCAGTGACCGAAATGGAAATTGTCTTTGTATTCAGAGGACAGATAGAACATAAGCAGAAGTTCAGGTTTCTCCACAAGACCCACAGCTTTGATAAAAGAGAAATTTTCTAAGATAATGCCAATCTCTTATATGGCATTTTTATCACCAGATCTCAAAATACTTTACAAAGGAGGTCGATATCATTATTCCCATTTTTTTCAGATGGAGAATGTAAGCACATGGAGGTAGAGTAGGAAAGTTTTATCACCTCTGAATTTGACACTAGTGTGACTATTGCTAGTGCCTATGATTCTAGAAGGATATAGATAAATTGGTAGAATTCAGAAAAGAGCAATTACAATGGAGTCATCCATTTGCCGTCCAGACCTGGAATTTCAAAAAGTATGCTGCTTCCCAGGAGCTCGCATTCAGGATGTGACTGAGAGTCTTCCAAAACCGATCAAACCTTTGTATCGCTACCCCTTCCAGCTTCTCCATGTGGGAACTAACGATATGGCCAAGAATGACCTTGAGCGGGTCACAGCAGATTATGTAGCGCTGGGAAGAAGGATCAAGGAATTTGAAGCACAAGTGGTGTTCTCGTCCATCCTCCCTGTTGAAGGAAAAGGTCCAGATAGGAATTGTCGAATTGAGGAAGTAAATGCGTGGTTGCATAGGTGGTGTCGGATAGAGGGCTTTGGTTTCTTCATCCACGGGACTCTGTTCCAACCAAGGATTGTTAAGAAGAGATGGGATCCACCTAACCAATAGAGGAAAGAGCATCTTCATGGGCAGGCTTGTAAACCTAGTTAGGATGGCTTTAAACTAGGTTTGTTGGGGGAAGGTGACCAAAGCCCTGAGGTAAGTGAGGAAGTCGGATACTGGGAAGAAGCTCAAGGAGGAACGAGCAACAAAGGAGGACCCCTGATTCGAATGGAGAGGATAGGGTGATCAACTGGTTATCTAAGGTGTTTGTACATGAATGCAAGAAGCCTGGGAAACAAACAGGAAGAATTAGAAGCCCTGGTCCAGTCAAAGAACTATGATTTGACTGGCATAATGGAGACTTGGTGGGATGACTCGCATGACTGGAGCACTGTCATGGAAGGGTATAAACTGTTCAGAACAGGCAGGGGAGAAAAAGAGGAGGCATTGCATTCTACATAAGAGAGTAGTATGATTGCTCAGAGCTCCAGTATATAGAGGGAGAAAAGCCTGTTGAGAGTCGATGGATTAAGTTTAGAGGTGGAAACAACAGGGATGATGTTGTGGTTGGTGTCTGCTATAGACCACCAGATCAGGTGGATGAGGTAGACAAGGCTTTCTTCAGACAACTGAGAGAAGCTTCCAGATCACAGGCCCTGGTTCTCATGAGGGACTTGAATCACCCTGTCATCTGTTGGGAGACCAATACAGTAGTACACAGACAATCTAGGAAGTTTTTGGATAATGTTGGGGATAACTTCTTGGTACAAGTGCTGAAGGAACCGACCAGGGGCTATGCACAGCTTGACCTGCTGCTCACAAACAGGGAGAAACTAGTAAGGGAAGTAGAGATGGGTGACAACCTGGGAAGCAGTGATCATGAGATGATAGATTTCAGGATCCTGACCAAAGGAAGAAAGGAGAGGAGCAAAATATATACCCTGGACTTCAGAAAAGCGGACATTGACTCCCTCAGGGTATGTCTACACTACCCCGCTAGTTCGAACTAGCGGGGTAATGTATGCATACCGCACTTGCTAATGAAGCCCGGGATTTGAATTTCCCGGGCTTCATTAGCATAAGTGGGGAGCCGCCATTTTTAAATCCCCGCTGCTTCGAACCCCGTGCAGCGCGGCTACACGGGGCTCGAACTAGGTAGTTCGGACTAGGTTCCTATTCCGAACTACCGTTATTCCTCGTGAAACGAGGTGTACCGGTAGTTCGGAATAGGCACCCTAGTCCGAACTACCTAGTTCGGGGTTCGAAGCAGCGGGGATTTAAAAATGGCAGCTCCCCGCTTATGCTAATGAAGCCCCGGAAATTCAAATCCCGGGCTTCATTAGCAAGTGCAGTATGCATACATTACCCCGCTAGTTCGAACTAGCGGGGTAGTGTAGACATACCCTCAGAGAACTGATGGGCAGGATTTCCTGGGATACTTACATGAAGGGGAAAAGAATCCAGGAGAGCTGGCAGTATTTTAAAGATGCCTTATTGAAGGCACAGGAAGAAAAGCAAATATGGTAGATTACCAGATTGGCTTACCCAGGAAATCCTTGGTGACCTTAAACACAAAAAGGAAGCTTACAAGAAGTGGAAACTTGGACAGATGACTGGGGAGGAGTATAAATATATTGCTCAAGAATGCAGGGGAGTTATCAGGAAGGTGAAAGCGCAATTGGAATTGCAGTTAGCAAGGGATATGAAGGGTAACAAGAAAGGTTTCTACAGGCATGTTAGCAATAAGAGGGTGATCAGAGAGGGTGTGGAGCCCTTACTGGATGAAGGAGGTAACCTAGTGACAGGTGATGTGGGAAAAGCTGAAGTACTCAACGCTTTCTTTGCCTTTGTCTTCACAGAGAAGGTCAGCTCCCAGACTACTGCACTAGGCAATGCAGTATGGGAAGGAGGTGGACAGCCCTTCTTCTTTCCTTGGTGGGGAAAGAACAAGTTAGGAACTATTTAGAAAAGCTAAACATACACAAATCCATGGGTCCTAATTTAATGCATCCGAGGGTACTGAGGGAGTTGGCAAATGTCATTGCAGAGCCTTTGGCCATTATCTTTGAAAACTTGTGGAGATCAGGAGAGATCCCGGATGACTGGAAAAAGGCAAATGTAGTGCCCATCCTTAAAAAAGGAAGAAGGACAATCCAGGGAACTACAGACCAGTCAGCCTTACCTCAGTCCCTGGAAAAATCATGGAGGGGATCCTGAAGGAATCCATTTTGAAGCACTTGGAAGAGGGGAAAGTGATTAGGAATAGTCAACATGGACTCACGAAGGGCAAGTTGTGCCAGACCAATCTGATTACCTTCTGTGATGAGGTAACTGGCTCTGTGGACATGGGAAAGTCAGTGGATGTGACTTACCTTGACTTTAGCAAAGCTTTTGATACGGTGTCCCACAATATTCTTGCCAGCAAGTTAAGGGAGTATGGATTGGAAAAATGGACTGTAAGATGGATAGAAAGCTGGCTGGACTGTCGGGCTCAATGGGTCATGATCAACGGTTCGATGTCAGGTTGGTTTTTAGCGGAGTACCCCAAGGATCAGTTCTAGGACCGGTTTTGTTCAACATCTTTATTAATGATTTGGATGAGGGGATGGTTTGCACCCGCAGCAAGTCAGCAGATGACCCTAAGATAGGGGGAGAGGTAGATATGCTGGAGAGCAGGGATAGGGTCCAGAGTGACCTAGACAGATTAGAGGATTGGGCCAAAAGAAATCTGATGAGGTTCAACAAGGACAAGTATAGAGTCCTACACTTGGGACAGAAGAATCCCAAGCATTGTTACAGGCTGAGGACCAAATGGCTGAGTAGTAGTTCTGCAGAAAAGGACCTGAGGATTACAGTGGATGAGAAGCTGGATATGAGTCAACAGTGTGCCCTTGTAGCCAAGAAGGCTAATGGCATATTTGGTTGCATTAGGAGGAGCATTGCCAGCAGATCTAGAAGAGATTATTCTCCATTATTCAGCTCTGATGAGGCCACATCTGGAGTATTGTGTTCAGTTCTGGGGCCCCCACTAGAGAAAGGATGTAGACGCACTGGAGAGGGTCCAGCGGAGGTTGACCGAAATGATTAGGGGGCTGGAGCACATGACCTATGAGGAGAGACTGAGGGATTTGGGTTTGTTTAGTCTTCAGAAGAAAAGAGTGAGGGAGGATTTGATAGCAGCCTTCAACTTCCTCAAGGGAAGTTCCAAAGAGGATGGAGAAAGGCTGTTCACAGTAGTGACAGAGGGCAGAATGAGGAGCAATGGTCTCAAGTTACAGTGGGAGAGGTCTAGGTTGGATATTAGGAAAAACTATTTTACTAGGAGGTTGGTGAAGCACCGGAATGGGTTACCTAGGGAGATGGTGGAATCTCCATCCATAGAGGTTTTTTAGTCTCAGCTTGACAAAGTCCTGGATGGATTGATTTAGTTGGGATTGGTCCTGCCTTGGGCATGGGGCTGGACTTGATGACCTCCTGAGGTCTCTTCCAGCTCTATGATTCTATGAATGATTAAGAGATTGGAAAAAATGCCCTTATAGTGATGGACTTAAGGAGCTCAGTCTATTTTAGCTTATAAAAGAAAAGGTCAAAGGGTGACTTGATCTACATTGGGAACAAATATTTAATTTTCCATCTAGCAGAGGAAGGTGTAACAAGATACTGTGGTGCAAATTGTGTATCTTATTTTGAATTTAGGGTGCTGTGTAGATGCAACCCTAGAAGCATATACTTGTTTACCTGACTCCTAGAACACTTGGGAAATTTGCTTTTCACAGAAAAGGGTTTGTGTTGTTTCTGCCTCTAGATTATATCCTTTTGCCTCTGCTGCTATAGAAATAGACCTATTTTCTGAAATTTCTGAGTCGTTATCTAACTTCAAAGGACACGGAGTCTCCACATGCCCATATCCAGGGTCCTGCCAAAGTCATGGTCATAAATGGATCATGAAATCTGGTCTTCCCTGTGACTATGAGTGTTTTGTGTGCTTTTACCCTGAGTTATACAGATTTCATAGGGAGATCAATGTTTCTCAAATTGGGGATCCTGACCCGAAACAGAATTGTGGGAAATGATGGTATTGCCACGCTTATCTCTACACTATCTTCAGAGCTGGGTGGCAGGAGAGCAGCAGGTGTTAGTTTGGCACCCAGGATAGAAGGCAGTGCCCTCTATGATATAAGAAAAGATGACAATGTCATACAATGCTACCCTTCTGTGCTGCTACCTTCAAAACTGGGTGGCTGGTGAGTAATCGTTGCCTACTGTGGATCCAGCTCTACAGGCAGCAGTGCAGAAGTAAGGGTGGCAATACCATACCATATCATCCTTACTTCTACAGTGCTGCTGGCTGCTTTTCTTCCTTCAGAGCGAGGCCCAAGCCAGCAGCTGCCACTGCCCAGCTCTCAAGGCAGAGCTGCCACTAGCAGCAATGCAGAAGTTGAGGGTAAAACAGTACCACAAGTCCCCTACAATAACCTTGTCACCCCACTCCCCCATTTCTCTTTTTGGTCAGGACTCCTAAGACTACAACACTGTGAAATTTAAGATTTAAATAGCTCAACAATGAAATGTATGATTTTAAAAAATCCAATGACCATGAAATGGACCAAAATGGGCTATGAATTTGGTAGGGTCTTACCCATATCTCTCCCTTTTCAGTTAGCAGCATGAGGTGAATGCCGGTCTCAGGAGACTGATGCCTTTTTTTAAAGAAGAGCTGTGTTTAATATTTCATATATAAGAGAATTGAATGTTTACTCAGGAAGGAATTTGGAGCCTTTTGTTTGCCTTTTGTTTTTTAATATTTTTGTTAGATAAAGGGAAGCCACTCTGCTGTTCATAGACTAAGTAGTTTTATGAGGAAACTCTCAGGACAGAAGAGCTATTCCCCAATGCTTAAGCATTATTCTTTATAATTATGGATATTTTTTTCCTCCAAAAATATTTTTTTAAGCAGCTGACATTTCAAAGGCTTTCAGTTCTGTGTGTCATTATCAAATAATCTTTTTTGTACTTGGCTGTTTATTATTGGATTGCAACAACGATAAAGCTCTAGGGGTTTTGTCTCCTTTGGTATGTTAATTAGCCATTTTCCCTTTGATCTTTTTCTTACTGAAAAGAGTGAAAAGCTATCTCGGTAGGGAATCTTACTGATGTACATTCATCCCCTCATCTCCATAATCTGAGGATCAGAGGGAGACAACAATTTCACTGCTGAATGAGGTTGCTATAGGCTTTAGTTATAATGTACTCTGCTTCTAAATAATCCCACCACCATTTATATTCGGAATATTGAAGAGGAAACCTCTGAGAACAAGAAATGCAAAATCACTCATTTTTAAGCTGCAAACTACCTTCATTAACTTAACTTTTTCTTCAAGTTTTAAACTCATGCATATGCTGCAAGCCTCCTTCTTTTCCTGTTGACTTGATGTATTTTCAGTAGTCACGGTAATGAAATATAGGATGGATGCCTAGAAAATAGGATGACTATCAAAAGAACTTCTTGAACCCTGGATTGCAGAATAGCCTTCCAACAAAAGTGGTGAAAGTCATATTGTGTGGGACATTAAACTGGGACTGAACATATTCCATGCAGGGCTGTTACACCGAGGAGGTTTTCAGTCTCACCAGGAAACATCTATAGCAAAACCCTTCATGTTTGAGTAAGATACTTTCAAAACTGCAGGAAAAATATTCCATTGAGGGAGTTGGAACAGATCTATTCTATATCAGGGGAATAGAGGAGCTGCTAGATATTTTCCATAGTTATTCTGAGCATGGCCATCCATTCCCATAGGGTAATATGTGGAAGTAGAGAATTTACTAGAAAATCTCATTGTAGTGAAAACCTTCTGCCAGGTAGCACCAGCAGCAGCCAGGGCTGGGTTCAATATCTAGGGGTTCCTCTCCATTCATCCAACACAGAACTGGCTCGACACAGTCATCTGGGAACATAGTCATCTGGGAAATTTGCACACACCCCTGGGCGCCTCTCAGAGGCAATGTTTCCCCCCTCACAAGCACAGAGTCTGAGCGTAGAAAAGAAACTTTTAATGAAAGAGGGAGAGAAATAATGTGGCATAAACTTGGGAAAACATCACAGACAGAATTCATAACCAAACCACGAGTAAACATCCCAGCTAAAGTAGATCGGGCAATGTCCTTTGCCTCTCAGGCTCACAAGTTCTGTCACATTCACATGCCCAACCCTTCTCTGTACCCCACTCACAGTTGCTGCCCTTGGTCAAGGCAGACCAGAGTTCAGAGGTGACCTGCAGAGCTCACCTCCCATCCTGAGGTGGGGAGAGGAAGTAGGAAGCATCTCACCCACTCCACTAGCCACTCACCATCCACTTGCTCATTGCTTTCTGGCTCCACCTTACTGGCTACCTGCTGGCCACTCACTGCTGCTCCTGCCAGCCATCCCGCTGGCCACTCCCACCACACACCTACCACTGCTCCTGCTGGCTGCTGCTCCCACTGACCAGCTGACCCGCTGGCCACCTGCCACCCCTGTGATGAGTTTGGCTTTAGGCCAAACCTAGTGATTTCAGATCTTTTTGATGTGACTTTCTCAGTGATTTCAGCTCTTGACCCACAACTCAGGATGGCCAAAAGATTCCAGCATCCCTTGGAATAACATTTTAAAAATAATAAACAGATTTTAAAAATCTTACAGCTCATGCTTGAATGACATATAGTCTGCTGGTTCAGAGCTCTACTCTTCCCCCCAATTTATTTCACTAAGTCAGGAGGGGAAAGCCTTGTCCATCCAAGATGCTTTACAATGACAGTATCTCTCCTGCAAGCATTGGTGTCATATTTTACAATCCTTACATTTAGGGTTAACATGGTTTGGTGACCCCACAACAGCCAAATTAGTTACAATAGGCAAAATACCATTCTAACAGCTGGCTATCTATCAGGTCTATAACGCTGCCTGAACTGTATTTACATCACCACACCCAGGATTTCTTTCCTATTCTAGCATGAACTGTATTTACATAACAACAGTTGAATACCTTACAGGGCTGAACATAACCACACCCAGGATTCCTTTCCCCTTCCAGCTGCCTGCACTGGATGCATCGATTCAGATTCTACTTACGGTAGAGATACTAAGCTAGTTCCCTGCAGCCGTTTGTGTGTGCTAGCTAACTACTATTCTCATACATGTGAAGGGATAGGCTGAAGAATGAATTAGAGGCTTGGCCTCCTGACCATGTGGAGCTCAAAGAGCCACTGGGAATTCTCTGTTTCTTTAGCAGACGGAACAGGATTTTGTACCTCTAAGGTTCCTATATTGTACACTGTGCTCTGGCCTGTTATACAGGAAATAGTAGTGTGAAATCAGAGTGAGTGTGGTGCAAAGGGCTGGCGTGGTTTTCTTATTGATCTCTCCCCAACCTTGGCATTTGGGCATTGTTAGCCACATGCATCACATTGCTATTTCCCCTTTCATGTTGTGTTTGGAGCAAGGTTAAGGAGCTCAGAGAGGCACATACGATGAGAGCAGAGGAGAACTTGATTATGACTTCCCAGAGAAGGATTGAGTGTACTCCTACTGTACCAAGACCTACACTGGTAACTCTGCCTGCAAGCTCATCTTCCACAGGAACATCCTTTCTGATATCCTTATGGCCTCATTCTATAACACAGGTTTTCTCCATATGGGAGGGAGGGAGATGCTGAAAGGCAAGCAAAGGAGGCGTGGAGAACACTGAAATATATATGGGTATGTCTACACTACCCCCCTAGTTCGAACTAGGGGGTAGTGTAGACATACCCTGTTACAATATAAAGGAAAAACGGTCCTGTTCTCCTACTTTGCACACACCCTTACTCTTCAAGGCAGAAGTATGTATAAGGGGGGACAAGCAGGGGCACCCCCCCAATAATCAGCAGGGGCACGGACTCCTCTGGACCCAGGGCTGAAGTGAGGAGAATTAGTTTCTCTGGTCCTGCAGTCACAGTGGGAACTGAGAGCTCCTCTAATCCCAGGACTGCAGCAGGAAGAGAGATCTCTTCCAGCCCTGGGGCCATAGCTGAGACTGGAGGAACTATCTGTCTTTCCCTACTGCAGCCCCAATCCACAGGGTTCCTGGATGAATGTGACAATCCCCATCTGCATCTTTATGTCCATAATTAGATTTCTCAATGTAACCACTAAAACCCTCCTTACAACCTTAGCAATGGACCATGTGAAATGAGTCTTTGGGAGGGCAGGCCTTTCTGCAGTAGCTCTTGGGAGTAGAACTTTTTCAACCCTGGTGTGTGACCAATGAGTCTGCCTGTTTTCTGAGCTGGGGCTTTTCCTGATCTCACATCCATTTTCACAGTACTTAGTAGCGTTCTCTCTACATACGTGTAGACTATGGAGCTTTTCCGGGGTACCTCTGGCATCCCAGAAAAACTCTGCCACGTCCAGGGAAGGTGTCTGCTCTTCTGACATTTTTTGCAGAAGAGCAGACACGCTCCTTCAGAAGCCCTGTCTTTCTTGTTTCAGTGTTCTAGTGTAGACAGGCCAAATTTCGGAAAAGCCTCTTCTGAAAAAACAATCGGAAAAATTTGCGTATCTTTTTCTGACAAAAAGCAGCAGTCTAGACATCCTCATTGGGTATGTCTAAACTACATGGCTCCATCGACGGAGCCATGTAGATTTGTTTGTTTGGCAAGGGAAATGAAGCCGCGATTTAAATAATTGCAGCTTCATTTAAATTTAAATGGCTGCCGTGCTAAGCCGACAAACATCTGAACAGCTGTTTGTCGGCTCAGCACGCTAGTCTGGATGCTTCTGCGCTGACATGAAAGCCCTTTATCGACCTCCCTGGTAAACCTCATCCTACAAGGCATAACGGGGAGGTCGATAAAGGGCTTTCAGGTTGGCGCGGGAGTGTCCAGACTAGTGCGCTGAGCCAGCAAACAGCTGATCAGCTGTTTGTCGGCTCAGCGCGGCAGCCATTTAAATTTAAATGAAGCCGCGATCATTTAAATCGCGGCTTCATTTCCCTTTGCCGATCAGCCTAATCTACATGGCTCCATCAATGGAGCCATGTAGTTTGTAGTTTAGACACACCCATTCTGTCTAAGGGTTCAGCCCAGACCATTCTGTAATACAATGGAAAATTAAGAAACCTAAGATTTTTCCAATAGCTAGTCCTAGACCCCACTCACCTGATTTCTTTCTCCCACTTGAGGAAAAAGCACATCCACTTGAGGCTGGGGGAGGGAGAAGATGGCAGCAATTATTCTTGCAGTGAATTGCAGCAGTGGAACGGACTCAAGGGCTGTCTCTTCCTTTCAGCTTGCCCTGCGAAAATCCATCTCTCTTCTCCTTTTGTCTATTCAGTAATTAGTATCTAAGGATATGTCTACTCTATCCATCTTACAACAGTACAGCTGTTCTACTGTAATGCCACCCGACTATCTGCTCTATGCTGACAGGTGAGAGATCTCCCACCAACATAAATACACCACCCCTCAGGAGAGGTGGTAGCTGTGTTGGTGAGAGAGCATCCCTTGCTGACACAGCACTGTCCACATCGGTGCTTTTGACAGCTGGTCAAATATATTGGTCCGGGGGGTGTTTTTTCTCACCCTGATTGACAAAAGTTTTATTGATAATGGTGCTAGCGTATGTGTAGATGAAGATACTTATATGCTCTGCTTTGCCATGTATCAGATCAACTCGCATACAATGATGTGTGTATCCTCAAAACACCCCCGTGAGGTAAAGTTATACTATTATCCCATTTCACAGGTGGGGCTCTGAGACACTGGGGTGGTTAAATTAACTTGGTGAAGATCACACAGGAACTCTATGGTAGATGAGAGAATTGAAACCAGCAGTCTTAAGAGAACACCCAAATTTCAGGTTAGCAGGGATTTTTATGATCAGATCAGTGAAAACATCAGGTAGCTTGGGGGTCTTGGGAATTTTGCAGAAAATAATATTTTAAGCTCCAAAATCTATACCAAAAGAAATGGTGCTAATGTTTGCTTTCCTAAATTTCCCACTTCCACCCATCCTTCTCCACAACACTTCCAGTTCATGGATGACCTTTCCCTGCATACTGCTGTCTATGTCCTCTTCTGCGCAGACAGCATGGATCTCTCCTAAGAGATGCCACCACTGGCTTCCACGCTACCTCAGTGGTTGCAAATGTGTTCTGCTTATTATGACTAAATAGATTTCTCCCTCTCCCCTGAAACTCTGCATAGCCCATCTTTGTGGAAAGACTTCTGTGAGTCTGGAAGGAAAGTGGAGAACATCCTTTTGGCTTTGTTCCCCTTCTCTTGATGGTCACTGATCTGAATATTCTCCTCCATACTTCCCATCAGCGTTATGAAGTGGAAGGAGTGATAGGATATAACTGTTTTTATTTTGCTGTCTGGCAATAATGGCCTTGGATTGTGCTAGCTACTTGCTTTAAATTTAGGCCTTGTCTACACTACTGTGGTCCATCGACCTAAGTTATGCACCTTCAGCTATGTGAATAACTTAGCTGAAGCTGGTGTATTTAAGTCCGCTTATTACAGTGTCTTCGCTGTGGCATGTCAATAGCTGACGCTATCCTGTTGACTCCGCTTACTCGTCTC
The DNA here is from genome assembly GCF_049634645.1 of Pelodiscus sinensis. Classification (NCBI taxonomy): domain Eukaryota; kingdom Metazoa; phylum Chordata; order Testudines; family Trionychidae; genus Pelodiscus; species Pelodiscus sinensis. The sequence goes on along the minus strand of NC_134711.1, from coordinate 283,420,840 downwards.
GTTCTGATGGATTACCAGAATCATCAGGAGAGCACTTGGCGGTGGAACCAGCCTGTAGTGAAGACCTGCTCTCGGTATGGCGGGAAGGATGATTGGGTCACACCAGACATTTCATGTCAAACTTGCAAAGAACAAGGCAGCAACTTCACATCACAATCTGGAAATCGATAAATAGGAAGGGAATACTGTTCTGGAAAGCTTGGCCCATTAAAAAGAAATGATGCCTGCAGTATAGTTCTTGATCCTATGGATTTATTTAAACCATTTCCACTTTTGTTGCCCTAAAGACAAGCTCTCACTTGCCAGCCTGGCACTGGTCAGAGGCCCAGCAGCACCCCTCTGGTTTTCTAAGGGCAGCAGCAGGCTCTTTCCAACTATTTGTTGGTGGTTTAAAACTGCCAGCTTTGCAACACGAATTTGCTGAAGTTGCAAGCAATGGTCAGATCATGTCATCCAAGAGAGCTGATAAGACTGAGAGGAAAGCAGCTGGGTATGGCTCTAATGCCACACAGACGACCATTTCCAGACTCATGTCATTGCTTTCACCTACTGTATCACCGGGGCTGGGTGGGGTGACATTTTCACTGCTTTCAGCTGAAGGTGCAGAAAGGTGCCACGGTGTTTTCATGGTAAAGTGCTAAAGCAGACACCCAGCCTCGCTTCTCCCCATTTGCTTGGCTTAGGCAAATGCCCTTCCATTTGCTCTGAAGCAAAGTGGCAGGAGAAGTCCAAATGCTGTGTAAACTGCATGCGGCTACTAATTCCAATGACTACCTGGGGTCAATGTGGCAAATGTCCTGGTTCAGTCCAAATGGATGTTTGTGTTTATTTTGACTTCACAGAAACAAACTGGCTTGATCATATCTGATCCAAAACATCAGGGTTCTGTGCTGAGATATGGTAGCATTAAGCAGAGAGGTGAATATCAGCAGCACAATATGAATCTCAAGCTGAACCCAAACTTTCCTGAAGTCCCAGTTCAGGAGGATTTAGATTCAGGGTTTCAGGTTCTTTCATAACTAGAATGATGCGTTTAATTATCCTTTCTGAATCTCACATTTTTAGTATTGCTATTGGTGATGCCTTACTGTTCACAAGTGACACAAAAATATCCCTTCCTTGTATTTAGCTGTGACACTGTGAGGAAGTGATGTGATAACAGACCTGATGAAGAACTCTGTATAGCTCAAAAGCTTGTCCCTTCCACCAACAGAAGTTGGTCCATTAAAAGATATCAGCATACATACGCACGGGTATAAGCATAGTATATACACACTCTGTTTATATTACAAATACACACAAAAACCTCCCTCTAATAAAAGAACATTAAAGTTTCAAAAAGCTCTCAAAAAAGTTAGGAAATGCTAGAATTAACGTTACCTTAATTTGGCCTCATTGTGCATATGCACTAGGCCTGGGCTGAGAGAACTGGGGCTTTATGTGAAGTATAAACATACCCTTAGTATTCTTAGTGCTTCATCATCCTAATCATACTTTCCTGAGTTTGGAAAATTCTTTAAACTTCTCAAATGAAAGTGCTGGGGAACTTTTAAGTGATCATAAGTGGTCAGAACACTGCTGTATATCTAAATCTGAAATATGGCAAGGCAGGTAGAACAATTAGGACTTTTAAAACTAGATGGGATAAACGACTAAAATATGCATTGCATGGAACAAGATCTTGTTGACAAGAAAATGCACTCAATGACTTAACACATCTTCTATAGCCTGATTTCTATGATTTTTTGAAGGCCCCGATGGTTTGTTTATAATATAAACTTGCACCGATTTAAATAAATCTGTTTTCAAGTTACATGTATGGACTCATTGGCCCTGACTGGGTGCTTAGCACCCACCAGGAGCCTTGCTATCTGTGCTTGCTCCTCCGCCCAGCTGTGCCTCCCCCTCTCTGTCAGCACCTCCTGCCCACCACAGTCTGCTATTCTGAAGTGTGCAGGAGGCTTGGTGGTGGGTGTTGAGGGGGAAGAAGTGGAGTCCGGGTACACTTGGAGAAGGGGGACCGAACCGGATGGGAAGAAGTGGGCAAGAGGCAGGATGGGGGCAGGAGTGGGGGCCTGAAGAGGTGGAAGGGGTGTGGGGCTTTGGAGGAAGGGATAGAGTGGGGGCAGGCCTGAGACAGAGCTGGGGGAAGCCCACCCCTGCACATTAGAAACTCAGTGCATATATATGGATTTGCATTTCATAGAATTATAGAAATGTAAGGCTGGAGAGTGTGAGGAAGTGGGGAGTTTTGGGGCTTCAAAAGGGCATTGCAGGTAGAGGGGGCACTTAGTGCCCCAGGATGTTACTGGTTAAATGTGACAAGGGGAGAGGGAATTTGTTGTTTCAGATTACAGCACAGAACTGGAGCCCCAGCAACTGGTGCCCTGGTGACGGGCAGAGCCGGCTCACAGGACACAACTAGTTCTGGCCAGATGAAAGACAATGGGCTGCAGAAGGAGACCTCGGTGACTGATCTAACTGGTTCCAGTGAGGGGAGAACGCTGGATGGAGGAGAGGGGAGGCAGAGAAGAGAGGGGCCCAGGTGACCCTGAGTACCTGGAGAGAAGACAATGGACAGGGGAGGGGCTGTTGCTGGGGATATTGGAGGTTTTGCTGGAAGACCTTCTTCTGGACAGGGAACAGATCAGGCAAGGCTCACCTAGCTGCAGTGGAGACTCAAACGTGCAGGTTTGAGGGAGGCCAAGCCTACAGGCCTGAGAGATCCTTTGCTGCATTCAAAGCACAATAAACCCTCCTGTTTTTTGCTGGCTGAGAGCCGCTCTGGTCTGGAGAACAGGGTTGCACTATTCCCTCTGGGAGTGGAGGCCCCAGGGGTCCAAAGGGAGTGGAACTCCCAAGGGGGCTCACGGCAGAGGCAAGCGTGCTGAAGGCCCTGAGAGGTGCCATCCCAGAGGTGGAGGGGCGCACCCCCCAGGTGAGAGTGGGAACCCCAAGAGGGGTGCACCGGAGTGGACTCCCTAAGAAAGGGCTGTCTCTCTGCCACTGTACTGGAATGGGCTCCCCAAGAAGGGGCTGCCGCGCTGGAGAGGGGGGTCATACCTGGGGACGCATCGGCCTAGTGTGGGCACGACCTGTGAGCCATGACAGAGAGGACCTCAAGAAGTGATCTAGCCCAGCTCACTGCCCTGAAGCTGCATTAAGTACACTTATACCATCTCTGGCAGGTGTTTGACCTATTTTTATAAAACCTCCAATGACAGAGATTCTACAACCTCCCTTGGAAGCCTATTCTTACAGTTAGAAAGTATTCCAAGTTCCTAACCTAAATCTCCTCTGCTTCAGACTATTCCAGGTATTTCTTGTCCCATCTTCAGAGGACATGGACAATTGATCGCCATCCTCTTTATAACAGCTCTTAATGTAGTTGAAATCTAATACTAAGTTCCCCCCATTAGTCTTCTTCTTCTTTTTTTTTTTTAACAATGCTTAGTTTTATTAGCCTTCCCTCACAGGTCAGGTTTTCAGAATAGAAGTGGCTAATATTGATGTAGCTCCAGTGAACCTGTTACTGCAGCGGTTCCCAACTGCCAGTCGGCAGACCAGTGCCAGTCCGTGAACTGCTGGCTGTATGGGAGTAAGGACTGGAACAGGACAGGGTACAGTTACTGTAGCTCTAATATCTATGGCCAGGGTGGTGATCAGAGCTAGAGAATGTCCAGCGGAGTTTCATAGGTCTGTTCAGGAGGCAATAGTTGCCCTTTTGGGTAGAAAGTCCACAGCAATATGAACAGCATATAGCTAATCAATTCCAAGTTTACCACACCTAAGATTAATATTACAAGGGAATTTTATTACATATGCTATTATCTGTTAACCTAAAATGAATATTAAGGGAAATAAAAATAAGAAGAGAGATGTGCTTTTAGTAAAGACAAGTGATGAAAATGTTCTTCTAATTCTCCTGTGTTAGTTTTCAAAAAGTGTTGTCTATTTTGTGACTATTTACATTTTTAAAATAATGATAATTAAAACAGTAAGTAGTGAGGTGGTGGGAGGACTACATGTTCCTCCTCCTAGTCCTTGGATGGAAATCAGAAGCTTCAAATGCTACTGTAAAAGATAAAAGGCTTGTTGTATTGGCAACTTTACAGTCATTTTTCTAAACTGTCAGGTAGCCCTGCTGTGGTATCAGTCATTGTTCTTTTGGGTGCCATATTCTTCTCTGGTTTGATTAGGAAGATTCTATCATCATTTAAATTATGTTCCCTTCCGAAATTAAATTGACAATGAGACTCTGCAGATCGTTCTTTTTAAGTGAGAGAATACATCTATTATTTATTAACATCTCCAGCCCTGCCATTGCTGCAGCTCTGATGGAGAAACTCAACACACTACCCACTGCAACAAGAGTAAAATAAATGAAAATGCTGTCATGTATTGAATTAAAGTATTGGCAATGCAAAGTTCTACCTTGATGTTGGGATCAAGGGGGGAGGGGTGCATTTATGTTACTGCAGTTAAGAAACGTAACCAATTCTTTTCAAAATAATTGGCTTCCTGCTGTCAGAAGTTCTGAGGAAAGTTGGACATGTTTGTGTTTGGATGTGTAATCGTGCTGTATTTATGCATAATAAGGCACTGTCCATATTGGACAGATGGACTTCCTCAGTCAAAAGTGAAATATGCCATGTCTCTCCAACAGTCTAAATACCAAGCTGAGTGTGGATATGTTGCACTATATATATTCTCCGTATGTGTGCCTTTAAGCTATTTCCTTTGGGAAGAGGGCTATAAAATCTCTATGAGGCTAAGTGAAGAAGAAGTAAACAAAATTCTGAAAGAGTTCAGCTGCAAAGTTTACAACAGAGTGCTGAAATCCTCGCTTGGAAGGGTTTGGAAAGGAGTCGTGCCCTCAAAGCAACTCTTATTTTTTATCTCAGTCTAAGGGTTCAGAAATAGATCTCTCACACCATCTGGCAGGGAAAAAAATAACAGGCTGAGACCATGGAGAGGAAACAAGTAATTGACCAAAGGTTTTTCACTCAAGCAGCGCTGAATAGCTATCAGGCTCTTTCCCATCCTGGAGTGTTCAAATTACCCAGTGAACCTCTTCTCCAAAGTACAGAATTCAAGGATGCATGTGTATGTGCGGGAGGGTGTGGGTCAGGCTTGAAAATAAAGCGATCGATGTCTGTAACTGAAAAAGCAGCCTGCTTAGTTACAGTAAAACAGCATGTGACAAACAATACACAAAAATAGTTGGAGTTTTGCATTAAATCACAAGGCAATTATAATCAAAGGGAGCCTGGATAGATGTGATATGAAATCCTGAAGTTCCCTTAGGATAACATAGCCCCGCAGGGCTCTTCCTGACTCATGATTCTGCATCACATTGAAAAGAGAAAATAGGACACACTAGCTGATAAAATGTAGATAAAGAAGTAATAAACTCAGTATTAATGGCTGACTGTACAATCTCCCTCCCTTCTCTTTCTACTTTGCCATAAATGCAATTCTAATCTTCAGAGGGAAAATTCTGCTTTCCTTTACACCCTTAGTCAATAGAATTTTGAAATGTAGCTAACGGCATAATTTGGGTGGAAAAGCATGGCTTACTTGTGCTTATCTCTCAGTCAAAGCACAGTGTCTGTGCTTGGCAAGTGATAGGTAATAATAACAATAACTCATAATAATCTGTCTTTGCAACAGGTTTATTTTGCACATGATTATTTGATTTTCTTCTGTGTGGCTAAAGACTAAGATTGCAATCAAAATAAACTGTGGCAATAAATATCTTTCTTGGGAAATGAAAGAAATACAAAGGTGATTAAAAATGATCCTTCTGTCTTGAAGACAAGCTGTCTAAATATCAAAACAGCTGACACATACCAAAATATTAAGGCAGGGCTGTTTGTCTTGTCTACACTGTTTTCTGCATAGTTTTTGCTGCAGTTCATTTTCTGTTGCTTGTGTCTAATATTAATTGCTGTTTAAATGTCACATGACTCATTTAGAGACTCCTATTATCTCCAGTGAGCCTTGGCTCACACCCTAATTTAATGGTGTGTGTGTGTGTGCGTGTGTGAGAGAGAGAGAGAGAGACAGAGAGACAGAGAGAGAGAAAGAGTATGTCAGAGAGAGAGAGAGAATATTTCTTAAGCATATGAATAAGATATAGTTTTGGCATGGATGGTGAGTATGGCAGATCAGGTTGAGCCTCCCCAAACAGCCCTGCCTGGACCTGCCCATGCTCCATTCCCAGGCCCCCTCCTGCTTCTTCTATGAGCCTGTATACAAATGCAAGGAGTATGAGAAATAAGCAGGAAGAACTTGAAATGCTAATAAATAAACACAACTATGACATAATTCGTATCACAGAGACTTGGTGGGATAATATACACAACTGGAATATTAGTATAAAAGAGTGCAGCTTGCTCAGGAAGGATAGGGAAAAAGGGAGGAAGTGTTACCTTATATATTAAAAATGTATACACTTGGACTGAGGTGATATGGATGTAGAAATAGACTTGTTGAGAGTCTCTGGGTTAATTTAAAAGGGGTAAAAAGCAAGGGTGATGTTATGCTAGACCACCTACCCAGAAGAGCTGGATGAGGTTTTTTTAAACAACTAACAAAATCATCCAAAGTGTAAGATTTGGTGGTGATGGAGGACTTCAGCTATCCAGACATATTTTGGGAAACTAACGCAGCAGGGCACAGATTATCCAATAAGTTCTTGGACTGCATTGGAGAAATGTTTTTTATTTCAGAGGGTTTAGAAAGCTACTAAGGGAAAAGCTATTCTAGATTTGATTTTAACAACTGGGGGGAACTGGTTGAAAATTTGAAATTTGAAGGCAGGTTGGGTGGAAGTGATAATGAAATCACAGAATTCACGATTCTAAGGAATGGTAGAAGGGAGAACAGCAAAACAGACAATGGATTTCAGGAAGGCAGATTTTAGTAAACTCAAAGAGCTGGTAGGTTCCATGGGAAGCAAAAGTAAGAGGAAAAACAGCTGAACAGATTTGGCAGTTTTTCAAAGGGACAATATTAAGGGCCCAAACCCCCACTGTATAGAAAAGATCTTAGATGATCTAACAATCAAAAAGGAGTCATATAAAAAGTGGAAACTAGGTCAAATTATAAAGGATGAATACAAGCAAACAAGACAGGTATGCAGGAGCAAGATTAGAAAGGTGAAGGCACAAAATGAGCTCACTCTAGCTAAAGACATAAAGGATAACAAGAAGACTTTCTACAAATATATTAGAAGCAAGAGGAAGATCAAAGACAGGGTATCCCAAGCTACATCTACACTGTAGCCTTCTTGTGAAAAAGCTTATGCAAATGAAATTCGGCGTGAAATATTGCTGCACTTCATTTTCATAATTAATGAGCAGCTGTTTTTGCACAAGAGGCTTTTGCACAAGAGGAGTGTAGATGGCTCCTTTTTGCACAAACACCCCCTCTTGCACAAGAGCAGGTGCATAACTGGCTGGATAACTGTTCTCAGTAGTTATTAAAGGTTCACAATCATGTTGGAAGGGCATAACAAGTGGGGTTCCACAGAGGTCTGTTTTGGGGCTGGTTCTGTTAAATATCTTCATCAATGATTTAGATGATGGCATAGAGAGTACGATTATTAAGTTTTCAGATGATACTAAGCTGGGAGGGGTTTCAAGTGCTTTGGAGGCTAGGGTCATAATTCAAAATGATCTGGACAAACTGGAAAAATGGACTGAAGTAAAGAGGATGTTGTTTAATAAGGACAAATGCAGAATACTCCACATAGGAAGGAACAATCCGTTTCTCACATACAAAATGGGAAGTGACTGTCTAAGATGGAGTACTGCAGAAAGAGATCTAGGGGTCATAGTGGACCACAAGCTACGTATGAATCAATAGTGTGATACTGTTGCAAAAAAAGCAAACATGATTCTGGGATGCATTAACAAGAGGGTGTTGTGTGGTTCGATTTATTTTATATCCAAGGGAAACCAGGACACTCCAGGGAAACTTAACCACTTTCTTATTTATTGCAAGCTTTAAGCAGTTAATACAGTTGTTTAAGTTTTACAAGCCTTAAAAACAATTACTATACAATGTAAACCTTAAATATTATAAATTATAAAACAATTAATACAGTGCAAAGCAATGCAAAAGCTATTAATAGAAGATCTACTATAATACAATAATAAAGCCTAGTTCACTTACACTTCACTCATACACTATCCACAGTACCGGGCAGGAGGTCGTGGTTCCTTTTCTTCCCATGCATTGGAACACCACGCACTGGGTCCCTAGTGTGAAGGGTCCTGTGACGAGTCTGTGGAGACCCTCACTGAGACCAGCATATCACCAGCCACTTCCCCGAAAGGTGGGGAAAGCCGGGGAAAGCCAGGCTGGGGATGAAGCGACTCGCAGGCAGCAGATGCAAGGCCGCTGGTGGGTGGCCGCTGTGGGCGGGGGCGGGACAAGGCAGGGAGAGCATGGCGTGACGTGGCATCGGGCCACAGCTGCAGCATTGCCTTGAGCTGTCCCTGACGTTGGCAGGCTCATTCAAAAAGGCGCCCAGCCAAGGCAGCAGGGGGGAGACCAGAAGCAGAGCACCGCCCGGGAGAACCAGCCACCGTGGCAACCAGAAGGCCCAGAGGAACTGAGGGAGCCCGGGAAGGACCGCACCAGGACACTGGAGGAAGGGACTATAGTGAACTCGGTAGGACTCCCGGTTGGGGCACGGGGAGGGGGGAAGGAAGCAGACTAGGACAGGGCAATATTGGTGCCCATGGGCTGATGAGTTTTGGGGAGACACCCTGTCCGCCGTGTAGGGGAAGACACTCCCCTACACTTTAGGGTCCTGGGCTGGGACCTGGTGGAGAGGGAGGGCCTGGGTCCCCCTCAACCCTCCTCTTCCTGGTACAGAAGGGAGAGTGGGCTAGCACTGAACACTGCCTCAGCAGCAAAGCAGCCTCTCGTTCAGGGCACTAGAGAACCGGACTTGATAGACTCCCAGGATGTTGGGGGACAATAAGGCAGTGAGGATACATGGGGCCACCTCACCAGACTTGGGGTGGGGGACCCTGACCCAGACAAACCCGCCACAGGCCTATTTACTTCTAGTTACACTGAGCAGGACCTGTGGGTCAATCCTTCCCATTCCCTCCCATCAATTGTTCTTATTAAGCCCATTTCATAGCTAAGTGAGACTTGGTTGTTCTAGTAATATTTATCAATTGATTACGTATTATGTAGGATACGTAGATGCCCAATACCCTATTTGGAGTACATTCTGTCACCCAGGATGTTGCTGCTATGTGCGTAGGTGACAGTTGTATGGCTGCTTCTGTAATTTTTACTTATCAGAAAACAGAAGTACCAGTACAAGGTTGCTTGTCATATGTTCTTGACATAGTCTTGCATACCATGCTTAATCTGCATTGTTATTCAAAACATTTCTGTCTCCCAAACCTTGCCTGCAAGCTTACATGCACCAGACTTGAGACAGGCCTAGGTTTTGCTTTTTCAAGATCCGTACTGTGTACAAAGCAGATATCACCATTTATTGTCAAGGCAGGGTAGTCCAGGCTCCCCTACAGAAAGTTGTGAGCAAGACATGAGAAGTCATTCTTCTGCTTTACTCTGTGCTGGTTGGGCCTCAGTTGGAGTATTGTGTCCAGTTCTGGGTACCACATTTTAAGAAAGATGTGGAAAAATTGGAGAGGGTCCAGAGAAGAGCAACAAAAATTATTAAAGGCCTAGAGAACATGAGCTATGAGGGAAGACTGAAAGAACTGGGCTTGTTCAGTTTAGAAAAGAGAAGACTGAAAGAGAACATGTTAGCAGTTTTCAAGAATCTAAAAGGATGCTATAAAGAGGAGGGAGAAAAATTGTTCTCCTTGGCCTCTGATGACAGGACAAGAAGCAGTGGGCTTAAACTGCAGCAAGGGAGGTTTAGGTTGGACATTAGGAAAAACTTCCTAACTGTCGGCGTGATTAAACACTGGAATAAGTTGCCTAGGGAGGTTGTGGAATTTCCATCTCTGGAGATATTTAAGAGCAGGTTGAATAGACATCTATCAGGGATGGTCTAGATAATGACTGGTCCTGGCGTGAGGGCAGAGGGCTGGACATGATGAACTCTTGAGGTCCCTTCCAGTTCTAGTGTCCTATGATTCTCCTATGACTGGGCTGAAGCTGAGGCTGGGGCTAGGGTTTGGGGGGGTCTGGTCTGCAGCCCAGGACTCCAAGGCTGGGATGCTTGGGTGGTCTGGGACTGGGACAGAAGGGCCAGCAGCCACAGTGGGGGGCCTGTGGGCTACAGCAGAGGTGGGGCCTCAGGCATAAGGGGCAGGGCAGGAGCTAGTCTTTCTGATCCAGCAGCTCATGTACTGCCCATGAGTTTCAGTTTTCTTTTCGCACTATTGAGTACATTGATAAGTACTTGGGAAAGCTGAAAAATGGCAACGCTGAAAATTCAGGCACACCAGTCTTGGCACATGCAAACTTCCTCTCAGTTCCTTTCTAATTTGTCCAGATCTTCACAGAGAGCCCACCTGTAAATGGGAGAGGAAATTTCATTCTCCAGGTGCAGGGAAATGTTGCAATCTCTGCAGAAACTTTCACCAATGGTGCCAGATGTGGCTGAGAGTTGTGTGGGTACTTACCACTAGGGATTGGCCGGAGATCACCAGAGTATTTCCTAAACGCTATACAACAGACATCACAATTTTAGTTCCCAAATTCAGGTCACTACAACTAAGCTGGTCTAGATTCCAATTAGTGACCTATGCTAGAGGTGAAAGAATGCATCTCCCATTACCAACTCCCTGATTTCTTCAGTTTCCCAAAGCAATTTTATTTTGCTCCAAGCCTGCTCTTCCAGACTACTGATTTTATATTTTAGCTGAGCACAAGCAGGAGTTTAGTCATTAAGTGTAAGCACAGAATTTATTTTATTGTGTAAAAATCAACTCATCCAAAAGCCAGTACAAACCCCAAGTAATTGAAATGGAGCACAATACTCTTTGGGGTTGAATAATACAAATAATAATAATAGGGGCTAGAATTCATACCATCACATTCCTATGGGCAATTCACAGTACAATTCCTATCTGGCAACTCTTCTGTCTTGGCCACCATATGAACTCTCCATCTGTATCTACACTGTTAGGGGCTATGATGATCTCAGAAGGTGCAAAGGGCTTTGTGTGGTATTTCATCCATATAAATATATTTCCCTCAAGTCCATGCTATGAAATGATTTATGTCAATATTATCCAAATTCAGCAGAACAGAACACATCAGCCTCAGGAAATTCTTGAAACATCTGAGCCTCTGACAATTCTGAAAAGTCATGGAGGGCTGAGGAGGTACTAGGATGCACCAATCCTCAAAAAGGACAGGCAGCTGATTCTGGCAATTGCTGTTGGGGGAGTCTAATTGATGTCCTTGGTAAAATAATGAATCAACACTCTGAGAAATATCACTAAATATCAGTTGACATTCAATTACAAACAGGAATTACAATGAAATCTATTTGTAAACCTCAAGTTTTGCAAGACAAACTTGGTTTTTCAAAATATACAATTAAAAAATTAGTGCCAGATTATGAAATTTGATCTGCCTGGGTTGATTGACGAGTTCATACGTAGTCCCAGTGTTACCTGAAAGTAAAATGGTCCACGTGGGCTAATCAGGTGATAGGATCAGGACTGCACTGAAGCAAACATTTACGATTGGGTACACTGTCTCAAAAATCTGATTTTCAGTATGACTTGGCTGTGAAGAATCTCCTGGGGAGGAAAATTAGAGTGAATGCTAAAAAAAAAGGCGGGAGGGGAACGTAGATGGAAATACATTGAACTGGGAGAGGCGTACACAGAAGTGACATATGGCAAAGTATTATATCAAATTTTATTTAACATCTTCAATAAGGTACTACATGACTGGGTAATAATTTGTCAGCATAATTCACAGGTGGTGTTAAATTGGGAACCATTGCAAAGATGAGTGTGGACAGAGAAATAATTAAAAAAATGGACCTAGAAAGTTTAAAAATATGGGTGGGAAACTAAAACTAACTAAATAAAAGATCTGATCATTGAAAAATGAAATGCACAAGCTGGCACATCTGGGGAAAATAATTAAAGCACAGATCAATGGGGTGAAGAAATGGAGTGATGTTGAGCAGCAAAGCTGTAATGCAATTTGGGTTGCATGTGAAGAAGCATCATTACATGAAAATAATATTTATCTATATATGGCTCTTTAATATTCTACTCAGTTCTGGAGATCTTAAATGACCAGAATGTCATCTCTCATTCTAGGAATATTGAAAAATTAGAGGGCATTTAAAGGAGAACAAGAAGAATAAAAATCATGAAAAGGTTGATTTGTGGGAAAAGAATACATGGTTTGGAAAAACAATAGATTACTGAAGGAGTGCAAAATAACAAGACACAATTCAAAGATGCAAAGATCAAGAAAAGGAGAAGTATTGTTTAGAGTGGCATAAGGAGAAATGGAATTATTAGGAAAGGGGAAATTCAGATAATACTTTCTGACAATGAGATCAATTAGATTATGAAACAGCCTCCCTCGGGAAGTAATAGAAGCCTCATAACTTGACGTATTTTACATTTTGATGGCATAAAGCAATAACAGCATTTTTCAACTCAGGTACATTATGCATTTCTTCTTTAGATGGAGATCTTCTTTAAAAGGGCCACATCTTCTGCTTCCTGGCTTAATATTTATATTTGGTCAAATTATTTTTCCTATTTGTGAGTCATACTCAAAACAAATCCTGATGTGTATGAATGATTTCTATTCGCTACACATAAGCATTCACCAAATAGCTGATGAGAAAAAAATTAAAAGCTACACTTGTTCCTGAAATGTTTACTTGGGCTATTTATTACAGAGACAGAATCAGGAGTCAAACCAGAAGTAGTGTGTAAGAGCAGGGACCTTAAGTGAGGTAGGAAAGCAGTAACTGGAAATAGTCAGAGGACTTGGATAAGGGAGACAGGAATAGGCTGAGAGCCAGTAGCCAGGAACAGGCACAGCTCAGGAGTTAGGTAAATAGGCAAGGTTCATAGTATCTGCCAGCCAGAGAGTCAGTAAGTTACTCAGACCAGTGATTTAGCCAAAAGAGCCCAGTTGGGTAAGCCCTGATTTCAGCCTCCCAGGCTCAGTCAGGGTTAACCTGGATGAAAACTACATGGGCTACAGTCCACTCAGGCAGACCTGTAGCTACCTCACTGATTCAGATATCTTCCTGTGCCACTTTCTGGTTTAAATAGTATGTTTCAGCCAATTGGTGGGGTTGGACATCTACTCAAGTCAGAAGCTTCAGGTTTCATGTTTGGGGACCTTTGTGAGCTAGATATTTACTACTCCTCGTCTGCAGTGATGGGTGGTGGCCATGGTCTGAGCACTGCCTAGAACCCAGAGGGCCAGGCATGAGGCCTGCAATCCCTCAACTAGGGCTACGTCTACACTGCAGGCTTCTTGTACAAGAAATTTTTTTCACAAGAGATCTTCCGCAAAAAGTTCTTGCACAAGAGCACGTCCACACTGCCATGTGCTTTTGCGCAAGAGAGTGTCCACACTGCCAGGGATGCTCTTGTGCAAGAAAGCTCTGATGGCCATTCACAGAATTCACAGAATGGCCATCAGAGCACCTGTGCTTTTTCCGATATGGGTTTCTTGCACAAGAAACCCTTGTTGTCCGTCCACACATGCCTTTTTGCGCAAGAGATTTTGCGCAAAAAGGCTTATTCTTCATGGAAAGAGAAAGAACTCTTGTGCAAAAAGACCTGTCTTCTGCCGATCTATTGTACTTTTTCTTGCACAAAAATGCACTTGTATTGTGGAAGGTCTGCGTGTTTTTGTGCAAAAACAGCTGTTTTTACAAGCTCTGCAGTGTAGATGTAGCCTTAATTTGAGATTGGGCACTTAACTCCCATGAGATTGAAATGATAGACCCTTTTAAGTGGGAGAACAATAAGAACACAAGTACACAATGATTCATGAACAACAAATAACTAATAGTGAGTAATAAATGACAATAGTATGAAGTTGAGAATGCACAAAACTCAGCAGCCAACCAAATACAGGTAGTCCCCGAGTTACGCGGATCCGACTTACGTCGAATCCGCAGTTACGAACGGGGATTTTCTCGCCCCGGAGGACGCGAGCGGCGGGACGCCTGGTCCTGCCGCCCGCCTCCTCCGGGGCGAGAAAAGCTGCTCCCCGTCTCCCTGGTCTGCTGCGGGAGCCAGCAGACCAGGGAGACGCTGAGCAAAGCGGCGCAGGACCCAGGACCGGACCCGCAGCCGCTTCCAGATCAGCTGGAAGCGCCGCGGGTCGGGCCGGGTCCTGCGCGGCTCAGGGAGACGCTGAGCAAAGCCGCGCAGGACCCGGCCCGACCCGTGGCGCTTCCAGCTGATCTGGAAGCGGCCGCAGGTCCGGCCCCGGGTCCTGCGCCACTTTGCTCAGCGTCTCCCTGGTCTGCAGACCAGGGAGACGCTGAGCAAAGCCCCAGAGGACCCGGGCCGGACCGCGGTGCTGATCTGGAAGCACCGCGGTCTGGCCCGGGTCCTCCGCCGCTTTGCTCCGCGTCTCCCTGGTCTGCTGGGGGGGGGGGGACGCAGCTAGTGCCCCCCCAGCAGACCAGGGAGATGTGGAGCAAAGCCCGGGGCCTGTGGTAGAGCAGGTGGGGCGCTGCCGGTTGGTCCCGCAGCACCGCTCCTTGATGCTACTGGACCAACCCGGCAGCACCCCAGCTGCTCAGCCCCAGGAGTCCTGATTCAGCCACTGCTGATCAGTTTCAGCAGTGGCTGAATCAGGACGCCTGGGGCAGAGCAGCTGGGGTGCTGCTGGGTTGGTCCAGTAGCTCCGAGGAGCCGCCGCGCTACTGGACCAGCCCAGCAGCACCCGAGCTGCTATACCCCAGGCGTCCCCAAGTTAGCCGCTGCTGAAACTGACCAGCGGCTGACTACAGGAAGCCCGAGGCAGAGTTGCTCTGCCCCAGGCTTCCTGGAATCAGCTGCTGATCAGTTTCAGCAGCAGCTGACTTGGGGACGCCTGGGGTTCTTAAGTTGAATCTGTATGTAAGTCAGAACTGGTGTCCAGATTCAGCGGCTGAATCTGGATGCCAGTTCCGACTTACATACAGATTCAACTTAAGAACAAACCTACAGTCCCTATCTTGTACGTAACCCGGGGACTGCCTGTACTTACAATCATGCAAAAATATAATTCCATGAACAAATGCACAATAAACTTGCTATGTTTATTCATGAAAGAAGATGCAAATCCTCTTTTGTATTATCCTCCCAACTCTTCTGACTTCATAGTTCTCCAGAGTGCTTTGGCTACAATCATAACATTTTTTCGGACAGCATAAAAGTAGACTGTCGAGCCATTTTGTGCCTGTGTTGTTTATTTATTCTCTTTGGCTAAAGGATTTTATTAGTACTGAATCTCCCCTCTCCTCACCCTGTTGCTTTTCTGCGTCTTTTTGCAGTTTGTGTTTGTCCTCCAGTGTTTGCTAATCTCCAGTTTTGATCATGGTTGGATTTACACCAAAGAAACACTCAACAAAAAAAGACATGAAGCAGCTGTGTAGGCTGCAGATACACACTTGTTATTCTGAATTTAGTTGATCAAAATACCCCCTGGAACTCTCAAAAGAGTCCTGTGCTGGGCTACAAGTACTGTAGCAGGAAAGTGTCACTGCTTGCAGAGTAACTGATGTTTCGCCATTGTGACAGAAGCAGCGCCAAGGGCTGCATTTGGAGGACCACTGCACTAGAAAATACACAGCAGAAGTGAGCTTGTGTTGGCAGTGGAGTAGATCACATCATGTCTTTTATCAACTCTAATGTCTATGATTTCATGAAGGATCAATAAGTAAAAGATGTGTCCCATGATATTTCTGGTCAGACAACAATCTGTGGTTGAAAGCTGTAAACTCTTTCAAGTTAATAGGGCTGGGGCAGGGGAGTGTTAGGTAAAGTTTGATGAAATGCTTGCTTTTACACACATAAAATTGTCTTTGATCAGTAAGGCTATGTGACTCCCCCCATGGCTAAATACACTGGGAGCTGGGTCCCAAGAGCTTTTAAGAATGAATGGGCCAGATCCTTTCCTGGAAAATTATTACAGCTTTCCTGATGATGGTGTGCTCAAAAGATAATCGCCAGCCTGTGTTGTTTACGTACCGTAATTGGTAACTTAAAACCACAATGAATAGATGATATTGGTGGAAGCTTTTCCTGCCTAAAGAATGCAAGATTATTCGGTCAATAAAGGGTACTCTCATACTCTCTCTCTCTGATGCGTCTAAGACACCTGCCACCTGAGGAAGTAGTGTGATCTAGCAAACAAGCACTGACCCAGGAGTCAGAAAAGCTGGACTCCATGCCCAACTGTGCCACTGACCTGCTATGTGACTTTGGGCTAAACATTTCACCTTCCTATACTTCAGTGTCTCCATCTAGAGAAAGGGGATAATGTGACTTCTGTTGCAAAGCCCTGTGATTGATTATTACTCGTAATGTGGAGAATGGAGAGAGGGTGGGTGGTCAGGTCCATGCCCTGACTCTAATGTTATTACATAATCAAAATGCCCCAGATCTAATGCGGAGTTTTGCCCATGCAAGGACTTTTTGATGAAAGTATTTGTTAACAACAAAAAACAAAACTGTATTAAAATGATTAAACTGACCTTTATTTTTATTATCATTACAGCATTCACTTTATAAACATAATGAGCAGACCTGTGGCACCTTGGAGACTAACAAAAATATATAGTATCATGAGCTTTTGTGGGTAAAACCCACTTTATAAGATGAGTTGCTGAAGCGGATTTTGCGCATGAAAGTTCATGATACTCTATATTTTTGTTAGCATCTCAGATGCCAAAGAACTACTCATTGTTTTTAAAGTTACAGTCTAACACAACTACCCCCCTGAGTCTTTATAAACATGTTTCTCAATAAATACTTTGGGGAGAAAAGGCTTAAAAGATTTGAGTTAAGCTGAAGTGATGTAATTCAATGAATTCCTCTTCTGTATTCAGGTTAGATAACAATTAGTTCGGAGTCTTCCTTAATTTTTCCTAGGTTCAAGAAAATATGGCTTTGAATTTGATAAAGATAATTTGCTTCTCCACAGCTTTGCTTTAATAATATTTTAACCTGCCACTAGGGTGCTGGATATATGGCATGCTTAGCTCTATGTGATCCTGAATTATCTTCTCAAAATATATTTTATTAAATAGATAGGTATTTTTACTGATATTTCTTCACAACAAGTCAAACCCTCTGGTTCTAATCACAAAAAAATTAATATCCAACAGTCTATTAAAAATATGCAATAACATGACATATCTCATTTCTATGTTTCGGCTCACATAAACTTTGGTTCTGTTTCAAGGAATGATTATAAAACTAAAACTAAAATAAAAAAGTCCCTGCCCTTCAGGTTTATTTTTCAAACCAATATGTCTGTTTCCTCTTGATGGCTTTGGGTCCTGGTGATTAAATCTTGACGTTATTGTACATGGTAACATGCTGTCATTAAACCTCCAGAATGTGCATGCATTTGAGAAATGCAAATTATTTTCAGCCTTTATAGGAATCTGTACTAAGGATAAAACTGTACAGAAATTGTTCATTGCAGAGGGAAAGCAAATTCGAAGAAGCAAAACTTTTCAAGGTCTTGTAAAAGTTTATGTTCCCATTAGAACAAACCTTATCACCACTTGCTACATTACATTTGGGGAGTTTGAAGCAGCCTCCCTGTGGTTTCATTTGCTCGGAAGCATGCTAATGGTAGTTTCATGATTAGGGTTAGTGGTAATGGAGTGTATAGAACGAGATCGGGAATGAACTTGAGAGGGCAAGGAAAGTCTAAATTGTATAGCCAAACATTTCACAACAGAGTTATTATCTTGTAATATTTTCCGAGTGGGAGTGGGAACAGGAAGGAGAGCAAAGCAGTTTGATGATCTTGAAGGCTTAAACCTTGTCTAAAGCGGGATTTCAGCCACTGGTGCATCATCTGAACACTAGTCCCTTGTATAGAACGAATTTCCAACGGTGCTGAGCCATATGTGCAGATTACTCCATTTTGAAATTGGGGCTAAACTGCACTCAGGCAAGCTGTATTGAAGGACTGTGAACTCGTATACATTAGGGATGCGATTCTGTGCTGCCCTCTAGCGCACCAAACCTAGCACCGGGTTTTGCGAGGTTTCTGAATTCACGTTGATTCAGTGTAATTGAATTGATTCAATACATGAAAGGGCAGTCTGCGGCGATCTTGCTCAGTTCCTCGTTTGGCGAAAAGCCTTCCCTCTCCTTCCACTCCCAGACAAATCCGGGGCTTTTAGAGGAGATTTGCATGAAGGGACAGGGCTGGAGTGAGAATAGCAGCCCCAGGGATTTGGATCAGTGCAGCCCCTACACTTCTGGCTGAAATCCCAGTACAGACAAGGGTGGAGAGGCAGATTGTGAAGTCCTTACACACGTCGAGTAGCAATTTACGCTGTAAGTAGACACGAAAAAATGACACGACTCGGTGAGCAAACTGCTACTCACTGTGATTTAGGATGTTAGAATTAGCTCTAATTTAGTTACACGTCAAGTGGAAGACAACTATTTTGGGCACTATCAGTGTGTGTTCGGCCACTCAAGGTTAGACATAGCTTACATTTAAACCATCCTTTCCGTCTCATATTATTTTCTCTTGCAAAATTGTAAATCCTGTTTGACGGATTTGATGTCACAACAATTTGGCGAAAAGTAAGTGCATCACGGGGCTTTTGTTTCAGAAACTGAAGTGAACTCACAGGGCAGAAGGGTTTTGTTTTGATCTTTTTTTCAAAGCAGCATCATTTGCTTTTACTAAACTGAACAAGAGGAACAAATTGCTACTTTCCTCGTCTGCATTCACTCACACTTTGCCCCGTCTGCTGCATTTTTAACTTTATTTTGATTTTGTTGTTTTTTAGCATCTACGAGGGTCCCCATGAGGTTCCTAGACCCACCTTTTGTCGGGGGGTGTTAGGAAACTTGAAAGTAAGTGTATCTTGCCCACACAACTTTTGATGGGAAGATCGATTGCTTTAATTTAACCCATGCCTAACAGAATGTAACGCGTGTTTCAACAGCTCGGGGTTGTAAACACAGCATGCTAAAGCCAAATGCCTAAAGGGACACATCATAGGGTTTCTCTGTTAGCTCTCCTGTCACTCAACGGCTCCAGCGTTGATCTTGCCTCAGAAAACGTCTCTTTCCTTCAACTCCAAATGCCCTTCATTAACACAGAATGCTTTGTTTCTAATATAATTGTTTATTATAGCAGTAGTCATAAGTAATAACACAGTCTTACTGCACTTTCCCTTCGTTAGCTCCAGCATGAATTGATCATTTACACATCACGGACGACTGGTGGGATTATAAAATATGTCCAGCTATAGATAGATAACAAAAAGAATATGTACTTTGTGCTCGATAGACTACATTTTTGAAAAAATAAGACCAAGAGATGCATGCTCATTGATATCTTTGGCAACCTAGTCGCTAAACATTAAAAAACATATACTGAAAATGAAACAATAATACTCGGGCTAATACTGAGTTAGTAGAATTTAATTTTCTGTAAAATGTAAGACAAACTTTGGACATCAGATTGTGAGCAACATATGCTATGGAACTTACAGCAGAAAGGGAATATTTATTATTCCTATAAAAGTGTTCCAAAATAATTTTGACAATATTAATATGATCAGAAACATATATAATCAGTCAATCTCACAAATAATGAATTCTAGAAATAATGCATAATGCTTTCACTGTGTCATTTGGTTTAGGTTCTTTATGTGAAATTTCTACCTGATTTTTGGACTCCATTAATTTCTTTGACACAGGAGGTATTTTATGTCTTTTTTTTTCGTGTGTATGGAAGAAGAGAAATGGAGGAGCGGGATAAAACTTATGTGCAGTGATGCCAATATACATCAGGAAACCAGGCACTTTTTCATCACCACTTTGTAAACAAAGGTTAGAACTGTCAACAAGGTGACACTTTGGCACTGTTAGGGAACTTGACACCTAACGATTTGTTGCCACATGGCATTTGGGCAGATGGTTTCATCCCTGTTAACCTCCCACTTTTCAAACAACTGGGAGCTTCCTCAGTGAAAGGACTTATAGAATAAATATTCTAACAGCAATATTTTATGGGAGTGCGCACATGCACACATTCACACCTTAAGCATACACCTTCTCTTCTTTCTTTCATCACCTAAGGAGACAGTACTGGAATTAAAAGTTGGTGGGCTTCCTGCCTAGTCTCTTGGTGATTAATTCCACCAGTTTCTCATTGATCAGCCCTGATACATACTGAGGTGGAAGGACTGTATTAATTCGTACTATTTAACCCATAAAATATGGTAAGGACTAACTATGTAGCCTACATAGATACACCATAAGTACCTGCTAATGTGGGAATTTGTGTCATTATCATTCTT
Organism: Pelodiscus sinensis; assembly: GCF_049634645.1. Lineage (NCBI taxonomy): Eukaryota > Metazoa > Chordata > Testudines > Trionychidae > Pelodiscus > Pelodiscus sinensis. The sequence goes on along the minus strand of NC_134711.1, from coordinate 283,400,328 downwards.
CCTGCTACTGCCCACCTCTCTTTATTTAGACACATGTACATGCTTGTTTTTTTTAAATAGTGTTTTTATATGCACATTCTGAAATGTATTACAGGGAAAGAGTCTCTACTTTTGTACAGACAGCAAGTTATTCTAGTGGGAAAACTTTAGTCATCAAGTGTTCTGTACAGCAATGTGTTTGCACATGCATAATTGACATATTGTTAATTTATTGGGGGAATGTCCCACAGAGTTGGTGCAGGGGGCTCTCTGACTCTGGTGTGCACAGGGATCAGAAGATTGGTCAGGGAAGACGCTGATTTGCATACCCTTATATATATAACCTCTGAGAAGGGTGCTGAAGGGAGCAAAAAGGAGAGCTCTAGACTGGAGCACACAGAGCTCCTTACAGAGTTCAGGCACCAATCACACAGCAAGTTTTGAGTCTGCCCGGATGTGCTTAAGGGGGGAACAGTGATCGGTCTGTGGATTCAGGAGTGCGGGGCGTTCGATCTCTTTCTTATCTGGCATTTTTAAAGCTTCTAAAACTCAAATTGCTAGTGGATCTGGGGGTGAGCGAGGGTGTGCGGTAAGATCTCAGAGGCTATGTCTCCTACTCTCACATTGCCCAAAGCGGGGCTAAGTTCTGCGCTGCTGTGTCTCCTGGTGGCAGGGGGCCTGAGTGAGATAGTCCGATACCGCATCGACGAGGAAGAAGCCCCTGGTACAGTCATTGGGGCGCTGCGGGACGATTGGCAGCCCCGCGCCGGGGACAGACCCCTGGGCGGTTTCCGGCTGATGGAGCAGTTCAGCAACAGCTCGCTGGTGCGGGTGCGGGAGGCGGACGGGCAGCTGAGCGTGGGCGAGGCGGGCCTGGACCGGGAGCGGCTGTGCGGCGCGGCCCCGCAGTGCCTGCTGGCGTTCGACGTGGTGAGCCTGTGGCAGGGGCAGTACCGGCTGGTGCACGTGGAGCTGGAGGTGCGGGACATCAACGACAACGCGCCGCGCTTCCCCCAGGCGCACATCCCGCTCGAGGTGTCCGAGAGCGCCGCGCCCGGCACCCGCCTGCCGCTGGAGCTGGCCCTGGACCCGGACGCGGGCTCCAACGGCGTCCAGCGCTTCCAGCTCTCGCGCAACAGCCACTTCGGCGTCGAGGCGCAGGCGCGGGCGGACGGCGGGAAAAGCGCCGCGCTGGTGCTGCTGCAGGAGCTGGACCGCGAGCGCCAGGCCGCCTACACGCTGGAGCTGGTGGCGCAGGACGGCGGCAGCCCGGCCCGCGCGGGCACGGCCACGGTGAGCGTCCGGGTGCTGGACGCCAACGACAACAGCCCGGCCTTCCCGCAGGCCGCGGTGACGGTGGAGCTGGGCGAGGACGCGCCGCGCGGCTCGCTGCTGCTGGAGCTGGCGGCGGCCGACCCCGACGAGGGGCCCAACGGGGAGATCGTCTACGGCTTCGGCAGCCAGGTGCCGGCCGAGGCGCGGCGGCTCTTCCGGCTGGACCCGCGCTCGGGCCGCCTCACGCTGGAGGGCCCGGTGGACTACGAGCGGCAGCGGACCTACGAGCTGGACGTGCAGGCGCAGGACCGGGGCGCCAGCCCCCTGGCGGCCACGTGCCGGGTCATCGTGCGCCTGGCCGACGTGAACGACAACGCGCCGGGCATCAGCGTCAGCCCCCTGAGCGGCGCCCCCGCCGGCGCCGGGGTGGCCTACGTCAGCGAGGCGGCGGCGCGCGACAGCCTGGTGGCGCTGGTCAGCACCTCGGACAGGGACTCGGGCCCCAACGGGCAGGTGCGCTGCGCCCTCTACGGGCACGAGCACTTCGCGCTGCAGCGCGCCTACGCCGACAGCTACGTGCTCGTCACCGCCGCGCCGCTGGACCGCGAGCGCGTCGCCGAGTACAACCTGACGCTGGTGGCCGAGGACCTGGGCGCGCCGCCCTTCAAGACCGTGCGGCACGTGACGGTGCGCGTGAGCGACGAGAACGACAACGCGCCGCGCTTCGCCAAGCCCGCCTACGAGGTGGCGCTGCTGGAGAACAACCCGCCCGGCGCCTACGTCGCCACCGTGGTGGCCCGCGACCCCGACCTGGGCCGCAACGGGAAGGTCCTGTACCGGCTGCTGGAGAGCCAGGTGCTGGGCGCCCCCGTCTCCACCTACCTCTCCGTGGACCCGGCCACCGGCGCCGTCTGCGCCCGGCAGCCCCTGGACTGCGAGGCGCTGCCGCTGGTGGAGGCGGAGATCGAAGCCTGCGACGGGGGCGCCCCGCCGCGGTGCCAGCGCGCCCGCCTCCGGCTGCGGGTGGCGGATCAGAACGACAACGCCCCGGTCATCACCGCCCCGCCGCTGGCCAACGGCTCGGCCGAGCTGCTGCTGCCCGCCGCCGCCCCCCCGGGCTTCCTCCTCGCCCGCTTCGCCGCCCGCGACGCCGACCAGGGCGCGAACTCCAGGCTCGTCTTCTCCCTCCTGGGCGGCGCCCACCCGCTCTTCGCCATGAGCCCCGAGCGCGGGGAGCTGGCCCTGCGCAGGCGGCTGCCCGCAGGGGCCCCGGCCGCGGCCTTCTCCCTGGTGGTCGCGGTGCACGACGGCGGGCGGCCCTCGCTGTCCTGCACGGCCGCGGTGCGGCTCCTCCCCACGGACACGCTGCCCGCTAACGCGGAGATCGTGCTGGTGCAGCCCGCGGCGGAGGAGCGGCCGCTGCAGCGCCGCCTGGACCTCTCCGTGGTGCTCATCGCGGTGCTGGCCGGAGGCTGCGGCGTGCTGCTGGTCGCTATCCTCGCCGTGGCCTCCACCTGCCGGAGAAACAAGATGCACTTCCAACGTAAGCTGCTGCAGGGCTCAGGCCCCCACTCAGGGAACTCCTCCCCGGGCCAGGCAGAGCTCTGCCCGCTCTCAGTTACCACCCCGTCTGACCGCCCCAGTGACACTTTCCAGGCTGAGGACTGTAGCAGAGAGTCCTTGTGTCATCATGTCCAAGAAGGGAAAGTCAAGGGCAGCGACTCCCAGGTAAGCACCCCTGATTTCTTTTCAGCCACTTGGCAACGCATTCATCTTTTAAATGTTCAGAAATCTTCAGTAAGTGCTTGCCATGACAGATGTCACCTTGACAATTCAGTTTGATTCATAGCAGGACATTTTTATCTTAGGAGAACTAGATCTGTGTTATTAAAGATATAGTGGACACTGGATTTGGCATCTGAAGAGCTGCATCTGTTTTCTGGTTCTGCCACTGAGTTACTGCCTATATTTTACCTCTCTATATCTCAGTTTCTCTATCTGTAGAATAGGAATAAGGTTATGCATCCCCTTTGAAAAGTGTTTTGAGATCTACAGATGAAAAGTGTTTTGAGATCACAGCTAAGTATTATTATAGAGATGTCATGTGTTTTAGTTGATATGTTTTGACTATGATTTATTGCTATTTGTTGCAATTATTATTTTTATTGCCTCATGTGTTAGCATCCCATTTTATATCAATTTAAGTAAGCTTTTTCTTTGAATTATTGTTGGGCTACTTTTGTATTGAGGGATGCAAAAGTACTAACGTGGCTATTTCTTCCTTTTGCCAGGGTCACGATCTTGTTCCTTTTCACCCGCCATCTCCTTGGCAAGAGCATGAGTCTGCTTCAAGTTTAAGGTAAATTAGTGTTTTCCCTACATTTAATATTTTGGGACATTTATAGAATTTCACATTCAGGCAGAGTACACTAATTGGTTCTTTTTGCTTTCAGCTCCCATTCAACTCCTGATCAGTTTAGTGTGCAAGACAGTGGGAAAGGAGATAGCGAGTTTAATGATAGTGCTTCTGATATCAGTGGGGAGGGGTTAAAGAAACCACCTTCACAGGTAGCTGAAAAGCAAGTTGGTAAGTATAATTTAGCTTTAATCTCTTTATGGCAATATGTATAAAAACACAGTTAAACTATAATGGCATCCCTTTAACTATACCTAGTATTAACAAAGACTGTAACATTAGATTGTAAGCTTTTTGGGGCAGAGATCATAGACTTGAATCGCTGGGCCATTCATAGAATCATAGAGCTGGAAGAGACCTCAGGAGGTCATCAAGTCCAGCCCCCTGCCCAAGGCAGGACCAATCCCAACTAAATCAACCCAGCCAGGGCTTTGTCAAGCCGAGACTAAAAAACCTCTAGGAATGGAGATTCCACCACCTCCCTAGGTAACCCATTCCAGTGCTTCACCACCCTCTTAGTGAAATAGTTTTTCCTAATATCCAATCTAGACCTCTCCCATTGTAACTTGAGACCATTGCTCTTTGTTCTTCCATCCATCACTACTGTGAACAGCCTTTCTCCATCCTCTTTGGAACTTCCCTTGAGGAAGTTGAAGGCTGCTATCAAATTCCCCCTCACTCTTCTCTTTTGCAGACTAAACAAACCCAAATCCCTCATCTCTCCTCATAGGTCATGCGCTCCAGCCGCCTAATCATTTTGGTCGCCCTCTGCTGGACCATCTCCAATGCGTCCACATCCTTTTTGTAGTGGGGGGCCCAGAACTGGACACAATACTCCAGATGTGGCCTCACCAGAGCCAAATGATCACTTCCGTAATCAATGGAGTTGCTCAGGGATGAAACTGTAATGATTCAGTAGAGATTTGGGTCTTCTAGCCTAAATTTACCAAAATGTGACTGACTTTAGGATCTTCAATGTTTAGGTAACTTGGCACACATTAAAGGAGCCCATTTGCAGAAAGTGCTGTTTCCCTACTTTATGGTGTCTCAAGCTGAGCATCCCAAAATAGGTACTCAAAGTCATTTGTCGCTTTTGGAATGTTAGACCCCTGTCTTTCTGTAAAGTGCCTACCAAATGTTTGGGCTTTTAAAAAGTAAAATGTTTTCAGATAAATTACTCGTTGAATCCTTTATATATCACACTGGCTTAGCTATTAATAAAGCCTGATCTTAGAAAACTTGTTCTCAGATTGGGTTCAGTTACTCATATGTGTAAGTGTTTCTTTGAAGGAGCCAAGTCTAATTTTAGGACTTGCTGTTGCTCCCATTGAAATCATTGGGAATCTGCTCCTTAAAATAATCACAGAAGTGTGGATATAATTTTCTCAATATATAATTTTTTTGGTAGAAATAAACAGGTTTAATTTCATAATGCTGGTGAAAGTAATTTATTCAACCCACTCTTATGGAAATTTGATATTTCTCTTCTGATATTGTATTCCAGGAAAAAAGTGTGATTGTTAAAATATTACTTCTCTTTCAGGTACTGCAGTCTGTATGGCTGGAAGGACTTATAAGGACACAGAAAGATACTGTAGCTTGTATGCCCACCAGTCCCAAACAAGTAAAACCATCCCATTGCACTGTGAAAGTGATTATGTGATTGCATATTCTACAACTCCAATTTATCAGCCCATGGTTCAGCTTGAAAAGTCTCATTTTCTTCCACAACAGGCAAAACTGAAAGAGTGTTATCAAGTTAATATTCCTAAAACTGAAAGACTACAAAGTGTGTATGAAAGAGTTCTAAATGGTGGGTCAGAAGTGTCACCAACCAGTCTATCAAGACAGTATAAAGGACTAAATCACCCTCCCCCGAATACTTTCTTCCCAAATGCCTCTGAAATAGCAACATCATTCTGACATAGTTTAGGATTTCTTTACATGGCTGTCATTGGGGATATACTCAATGTGTTTGTGTTTATGTGTAAATGTTACCAGCTGAAATTCGTAAATGAAATCCCACTCAAAAATCAAATATCACTTTAAATTATGGCAAAAGCAATCAATGTCTAGACAAATCATCCTTCTAAATTTGTCCTTTTTATTTACCAAAGAGTCAAACAAACAAAAAAAAAAGAATAAAAAATTAAAGGACGTAGTGACTGCTGCTAAAAAGGGGGTGAGGTAAAGCAAAGATTTATGTTTTATATTGAAACAATTCATGTAAATAAACAGTGCAGATGTACATTTTAAAGGTAAATGTGTACCTGTGTCTGTTTTGTTTCTTATGAAATACTTATTTCCTGATTTATCAGATGATCCACCTGTTATATTTGTGTTAACTGTCAAATAGTAAACACAAATTTAGGTGCCAATCCTGTAACTGGATACAAGGCAGACCCTTGTATATATGAAGCAGGATAGAAGCATTAGGTCTACACTACAGAGAATTACACAAGAATGGCCTGGATAGTTGACTTGGGTTTGGGGGCTCAAGCTAAGGAGCAGTTTAATTGCAGTGTAGATATTTGGGCTTGGGCTGGAGCCCAGGCTCTAAGACCCTGTGAAGGGGTAATGTCTGAGGGCTTGGGCTCCAGCTTGAGCCCAAAAGACTACAATGCAATTAAATAGCCCCTTAGGTCACGTCCACGAGTCTAATGAAACTGGCATGGGCCAGCTGTGTGTTTTTCACTTCTACTTGTAGGTGTCTAATTGTAGGGCAGACATACACAAGTTATGTCTACACTACGAGTTTTCTTGGCAAAAAATATGCTAATGAGGGACTCCTTTGCGTGAGTTGCGATTTCATTTGCATATTTTCTGCTGATCCGTTTTTGTGCTAAGGTTTTTGTGCAACAACAAGCAGTGTGGACATTTTCTTTTTGCCCCAAACCCCTTTTTCCGCAAGACCCCTATGCCCCAAAAAAGGAGGTATACCGATCTTGCGGAAAAAGGGCTTATTGCGCAAAAAGAAAACGTCCACACTGCTTGTTTTTGCGCAAAATCCCCAGCGCAAAAATGGATGGGCAGAAAATATGCAAATGAGGTCATGACTCATGCAAAGGAGTCCCTCGTTAGCATATTTTTTGTCGAGAAAACTCGTAGTGTAGACGTAGCCTTAGAGACTAGTGTGAGTAAAGGCTGTAGTAGTGGGAGCTTAATACCTGATCAGGAAGACTATGTTGAAGGATTGAATTGTTCATGAGCCTTTTGAACAATGCTACAGCTGTATCTCAGTGTACCTCTAAACTGATTCCCACTTAACAATTCCCTACACATATTATGTGCATGTGTAAGAGAGAGTAATACTGATGCAAGGAGGATAAAGATAATAAGGTCAGTAGGTTTTACCACATGGTCAATGTTAAATAAGATATTTATGAGTATGGGACTGAAAGGAGGCAGTTGAGAGAGGGGGGAAAGATGGACAAGCTGAAAGGGAAAGTTACACCTAAGACAGCTTTCTCAGAAAAGGCCAGAGAGTAATTCCAGCAGCTGTTGCCTTTCAGACAGGGTCAGCTCAGTTTTTAGAGAGAAGCAGAATCCCACTGCTGTTCAGTAAAAGTTTTTATTGAGGATGGCTTCAGGGACACATGATTGTTGATAGGGCAATGTAGCTTTTGGAGATAATGGGGCAGGCATGAGGAGATCCTAATAACACAGGGAACATTAGAAAAAGAGAGAAGATAGTTAAGCAAAGTTATTAATAGCTTCTCTGAATTCTTATATCTTGGGAGCAAACTCATACACCCAAATTTGAGAATTTGCAGTCCCAGTACAAATCAAAACTTCCCCAAATTTCAGGGTGTTTAGATGTGGTGTTCACATTGAGATCACTTAGAGCTACATTTGCATACTTGGAGATATATCTGTGTGGAGACCTACACTTAACTAGTGTGAGTTACACTAGCTCAGTGGTCCCCAACACTGTGTCATGGCGCCCGCCGGGGCATTTATGTACGCCCGCCAAATGATCTGGGCTGGCCCCACCCCTGGCGTGCGGCACATGTGCGGTGCCGACCCTGGGTGTGCGGTGCATGGGCGGCCCCTGCCCCCGGTGCGTAGCCCATGCGTGGTGCTGGCCCTGGGTGCATGGCACATGAGCGGCCCCGTCCCCGGGTGCGCGGCTCATGCATCGCCCTGCCCCTGGTGCCCGGCAGCCCCGAAAGATTGGGGACCACTGCACTAGCTGGATATTGCTATACTGATTGCATATGGTGTTGGTTTAGGGTACATGTAGTCACATAGCCTTTCTTATTACATACCCATGACCTGTCCTCTACACCAACCAATAGGAAGCCAGCACGGAGCCCCTTTTCAGGGTTAAGTAGTGTGAAAAGCCTTGCAGCATGGGAGAATTTTGTGCTGTAGGAAATCAGGACTATATTTAGTAATGTAGTTACTCACTTTGTGATATATTTTCCTTTCATATATCCTCCATTTTACATTTCTGCTCTAATTCTAGTGATCCAGTCTGGAAATCAAAATATTGATATTAAAATAATTCATGCTCTCAACCAATAACCTCATGTGGCAGGGAAATACACTATTTGTAGGGGTGTCTGGTCATGTATAGTCAGGGAACATCCATCCCAATTGCTAGTCTCTCTGATATTCTAATCCACCAGGGTATGTCTACACTAGCTCGTTAGGGCTAGGTAGGGTAATTAGGGCAACCGGAGTTACAAATGAAGCCCGGGATTTAAATATCCCAGGCTTCATTTGCATGTTCCCGGGCGCCGCCATTTTTAAATCCCCCTTAGTCCAAAGTCCGTGCCCATGGCTACACGTGGCATGGAGTAGGTAGTTCGAGTTAGAGATCCTAATTGGAAATACCGTTACTCCTCGTGGAATGATTGTCCTAATTACCCTACCTAGCTTGAACTAACGAGCTAGTGTAGACATACCCCAACATGGGAGAGTGTGATTACTGATCAGAATTCTTTGGCCATCCTGGCTCCCAGGACAGTGTGACCTAGCAATCAGTGTAGATTGGGCTGTCACCCAGGGTATGTCTACACTACAGAGTTTTGTCAGAAAAAAACTGCAGTTTTTCTGACAAAACCCAAGTTACGTCCACACTGCAATAGTGTTCTTCCAAAAGTAAATTGAAAGAACAGAGGGGTTTTTCCATCATTGGTTATCCTCTTTCTACAAGGAAGAAGCTTTTTTTCCAAAAGAGCTGTTTCAGAAAAAGGTGTGTGTGGATGGGGAAGAGGGAGTTCTTTCGAAAGAAAAGAAAGAGGAAAAAGCACAGGTGCTCTGGTGGCCACTCCATCCATAGTAATCACAGTTTAAATGCGAAACAGTGTCCATTCAGTGTAGATGCTATCTTTCGAAAAAGCAGATCTTGTTTGATGTGCATTTGTGTGTGGATGCTCTCTTTTGGAAGAAGTTTTTTCGGAAGATCTCTTCCGAAAAAAGGTTCTCCCAAAGTCTAGACATAGTCTCAGGGTCTCAGGCCCTCAGGTAGGGTGGAGCCACAAGCCAACAGTCTCAACAGTCCAGTTTCGATTCTGGTGAATGGTAGACAACTACAAGCCTCCAGGCCTAAGGTGGGAGGAAGCTGTCATCCTGATTTGGGGTTTAAAGCAGAGGGTAGGTGGCCCTTGACCTACCCACTCCACTGGGTCCCAGCCTAAAGCCCTAACAATGTCAGGGTGGGGAATGGGCCACAAATGGGTAAGCAAGGGTCCCACTGAAATATGCTGATGTGTTTCCCAGTCTTATGAGCAGACCAGTGTCTATTTCCTCAGGGCCATTTCCTATCCAGTCTCCTAGTATAGCAGTTCTTGGATCTTTTTGGTCTCTGCAGGTCATCAAGTTGGCCACCTGGATTTCCATGTGCCTGACCTCTGTAAACGGGCTTCCAGAGCTTTGTGTAGGGCGCTTACAATCTGCATCCACCTTCCTCAGTGGTCTAACTCAGGTGAGCGGTGGTGCTTCCCTTTATATCATTTCCAGGCTGAGCATACCCAGCAGTGACAGAAAGATGTGGCTTCTTCGGCCTGCAATGTTGCTTTTGTTGCTAGTGAGGAGTAGATACACCCTGCATATCCAAATAAACTGTTGTGATTGATTTGGTAAATTGGGAGCTGCCTTTAGTATCTCTTTGTATCTTCAGATAGCAGTACAAGAAAACAAAATTAGGGACATCAATGAAAAGCTACTGAAATAAATCAAGGGGATATTTCCATCTCCAAAAATATTCTAGCTCTCTGATAACCCAAAAGACTCATACAAACTTCTACAGAACCATTTTCAGAACTAGAAATTTGGAGTATTAGCTGGTCGGAGAAGGAAAATGTTAGTTCATCTACAAAACGAGGCCTGAGGGTGCAGTCCCCACTCAACCCTAGAACTCTTTGAGTCTCAAAAATGGCCCCACAGTTATAAAAAGTAACTTGTAAAAATCAAGACAAAATATCTCATCTCAAACTCTCATCTTGTAGGATGACTGACCATCATAAGACTCCAGATCTATCCATTGGTAACAGGACATATCTCTCTCCTTCCCACTGTTGTAGGTTGCTGCAAAAGCCAATTAGATTCCCTTCTTTTAGTGTCCACTCTATAATTTATTCAAGTCCTCTTCACCAACACCTGTATAGCACAATACAACAATTTGAATACATTTCAGCCCCTGTTCCTCAGGACCGTGGGAGGAAAAGCATTCTCATGTAGTGCAGCTATAGCTAGCCATAATCCCCTAACACTTCCTTCTTGCCTTCTTTGAAGCTAGTCATTTGATGGACTAGTTAGTTCCTTAGCTTATTTAGCCTCCCCATTTGATTGGCTAATGCCGTCCTATTTCCTCAATCAGTCACCACTGGGGAAGATAATCAATGCCACAGTGAGCAGAATGCTCCTTAATCTGTTAGGCCTCGGTATTCTGTCACATCCCTGCAATAGATTCCCCAATTCCTTATATGGTATGTAGTCAATTACACCGTCACAGTCTGTTCACTGAAGGAATGTCGAGGCACTATTCTGACTTGGCAGTTTTGTACCTGCTTTCCTTTCCTTTTGCACATCTGTCACGGACTACACAGGCAATGCAGATGCTGAACCCTGCCTCCCCAGCATCTCCTGGCTACCTTGACTAAGGCGTCTGCATGCAGTTGTATGAGGGAGTAGGTTTTGCCTTCAAGATTCATGGCCAGTTCTGGTTAGTTCACAGGAGGCAACAGCTGGAATTTAAAACCAAATATATCATAATGGCAACACCTGGAGATATGTTGTATTATGTTAATAGCGTTAAATACATCCTAATCATATGACAAATATAAATGATGCAATATGCTATCTGTTCACATGTTATGCGCTAAGGAGCTATGCAGGGGTATGTGAAATAGCTACAGAAGTGAGTGCATAAAATGCTGAAGATGGCAGTACCACCTGGTTAGTGGGGCACAGTGACAGGTGGTTAGTGGGAACTCACTGTGTTTTTTCAGGTATAAATAGTTGCAACACTTGTCTGTATCATTTGTCCCTGAAATGGTACACTCCTTTAATGAAAAGGGACTTTGGAAATTTAGCGTGAAATCCTGGCCCCACTGATATCAGTGGGAGTTCTGTCATTGGCTACAGTAATACTAGGATTTCACGCTCTCTGCATTTACTGTTATGTATGTTCTTTGAGGCGTAGATGTGCCTTCTTTTGACAGAAGAGTGTATGTTTTCTGGAATGAAAACATGAGCTACCCAACAACAGGAATTGTGAAAGAAACAACAAATGGTGGGCATGTCAATTTTCTAGTGTATCCAAGAAGACAGCATTTTTATTGGAAATAAGTGGCTAATGTGCTAACCTAATGGTTTGAGTACAGTGAGTACAAGTACAGTTATGAGTATAATGAGTACAGCATTCCCTCTGGCAAAGTTTAGCTTGGAAAAATCCAAGGCTGCAGTTCTTTTACAGTACATTTTATTTATGCAAACATACATTACAGGAAGAAAATTAAGGGGAGAGCACCAACTTATCTACAACACAATCTCTACAAGAGACTGGCCTTATTAAAGAACGTCATGTCTTCAGAGATAGCTCCAAAGAATCCCCAAATGTGTGAATTATAATTGTGCTCCAACTTAGTTGAGAAGATCATTTCAATTAAGCAATTGATTATTCTCAGTCCTTTAAGTGATGGCTCAAGACAGGTTTCACTGTATTGTAATTAGCCAAGGAGGAAGCAAATCACCTTATAACTTAGTTCATGCCTGCAGTTGCTGTTTTGTGATATGCATGAAAATTAATTGCAGTTTAAATTTACTGAACACAAAGTGAAGCTGGTGAGTCACAATTTGCAGTTCATTGAATAAATGTCAGTTATTGATTTTTGTGGTTGAGCACTGGAGAGGTAATGGGATGTTTGCTCTCATTAGAGGTGGCGTAGCACAAGATACCATAAAATGTAATTAGGAGAACATCAATCATTTAAATATGCAGCCAAGATTAAATATATTGCCATGCACAGAGGAATGAAAGAACTCATTAACAATATAGTCTAATGCGACAGCATGAGAGGGCTTGATTTTCAAAAAAGGCATCTTCCAGAGTATTGAAGATCATAACAGGCTGTTCTTCATGTTTTAATTGAGGTTTGAATCTAATTTTACTTCTGTTGTTACGATAAATGAACTTTTATGTATGTGATTTGATAAAAAATGAATGTTTGTTAACTGTTGATTCGCAGAACTTTTTGCTATTGTGCACTTAAGATCATGCAAATATATTTTGAACTATGTATTCAGCTCATATTTGCCATATGGGTTTGGTGCATCTTTTTGATGGCACCTTAGTCCAGTATGTTTCCATGTTCCTTCTGATATCTGACTCTCAGAGATAGACAGAGAATGAGACACGGAGAGGCTTTGGCTGGCTGGGAGCAAACTTCATTTTAGTCTGATGGTAGAAAACCAGGGGTTACCTTTTTTTCCCTTCAATTTTACATGTAATGCAAGTTATAGTTTTGGTGGTGGGAGGTGGTGGTGATTCTTGCTGTAGTTTAAAGTACTGTCCTAGTCAATGGGCTACTAGAAAAGCTCAAGACTTGTGAGATATGTAGAAAAGACTAATTTTAGCTCTTTGCGCAATGAGAGGATCCAGTTTGTATGAACTATAAGAATTATGGCTCTCTGATCTCTTCTTTCCCGCTTGCAGAGTCTCTCAACAGGACTGTCTTAGTGTGTATTCCTTTATGCTGTCATGCTGAAGCAACATGTGGGAATTAAAGTCTCCTAGGAGGTGAAACCCTATCAAATGGATTTATTAATTCTTTCCTTCTTTAAAACTTGTAACTGTAAAAGTTACTCACTCAACGGGCCTTTTGGATTTTAAACACAATTCATTTTTAAAAGCAAGGGTATGGGAGACAGGCTTTTATTATACTGGGTTCTGAATGGAACACAGAGGTCTACCACAAAGGAATTTTCTCCTCTTTTCAGTAATTATCAGTAGTACAACCCTTACTGTTTCGCTTAAATGTAGCAAAATTACACAAGTATTCCACTTTGTGTTACAGGCTTTTCTTTTTTAGATAACATGATAAAGAAAGCAAGACTAAGGTTTTTTTTTAAAAAGGCAGCAAAAACATGGCTATTTTAACTCTGGGCTCCCCAGAAAAAAATTTCTCTTTTCTTTGTTCTTGCCCCTGAGTGAAACTGACAGAATCTGTGTAAATATAAATCTAGAAATATGCTTTCAAGCAATATGTGCCTTTCAAGCTTCTTTTTTTTATTCTGAGCCTGACAAGGAAATTGTATTGTATTAGGAAGCTTTCAAAAGATATTCCAGAGAGGACTTTTCACTGTGTATTTGAGCCTCTTGGCAAATAATTTGTTGCATCCCCACATTATAATATTCAGTCTACTTAGGAATGCAAATAATAGAAATGTTTTTACTTTCCCTGAATTGTAGCTCATGTTTCCCATCCTTTGGCCCTATGACTTTTCTTGCTTCAAGAGCTTTCTTTTCCTACATAGTGATCAAAAAAGCCAATGATTCTGAGAATACAGAGGGACCAGACTCTGTGGATCATTGTCACCTCAGTATAGCATCCTTTTCTGTACATGATGCCCCCAATCCAATAATGCAACATGGCTGCCTTTGCTCCATTGCTTCCATTACTCCCTTCAGGTGATTTAACTATGACTGAACAAAGGGACATAGTCTCCTTCCAGTCAGATCACATGGAGGAACAGGCAACCATGCCCATCAATTCCAAGAGATTTGTGATTGCCATAGATCAAAGTCACACTTGCTGGGAGTCACCTATTCTCTAGCATAAAAGTATTAAATATCTACTGATTTGTATTGTGACTTTGAAATATAACCTGATTGATAATAAATGAGCCAGAATTAATTATCATTAACATACGCCAATAGTTGTTTATGTGCCACATTCACAAGCCCCCACTCCCAAAGTTAACAAAAATCATACCCACATCTTCAGTACAGATTACCTTGAATAATCAGCATGAAGATCACTCCACAACCGCAAGAGAACTTCAAAACCACAAGTCTCTACCCAGTAAGTTCAAGGATCAGTTTCAATAGATTAGTCATTGCAGGGCATTGATTAATACAGTGTTTCTTAAACTGTGTTTCGTGGCACACCATTGTGCCGTGAGGCAGTCGGAGGAGTGCCGTGGAGAACAACACAATTCAAAATGGCCACCCTTAAAGCGGCAAGTGACTTTTTTCCTCAATAACTTTCCCCCTGACCCTTCCCTCCCCCCGCCACCTTTTTTCCCCCCCCCTCAACAAAAAATCTTTGGTGTTCCTCATAAAAAAATTGTTTGGTGTTCCTCAGTCTTAAAAAGTTTAAGAAACACTGGATTAATACATACAAGAGCAAGTCTAACACGTTCCATTCAGTGGGTGGCAGTTATTCATGTCCTGTACACTGTGGGTGAAATTATCATCCCATTTAAGTCAATTGTACAACTCCCAGTAACCTCAATTTTTTTCATTTTGATTTTTGAATTTACATTTTTTTTCTACAGCTGGGCTGGGAAAAGATTTTCCCATTCCGTAAAACTTTGAGATTTCAAAAAAAAAAAAAAAAAAAAAAAGTTCCTTCCAATGTCAGGATGAAACTATTATCTTATGAAGTTTTCCACAGAGAGAGAGAGAGAGAGAGAGAGAGAGAGAGCAGTTAATAGCCTGGTGGTCAGATCACTTAAGGTATATCTACACAGCAGGGCTAAAGCAGAAATAGCTTAAGTTGAAATAGCTTATTGCAGCTTTTGGTGCTGTCTACCCAGCAGTAAGTCCAAGAAAGATCACTCTTCCTCTGACTTCCCTTACTCCTTGTAAAATGGGGGTTCCTCTGACTTCCCTTACTCCTTGTAAAATGGGGGTTCCTCTGACTTCCCTTACTCCTTGTAAAATGGGGGTTACAGGAGTCAGAGTAAGAAGTCCTTCAGCTTGACATTATTTTGACATTATATTGAAATAATTGCTTGTAGTGTAGACACAGACTATGTTATTTTGGTATGTCGTCAGTTATTCTAAAATAAAACTGCTGTGTAGACGTTCCTTTACTATGCTTAATTCCAACCAGGGTCCCTTTGTGATAATACACTGTGCCAACAGTTCTTGTTAGGCCTGAAATACTCATTACATCTAACACTACTACAATCTGTAACTAAATGGTGTCATAATACATCCCTGGAAAATTAACAGCTCACTGAGTATTGATATTTTTGCATGCTGTATGTATGGGGTGTGCACAAAGAGTTATGAATATGTGACAGAGTTATGTTATTTAAATGTGTTTGACAAGTAAGGCATAAGCCCAGGCTTCCCTAGACAAAGGAACGTATATTTGCTTGTCTGGCAGAGACAATGAAGGTCTGTTTACATATGAAGTAATCAAACCTGTCAAGAGGGGAAGGGGCAGGAGAAGACAACACAACATCTACACCCCAGAATGAAAGAGAATCGTCATCAGGACTGTAATGACAGGGGGTCTCTGAACCAAACGTAAACAATAGGTAATAGAAGCAATTGTAGTATAAAAGTGCATAGAATGAGCTCTTTTCTGGAAGCTAACAACACCCAGGGTACGTCTACACTACAGCGCTAGTTCGAACTAACTTAGTTCGAATTAGTTAATTCGAACTAAGCTAGTTCGAACTAGCGCATCTAGAACTAAAAACTAGTTCGAACTAGCGTTTTGCTAGTTCGAACTAGCGTGTCCACACTGATTGGACGCAGGGGGGCATTTAAGGGCAGCTGAAACCGGTTCTGGCAGGGCATCAGGTCAGCAGTTGCTTTGTGTGGCTGCTGTCTGAGGCTATCTGAGGCTCGTGCTTAAAGGGACCCCCCCGGACAGCCGGTTCTCAGCTTTTCCTGCTTGCTTGCCAACCTCGCCGAGGGACAGCAAAGCGTCGGTCTCTGTGCCCGTCTGTGTCGGTGCTTCCCTTCGGGGGGGACTGCTGCAGGTGGCAACATGGAGCCACGGCTCGCCCTGCACCTTCTGGTGCACGTTCTGGACTTGCTGCTGCAAGCCTGCCAGCAATGGCTCGAGGCTGCCTGGCACCACCTGGGGAACGTCAGCCCCCTGCCTCTCCGCCTGGCCGCCCTGGGGGCCGTGGAGGAGCCGCGGCGGCGCCCCGGCACCGGCGTGCCCCGCCGCATCTGGCGTCTGGACACCAGCAGCGACTGGTGGGACCGCATCGTCCTGGAGCGCTGGGACGACCGACAGTGGACCCAGAACTTTAGGATGAGGAGGGACACCTTCCTGGAGCTCTGCGAGTGGCTCGCCCCTGCCCTGCAAAGAAGGGACACTCGCATGAGGCCCGCCATCCCCCTCCAGAAGCGGGTGGCCATCGCCCTCTGGAAGCTCTCCACGCCGGACAGCTACCGATCCGTCGGGAACCAGTTCGGCGTGGGGAGATCCACTGTCGGAGCAGTGCTCATGCAGGTACGGCGCTCGTCGGCCACCGAGCCGGGGGGGAGGGGGGCTGCGAGGAGGGGATGGGCCGCCCCAGGGACAAAGGGGGGGGCGGGAGGAGGCGAAGGCGCCCCGCACCGGAGGGGTCGGGCTGTCCCGGCCGTACTACACGCCGCCAGGGGGGTTGCTGCCGGGAGTGGGGCGCGGGGCACTGCCAGGGCACGCACGCTCCCAGCCACCCAGGCGCCCCACTGATTGACGCTTTGCTGTGTCTCTCTCCGCAGGTGGTCAAGGCCATCAACCGGGTGCTGCTCCGCAGGGTGGTCCGCCTCGCCGACCCGGACGCCGTCATCCGGGGATTTGGCGCCCTCGGCTTCCCCAACTGCGGGGGGGCCATCGACGGGACGCACATCCCCATCCGTGCCCCGGAACACCAGGCGTCCCGGTACGTCAACAGAAAGGGGTACTTCTCCGTCATCCTGCAGGCCGTGTGTGACCACCGGGGACAGTTCACGGACATCAATGTGGGCTGGTCCGGCAAAGCACACGACGCACGGGTGTACCGGAACTCCTCCGTGTGCCAGCGGCTGCAGGACGGGACCTTCTTCCCCGACCGCCACATCAGGGTCGGGGACGTGGACATGCCCGTGTGCCTGGTGGGGGATGCCGCCTACCCACTGCAGCCCTGGCTCATGAAGCCCTACACGGGGCACCTCAATCCCTCCCGCCAGGCCTTCAATAACAGGCTGAGCAGGGCCCGCATCGTGGTGGAGGGGGCCTTCGGGCGACTGAAAGCCCGCTTTCGATGCCTCCTCACCCATCTGGACCTGGCCGAGCACAACATCCCTCCCGTGGTGGCGGCATGTTGTGTGCTCCACAATTTGTGTGAGCGGAAGGGGGAGGCTTTCTTGCCAGCCTGGATGGCTGAGGCTGACCGCATGGCTGGACACTACGGTCAGCCCCGCACCGCCGCCGTCCGGGAAGCCCAGCGGGGGGCCATCCGGATCCGGGAAGCCCTGCGGGAGAGCTTCCAGGTGGAGGAGGAGGAGGACTGACCTCTCCCTGCATGCCCCACCGGGGCCTTCTTCCACCCTACCCCCCCTTTCCCCTTTCCCCTCCCTATCTACTGTACAATAAAGACACCTGTTTTTCAAACAAAAACGTCTGTTTATTTCAGAGAACTGGGGTGGGGGAGGGAGGAATGAAGGTGGGAGAAGGGAGGGGGAAACCTGGGACGAGGGAGCTGGAAGGGGAGGGGAGGGAAGGGAGGAAGGGAAAGGAAAGCTCAGGGGTGGGAGTCTGGGTGCCTCTCCCGTCTCACCACACTGCGGGTCCGGGGGCGTCGGTGGGGAATGGTTGTGGAGGGGGGGGCAGAGAGGACAGGGGGTGTGGAGGAAGCAGGAGCGGAAGCAGGAGCGGAAGCAGGGGGAGCAAGAGGGGGAGCAAGAGGGGGAGCAGGAGGGGGAGCAGGAGGGGGAGCAAGAGGGGGAGCAAGAGGGGGAGCAGGGGGAGGAGGAAATGGAAAGCGGTCTAGCAGGCTCTGGAGGTGGCCTCGCAGGGCACGGCCCTGCTCCTCCAGGGCCTCCAGACTCCTCTGGCGCAGCCTGAGGTCCTCCTGGACCCAGTGGTCCTGGAGACGGAGCTGTCGGTCCAGGAACCGGAGATGCCGCCTCTGGTAGTCCTCCTGGTTCCTGGCTGTCCTGCTTGCCCGGGCGCGGGCGGCTGCTGCAGGCGGTGTGGTGCGCCCTGCAGGCCCCGGTGCTGCAGCTGTGGTGCAAGAAGACCAGCGGTCAATGACCCCAGGGGCCCAGGTGTGTGAAACCCAGCTCCCCTCTGCAAGGCCAGGGCCCCTGCAGGATCCCCAGCTGCTGCTCCGTGGTGGGCAAGGCCCAGGCGCACGGTCCCGGGGCTCCCTCTCGCCCCAGCCCCCCGTACACATAAGGGGAACACGAGGGTACTCACAGGTGGACGCCTCCCCGGCCTCTGATGATGCAGGCGAGCGGCTCTGTGGGGTGCCTCGGGGGTCCCGGGTCCTGGGAAGGCTGGCGGCAGGCTCCTGGCTCTCAGAGCCCTCTTCCTCCTCCTCGGTGTCCAGGAGCGGTCCCTCGGCCCCGGGGTCAATCACGTCCCGGGGGGCAGGGACGGCATGAGGCCCCAGGATGCGGTCCAGGGCATGGAAGTGGGGGCAGGCCTCCGGGTCAGCCCCTGGCAGGCAGGCCCGGGAGTAGGACTGCCGCAAGTCTTTAATCTTGCAGCGCACCTGCTCCCGGCTGCGCTGGTGGCCCCTGGCGGCCAGGCTGGCAGCCATGCGTCCGTAGATGGCCGCGTTCCGGTGGCTAGTGCGGAGATCGTGGACATTTGAGGCTTCCCCCCAAACCTCGATGAGGTCCACGATCTCCGCACTTGACCAGGCGGGCGCCCGCCTTTTGCGCCCCCGGGCAGGCTCCCGGGAGCCGCCAGGCTGGTCGTGGGGAGCAGTGGAGGGCTGGGAGCCCTCGGATGGCTGGCTCATCCTGTGGCAGGTGCAGGCTGTGCAGGCACGGGTGCTTGCAGCCTTGCAACTGGCACAAAGTGAGTAGCCAGCCCGTGGCCCTTTAAGGGCTCCGGGGCCGGGAGGGGGGCAATAGAGTTTCCCTGGTGTTGGCCAGAGTGGCCACCAGGGAAACCTGGGAAGCCTTAGCCTCCCACTAGTTCGAACTAAAGGGCTACACAGCCCTTAGTTCGAACTAGCTAGTTCGAACTAGGCGTTAGTCCTCGTAAAATGAGGTTTACCTAGTTCGAACTAAGCGCTCCGTTAGTTCGAATTAAGTTCGAACTAACGGAGCGCTAGTGTAGCGCCTAGGAAAGTTAGTTCGAACTAACGTCCGTTAGTTCGAACTAACTTTCTAGTGTAGACATACCCCCAGCGAAATGTGTACATGAACACTATATGAGAAAATATGATAATTAATGATCTTATGTGTTAAAGTCTGTGACCAAACACAGGGAGAAACAGGCACATATGAATCAGCAAGATGATGGGAAGCATGAAGTCTGAGTCTGGAGACAAAACACAGAGTTTGGGAAGGTATGAAGTGAGAGAGAAGAGGCCATTTTGGCATCCATCACTGGAGTCCAGAGCTCTTGCAAGTAAAGAAAGATAATTCCCTTAATGGGGATGGGGTGGGGTGGGGCGTGTGTGTGGGAGGGGGAGACAAGGCGGGGAGGGGCAGGACTGCCCTGCACTCTTTGGTGGGCAAGTGGAATGATGCATCCAGGAGAGTAGAGCCCTGCTAATCCATGAGGTTGCCTTGGTTGGGAGAAGAGGCAGAATGGGGGCAGAGCAACGGTGGAGTATAGGCTTGGAAAGGCAGGGCTTCGGGTCAAGGGGGGGTTGTCCTGGTCCTTCCGTAGGCTGGGGAGGTCACATGGCCAATGACCCCCCACATCTTCCCTCACCAGTTGCCCCTCTATCTTAACCATGAGAGGGGAAGTCTCTGGCAATGGAGGGTTAGAAAGGAAACAACCTTGTATCTTGTTAAGTTAGATCTTAGCCACTAGAAACCCTTCCTGGCTTTATTCCTGGCAAGAGCTTTATTGGTATCACATAACCTCTGTCCCTTTGCTAAATTTGTTTTCATTTTTACAATAAACCAACTCAGTGCCGTTCTTGAAGGGAAAGGTGAATTGACCCCACTTAGGTTAATAAGCTACAATGTGCTTTCGTCTCTTTAAAGGAACAAACAAACCTGCTCTGAGTGTTCCCCTCCAGAGG
Source organism: Pelodiscus sinensis (assembly GCF_049634645.1). NCBI lineage: Eukaryota > Metazoa > Chordata > Testudines > Trionychidae > Pelodiscus > Pelodiscus sinensis. The sequence goes on along the minus strand of NC_134711.1, from coordinate 283,380,002 downwards.
GCTGGGTGCCTATGGGCTTTTTTTGGGGGGGGGGAAGGGGAAAGAGGGGGAGAATTTGGGATTGGGAGTGTGGGGTTACCTGGGAAGTAGTAACCAAGACTGATGGGTATTAGTGAGGGGCTGTTGTACTGTAGGCAGCTTGCTGGGGTCAGAGTGCTGAATCAGGGTTCCATAGTAAACAGACATGCAGGAGACTGCATGATGGCTACTGACTGTTGATGTCCAGGCTATGATTCACAGCAGCAACGCATTTTAAGGCCCAGAGGGTTACAACAAGGCAGGTTTGACACATCCTCTAGGGCAGTGTTTCTCAACCAGTTGTACGAGTACCCTTAGGGGTACTTGTGAGTAGTCTGGGGAGGGGAAGATACATCAACACAACTGAAATTTGGAGAAAACTGAATTTGTTTTAAGTTTTACAGTACTTTATTACTTTTGTACTTTTTACACTCAAACGTTTCATTGCCCGCCCATGATTAAGTCGTTTAAACAAATGTGTTGCAATGGTAGAAAAAAATTAGTGTGACTGAAAACTGTAGGTAGTGGAAGGTACTTTAAATATATATTTTAAAAGGGGTACTTTACAAAAAAAAGTTGAGAAACACTGCTTTAGGTGACAACAGGCAAATTTAATTCAGGCATTTCCTAGCTTTTGAGTGTTTGACTTTGCAACCTTAACAATGTTTTTATAAGGTCATTTGTGTGTGTGCTTCCTCATTTAAAAACAAAGAATCTCAAAAAATAGAAATCCCATAATGTAGCATTTTATTAACACTCTCTTGGTTCATCACCACTGTTGGAACCTTTTGATTCAGCACACAGCCTGCTGCACTTGATTAACAGAGTAAGGCATAGCAGTAGCAGGTTATCAGGCTTAATGTAGGCCAGCACCAGAGAAGGATGGGACTCTTTGCTAGTGTGTTCCACAAATATTTGTTGGCAGCAGAGGAAGGGTGAGATTCAGGGAGCTTGGGTTGCATTCCAGGCTCTGGTGTGGAACATACGCTAGGGCAGTGGTCTCCAACCTTTTTAAGCACAAGATCACTTTTTCAATTTAAGTGCAATGTAAGATCTACCTCAAATCCAAATGCTCTTGCTCCACTTCCTTCCTGCCCCTTCTTTGAGTCCCTGCCCCTCCTCCACCCCTTCTCCATGGCCTCAACTTGCTCACTCCATCCTCCTTCTTCCTCCATCCTCACTCATTTGCACAGGCTGGGGTAGGGTTTTGGGGTGCAGGCTCTGGTCTTGGGCCAAGGGGTTTGGAGTGTGGGAGGGGCTCAGGGCTTAGCCCAGGATGGGGTACTGGGGTTGTCATGACCATGAGGGTTAGCCAGCAACCTGAGGACTAAGGGGTTAACTGTACCTAGCCAGGTAGCAGTCAGCCAATAGAAATGCAGATAGGGATTTCATACTGAGACAAAGAAATTTTGGGGTAGTTGACTCTCCAGCTACTGAGGTGGACAGACAACATGTCTCTCTCTAAGAAAAGACTCTTCACTATCTGTAAGTAGGGTAAAGTTTAGATAAATCCGTTATGTTTTATTGTTTGGGAATCTGATGTCTGTGCATTTTGAAATGGGTTTTCCTCTCTTATGTAACTAAGTTTTGTTCCCATGGGAAAATTCCCCATGAGTTTATTAATTGTTGGCTCTTACTATCTAGCCAATCCAATCATGCTTGTAACAGGAGTATTGTGGTGATAATAAAAGTTCTTTCTTTTTTATTAACCTGTTATTGGTTAGTTTGTGTGTCCTGGTTTTACTTTAGGGCTGAGATTTCCCAAGTGATCTCTTCCCTGGTTTTCTTACCATTACTTGGGAGGTGGCAGCAGATTTTTATGCCCAAAATCTAGTGTTTTAGTATTTTTTGGGGGAAGTTTTATACCAAAGTCTGGAAAGATAAGGTTTTGGGGTACTTTTGGGCTCCCACTTCTGCATTCATCATGCCAGAGTGGGGAATCAGCCTTGACAGAGGTCCAGGAGGCGTTTCAGGGTGCAAGCTCTGGGAAGGAATTTGGGTGCAGGGGGACTCATGTCTGGGGCAGGCGGTTGAGTATAGGAGAATTTTCAGGGTTGGGACAGGGGTTCAGGAAGCAGGTTCTGGCTGGACACCATTTAAATTGAGACAGCATTTGGATGGTGGGGCAGTAGGGTTAAGGCAGGCTTACTCTTACCCTGGCCTTGCACCACTCTTGAAAGCAACTGACATGTACAGCAATGTCTCCATGTGCTGCCCCTCATCTACAGGCACTGAGCCCACAGCTTCTGACCACTGTTCCCCATTATTGATCAATGGGAGCGGCAAGAGTGGTGTCTGCAGGCAAGGACAGCATATGGAGACTCCCCAACCCCCCGGCTCTGTCTTTTTCAGGGCCTGCATGGACATGCCAGCCACATCCAGGAGATGCAATTACCATTACTCCAGACATGACAGGTTCAGCATTTTAGAACTCACTCCTCAAAGAATTATATTTAAGCATAAGAGAAATGAAAATTATGACATGCACAGACCAGTCAAAAACTAAAAATAACCCACCTTGCAAGCAGTAACAACAACCCCCATGTTGGGTCAGGAGATGAGTGAAGGACAGAGTGCATTTGCGAGAACAGACACACACAGTGTGTGAGTGTGACAGAGATTTGCATTGCCAACCTCCCTCCACCCCCTTCTCTCTGTGTGGAGATGGGGTTCAGAAGTGAGGGGAGGAAGGACACTGACATCAGCGCCCCCCTTCTCCCTCCTGCAGCCTGCACAGCAAGCAGGAGGCTCAAGGGGGGCAGCTCCAAGGTGGAGGGCAGGAGCAGCAGGATAGTAGGTGGAGGGGCAACTGAAGTGCCAGCACTTGAAGGCTTCCTGGCCAAACCAATCAAGATCACTTGTCAGAGGCTCCAAGATCTACCAGTAGATCCTGATCTACTGTTGGTGACCATTGCTCTAGGGGTTACAGACCCTTGTATATTTCCCTGCAAGCTTGACCCCTTCTGGTTCATTCTCTCCATGGGCACATCTAAACTACATTCTTCTTTTGAAAGAGGAATGTAAATGAAGCACGGATTTACAAATCTCATGCTTCACTTGCATAATCGCGTGAGCGCTTTTTTGAAAAACGCCTTTTCAAAAAAGAAACTGCAGTCTAGACGGGGTTCTTTAAAAAAACAACCCTTTTTCGAAAACTCGTATACCTGAAAAAATGAGGTGTACTGATTTTTGAAAGTTTTTTTTCCCCAAAAGAATTCCATCTAGACTGCGGATTCTTTTTCGAAAAATCCTTTTGAAAAAGCTCTCACGTGATTTCGAAAGAGGAATGTAGTTTAGACATAGCCCATGTATCCATGTCTTTAAACCTGTCTCTGTATCTAGTTGTCTTCTAATAATCTCCACTGCTCATGCTTCCTATGCCAGTCCCAATATATTTGCTCAAGAAATTTGGTCTCATTCCTCTGGACTCCTTGTTCTGGTCCAATCCCAGTCTCTTAGCCCAACCATTCCTGGTTCTACCCACTCCAAGCTTCTTTTCTCCTGATTCCTGTCTCAGGCAGTCCAATGCTTCCCCTACCCCCACTCTCGGAGGCACCTCTTCTGATCTGTCTTTTCCCCCTCACACTGGTTTCCAATCACCACCATGCACATTCCATATACCCACTGGCTCCCAGACCCAATCTCTCTCCTTGGAGTCCTCATCCAATCTCAATGTTCCCCTTACTCCTTATCCAAGTCCCTTTTTCTAGCCAGGTCCAGTTCTGGTCCTGCATCCCATCAATGTGCCAGGTCTGCCACTACCCCTCTCCTCTCTGTACCATTCTATACCCAGCAATGTGCCACTACCCCACTCCTCTCTGTACCATTCTGTACCCAGCAATGTGCCACGTCTGCCACTACCCCCCTCCTCTCTCAATCCCAATGTCCTTGCCCAAACAGTTCCACTCTCCCACCATTCCAGCTTCCAGTGTCTGTTTCCCTCTCCCCTCATCAACTCAGTTGTGTGCACTCTCCCTCAGGCTCTTGTCCGAATCTGCTCCATACCTCTCCCGGCTGCATGATTGGTTCTTGTACCCTCTACCTTTGAGGGCAGCTTTTGCCGTCACATATGCAGGGCTCAGAAATGGAGATGGGTCAAAGAAAACATAGGAGAGATGAACTTCCTGCTTCTAATTCAGGAGAACAGACTAAGGATAGTAAGGACTAGTCAACTATCTGATAAGCAAATTCTTATTGGATACTCAAGTTGACTCGTCAATCCCCCCCTTCCTGCCTCTATCAGATAGAGGCAGCAAAGGGGAAGGGGAAAAGAAGGGTTACTTCAAAGTGGCAGCACCGCATGGAGCCCGTATTCGGGCTCTGTGTGGTGCTGCCGCTTTGAAATGCTGTGGCAGCGTTTCAAAGCAGTGCCGCATGGAGCTGACCCTTGGCTCCATGTGGTGCTGCTCCTTTGAGGGGCAGCACCTCACAGCTGAGCCCAGGCTCTGTGCAACACTGCCCATTTGAAACACAGCATTTCAAAGGGACAACACCTAGGATCAGCTGTGCAGTGCTTCCCCTTTGAAAAGCCACCGTGGCATTTTCATGGAGTCTGGGGTCAGCAGGGGACTCCCCAGGTTCCAATGCAGCACGCAGAGCCCAGGATCAGCTGGAGAGTCCCCTGCTGACCCCATGATCTGCTAGGCACTTCAAAGTGGCAGCACAGCATGGTGCCCGGGGTCAGTGGGGGGGACTCTGAATCCCCTGCTGACCCCGGGCTCCATGAGGGCCCTTCCGCTTTGAAATGCACAACAGCCCCAGTGAGGGCTCTTGTACATTTCAAAGGAGGAATGCAGAAGTGCCTATCAACTAGTCAATGGAAATTCCATTGACTACTCTACTAGTAAATTACTTGATATTTAACATCCTTAGTACAGATCTGACTCTGGCCCAGCCTACATCAGTATAGAGCTGTGACTGAGAAGAAAGTTCTACTCCACCCTGGGCGTGCAGTGTGGATGGAATCTGAGGAATATAGCTGGTCAAATCTAAGAAGTCTCTTTTTAGCATGTACATGCTGATTTTTTAAACGTGATCCAATTCGGGCATATGTAACTGGGTGCACCCTTTGTGCAAGGGCCCCTTGGGGAGTCTTACAGTTTCTACTCACCTGTCTGCAGGCAAAGCAGCATCCAGTAAGTGGCCAGAGATCAGGCCTCTTCTTTTACCACTCCCCAGGTGCAGTTTGCAGGGGCAGCAGTGACACCCAGGCCCACCCACTCCTCTAGGTCCAAGCTCAGGGACTCTACAAGTAGCAGTTACCTGCTGAGTTTCATGTAATTAGTTGCTGTCATGTCCCTGGGCCACTTCCCCAAGATGCTGTTTCATCTAGCCCTTCTCCAGGGCCTTGCGGTTGAGTTCCCCTTGTCTGGGGTTCTTCAGGGTTGTCTTTGGCTTCCCATCAGCTGCAGGACCTAGCTCTGACCAGGTACGATGCCCAGCTCCCACTTAGAGCTTTCCAGAGTGTTGGTGTTCCCCAGTCAATCCTGAGGTCTTCCTGGTTCAAGCTCCAAAAAGGAACTGACAGGTCCTGGCCTAGCAGCTCCTTTTATATCAGTTTGCTGAACCATAATTGGCTGCAGTGAAGGCTGCCACTCTGTTCTTCTCGGAGGACCTCTCTACTGCTCCTGTTGCTGGCCAGGTTGCTGAAAGGCCTCTAGCAGGGATGTCGGGCTTTGTCCACCCCATCAGAGGCAGATTTTCACAAGAATGGTAAAAGGCACATCTCCGCTGGAAAGAGCACTGCTCTGCCAAATATCAATCCTCTGCTCCAAAGCACAAGGATTTTAGTGCTTCCCAAAGAAAAGTTTGCCAGAATGTTTTAACATGGGCAAAATATATTTTTTCTCTAACCCCATTGTAAGAAATGGCTGAACTTATTTTGCCTGAAAATTTCCAGCATAATACAGCCTGAGACAAACACTATGCATGGAAAATTTCAACTCAAATGGTTAAATGTTGACAAAGCTATAAGCAACCATAAATGTGGATTCATAATGGAAAGTGTTGAGTAATCTTAATTATACAGGGTGCTCAGAGCACTGCCTTTAATGTCCATATAATATTTTTATATGCATGTACAACATAAACCTGCGCTGTGTTGGTCAATTAAAAAGGGCATGAGAAATTGCATATGCTGATTATCTGATAAAATTTCTGTGCTGAGACTGTAATGAGTTGAGGCAGTAATTGAAGAAGTTATGAGTATTGCAATTTTAGCTGAAAACTTATAAGCCTTATCTGCTTAACTATACACATTAAACTAATGTTTCATAATTCAAGGAAGACATGAGAGTGTAGGAATTAATCCATGACAAGTTGTGTTGAAAGCACCACGTAGAATATATGAATTTATATAATGAATTCACATGCATGCCCAAGTGAAGCAACTCAGAAGTTCAAAGCTAGCCTTTGTAAGAGCCTCTGTTGCTCTCCCTTTAATCTTCATTTGAGACGTGGAGGGATATTTTTTAAAAAGCCATTTAGCTAAATCAAGAAAAATAGACAATGTAAGAAAAAGGTCAGGAGCCAGCCAGCCAGCCTTGGCAGGAGGCCATCACACTACATAGGTGAGAGTGAGAGTTTGAGGGTCACTGAACACTGCATTTCCTAATGCATCAGCATTACAGAGACAACTGTGCTAAATAGCCTTCTTTCTGATACAGTGTGGAAACCTAAAATGCATTTATTAGTCCTCTTAATCATTTGTTTGGATCCTGTGGTAAGGTGGTCAAATGGTTGCATACTGAGTTGCAGAGGAATAAACACAAGCACATTAGTTTAAGGATTTGAAAGATACACACACACACACACACACACTATAGGCTGACTCTTTAATTAATGTTTTCTGCATTTATATCCAGAATATTTAAATAGGGTATTCTAAGAGTCTATATGCTAATATGTTACACAAAGAAGACATGAAAAGACGAGGATCTGGTCTAGACTGGAACCTTACATCAATATAGCTACATCTCTCAGGGGGGTGAAAACCCCACATCTCTGAGAGATGTAGTTATGCCAATCTACTCCCTGGTGTAGACAAAACTAGGTTAGCAGAAAAATTTGTTCATTGACCTAGCTATTACATCTCAGGGAGGTGCATCATCTATGTCAACAAGAGAATCACCCATCTCCCATGTGCATAGGCATGTTTACACCAGTGGTGGACAACCTGAAGCTTGCAGCTCACCAAGGTAATCCACTGGCTACGTCTAGACTACAGGCTTCTTGCGCAAGAAGCTTTCTTCGGAAGAGATCTTCTGAAAAAACTTCTTGTGAAAAAGAGCGTCCACACTGCAAAAGTGCTTCGAATAAGTGATGCACTTTTTCGAAAGATAGCGTCTAGACTGCTTGGATGCTATCTTCCACGTAAACAGTGATTGCTATGGACAAAATGGCAACCAAGGCACCTGTGCTTTTTCCTCTTCCCTCTTCCGAAAAAAACCCTCTTCCCCGTCCACACACACCTTTTTGCAAAAGAGCTGTTTTGCAAAAAGGCTTCTTCCTCATAGAAAGAGGAATACCAGTTGAGCAAAAACTCTAATCTTTCAATTTACTCTCAAAAGAATGCGCTTGCAGTGTGGATGTTCCACGAGTTTTGTCAGAAAAACTGCTGTTTTTCCCGACAAAACTCTGTAGTCTAGCCATAGCCTGACAGGCTGAGACACATTTTGCTGATATTGATTGTCTGTAGGCACCATCCCCTACTGCTTCCAGTGGCCACAGTTCACCATTCCTGGCCAATGGGATCTGCAGGAAATGGTACTGGACACAGGGACATGCTGGCTCCCACTTCCTGCAGCTCCCATTGGCTGGGAAAGGTGAACTGCAGCCACTGGGTGCTGCAGGGGTCTGTGCCTGAGGATGCTCAATGTCAGGAAAATGTCTCATGGCCTGCCAATGGATTACACTGATGGACCACGTGTGGCTCGCAGGCTGCAGGTTGGCCTCCAATGCTCTAAATAGAAGCATTATAGTGGCACAGTTGCAATGCTGTAGCTGTACCACTGGAGTGGTTTAAATTTAGATATAGCCTAGGAGAAAACATTGAATCAAAGATATGAGACTACAATTGAACTAAACAATCTTTCACTCTAAAATCAAGACCATTGCTAAGGAGGAATGAGCAAGTGAAGTGACAGGCAATGGGTGTGATAACTTAACAGTTTACGTTTCTATGATGTTGTGATGATGATAATGAGCCCATAATATCTTAACTTTGAAATGCATTTGTGTATTTCATGGATATGTTGGGATGCGGGAAGGTAATCATGGCTGCCAGCAAATGTCTTTGATTTATAGGCAATTATTGACCTCATTCAAACAGATGGACAGGTTAGACCCCCTTTATCATGCTAGCTAAATGGAAGAAAAAATTGAACTCTTTTCTGGAGTAAGACAGCTGAAACAGTAGAAGCAACTGCCCAAGGCATTAGGCCACATAGGAAGACCTGAGAGAGAACTAATAAAGAGAATTACAGGGATTTCCCTGGGAACTGATAGCAAATGCGGAGGTTGGGGCATTGCTAGGTTGTAGTTGTGTTTGTGTGGGTGGGTGCCAGAGTCAGAAATCAACCAGAAATCCAGAGAAGCAGCATAGACTAAGGGACCAGAGAGAGAGAGAAAGTTCCATGAGGCAAAGGACTGGCAGGAAAAGCAGTCTTGGATTTCTTTGAATGGAAAAGTACCTCCTGTTATTTATCCCTACTGTGGCCAGGGAAACAAGATTTTGTGTACATTCTTGATAGACCTACAGGATTTCCTTAAAGAACTACCTGAATATCATCAATTTCTCCCCCTAATGGCACCAACCCAATGAGACTCCGACAACTGGCTAGCCGTTTGGGCCAATGAGGCCATAATATGATAGAGAGAAACCACCCATGTTGTCTGATGTCATTTTTATCGACTGCATAAATATGGAAGATATTAGTAGGTGAATTTCTAAATTTGTTTTGTAAAAATATAATGTCTCTTTGAGCCAGGCCATTTGCCAGCCATTCTGTCTCTGTTTGCATGGCAGCGAATCATGGTTTTGTTTAGAAGTGTTGTGCCTGACAGAAGAATGATGACTCATGACACTGAGCCAGATTTACCACTTGCATGAGTGGGTGCTGCCTTCCAGGGAGCTGTGCCTGATTACACAAGGATTATGTGAGAGACAACTGAACCTAAAACCATGGTTTTGATAAGACTATTTTTACACTGGCAGAGATAAAGTCTAACCTTTGATGCGCAGACATCATGTTTAAAACTCCTGTTCAAAGTTGCAGTGCTTACAGCTGCTTAGTACCAAAATGTAACAAGGGAAGCATCTGTCTATAGCACATAATTATTGCTTAATCTTCAGATAAGGATTTGGATTGTGCTGTTCTATGTGATTTCTGTTCCTATTTTTTTTTGCTAGATCTGTTCCTTTCTTTTCCCACTCCTCCCCCACTTATTTTGGGGTTTTGAGTTGGAACTTCTGTAGGATGTTTGAGATAGTGTGTGTTCATTGACAGAACTGGGAAGATTCACTCATATTTCCTTAGAGGAGGATAGTGGTTTGCATAAAGGTATCTCATCAAACTCTGTTGGGTAATGCTACTGGCTTAAGAAAGGGAGTGCTCTCTTTTGACTCCCCAAGATGAGTAACTACCAGGATCAGCCATCATCTTTACAACCACCTTCAGAGAAAAACCATTGCTTTTTTCTGATCGCATGGTGCCACCATGCTTCATGAAGAAGACCTGCTACCTCCATCATCCTTGCCAGCCACTGAGGCTATGTCTACACTGCAATTTGCATATCTTTTCCTGCTTTTTTTCCAATAGAAGCTTTTCCGACATTTGGCCTGTCTACATGGGGCCAAATTTTGGAAAAAACACCTCTTTCAGAATATCCCTTCTTCCTCATAGAACGAGGTTTACAGGAATGCAAAAAAACCGCGTCTTCTTTTCTGATTTTTTTTCAGAAAAGCAGACATGTTCCTTGGATGCTTTTGTGTTTGCAGTGTAGACATGGCCTGAGGCATAGGAATACAGCAACAATCAGGGTTTAAAATTTGACATCTACATACAAACAGCCACTAGCTAATCAGCTTTTGCCACCTGAGCCACTGAAACTTCTGGCTAATCCCTCCATTCAGTTTCCTGAATCTGAATGAAACCATGAAAATCACAACCACAAAAACCAGAATCAACTTTTTTGGTGCCAATTGCAATCAGTAAAGGAACTTCTTTGCCTCATCTCTCTTGTATTTGTTTTTCAACTCCCACAAGTGACTGGGAATGGGTGTGTGCATACACTGAAAGATGTAGGTATACCATACTGAATTTGTCTGAGAATGCAGCCTACAGAATAGTTTTTCAAAACCACAAAATTGTGGTAGGAGAATAGCTCCTATGTCTGAAAGGCCACACGCATTTATGAATTGGGAGATGTGATTAAGTCTTCAGAAATTGTTATTTTCATCTAGTTTCTTGTGTGCCAGTTAATATGGAAAGCTTTGGCATCCTAAACCATGATGGAAGGTCTCATATAACTCTATGTGGTGGGGAGACATTTGCTATCATCTAACCATCTGTGAGATGGGCAGATTGCTTTAATTGGCTGAAGTCTAAAGTTTCAACCTGGGAATCAATTTACCCTCCCAGTATTAACTAGGAGGCTACGTCTACACTGGCCCCTTCTTCGGAAGGGGCATGCTAATTTTGAACTTGGGAATAGGGAAATCCGCGGGGGATTTAAATATCCCCCGCGGGATTTAAATAAACATGGCCGCCGCTTTTTTTCCGGCTTGGGGAAAAGCCGGAAAAAAGCGTCTAGACTGTCGCGATCCTCGGGAATAAAGCCCTTTTCCGGAGGATCTCTTATTCCTACTTTGAAGTAGGAATAAGAGATCCTCCAGAAAAGGGCTGTATTCCGGAGGATCGCGCCAGTCTAGACGCTTTTTTCCGGCTTTTCCCCAAGCCGGAAAAAAAGCGGCGGCCATGTTTATTTAAATCCCGCGGGGGATATTTAAATCCCCCGCGGATTTCCCTATTCCCAAGTTCAAAATTAGCATGCCCCTTCCGAAGAAGGGGCCAGTGTAGACGTAGCCTTAGTGTGGAAAATTGAGATTGACAAGCCCATATTATTTTGGGGCTGATAGCTAAACAAGATCAGCTACTTTTTCAAATTATTAGATAAAGCTTGCAAGGAATTGTTTTATTTGGTATTTATCTGTCAGGGATGGTGTAGATGGAGCTTGGTCCTGCCTTGAGGGCGGGGGGCTGGACTCGATGACCTCTCAAGGTCCCTTCCAGTCCTATTATTCTATGATTCTATGATTAACCTGATGATCACATTAATATTGATATTAACACACTTTCTTTGGATATGATTTTATGTGGTTTATGTATAGAGCAGTTATTTAATTTGGTTATAAAACCTCACAATTGGAGAATTGTGTGGGCAGATGGTTTTCCCCCAGATGTCAGGGTCTAGAACTGTGAGAACTCCAGAGTAAATATGAGATAACTGGTAGTTCATAGAACCTGCCAATTATAATCACCAGAATGAAGTTGGCCCTTTTTATATGAAGCCTCGTATAGGAGAAACTTAACTGGGATTCGGAGATGTGCATATTTCCAGTTAAAATACATGTACAGGCAGTCCCCGGGTTACATGGATCCGACTTACATCAGATCCCTACTTACAAATGGGGTGAGGCAATCCCGCACTAGCTGCTTCCCCCCAGCAGAGCAGGGAGACACGAAGCTAGCGCGGCCCCCTCCCCTCCAGCAGACCAGGGAGACGTGGAGCGGCTTTTCTCAGCAGACACCTCAGCTTGAGAATAAAGGACTGAGGGAAGTGAGGTGTGGGAGAATAAAACTGAGCTCTGGAGAAATCTTTGGCTAGAGTTTCCCCTACAATATGTACCAGTTCCGACTTACATACAAATTCAACTTAAGAACAAACCTACAGTCCCTATCTTGTACGTAACCCGGGGACTGCCTGTACTTTCAAAAATGTTATGACTGAAGCTGATCTTTGAAAGCAAATGTATTTTATCCTTTTATTAATAAGCAGACCCCAATCCAAGGAAATTCCTTGATTTGGAGTAGAAAGTAATTTAAGTCCAAGTGCTAAGTGATATTTACTCTTTTACTGGCAATGACCATGAGCAAAACATACACACTATGCTGGGACATGGACAGCTTTCTCCATCATGTGGTGGAACACGGAAGCTGTCAGAGACGGTTTTGTGGCTTTGCCTGCCAATATTTTGCAGTTAATCATGGAATCATAGAACTGTAGGATTCGAAGAGACTGTTAGAAGTCACCTAGTCCATCCCTGTGCCCTTAGGGTGTGTCTAGACTACCTAGTTTTGTCGACAAAAGTGGACTTTTGTCCACTTAACTGTCGACATAACGTCGACAGAACTCAGCAGTTTTGTCGACGCTGGTATACCTCATTTTACGAGGCATAACACCTTCTGTCGACAGAACTCTGTCAACAGAAGGTGTTATTGCCTGTAACATTGCGTCCAGACTACGGAGTTCTGTTGACACAGCAGCTCGCTTTGTCGACAGAACTCAATGTGTCTGGACGCTCTTTGTCGACGGAAGTTTTGTCGACAGTATCTGTCGACAAAACTTCCGTTGACAAAACGCGGTAGTCTAGACGTACCCTTAGGCAGGACCAATTGTACCTAGAGTAACACTAATAGGTGACTATCTAAGCTTAAAAAATAAAATACTTCCAGTAAAGCCTGGAAGCCTATTCCAGAACTGAACAATATGTCTCCTTGGAAGCCTATTCCAGAACTGAACTACCCTTGTAGTTAACCATTTTCCCTAGCATTTAATCTACACCTCTCTTTCTGCAGGTTAAGCCCATACAAATCATCAAATTCATAAAAAATACATAAGAAAAGATACACAGGCAAGCAAGCAGGCTAGCCCTATAGGTGACAAGTCCTAAATCGACCAGTCAGTTTTGCCCAATCTCCTCAGACCCTATCTCAATTATGCCTCTATACTCCTGCATTTACCTGACTCCCAAACCTATCAATTAACCATTTCCCCTATCTCCCACATCCCCATGAGTGCCCATTAACCAGTCCACCAATTAATTATGTATCCCTCCCAATCACTACATCAATCATGCCCCTCCTCGTCCCATATCTGCTTTTTGCCCCTCTATGCACCTGCAGCTGTAGCACTTCTTCACCCCCTTTTCCCCTTCCCTGTCCTGGTGTTGCAGGGATGGAGAGGGAAGGCGATGGGGCAGGAGTGGGAGCAGAGAATTCAGCAGACTAATCCATGTTTCAAAGAAGGTAAGGGGGGAATGGGGCTGCTCTCTCTTCTCCCTCTCCTCACTCCTCTAGCTACCAATGGAGTGCTACAGATTCTCTCTCAAGTTAATGATTACCAGTTGTCACATAGTGAGCTGGCTCTTTGAAGGAGTTAGACTTAACTCCACCTGAGGTAGTGCTCTGCCTTGCAGGAGATAAATTTGGGCCCGCCGGCTGGGACAAGTCACCAAATGTCACATGATGGAAGCACAGGAGCCATATTTCCTATAAGAAGAAGCTTGAGGGGTGTGTGTGTGTGTGTGTGTGTCAGTGAAGGAGTGTTGTGAGTGGATACAGGAGAATAAGAAAGGCTCGTCTGAACCTGTATCCTAAGCAAAAAGACCACTAGGAAGCTGGCAGGTGAACCAGCTGAGGAGATAGAGGGGAAGACTACAGGTCTAAATCACAAAGAAGCATGGGGATTGACCTATCTGAGAGCAGGGAAGTGATGCATGGCACATAAAGACCCAAGAGAGGGTAAGATGATTGTATCACACCACACAACTTAACTAATGTGTCTGTAAATACAAGCTTGGACACACCACAAACAAGCATGGTTTATTCTTTGGCTGAGCTCTAGGGAAAGCACACGGGACCATACTTTCTTGGAGCATACTTAGCATTCACAAATGCTAACTAGTTTGAATTAAAAAAAAAACCTGACCTCTCTAGTCTAGATATAACTTTGTAGTATTTAGGATGTTTTCACTTGAGATATTTTTCTACTGAAGGGAGCTTCCCCTCCCTTATTTACTTACGTATCAGAGGTAGCTCCTGGCCTATTAAGTTGCTTTTACAAGAGACTGAGATGGAGCACAAAATGTACTGAGGTAAAGAGCTCTAGTTTAGCAAAAGTGCCTCCTAAATGCAGGACACCAATGAAGTTTAAATAGCTAAATTAAAGCATTTTCTCTCTCATTACCCACTTTAAAGGAATCCCACAGGGGGCATTTGTTTTTCTCGTGTTTGCAGTAGCTATCATTGTTTCCTGTAAGCTGTGCATTCCTGGGGCCACTCAAGAGAGATTCAATGCTGCCCAGCTGATTAGCAGAGCACCCACAGCTAGGTTTTTGTTTCTACTGGTGGTGCACATTCGCACATGCCTCAGTGCACATACAAAATTTATTCTGCATGTAAGATAGAAAAATCCACACATAGATGGAAAAGATTAGAGGAAACATTGGTAGCTATCCCAAAATAACTAGAGCTTCTGATCCACAGAGCAAGCAAATTTGCACAGGTGGGTAAGCACTAGTTTTCCTTTGTTATGCATGGCATCACTAAGTATAGTGATTGCACCATGACTGATTGGCAGCCTCAGAAATAGAGTCCAGTTTCCCTGGGCCCCCAGCAGCAACTAGCTAGACAAATGGATGTGCCCATATTTGGGACATAGCAAAGAAGCAAGTCAAACATTAATTATTCATTATTGTACAGGCAAGAATGAAAATATATAATTGATGTCTCAACCCTTTTGAAAATGATAAGGTGCAATGTCTTCACATAAAGCACATTTCAGCTGCTGTTAGAGGGCTGTTTTTCATGCAAGCAATTATTTAGATTTTTGTTAAAAATAACTGGGAAATTTACAAACATGTCAGCTAGTGTTGGCACCGATGAGAGTGGATGTAAAATAGCATTTCCCTAAATCATGAGAAATTCAAATGGCGAGGAGAAAAATCAGGAGTCTGATGCTTAAATATACAGTGCTGTCATCATTGCATTACATTAAAATAACTTGCCTCCAGCAACTGCACAGTCTCTCTCCCTTTTAATATGTCATTTCTTCGGAGCCTGTGACTTCAGTTAGCGGCACCAGTAACTTTGTAGCAAGGGTAGTCTAACAGCAAGTAGGACACTTAAATAGAGGTGTTTCATGCACAATGGGGGACACTGAACGGAAGCTGCAAAGTATGGGACTTAATATCCTTAAGTCCTAGGGACTTAATGGAGCTCTACGTAACCTGAAATTTGAAGTATGGTTATATCAAATAAATGATTCGCGAACATGTTTTTCAGACAGAAAACTGTCTGGCTCCTGGCAAAATGAATCTTGTTTGTTTAAGGATTAGGATAATCTAAGAAACTGATCAGTGTCTGATTGCAGCCTCAGGTTTTAATACTTTTAATGATGTTCAAGCCATATGGCTATTAAAGCCAGCTTGTGTAATAGTAGCACAATGGAAAGACATTTGAATAAGATGGAGACTGAAGGGAGGTAATATGGCAACCTGACTCTCAGAATGAGTTGAAATTTCTCATTCTAAAGGCTGCAGGAACTGAATGCCAGTAAATCACTGCTGTTCCTTGGGTTCTCAGGAACTGTTGTCCTCTACCCTTGCCTTTAATATATATCTATTCTTCCTGCCTCTGGCATCTCCACCTCTCCAAGTAATGGACAATTTCTTGGACATGAGAGAATGCCCATGGGGCGGAATATTTTCCCAACAGTGGGGAATTGGTCTCTGAGCAGGCATGAATCTATTTGCTATAACTATGATTTGGAGTGTACAGCAAGCCACCAGATGGGCAATCTCTATTCTAAACTTCTCCAATTTTGCCATGATCATGAGAATTAGACAGCTTGGCCTGCCACTTAGATTGCCCATAGTCACCACAGCAATGGCAAGGCAGAAGTGAAGGAGCCTGCTGTGATGGGCTGTGTAAATCCCATACTGGTAGCAAACAGGGTGAAGAGCTGCTGAGGACAAGGCTGGCCCCAGTCCACTGGCCCTGTGTGACAGTCTACACCAGTCTTTAATCAAACATCTGGATGGAATTAAAAATGTTGCAGAAATGTCAACAATAATTTAAAATGTCCAGAAATGATTAATACTTTTTACCCTTTTAAGCACATGTTCCTGCTGCCGGTAACGTATATTTCTACACACTAGGGCCTATACATAACATGCAGGACTGGAAGACCAGTAGCAGTATTAATGTTATCATGTCTTCAAGGGATCCCAGCTCCATTCTTCCCAGAGTTGATCCTCTCCTTAGTAAAAGGATTACTTTGGTTTGAGTTAAACTAGGCTAATATGCTACTCTTCTGACAGCATCCTTCAGGGCTCAGTGAACCCATCAATTGTATGCCTGCCACCACCAATGTCCTCAGCTGCTAGTATTGGATTCCTAGTGGTCAAGAGAATATGTAGCAATCTCCCACCACCTAACTTATACTGTGAAACATGTTAAAAAAGAGTCCTAAACCTTTCTGCTGAACTCCTTCGTCCTGAATAAAGTGCTCCCACCCTCACTGAGAGAATGAAAGCAACAGGGACTTAGTCAACTCTCCTCCCACCCCTTCTGAGATTTAAAGAAGACTTTCCAATGGAGTTGGGCTGTCTCTGGTTTTGGAACAGATGTATCTGCATTCTAATATTGATGCTACCAGAAAGTTCTTGGTCACTATGCAACACACAGAGAGCTGCGACATACTTAAGTGACCACAGATCTGAATTATAACTGATCAGCGGTCACTTAAGTACTTCACAACTCTCTGTGAATGATTGACCTAATGCATGATCTCCTTCTAAGGCTATGTCTAGACCGCAGGCTTCTTTTGGAAGAAGCTTTTCCAGAAAAGATCTTTTGAAAAAACTTCTTCCGAAAAAGCATGTCCACACTGCCAAAGCGCATCAAAAAAGTGATCTACTTTTTCTAAAGATAACGTTCACACTGAATGGATACTATCTTGTATATAACTGTGATTACTATGGACGGAATGGCCACCCGGGGAACCTGTGCTTTTTCCTCTTTCCTCTTCTTGCAAAAGAACTCCCTCTTCCCTGTCCACACACGCCTTTTTCTGAAAGATCTCTTTTGGAAAAAGTCTTCTTCCTCATAGGAAGAGGCTTACCAATGTCGGAAAACCCACTCTGTTCTTTCAATTTTCTTTCAAAAGAACACGACTGCAGTGTGGACATAATTGAAAAACAGCCGTTTTTCTGAAAATACTCTGTAGTATAGACATATCCTAAGTTGCAGAATCCTATCTTGATCAATGAGCCCTGCACTACTTTACAGAAACATCTAATAAAAAATCTCAGCAAATTGTTATTTCACATTCTCCATCTCCATGTATATCGAGGCACTGGCTTTTCCTTGTTCCAGGCATGACTGGTCATTCCAGAGATCATCAGCCAAACCCAAGCATACCAGTGTCAAGTTAGGCAAATTAACCGACTTTGAAATTCTTTTGAATGCTTTGTTGCAGATCTAGTTTCTCAAGCTACTAAAATTAAAATAAAATGGAGATGAAATGAGTGGAGGAATAACTTTTGATGAATGAAAATGTATTTGTGTGAGAGAGTGTGAACTTGTGATGTTTCTTACATGTATACAAGACAAATATGGCTAGAGATGGAGGGTATTAAAAATATTTGAATGACTACATCATTATTATTTCAGAAAATTCTAACTGGTGAATAAAGAAGTTTCTGCCATTAAAACACAAGAAAGAAAGACTGCTAAAGAGTCAGAAAGTTGAAGGATAAATTAATATATTTTCCTTTACTATGAAAAGTAATGATGGATCAATTCTTTTACTCTCCGGTAATATCTGAAGGCCTACAATTATTTGACAGCACTCCAGTTGTATGATAAACTGGAATGTAGGTTACATCATTACATGCTTCCTGCCAATGAGCCACTTTCCATAACTTGTTACGTGACTGCAGTGTTAGTCCATAGCTAATTATTGTGTCAGTTTTATATTTTCTTTCAAAATTTACCCATTTGTGTAGAAGATTGCAGTGAGTGTGAACATGATCTCAGTAAGGTACTATTACTTCTCTATATAACAATCTGTGCAATATAGACTGAAGAACATGTTAGGCTGCATATTTAAAATGATTATATTCATTTCCATCTCATTAAAGAAAATCACTGGAACTACCTACCATGCTTAGGCTGGAGATGAGATGGCAGAGTATATAGATTTCACATTCTAATTTTCTAGTATTAAAGAACTCCAGCTGAACAAAACCAATAGAATTGTCCTTGCTAGTTAAAAAGTTATAAAAGAAAACTCACTCAAAATAGTAGTGCTATGGAAACACACATTCACTGTCATTGTAACCAGGCTGGAGTATCAGTCACTTGCAATGTGCTGACGGTGTGCTTTCTTGAATGGGTTATGCTAGGCTTTAATATAAGAATGGATCAAAACATGGCAGAGTGATTCCAAGATGAAGGTTATAGTGCCTTTAAAATACGGGCATGTTGCATGAGTTTCCAAAGAAACTAAAATATACAGTGATATTCACAAAAATTGGATTTATTCTAAAATGTAGAGATGGGCGTAAACAAAAACCTCAAATTCAACCCTCATGTCTTTATAATAGTGTGAAACTCAAACCCACGTTCTGAACATTCCTGCTTATAAAGTGTACACTTCTTCTGCTCTTACATTAAGAAACAACTGCCTTCACATCAACCGTCCCATAGTGGGGAGTAAAGGACTATTCCCACTGAGTAATAGTCCCACTGGGACAGTGGTGAGGCCTTCCCACATTCCCTACAGACACTCACTCTACTTTCCTGTAGCTCCTACCTCTGTGAGGAGTGCAGGGGGCCCCTATTGCTGCTGCCACCCTGCACCAGATCTCCTCCTGCCCAGTAATCCCTGAAGCCATGTCCTTGAGGGACAGGATGCAATGAGGGCAGAGATGCAATGGGAATAGGGGCGGGAAGGAGTTGGGCTTAGGGATGGGTCAGGCCTCCCTGGTCCCACCAGGATTTCTGGGCTGGATTGCATATCTGCCCCAGCTGGGGATAGTCCACCAACCGTGAGTTTGAGACTCTTGTCATAGAGACTCCTTATAGCAGTAGAGGGCAACCTGTGCTCTGTGGGCTACATGCGACTCATCAGGGTTCTGCATGTGGCCTGTGAGACATTTTGTTTGTTGTTGTTGATGAGCAGGTTTGCCAGATAGTGCTGGTTTCCATCTGCATAGGTTTTTTTCCTACCGGTATTACTGAAGTGGCTCACAGGTATAGCAAGGGCAAGTGAAGTGAGATGCATAGTGTGTGCTCCATCAGCATCCAATCAAAGCACTGCTACAGTTCAATTGGTGCACCCTGCAAACTTTAGGTACGCAAGCGTAATTAACAAAACTACCTAATTCAAGGGGAACATCTTGGTTATGACAAGCCCATTGAGATGAAGGATGGCCACTCATACAGCCCACTAACTGGCCTAAATTGCCCATCACTGTCTTATAGGCTCTGCTTACACTGAAATTTTGACATGAAGGAGGAAGTACATTTCTTTTTTTATAGTGGTATCCCCAGATTTAGAGAATATATTCTTAGTGTATAGTATGAATTACCTGACAATTTACAAGTTATTCTGTTCATTGCACAAGAAGCATTTAAGATGGCCTGTGGGATTTTTTGTTTTTTGCTTTGAATCTAATTTCTTCAGATTTCTCTAACAAAGAAATGGCTGACATCAGAAATTTGAAAATGGACTGACTTGTAGATTCTGGTAAAATCTGAGACCTACTGAATTTTTAAGTTTAATAATGTGTTTATTATGGTTTTCAGATCAGTATTTCTCAGAATGTTTTTATCTTAAGTTTCCGTGTCCTTTATGGAATAGTATTTGCATCTAATTAGTTTGATGTAAATTGAATGTTACCACAAGTATTTTTTACATCTAAAGTTTTTGGTATGTGGGTGGAGCCAGTATGGAAACATTATGAACATTATGCAAATGAATACTATATAAGATAGCTGCATATTAATGGAATTAATGAATTCCCTAATATATAATGTGTTCACGCACATGCCGACGTCCTGCATTTCTTGAAAATGAGGCAATTGTATTTCTGTAAGTGTGTTAATGTTTTGGGATAGCTCTCAGTGAATAAATAGAGGTTCAAAGCTAATCTATTTAACTAGTCCCTGGTATGTCAATAGAATTTCAGTTAAGGAAGACTGGGAAAAGAATATCCCCCTATTGGTTTAGACCAGTGCTTTTCAACTTTTTTTTTTTATTTACGGACCCCTAAAATTTTTCAAATGGAGGTGCAGACCCCTTTGGAAATCTTAGGCATAAACTGCAGCCTCCAGAGCTCCACGTACCACAGGTTGAAACCCACTATTCTATGGCAATGACAATATTTTGTGGACCCCTCAGATATAGTCTAAGATATGGGTTGAAAACCACTGCTCTAAACAAGTGTGCCCTCTACGCTGTGGGGCAGCACAGCTTCGCAGGTGATCAATCAGCCCCGCCCTGTCAGAGGCTCAGGGCTTGTTGCACTGAGCTTACAGTTTTGTAATAAAGAGACATCACAGATATGACCAACTTTGCTTGCCAATACTTTCTCCATTGAGACTATCAGAGGGACTGGGTGAAATCCTGGCTCCGTTAATGTCCATAGGAATTTTGTCATTGATTTCAGTAGGGTCAGGATTTCATCCATGATTTCTAACATCAGGTAGAAATAGAGGGTAGTGGCTGTCGGATCAAAGTGTGACCTTATGTCCTTTTGCCAGTTGGTACCAAGGGTCCCTGGCTCACACACGATCACAGTAGCTGTATTAGTTGAAATGAAGGCAATCATAGCATAAAACTACAGGCAACTTCCAACTCTGTCCTTTAGCTTTGGAAGCATAAATGGAAGGAATAATAAATGTCTATAATATTGCTGTACTGGGTCTGTTGGTGGTGTTGTCACTTGACAATATGGACCACTGAAAACTTTAGGTCAACACATTTCCAAATTAGTTTTGATTTTGCCATGCAAATAGCATGTCGAATTGGCCCCCATTTCAACTCTTGTTGGAGTTGCTTAATTTTGTTAGGTTAAAAAGGGTTGTACAAAGTGTTTCACACAAAATTGCTTTGAGAATGTTATGTGATATGATAAAAGACAAATTCTGAAGGAGTCTATGAGTATCTTCTGTCATGTTCTAATCTTTAATGACTTTCAGAAGATTGAAAATATGTGGATGAAGCCGGTGGAAAATAATGACAGCATCATGTTGATCAGTCCATTTAAATGAGTAGAGCTATTCACTTGCAATGTCATCAGGAATGATATTCTAGATGATGACGCTTCCGACAGGTAATTTTCTAGGTGGAGTTCTCAAAAAGGGATTGTTTTTGAAAATGCATTCCCAAAAGTTATGTATCGCTGTACATCACTTGGGCCAGATCTGCACTAGACCTGAAGGTTGGCATAAAGTATGCAACTCCAGCTACGTAAAATACGCAGATGAAGTTGTCTTATGTTAAGCTGAGCTTGGTGCCATTCCCACTGCAGGAGGCTGATGGGAGCAAACACTCCTTTCGTCTTCCCATACTCCTCGTGACTGCGAGGAGAACAAATACTGGCCGGAGCTGTCCTCAATGTTCGATTAACAGGTCTATGACAGGATTATGATGATCAATAGATGGCTTAGGCAGTGGTGCTAAAAGGAGGGTCACTAGGAGGCATTTATGGAAAGAGGACTGATCTCTTGGGATGGACTTCACCTAAGTAGGGAGGGAAATAGACTTCTAGGATGGAGGCTGGCTCAACTGATTAAGAGAGCTTTAAAGTAGGAATTTGGGGGAGATGGTTGGGAGATGTCCAGGTAATCTGTACGCCGGATTTTAACACTGAGAGGGTATGTCTACACTACCCCCTAGTTCGAACTAGGGTGGTAATGTAGGCAACCAGAGTTGCAAATGAAGCCCGGGATTTGAATTTCCCGGGCTTCATTTGCATCTTGCTGGGCGCCGCCATTTTTAAATGTCCGCTAGCTTAATTCAAACTAGGTAAACCTCATTCTACGAGGACTAACGCCTAGTTCGAATTAAGTAGTTCAAATTAAGGGCTGTGTAGCCACTTAATTTGAACTAGTGGGAGTCTAGCCCTCCCCAGCTTGCCCTGGTGGCTACTCTGGGCACCACCAGGGAAACTCATCTGCCCCCCTCCTAGCCCCAGAGCCCTTAAAGGGGCACGGTCTGGCTACAGTGCCCGTGCCAGGTGCAAGCCTGCCAGCACCCAGCCAGCAGACCCTGCACCTGGCACAGCACGAACCAGCCACCCGCTGCCACCCAGCCCTCCGCCTTTTCCCAGGACCAGGCTGGCGGCTCCTGGAAGCCTGCCCGGGGCCGCAAGAAGTGGGCGCCCACCTGGTCTAGTGCGGACATCGTGGACCTCATCGAGGTTTGGGGGGAAGCCTCCAACGTCCACGACCTCCGCACTAGGCACAGGAAAGTGGCCATCTAGGGCAGGATAGCTGCCAGCCTGGCCACGCAGGAGCAGGTTTGCATGAAAATCAGGGTGGTCCAGTGAGACCCCCGACCCTGAGCCCTGAGCTTAAAATGGCCGTACTGGGTCAGACCAAAGGTCCATCTAGCCCAGTAGCCTGTCTGCTGACAGCGGCCAACACTAGGGACCCTGGAGAGGATGGACCAAAGACAATGACCAAGCCATTTGTCTCATGCCATCCATCTCCAGCCTTCCACAAACAGAGGCCAGGGACAGCATTTCTACCCACTGGCTAATACCACTCCATGGACCCAACCTCCATGAATTTATCTCACTTCTCTTTAAACTCTGTTCTAGTTCTAGCCTTCACAGCCTCCTGCAGAAAAGGAGTTCCACAGGTTGACTATTTGCTTTGTGAAGAAGAACTTTCTGTTATGAGTTTGAACCTGCTGTCCATTCATTTCATCTGGTGTCCTCTAGTCCTTCTATTATGGGAACCTAATGAAGAACTTTTCTTTATGGACCCTCTCCACACCACTCATGCTTTTATAGACCTCTATCATATCCCCCCTCAGTCTCCTCTTTTCTAAGCTGAAAAGTCCCAGTCTCTTTAGCCTCTCTTCATATGGGACCTGTTCCAAAGCCCTGATCATTTTAGTTGCCCTCCCCTCTCCCAGCCTCTCTCTTCCCCTCTCCCACCTCCTTTTCCCAGTCTTCCCGAGTTTTGTTCAATAAAGAGAGTTTCTATTTTTGAACGCACGTGTCATTTATTTTGTACATCAGGAAGGGGGACTAGGGAGAGGTAAGTGGAAGGAGGTGAGGTAGGAATGGGGTACGAGCCCCCAATGGGGAGGACTGGGGTAGCTCTGCGGGCTCCTTGGGGTGGAAGCTCTCCTGCAGCCCCCCGATTGACACCCCCCCCGGATGGCAGCCTGCGGCAAGTGCAACTGGGCTTATGGCCGAGTGCTGTGATGTGCCAAGTGTGGGCACTCAGGGCACTCCAAGTCAGGACTGCTTTGCAAGCGGGGAACCCCTGAGAACTGTCTGTCCGGGGTGGGGGTAGGGTCCCTTTAAGCACAGCCCTCGGCTAGCCTGAGGCAGCAGCTCCACACTCTAAGGGTACGTCTAGACTACAGAGTTTTGTTGACAAAAGTGGACTTTTGTTGACAAAACTATACCTGCGTCTACACTACCGCTGAGTTCTGTTGACATAACGTCAACAGAACTCAGCAGTTTTGTCGATGCTGGTAAACCTCATTTTACGAGGCATAACGCCTTCTGTCGACAGAGTTCTGTCGACAGAAGGTGTTATTGCATGTAGGGTTGTGTCTAGACTACAGGGTTTTGTTGACAAAGCAGCTTGCTTTGTCGACAGAACTGAATGTAGTCTAGACGCTCTTTGTTGACAGTATCTGTCGACAAAACTTCTGTCAACAAAACCCCTGTAGTCTAGACGTACCCTAAGTTCTAATCTGTTGCCCTGCTGGCACTGCTTCCGGCCATCCTTAACCTCAGTTCAGGGTCCACTCAATGTGGACATGCTAGTTCGAATTAGCAAAATGCTAATTCGAACTAGTTTTTAGGTCTAGATGCACTAGTTCGAATTAGCTTAGTTCGAATTAACTTATTCGAATTAAGTTAGTTTGAATTAATGCTGTAGTGTAGACATACCCTTAGAGAGGTGATTAAGAAAAAGCAGAAAGCATATAAGGAGTGGAAGATGGGAGGGATCAGTAAAGAAAGCTACCTTATTGCGGTTAGAGCATGTAGTGACAAAGTGAGAGAGGCTAAAAGTCAGGTAGAGTTGGACCTTGCAAAGGGAATTAAAACCAATAATAAAAGGTTTTATAGCTATATAAATAGGAAAAAAACAAAAAAAGAAGTAGGACCGCTAATTACTAAGGATGGAGTGGAGGTTAAGGATAATCTAGGAATGGCCCAATATCTAACCAAATACTTTTCTTCAGTCTTTAATGAGGCTAATGAAGAGCTTAGGGATAATGGTAACATAACAAATGGGAATAAGGATATGGAGGTAGATATTACCATATCCGAGGTAAAAGCCAAACTTGAACAGCTTAATGGGAGTAATCGGGGGGCGCAGATAATCTTCATCCAAGAATATTAAAGAAACTGTCACATGCAATTGCAAGTTCATTAGCCAATTTTTTTAATAAATCTCTAAACTCAGGGGTTGTATCATTTGACTGGAGAATTGCAAATATAGTTCCTATTTTTAAGAAAGGGAAAAAACACGACCTGGGTCACTATAGGCCTGTTAGTTTGACATCTGTAGTATGCAAGATCTTGGAAAAATTTTTGAAGGAGAAAGTAGTTAAAGACTTTGAGGCTAATGGCAATTGGGACAAATTACAACATGGTTTTACAAAAGGTAAATCGTGCCAAACCAACCTGATCTCCTTTTTTGAGAAAGTAACAGATTTTTTAGATAAAGGAAATGCAGTGGATCTAATCTACCTCGACTTTAGTAAGGCATTAGATACAGTACCACATGGGGAATTATTGGTTAAATTGGAAAAGATAGGGATTAATATGAAAGTTGAGAAGTGGATAAACAACTGGTTAAAGGAGAGAATACAACGGGTCATACTGAAAGGTAAACTGTCAGGTTGGAGGAAGGTTACTAGCGGAGTTCCTCAGGGATCAGTTTTGGGGCCAATTTTATTTAATCTTTTTATTGCTGACCTTGGCACCAAAAGTGGAAGTGTCCTGATAAAATTTGCAGATGACACAAAGTTGGGAGGTATTGCCAATTCAGAAAAGGATTGGTATATCATACAGGAAGATCTGGATGACCTTGTAAATTGGAGTGATAGCAATAGGATGAAATTTAATAGTGAGAAGTGTAAGGTTATGCATTAGAGATTAATAACAAGAATTTTAGTTATAAGCTGGGGACACATCAGTTGGAAGTAACGGAGGAGGAGAAGGACCTCGGAGTCCTGGTTGATTATAGGATGACTATGAGCCGCCATTGTGACATGGCCATGAAAAAGGCTAATACGGTCTTGGGATATATTAGGCGAGGTATTTCCAGTAGGGATAAGGAGGTGTAAGTGCCATTATACAAGGCATTGGTGAGACCCCATTTGGAATACTGTGTGCAGTTCTGGTCTCCATGTTTAAGAAGGATGAATTGGAACAGGTACAAAAAAGGGCCACTAGGATGATCCGAGGAATGGAAAACCTGTCTTATGAAAGGAGACTCAAGGAGCTTGGCTTGTTTACCTTAACCAAAAGAAGGCTGAGGGGGGACATGATTGCTCTCTTTAAATATATTAGAGGGATAAATACCAGGGAGGAAGAGGAATTATTTAAGCTTAATACCAATGTGGACACAAAAACAAATGGATATAAGCTGGCTAGTAGGAAGTTTAGATGAAGGTTCCTAACCATTAGAGGAGTGAGGTTCTGGAACAGCCTTCCAAGGGAAGTAGTGGAGGCAAAAGATCTATCTGGCTTCAAGATTAAACTAGATGGGTTTATGAAGGGGATGGTTTGATGAGATAACATGATCTTGGTAACTAATGGACCATTCATTATCAGTGGTAAATAGGTCAATGGAGGGATGATAGGAGTTACTATAGAGAACTTTCTGGGTGTCTGTCTGGTGAGTTTTGCCCACATGCTCAGGGTTTAGCTGATCGCCATATTTGGGGTCGGGAAGGAATTTTCCTCCAGGGTAGATTGGCAGAGGCCCTGGAGGTTTTTTGCCTTCCTCTGTAGCATGGGGTACAGGTCACAGCTGGAGGATTCTCTGAATCTTGGGGTCTTCAAACTATTTGAAGGTGAGAGGATTATTCTTGGAGGGGGTGGGTGAGATTCTGTGGCCTGCACTGTGCAGGGGGTCAGACTAGATGATCATAATGGTCCCTTCTGACCTTAAAGTCTATGAGTCTATGTTAGACCCACTATGTTAGACCCACATATACTTTAAGCAAATGGTCATTTATTCTTTTTTTGGCATTGTCTATTGTTTCATGTGCAAACACACTCACTAATTTTTAGCTGTTGATGCAGTTCATAAACACATTTATTATTTCTTGACTGGTACATTCAATCAATTGATCTTTGAATAGTTTTGCTTGTGTGCTGCACATTTTTGAGACCATATTTTAAACAATTCTTCTACTTCTTGTCACCGGTGTCAACATATACATGAAAAATCTCAAGCATGTGTCTATCATTCTGAGTTAAGTCATATTGTAAGACAGGACCACCAATGAAATGTCTGAGGGAGTTTTTACCTCCCACACAGCTATTATTTCAGACTGTCTACAACAAACTCACCGCAGCATGTTTCCATACGGATCAAGTTTGGAATATTTCCTTTGCTATGATGGGAGCTAGAACATTAATTTCTTTTAATATTCATTTCAATCCTGTAGATGCGAATGAACTGCATGGAAAGAGAGGCAGCAGGCCTCCATCTCTCTCCTAAATGCAAATTAAGGCACAAATTCTTGTGTTCAAATTGCTTATGTAACAGTAACGTGTGATTTCCTCAGTTTTTTTATGGTTGTGTTTTTTAGTGATGGGATTAATGCTATGTCTTGCTTTGAATTACGTTGAGCCATATTAACTATGCATCAATGAAGCTTTTTGTAGTATCACTGACATTTCTCTGTAAGCTCTCAGGAATGATCACCAGGTTATATGATTGCTGAGAAAACTCAAGATACCTTTACTGTACATTATCTACCTTCACAGAAAACCCTCATGACCTTCCTATGTTTTGATAATGTCTTTCCAGTCATGCACACATTGCAAAATAATGTCCATTTCTTTATGTATATTAAAATTAACAAGTGTGTGAAAGTCACTTCTTAAAATTTCAATGGGTCAAAACTTGCAAGTAAAGAAGAACTGCATAATAACTGTATGATCAGGTTCAATACAAACCTATTTTCCCTTAAAGCACTATAGGGCAGATTTTTAAAAGTATTTAGAAACCTAAAGAAGCAGCTAGTTGCTTAGGAGGATTTCCAAATGGGGATGTCAGTGTGAGTTACAGAGTTAGGTGCTTTTGAAAATCCCACTAGGTGTCTCAACACCTTTAAAAATCTGTCCCTGTGTGCCCAATTCTCATCTATAATTGGGACCCTTTACTTCAGTGTAGAGGGGCTTTGTATCCACTTTAAAGCCTCTTTACTCTGCCATTGCATACAGGGACCACAGTGTACATGCTGGCAATGTAAAGGGAAATGATTGAAGTTGCTTGCTTCATCTTGTGCCCTTCTCTGATGCCAGCCTGAACAAAAAGCAGTTGTGATTTGATAACCTTGTTGATGTACGCACTGGGGCTACGTCTACACTGCACCGCTCTTGCGAGTTTTTGTGCAAAAACATCCCATGTTGACGCATCCATTTTGTGCAAAAAACCACAACAACCTTTTGCCCAATAACCTGTAAAACTCATTTACGGGTTCTTGTGCAAACGGGTTTTTTTTGCACAAAACAGACCCGTCTACACTGCATTTTTTTGCGCAAAAACCTCTTCTGCAAAAAGCATCCAAGAGAGTATGCAAATGAAATGCGAGACGTTGCTAATGAGCACTTCATTTTCATGCCCTCTTTCGCAAGAGGGATGCAGTGTAGATGTAGCCTGAGTCACTCCATAAGCTTGTATGTGACACAAAGGAGAGGAACGGATCAGTGATAGAAATGTAGCCGTGTTAGTCTGGGGTAGTTGAAGCAAAATGCAGGACAATGTAGCACTTTAAAGACTAACAAGATGGTTTATTAGATGATGAGCTTTCGTGGGCCAGACCCACTTCCTCAGATCAAATAGTGGAAGAAAGTAGTCACAACCATATATACCAAAGGATACAATTAAAAAAATGAACAAATATGAAAAGGATGCAGAACAGAAGGGGGATGCGGGGGGGGGGGGGGGGGGGGGGAGGAGAGGAAGGAAGGTAAGTGTCTGTGAATTGATGATATTAAAGGTAGGGAGAGTGGGATGTTTGTGAGTTAATGGTATTACAGTTGATAATTGGGGAAACTGTCTTGGTAATGGGTGAGATAGTTCAAATTCTTGTTAAGTCCTTGTTGGCAAGTGTCGAATTTTAACATGAATGACAGTTCAGAGGATTCCCTTTCAAGTGCAGATGTAAAAGGTCTTTGTAGCAGAATGCAGGTGGCCTTTTACAAAGACCTTTTACAAAGGCCTTTTACAAAGACCTTTTACATCTGCACTTGAAAGGGAATCCTCTGAACTGTCATTCATGTTAAAATTCGACACTTGCCAACAAGGACTTAACAAGAATTTGAACTATCTCACCCATTACCAAGACAGTTTCCCCAATTATCAACTGTAATACCATTAACTCACAAACATCCCACTCTCCCTACCTCTAATATCAATTCACAGACACTTACCTACCTTCCTCCCCCTCCCCCCCCCCTCGCATCCCCCTTCTGTTCTGCAATGTGATTTGTCCTTTTCATATTTGTTCATTTTTTTAATTGTATCCTTTGGTATATATGGTTGTGACTACTTTCTTCCACTATTTGATCTGAGGAAGTGGGTCTGGCCCACGAAAGCTCATCATCTAATAAACCATCTTGTTAGTCTTTAAAGTGCTACATTGTCCTGCATTTTGCTTCAGGAACGGATCAGTCATTGTTAGGGCTTTCCTGGTTTTGGACCTGTGTCTTGCATCTGATTTTTGGAATGCAGTTCTCCTGGAAAAATGGTTGAGGAACCAAAGCAGCCAGTTTCTGGGAGGAGGCAAAGTATGAACCTCAAATGCATATAATCCAGATTTGGAGGCTGTCCTGTTTTCATAAGCATTATGCCATAGTCCTGCTCTTTGCCTAAAAAAGGAGCCATTGTATTTGAATCCACACCCGAAGCCTGCCAATTTCTTGGTAATCTTAGTTTTGACTGCATTACTCAAGTTCTGTGGACAGCCATTAGTTACTAGGTGGGATGCAACTGAATTTTCACAGTTTGCCAGGCTTTCTGGTTAGAGTGACTAAAGTCTTTTGAGACTGTCTCTCCATTAGTTATACTTGGTTTGATCTTACAGTTGAATGAGATCCATGCTCTTATTAATGGCTTCCTTTATGTTATCAGCCAAAGTCAATATAGCTGCCCCCTTTTTCAGGGCAGGATGGCCTAACAGTCAGAGTTGTCCTTTCTGACAGGACTGAGAGTCAGTAAGATTGGAGATGGGCTGCCGCTCCAGGGGCAGTGGTAGCCATGGTTAGGACTAGTCTCTGGTTCGATAGCCAATTCCTTGCAAAATTTACTTGGATTAATTCTTACCCATTTTTCCACAGTGGGGTTCCTATGGTCCCTTCTGCTTCTGGGCTGCTCAGGTTGTGGAGTTCATTGTTCATCACCGTCTGGCTGACCTCTGCATCCCAAAGTGCTGGTGGTCCTTCTTCAGGAGCCTGCAGCATACCTCCTTCTTCTCCAGCAGCTAGTTCTGATTGGGCTGGGCTGCTCCCTTTTATACCTGGCATCTAGCTGGAGCGTGCCCAGCAGGGCTGAGGAACTGATGTCTCCTTGGCGCAAAAAGAGGAGTTAACCTTTGCAGTCCCAGTGTGGGGCATACATGCCCCATCACAGGCTCCCATGGCAGATGGTTCTTTTGGGCTGATAAACGTTTTGAATGAGAGCCTGTATTCTGCACTTTGTCTGCTTCCATTTTACTTCTGAATGCTACTCCTAGTCAATGCCATGAGACAGCAGCAGACAGATTTTTCACCTCACACTAGACATCCTTTCACCTCACACTAGACAGTTGACATGGGCTCTGGCTAATGGGCTATTTCACTGCAGTTTAGATTTCTAGACTCAGGCTTATGCCTGGGCTTGGGGACCCTGCAAGGTGGGAGGGTCTGTAACCCACTACCCTGGTGGCCACCCCGAGTTCGGGTGGCCCCGCGTCCTGTACAGAGGACTAGCCTCGTGACCTTCCGCCTAGCCGCGGTCTACAGCCTGCAGTACAGTGTACTAGAGCCCGTGCCGGCTCGAGGGGCCGGGAAGGGGGCGCGGGCCCTCCCACACTCCGAGCCCCGACCCAGGGCCCTAAGACGGGGACGCTTGTCCCTAGTCAGTGGAGGGGGTCGAGTTCCCCCAAACCCTCCACTCGCGGGGTTCTTCTCGCTTCTTCCCGGCTTGGTCTCAGTCAAGTTCCCCAGTGAGGGGACAGACTCACCCGGAGTCCTCTCTCCCGGTGGGGATTCGGCTGCCAAGGTTCTCGTGCCTCTGGTATGTCTCCCGGCGGGCTGGGGTCCTCCTTCCAGCCCCAGGAGCTTCCCCCCTGTTGGTCGTGGCCGGCCCCCTTTTGAATGGCCCGCCCCGCCGTTTCCGGGGCTGGCGTGGTCCCGTGGCTCAGGGCCCCGCCCCTCTGGTGTTCTCCCCGTCGCCTCCTGTGACGTCATCGGCAGGCGCCGGGCGAACCTGCGGATTGCCGGCCGTCCCAGCCACAGATGCGGCTCCCCGACTCCCCGCGGTCCGCCCCCCTTCGTCTGCCCCAGCCCTGGGGCGTCCGTTCTTTGCCCCGGTGTCCACTTCAGTGCAGGGCGGTGCGGGCAATGCGCCTGCCCCGTCACAGGGTTCCATACCTTGGCTGCAGCCCAGAAATGGAAAACTACACAGCAATGAAAAAGCCCCATAGTCTGAGCTCAAGTCAGCTGGCACGGGTCAGCTGTGGGTTTTTATCTGCAGCATAGATGTACCTGAAGACTAAACTGTGGCAGACTAATTTCTGTAAACCCATGGCATGGTTCTCCATGGAAACAATAACAAATTGGAGATGCATCTTGCAACCTGTAGTCAAAGTCAGCCAGTTTCAGTGTCTCCATGATGGACTCCTACAAGGATCCTTTCTAACGCTTCTTCTCTTCAACATATATACTTATGACCTTGCAACAATTATGGCTGCTGAGTATGTATATGCAGATGAGATCTGTCTCCCTGATGTGAGTAACAATCTATACAGCACTGAAGGGTGACTCAGTTAGGACATGAATGCTCTGCCCACTTTCCTGCATGAGTGTTGACTTAACATTACCAGAGTCTAAGTTGGCGGCCTCAACATTCCATTTGAATAGTTGTCTGGCCAATCAACTCCTTATACTCTGTTCTCAGGATTGTCCACTCCTATTCCAAGACACTTGATGCTTATTTAGGCGTCAAACTAAGTAAGTGGTATCAGGTTCAAAGCAAACAAAAGGAAGCATTTCTTCACACAAAGCACATTCAACCTGTGGAACTCATTGACAGAGGATGTTGTGATGATCAGGACTTTAACAGGTTAAGAAAGGAACTAGATCTATTCATGGAGGTTAGATCCATCAATGCTTATTAGCCAGGATGGGTAGGAAAGGTGTCCCTATAGCCTCTGTTTGTCAGAGTCTGAGCATGGGTGACAGGGGATAGATCACTTGATGATAATCTATTCTGTTCATTCCCTTTGGGGCACCTGGCACTGGCCACTGTTGGAAGACAAGACACAGGACAGGACCATGACGACTGACTTCATGACATCTTTTTTCTGGTGGCCGTTAGGCAGTCATGTCCAGTGTGGCTGGCCCAAGGTCAGTTGGATGAACATTGGCATACCAGGGCCGACAGCTAAGCGACAGGAACTCCAGAATAGAGAGTTGAGCATGCTGCTGAATTTCAGAAGCCCTAACTTAAATCCACCTGTTTGCTATGTAGGATGCAAATCCTGGACTGGGTTTAAGAGATTGTTGAGTGGAATATTCAGAGCAGCTGCTACAATGCGGAAATTTGGCATAGCCCAATCCACATGGACAGTCAAACATGTGGTGGACTACAGCACAATTAGAAGCTTGAAGGGTGAATTGCAACACCTTGCTACTCTCCGTGATTCAGCAATTAGTTGGCTGAACAATCTAGACACTGACTTGTCGTGCATACCAAAGAGGCAGTCTCTGACTGTTCACTTATTAGTCTTACTGGAAAGATTTTTCTATTGGGAAAGGAAACTGTATTTATCAATTTCTAGATTAAATATGAAATGCTGTAAAATCACGTATAATATGTATAATATTATTTTCATTGCTGTAATGCAGGGACTTTTTCATAGGTATTTGCCATCATGAATTAATATGGTACAAAATATAGCAAAATATTTTAGTCTTTATTTAAAGAGAAGCTATTAAAATAGCATTTCCATCATGCCATCTCCTCCATAAATTTATCAGACTCAGTCTTGAAGTTGTTCAGTATTCTCAGAAGTTTGGACAAGACTGACTGAGAATGGACTGAAATAAAAGATGAAAGAACAGAATAAACTAAGTGAAAAAGGAAAAAAGTAGCCAGTCTTATCTTTATCATAAATTTTATCTTTAATGAATGAACATTGTAATTTATATGCCTCATCAGAGTATAGCTACTCAGGTATACATAGAGTTGCAGGATTATACGTCTGCTGAATACATTCCAAAATGGAAAATATCTCACCAGGCAGCCAGCAGCAAACAATATTTTGGCAAAACATTTGAACGTGAATTTCTACTGCATGGTAAATCTAGGAAATAGTCACTAGATGGCAGTGAGTCTGCATATCTGGGCCATAAAGTAGATCTTGTAAAGAAAAATTTGTTCCATTAAAATTGGTGCCAGAAGGTGGCAGATTTGGGCTATGAAAAAATCAAAGTCTTTAAGGTTCAGGGTAGCCTCCTGCAAAATTATTTTCTTTTCTCCATCTATAGTATTATATGTTCAAAAAATTAAAAAAAGATTATGATCTGAATAAAAAGAGACTGTTATAATCTGAAATGATGAAATAAATATTTTAAATAATCAAAAGTACACTAGAAAGCAAGAGCCTATTAAAGCCACCCATAAAAGGGAATCAAAGAATAATTGATCAATTTAGGAACACAATTACTCATAGACTTTAAGGTCAGAAGGCACCATTGTGACCATCTACTTTGCCTCCTGCACATTGCAGGCCATAGCACTTCACCCATCCATTGCTGCAATGGAACCTTAACCTCTGGCTGAGTTACTGATGTCTTAAAATCATGGTTTAAAGACTTCAGGTTATAGAGAATTTATCATTTACAACAGTTTCAACTTGTAAACGACCCATACCT
This sequence comes from Pelodiscus sinensis, assembly GCF_049634645.1. Taxonomy (NCBI): domain Eukaryota; kingdom Metazoa; phylum Chordata; order Testudines; family Trionychidae; genus Pelodiscus; species Pelodiscus sinensis. The sequence goes on along the minus strand of NC_134711.1, from coordinate 283,346,341 downwards.
TATGCTGCAAAGGAAGGCAGATTCCGCCTCCCTGGGTCTCTTCCACCCTGACCTGGGGGAAAATTCCTTCTGCACCCCAAATATAGTGATCAGTTAGATGCTGAGAATGTGGGCAAGTCCCACCAGGCAGAGATCTTGGAAAGAGTCCTCTGTAGTAACACAAAGCTTTCCCCATCTAGTGTCCTGTCTCTAGCTATTGGGGACTTTTGCTACAGGCTGTTGTCAATGGACTACATGCCATTGTAGGCAGTCCCACCATACCATCCGTACCATAAACATATGAAGCTCAGTCTTGAAGCTAGTTAGGTTTTTTTGCCTATCACTGCTCCCGTTGGGAGGCTGCTTCAGAACTTCATTCCACTGATGGTGAGAAACTTTCACTTAAATTGGAGCCTCAACTTGCTGATGGCCAGTTTATGTGCCTTTGTTCTTGTGTTCATATTGACACTTAAATAGCTCCTATGCCTCCCTGGTATTTATCCTTCTGATCCAAGCATGTCTGCCCTCAACCTTCTTTGGTTAAGCTAAACAAGACAAGCTGTTTGACTCTGCATCCATTTATTGGATCACCCTAGTAGTTCTACTCTGCACCTCTTCAGGTCTAAATTCCATCTTCCTTAAACATGGGAAACCAGAATTGCACACTGTATTCCAGATGAGATCTTCCCAGTGTCTTGTATACTGGTACTAACACTTCCTCATCTCTACTAGAAGTACCACCTGATGCATCCTAAAACTGCATGAGCCTTTTGCCACTGATTTCAATGGAGTAAGGATTTTGCCGTAGGTGTCTTTAGGAAAGCAAAACTTTGGACCTTAGGCCCAGATGCATAGAGGTACATAGGTGTCCCACTAGCAGATTTAGGCCTCCAAAGACCAATTTTTAGGTACTATTGCAATCAACAAATCTCCTACTCTTCTGTTGACTTATCCTGTGGTTACCTAAACTCACTCAGTGCCTAGATTTTGGCAGAAAATGTTCCCTAGCTGCCTAAATTTTTGCCTCTGAGCATGCACACTGCTACCTCATTCTAGGAATCTAGTCTTAGGACATACCCTTCTTGTTGTTACCACCCAATGGCTAAATTCTGCTCTCAGTAATACCCTGTTCAAGCCAGCGAAATCAATAGAGACTTCAGTTAGGTTACAGTGCCATAACTTAGGCTATGTCTAGACTGCAGGCTTCTTTCGAAAGAGGCTCTTTCGAAAGCATCTTTCGAAAGAGCCTCTTTCAAAAAATCGCGTCTAGACTGCAGGCGGATCTTTCAAAAGAGAAATCCGTTTTTTCGAAAGAGAGCACCCAGCGAGTCTGGATGCTCTCTTTCGAAGACGGCCTCTTTACATTGAAGATCGCCTTCTTTCGAAAGAGGAACTTTTGAAAGAAGGCGTTCTTCCTTGTGAAACGAGGTTTACCGCCATCGAAAGAAAAGCCGCGTTCTTTCGAAATAATTTCGAAAGAACGCGGCTTGAGTCTGGACGCAGGGGAAGTTTTTTCGGGAAAAGGCTACTTTTCCCGAAAAAACCCCTGAGTCTGGACACGGCCTTAGAGTAGAATACATACCTCATATGTATTTGGTCTTGTGTCAGCAACCCTCTGTAGGCTCACATAAGTAGGTGTGTGTAGAGGGGATGAGGGAAGGAACACGCACCATGAATAATATGCCCACACACATTGTCTGGAAAGGATAAATGCAATTAGTTATACCTATTATGCTAATCCTGTAAATCCTAGCCCAGCCAGTACAACTCACTGACACTATTGAATATATTTTCCTTGACTTGTCATGCAAATTTTCCAATCCCATATTTGGAGGTGTAATCTGTGTCTTCTGTACATCACCGCCACAGGCATTCAGAGTGGGATAGCTCATCTGTCTTTGCACATACTACCTTTTTCAGACTTTTAGTGGATTATGGTCCTGTTCTCAAATTAGTCCTATCAGTTCTCTAATGGGTTGAATGTGGGCACTTAACCAACAGATACAGTACACATGCTATTGATATTAGGGCACTAGAGAATCTCTTCTATTTCTGTGACTACAATAAACACAGATCTAGTAGATCTGTCCTCGTGGACAATGCCAGTTCTGCAGCATTGTGCCCTGTTCTTCCACTGGAACTGCATAGGGTTAAGTCTCCCAAGCATTTGGTGTGAAGTGGTGGTGGAACTAGCACTTCTTCAGAGCCATTCTTACTGAGCCCCAGAAGTCCACTCCAGAGTTAATCCTGCTTCAAGAAGCATTTACTCCGACTACTTCCTTCTTAACTCTTGTTTGGGACTCAGCAAAAGGCATCTCACAGTTCATGAAGAACCTACAGTACTAGAGAGGAAGAGGAGACAGAAGAGCAGTGGCTGAGGGTGTCTAGGCAAATCTCTCTGCATTTCCTCTGCCGGGTTCTCAGAGGGTAGAAAACAATGATACATGGGCTCACCTATGCACCAAACTCCCACCTGACAGGAATATATATTTGGAAATTCTGCAAGTTTGGCTTCCTGGAGTTTTCTGGTCCCTTTCTTCTCCATGGAGAGGGATCAAGGAGCCACTGACTAGTTTGGCTGGGTTTGCATGAGGTAAGACCTAGCAAAGGTGAAAGTAAGCTGGGGCACCAAGGTGTGGTGCACCGACAGAAGAGTAGCTGGCTGGAGACAGGGCTCTGGATGCTGTCAGCCACTGTTCGCCAGTAAGGTTCTTGTGCCAGTTGCTGGGCATGGGTGGCCCAACATTCCCCTGTAGCCCCCTTCCCCATAGGAGCCTAAACCACCCCCTGTAACCTCTGGCCCCAATCCTGGGGGGCCCGGACCAGCCCCTGGGTGGTGAAGCCACACCACACCACACCACTCCCAGACTCAAGCCCTGGTGATGGGGTGGCCAGACAGCATGGTCACCAGCCTTGGGGATCTGGAGGCCATATAGCACAGAGGCCACATTCCCAGTCTGAGACGCACCCACACCCCATTCACTGGCCTGACTCCCTCTCCACCACCCAGTCCCCTACCCTGAGCTCCCCCACACTCCATCCCACACTTACATTTCTTACAGATACTGTCACATTGCAAACCCCAATCCCTTGCCCTAACCCCCACTTCAGGGGGTTGCAATACCTGTATTTTCATCCTTGAGGCGTAGACTTGTGAAAAATAAAAGAGGGGAAAATATCTGGAGCTATCATCCTATGAATGGCATGAATGCCTGCTTTACCTATGGAGTTTTTAAGATCCTTGGTTTGTGGCATTTACAGCTCTGATGGCTTCATCAGTGAAGCATTTACATTATTTGTGTGCAATTTTATAAGTACATTGCATTTATTTATAAATGCGGTGCTTTTAATCTATCTGACCATTGTCCATGAGGGAGCAGTGGATCACAGGAACACATTTTGCATGTCCATGTGATGTTCAATAATCACTGTGTAAAGCGGGAAGAGACCGGATATACATTGATATCGGAAAAATAACTATGGGAAACAACTTGGAGTAGGAACTAAATAAGCTAAAAAGGAGAACAGTTGCTGGGCAGTTTGGGCTGGATTCACCCCTCACTTACTCTAGTGTCATACCATTCTAATTCCACTGACTTCAGTAAGTGACTCCAGTGCACAGGAGATAAGAATGGAGCACAGATGTTTTTTTCTCTGAATATGGAGAGCCACAAACAGGTGGAAATGTCCGTAATGGTACATTTTAACTCTTAGATAGGTTCGCTGTAATAAGGCATATAGTTTAACTATCATGGTCGCTTTTGTGGCCCTTGCATTAGTCAGTGTTTGAACTATTCCACTCACTAACGTCGGCATGTCTGAAACAAACTGAATTAGCAGATGATACACAGACAGCCCAGAGAGTTGATCACAGCCAGTCCATGTTGCAGAGGTGGATTCATCCCTGCACTGGTACAGAGCAGATGGGAAGCAATTTTCACTTCCCCCATGTAAAGGCTATGGAGCCATCTTGACTATCCCCCAGTTCACCCCAAGTTGGACTCCTGTTTCAGTAACCCGTATGGACCAGTGTAAGTGCACAGAATCACTGGAGGAAGGTTCATGCTGGCCACACTCCCTTCTGGCCACAAAGCTCTTATTCTGGCCTGTTCCTTACTCCCAGCTTTCCTTAGAATACTCTTAGAACACCCTTAGAACACCTTTGGATCTTTGAACAGGTGTACTATAAGCTGGTGGAGTGTGGTCAAATGTGCCACATGTCCTCTTTTTTGCAATTGTCAAGGGACTGTAGGACAACAATCCAGAGGCTCCATCTGTCTCCCTCTACAAACTCCCATCACAAGGGGAATAAATCTATCTCTTTAGATTCCTGTATCATTACAATGGCCCCAATCTAAGATGCTAACAGGCATGAAAATTGGGCTCTCTACATTTTTCATCTGCAAGAAATCTTTTTTTTTTAACATCAAAAAGCAACTGTCTAAATCAAAGACTAATTGGCTGCCAAATTACAGGTTTATAAACTCACTCATTGCTGCTTGTTTTGCTTTTCTTTTTTCACCAGAGCAAAAAAGCATCAGAAAATACTAGAAATTATTCTTGTTTTCTGTTAATAATAAAACATCCTGATGTCAACCCATTTGTATAAAAAAATCCCATTCCCTGTAGAGAGAACCTGTCCACCATGCAGGATATTTTTTACATAGACTTAGGGACTAATCATGCGTAGCTCTTACTTAGAGCTTCCCATCAGTAGATCTCAAGGCATCTTATCATTATCTTCATTGTACAGATGAGGAAATGGAGGCACAGAGCAGGGAAGCAATTTGCTCAGGACCATCCAGCAGGAGAGTGGCACAGCTGGGAATATAACCCAGATCTCCTAAGTCCCAGTTCATGCTCTCCCCACGAGGTCACATACCAACGACGGGGTTGACAGTGATCCAACCTTATTCATATTGCTGTGAGCAGGGGATTGGAAAAGCTTCTAGTCTTTTGTTACATGAACTTTTTTTTTTAGCAATCTGCAAAATTCTTAAAAGGTGTTCCTGGGAATTCCTTAAATCAAAGCACTGCAACTTCTTAATGGGGACAGGAGCTACAGTGTATATGCCGGTGGGCCTTATCCTGTCCCTACTAACCTTAATGAGAGCTACAAATGACTTCACGGGGAACACTATCTGGCCCCATATAAGTATTCACACGGTTGATTGACTAATTACCCCCAAATTATGAACAAACATTCACTGAGTTCATTAGTAACCTGAGGTGGATAGTTTAGGTCCACTCTCTTCTTGGTTGCTCCAAAGTCTGGAATTCAGGAAGGATATCCTGATGTAACAGGGTTCTGATCACAGTCTCTTTTCAGTCTCTGTGGCTATTACTTTTTTGTTCTGCCTCAAGCCCTCTTGTAATCCTCTCAAACGTGTCATCTACAGAAAAGTATCACGATACAGCCAGCTCCCTCACAGGAGTTTAATCTTTCTCTTTTGATGCAAGCTCAGTATATAAATTCACACTTAACATGAAGAATAAGCATTTCAGGCCAACTACAGTTAAGCAACGTGAGTTTCCAGAAACTTATTCACCTAGATCTGCAGTTCCAATCATTTTCTTCTTCCCTACTATTGCCAGTGACCATTAGAAAGACAAAGTGCCAATATATTTTACTGGACCAACTTCTGAAATATATTGTGTGGCATGCTGATAACGGATAGGCAGATTGGTGCAAATATAATTCCAAGATTTTTCTTCAGCATATTGCATCTTTGCTGTGTCAAAAATAAATTGCAAAATAAAAAGATGAAGGATGATTCCACCATTTTGTATCCTCACCTCTTAAAATAAAGGAGTAGTTTTAAAATGCATAAAAATGTTCTGCGATGATAAATTACACATTTATAACCCTATTTAGCCAAGTATTTTACCTTTGTAATTTTAAAACTGTCATTTTGACAAAAAGTATAGATGAGCGAGTTGGCCTTTCACATTTAATGTTTTCTTTCCTATTTGCAATTCACCAAGTTCAGCTCTGATTAAAGAAGAGGTATAAATGGAATGCATAATGGTCAGCACTTGAAGAATACATTTCTCTGGAGGATAAGACTTTTTTTTGTGAGCAGATGTGGTTTCTTCACCTTAGAAACTTCTTGAGCATGATCCCCACTGGTTTAATCACATCAGGTATGCATCTTGCCCTCAACATCTAATGTACAAAGAGAAAGATACTTGATTTAAGAGGGAAGAAACAAAATCACAGTCTGGTTTTTTTTCAGAGCTATAGTAGATGAATCATCTTATGAAACCTGTCTGTAACATTAATATGCAACTTCTGGAAAAATGTCCTGATATCGAGCAACCTTAGGAGAGGCTCTGTGGAGTCAAGGGCACTTGGGAGCACTCGACACCTTGCAGGATTGGGGCCTGCAGGATGCTTCAGAGCCTTGTGGCTAGAAATGCAAGAATGTTTTACCTGGCATCTTATAGTATCTTACAGTATCTTATAGCCACAAAAATTTGAAAGCAAACAAATCATTTTATTGATCTTTGAATGCAGCTACCTCTGCAGTGGAATGCGACAGCTATTTAACAGCATATAGCAAGACTGCACAACTAGTTAAGGACTGGTATTGCATTAGAATCTTCTAATCCATATTCTTCTAAAACAGTGTGTCCTGGCTGGGTCACTCCGTTTCCACGGCTCTCACTGCCGCTGGGGAGTGTGTGTGTTCTTCTGAATACAGCAGGACTTCACAGGGGTCTGCATTTCAAAGCCTCTGATAGGAAATTAAGTGAAACACAGGGCCCCTCAGGGGTACAGAATTATCCAGTTTGAAAATGGATACACCCTGCTTTAACTTCCCAAACATATAGAAAAAAAAAACAGTTTCAGGAACTGAGATAGTTACACATTCAAACATTTATTCTCTTTATTTTTTTTCTTTGAATTCCAATTTTGTGGCAGAATTCCCTTAAGTATTAGTTAGAGCCATTAGATAATTGTAGACAATTTATTTCAGGGAAGAGATTGACGATCTTTGTCACAGTTTGTCTGCAATGATTGTTAAACAGACAACTCAGCTCGGTAAGTGAAATCCTTTACTAACTGTCCATTTTAGAATTAGGGAAGTGAAGATATTTAATTTAAATATGGCTTTTCCAGGCTGAATGTGATGCCTTCACTGTATCTTTTCTTCCTTCATTGCCAGTTACCCCACTTAGTGGTAGTTTGATTAGCTGGCTGGTGGATCAAATTTTCTCTGTCCCTATCAGCTCTTAAAAGGCCAGCACAATAAATGGAATTCAAATCTCAAAGCCTGACTTGCATCACAAAATGTCAAACCTCCCGCTTTGCCTGGATTCCATGTCCTACAATGCATTCGCTTCCTGGTATATATCAATGTATGTGTGTGTATGTGGTTTTTTATTAAAAGGTCACCATTTAATGTTGTTTTGCACTGTATCTACAGAAACAGCAAACCTTTTTACACTTAAATACACTGTATATGTATTTATAATATAAATATAATAATTTTCCACTCCTGCATACTATAGTCATGCAATATACAACCCCGTCTTTCCTTGGTACCAAGAAATAGGCAGATGCATTCATATCTTTTAATCCTGAGATCCCAATCCTACAAGTCTCACTAAAGTAAAACTACCATTGAAATTGGAGGGAGATTTGCCTGACAGAGGAATTTAGGGTAGAGCCCTAAAAGAATTCTCAGCATTTTCTAAAAAGGAAATTACTATTCACATTGTTTATCTTTTTTATGCCAGCTGGTGGCAAAACTGCATTTTGGGTTGAAGGCACACTATCATGGACATGGGAGTGCTATCATCTCTCTCACAGGGACAGTTTCATTACCTCATGTGATGTGCACCTGTGGCTTTTTGGTCAGACACTTGGCTTCTCACTGCACTAAGCTCATTCTGGTGAAAGGATTATGAGCATTTTCAAGAAGTTCATAATGAGGAAGTCATTGCTTTTCATAGTATTAACAAGATTACCATCGTGTGTTCATGACTACTTAAGCACATTCAATAAAAAGGATGGGATGTGAAGAGGGTGAGCTATTGCATCTCAAAGATTGTTAATTAAAGTTTTAAATTTTCCATATCCTTTGAATTCATGGGCAGAGGCTGTGGGGAACACAACAACAGAACAATCTTTCAAAAACCGGCAATAGTCAGAAAACAAATATTTATTTTAAAAGACCACTGCCATATTCTTGCAAGCTTTAAAACAGGGTTGGGGAACCTTTTTTGGGTCAGGGGCTCCTGACTCACAGAAAATCAGTTGGGGACCGCACAAAAGTAAGATAAAAAAAATCCAACTCACTGATGGTGGCCCCTGATTGAGAAGCAGAAAGACACTCCTGCACATTCGCCTCTCATACCAGAGCCTACGGGGGCCCAGGCTAGTAGATCTGGTGGGCCAAAAATGAGGGTTTCAATGTGTGTGAGGGCCTGCTTGGAAGCAGGGTTGGGATGTGGTTGGTGTCTGGGCAGAAGGAAGGGTGCAAGAGTGGGCTGGGGGTGAGGGTTCTGGGTCAGAAGGGGGTGCAGGAGCAAAGTGGGAATGTGGGGTCTGGTTGGGAGGGTGGGCAGGAGTGGGCTGGGGATTGGAGTTGGGGGGACTGGGTAGGAGGTAGGCAGGAGCAGGCTGGATGTGAGATGGCTGGAGGGTAGATAGGGTGCAGGAGCAGAGTGGGGGTACAGGAATGGACTGGGGATTGAGGATGGGGGTCTGGGTGCGAGGTAGGATGCAGGAGAAAAGTCATAGTTTGAGGTCTGGGCAGGAGATGGGGTGCAGGATCAGGCTATGGGTGGGTGGGATCTGGGCAGGGGGCATGTGCAGGAACGGGGTGAGAGTGCAGGGTCTGGACAATGGCAAGGTGCTTATTTGGCACAGTTACTTGGGGGGTGCACATGGCTCCATGTCCTCTGCTGCTCCCAGGCACTATCCCCTGCTGCTTCTATTGGCCATGATTACAGCCAATCAGAGCAGCAAGGGAAAAAGCCTCCAAGCAGCACTTTGCTATACTACCATTTCCTCAGCTGTGGGGAAGGAGAAGGGGAGAGGAAGCTGCAGTGCACGGAGCCACTTCCTCCCCACACCAGGCAGAGTCTCAGGTGGGATCCAGCTCTGGCCTGCCTGATTCCCTCCCACAGGGAGGGGCGGGGGTGTTGTGGGTCTGGAGAACCAGTTTGGGCTTCTCAATGTCTGGTCCAGATAAGCCTGGGGCTGGAGCTGCGCCCCGGGCCTTGGTCTCTCCTTTAAAAGGTAGGATATTAGTTTGCTTTGTTGGGCAGAAACCTTTTATGTGTTTCCTTGTTTTGTACAGCTGATTAGCAAGACATCAGAGTTTAGAGGGAACGTTCAATGACTGCGCAAGGGTTTGAGTGAGAAAATCCAGATTCCGATGTCACACAGTTAAAATTTCAGGGTTTTGCTTCAGGCCTACCTCCATTAATTTATTTTTATAATAATCATAATTGCCTAATTTAGTATTGTTATAATTTCTATAGAGCCTGATGCTGCACCATTGAAAACAGTGGGAATTTTGCTACTACTTCAATGGCCATAGAGTCATATCCTCCTAACCATAGATGTGTATAACACTGTGCAAAAGGTACAAAGACAAAGGGTTTGCAGACTAAGAGTATGATTACTGAGATGTTCAGCATCTCACAGGACTAGACCCGAGAGGCGGGTCTATACTAAAGCTGAAGGTTGGTTTAAGTATGCACCTCCAGCTCTGTAAATAACGTAGTTGGAGTCAACGTACTTTAAGGCAAGTTTTGGTGCCATCCCATCAGCAGGAAGTCAATGCGAGAAATGCTACTGTCAGCTTTCCTTACTCCTCACCATTGTGTGGAGTCCCATGGTCTACATGGACACCGTCAACATTCGATTTAGCGAGTCTTTACTAGACCTGCTAAACTGAACACCAGAAGATCGACTACCCCAGGATCAGTCTCCACTTCAGAGAATCTTCTATTTCAGAGAAGACAAACCCTGGGTTACCGTATAGAATTTGTGAACAATTGAGCTAGGTGGCATGAAGAAGAACAGATATAGATCTGACCTTGATTAAACTCTGCTCAGAATGTCTATGATGAGCTCAACAGGAGTAGACAACAAGTCAGGAAACAAGGAGGAAAAGGATGAAGATAATAAGAGTATATGATCATTTGGAAGGTTAATAAGTGTGTCTTGAGTGTTGTGAGGGTTTTTGGTTCTATTTTTTACCATGCAGGAGTACAAACCTTAAGGTGCCTCGTGAAGTGGGTGTTTTAAGAAGGTAGTGGAAGGAGGTAAGATTGGTGGCATGGAGGATGAATTCAGGGAGGGAAAATCCATGAATAGGGGCAGCAGCAAAAATAAAAAAAAGGCACATAGGCAGGACTGGTAAAAATGGCATGAGGAGGGCATTCAGATAAACAGTATCCAGGTAGAACTAAGTGAAGAAAACATGGTAAGACATCAGGAGGGAAAAGAATGAAGAGGTCAGGAGCTAAGTTGTGGAGGATGCCAGGGGCCAGGGCATAGGCAGTTTTGACTAGCAGTTATAGGTGAGTTTTATAAAGTTTGGGGATCTCAAGGCCAGATTTCATAAACAAGAGTTAGAGTTGGAGTCAGGATGGAGTCAGAGACCAAGAGACAAGGCAAAATCCAGCATAGTAGCAGACCAAGGCCTGTGTGGTTGCCCAGACAGCTTCTTGGAACAATACCTGGGGTTAAATAGAGGCTCATGGCCAATTAGAGGGCCACAGGATACTGTCACTCTTGGTCTCATGGGTAGTAATTCTTGTGGTACTTAGTCTGCACAGTGCATCCTGACTGAGCCTCTGCAGGGCCTTTCAGTGACTCTCTGGGACCATCAATCTGTCCCTCTCCAAGGTTTTCAGACCTGTGTTCTAGTCCCTTGATCCTTATAGAGGGCCTCAAAGATAAGCATGAGAGGTCTGTCCTTGATATCAAAAACAGCAGAGGGAGAGTGAAGGGGTTCTAATATGGCAGATTTTTGCATTAGAGCTTTCATGGGATAGGCAGAAAGGTGAAGGGAATGTCAGGATTTACCCAATTTACTTTGGTGTACAGGAGAGTAAAGATCCAACTTACATTGTCTACTTATCATCAGACAGGACCTTTGCATCCTGACACACCACGATAGCCCTTTCAATTTTTCACAGCACATTGTAAACATGATGTCTGTCTTGTCAAATCAGAAATGTAGAACAAGAAAATGTAAAAAGGTATGGTGGTCACTTAATGAGGTTTCAGCACATTATTACTACGTGTGTTTTTTCACAATTTTCTACAATGGGGTAGAAGCAATAAACGTTTTTGTTACTGCATCAGTATTAATTTTCATTATCTTCCAATACATCTTGTTTTGCAGCCTGTGCTGTTAAGGTAAAAAGAATTATACTGAACAAATCTGACAGCGAAAGAGTGATTTGGTCAAGCTCTCTTCTCCGTTAAGCTTGTGCTATCTCAAGGTCCTCAGAGGGAGCTTAGTGAGAACAGAGTTTGGTCATCAGTGATTAAAATTCCAATGTGTACTTTTGGGAAGTAGACCTGCAATAGCCCAATATATAATACTGTGCTTGCAGAGCAACACCACTGCTCACGTGGTCCATTTGCATGGTGTTCTGATATTCTACCTGGAGTCTCATGTATGTCCTGTGGTGCATTTTAATGTCATTGTCCAATTGCCAGAACTTGAAGTGGCCACAAAGTCTTAGCTGAGCCACAGCCATTGTATCCCCAATCCAGAATGAGTGAGAACAAAATTCTTGTGCTGGTAGCCTCATCTGAATAAGCACATTTCTGAAAACTGTACAAACTGGTATGTTGAGAGGGGCCTTTTAACACCATGAAGAAAGAAGGACCCCTCTCTACTGAGGCTTTTTCTAAACTGCAGGCTCCTTTTGGAAGAAGCTTTTCCGGAAGAGATCTTTTGAAAAAAACTTTTTCTGAAAGAGAGCATCCACACAGCAAACGTGCATCGAAAAAATGATCTGCTTTTTCGACAGATAGCATCCATGCTGAATGGACGTTATCTGCATGTAAGCTGTGATTATTATGGATGGAGTGGCCACCACAGTACCTGTGCTTTTTCCTCTTTCCTCTTCTTTCGAAAGAACTCCCTCTTCCCCATTTTGGCTGTCTACACTAGCATATTTTCTGCCACAAAAACTTGTAATGAGGGACTCATTAGCATGAGTCATGATATCATTAGCATATTTTCTGCCATTTTTTTTGTGCAAGGGGTTTTTGCGCAAAAAGAAGCAGTGTAGCCGCATCTGTTTTGTGCAAAACCCCCATTTTGCACAAGATCCTTTTGCCTCTCCAGGACAGGCGCAAAACAAAAGTGGCTACACTGCTTCTTTTTGCGCAAAAACCCCTTGCGCAAAAAGAAAAGGCAGAAAATATTCTAATTATATCGTGACTCATACTAATGAGTCCCTCATTGAGTTTTTGCAGCAGAAAATATGCTAATGAGGGACTCATTAGTATGAGTCACGATATAATTAGAATATTTTCTGCCTTTTCTTTTTGCGCAAGGGGTTTTTGCGCAAAAAGAAGCAGTGTAGCCACTTTTGTTTTGCGCCTGTCCTGGAGAGGCAAAAGGATCTTGTGCAAAATGGGGGTTTTGCACAAAACAGATGCGGCTACACTGCTTCTTTTTGCGCAAAAACCCCTTGCGCAAAAAGAAAAGGCAGAAAATATTCTAATTATATCGTGACTCATACTAATGAGTCCCTCATTAGCATATTTTCTGCTGCAAAAACTCAAAGTGTAGACGTAGCCTTTCTGAAAGAGCTCTTTTGGAACAAGGCTTTTTCCTCATTGAAAGAGGTTTACCAATGTCAGAAAACCCCCTCTGTTCTTTTGATTTTCTTTTGAAAGAACACGATTGCAGTGTGGACATAAGTGAAGTTTTTCCAAAAAAACTCTGCAGTGTGGACATATCCTGAGTCTCGCTAACACTATGTCTACACTGCAGTGTTTTTGCACAAGAAGTCTTTTGCAGAAGAGTTCTTGTGTAAAAACTTCTTGTGCAAAAGCGTGTCCACACCTCAAAGCGTATCACTTTTGTGATGTGCTTTTGTGCAAGAGAGTGTCCACACTGCATGGATGCTCTTTTGCAAGAAAGCTCTGATGGCCATTCACAGAATGGCCATCAGAGCACCTGTGCTTTTTTGGATAGGCTCTTTTTGCACAAGAGCATCCACACGTGCCTTTTTGAGCACGAGCTGTAGTGCAAAAAGGAGTTATGCCTCAAGAAGGAGGTTTACCTACACCACAAAAAGCCCTCTGTTCTGTCGATTGACTGTAGATTTTCTTGCTCAAAAATGTATTTGAGGTGTGGACACTCCACGGGATTTTTGCGCAAAACTGTCCATTTTTGCACAAAAACCTTGTAGCGAAGACGTAGCCTAAAAGTCTGTAATGTCACTGCTGGGCAAGTCCTTGCCTCACTCTCCTCCAGTTGCATTACAGACTTCCCTTTTGGAGCTCCACAGGGTAAAAGTACAGTAATTGATTGGTCCACTCTAAAGTCCTTCCCAAAGTTTCAGATAAGAACAATTGACAAAATAAAACTCTCACAATCACTCCTTACCGCACGGGTGGGCAATAATTTTGGAAGGGGGGGGCTACTTCACAAATTTCAGAAGTGGCCGCGGGACCACCTGAAAGGAGTGGGGCCCTGGGCGGAGCCTCGGCTGGTAAGGGGCGGGGTTGAGAACTATGCTGCTGGGTATAGTGACCTTATTTTCTGAACCAGCTGCAGCTAGTAAGAACGGTTTCATTTAAATTATGAAACAAATTAAGCATTTTAACTTTCTCATGTTAGTTCATTAAACTTCATTTTAAATAAAGTAAAATATGATGTCCAGTACAAAAGGTTTCAATGTTTTCTTTATTTATGGCAGAGGTAGGAAACCCTTTTTGGGTTGGGGGTCACTGATCCACAAAAAAAGTCAGTTAGGGTATGTCTACACTACAAAGTTAATTCGAACTAACAGCCATTAGTTCGAATTAACTTTCATAGCGGCTACACATGCAAACCGCTAGTTCGAATTTAAATCAAACTAGCGGAGCGCTTAATTCGAACTAGGTAAACCTCATTCTATGAGGACTAACACCTAGTTCGAATTAAGTAGTTCGAATTAAGAGCTATGTAGCCACTTAATTCGAACTAGTGGGAGGCTAGCCCTTCCCAGCTTGCCCTGGTGGCCACTCTGGGCCATACCACGGAAACTTTTCTGTCCCCCTCCCGGCCCTGGAGCCCTTAAAGGGGCATGGTCTGGCTACAGTGCTTGTGCCAGGTGCAAGCCTGCCAGCACCCAGCCAGCAGACCCTGCACCTGGCACGGCATGAGCCACCTGCTGCCACCCAGCCCTCCGCCTCTTCCCAGGACCAGGCTGGCGGCTCCCAGGAGCCTGCCTGGGGCCGCAAGAGGTGGGCACCTGCTTGATCTAGAGCGGAGATTGTGGACCTCATCCAGATTTGGAGGGAGGCCTCCAACGTCCACGACCTCCGCACTAGGCACAGGAAAGTGGCCGTCTAGGACAGAAGAGCTGCCAGCCTGGCCACCAAAGGCCACATGTGACCCCAAGAGAAGGTTTGCATGAAAATCAAGTTGGTCCAGTGAGACCCCCGACCCTGAGCTTAGAACATAAGAACATAAGAATGGCCGTACTGTGTCAGACCAAAGGTCCATCTAGCCCAGTAGCATGTCTGCCGACAGCGGCCAGCACCAGGTACCCCAGAGAGGATGGACCAAAGACAATGACCAGGCAACTTGTCTCATGCCATCCATCTCCAGCCTTCCACAAACAGAGGCCAGGGACACCGTTCCTACCCCCTGGCTAATAGCACTCCATGGACTCAACCTCCATGAATTTATCTAACTTCTCTTTAAACTCTGTTATAGTTCTAGCCATAACTCTGTGGAGGCAAGGAGTTCCACGGGTTGACTATGTGCTGTGTGAAGAACTTTTGCTTATTCGTTTTGAACCTGCTGTCCATTCATTTCATCTGGTGTTCTCTAGTCCTTCTATTATGGGAACTAATGGAGAACTTTTCTTTATGCACCCTCTCCACACCATTCATGCTTTTATAGACCTCTATCATAGCCCCCCTCAGCCTCCTCTTTTGTAAGCTGAAAAGTCCCAGTCTCTTTAGCCTCTCTTCATATGGGATCTGTTCCAAACCCCTAATCATTGTAGTTGCCCTTTTCTGAACCCTTTCCAAGGCCAAAATATCTTTTTTGTGGTGAGGAGACCACATCTGTACACAGTACTGAAGATATGGCGTACCATAGTTTTATACTTCCCCTCCTCCTTCTTTCCCTGGCTTCCCTCTTCCAGCTCCCCCCTCGCAGGTTTTCCCCTCCCCTCTTTCACCCTCTCTCTTCCCTTCTCCCATCTCCTTTTCCCAGGCTCCCCAGAGGTTAATCCCCCCCCCCCCGTTTTGTTAAATAAAGAGAGTTTCTATTTTTGAACACATGTGTCCTTCATGTTTTACATCAGGAAGGGGGGCTAGGGAGGGGTAAGTGGAAGGAGGTGTGTGAGGAATGGGGCATGAGCCCCCAATGGGGAGGACTGGGGTGGCTCTGTGGGCTCCTCGGGGTGGAAGCTCTCCTGGAGGGCCTTCTGGATCCTAATAGCCCCCTGATTGACCCACCCAGATGGCAGCCTGCGGCAAGTGCAGCCGGGCTGATGGCCAAGTACTGTGATGTGTCGAGTGAGGGCACTCAGGGCACTCCAAGACAGGACTGCTTTGCTGTCCCTCATTGAGGTAGAGAAACAAGCGGGGAACCCTGAGAACTGTCTGTCCGGGGTGGGGGTCGGGTCCCCTTAAGCAGAGCCCTTGGCTAGCCTGAGGCAGCAGCTCCACACTCTAAGTCTTAACCTGATGCCCTGCCGGCACTGGTTCCAGCCAGCCTTAACTTCGGTTCAAGGTCCACTCAATGTGGACATGCTAGTTTGAATTAGCAAAACGCTAATTTGAATAAGTTTTAAGATCTAGATGCACTAATTCGAATTAGCTTAGTTCAAATTAACTAATTCGAATTAAGTTAGTTCGAATTAGTGCTGTAGTGTAGACAAGCCCTTAGGGACTACACAAGTGAGAAGCAAAAAAAACTCCTCCAAAAATCCCCAATCCTCACTGATGTGGCTCTAGCTGAGACACCTCACTTTTCTGGTGCCCCAGCCTCATGGGGTGAGGAGAGGAAAGGGAAGAGTCTGAGGTTCAGGAATTCCCATAGACCAGATTTACTTTTCTGGGGTTCTGGAGTTAGTGGATTTTATGGACCTTCTTCGGTTCTGAAGTAGGTACAAAAATGGGGGTACAGAGCGTGAGACAGGGCTGCCAGCAAGTAGGATAGGGATGGGGTGCAGGATCTGGGAGGGAGCTGTGTGCAGAAGCAGGCTGGGAGTAGGGTGTCTGGCCAGGTGGAGGGAGCAGGAACAAGTGAGGGTGCAGAGTGTGGCCAGGAGAGAAGGTGCAAGAATAAGGGAGGGTGTCAAAGCAAGCTGGGGGTGCCGGGTCTTGGAAGAGGGAAGGAAGGGAGGAGATTGGAGTAGTGGGGTTTGGGCATGACGGGGAACCTGACCTGGATTCGAGCCCCTTTGCAGCAATGGCTGCAGCCATGCTGTCTTGGCTGCCCTAGAGGGAGGCCCTGCTGCCACGGTGACCACACAGTCCAGGGCTGGCCCTGGAGGCCGGAAGCGCTGCAGCTACGTGGCCCCAGAGGCTGAAGGTGCCGCTGCCATAGCCACACGGGCTTGGGCCAGATCTTGAGGGTGGAGATGACGCTGCTGTGGCCACATAGTCCAGGGCTGGTCCCGGAGGCACTACTACTGTGGCCACAGGCCGGTGCCAGAGGCGCCACAGACTGGGACTGATCCTGGAAGCCGGAGGCGCCACTGCCGCCGCCACACGGACTGGGGCCGTCCCTGGAGGCACCACGGCCATGTGGCCTCATGCTGCCCTGGAGGCTGGAGGCACTTCAGGCCAGGGCCGGCCCTGGTGGCACTGCTGCCATGGCCCTATGGCCTGGGGCTGGCCTCAGAGGCATTGCTGCTGCAGCCACACAGTCTGGGGCTGGCCCCGGCAGTGCCACTACCATGGTCATAGACCGGCCCCGGAGGCGCCACAGCCCGTGGCCTGCCCCAGAGGCCAGAGGTGCCACTGCCACAGCTACACAGCCTGGGGCTGGCCCAAGAAGTGCCACTGCTATGGCCACAGGTTCCTCCAGCCTCCAGGGCCAGTCCCAGACTGCATGGCTGCTGCAGCGGCATCTCCAGCCTCCGGCCCCAGCGCTGCCGCCTCCCACTGCAGCCTAACCAGTAACAGGAGCAGGGAATGCTCTCCAGAGGTTGCATGGGGGGAGGAGGGGCAGGGCTGAGCCTCTTACCCCGCAGCACGCATGCCACAGGTTGGGCACGCCCGTTAGGGGGCAGGGCCTGGAACTGCTTTGAGGGCTGGATCAAAGCTTTAGGCAGGCCAGATCCGGCACGCTGAGAAGCTCTTGCCCACCCTTGCCTTACCATTTCTATGCTCAAGTAACTCAATTGCCTGTGTTGGATAGGGATAGGTGCTGACTTGAGTATCCAGATTGGGCACTTCAATTTAAGCAGCTAATTTTGAACATAGGGTTCCCCACCTTTCATATTTTCACTGGCACTGAAGCAAAAACAGCCTAACCAGACAGTATCATTGAATAGCCAGTGCAATCCGAAAAGCACCTCACTCATTCTCAATGTCAGGGATGGTAGGGAAACAATTAGTTGCAGTGACTCTGTCTCTGCCCCTCACCACTGTCTTCACCACAGGTTTGTTTTCAAATGGTCTAGAAGACTTGTAATAATTGACTGCATTTTAAAGTAATGGCACTTGAGACTTCTGCAGTGCTTTCCATCCAATGTGTTTAGTACTTTAGCTTCATGAGACACATGTGAAATTAGGTAAGCATTACCTGATTATCTCATATGGTCTGATCCTGCATCATTAAGATTGATTTGATCTAACTGATCCAAAGGTAGTTCAAGTACATCTATGTAGACTATGTCTACCCTGTTCTCAGGAGATGTAATTACAGTACAAGTCTGTGGCTCTCAACTTTTCCAGACAACTGTCCCCTTTTCAGGAGTCAGATTTGTCTTGTGAAACCCTCTTTCCAGCCTGTAAGTCTGGTGCTTGAGGCCCAGATCAGGAAGAGCTGGCAAATCTTATGACACTCAGGGAGATGTTTTTTCACACCCTTGACTGACAGAAGTTTTGCCGACCTAAATGCGAGTGTTGACATATAGATATATATCCAGTGCTGACATTTTAGCACCCTTTGTCACCACAAAATGATGTTGGCCAATACTTAAACTATACGAAATGGCTTGTTATATTTTGAGATGCTAGAATGATTTGATTTTCCCTGTTTATCTTTCAGGAGTACTATTAAACATCACAGTTGAAATCTTTGCAATTATTGTAACCAAAGTTTTACAACATTCAACTCTGATAAATTAATGCAGACTCTATTATAAAAAGGCTCTGTACATAATTTGTCCTAAAGTTGACATGAATGCACTTTTAATCAGTAAGTCTGTGAATAAAATTCTTTCATGTTGTTATTATATTATGTTTATTTTATCTTTGTGGTTTTGCTTTTTTTTCTGATTGAATCCACCTTTTTTACATTGCAGTGAACCATTAGTATTGCAATCAAAATGAACACATATTTTTCATTAAACACAATTTAGATCTCCTAGACCCTATCTAAATCCCTTTGAAATCCGCAGAAGTAGCAATCTGATTTGCCCATATTCAAAGCTTCCATCCTGAGAGAACAGTCAAAATATGTACGATTGCTTTAAACTTTAGATGAGGTAAATGCAATGTTCAATAACTTCATCAAATAAAGTCTGAATTTTATGGTGCAAATGCCAGTCTTCACAGTTCAGTGAGCTTTTAAAAATGGTATACAGCTTTCCTATATCAAATTTGTACAAAAGAATTGATTTTTTATGTTGGAATAAGGCCATTTCAGTCATGTTGCATGCTTTCCGGAAATAATAATGCTGTATTAAAAGATATATGATAAACAGATTACAGTTTTTAAGTATTATTCAGAATGCTAACTACAAACATAACAGACTTTCTGCTGGAAACCTAAACAGCAAGTTTTAACCTGATTATTAAAGTTCTGCTTCTTAGCAGTCATGTGGAGTGCAAGGCAAGCGTTTTTGTCTGGCTGACAGAAGCACTATGTTTTAGACTGTAACCTTCTATAGCTCAGTTTGTTTGTTCCTTTTTTTTTGTTTACTTCTTTGAGTTTCTACTGTTATTTCTAGGATAACTGTGAGAGCCAGACAGTGCCTTATGTGCAAAGGAAGCATTAGCAATTGTGATAGCAGAAGAATATACCACAAAAGCAGACACATTTAGACCATTATCCATTTCCAGTGAGAGTTTCATTGACAGCACAAGTGGTAGTTGTTTAATGAATTATTTGGAGACCTGACGAGTGCAATTAATTCCCTTCAGATTTTTCACTCTCTCTTTTCTGTGGCCATTTATATGCATTTTTCCCCCTTTCTTATTTGTTTGCCTTTATCTGTAGCAAGAAGATGAAAGAGCTGTGTTTAACTCATGCAGGCAGCATTGCCTTTAAAACCATCTAAAATGGAAAATGTGCCTGATGTGTGGGTTAAGAAAAATGTGCTGCCAGATTCCTAGCTGATGTAAAGGAATGTAGCTCCATAGAAGTTAATGGGTCTATGCTGATTTACATGAGCTGAGGTCCTGGCCCATAACACAGTACCAAATGATCAAAGAGTTCTTTTGCACCTTTCTACCAATGGCTTACATTTCATTCTAAGTGGTATATATTCTAGCTTCCTTCATGCCAGTGCCCACTTGTGGTGTTAGCACTTTTAATCAACATGTATCCATGGATCTCATAAGCAAAACTCAGCAATAAGAATCTTACTGATATAAGGCCTGTAGTAACTAGAACATAGACAAGATGGGCTTGCACAGCAGAAGGAAGATAATCAGTTGTAAGAAAGCTGTGTCTGAGCACTTATATAATATGACATAGCTGGAAGATTTATCTGGTGTTGCTCAGGTCCTTAACTCAAATAAGTTTTGCTTTTCTTCATTTAAATCATTGCTCTGGGGTGAGGCTGGAGATGAGGGGTTCAATATGCAGGCTGCCCTGAGAAGAGAGGACAACCCCAGCTCTCTTTCAGTGCAGCAGCTTGGGGCCAGGTGAGCAATGTCTGTCCATTGCACTGCCAAGGGAGGGGTGCATGCCTCCCAGCTGGGGACAGACAAACAGACACACAAGCAAACTCTCTGAAATATATAGTAGATATCTGTCCCTTTCTCTGACTCTGCCTTCTGCTTTCCCAATGGGGTTATAGCTGTCCTGGTTCCCATCAATGGCCCCTTGTTGTCCCGCATGGTCATTCTGCAGTATAACACCCTCCTGTCCAACCAGTCCTTTTATATTTTATGATAAACAATAAAATTGCATGCACATTCCATTATCTTGGCACAACCAAACCCTGACATTGCTTTAAGTTATGATAAGAGAAAGCTGCACATGCCAAATTTGGAGTTTAGGAGCAGCACTTAGTCTTTAGGAACAGTTCCTGAACAAACGGACTCACAGATGGACAGATGGACACAGACTGACACACTCACATTTCTAAAATATATAGTAAGAAGAAGATATAAGAGTGCCCAGCCTTCTGGTGAGGTCAAACCAAGATAGGGTAAAGTTCCCCATGACAACATAATACAAGAAGAAGCTTAGTGACAGCGAAAGTAGGAAAGGCCACACATAAAGCAAGGAAAGTCCAGCTTCAGGAGGCAGTAGGCAGCACCATTTAGGAGGCAAATACTGGATGGTGGCTTGGAAATCGAGTATGGTGATTTAATACCCATTAGTAGACAAGAAATGCTACTGGAGACAGGAAAAAAAAAGGCGTGTGACATAGAAAAGTCTATATATAGAGGGTTCAGCTCCAATTTACTTTGCTGTAAATGAAATGTTAATCCCTTGATTTAAATGGACAAAACCTGGTGTGAGTGGAGAATCAGCATATTATATAGTGGTGTGAGGTGAATGAGATCAGACAAGTAAGAACAACTGAACAAGGATGACTGAGGAATCCAGCTTAATGATCTCTGCTAAATGCTACAGGTTTGGATTTTCAAAGGAGTCAGGCTTCCCAATGCCACTGAAAGACTAACTCCCTCAGGTTGCTCTGACAAGCCCAGCCTCAGTGTGTGAACAGTATGGTAGAAATGTAATCTGTCTATTTTAGATTTTACTACAATTCCTGTAACCTTGATCTCTAAGTGCCAACCACCAAGTAATTGGTGACAAACTACTCAGAGAAGTACCTCAAATGTGAATTTATACCACTAGTAGATGCCAGATGTCAGAAAAAAGGTAGATAAATATAGGGTAGTTAGAGCAATGGCTCCATTAAAAAGGTAGTATTCAGACAGGGTTAGAAATAAATTGTAGATTCAACCTGCCGCTACCTTTTTTCAGAGCAAGGGTCTAAATACTGAAACTGCCTGAATACTATTGACACTGGCTATAAAAAAAAAATGTGACCAAGAATTATGTGAATAGTTTTTCTTGGTTGAACAAAGGGCAAGAGAATAATAATGAAATAAAGATAAGAAGGATAAAAAGGGGAAAGGGCTAGAGCAAGGAAAAACAAACTAATGTTGTGGAATCAGTAAGAAATAGGACTTTGGCCTATTGCAGAATATTGAAGAGGTTAACATGGTACAACATCTTGCAGTGTTTAACACTTCCTGTATATAAACTCTTTCATTTCATATTCACTTGATACACAAGACAGTGAGAAGCACATCTGAACTTTCTCTGACATTGTTCATAACGATGGAATAGACTGAAAGAGAACAATAATGCCTGGAACATGAGTTGCTACATATACTAACAATTATACAGTTTAAAAAAATAGCCAGAAAAATGTGCAAATGAAACTGAAACCCTACTGACCCATGGACTATATTTTAAAAAAAGTTAAATTCCATTTGCATACATTAGAAATGTACAGGCAAATTCTCACACTGCCTACTTTAATGGAGTAGAAGTAAGAAATTTTCAAACCATGTTCAAAAGAGACAGATGAACCTCAAATGAGCGAGAATTTGGGTTACATATTGATGTGTGTGAAAGTGCAGATGATTCATCCAGATCACTGGAAAGAATTACCCCATTAGAAACATGCAGCCTTTTCTTTGCAGCGCACATATCTCCCACATCAAACTCCACACAACCCCAATAAGCTCTCCAATAAGGCCTAGTTCTGTCTCTCCTGAGAGACCTTGTAGCTTGGCTTAGAAACAGCAGGAAGTTACTTTAGAAGACAGAAAAGTAATTCTTTTCAAAATGGATTTAAATGTCAAACTATCATTTTAAAATATGGGAATAAAAATCTTTAGGGATAGATTAAAATTCTGGTTCATGTTTAATCCAAAGCCGAACTGCAGTGTTAATTTCATAATATATATTGGTAATGGGGATAAGAATATCTAAATAATGTGTTCTCTTTTGTGAGATAATAAGGTTCATTAATTGTTGCTCTTGGTTTTTATTATGACTAACAACCTGATTAAATGAGAAATCAAATACAATACATGTGACTATTTATTGTTGACTACTATCCTGGCTTTAGCCAGATATAATTCAAAGGGATTTGGCTGAATACAATTAAATTATATTTGATATTCAGTATGCCCCTAATTAATAAACTCCTCTAGCATATTGTGAGGCCTGAGAAAGGACCCCTTGCACCTCTTTAGAGATGAGGCCCCCACTTCCTCAACACAAAATTGTGTGACTATTTTTCTCTGAATCCAGATCTGCTACTTTCATCTTTCATCTCCTTTGCTTATTTAATTTGTGCTGATGCTTGCCTGCATTCTAACTGTTAGAACCAAGAAGACTCCAAGACCTACTTTAATTAAAAGACTCAAAGCCTTCTGTGGTGCACTACTGTTATGGCGAAGGCGTGTGTAAAAATAAACACACTGAGTAGCTTTGTTCACTTGAGTTTGAATGGGACCGACACGGGCAAGTGGCATTTATTCTTCACATTCCTTACAAATGATAGTCCTACTCTGGGATATAGAAGAGAACATGTCAGTTAACTACTAATTCAGGATGGTTAAAGGCTTCAAAAGAAGATAAAAGATTAAAAAAGCAAAAACAATCATCAGACTATGTTAGGCTGCTGCCTATTCCCATTTTTTGACACAGTCTTTGTCGCAAGGATAAAAAATATTATGTCAGATTGTGTTTCTGTTACAATTCTCTCCCCCCCAATGAAATATCAACATTTTCATTCTTTATACACTACAAGAAATATAGTATTTTGCTGGAATCCTTTGACCTTTTCAAAAACCTGTATTTTAATTGTCTGGCCAGTCTGCTGTTTCCCTGCAGGTTAGCCAGAAAAGCTGCAGTTTGTAGAGGAGCTGAATGCACAATGGCATTGCATTAAGTTGTATGACAGATATTTGGAAACATATTAGATAGGATATAGGATGTAGGAATGATGTAGTGATTAGTTCTGCAAAATATACCGGATTAGACTGATTGACCCAAGTGATCTTTTCTAACTATCATGTGATATGACATGCTTTATTAAAAACATCTCCAGGTCCTCACAAAGTTCTTTTTTAGCCAAAAAACAAACTCCACTAAGAAATGAGAACGCTATCTGCCTCGCATCCCAAACCCTCTTGTCTTTCTCCCTACACCACTGCCACTGATAACAATACAATTCTCTCCAGCAGCCAGGCATACAACTAAGGCAGGCTGAAAAATACCCTTTTGTAGTTTTTGCAAAAAACAAAAAAACAAAAACAAACAAACAAAAAACCCACAAAAACAAAACAAACAGACAAATAGGCTACGTCTAGACTGGAATGATTTTCCGGAAATGCTTTTAACGGAAAAGTTTTCCATTAAAAGCATTTTCGGAAAAGAGCGTCTAGATTGGCACGGACACTTTTCCGCAAAAGCACTTTTTGCTGAACAGCGTCCGTGCCAATCTAGACGCGCTTTTCTGCAAAAAAGTCCCGATCGCCATTTTCGCGATCGGGGCTTTTTTGTGGAAAGCAAATCTGAGCTGTCTACACTGGCGCTTTTGCGCAAAAGTTTTGCGCAAAAGGACTTTTGCCTGAACAGGAGCAGCATAGTATTTCCGCAAGAAGCACTGATTTCTTACAGTAGGAAGTCAGTGCTTTTGTGGAAATTCAAGTGGCCAGTGGAGACAGCTGGCAAGTTTTTCCAGAAAAGCGGCTGATTTTCTGGAAAAACTGGCCAGTCTAGACACAGCCATAGAGAATGAATGTCTTCCAGAATAGACAAGAGCTCAATAGTTTCAGCTGAGATGGGGAACCCCTGTTTCAAGGCCCTTCTCGGAATCACTGGGCCTTAGAGTCAGTCTTTCTCTCAATCTTTCCAGCTGGACTATTTCATTTATTAATATAGAATTTTGTAGCACAGAGAAATAGAGAGAGAGAGAGAGCGAGAGAGAGAGAGAGAGAGAGAGAGAGAGACTCTATAACATGCCTGGTTCAGAACAGGCACTTGAAACGGGGTTTTTCATATCCCAGCCAACTGCCTTATTGGCAAATGTGCTATTCTGGATCATCTGCTCAGAAATTCCTTCCTAGAGTTGAGAAATAGTTGTAACTGGAATTTTCCAACAAAAATATTTTTTGGTTGAAAAACTCTTGAATAGTTCTCTTACCACTTGTGTGTCATTTTTGAATTTCTCTGTCAGTCATCCTCTATATTCCAGTCTTTGCTGATTCCTGTCACTTCTTCTATGTCTCCAAATTCTCTCCTTTCCTTTCAAGCACAGCTGTTACACCCTGATACATCTCTGAGTTCTTTCTCGCCTTCAACAGTGCAAAAGTGTCTTCCCAGCCTTTTGCCTACAATTATTTTAATCTATCCCAAATGCCACAATTAAATAATTTTCCTATCTGACCACTAAAACTGTATTGTTCCCCTGCTCTGATCTTTTTACTGGCTGCCTTTCTCCTTCTTCTTCTTCTGTATCAGGTTCAAGATTCTCCTTATCTTCTCTCTCGAGCAGATCTCTTCTTGAAACTAGCTTCTTTTTCCTTGCCCTCTGAGGGGTCTGTATGGTTCATATTTCATGTTCCATTCAGATCTGATCCAAAGCCTCTTGGAGTAAATGGAAAAACTCTCTGTGACCATAGCATTGAGACCATGAGCTTCAGGGTCAGAGGTCTTGCCTGGTACAGTGCACCAGTCAGTAGGACACTGTGCAGACAACAGCAACACTGCTATAACTGAGTTTGTTGGATATGCAAGTAACAGGATTATTTTTCAAGTGCCCACAAGTTATTGAAGATAACAAAATACTTGTGACAGGTCTGGATTGCTCACCTCCAGTTTTAATGTAGCTTTCAGATCTCTGATTTTAATGGTAGCACCCTAGACACAGCCTATTATGGATGACTTAGCTATAATGTGTGGTTTAATTCACCCTTTGAATAATAATTTCCTGCTTAGTAATTATCACATCTGACATTCACTTACACCTTTCTTGTATTGTAAAGAAAATAACTTTGATTCAGATATACTGTAATTTAACATTTGGTTCTTCATTACTTAGGGACTTTCAGATGTATAATATGTCTTGTCACTTTATTCACTTCCCCACCTCCATGCCAAATCACAGGAGAGCTATCAATACAAATGACAGTCTCTCTTAGTATTTCAGTTAGAGAAAGATACAAAATTTTCCAGATAACATGTTATCTCCTACAGAAAAATCTATTTTTATGATAGTAATGGATTTACACAAAGAAGATTCTTGACCTTAGAGACTTGATAACAAAAAGTTCTACACCGATATCTGATCTTTTAGTAGCTTTGGTAAATCACCTTATACTCATATATTTTTTTTAAGAGATGGGACTGCAGACACAAAATTCAATTCTGGATGGAGTTCAGCTTCTCTAGAGTTTAATCTGATGTTCCAGTTCAGGCCCATCTAAGTAATCTTTTTAAATTTATTTTTAAACAAATTATTTGAAGATTCGAGATCTGATCCTGCAGCTAGAATTGTACGGACAGAACCTTCAACCTGTGCAAAGCCCTTCTGAACTAAGCAGCTGGTATAAAGTAAGAAAGCAAGTCAGAGTAGATATCTGTTGCCATATACCCGTTGGGAAGTTAGCTTCATGTACAGGGAAAGGCTGGTGTAGAACTCCTTCCATATCCTCCAAGTCCAGGCATCAAGAAATGGAGATTGAGTCCTACTGCTGAAATTTCGCCAAGATTTTCTCTTATTTGGACTTTTAAAATTTCTCTCTCTCTCTCTCTCTCTCTCTCTCTCTCTCTCTCTCTCTCTCTCTCTCTCTCTCTCTCTCTCTCTCTCTCTCTCTCTCTCTCTCTCTCTCTCTCTCTCTCTCTCTCTCTCTCTCTCTCTCCATATATATATATATACTTTATTTATAATTACAATTCTCTTCTCCTTCTCAAAAATCAGAAATGCAATTTTCCTCCTGCTAGGTTCAACCACATCTGTATTCAGAATCTGACAGCGGAAACCTTTCTTTAACCCTCTTCTCCCATAATTCCTCCCCTAATAACTGCTGGTCTTTTTTTCCTGGTTTTAGAGAAAGAAATGCAATAGCCATACCAAAAAAAAAAAAAAAAAAAAAAAAGCAAATAAATTCAGTACTGAGAAATTGAACTGCAAATAGTCCAGAGCTCAAACATAACATGCAATCGATGCAGAATTGCTCTTACTGTCTTGTGCACTGTCTTAAACTTTTCATACATTTTAAAATGGCTAAGACTCATCTGCACATGTTAGACTGTGGTTTTAAAGGAGCGAGACAAATTCTCCTCTCTTGTAAGTTCACTAAAGTAACAGACATTACATTAGAAATTAAACGGGTCCAGTATCTGCAACAAATGTTAGTAACAAAGACTTTGTATTTTTTTTAATTACATTAATTTCAAGTTCTAGATTTTTAGTCTGTTCACCAGATCTCTATGCAAATTTGAACACTGATCCCGGAATCAATCGTTTTTAGGCTCAAAGGTGTGTTTACATGTAACAGATTCCAGGAAGAAATTACTTGAGGATTTGACTTAATGGCATAACTAATTCTAAAACACTTTGGTTTACTTAATAGCTTGATTATCTTCTTTGATTCCCATCCATCTGCTCAACAGCGATGATGGGGTTGAGCAAATTCCATTCATCACTATTGATTGTGTACAAACTTTATGGCTTCTATCATATTTAAATCTTTTTTGTTCTATGTAATTCTTCTCTCTGTCTTTCCAATTCTTCCTTTCAGTCTGAGACGTATCATCTTATATGGTATCCTTTTGGGTCTATTCTTCACATGTATCCAAACCATCACTGTCACCTTTCTTCAGTCTTCTGAAACAGCATTGTTTCTTGCCCTAATCACTTTGTTATGCCTCTCATTTCAGGCCCGTATGCAGTGGGGGTGTGAAGGGTGTGAAAGCCAAAGTAAGTATGCACTGGCTGGCTAGGGGAAAGCAGGATTTGCATGCTGCCCAAGCTTTCCACCCCATGTTCTGACTAGCTGGGGGAAGGCTGGCGCTGATTTCTCTGCTTACTTGGGTGACCATGGGGAGTGCAATCACACCCTTGTGGTCCACAATTACAAAAAAGCAACCCCCACAGAAATTCCTGAGTATGGGCCTGCATTTCATCATTTAAAGTCTATATTTTTTCATTATTTTCCAGGAGCTTAATTTTCAAGTCCTTACTTTTTTAAAACTCCCAATAAAACTTTCATGAAAATGTTTCCTGAGGAACAACTGAAAGACTTCGGGAGTTGATCCACAATTTTTGTTTAAATATTGGATTAAAATTACTTTAAGATTTAATTTTGACATAAAGAGATATCACTTGTTTTCTGTAAAAAAATTAAAGTTCACTTACTGAGAAACACTTTGGCAGCCAAAGTCTGATTACAGGTAAGGGCCAGCTCAGTCTGGAAGGAAGAGATAATAAAGAAAAAAAAATCCCCTCCAGAAGCTACTTTGGCTGTTCAATTTCCATTCTGTCCAGAGGAGCTATAAAACTAGAGAAAGGTTGAGTAATAGATTTGAGAGCCATCAGAAATATAAATTATAGCCAGACATTTCCTATCAGCATCCCATGCAGTTAATGATAAACAGTCAATGAGATGTATGCACTTCCAGCATTTTTATAATGAATCTGCTGCTTCCATGACAGTTTACTGTCAAACATTATGCTTGGGAATTTATAACTTTTGATACCATTTTAATAGATGGTCTAGATATGTTACAATCCTTTTTTTCTGCTTTTCATAAGTGTCTTTTCACTTTCATCTCTGGCTTACCAAATGAAGCTTAAATGTCCAAGGAAACACACACACACACGCACGCACGCACGCACGCACGCACACACACACACACCCGTCTTCAAATGAATCATTTAAGTGGCTATGTATCAGTCATTTGAAACCATATGATATCTCAAGAAAACAATGGTCCAGTGACTGTCAGGAAGAACAAGAAGACCTGAAAGAAGAATTGATACAAATGTGATTGTTTTAATTGTGTAATGACTTAAAAACACTGATAGCTACGCTTTTGCATGATTATTGATCTTTGTGCTAGTATTTTGTAATGTTCTCTACTACTTATATCCTAGCATCTTCAGGACTGGCAGACTGCCAGTCCAGGGGGCTGATTCTTCACCGGATTCTTCACTGGTTTGCTGATTCTTCACTATTCTCATTTGGTAGTATTTTTCATTCATATTAGATGGATGTAAATGTCCACACAAGGTGCTAGAGATTCCATCTCCATTACCAGGAAGACAGGTTCTACCTTGCTTTGGGGATATACTTGGACATCAGTCTTTTCACCTACAGACTTGGACTTTTATAGTTTATACAGAAAATGTTTGTTAAATGTTTACTGCTCTTTTCACCTAGCTTAAGATCAGGGATGCTATACATATACCTAGAACACAGGAAATAGATAAGCGTCAGTTATATAAGCAGTTTTATTTCTAATACAAAGACTCTGATTCTCCCTTCTTTTACACCAGCTTTATGTTGCTTTAACTCTACTCATTTCTGTTGATGTTATTGGCTGTCAGGGTTTCCATTAGAGGGACATTCTCATCTACACTGCATGCCAGCCAATCAACATTCTCTTGTCCTCTGACCTGCCTTCTATGAGAGATTGAGACCATTGATGGATTTAGAGTTAATGGAGCCCTGTGCATAGATTCATTTCCAGCCCCCTGCCTGACCTAGTTGGGAAAAAAGAACATTTTCTCTTATTTTTTCCTCCTCCTCCTCCTCCTATAAGTAGTAGGAAGTAAATGAAAATAAAGTGATGTATCTTCATTGGGGCAAACAATTGGGATGCATGAGGCAGTGTGGGGGTTGGGCTTTGGGAGGGAGTTTGTGAGCTGAGTGTGGGCTCTGGGTTGGGACAGGAGGTTGGGTATGTTATGGGAGGAGAGGTATGGGCTCCGGGGGGGAGTTTGGGTGTGGGTTATAGGCTGGGGCAGAGAGTTGGGTTATAGAAGTGGCTGGGGGGATATGGTGCTTCCCTTGGGCAGTGTGCCTCCCAAAGCAACCAACATACCTTGCTGGCAGTGGCTCCTATGTAGGAGGATAGGGGGTCTCCACCCTCTGCTGTCCACAGGCAATGCCCCTGCAGCTCCCATTGGCCACAGTTCCTGGCCAATGGGAGCTATGAAGTGGGCACTTGGGAGGAAAGCAATGCACAGAACTGTCGCCGCAAGGGACACAGGACATGATGGCCACTTCCAGGAGCAAGGTGGCACAGAGAGGGGGGCAGTGGGTCTTTGTGCACTGTCCCCATGCCAAGCAATGCACAGAGTCACTACTCTCTGACCAGGGTTGTGTGGCACCAGCCATGGAATGCAGGTAGCCCACCTGCCTAAGACCTGCTGCGCTGCTGGCTAGGACTCAGGGATTTGTCCTTCATTTTGGGGACCCCCTGCCACTGCACTGTTCCCTGGTAAATCTACCTCTGACTAGAGCAGTCACAGGCTGTGATTGCAGCTCAAGCCAGCATATCTGATCTAGCTTTAAATTAGTGAGCTAAGGTATGGAAACAGTTAAGTGCATCATGAGCTCCTGTGTTGCAACTGCAGGACTCCAGGTGGGTTTGTCCAGCCAGGCTGAAACTTGTGCTTCTGCAGCTGCACTGCTCTGGGACCTAAGCCAGCTAGATTCAAGCTGGCTTCGGTATGTTGACCTGAGCTGTAGTCATATTCTGTGACTGCAGTATGGGCATACTCTTATAGCAGTGCCTAGTTAGCATCGTGGCCTTGGACCTCACTTTTCTCCCATCCTGTCCCCCCCCTTCTGGATTATTTTCTTTTTTCATTCCCTTTGGCACAGCAGATAAATCTCCACCCCCCGGGAAGCAAAGCAGCACAGAAAGAATAGATGGCATATTCAAGTCATGTCCATAGATGAATTGCTTATTGTAAGATAAATAGCACAGAACATCAAAATGTACCAAGAAGATGGCAGGCTGGGCTTTTTGTTTATTTTAGCACCTTATAATTTGAATATTAATTCCTTCATTTGGAACAGTGTCACATGCTTTTCTTGAATGTCTAATCAAGGTATTTTTTACCTACTGTCTCACTTCTATCAGACACTCTGAGCAGCTGATAATAAGTCTGATGATTTTTCCATAAATCCATTCTGATATTAAATAAAAATTCTTCTTTTTTACAATACAATAGTTGGCAATCTGGTAACATCTCCATTAATTGATTCAGATTGCAAATAAATCCATTAGATAGACAATGCAGAAATTAATGTTTAATTTCTTAATAAATCCAATAACTATAAAGGAGTTGATAGTTGCTATCTAGCCTCCTTACAACTTACTCAAGTTGTAAGGAAATGTCATAGATAGATATAGACATTGGCATGCAACTTAGGGAAGCTAAGATGGAGTACGATGGGAACATGAAAGGTGTTTTCAGCTGAGAGGAGACAAAGCAGAAGAACAGACAAGCAATTTTGCACAGATGGTAATGAGCAGATTTACAGGCATAAGGAGGAGAAACAACAATCAGGGTCGGCAATATGGGCATCCCTGTTTAATATCTAATCAGACTTTCAAATGTTATAATGTAGATAAGCCATCAAGGAGGCTAGAGGAATGATCAACTAATAAAGAACTAAGAGCAATTAGAGCAGAGCGTCTCTGGGGATCAAAGTGCTTGAAAGAGCAATGAGACAGGCTCATTTTCCAAGTGGTGAGGGAATTGAATTTGTGTGCCAGCCAACAATAGGTGGGTGTAGATAAGATCAGGAATAAAATAACATAGCTTTCAGGGATGTAGCCACAGGTGTGGCTAGTAGAGATGCTAGACTGGACAAAGCTATGGAATGCATGCTGAAGAGGAATGAAGAGGAAAAAAGAGTCACAAGGGATTACACATATAATTCCACACCATTTATGAAGCTAACTGACCCCAGAGCAGTATTATCTGAAGGGCTTCCCCCCCCTCACCCAATTCACACATAGGGGTAACTATAGCTGATTTCTGTAATTTCTCCTTTCACTATTCTTTTAAATCATCCTTCTTCTGAGACTCTGAACAGTTCCTAACAAACTGACAGTGCCAGAAGACAATTCATTGTCAGACAGAGTGATGGCATGTTTGAATTTCTAAAAACGCTAATTTATGCTATTAGCTGAGTTGTCTTGATGACCTTCACTATACTAGTATTTTACTCATTCTTTCGTATTCTTGTACTTCATACATCCCAGAGAATAATTCATATCCTTGGTAACCTTTGCAAATGATTTCCCTAGAGAGGTTTCTTCATCAATACCAGAGAAAACTAAACCATTGTCATCATCCTCTAAAAGTAATTAGCCATGAATAATTGCTCCTTTCTGACATCTTTCTAACTTTGCATGGAATTGATTTTTTTAAGTAGATCCATTAATTGTGGAAGCATTTGACTGCTTTCCCACTTTTATTCTTCCATTCCTTATTCTCTGTTTTGGTTATAAGTGCTCTGGATTACATTTTGCTTGTCTTGTTTAATGTTGCTTGCACATTTGCCCAGTTTATGATACTTTGAATACCAGACTGGTATAATAGATTTTTCTATCCGACTTTATTAGATTCGATTTTTGAATACTCTCGTCTAGTGAATTATTTTCATAGAAGCCTTATGGCCACATTTAGAAGAGGCTTTTTATGTAATTGGCTTACTAGGGCTCCATAATGTGTAGCTTCCAAGCAAGTTCCATCAAATGACTATACACTGGATAATACCAGTTCTTTCCAGGTGCAATTGAACAAGAACCTTGGATATAGTATGCACCCTAAAAGGTTTAAAAAAGAGGAAAAGGCAAATAAATTGATACATACTAGCCAGTTATTCCCATTCATAAGCACTAAATAGAATATATTTTCTTCAATGTTGACTATTCTCCCCTATCGTTGACACATTATTTACAAGTATGAATTATTTTGGAAACATTTCTTCAATGTGATATTAAGAACAAACATGCTTTTCTT
The DNA here is from genome assembly GCF_049634645.1 of Pelodiscus sinensis. Classification (NCBI taxonomy): domain Eukaryota; kingdom Metazoa; phylum Chordata; order Testudines; family Trionychidae; genus Pelodiscus; species Pelodiscus sinensis. Next base: position 283,313,716 of record NC_134711.1, on the reverse strand, counting down.
TAACATAAGAGGCCCCAATAAGCATACAAGTGCAAGTAAGAAGAACAATCCTCATCTTCATTGACTTCAATGGAGCTATGCTGTTATATAAGAACAGAACAGGCAGCCAGTATAGAGTTTTGTATTCCATGTATTTATCATGACACTGTAGAGTTCCTGCAAAGAAAAATTCCACTCTTTTTTCTTGCCAGCCAGTTTGGAACCATAATCAATTCTTCTTCATGGTATTGTTGTACAGCATTTCCATTCATGGCCCCTGTGCATACTTTGCAGAGTTGTCTGAGTTTTGGTGCAGAGAATTTGCCCCTGTTCTCTCTCTCTCTCTCTCTCTTTTAACATTTTTTTAACTTTTGTTTTCTTTCTAAAGAAATCATAGAATCAGAGAATACTAGGGCTGAAAGGGTCCTCGAGAAGTCATCGAATCCAGTCTCCTGCCCTCATGACAATGACCCAATACCATGTAGACCATCCCTGATAGATGTCTATCTAACCTGCTCTTAAATATCTCCAGAGATGGAGATACCACAATCTCCCTAGGCAATTTATTCCAGTGTTTAACCACCCTGACAGTTAGGACATTTTTCCTAATGTCCAACCTAAACCTTCCTTGCTGCAATTTAAGCCCATTGCTTCTTGTTCTATCCTCAGGGTATGTCTAGACTACATGGCTCCATTGATTGAGCCATGTAAAATAGTTTACTTGGCATAGTCAATGAAGTTGGGATTTAAATAATCCCCGCTTAATTAAAATAAAAATGGCCACCTCATTTCACGGTTTACCAGAGCGGTTGACAAAGGCTTCCCTTGTTGACCATTCCACGTCTAGACTGCCGTGTTGTGCCGGGTCAGCTGATCATCGGCAAAGGGCGGTGGCCATTTTTATTTTAATGAAGCAGGGATTAATTAATTCTCTGCTTCATTGACTATGCCGAGTAAACTATTTTGCATGGCTCCATCGATGGAGCCATGTAGTCTAAACATATCCTCAGAGACTAAAGAGAGCAATTTTTCCCCTCCTCCTTGTGACACCTTTTTAGAAACCTGAAAACCGCTATCATGTCCCCTCTCAATCTTCTCTTTTCCAAACTAAACAAGACCAATTCTTTCAGTCTTCCTTCACAGGTCATGTTCTCTAGACCTTTAATCATTCTTGTTGCTCTTCTCTGGACCTTCTCCAATTTCTTCACATCTTTTTTGAAATGTGGTGCCCAGAACTGGACACAATACTCCAACTGAGGCCTAACCAGTGCAGAGTAGAGCAGAAGAATGACTTCGTGTATCTTGCTCACAACACATCTGTTAATGCATCCTAGAATCATGTTTGCATTTTTTGCAACAGTGTCACACTGTTGACTCATATTTAGCTTGTGGCCCACTATAACCCCTAGATCCCTTTCTGCTGTACTCCTTCCTAGACAGTTGCTTCCCATTCTGTATGTGTGAGACTGATTGTTCCTTCCTAAGTGGAGCACTTTGCATTTGTCTTTATTAAACTTCATCCTGTTTACCTCAGATTATTTCTCCAATTTGTCGAGATCATTTTGAATTATGACCCTGTCCTCCAAAGCAGTTGCATGTTGCAACCTCTCCCAGCTTGGTATCATCTGCAAACTTAATAAGTGTACTTTCTATGCCAATATCTAAATCGTTGATGAAGATATTGAATAGAGCCGGTCCCAAAACAGACCCCTGTGGAACCCCACTTGTTATACCTTTCCAGCAGGATTGTGAACCAGTAATAACTACTCTCTGAGTACGGTTATTCAGCCAGTTATGCACCCACCTTATAGTAGCCCCATCTAAACTGTATTTGCCTAGTTTATTGATAGGAATATCATGTGAGACTGTATCAAACACTTTACTAAAGTCTAGGTATACCACATCCACTGTTTCTCCCTTATTCACAAGACTTGTTATCCTATCAAAGAATTCTCTTTTAATAAGCGTACTCTCTATGCTGATATCTAAATCATTGATGAAGATATTGAACAGAACCGGTCCCAAAACAGACCCCTGAAAAGAGTTTGGTATCTTGGTTGGTTTTGAGCAATCATTGTATTACCTAACCTGCCTTATTTAATAAGGGACTGCTTTTCTCCATAGTACATCTTCCCCTCTCCCTACCCCTCAAAAATTGTAAAAGCCCTTATTCACTTTGAACTCCTTGGTTAGCATTTACTCATTTTGCTTTTTTGTTGCTCTTATCCCCCTGCCCCACCTAATTATCTGATTTACTGACTATATACTCATCTTGTTTATACTTTTCCATCTCTAGTATAGTCTATTTTAAAATCTTAGACCATTGATCAGTCCCTTATTTTGCTTATTTCTTGTGTTCATCTGTTTTATTGAAAGTCTATCGGGCCTTAATTATAATGAATTTCAGGAATTCCTAGACTTTACCATGCTGATACTGACAGATTGTAATACTTTCCCCCATCACACCTCTTCCTATATCAACCTAATCCTGCAAGCATCTTCTTGTAAGGGTCTGTTTGCTTCCTTAGTAGTTCCATGCACAGGCCTGAGTTCTTATTTTGGGGAATTCAAACTGTACATTTCTGAAATCTAAAATCTGCACTGCTGTATCCCAGGAACTTATTCTTTACTCTGTCACATCCAAGTATCCTGTAGTCACTGATTCCCAGCCTCTCAGTTTCTTCCTGTCAAAATGCAGTATTAGGCTTCGTTTACACGGCGAGATCTTCTGGCAAAAAATATGCTAATGAGATGGTGACTCATGCAAATGAGTCCCGCATTAGCATATTAGCAGTGTAGATGTAGCCTTACTGTCCTCAGTCACTGGTATCCACCTGCTAGATCTTAACGTTGTCTCTATGTAATGTAGTAATCTCTGGTTATGTATGTTTGGTTTGTTTCTGATTATGTATTATTATTTCTCATTTAGTAGTCTCTGAATGCTGGGTTTTATTCTTACTCTTCCCCAGGCTTGGTGTTCTGGAGCAGATGTCCATGGTCATTTCTCTTTCCTTTTTCATCCTTTGTATCTCTAGCTAAATGTTTCACTACCACAATCTTCACTGTGGAGTCACAGCTTGTTGAGATAGTAAAACATGCAGCACCCCTAGTGCTTAGATTCTATGGTCTCGGTGCTATGAGGAACACTAAAGTAGATTGTACCCTTCTATAGTGATATTCAGTTTATAGTAGTTAAGTTTCAATTATGCCTACTAACTCTTCATCAGTATAATTTCATGTATTTATTATTATAGTTATTAGTACTGTAGTAGAAGCCCCAACTGAGATCAGTTCCCCATTGTGCTAGGAACTAAACCTACATGTACAGTAAGAGATGGTCTGAGGCCAGTAGAGTTTACCAGTAAATATTTTTCTTTTTTTTCTTTATCCTTATAAAAATATACCAGAGAATATACTAATGGATTCAAATACTGCATCAGCCCTATTGCATTGATTTCTACTCCTCTGGTAGTATTCATTTTACAAAATGCAAATGGATTGTAGGATTCCTTCATATCACCCCCAACTCCATGAGCCTCTTTATTAATATATTTGATCCCTCTGTGTGCCAATATTATAAAATCCTTCTATAAATTCCAGTGCATGCACATTTCATCTTAATCAGAAAATATTTTGGGAAATTTAAAAACAATCCCAAATTCTTTGTTCGTGTCCATGAAAAGTTAACTGTCTCTGGAGGAAAAAGAATAGGAAATTGAATGAAAATCTCCTATTGACTGTTGAATACCAAAAACTTCAGAGTCTCACAGGGATAGTTATTTAACCTCAGATGCTTCTCTGCTGCTTTAGATATAATCTTGTATTTTTCATTTTGTATCTGAGTGCACCTAATTATTTCTACAAAAATAGAACATATATGTGCATATAAATTATAGATTAGGGATAAGGATACCCTAGCAAGTTGTTCTGTATAGTTCAGTTACCTTTTTCCATTCTATTAGTTTAAGTTTCACGTGATATAATCTGTCTTTAACTTCTTCCAGAATTGCTTGCATTATTCTTTACTTGCTCTTTTTAAAGCATCCTCATATGAAAAGTTATTTACTGTGGCACTTGCACTTGCTAAAACTTAATAGGAAAAATCCTTGTAAGCAGCACCATGGTATCTGTCAATCTCAAGCAATAATTTTGTTTCCAAAAAACGTCTGATACTCTTTTTGAAAAAAGATGCCCCGTTGATATGGAAATTGCATGTGTACTGTTCAAATGGACAGAAAATGAGAAGGACCAAATTTAATTCTGGAGCTACCTGTAACTTCCATGACTTCATAGCTTCTGCCTGAAATTAATTTGGCTCCAAATTCTTCTGCAGGATATTGAAAGAATGAATGATACGGGTCTTACTGCATCGAGATGTAGTGCTGACTCTTCTGTGTCACTTCTGGACAGTGTGGTGAACCCTTGTGATTTTTAATGGGAGCCTTATGATAGAAGGTGTTTTTCTTAAAATCACAGTTCTGGAGGTGTATGATCTGGTAAGAATCACAGATTTCACTGAAAAAAAAAATGGAATAAGTTTCCAGTTCACACAGTTATGGACGAACACATGCAAATATGACTTGAGTGCACCTAAAGTCAAATCAGAAGGCAAAAACCCAACATTTATAAGATTTTTAAAAATCTCATGATTTTTAAGCTAATCTCTTTAACGTATTGGGGTTAACTACTGCTTTTGGACTGTTTGGGGCTGGTCCTTTATCTTCTCAGTTTTTCAAGCTTTTAGCACAGCTGCCGAGAACCAGTTTGTTGAGTTCTATGGGAGCTTGAGCCTCTGGGCTAATTCCTTTCTCGTTATCTTGTAACCAGGCCTGCTGATGGGGGGAGAGCAAAGGGGCAATTGTCCCTGGGCCCAAAGATTCAAAGAGGCCTGGAACTTGCAGCCTTGGCAGCTGAAGCCCTGGGCCCTTCTGAATAGCTGTAGGAGTGCTCGAGTGTCCTGCAGCTCTGAGGGCTGGAGGGAGGGGAACCAAGTGCTGACTGCCTTTGGCCCTGCCCCTTCCACCTTTGACTCCTCCTCTTTTGGGGGTATGGAGCTAGCCCCCCACACCTTTCCTCGGGGCTCATGGTGGCTGTCAGCCCTGTTGCTTGTAACAACTCTCAAGTATTTGCTGTTTTACCTTGTATCATTCTGTTGTTTTCCTGTTTGTTTCATAAAGGCCAAGTTGATGTAATGAATACAGTACATGAATAAAGTAGATATTCCACTAACTGGGTCACAATGCAGTATTCATAAATTATTACAGAGCAGAACCACTGGCACCCGTTTGTTGTTAATATTATTAAAGCAGTCTTTTTATCTTAACAAATATCTGTTCCATTTTCCATGGCACATGAAAACAGCAATTTTCACTGTTAAACTATCTTTGGTAAATTCCTATTAGGCCAGGAGTGTTTTACAATATAAATTGCAAGTTTCATAGGAGTATTAGAAAGTAACACAAATTTTGCACTGCTCCAAAATTCATGAATTTACACCCAATATTATGAAATAGTTGGAGGTTTGTGTGTGTGTGTGTGTGTGTGTGTGTGTGTGTGTAAAGGGATATTACAGCAAGATTTTCTTTAAACATGGAACTTGGTTGCTTAACAGCTATATAAAGGGTGGCCACATTACAGCTGTGTTAAAAAATAGATGCAAGGGGAAAGCCAGGCCCTATTGAAGTCAGTTGGAGTTTTGTCATTGATGTCAATGTGGCCAGATTTGAGCTGGACTTTGCAAAAGCACCAAAAGTATAATAAGCACAGATGGAAGAATACAGATATGCTTTATTTTAAAAATTGTCATCTGGACCTTCATGTGTATTCACAGTCTGCACACAAACCCATTGCGAATCCCAGTTGACCTGCTTTTTTCCTGCCCAAATGAGATTCAAAGGTGTGGAACCCAATTTTCTCCAGACTAGTAGTAAATCATGGTCATTATTATTATTGCATATGCCCTGACATCGTGCTTGATGCTGAATAAGGGCCACACTAAAGATATACAGCTTCCTGTTATCATAACTTAAAGCAAGGTGAGGGTTTGGTTGTACCAGGTAAATGGGATGTGCCTGGGATGGAATTGCTTCTCATAAAACCACACAGAAAGGAGACAGAGTTACCACACAGGTGAAAGGGGCTGCCACAGCCCTCCATACTGTTTGGGACTGCTCCATCCCTGAGCCTCCCATTCCCTAAGCACCCTTTTGGGGGAGGAGTGCCCCCTGATTTGTATGGGGACGTTGCTGGCTGTTCCCCTTCATCATGGAGGGAAGAGAAAGTGCAGTTTACTGCATTCCTCATTCCGGCATGGGGCCTCCCCCAGTTGGGGGACATGCACCCCTCCCATGGCTGTGCCCATTGGAGCTTCAGTGGTCATGGAAAGGTGTTTTTTTTACCTGACCCCAAGCTACTGCCATGAGAGAGGGCTGAGGTTGTCCTTTCTGCCTGGAGCAGCCTGCATGCCGAATCCCTCATCAGTCTGCACACAAACCCATTGCGAATCCCAGTTGACTGAAGAAAAACAAAAATGAATTGAGTTAAGGATGGGTAAATCTTCTAATGTATATCTGTATCTATAGGCTGCTATAGCTATCTATATAGAGAGAGGGAATTTGTGATGAATGTATTTCATTCACAATGGTTTTTTATTAGTGGAATTTTTTGAATGTCAGCATTTGCAATGCAACAGTTTTGTTAAAAATTTGATTTCATTGACAATTTCAGAAGGTTGACCAGTCCTATTAATGACATGCACGCCCTCTTCATTAGAGTGTTGCGCTGAGTGTGCACTGATGAGTGAGAGGCACTACAAATATAGGCTGATTCGAAGACAGGCTCTGAATTGTATGAGCCATCCTTCCCCGCTCAAGTGTTGCTATTACAGTTGTATCTGTGGGCATTCACCGATCTGTACTTTCCTCTTAGAGCAGAAGCACAAAATATAAAAAAGTACATACAGTAACAGTATAAATCTGTGTAAATGGCAAGAGTGCAGAGTGAGAGTCTACAAATGACAAAGAGAGAAAGAGAGAGAGAGCTTCTGAGTCTGACAAGTTGCTTCAAAGTTAACTCCCCCATCACATGCGTTTATATAACTATTTTCAAAGATGACATTTTGAGCTTCATGTTGCTTTAGTCAATGACGGGTTTTAGCGGGGAAACAACAGAATTCAAGTTCGGCTCAATTCAAACACATAAAGTATTTTACCGTCTTTTACTTTATCTCCCCTTTCGGAGACAGCATAAGAGAAATATGTTCGGAATGATAGCATCTGTGAGAATGCATGCTTTTTGTTCTTCCTTTTGTTCTCCTCTCTCAGAAAAGCCTGGTGGCAAAGATTGCAGGAGCACATTTTCTACTACTCTTATATAAATATGAACTACTTATTGCACACCTCCCAGTGTGCTGGAGGGAGCCTCTAGACTGTCCTAGGAAGGGGTTCTGCCCCAGAGAAGTCTGAGGAAGGAATTGTTACCAGTATTCCATGACTTCACCTTTGCTTCAGGACAGGCAGTACGTTCATGAAGCCCTTAAAAAGATGCAGCTTACTTCCCACCTTCCAGCCAACTACTCTAACCAGTGACTATAGGGCAGGGTGTCACCAAAGGTACGTCTAGACTACAGGCTTTTGTCGACAGAAGTTTTGTAGACAGATACTGTCGACAAAGCTTCTGTTGACAAAGAGCGTCTAGACTACATTCAGTTCTGTCGACAAAGCAAGCTGCTTTGTCGACAAAACCCTGTAGTCTAGACACAACCCTAGATGCAATAACACCTTCTGTCGACAGAACTCTGTCGACAAAAGGCGTTATGCCTCATAAAATGAGGTTTACCAGCGTCGACAAAACTGCTGATTTCTGTCGACATTATGTTGACAGAACTCAGCAGTAGTGTAGACGCAGGTTTAGTTTTGTCTACAAAAGTCCACTTTTGTTGACAAAACCCTGTAGTCTAGACACACCCCAAGTCTCATCTCATTCCCTACTCCTCTTTGATCTTGCTCCTCTCTCTGAAGAATAGACCTTACACTCTGCTCCAGACCAAACCCAAGAGCCCAGGTGGCACAATCAGAGGGTGAATCACTGTACAACTGAATAAGACAACAGGGCATCCTACCCCCATTTAGGAAAGCCAAACAATGATTACAGTAGTTTATTGGAATAGGCATGGTCCAAGCATAATTTTTTTCAGATCCAGTACAAACTTGTAAAATGGGCCCTCTCCTACACACTAACCACAATTTGCAGCCTGGGCCAGGCCCCAGTAAAGGGTACTCTCCCCCTCACATGGGGGCCTTGGGGATAGATCACACCTAGGCACCAAGATCTGGCTGTCCGTTTTATCTGATAACTGGCCTACAGTTATCTGCACTGCAGCTGAGAACATGCTTCTTAGTTCAGCTAGACAGTCAAGGGATAGTTGTGCTCCAACAAATGTGCTAAAAATAGTAGTGTAGCTATGACTGCTTTGGCAGCAGCTAGGGCTAGTCATCCAAATATGTACGTGGTAGCATCGTGGGGTTTGTAGTCAGGAACTATTACTCGAGTTTGTGTATGTTTCTCTACCCATGTTGGGATAGACAATAAGGGTACATCTAGACTACTGAGATTTTCTGGGAGACTGGAGTTATCTCGGAAAAGCTCTATGTCATGTCCAAGGAACATGTCTGCTTTTCTGAAAAAAATTTCAGAAAAGCAGATGTGTTTTTTCGGCATCCCTGTAAACCTCGTTGTATGAGGAAGAAGGTATGTTCCAAAAGAGGGTTTTTTCCTGACATTTGGCCTTGTGTAGCTGGGCCAAATGTTGGAAAAGGCTCTTTTGGAAGAAAAGCGGAAAAAAAGACACAAATTGCAGTTTGCAATTTGCGTATCTTTTTCCGACTTTTCTTTGTAGGGTAGACATAGCCTGAGACAAAGAGCGTCACTAATGACCCCAAAGAACAGGGAGTGTACTTGAAATTAGGGATGTGAAGGAGTAGTCGACTACCTGACAAGCAGGAGCTTATCGGGTAGCACTATTGACTACTTAATCACTCCCCACCTTCCCTTGCACTCTTAAAGGGACATTGAGGAGCTGGCATGCAAAGATGCTGGCTCATTCTCTGGTCCCCCGTCAGGTCTCAGGACAACTGTCACACTGACACTCAACATTATTAAATGGGACACAGGAGCGGCAGCCAACCCCTGACCCCCCTCATGCTACCACTCTATTACTCCCCCCCACTTTACCCATATGCATGGTATTACTCCCCCTCCTCCCATTTTACCTATGGGGAAACTGAAGTACAGCAGTTAAGCGACTAAGATCACATTATTTTTTTCATCAGTTATACATTTGAATAGTGTTATTAAAATTAATTGCTATGTATGATATTTACAATCTTAACTGTGTCTCAATTTTTTTCTAGGTATATAAAATAAGCAGTGTTCATAAGCATGGGTAAACTTCTCTGTCTAGGAAAGTCTATTAGAGAACAGTTCCAAAGTTTGTTATGGGTGTGTTTGTGTGCGTGAGAGAGAAATGATGGGATTTTTTTCTAAGTGCGGCTCTAGCTTTTCTTTTCTTTTTTTCTTTTTCTTTTTATATCTGGCCCACCAACTGTACTGGCAGAACAGAGAAGTTTCCAAAGGCTGCTGAAGACAGTATGCAAAGCAGCAAAGATAATAAAGGAGCAACAAAGAGATGCACACAGTATATTTTCAGAGCAAGGTCACTGTTCATTAATATTGCTACAGAAAGCTTAACTCCACACAGTTCTCTTCAAGTTCAAGTTATCAAACTGCATGATACTCAGAGTCATTGTCTGCATACAGAGTGGTATCATTAGACTTTTGGCTGATAAAACTGGGATAGCTGGCTTAGCCTGCTCAGCTTAGTGGCATTTCTCTGTTTGGAAATAACACAAAAACTTTGGAACACTATCTCTGATCAATTCCAAAATTTCAAGGTGTTTTCTAGGCATCAGTGGTAAGAACCTACTGATGAAGGAAAGAGGAGAGAATGGAGGCCCTGGCTTGGCAGTGGGGGGAGCCTAGCATGAAGGAAGTGGTAGGAGAGAGTTGAAGGGAGATAGGAGGGCAGCAAACAAGGAGTTTGGAGGGAGAGAATGAAGGGATGTGCTCAGCCTACAAAAGCAAAAAAAAAAAAAAAAAAAAAAAAAAATTGAAACCCCCCCCCCCCCAGTTCAGTAAACTACAAATTTATACTCCAAGGACCAAATTCTGACCTGTGTGTAACCAAACTCTAATTTGGCCCAAATTGTCGCACTTTCTTGATAAGGATGGGACATTCTCCTGTCAGCATCACCAGTCAGACATCTCCTAACCCAAGCCATCCTCAATTTAAATATAACCATCATGGAGCTTTCATTTCCATGCTGGAAAGGACCCTCTGAATACCCACTGCTCTTATAGATGTGATGCTCTTATATGTGATGCATGATCCGAGGGAGCAGCACTTACAAACTGAATATTAGGAAGTTGCAGCATTCAGTATCAATTGTGGACACAGTGAAATGACATGGTCCAATGGACAAGTATTAGTTGGAACTAATACTGAATTCTAGAGCCCTGTACTCAAATGGGCAGTTCATCTGAAGTGGAACTTCTCATGTGAGAAAGGGATGGATCAAGCTGCATATGACTAACATATCAGAATATTTGTTCATTTTCTAAGTGAAGGCCATTTGGACTAGGTCATGAATGGCCATTCACACCACTCTCTCATAATTGTTACAACTGTGGGATTCTGACTGCAGGACTAGATCCCTCTAGAGGTTTCTGGGGGTACAAAACACCTCAAAGCACAGGGGAAGGAATGGGGGTGCACTCTAGTTGAGTGCAAGAACTTCTGTTATCATGAACTCTGTTCCCTGAGCTGAAATGTATCCCATTGTACATGGCTTTAGCCAATGAGCTAAACTAAACAGAGGCCCTCAAAGCAGCATATCAACATTAAAGAAATAGGTCTCACAGCACCCCTCCAGGTGGCTATAAGCCATTTAACTCTACAGGGGCAGAAACTGAGCCCCAGAAAGATTCCTGTGACTTGAGACAAATCACACAGGAAGTGCCTGTCATCTCTGGGAAAGCAACCCAGATGTTCTCCCTTTTTGGCATGTGCCCTCCACTCTGAGGCCATTCATATGTCCTCTTGCAGCCATATTGATATTTTAAACAAAACAGCTATTGTGTATCAAAAGTAAGTGTCTCTTGGGAAATAAGTTTAGTTTGCATAATCGTGAGTGAATTCTCACTTGGATGCCTGCATCTCACTCACAACTGATTTCTTCATAAGCATAGGAGGTGTGGGAAGCGCTATGTAGCAAAGCACATAAGAGCATAGATTTTGTAGGATGAGGTTGCATTTATAAACTTAGGCTCTGTGTTTCAAGTGCCATAGGGGTGTTTCTGTCCTATCAACTGCTCATGCTGCAGTAGGCTGCTTTGGTTGCCCAATACATTCTAATTTATCTCTATCCTTCCTTCTGGCACAAGACATTTAATTGCTTCTATGATTTGGTCAGCTCACCTACTGCCTTACTGTTAATAATCCCACCAGGTATCACACAGAATTAGAATAATGGGCCAAATTAAGCAAGTACAACATCAGCCAACAGAGTTCCACCTGCTCACACCAAGTCTGAATTTTGGCCCAAACACTTTGACCAGTCCCTAGCTAGGGGAAATAATCAGAAGGACATGCATCAGCTGCATAAGAGCTATGGGAAATGAAATAGTTCCCATGGGGAAACAAAACCTGACATGCTAAGTTTGATTAGAATGTAGTAGTCTGTTGCACCTTGTGATAGAGTGAATTACGAAGAAGCCACAGGTGTAAATGACATGAGCCGTGAAAATGTGATTATGAGTGGCAAAATGACGACTCTGTGTCAATAACACAGTCCGCGTGAAGTGCATGTGTTAAAAATTTCAAGCTGGTTAGCAACTTGAGCTGTCACAAGGATTTCTGGACTGATGTGATGTTTCATCCTTAACAGATAAGAGGTAGTAATACTAAATAGTTTTGTGATTTTTTTTAAATGCTTCACAGACATTAATTCCTCCAATAAACAAATAGGTAGGTAAGAGCCTAATATGCTATTGGCTTTCCACAAATAACAATTTATAACTAGGTAGGTAGATATTATTCACCACATTTACATATGAAGAGAAGAGAACATAGAGCAATTAAAAGATCATAACAAAACAGATATCAAAGACTGGATTAGAATTCTGAAGCCCTTACTAGGTAACCAGGTTTTGATCAATGCTAAATTGCCGTCCTTTATGCCTAGAGTAGGAAACAGTTTCCCCAACCTGCAAGAATTTCAGATTCTGAAATATTTTCCCATCCCATATTAGGATGAAAATCTTGAATTGTTTTACAAAATGAAAATTTGAAAAAGAAAGTCAAATCAGGTCTATCAAAATATTTTGTTTTGATAATTTTGAAATGCTGCCTTTGATTTTGACCTTTTAAAATGTTTTTACATTTTTTCTATAAATTAACTTAAATTTCAAAATAAAAAGTTGTCTTAGCCTGATAATAGGAATTTTTCAATGTAGAAATGCTGAAACAAGCCACTGTGACACTTAGAAGCCTTTTTTGAAATTGTTTTTTAAAATACAGGTGCATAGTTTGTTGTTTTCAATAAATGGCATTTTGGATACAAAAATCCTAATCAGCTCTGTTTACATCATATAACCATGCTCTTCTTTCCAATCTGCCTGATCCCTCTTTATCTTTTAGTCATTCTGTTTAAATGTTCCCTTCTGGAAGCTTTTTTCTAAGACTTAGGTGTTGGCATATCTGAGGCTTTAAAAGTTGTATAAAATACAGAAATGTTTGGAGTATTCCCCTTTTAAAATTAAACCAGTAAATTAAAGTAATACTGCAGAACACCAGGAATACATCCAACTCATTAAGTTTACACTTTTTTTATTGAACACAGTCTTAAACTAGTTTGATTGAACACTAGCATAGGTAGGTAAAACTGGTTTAGTTAACTATATAGATGCTAGAGAATCTGCCAACCAAAACCTAATCTGTCCCTCAAGATTTTTCAAAAAATGTTCTATATTAGAATTGATAGATGAATTACATCAGCTAGCAAACGGTGAGAAATTGATATGGATGCCTGTGTTTTTAAGGGAAAAGTCCATTTTCCAGTTAGGGAAACCATCTTGAGTACATTCAGAGTGGATGAAAGGCTACTCAAACAAAGCTTGGACAGACACAATGATTTTATCTTCCTAACGAAATGGGGACACTACTCTCAGAGCTAGATTGCAGCCCATCCTGTACACTATGCCAGAGAAAAAGAGAGGCGGTGGGAGAAGAACAAGGCCTCCTTATTCCCCAGTGTTATCTACCCATAAAGAGCAGAACAGAGGAGAAAGCATCTTTGAGTTTTCTGTTTCCAACTGCCATGCATGTGGGTGGGAAAGGAAGGAATCTCGACTCTTCCTTTACAGTGCACTGGCTGCTGTTGCTGCTCTAGTACGCCAGTAGATTTATGCTGCACTATGATCACTATGTCCCCTGTCAAAGCAGCTGGAAACTGAGAAGTAGCTTTTTGACTGAGCCCAATACTCCCTCCTGTCTGCTCTTGGGACAGGGCAGCAATGCACTAGGCTTATGGAAAAGTCACAATGGACCTCTTAGTTGGGCATCACCTGGCTGTATTAATAGGTTTGTGATATGACACATGCTATGATGTCATTATTGAAAGGAACTTCTTTCAGAGACTGCATTTCTAGCCAACATACACTGATCTTACTGAGCCTTTCCTATGTAGCTAATGGGCCAGACCCTTTACACGTGTAAATAAGACTTGCACCATTAAAGTCAATGAAGCTATGCTACTTTACACCGACTGTGTTTGATGAGAGCTGGATTTGAGCCATAACTGGAGAAGGGAGTTTGACTTTAAATCTAGCTTAGTGTGTTACGGGGTCCGTGAGCCCACCCCGTCCTGGGCAGTCACACTACCACGGTTGCCGCCCCGGAAGGTCCCAGTCTCTGTGCCGCGGCGCCGGGTCGGCCCTCCCGGCGGTTGCCCAGAGGATCCCACGAGCAAGGAGGTGAGGGTGGTCCGGGCCCTCCCTCTCTCCAGACCCCAGCCCAGGGCCCTAAGGTGGGGGAGATGCTCTTCTCTCCCCCGACCTGGCTGATGGGGCACGGAGCCGCAACGCATCAACCCTCGGGCTCCAGCACACCCGCCCTGGGCTGCTTCCTCACGCCCTCGCTCGTCCGCTCACCAGCCGGCTGGTCCCGCCGCCTCCTCGGTGTCTCTCAGTCTCTGCCTCCAGCGTCCTCCTTCTCGTCCTCCCCCTCTGCTTCTGCCTCTCCTGACTTTATACCTGGGGAAGGTGCCGCCCCGCCCCTCCAGAGCACCCACACCTGTGCTCGTCCACGGCTCCAGCTTCTCCTCCCCAGCTGTTTCCCCTCACCCCCAGCGTCCTCTCCATCTCCTGCAGCTGTGGGGCATAGGGCTGGCTGGGGCGCCCGCGGGGCTGCCCGCCCCGAGGCTGGTGGGGTGCCGTTCCTGCCCTGTTGTCCCCACTAACCTTGCCGGGGGGGGGGTTCTTCCCCCGCGATGTCCCGGGCTGCGTCCCTGGAGCCGCCAGCCTGGCGGCATGTCCCGGCTGCCCTGCTGCCTGCGTCCCCGGCGGCAGCGGGTCCAGCCGCGGCGTTTCTTTCTGCCCCGCTGGGGGGGCCCTCCTCGATGCAGGGTTGCCTCACCCCGTCACCGCCCTCCCCCGTGTTGCTCGGGGTCCCGCCAGCTCGACCGCCTGCCGAGCGGCGCGTCCCGGTTACCCCACCGGACGCGTCCTCGGCGGCGGCGAGACAAGCCGCGCCGCTTTCCCCTGCCTCGCTGGGGGGGGGCCCTTCTAGTGCGGGGTTGCCTCACCCCGTCACATAGTGCTTTTAGCTTTTATTAGAAAATGGTCTTCCCTCTTTTTCCATAGGTTTCTCCATGCCTTTGTGGACTTATGCCAGGACAATATTCTTGCTGAAGTTGTCAATTAGATTTTTACTCTTCTTAAATTATATTTATTGTGACATTTTCAACAATTGCTGTCACTTGGTTAAAAAGCTAGTGCATGTTTTAGCCCAGTCGTATCAGGTGTTGATTCTCCATTGCTCCCATTGACTTGAATGAGAATTTAGGATGCTTGGAGCCTCACAAGAGGTGTTTAGTATGTTTCAGGATCTAATCCAATGAGATACTCAGGACAAGCCTAATTCAACTGAGATTAAACTGGAACTTTTCCAGGGGAAAATGGATTAGGATAATGGTTAATTTCCCTATATTTCATATTAGCACATTTTGGCTATGTCTAGACTACATGGCTCCGTCGACAGAGTTTATCTGGCATAGGCAAAGAAGGCAATGTCTCGTGAAACAAGGTTTACCGGAGCGGTTGACAAAGGCTTCCCTTGTTGACCATGGCACATCCATATTGCTGCGCTGTGCCAGATCAGCTGATCATTGGCACAGCATGGCAGCCATGTTTATTTTAATGAAGCAGGGATTATTTAAATCCCCGCTTCTTTGACTATGCTGAATAAACTATTTTACATGGCTCCATCAATGGAGCCATGTAGTCTAGACATAGCCTTTCTGCTAGAAGAATTTGCCATACTTTACTGAAAAACCAAGAAGTTGCCCAGTACAAAGTACAAAAGATACCAATTTTGGTTGTTATATGCAAAAATATGTTGATCTATACAGGAAGGTATATAAATCTTAATGATTTGTTTCGTTAGCAGATCCCATAAGAACCAGAGTCTTATCTGGTGTGAACTGGCTTAGTTCTAACGACTTTTATGCAACCAGGCCAGTTTACGCTTGCAGAGGATCTGGACCTACACTCTACGGCAGTCACTCCACACACATCTGAAATGTTCCCTGCCAGTATATGTCTAATGCTTCCCATTTCATATAACTAGTGGGGTACTAACTGAAAGTAGGAAGAATTTGATATGTACAAATGGAGATGATTTGTCTCCATACTCTAGTCCTTCACTTACTCTCTGCTCTTCTTATTCTAACTTGAATGAAATCATGGGACTTCTGGTGATGTTTCCTGATGATTACGTTTGGGACTTGATGCTTAATATGTCATACATCCTGTACCTGGTACAGTAACAGTAGCACTTAGTTCAGAAATAGGGAGAAACAGCAAATGGTCTTCATATCCAGTGCATTTTTGAAGTTTCCTTTCTTTACTTTATTATTTTTAGGAGAAAAATTAAATTGTGGCAAGTCTATGCCAGGATTAGACTCTTCACTGAGCAGCTCTGAAAAAAGGACTATAACTGTAGTTTTGCTAAGAGATTAATTGTAAAAATGAGAGGTAGGTGAGGTTAGCATTTCTATCCCCGGTCAACGCAGGGTTGTTCACTTTGGTGTATTTGGTGCTTTGCCCTGCCTAGTATTAAAAGGCTCAAGTAATGGGGCTTCTGCTGCTTCCCTGGGGAGAAGATTCCAGTCTTACTGGGGCAGATTCTCTTCTTCATTTTCATGAGTGGAAAGGAGCCCAAGCAGTTGAAACAGAAGGGGGAGAGAAAAAAGGAATAGGGCGGGTTCTGCTTCCTGGATCCTGCATTGCATGTCTCACAAAGGTCTGTGAGGTCAAGCCTCCGTGGTTTGGGGCAGGAGCTGGAGCTAGAATGCAAAAGCTATGTAGGCATATGGGATCAATTGGGTTTAAGTGCCTAAACACCTCTGAGGATCTCAGCCTTGCTTTCTACAGCATGCACCTCTGCTGACCCTCCAGCTCTACAGTTGGAGGTCTGAATTGGAGTTAATGGGGCTTCAAACAGCATTAGCACACTTAACTATGCTTTGTAGCTGTAAAGGAAAGTCAGTCAGTGACAGTATGATTTCTGCCAGAGCCCTGCAGTTGGGGTGAAAAAGAAACACAGGTATCCTTGGGCAATCCTCTGGTTTGAGGGCATGTCCATTTCTGTTATGACAGGGCAGGGGTAAACACTGAAGTAATGAAGAGGTAACTCTACTGAAATTCATAGGATTTCCTTCCCTAGATAGGAAAACCTGCATAGGGGAGAACATGACCCATAGTGGTGAAATTCTTTTCCTCATTGCCAACCTTAATTTGTCCTTGCTTGTTTTTATTCCACTTCTCTTCAATAGCCATGGGCAACGAGCAAAGATGAAGGGGTGGTCCCACAAGAATAAAAAGCAGGGAGTATTCTGGAAGCTTTGTAAATGGAGGATGTGTTTTAAATATCATGCTTCGTCTGTATCTAATGTGTTAATGAGGGGATTCATTTTAAAGAGAGTTTAAGAGCTCCTCATTCCACAGACACATACATCCAAAACAGATGGCAGCCAATGGCTAGAGCCCTGCAAATCCATGGATATTCCCCTTATATATATATTCCCATGGATGTGGAGGTGGATATTCACAGCTCATTTGTGCAGATATGAATGCAGATGTGGATTCAAATTTTGTATCTAGAACCCTGCAAATTTATGGGTATCTGTTTCATATCTGTGGATATCTGCATCTGTGGGTGTGGATGTGGATATCCATGGCTCGTTTTTGTGGATGCAGATATAGATACAAATTTTGTATCCATGCAGGGCTCTACCAATGGCAGCTACATCTTTCTGTATAGGGAATGATTGGGACTCTGATTTCAGATACAGAGGGTAGGACTGCATGGCGATAGCTATTTGCTTCAACTCTTAATCACAGCTGAAGTAAAACAATATACTCATGTTTCTGTCTCTTATAAGAAGGCATTTTTCAAAGATGTTGTTTTGTTTCACTCATTTTTCTCCTCCTTTCTTATGCCCTCCAGTTACTTTTTATTTTCCTTCCTGCTATTATCTGTGTCCTTCTCTGTTTTTCATTATAATTGCTGCAGCATTCTGATTCTGAACACTTAAGCTTTAGCTTTGCACCAAAATTGCACCAGTTACATCTTGCTATTGGAATTAACCCTCTGTCTTCTCATCTGTTTCAGTAGTTGACCTCTTTAGTTGTCAATTTAACATTTTCATTCCTTGCTCGTTGTCATTACTTTACTGATTCAACCTCACTAACGTTTCACTCTATAACCATTTTATGGAGAGAAAAACTGTGAACAATTTGGAACAGTAAGTTCATCCACAATGCTTTAAAGCAATTATCTGTTTCCCTAAAGGGTTATTTTTCAAGGCTAATCAACTAATACACCAGAAAGAACCACTTTGTTTTGTGAGTCAGTAGGTAGCTCTTTCCCCACTGAATCACCAGTGACCTATTGAGAATATAAGGTGGGAGACTGAGTCAGAAGTCTAATCAATTTTAGCTTTTATTTATACAATTTCACACAGAATATTTGTCACGTATAGTGTCTGAACATATATTTGTGTGGAACAATATCAAAGAAGGTAGTGTGCCCAAATTATCACATTCTGGGAACTGGGAAGTTCACCTGTAATTCATTATAGTTCATTCTGCCTCTGAACCCTGATCTTAGAGTTGTCTTTACCCATATGCAGAATAGACAGCTGTGCAGGCACCTGAAAGTTTTGGGCACCACAGGGTCTTCATATTCATCTATATGCTCTTTCTATCCCTACTCGGTGGCTTTTTTCACTAAAAAAGGACTTTTTACAGGCTCTTGTGTTTGTTTACCACAAAGCTTCCAGGATCTTTGTTGGGCAGTAACATCATCTGATGCAAATCAGAACATCTTTATGAAAGGAGAAGAATTGGCAAAACCACACTCATGCCAGCAAAGCTGTGGTCTGAATGTTACCTTATCTAAACTCATTTACTAATCATAATTCTATATAAAAGAATAACTAACAAAGCTCTTAATCTTACCATTCAGCAATTCATCATCTTTATCTTTCAATGCTATATCAGTATATTATTACAGTTATGTAATACTGCACCTGAATCTATTTGAGGGAAAGAGGTTGTAGAACACATTATGGACCTTAAACATCAATATTTCTTTACCATCTACAACATGGGTGTTTTCGGGGATTTTCCTCACACAAGGTCCAAAGTCCTATGCTTGTGAACATATTATTAGTAATCATCTCTGTTACAATTTTGAGGTGTTTGTGTTTATAGCTTTGATATTGAGTTAATGCAGAACTACCTCAACAGAACAATGATCCAAAACCCAAGTCAAGAAGAATGTTTTACTGGATCTACTATATTTGGATTAGTGGTTAATACCATGATATTGTCCACTACAGATCATGAAAGAGTCTGGCTGTTTACACATGAGTAGTGGTATTAAGTTTGATGTCATGACCAAAATTCATTATAAGCACATGTAACCTGCTCCTCCCTTCAGTTTTAATTAACTTTAACTTTCCAACTAAGATGTTACTGTGTTCCATTTCAGAGGCCATTGCATTCTAGAGATGAATGGAACAATTCCTATAAACACATAGTCTATATTGCTCTCAGATCACTGGGAATTTCCTGTTGGTCATGGATGGACATGAGCTTATGATTTGTAAGACGCTTTGAGAATCCCTGAGACTAAATACGTGTAAGATGATTAGAAAAATCTTCTGCTCTGTTCCCTTAGATCAGGCATCATCCCCACTTGTTCTGCTAGAAGCATATGGGTTTCCATGTGGAAGACCAGTGCCTGTAATCTTTGCTTGGCTCTTCATAGGTCTGCACTGATAAGAATTCCCTGGCCAGTATCTATCCTCAAAACCCTTTTTATATGGGTTGAATAACTCCGAGATGGCTTTTCTCAGAAGTTTGTACAACCTCATATGTATTTAATGGATAGCATTTAAAATGTCTGTTTTTTCATGATGAATTACCCCTATAAATAAAAATGTTTGTATAGAAGACAGAAATAGTGTTCACAATTCACTGATTTTTTTCATAAACACTTGAATTTTTCGCTATGCTATGTCCTCGGTTATGATTACTGTTCCTGAGCCTAGTCTTTTAAGCACTCTGCACACAGAACTCCAGCTGAAGTTAACAGAAGGTCAGTATGCAGAACTCTTCCAGGTTCAAGCCCTCTCTCAAAAACTAGCTATCCTACTCTGCATGGAAACCCTGCAGATTCTGTAATATCACAAAAGCTTTACTTTGGGTTGCTTTCTGCCTGTAAACAAGATCAAAGACAGCATGCTGCAGGTTTTCTTTTTGTTTGCTGTCTAGTTGCTGTCACCTTATTCTGTTCTAACTTGCCTTATATTGTATCTTGAACATCATCTCTCACAGCACTCCACAATTTGGAGCCGCTTTCTCTGTGTGGTAGATGATACCTTCAAGTACTTTTTCCTATCAGTATATCACAGTTACTGAGCTCAGCTAGCTAAGATAGGTTACACTTCTACATTCATTATAACTGTCTTTTTTTTCAAGACTTCTCTTATGAAAAAAGTGTGATTCTATGCTTCCTCAAGGGTAAATTCCCTTTTTCCCCTAATTGATACAGTTGTGATCATTTGCTGTAGTAAACTCTCTTATCCTTTTCTCTGGAGAGTAAATATAATTTTGTCTTGATGGGTATTATCAAAATTGCCTTGAATTGCCTGTAATACTGATGAAAAACATTGCCTATTTTAAAAGTAACTAAAAGCCAGTTTTAGAGGGGTAGTTGCAATGGTCTATATCTGCAAGAACAATGAGGAGTCTGGTGGCACCTTAGGGCACATCTATACTAGGAAATTATTTTGAAATAACTAAATTTAACTTAATAACTCTTGATTTTACAAAATCAAAATAACACGTCCCCACTACAGGGAAGCCTTAAAATTAGTCCAAGGCAGGCTCCATTAATGTGGATGCACTACCTCGACTTAGAGCCCCAGGAAGCATTGGGGAGTAATTACTTTGATTGACTCTGAGGAGCAGTTATTTCAAAATAGCGGCACCAGAGCATCCACACTAATACTATTTCAAAATAATCATTCCAAAATTACTGTTATTCCCCAAGGAAAGCAGGAGTACACATTTCGAATTAACGGCCCATTATTTCAAAATAACAGGCTTGTTAGTGTGGATGCTCTGCTTATAAATTTGACCTACGGGGATTATTTTGAAATAATGCCCTATTATAGACCATGGCTTAGAGACTTACAGATTTATTAGGGAATAACCTTTTGTGGGTAAAACCCACTTCATCAGATGAATTGGAGTGAAAGTTACAGAAGTAAGAGTATATAGAAAATATATGTAAAATCTGTTTTGTTTTGTGGCTCAAACAATAAATGTGTCACTGAAACTGTTCAGGAATTTTCCAAAGGATTCCAACATGACAACTCTTAGACAAGGTCAGTTTTTAAATCTACAGACAAAACATGCAAAGTAGATGAGTGCGATACAAACTATCCTGATCTGCAAAATCTCTCTGAATCCCAAATTCCACTAGAGGCCAAATTATACCCTCAGTTCCATGCATCTCTCCTAAAAAATTAAATCTTCTCAGCCAGATCAGATAAGCAGATGTTTTTCAAAAGAGCTATCCTTACTTCCTTCATGTCTAAATTTAGACCATTGTCTTCAATGCTTCATTGGAGTAGCCGAGGAAAGAATTTAGCATAAGATTCATTCATTTTTAAAGTGTTGATGGAGTTGCAGCTGCTTTCACCAAGCCTGAATTGCTCCTTTAGAAAAGAATGATTCTGACCAAAGACGAAAATTGAGAAGCCAGACCAGATAATACAAATATGTAATCAAAAGTACTTTATTTAATCTAAAAGTAACTTCTAATTTATGCTTTACTTATATTTGTAATACATGGTATTTCTTTATCACTAGCACAGATGACTAACAGAGATAGGTACAGAAATCTTCATATGAATTAAGAAAACACTATTCTGAAATATACTAAAACTTTTATTAAAGTTTTACAATATGGGCCAAATTCTGCTCACAGCTACATTTGACCATTCTGGAGTCAATGTGTTGCACAGAGATAATGGAGAGCTCAATTTCTCCCCAAGAATCATATTTTTTCACTGCTAAAACCCAATGAAATTAGGAAATAGTATTAACAGTGACTTTTTAAAACGTCCCTGTGTTTAGGCCCTGAGAGTCAGAGTTAGAACCCTATGAGCAGGCGCAGATCTACTCTGCTGATTCAGACCAGGTGGTTCTCATAAGTGCTCTCTTAGCGAGGAAAAGGGAAAGGGATGTCTCAGCAACTCTTCAGTGCTTTACATATGATCCAAAGTGCAAAATGCATCACCAGGAACATAATAGAAATGGTGCTACTGTTGTGAGTGGATGAGTTTGATTTAGCAGCACTATACACTCACTTTGACCGAATGTGAGTGACTACATGAGGTACACAGCAGTGAAGAATCAGGCCCTGAGTATCCAGCTCCTTAAGTGAATAACTTGCCTTGGAGACAACAGGGACCAAAGTGCTGAACTGTTTGCAAGTGGTTTCCAGTCTCAGGGCTTTGTTGCTGAGTTTAAGACATACAGGCAGCAGAACAAAAATAGACTCTAAGAAGAGAGTGAATTTGGACAAGAATCCAGGTAGCAAGCCAAAGATGTGGAGCGGTGGGGGATGAAACAGATGGGTATGTTAGTTTACACACACATTACTAAGAAATCCTTGGCTTGTCCCGTAGGGCAATTTTCTGATTGCTTTTGCAGCTTTCTGCTGCATAAGGGCAGGTCTACACTTACTGGGAGATTGATGCTGCAGCAATTGATTCCCCGGGGCTTGATTTAACAGGTCTAGTAAAGGCCAGCTAAACTGAGCACTAATCACTCTCTCGTTGACTCCAGTATTCCATCAGAACGAGAAACATAACAGGAGTCAATGGGAAAGTTTCTCCCGTCGACTCTCCTGCAGTGAAGATCCCATAGCAATTCCATTTATAGTATAGGCAGTCCCCGACTTACGCAGTTACGAATGGGGCTTTTCTCGCCCCGGAGGATGTGGGCGGTGGGACTGCTCAGACGCGCCGCGGTCCCACCACTCGCATCCTCCGGGGCGAGAAAAGCTGCTCTGCGTCTCCCTAGTCTTCTGGGGGAGCCCCCCAGAAGACCAGGGAGACGTGGAGCAAAGCTGCGGAGGACACGGGCAGCGGGACCGCCCAGACGCAACTCAGTCCCGCTGCCCGCGTCCTCCGTGGCTTTGCTCCGCGTCTCCCTGGTCTGCTGGGGGGGGGGGGGCGCAACTAGTGCGCCCCCCCAGCAGACCAGGCTTTTCTCGCGACGCCTGGGGTAGAGCAGCTGGGGCGCAGCCGGTTGGTCCCGCAGCACCGCTCCTCGGCGCTACTGGACCAACCCGGCAGCACCCCAGCTGCTCTGCCCCAGGCGTCCCCAAGTCAGCCGCTGCTGAAACTGACCAGCGGCTGACTACAGGAAGCCCGAGGCAGAGTTGCTCTGCCCCGGGCTTCCTGGAATCAGCCACTGATCAGTTTCAACAGCGGCTGACTTGGGGACGTCTGGGGTAGAGCAGCTGGGGTGCTGCCGGGTTGGTCCCCACAGCACTGAGATGCGGCGCTGCGGGGACCTACCCAGCAGCGCCCCAGCTGTTCTGTCCCAGGCATCCAGATTCAGCCGCTGTTGAAACTGATCAGCAGCTGATTCCAGGAAGCCCGGAGCAGAGCAACTCTGCCTCGGGCTTCCTGTAGTCAGCCGCTGGTCAGTTTCAGCAGCGGCTGAATCTGGACGCCAGTTCCAACTTACATACAAATTCAACTTAAGAACAAACCTACAGTCCCTATCTTGTACGTAACCCGGGGACTGCCTGTATGTCAATTTCAACTATGCTATTGACCTTGCTGGAGTTGCAGAACTTGGGTCAACATTTCCCCTTAGTGTAGAACTGCCCTAAGTTCTTTAAGCCACCTGAATGCTTCCCACATACTGGAGCTATGCAGCAGCCTGCTCAGGATCATTATGTTGTAGAGAACCCTATGTTTTGGCTGCAGTGGCCACCTGTGGCCAGTCCATCACCCAGACAGCCAGAGCACAGCATACTGCAGTCATACCTTCTTGCGTCTCCCCATCGTCCCTGGATATCTCCGTGGTCTGAGGGTGTGTGGCACAGAGACTATTGCAGTATCTATGTGCCGCAGAGGGAACCCTTTCATCCTGGGAGTATTCTCTGGAGCCCACTTCTGACCTCTTTATGCTGCTGCTGTGATACAAGGAGTCTGAGGCAGAAAGGGGAATTGGACTCCTGAGTTCCTGTTATTGTATTCGTTGAAAGGAGCAGTTGGATTAAGACACCGCCTTCTCTTTTGAACTCGTCTTATCCTTACTGAAATCACCCAGGCTGTACTACGCTGGATATCTGAGAACTTCAGAATAGATGTGCTATTTCATTCTTTTATTTTGTTATAATACATGCGACCTTCAATTGCTTTCACATTCTTTGTACTCCGTCAAGAAAATACTGTGCTGTATGGCTTAGCTGTGATTTCAATAAAAAACATACCAACAAAAAGACTGGGACAAAAGCAGAGCTGGCAATAACACCCAGAAGTGCTAGATGTAAATCTGACTGCACAAAGCAGAGTTCAGTTAATGTCACTGCCAAAACCCATCATGTGTTCTCTATACAATTAATCTGGAATGAAGCTAAATTGAGTTAGTGAGCCTCTCCGGTGTCTCTATTTCCCTAGTTATGTGTGTTAGGTGAATAGGCACCTATTCTGCAGCTACAGACATTTATCAATCCCATAGATTTCTCAGGGTCAGATCTCAGCTGGTGTAAATGGCACATACTGATTTGCATCTATTTAGGCTGTGAGCCATATTCTGTGCTCAGTTCTGTAGGGAATTTCGTGATTGGTGAGGCCTCCATTCTGTACCTGTTTATGAATTTATGTTTGACTGTGTCCAGTTTAAAATAAACATTGCGAAAGGTAGTTTTCTGTAACTTCCTTATAACTGACTTTATTCCCTCTTTATCTGCTCTGCTGTCTCTAACTTGTTTTCATTCAGATTAGATGGAACCCTGCATATGTCTGCTCTAATTAGCAGGTCCGGGTGTGAATGAAAATGTCATCCTTCATTGAGAGAGGCCAGGCAGCAAATCTCTCCTGATTAGCAGCAGTAGTAAGGACCAAGGGAGGAATGAGGAACTGCAAACTGTGTTTGTAGGATGCTGATCAAACCACAGTGAAAACCTGCTGATTCTCCACTGACATCCCACCAATGTGGCTGCATTTAAAAAAAACGTAAACATGTTTTTTCTTATATTAGTTGTTGCATTTCTTTACAGATTTCCCTACTTTTCTATTTTGTAGTTCACACATTACAAGCTGAGAAATGTTGGGATTCTGACTACTTATTCACTGAAAATAATGGAAAAATTCTACATAAGTTAAACACACACACATGATTTGCTCACAAGAAATATCTGACAAGCTCCAGTGAGCAGAGAGTTCACTAGTAAGCAGACAGACTTATTTTGATACAAGTGCCCAGAACGTAACCTTACCTTTACCCTGGCATGTTCCTGCTCAGACTTGCTCTTGAGGACAACTTAATTGCCCCCTGTGGCACACTGTGCATAGGTTCGCAGAATTGTGGCCTTTGTGTTTGACACTTCATGTGAAATGTGAGGCAGACATCCTATCAAACCAACCTTCTTATCTGGGGAAAAAGACAGTCCAAGAACTGGGTCTGATTTATTTCTTGCATTTATAAAAGCAGAGGTACAGAAAGATTTTAATCGTGTTGTGGGTTTAATACTGGCAGAGAAGGATGCATTAAAATGTCACACTCTCTGCAACATTTATGTAAAGAGATAAGGGGACTTGTGGTCACTATTCCAGTCAATTTCATTCCTACTTATTTCCCTGCACAATGACCACATAATTTACAGTGCAAGGGATAATTTTACCCTGAGTGGAATGCATGAGGTTGAGGAACTATAAAGCAAAAAGCAGCAGTCATGGAAACTATAAGTGTTTAACAATAAGAAATACTTTCCCAGATATAACTCTGCACCTGAAAATGAATATTTATTCCTAAAATGGTATGTTAAATCATGCTTCCTTAATATGTATTTATATATTTCTTCCTCAAGAAGTCTGCCTTCAAAAGCAGCAGGAACTGACATCCTGTCTTGCAACAAAGGTGACACCTCATCAGATGCTTAGAAGGAATTTATACAAGACTTTGTGAAGTTCCTAAAAAATAGCAGGCATTCTTCAGAGGAAGGCATCAGCATTTCAAGACATAAAATAAACCTGTTCAGTGCTTTATAGGAGTTTGGAAGAGTCTAAAATGACTTCTTTTAAAAATGTAGACTCGCAGCTTAAGGTTTCTGTTGTATCCCTCTAGCTAAAAGTTTGTTTATAACATTTCTAAAGGCAGGCCCATGGAGCTCAGGTTAAATCTCAGACACAGGTAAGTTTTATTTATAAAACTAAAGTAATGAATTTTTTTTCTCACAACTCTATTGACACCAAAGGATGCCAGTGATGAATACCATCTTAAAAACAGCCAACAGGCTTACCACTCAAAGAGTGAGGTTCTGATACATGAATATTTGCTCCCTTATCAGATTCCCAACCTCATTCCATTTGTCCCAAGCTTTGCTCCATGAGGACAGAGCTAGAGACATGCACAAAAATCCTTTCCACCCAACCCCACAGCATCAAATGCACATCTTTACTTCCCATCATACAGGTCTTGTTTTAACAAGCTACAACACTGACACTTCCAATACAAATCTTTCCAATGTTTCATCTGGTTTTTTTTTACACATATCTGTTTATACATTCAATATAAACAGTCTATTTATTTCTATTGAAACAGAGATCATTATTTGCTTCCTATTCAAAACACATTCTATCTCGGATATATATTGGAAACAAATATTTCCCAGAAATCAGAGTACTTCTAGGTTGGATTTGAGTTGTGCCTTTGAGTAACAAAAAGTGTGGGTTGGGGTAGGTAGGCATTGACTATTACTGGAAAGGAAAATGATTTTGGTACAGGATGAGAACTTGTAAGTATACTATTGTTTGAGACTAGGAAGACATCAGAACATAAGAACGGCCATACTGGGTCAGACCAAAGGTCCATCCAGCCCAGTATCCTGTCTTCTGACAGTGGCCAATGCCAGGTACCCCAGAGGGAGTGAACCCAACAATTAATGATCAAGCCCTCTCTTTCCTGCCATCCATCTCCACCCTCTGACAAACAGAGGCTAGGGACACCATTTCTTACTCATCCTGGCTAATAGTCATTAATAGATTTAACCTTCATGAATTTATCTAGTTCTCTTTTAAACCCTTTTATAGTCCTAGCCTTCACAACCTCCTCAGGCAAGGAGTTCCACAGGTTGACTGTTTGTTGTGTGAAGAACTTCCTTTTATTTGTTTTAAACCTGCTGCCCATTAATTTCATTAGGTGGCCCCTAGTTCTTATATTATGGGAACAAGTAAATAACTTTTCCTTATTCACTTTCTCCACACCACTCATGATTTTATAGACCTCTATCATATCCCCCCTTAGTCTCCTTGTTTCCAAGCTGAAAAGTCCTAGTCTCTTTAATCTCTCCTCACAGGGGACCCGTTCCAAACCCCTAATCATTTTAGTTGCCCTTCTCTGAACCTTTTCTAATGCTAGTATATCTTTTTGAGATGAGGAGACCACATTTGTATGCAGTAAGACAAGAACCATGTGGATGCTTTTGGATGAGAACACTTCCTTAAATTGAGATTTCTTAGGTTTTTTAGTGTCTTGATGGGAAAGAAATTGTGCAATCTTATATGTAAGTTAGGAAAATTCTCAGTTGGAATAAAACATTATGAATATATAATTCTCCTTAGCTACAAAATTGTTAAGAACACATAGGACAAATGCTCTATATTAGTCCAGGTCATGCATTATTTATCATATATTATGATGGCTTAGGATCCAACTTCACCCAAGACAGCTGTCCTTCTCTGGGATGATGCCCAGGGCAAAGATTGCAAGAACCAGAGCTAAATGTCCCGGACAAAGGACAAAACTGCAGCTTAACAATTTTCAGAGCACAATGGTGACACTTGGGCTGTGTCTAAACTACATCCCTTTTTTGATAAAGGGATGTAGATTAGGCACGTCAATATTGCAAATGAAGCTGGGATTTAAATATCCCATGCTTCTTTTGCATAATGGCGGCTGCCGCTTTTTTTTCTAAATGGGGCTTTTTCAGAACCCTCCCCCCCCGGCTGTTTAGATGGGGCATTTTCAATAGAAATGCCCTGTTTCGAAAGATCCTATACTCTTCATTTTTTGAGGAGTACAGGATCTTTTGAAATGGGGGCATTTCTGTTGAAAAGACCCCATCTAAACTGCCAGTTGTTTAAAAAAATCTCCATTTAGAAAAAAAGCGGCCATTATGCAAATGAAGCGTGGGATATTTAAATCCCGGCTTCATTTGCAATATCAACGTGCCTAATCTACATCCCTTTATTGAAAAAGGGATTCAGTTTAGACACAGCCTAGCAGTTTTGCAAGAGCCTCCCTGTGATACTAGGGACAGGAAGCCAAATACCAACCTGTCCTTGCTGAGATTTTTGACAAGATAATCTCTAATGCAGCAAGAGTGACCATACTAAAGCTAGATGCTTTATTATGCTACATTGCAGCTCCTAAAAGTCCCAGATATAGGTTCTGTCTACATCAGAGAAATTTGCCTCCATGTAATTATGTCAGCGTAAAAACACTGGTGCTGTTTGCCTTTGATATGGATGGGCTGCACTGATGTAAAGTTCGGTTTACACCAAGACAAGGTAATCAAGTAAATTACTCTGATGTACCCACCTCCCTATGGTGCAGCCCTGTTGATGACTACAGTTAATGAGCCTTGATGTAATTACACTAGTGTAAATATCTCTAATGTAGAGAAGCTGAAAAAACAACCCGTTGGTGGAATACTTTGTTGAACTTAAAAAAAAAGGACAACAATATGGAAAACTGTAAAGGCTCAATATACAGTGGTCACAGGATCAATGTCAACTGGGTTGGCCTGCTCTTTTTGAGTAGTGCTATCGGCTTCAGACCCAGTTCTGCTCAAAAGTTAGCTGTTCATTGAAAAAGGACTCAGGTGGATCTATCCCACTGTGATGTTAATTATCTGTGAAAAATGAGGAAAAGAATACCTCAACAGTGTGCCTGAATTCAAGGCAGTTTTGGCTGTTCAATTCAGAACAAAGGTCTTATCTACACTCATAACAGTGCAGCTGGGCCACTCTAAGTGCTTAGTGAAGACTGTGCTATGCTGATGGGAGAGCTTCTCTGGTTGATGTAGGTACTTCACCTCCCCAAAAGGCAGCAACCATGTCAGCAGGAGAAACCCTCCTCTTGATGTAGAGCTGTCTATAGTAGGGGTCAGGTTGGTATAATTACATTGGTCAGAAGTGGGGATTTTATAAAGTGATTTTGACCAAGCCAAAGTCATTTGTTTGTATAAGCAGAAGGAGCAATGTACAGAGTGCTATCCTGGACTGTACAAAGTTTTCAAATGTGACCAGGGCTGTGAACAGTAATACATAAGTACTATGCCACAGTAAAACATGGTGCAAGTGATCAGAACTGGCAGAGATTCAGAATCAACAGTTGCTCAAAGTGATCTTACTAGCTAGACTGATGGTCTGGTTTGCAGTGAGCACTGCTCATGCTTAGAAGGTGTTCTCTGAGTTTTCAGATTTGCTATGGAGGGACTATAGGAAGTGTCAGGGAATCTGACACAAAGCTATTATGGATGCTCTAACACAAGCAAAGATTTTGAACATGAAAAGAAAATACTAAAAGGATTTTTATACTTGACAGTTCATTTCATTGTATCCTCTTTCTATAGTTAATTATTAAATAGAAAGATATCATTGTGAGTAGTTCTTGGCGCTTTTCCCCCAGATTAAACTATATTGGGAAAGGCAAACATTTCCCAACAAAAAGTCTTCAAAATGGTCTATAAATTTTAGACATCTTTTCCCTGCAAATTTGTATTTATTTTAACAATCCACTGTCCTCATAACAGATTAAGCTTTTTATTATTATTATTTGTTTAGCACTAACATTGTGATGCACATAATACAGATGGTTAACAACCTAATTTATCAGTTTGATCTAGCTCAGGTTTTTTTGGAAGTGTGCATCATTTTGGTAGGAAAGTCTCAATATCTCAACTTTATAGCATAGTTTGAAGATGGGGAGTTTTGCCTTTGAATTCAGTGGAGCAAAGTTTTCAGTTGAGAAACTTACCCCCAAAAGATTTAACATTAAAAACAAAAAAGTAAATAAAAAAATCTGATTTCAATTTACTAAAATCCTCTATTCCCAGAAAGTGTTTGGAGAAGATAAAAGTGAAGGCCCACATTTGTAAAGGTATATAGGCATTACTCCATTCAGCACTGCAATGCTTAACTGATTTAGAAACCTCATTTTCAAAAGTGATATAGGTACTTAAATCCAGATTTATAGAAGTATTTAGGGGCCTAATTTTCACTGAAACCAGTGGACGTTAGGAATCTAAATACCATTAAAATCCTGAGTTTAGGAGTGTAAATTCCTTTGACTTTTAATGAGACATAGGCTCCTAGATGCCTAATTCACTTTTGAAAATAGATTTAGACTCCTAAGTCAGTTAGGCAATGCAATGCTAAGAAGAGCAGTGCCTTTTAAAACATTAAATGGACCAGATTATGTAGCTTCTATTCTGATATGGAAATCTTATTAATATGCTGAGTGCAGGGATAACAGTTTTTCCAGGATGATTTATTTTTAATATATAATCTGGAATTGGGGGTTGAAATGTGCTATACAAGAAAACATTCATTTAGGTATCCACACACTCCTTAGAAGATCAGCCACTGTATAGTTCTAATCAACCCAAGTTACCATGTAATCTTATTGTTGTAACTATTGTCCTCCCTTCCTCATGTTGCTGTTACTTTTTGTCTTATGTCAAAACACAGAGTGGAAGTTTTGCAAAGGAGGGTTCAGACTTACATTTGACTCTAAGATGCCATACTCTATTATGCACAAACACTAGAATGCTGCTGAAATATGCTAACAATTGCTAACAAATGTTCTAATTTATTTGTATGAAATCTGCAAACAGTTTCCTCTGGTTCAGGCTAATTTCCTGGTTACATAGTTTAACATGGCTCTCAGTAGCACCAAACGGGTTTCCTTTTATTAAATTTTCTTTCACGGCATTCAGAATAGCTGTATCTTCTGTTTACACCTGTAGAAATCCTTGGGGCATTGGAGGAATTGCTAGCCTATAAAATAAATCTAGAAGGGTTGGACATTATTGTAGTTCACAACATGAAGTGTTTTCCCTGCAGGTCATTGCTCTCAAGATCGCAATAGAGATGTTGGAGGCTGTATAAACCATATGATTTTTCCAGGGAAAAAGAAAATTACAAGATCTTGATCAAAATTCCGACTGCCTTGAATGAGAAGTATTGCTAACTTCACCATGAATTACATGTATGATTAAGGATTTGGCCCTAATTTTAGTAATTAAACCACCTGTATTGTAACTACCATGAAGGACTATAATTGTTGGAATTCTAGTAGAAAAAACAAAGGACATAAAGACTGAATTCACTTTTCACTTCTGGACATCACCCCTCCATGACTCTGTTGTACATTGGAGAGGTAGCGTGCAAGTCCTTTTATTGCTACTTTGTGCTCTTGAGCTTTTTCTGCTGCCCTTGCTTAGAATGCCTACTTCATGTAAGTTAGAGGAGCAGAACTGGACCTTCTGTACATGCAAAAAAGGTCACTTTGGCATTCTTTCACAAGCATCCTTTGGCATCCCTTCACCACTTTTCACTTTGTAAAGCTAAATCCACAAACGTTTCAATAGTTCTGTAGCTCACTGCAAGAGGTAATCTGTTCCAAGAAGTTAATTTTTTAAATCATGTAGTTTTTAAAATTTCTTTTTCAAGAAAGTATGTGAGGGAGGGATGAGAGAGAAAGAAACCCTGATATGTTTACTATAGCTACTTTAAAAAAAGCCTAATTTTTCTTGTACACAGTTAATATAACTGAAAAAAGGGTCAGATTATTTTTCAGCTCAGTATTTTCCCAGGAAAATTGAAGTCTGAGAAATATTTTATATACTCATCTTGTTAGGTGTAAGTTGAATCTATTATTTTACTGACATCTGTACTAACTTGTTAGTCAGCCAAACCTCCCATTGAAGTCAATGGGAGACTTGCCTAGGTAAGAAGTGTGCAAAAACTGAATAAGACCTTCAGGATCTGGCATGTTAATGATTATAATTTAGCACTTCTGTATCACTTTCCAGCTTCAAAGTGCTTCACGAACATTAACCAGCCTAATTAATTTAATTTAGAGATGTTCTCTTACTACATCTCATCCTCTGTTGAACATTGTGATACACTTACCACTGTATTGTAATTCAAAGGTTGCTATGGTAAAGATTTTGACAAGAGCAGAGAATCCCTTGTGAAAATCTACAATTGTGTTAATTACATCAGAAGTGGGATGTCAGGATTATTCCTGGAAGTGATCCTAGTACCTCTGAATACACTATAGGTCGACCAACTCTACTCAGTGGAAGGACAGCGATTTGCTTATGTGCCATTGCTTTGGGTAGTTTTCAGCCATGGGGAACACAGACGTTATAAAATTGCAAGGGAAAGTAGAAGCTATGTTAACATTCAACTGCAAACTCCAAAAACCCACAAGAAGGAACACAGCTACAAAGCTGACTTTAAATTTACTACCACCTCACTCATTGCCAGATTGTCACAGGTATTGCTCTGGGACAGAAGAATGAAATGTGATTTTGAGAGGATGAAGGAGGAGTGTTTTATAACCTACTTAGCCCAAGAGGCATTCATTAATCTGTTATATGCTTAGGTTTTGTTGTTAAATTTGTACCACCAGAGACACTGAACTAGATGAGCATCACTGGCTGTGACTCTGTGGGAATGCTATGAAAAATACCGATATATGCAAAGCACACAGAGCTCCCAGCAAATATGAAGCTAGTATCTGTGGGGATGAAAATTCAGGATTTTGCAGTGCAGCTGGTGGGTATGTGTAATGTAACCCACAGACCTTCTGGGTGTGGTGTACCTATGCACTCAGTAGTGCACCCTTTTATGTGTAACTTTGGAAACGTTGACCTTATTATTAATAAAAGATGTATGATTGTCTTGGGGTCTGGCCCTGAGGGCCAGGCATCCAGCCTTCCAGTGACAAGCTATGCTAAAGAGAATCCAGATCCATCTGCATACACTTGGATAAGTAGCTGGGTGGTAGTGAATCAATTGAGGAACACATGGGCCTTATGAAAGGTGAAGAGGACTGTCATGACCATGAGGGATGGGCAGCAGCCCGGGGACTAAGGGGTTAACTGTACCTAAGCCAGGTAGCAGTCAGCCAATAAAAATGCAGATAGGGATTTCAAACAGGGACAAAGGAATTTTTGGTTTTTCCCGCCTTTGTCCCTGGGAGTTTCTCCCCAGATACTGAGGGAGACAGACATGTCTTTCTCTCCAAGAAAAGACTCTTCACTATCTGTAGGTAGGTTAAAGTTTAGATAAATCCATTAGGTTTTATTGTTTTATGGTTTGGGAATGGGAATCTGATGTCTGTGTATTTAAAAATGGGTTTTCCTCTCCTTTGTAACTAAGCTTTTGGCCCATTGGGGTTCCCCATGAGTGTATGAATTAGTGACTTTTCCATCTAGTCATTATGCTTGTAACAGGAGTATTGTGGTGATAATAAAAGTTTTTTCTTTTTCAGGGCTAGCCTTACCATGAGGCAAACTGAGGTGGTCACCTCAGGTGCCAGACTGTGGAGGGCGGGGGGGGGGGGGGGGGGAGAGGGAGGGAGGGTGCTACTAGGACCCAGAGTGCAGAAAATTGTGTCTGCTGCTGGTGCATATGTATTCTCTCTGATGGTGGAGTGCTGTGCTGGAGGAAGGAGGGCACAAGAGACATAACAAGCAAGCAGGAGAAAAGGTGGCATAGGGGTGTCATTTGAGCTCCCCGCCTCAGGTGCCAAAATGTTGTGGGCCGGCCTTTTTCTTTTTTTTATTAACCTGGTATTGGTTAATTTTTGTGTCCTGGTTTTACTTTAGGGCTGAGATTTCCCAAGTGTTCTCTTCCCTAGTTTTCTTACCATTACTTGGGTGGTGGCAGTGGATTTTTATCCCCAAAATCTAGGTTTTTAAGATTTTGAGGAGAAGTTTTATACCAAAGCCTGGAAAGATAAGGTTTTGGGGTACTTTTGTGGGCCCCCACTTCAGCATTCATCATGCCAGAGTGGGGATTTGGCCTTGACAAGGACACAGACTATAGGCCAGAAAAGTAGAGAGGAAAAAGCTCTATAGGGGAGAGACAATAATGCAGTGGTCCTCAACGCAGTGCTCGCGGGCGCCATGGCACCCGCCGGGCCATTTCTGTGCGCCTACTGAGTGAATGTGGCCAGTCCTGCCCCTGGGTGCACGGCGCATGGGCGGTGCCGGTCACCTGGGCACACGGCATATGGGCAGCATTGGCCCCGGGTGTGCAGCACATGGGCAGCCCCACCCCCAGGTGCGCAGCATTTGGGTGGCCCTGCCCCCAGTTGCGTGGTGCAAGGGCTGTGCCGGCCCCAGACATGCAGCATATGGGTGGTGCCGGCCCGTGGGAGTGCGGCACATGGGTGGCGCCGGCCCTGAGCGCACAGCACAGGAGCAGCGCTGACCCTGGGTATGCAGCACATGGGCGGGCCCCCAGACGTGCGGCACATGGGCTCTTCCGGCCCCGGCACACAGCATATGGGCAGCCCTATCCCTGGGCGCGTGGCACAGGAGTGGCGCTGGTGCTGGCCCCAGGAGCGTCTGTGGCCCCGCCCCCGGGTGCCCGGCACATGAGTAGCCCCACTACTGGGAGCCCGGCAGCCCTAAAAGGTTGGGGACCACTGCTGAATAATGTATTTCAGGTAAGGAGACCTGGAAGATCCTCAGAGTTAGTAGGGTAGAAAGTGCAGAGCTCCAGGCAGTAAAAAAGCTCAGGGATTTGTACAGAATTATATTTGTTCACATACAGTGTTCGGTGACTTATTAAGTAAACTAGACCAGGGAAGAAGGGGCATTGCTCACTGTATACAAGCCTCACTGAATTTCCCACTAGGGAAAATGAGACACAGGCATAACCATAGTTCCACACCAGCTTGCCAGGAGGTGCTCTAAGTGCAAGTACCTGTCATTACAGTGATAACACAGCAAGTGTAGGAAAGTGGGCTCAGACTGTGTGCTACCTGTGTGAATCTGAGAAACAAGTAGGGCTGCTTTTGCATTCAGGCTCCCATGTAGACTTTTCCATATATTCCTCTGAGAATTGTGAGTTATATTAGAAACTGGTTAAAAAGCTATTGATTTCAGTGGTGTTGCGCTGATATGTAATTTAGAATAATACCATGAAGAATCAGGTCCTAAGCATTTTTCTCTGGACTCATGGGTACCAGTAATTTAGCAGCCTATAGCTTTATTTCATAGACGGTCCTTCATCTGTATCTATTTTTCCTTTGAAGAAGGAGTAAGGAAGTTTTCTAGGATCCCCAGAGGAAAAAAATCTCACTGAATTTAACAGACAAATCACAACCTTACTATTGTTTTTGATCTTTCTGCAATGAGAAACTATCCCTGTGATGGATGGTTCAAAAATAAGAAATAACTTATTTCATTTTATTTCCTTATTCATTATTCAATCATACTGACTTTGAGTAATTCCTATGGAAATCTATTACATTTCTATAGAACCCGAATAGCTTCATCTCTGAAGTCCATAGAACTTTCCCTCTTTACTTCTTCGTCCTCTATAAAGCCCCCGACTAACAGTGACCATTCTGGGCACGGAATTTTAGACAATCCTTTCTGGAGCCAGAGAATGCTTCCTTTGCTTCTCATCAAACAACACAATGGATGTTCCTTCTTCTTTTACATTAGTGATTCGCAGTCTGTAGGTTGTGAATAAAATGCGGGTATGGGTCTGCATTTATATAAATATATTGGCATAGCAGTCTATTCAGAAGAGTACAACAGTGGTAAAAGTTCCGGCAATCTCATATGTGGAGTTTGAAAGGGGCTTTGAATAATAATGTGTAGGTCTTCCATATACAAGTCAGCTAACAAACAGTATTTAATCCTGGGTTATCCAAATGTATTGACCTTCAACTATCTTCAGAAGCTGAAGAGCCAAGAAGTGCTTGCTGGGACTTGGGGCTTCAGCAAGTGTGGCAATGAAGCCCTTAAGTATGCCCCATGGGGCAGAAGCCCAGAGACCACCCCAGCTGGGCAGAAGCCCTAAGAACCCCCTTCCAACAGGGCAGAAGCTTCTACCCCATCATCTTGCTGCAAGGCAGCGGTCCTGAGGGGCTCCCCTGTCTGGTAGATGGAGAATAGGTGGAGGGCCATAAAAACCACAGTTTGGCCACTGCTGATCTAATCAGTGCACAGTGGGAAAATAAGCCCAACTATACATACAAAATGATAAGGTCTAAGATGGCTGCTACCATTCAAGACAAGTTCCACAAGTCGTGTTTGCACCTTTGGGATCCTGGGACAATCTGGATCTTAGCTCTCTGGAGAAAATTAGAGCAGCCTGGGGTAGCAGCCACTGTTCAGAGCAGTCTAAAATATCCATGTCTTTTAGATTGTACGGGTATAGGTTTGTCCTTGATCAGTCCCCTCCTGACTATAGCTCCTGTTGTGCTTCCTGCACAGGGGCTGCTGAAGGATGGAGCACAGGGCCGGCCCACAACATTTTAGCACCTGAGGAGGGGAGCTCAAATGACACCCTCATATCCCCTCGCTTGGGCCAAAACTTTGAAAGGTCTCAATTCTGCATCTAGAGCAGAGAGAATACATATGCACCAGCAGCAGACACAATTTTCTACACTCTGGGTCCTAGTGGCACCCCCTTGCAGTCTGGCACCACCTCAGTTCGCCTCATGGTAAGGCCAAGCCTGGTGGAGCAACATAGGTCTATCTATGGAAATCCATCAAACTGCTTGTGCCAGGGAAAGTCCCCCCCCCCCCCAGGGTTGTTTATGTGACACTTTGGTGGGGGCAGAATCCAGTCCAGTGTTGCTACCACTGTATCCACACTTCTTCCCCTTGCCCAGTGGACTGGCCCTTTCATGTTTTAAACTGACTCCTCTCTGACATAGGAGAAATGATTGAGTACCTTGAAAGCAGAGGTTAAAACTTAAAAAAAAAAAAAAAAAAAAGGGGGTGTTTACTGGACTTGCCATAAGTCTTTCTCTTCAGCTGCTATGGAATATTAACAAGGGATATGATAATGTCAACATATACGATTCAAATATAGATTAACAGTATAAAATGTGTTAAATAGTTTTGTAACTGGTTATGCTTGATAATTAATGGGTCACGGTAAGCAGGTGTGCAGGTACTATGACTAGCAAGGAGAGACAGAGCAGCTTCAATTTAAGCTACCCACAGAAATAATCAGGTGGCAAACACACTCTTTCCCCTGTCACAGGCCCAGGAAGCAAACATGATGGTAAAACTGGCATTCTCTGGGAGAGTTCCTCAACTGTAGCACTCACTCCTTGCTCTATCCCTGTGGTTCAAAATTGTCAGGATGCAGCCCTCTTACCTAAGCCCTGGTCTGGATAGCTTCCATGCTGATTAATGAGCTCAGCTGGGCTGTGACAGGGCCATTTGATTGGCTGAAAGGAGCTAGCAGCCCTGCTTTTAAGCTGAGTAGTCTGAACAGGTCAGTAGCTACTCAGTAGGTAGCCTGCAGCTGATTGCTGTTGTTCTAGTCATGTCCCTACTCTGCTCTAGTCAATCCTGGCTTCAGCTCTCACCCTTGACTCTGATTATCTTCCTGACTTCGGTTCTGATCCCCTTCAGTCTGTTTCTAATCATTGACATAGACTTGCTGGTGCCTGGGCCTTTGATAAAAATAGCCTGATGCTGCTGACCACCAGGGCATGCTGTGGGACAGAGCTTTTCAAACTGATTTGTGAGCACCATTCAGGTGGTCTGTGGATAGTTGCCTCTAAGGTGTGTGCCTGAGCAGTGAGAGAAAGAGAGAGAAGGGCTACCCTCCTAACTAGGAGAGCCGCAAAGGTGTGGCTCCACTAATTAGGTGCCTGGACCCTGAAGAAGATGCACATGTAAGGTGAGGTGGTGGCCTTGGGAGCAATAAGGGTACGTCTAAACTACATGGCTCAGTCGACGGAGCCATGTAGATTTGTTGTTTTGGCAAAGTCAAATGAAGCCGCAATTTAAATGATCATGGCTTCATTTAAATTTACATGGCTGCCGCGCTGAGCCGACAAACAGCTGATCGGCTGTTTGTCCACTCAGCGGGCTAGTCTGGACACTCCCCTGCCGACATCAAAGCCCTTTGTTGGCAGCCCCGGTAAACCTCATCCCACGAGGAATAACGGGGCTGCCGACAAAGGGCTTTGATGTCGGCAGGGGAGCGTCCAGACTAGCGCGCTGAGCGGACAAACAGCGGATCAGCTGTTTGTCGGCTCAGCGTGGCAGCCATGTAAATTTAAATGAAGCCGCGATCGTTTAAATTGCGGCTTCATTTGACTTTGCCTATGTGTCTAATCTACATGCCTCTGCCGACAGAGGCATGTAGTCTAGGCACAGCCTAAGGGATTAGTGGGAGGGGGCAGTGAGGTGATAAGAGAAGGTTGGGGAATCTGGGACACGCAGGGCTGCAATGGCCAGATAAAGAGATGATGTTCCTTAGCTTCAGGGCTGCGGCTGCTGGGGAGAGACAGCCCTCCTTCTCAGCCTCAGCTCTGTGCCTGCTCTTGCAGGAGAGAGACCTTTCTTTCCAGTCCCAGCTTGGGGGCTGCTGCAACAGGGAAGAGAGGGCACATTCATCACTCTAGAAAGGCACCACTACTGATATTAAAATCTGAATTGTGTGCTTTTATTTGTAGAACAAAAATGTTAATTTTTGTATATAGCACTTTTATCTAGAGGGTATGTCTACACAGCAAAGTTATTTCAAAATAACAGCTGTTATTTCAAAATAACGTTACCAGCATCTACACAGCCAAACTGCTATTTCAAAATTAAATCAAAATAGCAGAGGGCTTATTTCGAAATTGGTAAACCTCATTCCATGAGGACTAATGCCAATTTTGAAACTGCTATTTCGAAACAAGCGCTGTGTAGATGCTTATTTCAAAATAGGGGGTCTTCAGCCCTGCCCAGGGTGCCCTGCTAGCCACTCTGGCCCCAACCACAAAAACTCCTCTCCCCGCTCCCCAGGAGCCTTTAAAGGGGTAAACTCTGGCCACAGTGCCTGTGCCAGCTCCAAGCCTGCCAGCCCAGAGCCAGCAGTCGCTGCACCTGACCCAGTGGCCCCAGCATGAGCCAGGCAGCCAGTGCCAGCCAGCCCTCCACCACTCCCCAGGACCAGTCTGCCAGCTCCCAGGAGCCTGCCAGGGGCTGGAAAAGACAGGCACCTGCCTAGTCCAGGGTGGAGATCATGTACCTAATTCAGGTTTGGGGGGATGCCTCCAATGTCCATGATCTCCGCACTAAACAGAGGAATGCAGCCGTCTACAGGCAGATGCCTGCCAGCCTGGCCACCAAAGGCCACATGCGAACCCAGGAGCATGTTCGCATGAAAATAAAGGAGCTGCGGCAGGCCTATGCCATGGCCACAGGGGGCAGCTCCCAACCAGGGGCAGACCCAGACCCCTGCCCCTATTTTGATGCTCTGGACTGCATCCTGGGGGGCAGAATGGTCTCCATACCCCCCAGGTGGTCATCAACCCTGGGGCAGAGGGCTCTGACCAGGAAACGAAGGAGGAGGTCCAGGAACTGCAGGAGCCTGGAAGGAGTGGGCCGTGCACTGTCCCCTTATGCAGGAGGAGGGCGGGGGTGGGGAGGAGCGAGAGGGAGACCAGGGACCATGCGTAGGCTTTGCTGGCCATGGCTCACGCAGCAACTTGTGCATGTGCTGTGTCACCCCTGGGCACGTGGCCCCAGCTGTCTGCCACACCGGGGCCGAGGCCTGTTACCCACACGTGCGTATGTATGAAGGCACTGATGTGCTCCTGACCCCGGGGTGGGACACAGCAGGATGCCCTCCCTCCACAAGCCCCCTCTACACAGGGGAAGGGGACATCTCCTCCCGACACACAGACCCACACCACATACAGCACAGGGGCATGCATGCACTCCCGGGCCAGCTCCCACTCCTGGGGATATCAGGACATCCCGAAGATGGCCTCTGTGCTAGCACTTCGGCTCTGATGGTGTGGAGACCTGTCATCCTCGTCTTGCAGAGGGGGACTGGGCTTCCCTCTCTGTGTCCCCAGAGATAACTGACCACTTCTCTTGTTTGTCCACAGCTGCACCAGCTGCGAGTGCAGGGTGCACCACCCCGCCCAGGACATCCTCCCACACTCGAGCACTCCTCAGGCTGACCCGTAACCAGGAGGAGTACCAGCGGCAGCACCTGGCGATACTGCGGGGCCTGCACTGCACCCTGGACTACTGGGTGCATGAAGACCTGAAGCTCCGGTGGGAGAGTGAGTGGGAGCTGCTTGCCCAGGGCCGTGCCATCTGCTACCATCTGCAGACACTGGTGCAGAGATTGCTGCCTCTTGCCACTCCAGCCCCTGCTGCCTCCCTAGCTACCACTCCTCCTCCCATTCCTGCTCCCCCTCCCGCTTCTTCCTTCCTCCCCACCCGCAATCTCCTGCCTTCATCCCTCCCCCTCCACCCCAGTTTTGTTCAATAAAGAGAGTTTGTTTTCTTCGACACATATGTCTTTATTGTACATAATGAAGGGGGGTTAGAGAGGGGTAAGTGGAAGGATGTGAGGGTGGAATGAGGCACAAGCCCCCAGTGGGGTGCTTTGTTGTCCCTCAGCGAGGAAGGGAAGCAAGCAGGGAAACCTGAGATCTGTCTGTCTGGGAGGGTCCCTTTAAGCACAGGCCTCAGGTAGCTTCAGGTAGCAGCCACACAAGGTAACTCCTGATCTGATGCTCTGCTGGATCTGGTTCCTTAAATGCGATTCAGCCTTAAATGCAATTCAGCATCCAATCAGTGTGGACGTGCTATTTTGAAATAGCAAAACGCTATTTCGAAATGCATTTTGCATCAGAACACGTTATTTTGAAATAACGCTGTAGTGTAGACATGCCCAAAGAGCTTTACAATAGCTTGGTGATGGTGAAAACCGCATTTGGAAGGAGCATCAAGTGGTCCACTAAAACCTTCAGCAATTTTCAAGTGGTCTGCAAAATATAAAAAAGTTTAAGAACCACAGCTGTAGGAGTATTTGGGGAAGAAGGGCTTTTAGAGAGGAGATTGTTTCCCTCACTCTTTGACAGTAAGATCTATTTGGCGCCTGCAGTTTAGGGTGAAGGTCACGGTTGGTTTTGACTTTATGCTTAATTGTGACTTTAAATAATCGTGGAAGTTGTCTAACATTTAGAATAGACTTCCATTTTGGTCTGCTTTTATACATTTAAATAAGTAAATAATGTCAGATAAGTGACAAATTGAGGACAACAAACTCTTACGATAAAAACCTATCCTCAGACACTCATCTCGGTTTCACTATGTTCTGTACCTGACAGAAGACTCGAGTTCTTAAATCTAATCAGTTCTTTTTGTGACAAGCTGTTCTTTTTGGTTGCTTTTTAAAGACCAAATTCTGTCTGAATCTCCCATGTGGAACCCCATCAAAGGGAAAATCAGGACAAAATTTTGACCAAACACCTTAAAAATAAAGGGCAGAAAACATTGTCACGTTCTTCAGAAAAACAAGATGGATGAGATGGTACCTTTTATTGGACCAACTTCTGTGGGTGAGAAAGATACTTCCTCTCTGAGTAAGCTTAAGAGCTTGTCTCTCACCCACAGAAGTTGGTCCAACAAAAGGTATTCCTCCACTCATCTTGTCTCATAGCCTGAGATAAACAGGGACACAACACTGCCTTCTTCAGGGTGGGAAAAACATACTGGGCTACATTAATATATGGTGTAACTCATGAACTTCCTAAGGTTTACACCTGGGATAACTTTGACCCTTAAACTGATCAAAGAGTTGTAGCCAGGAGTAAAGGAGTTGGCAGAGCATTCACTATAATTTGAAGGCATGGGGACAGGGGTTGCAGGGTGGCAAGCTCTTTCCTGCTTGGAGCTTATTCAAGTCAGGGAGAGGAGGTGGGGGCTCTTTCCTGCTTGTAGCAGGAGAAAATGTCACCGTACCTCCCCTTTCATTAGCAGCTGAGTTACACTGTTGAATGCTTTGGGTTGAAAAGTAACATTTTTGCCAGTGAACAAACAGATGAGACTTTAGAATTTGAAGGCAATTAGGAGTTAGGTGTATCAATGTGACTTAACTTTGTCATTAGCGTCTCCTCTTCCTCTCTCTTAGGGTGTGTCTAGACTACCTAGTTTTGTCGACAAAAGTGGACTTTTGTCGACAAAACTATACCAGCGTCTACACTACCGCTGAGTTCTGTCGACATAACGTCGACAGAACTCAGCAGTTTTGTCGACGCTAGTATACCTCATTTTACGAGGCATAACGCCTTCTGTCGACAGAACTCTGTCGACAGAAGGTGTTATTGCCTGTAACATTGCGTCCAGACTACGGAGTTCTGTCGACAAAGCAGCTTGCTTTGTCGACAGAACTCAATGTGTCTGGACGCTCTTTGTCGACGGAAGTTTTGTCGACAGTATCTGTCGACAAAACTTCCGTCAACAAAACGCGGTAGTCTAGACGTACCCTTAATCCCTGGGACATTTATACAGGGCAAATCCTGTTCCTTTTCTCCTGGACAGTGCCCATTAGCAGAAGCCTATATGGTTCTGCTACAACAGAATGGGGCCTGGGCAGATTTGGGGGTCAAAGTGAACAATATGAAACCACATTGGTGGGGCGCTAAAGTGAGATTTATGGGCCCTGGAGGCACAGTCCCTCATACCACACTGGAATGATCTAGGGAAAGCTCTGTGAGAGGGCATCCTTATGGCATTATCTGTCTGCTGCCTGCTCCTTGGTACCCCCTTCACCCAAACCACCTCTCTCTTGTGTGGTCAAGTCATTATCTTAGCAGGATGTGATATCTATGTGGCTATAAAATCTGCCGGTTGCAATTAAGTGAATAATTAATATTGTCTACAGAAAGTTATTCAAACTATCATGAAGTAAGAGTTAATTTGTTTTAGCCGAAAAGTTTTTAGAAGACTTTTTTATTATTCTTATTATTTTCATAGAGCTGGTTTCTGGAAATCTCAGAAATATACTCTAAATTATTCCTACACTGATTCTGTGCATTCAGCCACCATCGGTATTTTTATTGTAATCAGAAACCACCAGGTCTTTAAAAATGTTTCCCTGCTGAGTTGTGTTTGTTCAGCAATAAGTATTTATTGGAGAACATTTGGTTTATTAAGGAACAATTTTTTTGGGTTGTCAAATAACATTTTGGAGACTATGCAATAGCTGGAGCTAACATTTAGCAGTTTTTAAATCTTCTTAATATTTCCGTCAAACTTTTCTTTAGTTCCTTGATATGCACATTTATGTCCATAGGTGGTTTTGTACTATGCAGCAAAGCAGACCTCCATTTCTTTCTTGTTCTTTAGCTACAGTCCGTATACAGAAATGCTCCTGTACTAAATGTATAAATTGCATTTGTCTTTTATTAGACAGTCAAAGATTAGTGACAGTGTAGATGCAGAAAAATCAACATTGAGAAAACATAATGCAGAGGGGACCTCTGTCCTGAAAAAGAGAGCAATTAAAATCAGTGAGGCTCTAGACAGCTATGGAGGACTGAGCCATGTGGAGTTCAGTGCAGAGTAAGGGGCCATGAAAGGTGAAACTAAAGGAAGAATTCAGCCTAAACACTCAAAATGCAGCTGGTTTTAGAAGAAACTTTTCATGTGTTGTTCCTGTAATTTGTCAACGCTGAACCAAATTCTGTTCTTTGATACAAGGGTGAACGCTGGGTCTCCAGTACTTCTATGACATTGGGGGGGGGGGGGGGGGTTTAGACACTGGAGAAGTGCAGCGAAGTCTAGCCCACTCAAAGTTACAGTAGCACATAATGTTAAACAGAAGGCACTTGTAGTGGGTGGGAGTGGCTGCCTCACTCCAGCAGGGAAGGAGTTAAAGCAGGCTGGAGTAAGCTTGCACAGAGCCCTGACCAATCAGAATGAGGCTTATAAGGATCCAATCAAAGGTCTTGTTGCTGGTGCAGCCCTGACATAAGGAGCTGCTTTGCAGAGAAGAGGGCAGTTGGAACCTGACCAAGGAGGGTGCAGTGCTGGCCCTTTAGTGAGGGAGAAGTGCTAGAGCAATTGTACAGTCCAGCCTGTGACTCCTGGGCTGTGTCTAAACTACATGGCTCCATCGATGGAGCCATGTAGATGAGGGCTGTAGGCAAAGGGAAATGAAGCCATGATTTAAATAATCGCGGCTTCATTTAAATTTACATGGCTGCCACGCTGAGCCAACAAACAGCCGATCAACTTTGTTGGCTCAGCGCACTAGTCTGGACGCTCCCGCGCCAACCTGAAAGCCCTTTATCGACATCCCTGTTATGCCTCGTAGGATGAGGTTTACCGGGGAGGTCGATAAAAGGCTTTCATTTCGATAGGGGAGCATCCAGACTAGCGCGCTAAGCCGAC
The DNA here is from genome assembly GCF_049634645.1 of Pelodiscus sinensis. Classification (NCBI taxonomy): domain Eukaryota; kingdom Metazoa; phylum Chordata; order Testudines; family Trionychidae; genus Pelodiscus; species Pelodiscus sinensis. The sequence continues at coordinate 283,269,114 of NC_134711.1, read as the reverse complement.
AAACAGCTGATCAGCTGTTTGTCAGCTCAGCGCGGCAGCCATGTAAATTTAAATCGCGGCTTCATTTCTCTTTGCCAAAAAAAACAAATCTACATGGCTCCGTCGACGGTGGGCTAGAGGTGTGTGTGTGTGTGTGTGTGTGTGTGTGTGTGTGAGGGGGGACTTTTTGTTACCAGCCCCCTTTCCTGCCATTACCCTGCCATCTCCCCCCCATGGCACCTTGTCCCCCCATGGCTCATTGGGAGCGGGGCTGGCACTACACGGTGACAGTGATCATTCTCGCACTCCCCATGGCGGCAGGAGATCTAGGGAAGTTCAGTGCACTGGACAGGTGCGCTCCCTCTGCTGCACTGCACTTCTCTAAGGCTTTGGCCACCACAGGGAGTGTGGGAGGGCCTGGCCGTTGCCATCGTGCAGTACCAGGCTCACCCTGGTGCTCCCCTAAGCTGTGCCCTCAGGGTAGGGTGATGGCAGGAAGATTTGGGGGCTGATAATGGACAGCGTCTCCCCCTCCTCCTGCCCTGGCCTGCTGGGACTTCCAGGCCAGATTGCACAATTGCTCCAGACAGGACTGGCCTATGGGCTGGGAGTCTGAGACCCATGACGTGGAGAGAGCAGTGCTCGACAAGCTTAGGGGAGCTAGAAAGAGAGGCTCCTGCCTGATACCTGCCAGATTGTAGTCCTTGATACAAGGTTCAAGAAAGGGCAAGGGTCATGGGGAAGTGGCCCAGGGAATGTGACCAGATAAGGGAGAGAGGAAGAGGGCAGGACAAAGCTTTTGTCAGAGAGTCCCTGTGCTAGGACCCAGAACAGTGAGCAGACCTGGTTCCCCATTTATACTGCACCTTGCCAATACAGAGGATAGCCTGTAAAGACAGTAGCGGGCCCCTGTGGAAAGGGCTAGACGTTGGGGCTGCAGTTGGCTACTGCTGGGTAAGACTGCTGATACCCCCGGAAGGGGGCAAGAGACTGGAACAGTGGACACAGCTGGAGGGTAGTGTCCTAAAGAGGACACCACTGTCCTGAAAGGGATGTGGATCCAAGGAGAGCTAGTAGTGTGATGAGTGAAACATCGGCCAGTGCATCTGCCCTACTGAGCTAATTCCTAGTGTGACCAGGAGGAGGTGCCACTCTGGTGAGTCGATCCTGTTACAGTCCTGAACAGAGGGAAAGAAAGAGTATGTCAACTTCATGATCAGAACAGTAGTATCTAACTCTCAGGCAGTGTTAATGAGATTATACAAATCTTCCACAAGAATTCACTTAGAGTACAGGGTTTAGCACTGACACCTTGTCATAAAATTGGATGTCTGAACATAAAGTATAGACTGGAGCAGTATAGCTAATTCTGGGACTAAACAGTGGAAACCAGAGCAGATGAAAGATTGGAATCCATCTAGATGCAAAACTGATGATTAAGAGAAAATTTATTGAAGCTTATAAAATCTTCAATTGCGCACATAATGCTACTGTAGCTCACTGTTTCCCTTAATGTAAACTAAAGAGAGACAAATTTAGAACAGATGGTGAAGAAACACATTTTCCATACAGCGTATCATAAGTGGATGTTCAATGATCTTACTGCAGACAGGTTGTCAGAAACCATTTCTAGGGGACTACAACATTCTAGTCTGCTATCCACCTGTGAAGGTTACAGGTAGAAAATACGGACTAGGAAAGTTTAGTCTTCTTTCTGCCTCAGTCTATTAAATCACTGGAAATAATTCAGCAATTCAATCTTGGGAGGAGACCATTGTAAAAGTACTGCATCACTGAGTTATTGTGTAAGACATTGAATGCTGAGGGACTTCAGGTCTGTCAGTCAAGTCAATAGGAATTGCATTATGCTGGATCAAGGCCTAAGTGAAGTCTTTTACAGTCGGTTCTTTCCTCCCCCCTTTTCACTTCAGGATTTGTTTATATTTCTGTAACTTCTCACACAGTGGCACAGCAGCATTATTTTGGAATAACTGATGTTATTTCAAAATAACAAGAGTGCGTGTACACAGAGGGCTAAATCTTGAGCTAGTTTATACTGAAAACATTCCAGAATTACTTCAGAATAAATACAAGCAGAAATGAAGCCAATTAATATGTAACTCCCATAAGGGTTATATGTTAAGGATGCAACTCTGCTCCCATTTACACCAACATCATTCCATAGTGATTTTGATGGAATTACACTGGATTTGTAGGGGGCTGAATGAGTAGAATCCTTTATTTCAGAAGTTGGTGTTATATTTTTTTATTTAAATAAGAGGACTTAAAAAAAAGGCTTTCCCACATGGAATGGCATAGCTCTGTTTCTGGCTCATTTTTTTTATATGTGCCCACAGTCACATAAAAAGATACACTTGCTACAAAATCTTGAAATCTACAAAGGCAAGCAAAAGTGTGGGAAGGGGGATAAAAACATACACCAATTTAAAATATATGTACCTTTTACATTACCACTTTTAAGTAGATTATTTCTTCTTTATTACCTGGGACTCCAGTTACAGACCAGGGCCCCATTGTGCCTGGCACTATAGAAATATCACAAAGATGGTCCCTACTGCAAAGAGCTTACTGTCCAAATAGAAAGCAGACCCAAGAAACGGATGTGGGGGGAGCACAAGGTAACAATGGAACAAAATTGTTGAGCATGAAAAACATCAGCCTCCGCACACCATCTGTATAACCATTCCTGTGGGCATTATGGAAGAAAGTGATCTTGAGAACGCATTTGAAGGATAAGAGACGAATAGCATTATGGGTCATGCACTTGTGTGAAAAAGCAGAAAACTCCTTACTTTTATCTATTGCAGTTCTCCACTGTTTTTCTCTTAATGTTATCTCCATTTACTTCCATGATATAATCCTCTTTCTAGTTCCACTCACTGTATTTATTAGCTAGATAATCCATCTTTACCATACTGCCAGTGCTATGATAACAAATCTGTAGGTTCTCAAACAGACTATAAAGCAAAACTCTTTTAAGAGCCTCAGGATGGTGACTGGTTGCATAAAGCAGATTATTCCTGTCTGGGGTTTCCAGAAAATTGTTGTATTCTACTTATTACCTGCCCTGGAAATGAAAACATCAAGATAGTTTATCTCTGAAATGCTACACTCTACAGTATATAAGACCAAAACTTTAATAGCATCATGAATTTCATATAAAATAACAATACATTTATCCAAGAGAGTTTTCTCCCTATTCCACATCATGAAACCATAGTCAATAAACCTATACACCATTGCACCATATAAACTTATTAAAATCCTTGATTGACTGAACTAATCTTTTTTCAGTACAGCCTAGAAATAAGTAAGCATGGCATAAGAAGGCACCACACAGGGAACCATGGATATGTCCCCCTTCTGAGGAGAGAATCCAGATGTTCTCCTTCTAAAGAGACAAGCCAACTGGTCTTTTAGGGTATGTCTACAAAGTCAAATTAAGATACGCAACTTCATCTACGTTAATTACGTAGTTGAAGTTGAAGTAACTTAACCCGGCTTTTGGTGCTGTCTACAGTGCAGGAAGTTGAAAGAAGAACACTCTTCCTTTGACTTCCCTTACTCCTCATGAAAGCAGAGTTACCGGCATTAACCAGAGTGCCCCGTCACTTCAAATTAACTGTCTTAACTAGACCACTAATTCGAACCCTGGAAGATCGACAGCAGCAGCTTCAATCTTCCTCTGTAATGTCAATGTACCTTTATAGTCTTAAGAGCTATTGACTAGCATTGCCTGTCAATTATATCTATGCAATCATATGGACTACAGGGGAAGAATTAAATAATGTATTATTTCAAGCAACAAGGAAGCTCTCCCCTAGAGCTCATCATAAGAGCGTGTGGTTAGATTCAATCATAGAATCATAGAACATTAGAACTGGAAGGGACCTCGAGAGGTGATCAAGTCTAGTCTCCTGCCCTCATGGCAGGACTCATACCCAGGATCATATATCTATATATGTGCTTGGGTCCTTCAAGGCAGGGAGGCTGTGGGTGTGGGGGGGTAGGAGTCGGGGCAAGAGCTTGGAAAAGTGGGGGGCTCAGGGCAGAGGGCTAGGGCTGGGGCTGTGGGAGGGTGCAGGAATCAGGGCAGAGAGCTGGGAGGTGTGGGGGGCTCAGGGAAGAGGGATGCAGGAGTCAGGGAAGGAGGGGCTCAGGGCAGGGGGATGGGAGTTCAGGGGATGCTCACTGGAGTCAGCCATCATGGGAAGAGTGGTGGTGCTCCAACGGTGGCTCTTCCTGTGGGAGGTGCTTGGTTGTGCTGCCTGTGGCTCCTCATGCCTGCCCTCCGCCCCTCGGTTGGCATCTGGTTGCTTCTCGCAGGACAGGGATCTCCTTTCAGGGAGGGGGTTCTGAGGCTGAGCTGGCTGTCCTTCCCAAATGGGTGGACTGCCCACCCACCTGACAGCTCCTCATGGTGGGACTGGAGCTGGGCTGCCTGTCAGCTCCTTTCAGGAGGAGTAGGGGGGCTGGGGATCCACTGCCTGGCTTGTCAGTGGCTCTTCTGAGGAGTCTGGGGGAGCAGTCTCCCCATCTGGCACTGTGGCTGAGGGCCGGGGGGGGGGGAAGATTTGGGGGACAGGGGGACCACTTACCTGGAGCAGTGGCTGGCAATATGGAGAGTCTCGGTCCCAATTGGCCACTCTCTCCTTGCTGCAGCCACCCTCTGCAGTATAACCATGCCCCACACTCGCTGTCCCTCATGGGCATTGTGAAGCATAACTGCCATCCTATGAGCCCCTTCCCTTTCCATGTTATGGAAACCAGTTGAATTCCAGGCACATCCCATTTTCTTGGGACAGACAAACCCTGATCTTGCTTTAAGTTATGAGACGAGGAAGCTGCATATCAAATTTGGTGGTCCTAGCTCTTATAGTTTAGGAGGAATTCTTGAACAAACCGACTCTCAGATGGAATGACAGACAGACAGGTAACAAACTATATAATATATTTAGCACATACCCAGCATTGTTCAGGTCCTTAATTAAGGGGTTTTTTTTAAGTAAAAGGAAAATGTACGTACTTTATTTAAATTATTATAATTTTTTAAAATAGTGTAATTTTTATGGATTTAATTTTTTATTTGAGATTTCTTCAAAAAGAGATTGCTAACATTTTTCCATTTAAATGTTTTTAGTAAATTGTTTAAAATGGTAATTCCATCAAGTGTGTTTTTTCCTTCATCTGTATAAACTCTTATCTCCCCAGCCAGAGTCAGGAATGCAGCAAACTGTACTTTCTCTGTGCTCCCTCACAAGGAGGAGGGGAACAGCCAGTAATGTCCCAGTACAAACTGGGTAAGGGGAGCCCCTACCCTCCATAAAGGGTGCTATAACCTTTTGCCTACCTGGTGATTCTGTCTCTTAACTTTGTGGAAGAGAATCCCATTCTAGGCATATCCCATTTTTCTGGCACAACCAAACCCTGACCTTGCTTTAAGTTAGGATAAGAGGAACCCATGTACAAAATTTGGTGTCCTAGCTCTCTTACCACTGAATAAGAGTTCTTGAACAAATAGCTCAGGAACATACAGACAGGCAGACAAACAAACCTCTCTAAAATATGTAATATATATATATATACACACACACATACAGAGACACATACGCACATACACAGAGAAAGACTTGATCACTCCCATACTTATTCTGGGATAATAACTATATTCACGTCAATAGATTTACATGGGGTTAAAACACCATGTGAGTGAGATGAAAAATTGGTCCAGAGATTTTTTACGTGCTAAAACTAATGATGTTTCATGATTAATGCTATATGGCTTATCCATTATCTTTGTTTTTTAAGAAATGCTGGTTCAGTGTGTTCTCAGCCACATTGGGGTTGCACAGAATAAAACAAGAACAACTCTTTTGCTTTAATATATTAATTGATTTTATCCATAAATAATCCATTAGCACCATCAAAATGTTCTCCTTCAAGTCCCTCCAAAAGTTCACTTCTTCAGACAACCCTTGTACCTCTGTACATATTCCCTTGTCTTCACACCTCAACTCACTAACTAAGCTCACTCTTGCAATGCAAGCAAAATTTAGAACAATAACATCTGAAATTTCCTATAAAACAAAAGTACACTCAAACTCCCATTGATTTCAATGGAGTTAGGATTTCACCCAGATCACATCTACACAGCAGGGCTAAAGCCAAAATAAGCTACGCAACTTGAGCTACATCAACTGAGTAGCTTGTCGAAATAGCTTATTTTGGCTTTCGATGATGTCTACATAGCAGGGAATTGGAGCAAGAGCACTTTTCCTTCGACTTTCCTTATTCCTCTTAAAATGAGGGACACAGGAGTCAGAGTAAGAAGTTCTCCAGCTCGACATTATTTTGACATTATGTCAAAGTAACGGCTTGCAGTGTAGATGCGGACTATGTTATTTTGGAATAATGTCAGTTATTCCAAAATAACACAGCAGTGTAGAGGTACCCCCAGAGACATCACAGTAATCATCAGTGATTGCACCTCTCGCTGGCCAAAGATTGCCTTTTACAGCAAATAGGAGTGGTGGAAAGTAGCACAGACAGGGACACACCTTCCCGTTGCTCCCTTTGTCTCTGAATAGTGATCAGTGGTACCTGCGGAAGTTCAGGTAAATAGAGAGGTGGAAGCCCGCCAGTGACTAATCCTAGTGGATCGGATCTGGCCCATAGTCTGAATAGTGATCAGTGGTACCTGCGGAAGTTCAGGTAAATAGAGAGGTGGAAGCCCGCCAGTGACTAATCCTAGTGGATCGGATCTGGCCCATAGTCTGGTATTTGCCCATCCCATATCTAATCCCACCAGGTCAGAGTTGAGGCCCAAGTGAGGTGGAGAAGTTTGCTACACTTTTGTCTCTAGTGAATTTTTCTGTGGGTACAGAGGACTTAATTTTCCACAGCTGTCAATCAGGCATCTTTCACAAACACAAAATTTATGTGAAGTTATTACATCGGTCAATTGAAAGAAATTAAATTGCAATCACTTGGTTTTTAACATTGCTGTAATCTCAGAGGACTGTGTTATTTGTAGTTACAGCATTTTTCTTTACTTTGCTTGGAATCTTAGGAGATAATGCTTTCACTAATATATCTGGTTTCTCTGTCTGTACAATAGCTATCCATCTTCAGCTCATCAATTTCAGTAATTTTAACCAATAAAAATAAAACAGGGAAACTGTACAATAGCTCCCCTGTTATGTAGCAAAATGTGTTTTTTTCATCCCAGTTACTGAGAACTAGTAAATTCCTAAGGGATGCATGTATAAGTGTTTACAAACATATGTGTGAATAAACTTATTGCTGCCTGAATTATTAATTGAGCTGGTGTTGTTCTAACATGAGGATAATGAGCACAAGAAAAGCGGATAGAGAGGTAGGTGGGTAAGAAAACATGCATATTACTTTTTGGACTTATTTAATACTTGAAATACAGTAGGAAGACTAGAATGGGCTAATGGAGATCTTTGGCAACAATGCAAAATTCCCTCAGAATGCATTAATTTGGGAACCAGGGAAAAATTCCTGTGTACAGTACTATTAACTCAGCAACTAAATACCCCTATGTAAAAATGGAGGGAGAATCTAAATATTTACCTATTGTTCCAGTGAACATTTAGAAAGATTTTGGCACCCAGACATCAATTGTAAGGGCTTTACTAATTTGAAGCCAAAGTCTTTTGGCTCGATCCATAAAGATTTGGCACATGCTAAACTTTATTCACTGCAGATAGATGCACTGACACAAATGTAAGTCCTCTCCAAAGAGCCTAAGATATGTTCACAAACTTCCTGTGATAATGACAGTGAACTTTGGCCTGTGAGGTGTTTGTTTGTTTGTTTTGTTTTGTTTTGTTATTTCTGTGAAGGACAACACTGAAGTTAGCAGTAGTGTAGCTGTGTTGGTTCCTAGATGCTATGTGAGTGAGATAATATCTTTTATTGGACCAACTTCTGTAGATAAGAGACACAAGTTTTTGAGTGTACAGAGTGTAAAACTTGTCTCTCTTACCAATAAAGTTGGCCAAATGTAAGATATTACCTCACCCACTTTCTCTCTCTACTGGTGAAATATGAAACTTCAGTTAATAATGTTTTAGTTACTGAAATGATTTACTTGTAACACCATTCTTGGAAAAGATGGGGGCTTTGGTCAATTAGGGTGCTTCTACACAGCATCCTTACCTCAAAATAAGATGCTATTCCAAAACACCCCTTAATCCTCATGCAATGATGTTTACAGGGACATCAGAATAGCGAGCCAGTTATATTTTGATATAATGGGCTTGCTCTTAAGATGCAGAATAGTTATTTCAGGATACCAGAGGTAGTGTAGACGTAGCCTTAGGGTATGCCTGCACATCCAGTGTCAGTAAGCCTTCAGGCCTGGGTTGGTAGACTTGGGCTTTCACTATGGCAGTAAAAGTAGCTGTGTAGACAGTACAGTATTTTGAAACTGCAACTCAGGCTTTGAAGCCCAATCCTCTCTCTAGACTAATCCAAGCTACAAAACGTATTTATTTTTATTTTTAGCAAAGTATTGCAAACCTGAGTCTGCTGACTGGGGCTCAGAAAATAATTCCCCATGCTGTCAAACTAATTGTTAGAATTTTTAGAAATATCATAAGAACCACAACAGATATTAAAAACACAGACAAGTGAGTTTTCTTTTTTTTCTATTTAAAAATAGTTTTAGTAGTTTCAGTAGCCCCTAATTATTAAATCTAGGTTTATGTATACAATATATTTGAAATGCAATGGAGAAACGAAGGAAACTAGCAAAACAGATATACCACAAAAAGCACTCTCTAAATGTTTCAATATTTAGAAAGTTAAGGCTATGACTGAGGAAAAAATTCAAACATTTGTATCTAAGATTAGTCATATTTGAAGAACAGGTTGCTTTTGTAAGCATCTAAACGTGGGTTCATATACTGGTTGGCGAGACAGATGGCTACAGGAGAGTTTGGGAGACAAGGAGGAATTAGACTCCAGCCAGAAAGGGCAGGATGTGACCTACTGAAAACAAAGTGTCAAGTTGGACTTTGTGGAGTTTATTTGGGACTTGTAATTTTGTTTTGCAACATAGCTAATAAATCCAGTCTCTAAGAAAGGGTGTGGCACAGAGGGAAGCTGGATAAAGTTTATTAAGGAGTCAAGAAAGAAGATGAAGGGTACCGCAAAGCCACCCTGGCCATGAGAGGGAGTGCATATAGTGGCCAATTGTGCAATAGTCTTGAACTTGAAAAGGCATGTGGAGGGCAGTGTTACTCAGGTGTTAGGGTTGCTGGCTTGCAGCTCAGAAGATACATGTTCTCCTGTTGCATCTGCTACCACTTGCCAGGTGACTTTGGACAAGTACATATCCCTATACCTATCTGCTTATCTGCTAAAATGGGGATGATAATGAGACTGAGGTATGAAAAGCACTATATAAGAATGCTCAGTTACATTCATGAGGAAGCAAGCAATGAGCCCCATACTATGAAACACAAACCACAATCAAGTATTCCTTTAGGTTATTTTAGCTAGATTGCGAATCATATACCACCTAGAGAATCAAATTAGAGAAAGCCAAAATACACATGAAATAAAAGTATTTACATTATGAGACTTGAAATTCGTTTGGCCAGATTCATTACATGATTATACTGGTTTTTTGCCACTCCTGCTGTGCAGATGAATCATACTCCTTGGTGTATCTGAGGTGGAAAAGGATGGAGCTGCATGATACAGAGAAAGATGGTCTCACGGTATGTGTGCTAGCCTCCAGCGAGAGAGACTTCCAACTCCCTGCTCTGCCATAAGCATCCCGAATGACCCTGGGCAAGTCATTTAGTCTCTGTGCCACAGTTCCTCATCTATAAAATGGGGATCGTAGCTCTGCCCTACCTCACGGGAGTGTTGTGAGGACAAATACAATGAAGACTGTGAGTTGTTCAGATACTACAGAATGGGGGTGGAGGCACATAAATACCTGAGACAGAGTGTGAAGAGTTATAACCAGTTCATGATGGAGCTCTGCTATACCTATTCTCCATGGCTGTAGGGCAGATTATGGTCCCACCGCCAGTAGCATAAACTAGAATAGCCCAGTGGTTGTTGGGGTTTGAGCCACCTCTAAGAATCAGGGATCTGTTAATGGTTCACTGAAATCCCTCCTTGCCTTTCTTCTCTAGTTAAAAGAGGAACATTTAGTCCAGTCTGTAGAAGAATTTTTCACTTTACCTCTTGTCATTAGTTAGACAATTCCTTCTTCAAATTCGTCTTTTTTCATGAGATCTGAACAGTGCCTACTGCAGAATGTCTCCATCACTGTCAGCTTACACCATCTCCCAGAGTTTTGTGTGGGCCTGAACCATTTATCTGGCATATGCTCTAGATCTTAGAAGCCTGTGGGCAAGGGCATTGAGTGGTTACATGTTTGTACAGTGCCAATCATACCAGTAGTGCTGATTACCTACTGAACGTTGAGACTAGTTGTCTTCTGAGATCCTAATTATACTTCAGATTAAAAAAAAGTAAGTTAACCATTCTTTAATGGGATTGGAGATGTCCTAGAAACTGTCTCAATCTACTTCTGGAGTCTTGCCTTTCACACTCTGTTCATGGTTTTGTGCTCTGAATTGCTTCCAGAGAATCTCAACATTCTAGAGCATCCTTCAAGATACAAGTCCCTCTGGCTTCCCACGCCACAAGGTTAAACAGAACACCAGTTTGTTTTGAAATGTTAATGTTATAGTTTATTTTATTGCACTTATGACAGTTTCCCCAACAAACCTCTCTGCCATTCCTCCTTAACTGACTAACAGCCTCCCTCCTTCTTCCCAATGCAAAGTCACAAGCCCCAGTACCCATGGACCCATTCAGCTCTGGACAGCAGTGGTACTGGGTACAACTCTGGTTTGTCTTCTTGGGCAATTCCTTCCTGCACAGTGTTCCTTTCAGCTCCTGTTCTGGGGTGTTCCAATCAGGTTCTTTGTCCTTACTAGGTTTCAGGTGGATTCTTGGCTCCTTCAATCTGTGAGGACCTGCTTGCTGCAGCCTTTCTTTCTGGAGCTCCAGCCACACATCCTGTCCTCTCCTCTTTGCTTCACTCCTTCCCTTTCCTTTCCCCCACCTCCCAATAGCACTTCCTTCTTTTGGAACAATCAGCTCTTCTCCCCCTGAGAAAAAAAGATTTAAAGGAGCCATGCTCTCTAAACAGGTTAGGAAAAGAAAAGCCAACAAGTTCACAATGTCTGCTCAGCTGGCCCATTGTTCAGAGGAGGTGTGTCAGTTTTCTCAGGATTTTTTAAAGGATGTAGGCATTGTAAAAGCTATACTGTAAAACCCAAGCCACTTGAATTACAAGCACTATTCAGTGTTGTGTGCAGTGTTATTTTTGCCATGTTGGTTCCAGGGTATTAAACAAGATATTAATCCACATACTTTGTTTCTCTAAGTGCTATACAGGGGCATGGCTACACTAAGAAACTATTTCAAAATTAAAATAATTCCTGACTTTACAAAATCAAAATAGCATGTCCCCACGATGGAGGAGCCTTGAAATCAGTCTGAGGCAGGCTCCATTAATGTGGATGCATTACCTTGACTTAGAGCCCCAGGGAGCACTGGGGAGTAATTAGTTCATATTATTCTGGGGACTAGTTGTTTTGAAATACTGGCACCGGAGCATCCACACTATGCTATTTCAAAATTAGTATTATTCCCCAAGAAAAAGCAGCCTGTTATTTTGAAATAACATGCATGGTAGTGTGGATGCTCCACTTATAAATTCAACCTAAGGGGGGGTTATTTTGAAATAAAGCCCTAGTGTAGGCCAGGTCCAGATCTGTTAGCTGAAGTGGGAACTGAAAAATAAAGGAATGTTGAAGAAGCAATATTTTTTATACAGTAAGTCCCTGCCCTTGCAAAGAAATTGCCTTGATAAACTAGCAGTGTAGCTGTGTAAAAAATTCATAATTTGAGGAATAATGTCAAGTTGCATTTTGATATTTGCCAGTTGTCTTTCTGTGATCAGAAGTTAAATTTCTACCCAGAAACAGGGATTTGACTGGCTGAACCTGTGTTTTTTTGTGCTTCACCAGCTATCGTACCCAATCCTGCCAAATTTTACTTCAGTATGTGAGCTGTGTGACTATGTGGCTATGGACTAGTTGCAAGAAGTAAGCGCAACCAGGATTAAATGATTTACAGTAAATGCTTTACTGAATCACGAGTGATAGAAAAGTACAACAAATACTGGCATAAAAAATAACAGATGGTCTGGTAGCACCTTTATAGACTAACAAAACATGTAGATGGTATCATGAGCTTTCGTGGGCACAGCCCACTTCTTTAGATGACCAGAGTTTTGAGTTTAGGATGTGCACACCCAAAATAAATAGGAGAGGGGAAGGGGAGGGAGGAGGGAAAAAAAGGAGGGGGTGGGAGACAGGGAACTAGAGGGAATCAGTAAATATCTGAAGATTGGGTAGTTAAAACGAAGCAGATAAGAATCAAAGTCAATTGATAGTATCCTTCCTGACACAGGAGTCTACACAAAGAGCTGTTTGCACCTTCAATGACTATTAAGTTGATAGTGCCCCAAACAGCCTAAAAATGTAACAAATACTGGCTTGTATGCAACCATAATTAGAAAGCAGACACTGCTGTAGTTACTGTAGAAGACTCGGCTCATAAGTTGTCCTTAGACTACAGAGAAAGGAATGTTGAACACAAACGAATTGTGTCATTGACCCAGAACAATCCCTGTTTCAAAGGCACTCTTTGAAAGCACTCTTCAGTGGGCTTCACACGTTGATCATTACAAGGAATGACACACGGGGAATGACACAGCCCAGCAGATATTATTGTCCTCTCTTAACTTTCCTTTCCTTGATTCCTCTGTTTCTCTTTTAGATAGAAGCCAGTAATTAGTTTATCCAAAAAAATACCCAAAATATCTGTGCAAGTTTATAATATATATAGAATAAAAGCAATATTTTATTCTTTAAACTTTATTAGATTTTTACAGAGCAAATATGAAGACAAGGAGAAGTGGAAAACATGCATATGCATCCACACAATGTCCTGCAAAATGTAAATGACCCATAGCCGTCTACAAGCATCTTTACACTCTCCTTTTATCATTTTTGTAAGATAGTGATGACAATGTTATTTCAGAATAACTGACATTCCGAAGTAACATAGTGCGCATCTACTCTCCAAACCTTTATTTCAAAATAACGTCAAGCTGGAGGACTTCTTACTCCGACTCATGGTAACCCTAATTTCATGAGGAGTAAAGGAAGTGGAGGGAAGAGTGTTCTTCCTTCGATTTCCTGCAGTGTAGATGGTACTAAAAGCCAAGTTAAGGTATTTCGACTTAAGCTACACAATTGACGTGGTTGAAGTTGCATAGCTTAATTCAACTTTAGCCCTGCAGTGTAGACATGCCCAATGAGAAAAGAAGAATAAAGGTACAATATTGTACTCAACAGTCAAAAAAGTACTTGCCTGAAGCATGGTTGAGTGAGTACAATTTTACATGGTTATTTTATGTATAGGGAATTTAGGATGGCGTGGCATATTAAAATAGTTAAAATGGCATGGGGTTGGATTAATCACATAACTCAGATGAATAGTAATAGATATGTAGCCGTGATAGTCTGGTCTAGTTGAAACAAAAGACAAGACAAAGCCATGAGTGAAATACATAGGTCAACCTAAATAAATTCCAATAAAACTTTTATACCAAGCCATGCTTTTGTATATTATGCATGTGCCAGTTATGTTACAGAAAAAAATTAAGGCCTGTGGGTTTTATTTTTGGGGCTGATGACGCTAATTTTTATATTGTAGAAGTAGAATATTGTACAGTACACAAATGATTATAAAGCCATGTGCCATAGTTACTTCAAGTCCCCCTCTTCAGGACTGAGAGAAAAAAATTAAAACTAATAAATGTAAAATGCCTCTGAAAATGAAGCACAGAATTGGTCAAAAATCTTCATCTCTGGGAAATGTTTGTCTTCGTTTTTTTTGTTTGTTTTACAATGCAAATCCAAAAATGTTTGCAGCACCATTTCTATGAAAATGTCAAATTTTGTCTTTTTTTGATCAGCCTCTTTCATGGATAAAATAAATCATTGACTCACTCAACTAAATAGTTCTATTACATAATAACGATACAAATTAAAGTATTTTATCTTGGGTCCTTCCAGGCTTTGAATAAAGTCAATGTTCTATTTGGGAAGTTAGGAATCCCTTCCTTTAAGTTAAAAACCTTTAAAAACAATAAATAGTCCTGCAGCACTTTAGAGACTAACAAAAAATGTAGAAGGTGTCATGAACTTTCATGGGCACAACCCACTTAAGAAGGAAGGGGTTGTGCCCGTGAAAACCAAGTGTCTACAAAAGCTACATGTAGTAGTCTCTAAGGGTATGTCTACACAGCAAAGTTATTTTGAAATAACAGCCGTTACTTCGAAATTACTTTCCTAGCGTCTACACAGCCAAACTGCCATTTCAAAATTAATTTGAAATAGTGGAGCGCTTATTTCGAATTTAGTAAACCTCATTCCATGCAGAATAATACCAAATTCAAAATAGCTAAATCAAAATAAGCGCTGTGTGGATGCTTATTTCGAAATGGGGGGGCCTCCAGCCCTTCCCAGGGTGCCCTGGTAGCCACTCTGGGCACAATCAGGAAAACTCTTCTGCTCCCCGCAAGCCCCGGAGCCCTTAAAGGGGTAGACTCTGGCCACGATCTCTGCACTAGAATGTGGCCGACTACAGGTGGATGGCTGACAGCCTGGCCACCAAAGGCCACATGTGCACCCAGGAGCAGGTGCACATGAAAATAAAGGCTGCGGCAGGCATATGCCAAGGCCTCAGGGGGCAACTCCAAACCAGCCTCTACCCCTGTTATGATGCCCTGAGCGGTCAGACTGTCCATGCCCCCCAGGTGGTCATCGAGGAAGATGGCCAGGAGCCGCAGGAGCCTGGAGGGAGTGTGCCCTGCACCCAGGACCCTATAGCCGTCCCAGCAAGCCTGTTGCTGGCGTCATCTGAGGCCGAAGAGGCCTCGACGTGTGAGTGCCATCACTGTCCCCTTATGTGGGGCAGGGGGGCAGGGGAGAGGGAACCCAGGGACCATTCATGTGGGCCTTGCTGACCATGGAGCACACAGCAAGCGGTGCATGTGCCATGCCACCCTGGGCATGTGGCCCTGGCTGGCTGCCACACAGAGGTCCTGGTCTGTTACCCACATGCATGTATGTATGAAGACACATGACATGCTCCTAACTCCAGGGAGGGACACTGCATGATTCCCTCCATCCAGAAGCCTCCTCTACGCAGAGGCAGGGCACATCTCCCTTTCCCCCCTCACATCCACACTATATACAGCACAGGGGCCAGCTCATACTCCCGGGGATAGCAGGACATGATGGTGCAGAGACCTGCCATCCTCGCCTTGCAGAGGGGGGCTGGGCTTTACCCACTGTGTCCCCAGGGATAACTGACCACTTCTCATGTTTCTACACCACCCCGCCCAGGACAGCCTCCCGCACCTGGGCCGGCAGGCTCACCCGGAACCAGGAGGAGTACCAGCGGCAGCACCTGGAGTTACTGCAAAGGGAGGTCCGCAGCCAGGAGCACTGGGTGCATGAAGACCTGCAGCTGTGGTGAGAGAGCTTGCAGGAGCTACCTGACCAGGGCCATGCCATCTGTGACCACCTGCAGACCCTGGTGCAGAGATTGCTGCCTACTGCTGTTCCAGCCCCTGCGGCCGCCCCAGGGGCCGCCCCAGCTGTCACTCCTCCTCTCACTCCTGCTCCCCCTCCTGCTTCTTCCTCCCCCTCCTCCCCACCGTCCCCACCCTCCATACCACTCGCCCCGGGGACATCAAGGCCCCCTCACCCATAGTGCTGGGAGACAGGTGGATCAGCAAGACCCCTAACCCTGAGCTGCTCCTTCCCCTTCCTCCCCTTGCCTACCCCTTCTAACTCCCTTCTCCCAGGTTTCCCCCTCCTCTCTCCCACCCTCATTCCTTCCCTCATCCCAGTTATGGTCAATAAAGAGAGTTTGTTTTTGGCAACACATGTGTTTTTATTTTACATCAGGAAGGGGGGTTAGGGAGGGGAAAGTGGAAGGACGTGATGGTGGAATAAGGCATTAGTGGGGCACGCCAGGGAGACTTCATTCCTCTTCTGGGTGGAAGCTCTCCTGCAGGGCCTCCCGGATACGGACAGTCCCCTGATGGGCCTCCCATCTAGCAGCCATAAGGGGCTGCGCTTAGAGGCCATCAAAGTGGTCGGCCTCTGCCATCCAGGCTGGCAGGAAAGCCTCCCCCTTTCTCTCGCACATATTATGCAGCACACAACACGCTGCCACCATGTGTGGAATATTCTGCTCAGATAGGTCCAGGCGTGTGAGGAGGTATCTAAAACGGGCCTTCAACCGACTGGATGCCCCCTCCATGACAATGCGGACCCTGTGAGCTTTGCATTAATTGCCTCTTGGGAGGGGTTGAGGTGTCCCGTGTAGGGTTTCATCAGGCAAGGTTGTAGGGGAAAAGCCACATCCCCCACCAGGCACATAGGCATGTCCACATCCCCAACCCTGATGTGGCAGTCTGGGAAGAAGGTCTTGGCATGCAGCCTTTGGCACACGGAGGAGTTGCGGTAAACCTGTGCGTCATGTGCTTTGCTGGATCAGCCCATGTTAATGTCTGTGAACTTGCCCCGGTGGTCAGACACAGCCTGCAGGGATGACTGAGAAGTATTCCTTCTGGTTGATGTACAGGGAGGCCTGGTGTTCTGGGGCATGGATAAGTATGTATGTCCCGTCGATTGCCCCCCCCCCCCCCGCAATTGGGGAAGCCCAGGGCACCAAACCCCTCGATGACTGTGTCCAAATTAGTGAGCCGGATGACTCTGCGGAGCAGCACTCTATTGATGACCTTGACCACCTGCAGAGGGACACACAAAACCAAGAGTCACTGGGGTACCAGGGTGGCTGAGAGTGCTCCTTCCCTGCCACTGCCCTGTGCCCCCACTCTCCAGGAGCAACTCCCCCTGCAATCCTGGCCACTGCGGGCAGTCCGTAGTGTGACTGGAACAGAACAAAACCTCATGGGGAGGGGACTCGCACCCCCTCTCCCTCTTTTCCCTATGGCAGCCCATCCCCTCCTTGCACCCCCCCTCCTGGCACAGTCGCTGGAGATTGCCATACCTGCATGAGCACTGCTCCGATGGTGGATCTCCCCACACCGAACTGGTTCCCCACAGCTTGGTAGCTATCCGGTGTGGAGAGCTTCCGGAGGGCGATGGCCACACACTTGTGGAAGGGAATGGGGGGGCCTCCAGTGCATTTCCTGTCGCAGCAGAGCAGGGGCGAGCCACTCACAGAGCTCGAGGAAGGTGTCTTTCTTCATCCTGAAGTTCTGGGTCCATTGTTGGTCTCCCCAGCACTCCAGGACAATGTGGTCCCAGCAGTCACTGCTGGTGTCCAGACGCCAGATGCGGCAGGGCACGCTGGAGTCTGGGCGCCGTGGCTGCTTCTCCCTGGCCTCCAGGGGTTCTGGAAGAGGGCCTTGGGGTTGGGCTGCACCAGATGCTGCCAGGCAGTCTCCAGCAATTTCAGCGAGGCTTGCAGCAAGACATCCAAAATGAGCACCAGAGTGCCCAGGGGCAGCTCTGGCTCCATGGTGCCAAGTGTTGTGGTGTCCCAAGTCAGGGCAACTAAAGCAAGCAGAAACAAAAATGCTTTGTTGTCCCCCAGCAAGGTAGGGAAGCAAGCAGGGAAAGCTGAGAACTGGCTGTCCAGAAGGGTCCCTTTAAGCACAAGACTCAGATAGCCTCAGGCAGCAGCCACTCAAAGCAACTACTTACCTGATGCTCTGCTGGAACTGGTTTCAGCTGCCCTTAAATGCGATTCAGCGTCCAAGCAGTGTGGACGCGCAATTTCAAAATAGCAATACGCTATTTCGAAATGCATTTTGTGTGTAGATGCGTTATTTCGAATTAACTATTTTGAAATAAGATATTTCGAAATAACGCTGTAGTGTAGACATATCCTCAGGTGCCTCAGGACTATTTGTTGTTTTTTAAGTTTTTTCAGTTACAGGCTAATATGGCTACCCCTCTGAAACTTCTTTTAAGTGGTACACAACTTTGTTTATAGCCCTGACTTGAATGTTATGAGTTTTCTATGCATTTCAATTCATTTTGTTTAATATTAACATGAGAAATTAAGGTACTTATTTCAGGCATTATTAAAATAGTGCTCTTAATTTATCTCTGGCTAGAACTTGGAAGCCTGTCTGTGTATTTAAAATGCCATTGTACCATATTCTTATCTCATAGGCATGCAACTTAATATTCATATAGCTCTTTGAAGATGTACATTGATATTTACATGTTATGAGTGCCTAATTAAGGCTTACATAGGTGAAACTGTGAGACAGCAGATAGGAGGGTCAACAAACAAGTAGCAATACTTGCATGTGCATGAATAATTCACATGAATTTACTGATTCTACTACAATTTTTGAGTAAAGTTAAGCACAAATGTGTTTGCCAGCTCAGGGTCTCACTAGGTCATTAGTAAGCTGGATTGAATGATCCTATTCATATAGAGGCCAGGAGCAAAGATAGTGCCTCTAGAGTTATTGAGAGGGTCCTGAAAAATATAGCCAGTCTCTTAAATAATGCCTTGCTTTTATTGTAAGCCAGAGCTGAAGAATCATAACTTTATATTGTTCTGTGTGCTAGTTCTCCATAAGTAATATAGAATGGAATATTTTCATGTTGACATCAGCATCCAGGTATAGAGGTTCAATAAGGCCATGGAAACTGGAAGAAAGACTCTGGACATCATTATTATTGTAATTTTTTGTTCTCAGTTTTACAGTATTTTGGAAAAATTGATTCCATCCTGTTTCTGTATATTAAAAACATTAGATCTCGACTCTAAAATCCACTCTAGATATCTGATGCCAGTCCTTATTCTGCTAGTGGAATCTGTTTCTAATGCTTGGGTTTGTTCTATGAATTGGGTCTTCATGCAGTGTCAGCCAGACCTTAATATGTAGTGCCTTTGGTTCAAAGGCAGTCCAGTTTTTACCAATTGATCTAAAAAGATACTACATTTTGGCTGAGACGTAGGAGCTACACTAAGTTTATCTCAGCTGGAGATCATTCTTTGCAGATTTGATACTTATCTTAATTCTTGTTACCTGGTATGGGAACATCCTTGTTCATATGTTTTTTATCTTGCACTTAGAGGGAAAAAAATCAATAGCACTCAGTAAATCAACACATTTATCCTTCTGACTGACACATTCACTTCTGACTTGCTTCATCTGGCACATGTTTATATTATTCACAACAGGATCTCTGTTATAAAGTGGATGAATGCTACTGTTCATTCAGAACAGATGCACTTTAAGTGACAGCCTCTGAAACATTGCCTTTTATACATCAAGCAATTCAGCACAGAGTTGGATGTCAGTTGACATACTTACGTCAGTCACCCTACAAAGGATTAGTATCCTCCAGTACCAACAATAACTTCTTAATTTTTACTAATTTGTTGCCAGATTACTCTGTTTTTGCTTTTTGTGTTTAGGGGCATCAGTCAAAAGTCACTGCAACTCATTAGCAACTCACTTAGACTAGAGCACTATCTATCTCTATACATTGTTCTGGCTGCACAGATAAAAACTGCACAGATAATAATCTTTTTTTATGAAGATATGAAAAGCTCTGGAACTGGCAGGCTCCCAGTTTTTACTCTAAGTTAAATTATCCTGAGAAAATAATTTATACACTTTTGCTCCCTCTTTCCCAAGAGATGTTTAAGTTCTCTAATTCAGTCTTTATAATTCATAGGCTCCAGCGCCAGAAGAGACCACTGTGATCAGCTGGTCTGACCTCCTGTACATACAGGCCATGGACACATCCCCAAAATAACTCCTAGATAAGCTCTTTCAAACAAACATTCCATCTTTTTTTTAAAATTGCAGTGATGGAAAATCCACCATAACCTTTGGTAAGTGGTTCTAATGGTTCATTACTCTCACTGTCAAAAATTTACACCTTATCTCCAATTTAAATTTGTCTAGCTTCATCATCCAGCTGTTGGATAATATTAGACCTTTCTCTGCTCGACAGAAGAGTCCATTAAGATATATTTGTTCTCCAAGTCAGCACTTGTAAATAATGATCAAGTCACTCCTTTAATCTCTTTGTTAAATGGAACTCATAGAGCTCCTTGAATCTGTCACTGTAAGACATATTTTCTAATCCTTTAATCATTCCTGTGGCTCTCTGAACCCTTTCCAATTTATAAACGCCCTTCTTGAATTGTGAGTACTATAATTAGATGCAATTCCCACCATGTCCATGGTTTCATCAATGCCAAAATACAGGAGTCAAATAACTTCTTTACTCATGCTTGTTCATTCCCCTATTTATGAATCCCAGGATCAAACTGGCTCTTTTGGCCACAGCATCAAGGGCAGAGTTTGGGAGAGGAGAGCAGCAGCTGGGCGCTCTGGAATGCAGCTTGCTTTTCATCCCATTCCCTGGACTCTCAGGAAGTGAGGAGAAAGTATTTGCATTTCATGCATGCCTCTCACTCCTGGCTGGTGAGCTCCCCCCCTCCCCCCCATGGCTGTCAGCACACCTGCAGCATGATACCATGTGCTTCTCAATCACCATGGTCATGGAGCGCATAGTTATATTTATGGAGCAGTCCACCCCTCCCCAACTCCCTCTCCAACTCCCTGCCCCCAACTCCCTACACCTGATTCCTCTACTCCCAGCACCCACACCTGCTCCCTGGCTTCTCCTCCTAGCCCTCCCAGGGGCCGCCAGGGCCAGTGAACACATAGTAGTGGGATCTCCTGGGTAGCTGAATCCTTATGATGTACCTGGGGCAGGCACCTGTCCCAGCCCCATCCCTGAGCCTCTCTTCCCCCTACTCCCACCAGGTTCTTCCCCAGTCCCTCCCTTGTTGAATATTCCCCAAATAAAAATTACAGTTGTGTTTCCAAACAAAATAGGCTTTATTATTTGGTCTGCGGGGAAGGGGAAGTTGGAAGGGAGGGCAGGGAAGGGAAGGGTTTGGGAGGAAAGTCACATGGGGCAAAGTAGAGGCCCCATGTAGTGAGGCCCAGGGTGAGAGTCTCCAAGGTGGTCTTGGCTGAAACTCTCCCTCAAGGTTTCCTGGATGAACACAGCCACCTGATAGGCTCACCAAATGGCACTGATGTGCACTGCTCAAAAGCCTTGGCCAGCCTCTTAGCCTCTGCCCCCCACCCTAACAGGAAAGTCTCCCCCTTGTTCTCACAAAGGTTGTGGAGTACACAGCAGGGCACCACCACCTGGGGGATGTTCTGGTCACCAACTTCCAGGCAGGTGAGGAGATGCCAGAACCTCCCTTTGAGGTGGCCTAAGGCACCCTCCACAACCATGCGGCACATTCTGAGCCTGATCTTGAAGGTCTCTTTTGTGGGGTCCAACCTGTCTGTGTACGGCTTCATAAGCCAGGGGAGCAAGGAGTAGACTACGTCATCCAGGATGCAGATGGGCATGTCCACCTTCCCAACCCTGATGGCTCAGTCAGGTGAAAAAGTGCCAGTGTGCATCCTGTGGAAGAGGTTCGAGTTATGGAAGACACAAGCTTCATGTGCCTTTTCCAGCCACTTGATGTAAATGTCTTTGAACCAGCCTTTGTGGTCCATGAGGGCTTGCAGCACGATGGAGAAGTATCCCTTCCTATTTATATATTCGGAGACAGGGTGGTCAGGGGCCAGGATGGAGATGTGGGTGCTGTCTATGGCCCGCCCCCTCAGTTGTGGAAGCTCATAGTGGCAAAGCCAGTGATGATGGGATCAACATTGCCCAGGGTGATGACCCTCCACAGCAAGATGGCATTGATTGCCTTCACCACCTATAGAATCATAGAAACATAGAATCATAGGGTTGGAAGAGCCCTCAGGAGGTCACTGAGTCCAACCTCCTTCCCAAAGCAAGACCAACCCCCAACTAAACCATCCCCACCAGGGTTTTGTCAAGATGGGACTGAAAAACCTACAGGGATGGAGATTCTGCCACCTATTCCAGTGCTTCACCATCCTCCTAGTGAAATAGCAAACCTGCATGAGCATGGCTCTGACCATGAATCTTCCCATGCTGAACTGGTTCCCAATGGTGCAGTAGCTGTCTGGCGTGATGAGCTTCCAAAGTGTGATGCTGATGCACTTCTGGAGAGGGATGGCAGGTCTCATCTGGGTGTCCCATCACCAGAGGGCAGGAGCGAGTCACTCGCAGAGCTCCAGGAAGTGGAAGTTCTAGAGCAACTGCTAGTTGTCCCACCGCTGCATGATGACATAGTCCCACAAGTCGGAAATGGTCTCCTGTCACCAGAAGCAGCATTACACAGTGTGCAGGGGAAGATGGAAGGGAATGTGATACATGAGGAGTTCCAGAGCCTGGGTGAAGAGGTCCCCCAGTCCGTGCTGGCCATTGTCCTCCTGCAGCATCATGTCTGAACTATGCCATGAGGTGCAGCAGGAGGCTCAGAGCTGGTGACTGCTTTGCAGCAGCTACAGCTCCATGATGAAAGTGCTGTGGCATCTGCAAGGGCAACCAGAGCACATGCCGTGAGTTTGGTGTCCCTTTGGGAGTAATCAGTGGAAAAGAGGAGGGTGAGATGTACCTGTGGAGAGGCTCAACTGGTATGAATCTCAGATAGCCTCAGGAAGCATCCACAGGAAGTGACTGTTCTCCTCATGTCCTGTCTGGAGTGCTTCCAGGGAGCTTTAAATGTGATTCAGGCTCCAATGAGTGTGGACACACTATTTTGATATAATTCTGCACTATTGCAATGGTGCCTTGTAGTGTGGACGAGCTATTTCAAAATACTTCAGCGGGGTAGCCGAGTTAGTCTTTAACAGGAAAATACCGTCTAGTAGCACCTTAAAGACTAAATAGTTATGAAAGGCTGATAAGAACAGTTAGCACCTTCATTGTTTGGATGGTTGGGTCGTTAACAAGTGGAAGATAATGTGGGAGCCATCCAATTATCCCATTCATACCATTTGCATAAGAATTAAACTTGTGAATAAAATTACATTCCAACCCTTCTCTGTGTATTTAGCTTGTGGAATTGATCTGAAAGAAAATGGTGACTTGGAGATCCATTAATGTGTGTCCAGGAAGATTAAAGTGTTCTTCAACAATTTTTGTGTATTGTCCTTTAGGATATCTGATTTGTGTCCATTAATTCTTTCCCGCAGAGACTGTCCAGTTTGGCCAATATACATTGCAGTGGGGCATTGCTGGCATTTGATGGCATATGTCACATTAGTGGATGTGCAGTTAAATAAGCCTCTGATTTGATGGCTGATGTGTTGGGTCCAGAAAACAACAGAATTCCACCTACAGTCCAAAACATAAACCCCTCCAACGCATTATCAACAATCTACAACTTATCCTAGAACATGACCTCTCACTCTCAGAAGCCTTGGGGGAAAGACCAATTCTCGCTTACAGACAGCCCCCCTAACCTCAAATAAATTCTTTCCAGTAACCACACAACACACCTCCATCATAATCAGGGCTGGCTGTAGGCACCAGCAAAACAAGCAGGTGCGTGGGACGGCACATTGCCAGGGGTGGCATTCTGGCCCACAGGAGGAGCAGGGTGGTGGGGAGCTGCCCCAAGCTGGGAGCCCCGTGCCCGGCTGCTCAGAGCCTGCACCTGGCCCTGGGGCACTGGGGGGGGGGGGCGCAGCACTGGGAGGGCGGGGTGTCTGGCCCCGGGGCACTGGGAAGGGAGGGCAAGGTGGGGCAGGGTGCTGGGAGGACAGGGCACCTGGCCCCAGTGCAGGGCGACTGCGGCCGGTGAAGCTGAGCCCAGCGGGGCAGGCCGCAGCCATGGTGGCTGCTCCCGACAGCTGGCTCACTGGAGTAGCGAGTGCTGGGGCTCTGCCACGGTGGGGCCCTGCCCCCTTTCCCTGAGCTAGGAACCCCGCTCCTGGCTGCTCGGAGCCTGCGCCTGGCCCCGGGGCGCTGGGAGCTGTGTGGGCAGTCCTGAGGCACGGCCTCTGTTGGGAGGGCAGCGTGGGGCGGCCGCGGCTGGTGAGGCTGAGCTCGGTGGCCTCTTCTTCACCTTCGTGAGTGCAGACCCGCCCCTGCCTGTGTGTCCCCCTGCCCGTGTGCCCCCCCCGGCCAGCATCCCCCCGTGCGCCCTCTCTGCAACTCCTCCTGCCCCGGCCACCCTGCTGTGTTCTCTCCCCCGCAACTTCCCTGACTGTGAACCCCCCTTGCCTGGCTGTGCCCCGCCCGGTCTGTATGCCCCTGCCCACTGTCTCATAACCCCCCCACACTAACTTCCCCCCTCTCTTTTCCTTCCCTGGCTCGGCGTCTGCCCAGCAACCCCACATCCAGGCCCACTGCAACCCTGCTGGGACCCTGTCTCCTCTTCTCCCTCTCCCCCACCTCCCACCTGGATCCCCATCTCCTGTCTGGCTCTCTAAACAGTCCGCCTCTCCCCCTACTTTCTGGGCCCTGATCCCTTCCCCCCCCTCCACACACACACCTGCCCAGGAACCCAGCCCCTTTGTGCTGTGCCCTGACAGCCTCACCCCAGCCTGGGACCCAGGTGATTCTCCCCTCTCCTTTGTCTGAGGAAGGGGAACTCTGGTGTTCCCAGTGCCCGTGTCCACAAGTCCCTTCCTGTCTGGGTTAGGAGAGCTTTATGAAAATTGGAATTGTGATCCCATTTAAATAGGCTTTGTTTTAAATAATATATCTTCAAAATTAAATTAAAAATTGTTATGGCCTAAATTGATCATAACCTATTTAAATAACTAATGAATTAAATTTAAAAATTAAATAGAACATGTCTCCTGTCAACTTTTAAAGAAATTCTACCTAGTGTAAGTATCCAGAACCACTGTTTACATCAGCAGTAGCTTCTTCTGCAGGTGAAGAGAGAATATTTTTATCATTTTGATTTATTCAGCTAGTTCGATCCAATGATTAGTTCATTCACCGTTGCAAAACCGAGAGTCAATGAAGCAGAAAAACTTGTTTTCCTCTTCTCTCAGTAAAAAACTGGTTATGAGAGTGTTCTAACATCTTGAAGAACAGGATGTCTAGATTCGATCTTAAATTCACTATGGATTTTTTTTGGTTCAATAAATGAATTTTAGATGCAAAATGTGTTTGGATACTTTTTTTATGATGTGTCCTTCACATTTAAAGTAGTTTTATTTCATACAAAAATTAAATGCTGGTTTTGTTTATTTTAAATAGAATTTCTGTCCAGACAGAATTAGATGCAAATCATATGTTTTTAAAAAAGTAGCCGCCACTTAGCAAATAATAAATAAGTGTTCTTGTTACACACCATTTTGTAATAGAATAAAAATGTAAAAATTAAGAATCTGATTACATGTAAGTTACACAATTATTTGAGCATTTATTTAATTGGTAGCTGTACTGAGTGTATTCTCCTGGTTAGTAAATATAAGCACCAAATTTGGCAAAAAGCTTATATTTAGTTGTAAATCAACATGTTTTAAAGGTTGCTAATCAATAAGACTCACCCATCCTTTAGGAAAATATTTTAAAAGTATAATTTAAATGATTAATTGCTAATTTAAACCTAGGTTTTCTGCTTGCCGGTTTAAATCATGATTAAAATTAGAGATTTAAATCAAATCTATTTAAATCAATCCACCCTGCTTCAGAGGCTGTTTGGTCCTTCCCTGAAGGAGAAAGCATAGGGCTGCACTCATGGAATAGGTCCTAGGCTAGTGGGGTTTTGTTGTCTGGTGCCTGTCTTGTTCTGGACAGTTGAGCTGGGGAGTTGAAACAAAAGTTCTCTTAATCACTTTTAATTGTTTCATTTTATAGTGAGGCTGATTCTTGTCCATGGACACCAAAAGTTGGACAGCTTATGTGTTGGGGTTGGAGTCTGAGTGATTATAAAGCTTCACTTTGCAGAGTGGGGAGTGGGACCAGGACTCCAGCACAAGGTGATATGAACAGCCGTATGCTTTGGAAGTCTTTAACTGGATTGCTGTGGAAGAACCTGCCCTCCCATTGTCCTCACATGGGGAGTCCCTGGCGCTCTCCTAGGAGATGAAAATGCCCCGGG
This sequence comes from Pelodiscus sinensis, assembly GCF_049634645.1. Taxonomy (NCBI): domain Eukaryota; kingdom Metazoa; phylum Chordata; order Testudines; family Trionychidae; genus Pelodiscus; species Pelodiscus sinensis. The sequence continues at coordinate 283,242,951 of NC_134711.1, read as the reverse complement.
GTTTGGACTCCCTCTGAAGTGCGCGCCCCACCCCCAGGAAGTGGCAGAAGCTGCATTTGCACACGCACCCTCAGCAAGCTGTGCAAGCTGCATTTGTGCGCAGACCCTCCCTGGACACAAAAAGGTGGGGGGGGAGCAGCCAAAAAATGTTTTGCTTGGGGTGGCAAAAAACCTAGAGCCAGCCCTGATCATAATGATCCAGGAACCAACCCCTGAAATCAGTGCCAATTCTGCCCACACATTTATACCAGTGATTTCATCACTGACCCAACCAGATCAGCCACCAAATCAGAGGCTCATTTAACTGTACATCCACTAATGTGATCTATGTCAGCAATGCCCCACTACAATGTATATTGGCCAAATGTAGCAGTATCAAGTCAAATGTCTTATAGAAGTCTAAGTATATTATACCTACACATGTTCATGGTCTCATAAAAAGAGATATTTGTAATCTCATCAAAAAGATATTGTTGTTTTAACACGATCTATTTGCCACAAAGCTATGTTGAATTCTTTAATCATTACCCGCTTTTAATTATTGATACTCAAAATCAGCTGCACAATTATTTTGACTGGGATTGATGCCCGGTTGATAATTCTATTCTTTTTTGTGTTGCCCCATTTAACATTTTATATATCTTCCAGTCTCTTATAAATTCTCCAAAGTTGTAAGTCTTAGTGAAAAGCAACATTAATGGGCCAGAATGTTCCTCAGCCTGTTCTTTTAAAACTTTTGCATGCAAGTTATTCTGACCTGTTGATTTAAACTGCTGTGTAACATCCTTCTGGGATACTAGAGGAATACAAAGACTGTTACAGTCATCATAAGATATGACTACATCATGGCTGTGTCTAGACTGGCAAGTTTTTCCACAAAATCATCTGCTTTTGCGGAAAAACTTGCCAGCTGTGTACACTGGCCGCTTGAATTTCTGCAAAAGCACTGACGATCTCATGTAAGATTGTCAGTGCTTTTGCGGAAATACTATGCTGCTCCCGTTCGGGCAAAAGCCTTTTTCCGAAAAAGTGCTTTTGCGGAAAAGCGTCCTGCCAATCTCGACGCGCTTTTCTGAAAATGCTTTTAACGGAAAACTTTTCCATTAAAAGCATTTTCGGAAAATCATGCCAGTGTAGACGTAGCCCATCTGTTTTCCCCAATACTGAACAGAAATATTTCCCAAATGCTTCTCCTTTTCCTGCTTTATCTAATATATAAAGAAGAATGTTTGTATGTTTGTATGCTAATAACTTGGGCACTATCCAAGCTACCGCAACCAAACTTTGCATGGGGTAACCTTTCCTGGAGGAGAAGGTTTTAAGGTACTTTTGGCAGTGTGGGGAGAAGTGCCTTCCCGGGGGAAGTGGCAGGGACAGTCACTCACTAAGGCCGGCGGCGGAGGTGCAAGGGGAGGGGTGGTGCTCCGTGCGGCAGCTGCCCCACTCGCCCCTACCAGGCCGTTCCACTGCACAGGCGCGTCTGGGCCAGGGGAGCCCCCTCCTCCTCCTGCCCATGATGTCACTTGGCCTATGCCCCTCTCCTCCAGCGGTGGCCAAAGGTTGCCAAGCAATGGGCTGGAGCTTGCGGCCACTGCTAGGAGGTGGTTGTGCGCACAGCGGGGTGAGCCTAGAGGGGAGGCAGTGGCGGCAATGCTGGGAGAGGCCCGGTGTCCAGTGCACCTTCCTGGTTGCATGGTGGGGAGTCCAGAACATGTTCACCGCGGCCCATAGGAGAGGGTAACCCCCAGCGTGGCCCATTGTGTGGCAGGTAGCGGGGCAAAAGTTTCAGGGTGGGTGGTGGGGTCATTGTCCCCCGTGGCACCTGCAGCCCTGGGCATGAGCTGGGCTGCCCCGCCCACCCTAGATTCCGTGCTTGCCCCCTCCCACGTGCCCCTCACATGGGGCACCTCCGGCAGGACCCCACCACCCGCTTTGAGCAATGCCGGGTAACTCCAGCTAATTATTCATAATTCTATTTACATCTAGCGATGGAGTATTATTATTATTAGGACTCCTTTTGTTATTCAGATACTCAACTTTATTGGCCAAAAATCACTCCTTGTGGTCCTTTGCTGCACATATAAATTTTCTATAGCTCTTAGTTTATGATTCTTATGTATTGCTATTAATTTCCCTGTTCTTCCATTATTTATATCTATCTATCTATCTATCTATCTATCTATCTATCTATCTATCTATCTATCTATCTATCTATCTATCTATCTATCTATCTATCTATCTATCTATATGTGTATGTTATACCACCCTGGTCTGGCACCCTCAGGACCTGAACGGTACCACACCAGGAAATTTGCCATACCAGGCAAGGTTAATGCTGGCTCCTCTGTTGCCACCATTTATGAGACTGTGTTTTGGCAGCAGAAGAGGGGCTAGTCTTGACTGAGTAGGGACTGGGGAGCTCACTCAGGGGGAAGAGGCTGGGTGTGTCCCCCATCCCTGCTCCTTCTCTTAGCTTGAACGCTGCAAATAAGTTATTTGCAGCATTCTGGAAACTCTTGGAGTGCAGGGTAGATGCTGCGGAGCATGCTGGGGGAGGGAAGTCCAGACTATAGAGGTCCAATCTGCAGTGTTGTCTTCAAGTCGTCATTGTCAAGTCCAAGTCGAATCTCAAGTCACTACAGTTCAAGTCTCAAGTCAAGTCTCGAGTGTCAATTTAAAAAATGTCAAGTCACTTTTGTACAAGCCATCAATATCGGCATTTTCAGACAATTTTTTTCACCAAGTCGATTTAACAAAATTAGCAAGTCTCAAGTCTAGTCTCAAGTCAAAAACAATGAACCTGAGTTGAATCTCAAGTCGAGTTACCTAGGCGACTTAAGTCGGACAGGAGTTCAAGTTGTAGGACCTGAGTCAACAACTCTGCCAATCTGTATAAATTTTGTATAGTTGCCTTCACTTCCTGTGTAGACCAGATCAGTTTTTATTCAGAACCCATTTTTTTTATTATGGCTCTTTTGGCATATAGTAAAGTTCTTAAGAAGTTCCCAAATTCTCTTCACATTTTTTTTGTTTAAATTCTTTCTTCCAGCTGATTTGACTTACAATTGTTTTCAGTTTTGTGTCACTGGCCTGTTTAAAGAACCAAGTTTATATATGTATGTAGTGAGATATTACTGGCTTATTTGCACATTAGAAAGAGGATCAAATCATGATCCCTTGGATGTAAACTACCATTTTTAATTCTTCAGTTTTTAATTCTGTGATCAATTCCTCTTGCTCTGTCAAGAAGAGGTCTAATATAAAATTGGATGCAATTCTTGTTAAGTTAGGAAATTGTTATCTGTAATACTTGGAAACTCTAAGGATGTTTTAGTCCTAGCAGTATGAGATCTCTAGCTTATGGCACTCACACTGAAGCTCCCCAGAATCACAAAGCTGTTTTCCTCCCATACTTTATAGTAAGGTGCTTTAGGAGCTGATGATCCTGTTCCCTATTATTCTCTGGTGGTCTATGGCTTACCCAAAGTAAAATGCCATTTTGAACCTTATCTGTTAGGAGCTTTATCCAGAAGCACTCTAGGGGTATGTCTACACTAGCTCTTTAATTCGAGCTAGGTAGGCAAATCAGACAATCAGAGTTGCAAATGAAGCCTGGGATTTAAATATCCCGGGCTTTATTTGCATGTTCCCGTCTGGCTGCCATTTTAAAATCCCCTTAGTTCGAAAGAACTGCCTGCGGCTACACGCAGCAGTTTAAAGTTCAGATTAACTATTACACCTCATTCCACGAGAAGTAACAGTTAATTTGAACTAAGGACTTAGTTCGAATTAACGTTTCCCTGCAGCGTGTAGCCGCGTGGCAGTAAGTTTGGGCTAGTGAAATTTCAAAATGACAACTGGATGGGAACAGGCAAATAAAGCCCGGGATATTTAAATCCCAGGTTTCATTTGCAACTCTGGTCGCCTCATTTGCCTACCTAGGTCGAATTAATGAGCTAGTGTAGACATAGCCTAGACTATTTTCTTCTGAGTTATTAGTGACTTGGAAACAGGTAATGGCGTTTTTACATAGAGTACCACTTCCCTTCTTTATTTGCCCCCCCCCAATCCTTCCTAAATAGTTAACTATTCACTTTAGCATTCCAGTTATGTGAATCATCCCATCAAGTTTCTGTAGTACCAACAAGATCAATAATAATGACAAACACAAGTTGAAGAAACATTCTGAAAGCAGTCTATACCTATCAAGGAAATGCCTTCTGCGCACCCAGGTAAAATCTATTTTATTCATAATATTCATTTTTCCAAAGCAACAGAACAACAAAATATTTCTGAATGTCAGTTAATAATGACAGCTGAGAAAGAGTTTGTGGAAAAGCTCACTTCTAGATACATATATTTATTTTTATTGCTAATTCGGTGTATCTTGTGTAGCTAAGTCTATAGATATACATTATCTCACTTTCCAGAGAGGTTTAAGTGTAATTAAGGAGATGATAGACAGGTTCAGATCAGCAAAAAGTTTAGATTTTTCTAAAATTAATGCATGTCATAGCAATGTTTGCTATTACAAAACTCATCATTGATGTTATTTATAGGCTAAAATCTATCACTAGTAATTCAGAGCATTCAGACTTTCAGTTTTGTTTTTGTAGAAATAAAACCCCAAAGCATGTATGGGTATGTCTACATTACAGTGTTATTTCGAAATAGCTTATTTCAAAATAACGCGTCTACACACAAAATGCATTTCGAAATAGCATTTTGCTATTTCAAAATAGCGCATCCACACTGAGTGGATTCTGAATCTCATTTATGGCCGGCCCGAATCAGGTCCAGCAGGGCACCAGGTCAGGACTTACTGTGTGGGGCTGCTGCCTGAGGCTATCTGAGGCCTGTGCTTAAAGGGACCCCCCCCCCCGACAGCCAGTTCTTAGGTTTCCCTGCTTGTTTGTCTACCTCGATGAGGGACAGCAAAGCATTTTATCTCTATGTGCTCCGCTTGCTGTCACTTGGGACACCACAGCACTCTGCAACATGGAGCCAGAGCTGCCCCTGGGCACTCTGGTGCTTCTCTTGGACGCGTTGCTGCGAGCCTCACTGCACTTTCTGCAGGCTGCCATCTGGGAGATCCATCGGGGGGCTGTCAGTATCCAGGAGGCCCTGTGGGAGAGTGTCCACCCTGAGCAGCACTCAGAGCCTCTCTGGTTTGCCCCACTAGGGGCTTATGCCTCATTCCTCCCTCACGTTCTTCCACTTACCCCTCCCTAACCCCCCTTCCTGATGTCAAATAAAATACATGTATTTTCATGAACACAAACGCTTTATTTAACAAAACTGGGTTGGGAGGGGGAATGAAACTCTGGTGAGACTGGGGAAAGGAAGCGGGAGAAGGGAGAAGAGAGAGTGGGAGGGGGAAACCTGGGAGGAGGGAGCTGGAAAGGGAAAGCAAAGGGAAGAAGGGGGAGGGGAAGCTCAGGGCTCATGGTTGGGGGTCGCGCCGGACCAACTTGATTGTCATGCAAACCTGCTCCTGGATTCACATGTGGCCTTTGGCGGGCAGGCTGGCAGCTATCCTGCCTTAGATGGCCGCATTCCTCCATCTAGTGCAGAGATCATGGACATTGGGGGCATCTCCCCCAAACCTGAATAAGGTCCATGATCTCTACCCTGGACCAGGAAGGCACCCACCTTTTCTGGGCCCTGGCAGGCTCCTGGGAGCTGGCAGACTGCTCTTGGGGAGCGGTGGAGGGCTGGCTGCCAGTGGCTTGCTGGTTCATGTTTTGGGGCTACTGGGTCAGGGGCAGCGACTGATGGCTCTGGACTGGTAGGCTTGGAGCTGGCACAGGCAGTGTGGCCAGAGTCTACCCCTTTAAGTGCTCCGGGGAGGGGCGGAGGGAGTGGAATGTTCTTGGTTGAGGCTGGAGTGGCCACCAGCGTACCCTGGGAAGTCTGGAGGCCCCTATTTTGAAATAAATGTCTACACAGCACTTATTTTGAAATAGCTATTTCAAATTTGGCATTATTCCTCACAGAATGAGGTTTACCAAATTTGAAATAAGTGCTCCGTTATTTTGAATTTATTTTGAAATAGCGGTTTGGCTGTGTAGACACTAGGAAAGTTATTTCGAAATAAGGGCTGTTATTTCAAAATAACTTTGCTGTGTAGACATACCCTATATGATGTAAAAGTTAAATAATAAATACACCAATTATTATCTATCTTAAACCTATTCTGGCAAATTCACCCCTGGTGCAACTCATTTGACTTTTGGTTCCACTGTGTATCAATGATAGGATATACAAATAAGACTGAACATCACCTAGTAAATGTGAGAAAACTCATGGGCATTGTGATAGACTAATGGACAAGCATTTACTAGTTATTTACATGCTGCTAATGGAACAAATATGACCCAGTAGGTCTTTCCTTACTTTCACAGCTACTACTAGAGACACTAGTTACACAGCATTTTTGATTTTCAATAATAATAATCATCATAATAATTTATAATAATAATCTCAAAGAATAGGCAAATAAAAGCTCCACAGCAATTAATTGGTTTTATTTTTAACAAAAGAGGCTATGTACATTCATTGAAATCAGACTAGTGCTTGTAATTTCACTCAAGGGCTACATCTAGACTGGCATGATTTTCCGCAAATGCTTTGAACGGAAAAGTTTTCCGTTAAAAGCATTTGCGGAAAAGAGCATCTAGATTGGCATGGACGCTTTTCCGCAAAAGCACTTTTTGCGGAAAAGCGTCCGCGCCAATCTAGACGCGCTTTTGCGCAAAAAAGCCCCGATCACCATTTTCGCGATCGGGGCTTTTTTGCGCAAAACAAATCTGAGCTGTCTACACTGGCCCTTTTGCGCAAAAGCGCGTCTAGAGTCTATTATCCATAATAAACCTGTCCTCTTATACCTCCTCCCCTCCAACTTTTTCTTGTCCTGTCTTTACTAATCTGACTTCTCATCCCGATCTCTTTTCTCAGTCAGACACAGTTTCTCCCTACTCCTCATAAAATCATAGAATCATAGAATACTAGGACTGGAAGGGACCTCGAGAGGTCATCAAGTCCAGTCCCCTGCCCTCATGTCAGGACCAAATATTGTCTAGATCATCTCTGAGTCTCCCATCTGCCCACTGGCTTTCAGTCCAAAACTCCCTGCCCAATCCCAGACTTCCCATGAGTTCAGTCTCCTTAACAGACCAGTCACCTTCCAGCAAGATAGGATTTAAAAGACTTATAACATTGGTAAATGGGTGCTAGTAATGGAGATAACTTGATGTTCTTCCAGTGGTGGGGAAAAAGGTCAAAGGAGCCCACAAAAGGAAGTCCCCAAAACTTATAAAAGACTCAGTGAAAATATGACTTTTAACACTCCTTGGATAAAATTTTGGTTGCACTGATGTCAATGTCTTTCTCTTTAGTGGAACTTTTAGGGGATGGAGTGTAATGCAGGACAGCTGGTGAGATTGATAACGGTCTGCATCCCAGCAGTGGCATGTTCAGCTTGGTTGGAAGAGTGGTCACCTCTGCATCTGGTAGGGTTTTGCTGGAAGCCCAAAGCATACATTACTCCTTTTCAAAGGCCCAAGATATAGAACAGACCACCATAGTTCCTCCATTTATCTAAATTCCCCTCTCTACTAGTAAACTAAACAAATTAAATGGCATTCACTTATATTCCATGCACCGGATGTATGAGCTTTTCATTGCAGTTCAATTCACATCTTTTTAACACTTCATCATCTGTCTAATGTGAACTTTATTGGCTGCATGTTCTGATGCTTTACAGATCGGGGGAGGGAGAGCATTTTTCAAGATCTGCCTTGCCAGTCTTCTCCTTCAAAGTACTGCTATTCTTCTTTGAAAGAACTAAAAGTAAAATAAAAGGCATGTGGATGTGTGTACCAAAATAATCTTTTTATTCACATGTTACAGTAACCAAGCCTAATGAAACCAAGTGCAAAATGATTAGAAACAGTCATATTGAATGTATGCATGTTTTTTTTTTTTTTTTTTAACCCAAGTACTCCACTTTCAGCAGAGATGGAGCATGGATAACAAAAGCATTTTGCTCCAAGTAACAGCAGAGTCTCTGAGGTTATTCTTTCAATCGAGGATCAAAGTGACAGGCTCAAAAGAGCTTATTAAAGACTGTGTTGGAGCAGATAGAGTGGTAGTGGCACAGCTGTTTCAGGTGAAAAAGGCAAGATTCGTCAGAAGTTCCTCAGAAGGCATATAATAAAAAAATAGTTTTTTTTTTATTTGGGAGCTCTCCCCATAGTGAATGACCAGCTGCCTAACTCAGATCTATTGCAGCAGTTCACAGATGAAATACAGTGTGACCTGACCTGATTAAACCTTGACAGTGTCCTTGTATGAACAATGCACATCTAAGTGCTGCCCTCATTCACAAGAATGCTTGAGTGCCGTTAATATGTTGGGCTGTGTTTACAAAGTCATTCAGTCAGCATGGTGTTGGACAGTGGCAGGAACAGTCTATTTCAATCTAAGGTACAAAAAAGGCTGTCACACAGGAGGAGAAAGATTACATTTAGTTGCAGGGTAGCTGCAAAAGTGGACTATTAACTTCTAATGGAACCCTTTCTTTTCCCCTGAAAAGCTACAGAGAGATGGCATTCTCTGACTACTGCCAGAGAAAGAGCGAGCAGGGGTAGATTGGCTAGGTCTTAGGTCAGGATGTTATGCTGCAAGCACAGATCTCCTTCTAGATCAGGCAAATGCCACCCTCCTGCTTACAAATTGTATAATGTAAGTACTGTAGAGGCTTCTCTCATGCCAGCAAATACCTATTTTAAATCCTGGATGTTAGTGAATAGCAGCAATGGAAGGAGATTGGGAGAGGAGAGGGACTTCAGCTACTGGAAGTGAAGATGGTGTCACGTTACTGGATTTTGAGGGGAGCAGCCAGATCACTAATGCACCCATAGGTGGGGCTGTTGGCCCCAAAAATGGTATAAAAGGGGCCATGTGGGGTGTTGAATAGAAGTTTACAGTCTGCTAATCCTATGTACGCTAGTCATGTGATTGTATAATGTCTGTGTGTGTAGTTAGGAGTCTGTAATCTGTGTAGATACTTAATATTTCTCTGCATGTGGTTGAGCAGTGGGCAGGACCCAGCCTATGGACATGCTAATCAGTGAGGCCCTGTGGGACAATGGCATTCAATGGGCCAAGGACACACCTAAAGAATGAGTGGTGACTCATACCTAAGGGCTACCAGCAGGGAACACAGGAATAAGCCGTAGGCCAGGTGACCTGCTGTAGTCAAAAAGAGACCAGGAAGGAGGGATAAATAGGCCATGTGGTGGACTCCATCTTGGTCTTCAGCTCAGCACTTCATTCCAGAGGCAGCAATGCAGGTATTGAAGAGCCAGAAAGACCTGTGGACCCATCCTGATCCTAGGATGTGCAACAAGGACTTTTAAGCCAGCAGCTGTAACATCTCTGCTAGAGCCTGCATCGAGAACTGGGAGATTCGATGCATGTAATGTACTATCCTTTAACAACCTTACTCTCATGCTTTTCTTTATTGTAGTAATAAACCTTTAGTTGTTAGATGCTAAATGATTGGCTCAGCGTGATTTGTGGGTAAAGTCCAGAGGGTAAATTGACCAGGGATCTGTGGCTGGTTTCTTGGAACTGGACAGAACTTGTTCGGGGTAGGTGGGATTGGGTTCTAAGACCCCCCCCACCGGTGTATGAGGCCCAGGGCCATCTGGGGCACAGATATTGCTGGGGTGCCAGAGGGGTTTTGCTCGTGAGGCTTCAGGCAGGCTGCTGAAGCACTCTGTGGGACTGGTTTGTGGCCTATTTGGAGAGGTCACCAGTCTGAAGTCCCTTCAGTCTTGCTTCCCATGGGACCTTACCTACAAGTTCTCTGAGCTTATCAAAATCTGCCTTCCTGAAATCCATTACCTCAATTGTGCTGGTCTCCCTTCTACCTTTCCTTAAGATCATGAACTCTATTATTTCATGATCACTGTCCCCCATACTGTCTTCCACTTTCAAGTTCTCAACTAGTTCCTCCCTATTTGTTAAAATCAAATCCAGAACAGCTTCTCCTCTGGTAGCTTTTTCAACCTTCTGAAACAGAAAGTTGTCTCCAATGCAGTCCAGAAACTTATTGGATAGCCTGTGCCCCGCTGTGTTAGTTTCCCAACATATGTCTGGATAGTTGAAGTCCCCCATCACCACCAAATCTTGAGCTTTGGATAGTTTTGTTAATTGTTTAAAAAAGGCCTCATCCACCTCTTCCACCTGGCTAGGTGGCCTGTAGTAGACTCCTAGCATGACATCACCCTCATTTTTTACCCCTTTTAGCTTAACCCAGAGACTCTCTACACAGCTATCTCCTACATTCATCTCCACTTCAGTCCAAGTGTGTACATTTTTAATATACAAGGCAACCCCTCCCCCCTTTTTTCCCTGTCTGTCCTTCCTGAGCAAGCCGTACCCTTCCATACCAACATTCCAATCGTGCGTCCCATCCCACCAGGTTTCTGTAATACCAATGATATCATAGTTGTATTTATTTGTTAGCAATTCCAGTTCTTCCTGCTTATTACCCATACTTCTCGCATTTGTATATAGGCATCTAAGATACTGATTTGATCTTGCCTCCCTGTTGTGCCCTGACCTTCCTTTCTCCTTGCCATTATAGCCATAGTCCCCCCCATTTCCAACCCATCTCCCAGTCCCGCACATTCAGCACTTACCTGTGGGCTTTGCTCACCTGTCCCCGTTGAACCTAGTTTAAAGCCCTCCTCACAAGGTTAGCCAGTCTGTGTCCAAACAAGGCCTTCCCACTCCTGGAAAGGTGAACTCCATCTCTGCCAAGCAGTCCTTCCTGGAAGAGCACCCCGTGGTCAAGGAAGCCGAAGCCCTCCTGGCGACACCATCCTCGCAGCCAGGCATTCACCTCCAGGATGCACCTCTCTCTGCCCGGGCCCCTACCTTTGACAGGAAGGATCGAAGAGAATACCACCTGCGCCCCAAACTCCCTCACCTGTACTCCTTCACCTGTACATGATGATGATCTGCTTTAGTTTGACTTTTTTTGCAATGCAACAATATGCTCCAATTACTGAGAAGCATTTTTAACAAATATTTGAAGTTTGCTTGTATTGGAAAAGGCCTCTTTCTTCCTTAAATAAAAAGTGCTTTTATAGGAGGGCCTTTGGTGTTGAAATGTAGACTCTTATTCTCCCATCTGAACCTAACTGAGTCCAAGAAGACTGTCTGCTCCAAGGAAAAATCATTATGTACATTGCAGCTATTCAAGGTGGTGGGAGGAGAGGAGGCTGGGTATTTAATCTAGGGCTGTAACAAATTATTTCCTGTTTTTGGAAATATTTTCAGTACCACCTGGAAATTGCAAGTGAGATTGCGTTAGGCGATTTACATAAATGTAGTGAGATGTCTTTGCTCCAAAGAACTTACATGCTCATGGATGAGATGGGAAAGAAGAATTACTGTTACCATTTTAAGGTTAAATAACTTGTCCAAGTTCCATGGCAGTTCTAGGAACTGAATCCAAATCTCCTGTATGCAGGACCATAGTTCCTCACTAGTAGTATGAAGATATATCTCTGATCATACTTGTAAATTCACTGCTAGATTCCAGATAAAAGGCAAACCTTAACAAGGCCAGTATTTCAGTCTGATTCAGCTGTTCATGTTTGGAAGAGATAATGTTCTGATTATTTAACACTTCTTACCCCTGAATATATTTGCAGGTATATCTAGGCACTGTGTTTTAGTTCTCTCTGGAATAGATTCTGTGCTATTAGCATCATTAAAGTTTTGGTGACAGCTTATGATTCATGCAAATATTTGATAATGAATTTATATAATGTTCAAAAAAGTGGGGAGGAGGGTTAGAATGGTTCCTAGAATGGTTCACCCCAACCAGCACAGCAGCTAAGATTTCAGCTTGCCATTGCCTGGAGCACTCTTTGTGTCTTGAGATGTATGTGACTAAGTAGTATGGTGTGATTTCTCCTGCCTCCCATGGGGTTCCCTAGGTGTAACCAAGGGCAAAATTTGTGTTGTACAGTATTTATTACTGATAATAATGCACAAGCTAGAAAGACTATGGTTTAGCTTCCTGATCCTAGGTTGAATTAGAATCAGAACAACCTCCCCACCCCAAGCCCCCATCCCATTGTATGTGTAAAACTAGAAGATTTACCCCACATTACTTCAGTCCTTAACTCAAATAAGTTTTATTTGTCTTCATTTAAATAATTGGTATGGGGTGGGGATGGATATAAGGAGTGCAATGTGAAGGCTGCCTGGGGCAGAGAGGATAATGCTAGCCTTCTCTCTCCACAGAAGCTTGGGGCCAGGTGAGAAGTGCCTGTCCATGGCCACTGCAGCTTCAGTGGGGACAGCCAGGGATGGGTGGATGGGTCTATGTCCCCCAAGTGGAGGACAGATAGACATACAGACAAACTCTAGTAGATAGCTGTCACTTTCTCCACACATTCCGGCTGCTGGCCCAATAAGGTTATAACTATTCTTTATAGTCCCCATCTCTAGTCCCCTGCCGCCCTCCTGTGGTCATTCTGCAGTATAACTGTCCCTCCGACCAGACCCCTCCCTTTCTATTTCATGAGAAACAATCAAATTCCACGCATATCCCATTGTCCTGGCACAACCAAACCCTGACATTGCTTTACATTATGATAAGAGGAAGCTACACAACAAATTTGGTGGTTCTAGCTCTTACAGTTTAGGAGGAGTTCTTGAACAAATGGACTCACAGATGGATGGACGGATGGACAGATGCACGTTTCTACAATATATAGTAAGAAGAATTTCTTCTCAAATCTCCGAGGGACAATAAATGTGGAACCCCCTGTATGCTGATACTGTATTTACAAAAGTCATTTTTAGAGCAATACTACACATTACCCCCAAACTGATAAAAAGCTCCATGCCAAATTACAGACACACACGCTATCTGAATATGGAAGTAGTACTGTAATTGTTGGATGTAAGCTTGACTGGCTTTGAATTAACAGTTAAAGCTGTATTCATTAATCTGAACAGGGAAGAGCAGGCAGACTGTCACAACATACCTCAGTTCAGTAGTCATGTGGAGCAGGTGAAAGAACATTAGCCATTTACAAAGTGCAGCAGCTGATCTCCATCAGCCCCTATCATCCAATGATGGAGAAAAAAGCAACTAGCTGCAATATCCAAAAAAAGATTTATGATTTATTTAAAATTCCACAGTCCCAATGGACAAGATACATCCCACAATTACATAGAATGACTAAATTTAAAGTGTTTAAATGCTTCACCACCTCAAGTCCTGCTCAGGACACAGTTCATAAATGTATTATAATTTATGATCCGTTTGCTATATATACAGCTTCTAGAAAAATATATCCTTTGGGAAATAAGCATGAAATTCATTACTTTTGAATGAAGTAGTCAGCATGGGATAAACAATTCATATAAAATACAAAATGACCTGAAACCAGAGATGGGACACTGAGGCTATGTCTACACTACAGAATTTTCCCAGGATACTGGAGACATCCCGGAAAAACTCTTCTGTATCCATGGAACGGGTTTGCTCTTCTGAAATATTTTTCAGAAGAGCAGACGTGTTTTTTCAGCATCCCTCTTAACCTTGTTTTATGAGGAAGAAGGGATGTTCCAAAAAAGGTCCCCCCCCCCAATATTTGGCTCAGTGTAGATGGGCCAAATGACGGAAAAGCCTCTTCCGAAAAAAGAAGCGGAAAAAGTTACACAAATTGTGGTTCACAATTTGCGTAGCTTTTTCTGGAAAACAGTGTAGTATAGATATAGCCAGAGAGGCTAATTTTTTCCAAAGCTGAGCAAGTTTATAGGGAGTATTTGGGCCAGAAGTTTGGTTTGAACCCACTCTGATCTGAAATCTGTGTCTAATTGAGCCAACTTTTTTGAGACTAAACAATTTTTTGTTATTAAGGTATCTGAATATCTTATCATATGGGTTGTTCTTTGACTTCTCTCTCCAATTTATGTAATAACAAATATACAATAGTATTATTGCATGTAGGCACTAGCATTCAAGACAGTGTTCGGCAAGCTGTGTCCTGCAGGCCACACACAATCCATCAGGGTAATCTACTAGTGGGCCATGAGACAGTTTTTTTTACATGGAGCATTCGCAGGCATGGGCCCCCACAGCTCTCAGTGGCCACACTTTGCTGAATATTTATTGAACGTGGGTGTTACTGAGCAATTGGCTATTCTGGGGTGGATCTCCCCTTTCAGCCCACCAGAAATTGCATCCTGGATCTGAAAACTTCCTACCTTCATCTAGTTTGCATTTTTTTTTATGTAAAAACATGTGAGTAAAAAATTCCCAACTGTCGCTGGTGAACATGTGTCTACTATGAATACAAATGCAGTGAGAGTTCCAGGAGATACAGCAAGAAAGTGGACTGACACTCTTACCAGTCTTGTGAAATATATTTATTTCTGTGTATGTATCTTGGTTTCTCTCCTTCCTGAGTGTGGAGGATACATATTTAGGTCATCTGTGAATTTGTAATGTGAAGGGAAAAAGAGAATGTAGCATATGTGCTCATCATTTCGAAAATAAAGGTGATGAGTCTGTTATTTACGTCAAAGCTTGGCTTATGTTACCTTTGTAACTTCTTTTGTTAAAGTAAATTTAATAGAGTGATGGGGCATACTTATTTAGACCTCAACGATACTTCTTGGGCATAATGAGTGAGCAAAGCATTTAGCTGTGCCATTTGTATTCCTGCCAGCCAGCTGGAGTCTAGTACAGGGGATGTGAGTGCTTATACAAAGACAGATGTGCACTTACCCTGGATACTGTCTTCTTTTGAAAAATGACAAATATTAGTGGCATTAGTCAAATGCTTCATCTAGTTGCTTGAAGAGTTTAGCGTTCATGAAGAAACACGTCAATGCACATTTTTTCCTTCACTTTCCTAATTAATAGAGTGGATGAAGGATTCATGTTGTCCCTGGTTATATCCCCAGTTTCCTTTTACTCTGAGAATTGACTGCAACCATAAACCTATCACATAAGGAAGACTTCTGCAGAAATTGGACACATCACCACACCAGGAATTTGTAGGACATCTGGTAAATCAACAGCATTATCACAAACATCATGGCCAAGAATCTGTGCTTTAGCAATAGTGTGTTCATTTTCCAAATGTTCCAGCTGAGAAAGCTGCTCAGAACAGTCCGACCATACAGATGGTTAGTTGATAAGCCAGTATTTTCTATGTACACTGAAGCTTGCTTTTCTATCATTAGCCACCCTTCTACATAGATTACAAATATTTATTATAGACTGGATCTTCTCTTGTCCTACATTCTGCTGAAGAAAGATATATGCCATACAAATATGCCATCTCTGGAAAACTGAGATATTGAGAAAAGTTTCTGGTTCATTTTTTCCAATCATATTCTTGGATTTAGGTGAAATCTAAGGGTATGTCTAGACTACATGGCTCTGTTGCCAGAGCCATGTAGATTAGTTTACTAGACATACCCAAATGAAGCGGCAATTTTAATAATCACCGCTTCATTTAAATTAAAATGGCTGCTGCGCTGAGCCGATCAGCTGTTTGTCAGTTCAGCGCGCTAGTCTGGATGCTCCACGGTCGACATCAAAGGCATTTGTCGACCACCCCGTTATGCCTCGTGGGATGAGGTTTACCAGGGCGGTCGACAAATGCCTTTGATGTCAACCGCGGAGTGTTCAGACTAGCGCACTGAGCTGACAAACAGCTAATCGGCTCAGCGCGGCAGCCATTTGAATTTAAATGAAGCGGCAATTATTTAAATCACCACTTCATTTGGTTATGTCTAATACACTAATCTACATGGCTCTGGCAACATACCCTAAGTGATAAATTGCCTCTGTTTCATGCTGAATGATGCTACAATATATTTAGATGAATTACCACATATTACATTAAGTTTTTTAAATGAAATCAAAATGTGTATGATATAAAGTTTGTGGAGTTTTTACATACAGTCACCATAGGCCAAATCCTGAAGCCCTTATTCAGGCACAGTTTTGATGACATTAATGAAAGTTTTGACTAGCTGAATATGGACTTTATATATGACTCCCAGAACAGAAAATCAGATTGTAAGGTACGTCTACACTTCGGGCTGGAGTCAAATTAAGATATGCAACTTCAGCTACGTTAATTATGCAGCTGAAGTCAAAGTAGCTTAACTAGGCTTTAGGCGTTGTCTACACTGCAGGAAGTCGAAGGAAGAACACTCTCCTTTTGACTTCCCTTACTCCTCACAAATGAGTGTTACAGAAGTCAGAGTAAGAAGCCTGTTATTTCAAAATTATTTTGAAATAATGGGCTTGCTGTGTAGTCCTAGTGCCTGGCAAAACATACTTTGCCTTCTCCTATGGACAAAATGGAAAAACCCCTATATTAGGCAACTTTAATTGTGTCATTTCATTTTGGAGTGTCTGACTTTCATTTTGAAGTGTCCTATCATTCTTCTGGGCTTGCCACATTTGCCCTTTTCTCCATTTATGTTCTTAGGTCCCTATCTTGCTAAACCCTTACACACAACTTAAGTATATGAAAACCAGCAGTACGATTCATGTGGTTAAACACATGGGCAAATTTTTGCACATGGTTGGAGTCTTAATCTTGAAACCTGGGATTTTCCACGGGGCCTGACTCTCAGTGGGAATTGGGTGTCTTAGGTCCCTTTGACTTTGTTTCCTGTGTTGCATATTGTTGCTTAAAAGAAGCTAATATGTCAACTGGTTACGTAGTAGAATGTTAGCAAGCTTTGGTCCCTACAAAGTGTAGGAATGAAAGCTGGATAACAAAAACGACCTGGAGGAGTGTTCATTTGCCATGCCCAAACAATGTAGATTTAAACCCTGGTCCCAACAATGTGACTGAATGTTTTGCTGAGTGTCAGAGAGGAAAAATTAGTGTAATTGTGATGACCTGTTACTGAGCTACTATTCAAGAGATTGCATGATTTACAGGAATATTGAAAAATGCAAGTAAAAAACAAACAAACAGCAGACGAATATATTTGAAATAGGATAATAGAACAAATTAATTTTGATTTTTAGACAGCTGTTTTTAAATTATTGAGTGTACTTTTCTGTCACATCATGTGATATATAACTTTCCCAAATGATAACCTTGCCTACAACTAGCACAAGGTAGACAATTTGTGCTAAAAGCATACAAGACTTATTTTCCCTTTCTTCTTATCTCAGGGAAACAGTCCACTGACAGCAGCCTTTTGTCTGGAACAGATCTGGTCATGTTTCACTTTAAACCAAGGCAGGAAAAGAGAGGCATATTAAAAAAGTTTTAACAGCCAGTAGCAGTTACATTCATTTGCCGGTATATTTGCCTTCTAACAAATAAACACAACTTATAGCTGCAACAGAGTTAAACACTGGCTTGTAATCCTTGTCATTCTATTAGAGACATCAAGAATAGAAAATGTTGGCAAAGAAACATTACCACACATTCAACACATATAGCAAATAAACAAACCAATAAAAAAATCCCTCAAACAAAGCATAGCCTGCAATCAAAATTGCAACACCTGCCTCCCCCCAAGATCCCCACAGTAACAACCTCTGAACCTCCACTTTGTCATAGCTGCATGATAGGGAACTCTCATTTTGGAGGGCTGATCCATCAGTCTGTGAAAAAGGAAGCACTGAAAGTGTGTATGAATTGCAGTGTATAAATTGCATATCAGAATGAAATTAGCTGGGTGTCAGTATATTGTATTTTTAGCATTCTGTAGGACCAGGCCAAGAACTAAATATCAGGTTTCAAGAGATTATGCAGGTGAAGGGTACTGAATATCGAATATAAAGTTGTCACATCTTGACATGTGGCAGTTGGAATACGATTGAAGTTGAGAAAATTGGGATGACGTTTAATAAAAAGGAATTCCTCCCAGCAACATCTGGTATAAGTGAGAATCATTTATATTAACATGCCCATAGGCATGTTAACTCATAGAACAGATTTGCTGTATGTGGCTTCTGCCAGTCATTTTCAAGAGGAAAATATGTTTACATAATTCCTTTGGCTAGGTCCACCCTCAAAACAGAATAAATCCTTTTCTGTTTTCTGGTATCTTGTTCTTCCATACAAATGACTTGATTTCTCCACTGCCTTGCACATTGCACAGTGATTTTCGTGTATCACGGTAAGTGCATGAACTATTGGAATTTCCTAGCCTTTTGCAATTGCTTTGTGCAGGTTAAAGTACCTGCAATATGCTGAAGTTTAAAAAAAGCAGAATGTTTTTCTGAATGTTCCTGACAAATGTGGATGAATCACATAAGTATTTTAAGGTAAGTGAAAGTTCAGATGATGTTCTGTGGCAGTACGGAGGAATAGTTTACTTTTTTAAATGCTTCCTTTAATTTTAGCACTCAGATACACCAACTCAGATCTTGAGCAAAGTCATCCAACATTTCATTTGCAGTTATCAAGCCATGTATTTTAATAGTTATTGGTGTCTTAGAATGACCTCAATTATCTTACTGCTCCCAGTAACTAGACATTTGTAAGGACCAAATTTTATACACTGTTTTTGTCCTTAGGATAGCTGCTACCTTTGACTCCCCCCTAAAACCTTTCTCACTCTGAAATTTCTCCCTCATTGCTCTCATGTCAGGGCCTTAATGCTAAACACATTTCTCTCGACTTCTCTTCTGCTTTATAACTCTGCTGAGCACATCCTTCTGCTTCACATTCCACCCTCCATGGATTTTTTGACTGTCCATTGTTGGTTCTTCTCTCACTTCCTTAGTAGATTTTTTAGTTACTTATTTGATGAACCCTCTTTAACTATTCTACTGTTCCTAGGAATCTACAAGGTATCCATCCCCAGAACCCTCCCTTCTCTCTTGACATTTTCTCTTGGCAAAATCTGTAGTGAAATGCCCAAACAATATGATAATGTTCAGCCACTAGGTGATACAGTGTGTAACTTACCTTGCCTTAGGTGATAAAAGGTGATAGCTAGCAGCACATTAAAGTATTTCATAGAGAGCCCATCTCTTGTACCTCTCTCTCTGCAGTCAGTCCAAATGTGGTATAGAGGCCAGCACTGTTTAGGTATGTCTACAGTACAGCACTAATTCGAACTAACGCATCTAGAACTAAAAACTAGTTCGAATTAGCATTTTGCTAATTCAAACTAGCATGTCCACATTGAGTGGACCCTGAACCGAGGTTAAGGATGGCCGGAAGCAGTGCCGGCAGGGCATCAGCTTAGGACTTAGAGCATGGAGCTACTGTTTCAGGCTAGCCGAGGGCTGTGCTTAAAGGGACCCGACCCCACCCCGGACAGACAGTTCTCAGGGGTTCCCCACTTGCAAAGCAGCCCTGGCTTGGAGTGCCCTGAGTGCCCACACTAGGCACATCACAGCACTCGGCCATCAGCCCGGCTGCACTTGCCGCAGGCTGCCATCCGGGAGGGTGTCAATTGGGGGGGGCTGCAGGAGAGCTTCCACCCCGAGGAGCCCGCAGAGCCACCCCAGTCCTCCCCATCGGGGGCTCGTACCCCATTCCTCCCTCACCTCCTTCCACTTACCCCTCCCTAGCCCCCCTTCCTGATGTACAAAATAAAGGACAGGTGTGTTCAAAAATAGAAACTCTCTTTATTGAATGAAACTCGGGGAGACTGGTAAAAGGAGGTGGGAAGAGAGAGGGGAGGGCAACTAAAATGATCAGGGGTTTGGAACAGGTCCCATATGAAGAGAGGCTAAAGAGACTGGGAATTTTCAGCTTAGAAAAGAGGAGACTGAGGGGGGATATGATAGAGGTCTATAAAAGCATGAGTGGTGTGAAGAGGGTCCATAAAGAAAAGTTCTTCATTAGTTCCCATAATAGAAGGACTAGAGGACACCAAATGAAATGAATGGGTAGCAGGCTTCAAACTAATAACAGAAAGTTCTTCTTCACAAAGCAAATAGTCAACCTCTGGAATTCCTTGCTGCAGGAGGCTGTGAAGGCTAGAACTATAACAGTTTAAAGAGAAGTTAGATAAATTCATGGAGGTTGGGTCCATGAGTGCTATTAGCCAGAGGGTAGAAATGGTGTCCCTGGCCTCTGTTTGTGGAAGGCTGGAGATGGATGGCATGAGACAAATGGCTTGGTCATTGTCTTCGGTCCATCCCCTCCAGGGTACCTAGTGTTGGCCGCTGTCGGCAGACAGGATACTGGGCTAGATGGACCTTTGGTCTGACCCAGTACGGCCATTCCTATGTTCTTATGTTCTAAGCTCAGGGTTCAGGGTCGGGGGGGTCTCACTGGACCACCCTGATTTTCATGCAAACCTGGGTGGCCAGGCTGGCAGCTATCCTGCCCTAGATGGCCACTTTCCTGTGCCTAGTGCAGACGTCGTGGATGAGGTCCATGATCTCCGCACTAGACCAGGCGGGCGCCCGCCTCTTGCAGCCCCGGGCAGGCTCCTGGGAGCTGCCAGCCTGGTCCCGGGAAGAGGCGGAGGGCTGGGTGGCAGCGGGTGGCTGGTTCGTGCCGTGCCAGGTGCAGGGTCTGCTGGCTGGGTCCTGGCAGGCTTGCACCTGGCACGGGCACCTTAGCCAGACCGTGCCCCTTTAAGAGCTCCGGGGCCGGGAGGGGGGCAGACGAGTTTCCTTGGTGGTGCCCAGAGTGGCCACCAGGGAAACCTGGGGAGGGCTAGCCTCCCACTAGTTGGAATTAAGTGGCTACTCAGCCCTTAATTTGAACTAGTTAATTCGAACTAGGCATTAGTCCTCGTAGAATGAGGTTTACCTAGTTCGAATTAAGCGCTCCGCTAGTTCACATTAAGTTCGAACTAGCGGTTTGCCTGTGTAGCACCTATCAAAGTTATTTCGAACTAACGTCTGTTAGTTCGAATTAACTTTGTAGTTTAGACATACCCTTCCAGACTAAAGGTTTGAACATCATTGCCGTGGTAACATTCAGGATACTCAGTGTTTCAGTGCTCCTTACAGCTTCAGTGTCATCAATACTAGCAGAAAGTATGGCCTGCTAATTCAGCAGACCTCAATGTTACACAGAAAGAAAGATCACTAGCACAGTTTCATTATAAAGGCAGATGATACCAAACTGGGTGGGGTTGCAACTTCTTTGGAGGATAGGGACATAATTCAAAATGACCTTAGCAAGTTAGAGAAATGGTCAGAGGTAAACAGGATGAGGTTTAATAAAGAGAAATGCAAAGTGCTCCACTTAGGAAGGAACAATCAGTTCCATACATACAAGATGGGAAGCGACTGTCTAGGAAGGAGCATGGCGGAAAGGGATCTAGGGGTCATAGTGGACCACAAGTTGAATATGAGTCAACAGTGTGATGCTGTTGCAAAAAAAGCAAATATGATTCTAGGTTGTATCAACAGGTGTGTTGTAAGCAAAACTCGTGAAGTCATTCTGCCGCTCTACTCTGCACTAGTTAGGCCTCAGCTGGAGTACTGGGTCCAGTTCTGGGCACCACATTTCAAGAAAGATGTGGAGAAATTGGAAAGGGTACAGAGAAGAGCGACAAGAATGATTAAAGGTCTAGAGAACATGGCCTATGAAGCCAGGCTTCATGAACTGGGCTTGTTTAGTTTGGAAAAAAGAAGATTAAGGGGGGACATGATAGCGGTTTTCAAATATCTAAAAGGGTGTCACAAGGAGGAAGGAGAAAATTTGTTCCTCTTGGTTTCTGAGGACAGGACAAGGAGTAATGGGCTTAAAGTGCAGCAGGGGAGGTTTAGATTGGACATTAGGAAAAAATTCCTAACTGTCAGGGTGGTCAAATATTGGAATAAATTGCCAAGGGAGGTGGTGGAATCTCCCTCTCTGGAGATATTTAAGAACAGGTTAGATAGACATCTGTCAGGGATGGTGTAGACGGAGCTTGATCCTGCCTTGAGGGCGGGGGGCTGGACTCGATGACCTCTTGAGGTCCCTTCCAGTCCTATTATTCTATGATTCTATGATTCTATGATTAGCCAGGTCTGTTGCCCTCAAGGCCCACTATTAGCATTCACTGTGGCAAATCTTCGGCTGTGCCCTGAGGGTTTTGTACTTCTAGGTGGTAACCCTCTATGCAGCATTCAAGGTGTGAGGATACTCCAGATTTATATAGTAGCATTATGATATATTCTGATTTATTTTTCCTAGTAGTTTCTAATACTCTGTTAGGGTATGTCTACACTACAGCGCTAATTCGAACTAACGCGTCTAGAACTAAAAACTAGTTCAAATTAGCGTTTTGCTAATTCGAACTAGCACGTCCACACTGATTGGACGCAGGGGGGCATTTAAGGGCAGCTGAAACCGGTTCTGGCAGGGCATCAGGTCAGTAGTTGCTTTGCGTGGCTGCTCTCTGAGGCTATCTGAGGCTTGTGCTTAAAGGGACCCCCCTGGACAGCCGGTTCTCAGCTTTTCCTGCTTGCTTGCCAACCTCGCCGAGGGACAGCAAAGCGTTGGTCTCTGTGCCCGTCTGTGTCGGTGCTTCCCTTCGGGGGCGGGGCCGCCGCAGGTGGCCACATGGAGCCACAGCTCGCCCTGCACCTTCTGGTGCACTTTCTGGACTTGCTGCTGCAAGCCTGCCACCAATGGCTCGAGGCTGCCTGGCACCACCTGGTGAACATCAGCCCCCTGCCTCTCCGCCTGGCCGCCCTGGGGGCCGTGGAGGAGCTGCGGTGGCGCCCTGGCACCGGCGTGCCCCGCTGTGTCTGGCGTCTGAACACCAGCACCGACTGGTGGGACCGCATCGTCCTGGAGCGCTGGGAGGACCGACAGTAGACCCAGAACTTCAGGATGAGGAGGGACACCTTCCTGGAGCTCTGCGAGTGGCTCGCCCCTGCCCTGCGCAGAAGGGACACTCGCATGAGACCCGCCATCCCCCTCCAGAAGCGGGTGGCCATCGCCCTCTGGAAGCTCTCCACGCCGGACAGCTACCGATCCATCGGGAACCAGTTCGGCGTGGGGAGATCCACCGTTGGAGCAGTGCTCATGCAGGTATGGCACTCGTCGGCCACCGAGCCGGGGGGAGGGGGGCTGCGAGGAGGGGATGGGCCGCCCAAGGGACAAAGAGGGGGCGGGAGGAGGCAAAAGCGCCCTGCACCGGAGGGGTCGGGCTGTCCCGGCCGTACTACACGCCGCCAGGGGGGTTGCTTCCGGGAGTGGGGCGCGGGGCACTGCCAGGGCACGCACGCTCCCAGCCACCCGGGCACCCCACTGATTGGCGCTTTGCTGTGTCTCTCTCCGCAGATGGTCAAGGCCATCAACCGGGTGCTGCTCCGCAGGGTGGTCCGCCTCGCCGACCCGGACGCAGTCATCCGGGGCTTCGGCGCCCTCGGCTTCCCCAACTGCGGGGGGGCCATCGATGGGATGCACATCCCCATCCGTGCCCCGGAACACCAGGCGTCCCGGTACGTCAACAGAAAGGGGTACTTCTCCGTGATCCTGCAGGCCATGTGTGACCACCGGGGACAGTTCACGGACATTAATGTGGGCTGGTCCGGCAAAGCACACGACGCCCAGGTGTACCGCAACTCCTCTGTGTGCCAGCGGCTGCAGGCCGGGACCTTCTTCCCCGACCGCCACATCAGGGTCGGGGATGTGGACATGCCCGTGTGCCTGGTGGGGGATGCCGCCTACCCACTGCAGCCCTGGCTCATGAAGCCCTACACGGGGCACCTCAATCCCTCCCGCCAGGCCTTCAATGCCAGGCTGACCAGGGCCCGCATCGTGGTGGAGGGGGCCTTCGGGCGACTGAAAGCCCGCTTTCGATGCCTCCTCACCCGTCTGGACCTAGCCGAGCACAACATCCCTCCCGTGGTGGCGGCATGTTGTGTGCTCCACAATTTGTGTGAGCGAAAGGGGGAGGCTTTCCTGCCAGCCTGGATGGCTGAGGCTGACCGCATGGCTGGACACTACGGTCAGCCCCGCACCGCCGCCATCCGGGAAGCCCAGCGGGGGGCCGTCCGGATTTGGGAAGCCCTGCGGGAGAGCTTCCTGGTGGAGGAGGAGGAGGACTGACCGACCTCTCCCTGCATGCCCCACTGGGGCCTTCTTCCACCCTACCCCCCTTCCCCTTTCCCCTCCCTATCTACTGTACAATAAAGACACCTTTTTTTGAAACAAAAACGCCTGTTTATTTAACATAATTGGGTGCGGGAAGGGAGGAATGAGGGTGGGAGAGGGGAGGGAGAAACCTGGGATGAGGGAGCTGGAAGGGAAGGGGAAGGAAGGGAGAAAGGGAAAGGAAAGCTCAGGGGTGGGAGTCTGGCTGCCTCTCCCGTCTCGCCACACTGCGGGTCCGGGGGCGTCGGTGGGAAATGGTTGTGGAGGGGTGGCAGGAGGGACAGGGCGTGTGGAGGAAGCAGGAGCGGAAGCAGGAGCGGGAGCAGGGGGAGCAGGGGGAGCAAGAGGGGGAGCAAGAGGGGGAGCAGGGGGAGGAGGAAATGGGAAGCGGTCCAGCAGGCTCTGGAGGTGGCCTCGCAGGGCACGGCCCTGCTCCTCCAGGGCCTCCAGACTCCTCCGGCGCAGCTTCAGGTCCTCCTGGACCCAGTGGTCCTGGAGACGGAGCTGTCGATCCAGGAACCGGAGGTGCGGCCTCTGGTAGTCCTTCTGGTTCCTGGCTGTCCTGCTTGCCCGGGCGCGGGTGGCTGCTGCAGGTGGGGTGGTGTGCCCTGCAGTCCCAGGTGCTGCGGCTGTGGTGCAAGAAGACCAGCGGTCAATTACCCCAGGGGCCCAGGTGTGTGAAACCCAGCTCCCCTCTGCAAGGCCAGGGCCCCTGCAGGATCCCCAGCTGCTGCTCCGTGGTGGGCAAGGCCCAGGTGCATGGTCCCGGGGCTCCCTCTCGCCCCAGCCCCCGTACACATAAGGGGAACACGAGGGTACTCACAGGTGGATGCCTCCCTGGCCTCAGACGACGCAGGCGAGCGGCTCTGTGGCGTGCCTCGGGGGTCCCGGGTCCTGGGCAGGCTGGCGGCAGGCTCCTGGCTCTCAGAGCCCTCTTCCTCCTCCTCCGTGTCCAGGAGCGGTCCCTCTGCCCCGGGTTCAATCACGTCCCGGGGGGCAGGGACGGCATGAGCCCGCAGGATGCGGTCCAGGGCGTGGAAGTGGGGGCAGGCCTCCGGGTCGGCCCCTGGCAGGCAGGCCCGGGAGTAGGACTGCCGCAAGTCCTTAATTTTGCAGCGGACCTGCTCCCGGCTGCGCTGGTGGCCCCTGGCGGCCAGGCTGGCAGCCATGCAGCCATAGACGGCCGCGTTCTGGTGGTTAGTGCGGAGATCGTGGACATTGGAGGCTTCCCCCCAAACCTCGATGACGTCCACGATCTCCGCACTTGACCAAGCAGGCGCCCGCCTTTTGCGCCCCTGGGCAGGCTCCTGGGAGCCGCCAGGCTGGTCCTGGGGAGCAGTGGAGGGCTGGGAGCCCTCGGATGGCTGGCTCATCCTGTGGCAGGTGCAGGCTGTGCAGTCACGGGTGCTGGCAGCCTTGCAACTGGCACAAACTGTGTAGCCAGCCCGTGGCCCTTTAAGGGCTCCGGGGCCGGGAGGGGGCAATAGAGTTTCCCTGGTGTTGGCCAGAGTGGCCACCAGGGAAACCTGGGAAGCCTTAGCCTCCCACTAGTTCGAATTAAGGGTCTACACAGCCCTTAATTCGAACTAGCTAGTTCGAACTAGGCTTAATCCTCGTAAAATGAGGTTTACCTAGTTCGAACTAAGCTCTCCGTTAGTTCGAATTAAATTCGAACTAACGGAGCGCTAGTGTAGCGCCTAGGAAAGTTAGTTCGAACTAACGGACGTTAGTTCGAACTAACTTTGTAGTGTAGACATACCCTTAGGGTTTTTTACTATTGCTACACATGTATTCAGAGAACTATGAATGGGTATGTCTACACTAGCCCCCTAGTTTGAACTAGGGAGGCTAATGTAGGCATTCAAAGTTGCAAATGAATCCCAGGATTTAAATATTTATATATCCCGGGCTTCCTTTGCATCTTCCTGGGCGCCACCATTTTTAAATGCCCCCTAGTCCAAAATCTGTGCCCGCGGCTACATGCTGCACGGAGTAGGTAGTTTGAATTAAGATCTCCTCGTGGAAGACCTGGCTGGGTTGATTTAGTTGGAATTGGTCCTGCCTAGAGCAGGGGGCTGGACTTGATGACCTTCTGAGGTCTCTTCCAGTTCTATGATTCTATGAGGTGCACCGGTAGTTCGAATTAGAGATCCTAATTCGAACTACCTACTCCGTGCCGCGTGTAGCTACAGGCACAGATTTTGGACTAAGGGACATTTAAAAATGGTGGCACCTGGGAAGATGCAAATGAAGCCCGGGATATTTAAATCCTGGGCTTCATTTGCAACTTCGAATGCCTACATTAGCCTCTAGTTCGAACTAGGAGGCTAGTGTAGACATACCATATGATATCCCTAAAACCTTCCCTGAATACTAACAGCTAATTTAGACCCCAACGTTTTGTAGTACAGATGGGATATCCCTTCCCCTCCCCCACAAGAGCTATTGTTTCCAGAAACATCATGTGTGATAACAAAACCTGCCTGGAAAGTATTAATGGAAAGGCTGACTTCAAAATTGATTCAGAAGTTGATGTCAGTCATCCAAGAAGCTGAAATCCCTGACAGTCTTGACTAGTTCCTTGAAGTATGTTGAACTGCTTGGGTTAATTCACCACAGGAAAAAATAGTTACAATCTGAACGTACAGTTTTTGTCTTTGTATGTGATCAATGGCACAGAGACGAACAACTTTTTCAGCCAGAGCATGACAGCCATGATGGGCCTATTGAGAAAAGTGGAAGAACCCAACAGAGGAGAAATCCTAAAGCTTATCCATGGACATCAAGGACTAACTTAAATACCATGAATGGGCCTACCCAGCCAATCAGTGTGGTGCCCAGGCATCAGCAAGGACATAAAGAATAAAATATCTGCATGTGAACATTGCAGATTTAACAGACCAACTCAATAACAACTCCTCTGCAAATCTTGGAAGAGAATAGATGGAGATTTATGTGAATTCCAAGTATATGATTACTTGGTTATAATGGACTTTTCTCCTCCCCCAGGTATGTAGAAATAACCTACTTTATGTTGCAGTGTTTAAGCACACTTTTGTTCATTGTGGAACTTCAGAACAACTAGGGACAGACCACAGTTCACTATAGTGGAATTTAAGTCATTCCAAACAAGATATGATTTAAATCATATTAGTAGCAGTCCTCATTACCTGCAAGTGAAAGGAAAGGGTAAGAGCTATATAGATATCCAAGAAAATCGTACAGCAGGAAGATCCATTCCTTTCTTTTCTGAATTGCAGATCAACTTCTGATGGGAAGACCACTCAGAACTACTTTTTCACCTTTGGAAAAGTTATCTCCAAAGAGGTCACACGTGAAGACAATAGCTAAATAAGATAAAAGATCATATGAACACTTTCATAACTTTTAGCCTTTGTATGTCACTCAAAGAACTGCTAGATCTAGAATCTGAGGACTGTATTTGTGTCAAAATGGATAGAGGGAGAGGATGCAGAATTCCATCTATCTTAAAGAGAATTAATCTCATGTGTGAATGATGCCAAGAGTGGAGAATTAAGGAGAAACCATTAACAATTTCAGTTTGTTCTTCAGAAAGAATATTCAATAGAACAAAGTCTACAGATGGTAAATGAAGACTAAGAAGTAAGACTCAAAGATTCCAAACAAACCAGAAACAGCTTTGCAGTTGATGGACAGCAAGTTGATCAAGTTGTCACTCATTCTGGTCAACTAATTAGAAAACCAGTATGATTCAGAGACACGTAACAGACTGATACAGAGATATATAACAGACAAAACTGTACATATTACATCAACTGAAGCTTAACCTGTCTAAAACTGAATTCCTGATCTTTCTTCTGAAACCACGTCTACTGATTTCATTCTTTGACACCTCTAACATATCCTACAAGCCACTCGGGCCTGTAAGCTAATAGTTATTTCAGATTTTACCCTCTCTTTTGCTTGGCATATCCAGGCAAATCTTTTCTATGCCCAAAACTTCCTGATGCTTCTACAAACATTTCTACAATCCTCCTTCTTCCTGATCAGACACCCAAAACTCTCATGCCATCCTTAATTATATATTCCCCTCTATTCGTTGATTATCAAGTATATCTCCACAACTTCCATGATAGCCTTCAGCACAGAATGATTTCCATGGACTGATCCATTGAACTATCTCTCTCTTGCTCAAATCTCTCCTGCAGGCCCATCATTCCTGTCATACCTGTGGGAAATCAGCTAGCTACCAATGGCTAGTTTTAGGAGAATCTCTGCTTATATCTTCCTCCCTTTAGCCTTTGTATGTCACTTGTCTTTTTACAAGGCACAGCTATCTTTGAATATGATTGTACAGCATTTGGTACAATAGGGCCTGATTGAGACTTGTGGAGATTACAGAAACAGAAATATTTATTTAATAAAAATTGCAATTATATAACTTATATTCTTTGATTTGTTCATCAGTCTTCTCTGAAGTTTTTTTAGGGTTTGTCTGTTTGACCTTAACTTAATCGTAAAGGAAAAGGAACACTCAAAGGAACTGAAGATTTTAAGAAGCATCAAAGGGTAATTAAATAAAGGTTAGATCTGTTCAGATATGGCTATTGATGGCAATCGCCTATTATTATTTTTTGCCTTCTAGCAGACAATATTCATTTAAAGTGTGCTCCTGGAATTTGCTGAGCATCCTTCTGTTCCATTAAATTAAAGATGTATCTTAACACTTCTCATATATTTTCCATAGACACTTTGTGTCTATTGGAAATAATATCTAGCACTTACACAGACCGTCCAACCTTCAAAGCATTTCACAGACAGTAACTAAAGCATATTAAGAATATAAATAGGGGTATTTATTCTCTGTTGCCTTGCATTGTCATTTGCACTTGTGCAAAGTGTGTGTAAAAAGGGTACCAAATCAAACTTCTTTATTTGAATGTGGCTATGCCTCTAAGTCCTATGGGTATTTTACTTACTAGTTTTTGTTATGATGATTTATAAAAGTTGCAAAGACTTCTGTATCCATGGAGCTCTGACACTCCAAACTGTGGATCTTGCTGTTCAGTAATAATAAAACAGCAAGATACACAAGTACGCTAAACTGAGCTTATTGATTTAGGTTTCTATAAACTTTTCAGTGAAACTAGGTGGCAACCATTGGGAATAGTTGAAATGTGTTCTAGCATGTTCCAAAACACTGTCTGACTAACTGATTTTAATCCTATCAGTTAGTTCTAGTGATGGAATTCTCAGAGCCAGCTCTCTACCTGAACTGTGGGGAAATCTGGATCCAAAGCCTGAATCTCACAGCTCCTGCCTATTTCTATAATGGACCAAATTAATAAACTGAATATTAATGTCAACCACGTTGCCAGAGATGAAGGGGCTACTTCCTCATTTCAGTAGCCCAGGCTGTGTACCCAGATTTCCTCTGATGACACTAGGGAAATTACCAAAACAATAGGTGAGTTTGGCTTTGGGGGATACTGGTCCCCCAGGTAGGCTCAAGTGAAGATAGAGAACTCTTACTCTGTAGCAATGCGCTCATGTTCAAGCAGCAGGACTCTGATCAAAGGTACTAAGTAATTTTTACTCCTTACCTATGAGGATTATGAGTGACTGTGTGGCGGACAGCTACAGATCTGAGAGTGCTGACTTTTGATAAACTGAGCGTTTAATCCAGTCTCCACTGGAATTAATAGGGAAGAGTGCAGATGAGTTCTCATTGGCTTCAGTGATAGCAGGATTGGAGTTTTATTCTTTAGGCTCCATATTATGGCTGGTTCTATCATGGCCTCACTATTCACAGGCGAGTAAAGGAAATAATACCACTCTCCTGCTAACTTATGAGGCCTTCTCACATCTCATCCCCTTATGCAGGAGGGAGACCAGGCTGCTTCTGTAAGCAAGTATGTGTGGAAGAAGTGGCAGGGAATGGACTGTGGGTGGAAATTTGCCTTGGTCACCTCAATACACTTGCCAGCACTGCTGAGCTGAAGCGAGGGAGAAAGATTCTACACAACGTAAAGGACCGTGTCAACCCAAAGCAATAGGGGAGCAGGGAACCTCCCTGACTAAGTCTCCCAGGGGCTTCAAAGATGGTAGCACAGTTATATGTTTCTCTTTCATAGGGCTATGCCTAAAGGCATAATCTAACCATAGGTGAAGCAATTCAGCCTGCTATTGAGTTGTAAGGTATCCCATTAACTCAGGAGGCTTATCAATTGCTCTAACTAACACCCTTTCTTGTAAATAGCTTCATACATTGCTATGTGTGAAATGTGAATAACCTCAAATATAGTTATGTCTGAGATAATTCCAAATAACTGTCTTTATTTATATGTGTGTAGATTGGCTTCGTGGCAGGATCTCTTACAATAAAATACAGCGTAACTACTTACTAATGATACTTTGACTTGAAATATGCCAAGATGTTTAAATTGGTATCCACCTATTTTTAGCTGGGAAGACAGCAAACAATTCACAAAATAAGCCCCAGCTGCAATAACAAGAAGAACTGACATAAAGCAAATGCTCTCAATGGGTGAATTTCCACCTACTCATCACAAATAGAATGAGATCATAAACAGTGGGAGGCTGGCCTGTCTCTAATTTTAATTGTTTTATTTTGCTAGTCACACTCTGATTAGATTGAGGATGGTAGGCAGGTATAATTTAATTTTAGCACTAGACCCCCTACAGGATGGATTACACAGAATCTTGAGCGTTGGTAAGAATAGACTATTTTAGTAAATTTGATGCATGTTAAAATCTTGTTACTCAATTTATTTACAGAGTATTCTACTTGTAGTTCAGAGCCTGAAATTTCTGAAAATATGTTGCAGTGAAATTCACCATGTAATGTAACATCACTGTTCAGCATACTGATATCCCTCAGGAGTTTTACGGAGTGATGCAATGAAATCTACCTTGTTTATTTTACTGGCAACATTCTCTCAGTCGATTATTGTTATAGTTTACAGGTTAGTAAATGGGAGTAAAGTAGTCCTTCCAAAGTTAAGATTAACATAGGTTTACCATAATAAATCTGATTAAATTCTACAAACAAAGGAGCACTAGCCTCAAAATTGGCAGGGTAGATTTGAAGCTAAAGTGGATTTTTTTTCACTCAAGTTGGACACAAGTTTGACTATGTGTTCCTGAATCACACTCCCCCCCAACCTAGAACTGTCTACTACAGTTAAACATCAAACTAATAAAACAAGCTTATTTGAAAATGCGGTGTCTGCCGCAGTTAGAAAATTCTTCTCCTTTTGAGTTTTTTCCCCCTTGGATCCCCATTTGAGAATGGAAAGTGGAAGAAATCTAATGGGGTTGTCTGTTCTGTGTGGCAATGAACAGCAGAGGGATGTAAACTGTTTAGTGCTCTAAAAAGAGTGTATACTCAGTGCTCTGTGTGGAACTTGCTGATATGTCCAAAAATACCTAATGTGAGTCAACAGTGCTATTTCAAAGGGGAGTGTGTCACGGGGTACCTTTCATAGTGCATCAGCAGGATCTACATAAAACACAACCCTTTACAGTGCTTTACAGTTTACAACCCTGTGGTATGTATTGCTGCGCCACGTAGACAAGCCCTAAATTAATCCGATTCTCATAGTTGAGGATGGAATGCTCTCATCTCTCCTGCCAGACTACTTGGTTGCCTCAATAACTTCTCCTTCTATGAACCTCCTAATGGGCTCACTTCTTGCATACCTCAGGAAGTCCTCAGAATTACTGGGGGGGGAAGAGCGTGGAAAGTGGAAAACAGAAAAGAAGGGCACTGAAGTATCAGGGTTGGGTGTGTTGTAGAAGGATTCTAGCACAAATAGGAGAGAGGACAAATTAGAAAAGTCCCCAAGGAGGTGGGTGGTGAGGAGGAGCACGATGGGACAAAAGAGTGGGAGAATTCAAGTTGAACAATTTTGTTGGAGGATTATTTAGGGCAATTTTCAGGGTCTTGACCATCTGTCTTCAAGTCTTGGGATGCTTGCTGAGGGCCCATTTGTTGTCATTTTTATGTAAGAGAAACTGTAATTCTTCAGGGCAGGGGCAGTGCAGTGCAAATGGAGTCCCTCGTGGACTCAAGACACAACCACGTTACAAACAGTACACAAGCTTGGCTTTCTCAAAAAAATACCCCATTTTACGGGCAGATATTTTGAATCTTTTCTCCTGTTTCACTGTTATATCTTGCTTGTTCTTATAGCAGGAGAAAACTGTACTGTGACTCATATGTGCAGTCACATATTTTGATTTCCCACCACTTTTGAAATGGTGAGATCTGAAAAATAACATATGGCAGATCTCACACCTGCCTGCACCATGGCATCTGTCTGTTGCAGAACACTTTTAAATGTAACCCTTCTGCCAGGTGGAGGCAACAGCAACACAGGCTGGTTTTTTTTAACAATTCAAAACAGAACTGGCTCCAGCCCCCGTCCTGTAATCTGGGAAAATACTTTGCTACTCATAAGCATTCAGTCTATGTAGAGCAAAGAAAAAATTTAACCAAATCCAGCATTATATTGGGAAAACACCACAGCCTTGATTCTAAAGCATGTGGCCATGTGCAAACAGCCATCCCAAAGTATGATGGGCAGCATCCGTTGCTTCAGTTTCTCACCTCGTGGTGTGAAATTCTGACAACAAATGTTCCTTTAACAAACCACTCCCCTCTCCCTGTGCTGGATTTCATTCACAGTTGCTGTCCATGGTCAATGAGAAGTCAGGGTTCAGAGGTGCCTTCTTGTGAGTTCACAGTGCATGTGGAGGGGTTGGGGCTGGGACATCAAGCAATCACTCTGTTGCTGCTCCACTACTTCAGCTGGTTCCCAGTTGTTGTGCGTCACTCTGCCACTGCTGTGTGCTGCTGCTTCTGACACCACCCCAGTCTGCTGCCTCTCTCTTGCTCCTGTGACATTACGTGGTGAGGGGTAAGCAGTGAGGTAGTAAAGTTTGCAGATGATACCAAACTGTTTAGGATAGTCAAGACAGAAGCAGACTGTGAGGGACTCCAAGAAGATCTCACCAAACTTGAGTGATTGGGCAACAAAATGGCAACTGAAATTTAATGTGGATAAGTGTAAAGTAATGCACATCGGGAAAAATAACCCCAACTATACGTACAGTATGATGGGGGCTAATTTGGCTACGACAAATCAGGAAAGAGATCTTGGAGTTATCGTGGACAGTTCTCTGAAAACTTCCACACAGTGTGCAGCGGCGGTCAAAAAGGCAAATAGGATGCTAGGAATTATTAGGAAAGGGATAGAAAATAAGACCCAGAACATCTTACTGCCCCTGTATAAAACTATGGTACGCCCACATCTTGAATACTGTGTACAGATGTGGTCTCCTCACCTCAAAAAAGATATTTTGGCCTTGGAAAGGGTTCAGAAAAGGGCAACTAAAATGATTAGGGGTTTGGAACGGGTCCCATATGAGGAGAGGCTAAAGAGACTGGGACTTTTCAGTTTAGAAAAGAGGAGACTGAGGGGGGATATGATAGAGGTCTATAAAATCATGAGTGGTGTGGAGAGGGATGATAAAGAAAAGTTATTTATTAGTTCCCATAATAGAAGAACTAGAGGACACCAAATGAAATTAATGGGTAGCAGGTTTAAAACTAATAAAAGGAAGTTCTTCTTTACACAGCGTGTTGTCAACCTGTGGAACTCCTTGCCAGAGGAGGCTGTGAAGGCTAGGACTATAATAGAGTTTAAAGAGAAGCTGGATAAATTCATGGAGGTTAGGTCCATAAAAGGCTATTAGCCAGGGGATAAAATGGTGTCCTTGGCCTCTGTTTGTCAGAGGCTGGAGAGGGATGGCAGGAGACAAATAACTTGATCATTGTCTTCAGTCAACCCTCTCTGGGGTACCTGGTGCTGGCCACTGTCGGTAGACAGGATACTGGGCTAGATGGACCTTTGGTCTGACCCAGTACGTGCGTTCTTATGTTCTTATGTTCTTATGTTCACTTAACTCAGCATTTAGTGATTTCAGAAAGTTGTGGGTAAAGCACACATCTACTAAAAACTTGTTCCCCGCAATACTATCCATCACGAAGTCTAAGACTGAGCTCCCGGAAAGCAGTGATTTCATCTCTAGGGGGCACTAAACAAAACTAGGACTCACAACTGAATCTAATCAGTGCTGTCTTCTCTCTCTTCCTGGGATTTGTCATCCTTACTCCTTGCTTAGTGAGTGAGGCTCAGTTTATGGGGATTCTCTCAGTCAAGACAGGTTAAGTAGAGTTCTATTGCCCTTTAAGCATCTTATAAGGAAAACAACATTTCATTGCCCTGGCCATCAATGCTAAAGAGCTTTATAATCCACCACCAGCCAAAATTAAAATTGGCAAAGCAGCTGAATGCCTAGGCAGAATAGGTATGTTTATGCAAATATGGTCTATTCCTGAAGTCTTTTCCCGTAGCTCATCACTAGATGTCAGGGGAGACTGCATTCAGAGCATCCTTACATAAATATGAATTAGAATTATTCTTACTTATGCCCAACCACCTTTAAAAACCATATCATACGGTAAGTGGGGACATAATTAGCCATAACAGGGCAACTGGCCTGAATGTAGTCAAGAACTGGAGCAGAAAACACCAACATCCCACTGCAACCTATTGTACAGAGACAAGACCCTACATAGGCTGCATATGCAATGCCCACCATCTTGGCCAACCAACCCCAGGGGCTTTCGGAGAGAAAAACATGAGTGTCTACAGCTTCAGCTAAAAAACCTGCTTCTTACACTGAGAGCTGTAGCAGTCCCATATTCTGTGAGTGAACATAGCAGTTCGTAGGGGAGGAACGACTGGAGAGGGGAGCAACACACTCTGATCAGGTTTGCGGTTATATATGTAGAAAAAGAACCAGTTTCCCAATAAGCAAAACCTGTTTGGTGTCTACCTTCCTAAACTACCTGTTGATCACCTAATAAACCATCTTGTTAGTCTTTAAAGTGCTGCATAGTCCTGACTTTTGTTTCAACAAGACCAGACTAACACGGCTACATCTCTATTACTACCTGTTGATTGGTTTTCCTGCCATTCTGCCCCTTCAGATGGTAAATTATATCAGCTTACTCCCCTGTTCTCTTTTGTCCTCCATCTCTTCCTGGACCCATATGGTCTAGAGCATATCACTGGAGCCCCTGAAAATACACTTGAATCCACATAACTGAAGAGCAGGTAGAGAGATGATATGCATTTTCACAAAGTCCCAAGAGGGATGTCCACAGGCAAATTGTTTCCTTTCCCCCTGAGATATTTCTATATTTGACTATCAGAGATCATGCTGAAGTTTGAATACATAATGCAAATACAGGAAATGTACAGATAAGGCTGACAATTTACTAAAATATACCTTTAAATAAAGTCCAGCATTGTAAATTAAAGAGAGATTCAGACTAGACCTTGAAACATCATCGTTTTTTTTTCTTATGACATCTCTAACAGTAATAGAGAAATAATTACTCCTGGAGCAAAGGTTTTCAATAATGGAAAAAGGCCAGCAGAAGAGAAAAAAGCCTATAGGAGAGAAAGGCTTGGTAGAAGTAGTTATTCATAATAATAGCTAGATAAACAATGAAGATCAAATTCAGAAATGATGTGTAAGGTGATATAATTGTGACTTACACTCTGACTCCTTTAAGCCTTCTTATAACACTCAGGTGGTATGTAAGAGAAGAGTTTATGGCATAACTTCCATGGCTAGGAACTGGAAAATGTAATTAAAAGTAGGATGCTATACAGTACCATCTTCTAGTTGGGGGGTTGGGGGACCTCTGGCCTGCAGGCCAGGTGCAGCTTTTCAGGGTTAGCTGCTGGTGGACTGCCAGACTCTTCGTTTACTTGAGTATCCACAGACATAGAGCTCCTACATTATGTTAGGTTGGAATGTTTTGGTCTGAAAGACCAGAACTGGACCAATGAGTTAAGTGTGAGCCCTGTTGGAAATCTCCTTCTAACTGACTCGGGAATAGTGATGACAAATGACAAGAGGGGCTGCATGCAGTCTTTTTTGGTTGAAATAACAGGTTAGTCCTAAAGCGGGGTGGAGAAAGGGAACAATGAAGACATTTGGGAAATTAACCATCAGCTTCATCTACAAGATCAGCATTGTGACTACCTCTCTAGACTCATTTTGTTTTAGCTGGAACTCTGTTACTGGCAACTTTAACACATCACTACTTTTTTTTCTCCTAATAGTCTCAAACCTTCCTAAAGGGAGAGATTCTCTGTGCTGCAGCCTCCACCTTAATGAGGCCACTGGTGACATTCTGAGCCAGGTAATGTTGTTGATCCCGAGGAAGCAGTGGTGATGGGAAGCAGAGAACACTGAATGCATTACTGATTATTTCCAACAGCTGCCCTATTCCATGGAGATACCCTAGACTCAGCAGGCATCCTAAAAACAGCAACAGTAGGTCAGACAAAAAATAATTAGTGAAATATTCACCCTGTATGGTTATTCTGAAACCAGTTTCCACCCATCTGATTTTATACATCACTTATAAGAAAGTTCAGAACGACAAGTATGCAAAATACAGCACAATGAGGACGGTGCTGCAGCACTGCATAACTTTTTCCTTTTCCTTTTACATTCGGTGTTATATTCACAAAGACCTGTTCCTTGACTATAAATGACCTACACTTATTTCATCGAGGATAAAAGTTATTAGATTTTCAAACGAGCATTTCATTTAAAGTGTGTGCTCATTCTGCCGTGTGAGCTTGTTATAAAGCCAAGCCGAACAACTTGCAAAATGTGAAGCATCTTGGTTTCCTACCTTGCAAACCCAGCAGGCAATCTAATTTTGAATCTAATTTTTCTTTTCATGGTGGCCTGCAAAGAAAAAATAGCTGGACTAGTATTTTCCTGTCCTTCTGCCCCATTGTTCCAGAAGTTTCATTCTATCCCAGAAATGCAAGAATATATTGTACTATTGAACATCAGAGAGGTGTGTTTTCATGGTGTGAATATAAAGAAAAGTACTTTGGGCTTCTGACTCAGAGAGAAATCAAATTAATTGTTTAGCCTAGACAAAATCACCTCTCTGACTTGGAAGCAGTGCTGAGGTAGACCCAGCAGGAGCTGTTGGAGGCATTTCACCAGATTTTGGCACAAAAGGACAAGTTCTGCTCTCATTCAAACCAGTACAAGATGTACATAAACTCCAGCAAGTGGACTGTCATTGTGTTTGAGAACAGAATTTAGCACCAAGTTTCCAGGCACATGAGAACATAAGAATATAAAAATGGCCATGTTGGGTCAGACCAAAGGTCCATCTAGCCCGGTACCCCGTCTTCCAACAGTGGCCAATGCCAGAAGCCCCAAAGGGCGTGAATAGAACAGGTACTCATCATATGATGCCTCTTCTGTCATCCATTTCCAGCCTTTGAGAAACAGAGACTAGATACACCATTCCTACCCATCCTGGCTAATACCCACTGATGGACCTAACCTCCATGAATTTATCTTGTTCTTTTTTTAAACCCTGTTAAAGTCCTGGTCTTCACGACATCCTCTGGCAAGGAGTTCCACAGGTTGACTGTGCACTGCATAAGAAAAAATTCCTTTTGTTTGTTTGAAATCTGCTACCTATTAATTTCATTTGGTGACCCCTAGTTCTTATGTTATAGGAACAAATACATAATTTTTTTTTATTCACTTTCTCCATACCTGTCATGATTTTATAGACCTCTATCATATCCCCCCTTAGTCTCCTCTTTTCTAAGCTGAAAAGTCCCAGTCTTTTTACTCTCTCTTCATATGGCACACATTCCAAACCCTGATTAATTTTTATTGTCCTTTCCTGAACTTTTCCAGTGCCAATATACCTTTTTTGACATGAGATAAGCACATCTGCATGCAGTTTTTGAGATGTGGGCGTACCATGGATTTATATAGAGGCAATAAGATATTCTCTCTCTTATTCTATATCCTTTTTTAAATGATTCCTAATATTCGGTTTGCTTTTTAGACTGCTGCTGCACTTTGAGTAGATGTTTTCAGAGAACTATCCACAATAACTTCAAGATCTCTCTTGAGTAGTTGTAACTAAACTAGTTCCCATCATTTTATATGTATAGTTGGGATTATTTTTTCAATGTGCATTACTTTGCATTTATCAACATTAAAATTCATTTGGCATTTTGTTGCCCAATCACTTTTTTTGATGAGATCTTTTTGAAGCTCTTCACAGTCTGCTTTGCTCTTAACTATCTTGGGCAGGTTAGTATCATCTGCAAATTTTGCCACCTCACTATTTACCACAGAGCCAACACAGGCCACTCCCTGGAAACTTACCATATATTCCTACTCTTTGTTTCCTGTCTTCTAACCAGTTATCAATCCATGGGAGGATCTTCCTTCTTATCCCATGACAATGTACTTTACTTAAGAGCCTTTGCTAAGAGACCTTGTCAAAGGATTTCTGGACACCTAAGTACACTATATCCACTGGATTCCCCTTGTCCACATGTTTGTTGATCCTCTCAAAGAATTCCAGAAGATTAGTAAGGCATGATTTCCCTTTACAGAAACGATGTGGACTTATCCCCAGCAAATTATGTTCATCTATGTGTCTGACAATTTTATTCTTTACTATAGTGTCAACTAATTTACCTGGTACTGACGTTAGACTTCCCAGTCTGTAACTGCCAGGATAATCTCTAAAGCCCTTTTTAAATATTGGCATCACATTAGCTATCTTCCAATCATTAGGTACAGAAACTGATTTAAAGGATAGGTTACAAACCACAGTTAATAGTTCTAGAATTTCACGTTTGAGTTCTTTCAGAACTCTTGGGTGAATGCCATCTGGTCCCAGTGAATTGTTACTGTTAAGTTTATCAGTTGCCTCTGCTATACCTTTTAAATGGTGCTGCATGTGTTCTCCTCAAACATATTTGATCTTATGTAACCCTGCCATAAATTTTTCCTACAGTCCCCTCTCCTCCTTTCTCATTCCTTCATGTATGTACACGAGTAATTGATACCCCCACTAATGTTGCGTTGGTACTTTATCCAGTGGCTTTGTTCCTTAGCTATGGCTAAGGAGCACAGAAGAGAAGATATGAAGCCACCTGTGCACTTTCTTGATCTGTAGCTGTCTGACTGTGTTAAGTTAGAGCAACCTATGGCAGATGGTCTGAACTAACTTGCAACAAATGCCAGTAGCTGCAAAGTCAGCCAAATGTTGCCAAATCTTGTGACAACTATGGCTGCTATCCAGCCATGACCCTATACTCATACCCATGGGAGCTTTCGTGCTAGCAGTAGATCCACTTTGATTAGAGCAATCCTTTTACCAAGTAGCTGCAGTGCAATTCAGGATCTGCCCCAATATGTTATAGCTTTAGCATTCAAGGTTGTTACAATGTTTTTGGAATTAGCAATTGTAGCAGAAGATTGTCAGAAGTATGAATATAAGAATGGCCATACTGGGTCAGACCAAAGGTCTGTGTAGCCCAGTATCCTGTCTTTTGACAGTGGCCAATGCCAGATGACTCACAGGAAATAAAAAGAACAGTTAATCATCAAGTGATCCATTCACTGTCCCCAAATGCCAGCTTCTCACAAACAGAGGCTAGGGACACCATTCCCACTCATCCTGTCTAAAAACCGTTGATGGACCCAACTTCCAGTTTCTGCTCAAAATAAATTGAATAATATTCAGATACGTTCTTCAGTATTTCTCTGTATCCTGGTTCCAACTGAGACCATAAGTAGAAGACAGAAAAGACCTAGGTGAGAGTCTGCTGCCCTTATTCACCTAGAGCAGGTGTTTTCACGCTTTGGGTTGTGACTTATCAGTCACGCTTTGGGTTGTGACTTCCTGCAGCTTCCTGCATCACTTCTTGCACCATTTCCTACAGCTCCCATTGACCAGGAACAAAGGTAAATAAATGTTTGGTGACCTGCCAGTAGCTTACCCTGATGAGACATGACCCAAAGTTTCAAAATCACCGACCTAGAGCCGACTCACCAGTTGAGTCTGCTTATTACATGGCATCAGAATCTGGTGTGTACTTCCATTCCACACGATGTGGAGTCAGGATCCCAGTTTTTCATGAGATTTCAAGCCTCATTTTATACACCTAAGCGGTCTGATTCATCCACACAAGATTCAGCTCTTTCTCCTCTGGTACAGGAATCTCTGAGATTAGTCTATTAATCACTAACATCACCATAGTTCTGGTGGGTGGGGAGAAGTTATTTATTTATTTAAAATATTTTTACCCCACCTCTC
Source organism: Pelodiscus sinensis (assembly GCF_049634645.1). Classification (NCBI taxonomy): domain Eukaryota; kingdom Metazoa; phylum Chordata; order Testudines; family Trionychidae; genus Pelodiscus; species Pelodiscus sinensis. The sequence continues at coordinate 283,202,598 of NC_134711.1, read as the reverse complement.
TATTTAAAATATTCTAGGCATCTTACAATTTTTTTAAACACAATAAATAAATGTATATAAAGTAAAATACAAGACCCCAAAGTGGGGGAAAACATAAAACCTGTTAAAACACCTCAAGAGGAAGGACTCACACACACACCAATAAAAGCACAGGTAAAAGGGGTGGCCTTGGCCTGGCATCAAAACAGTGCCAATGCTGGCATGAGGTGAATGTCCCGGGGGAAAGAATTCCATAGCCTAGGGGTGAAGGCTGAGAAGGCCCTGTTCTGCGTAGATGTCAACTTTATCTCCAAAAGTGAAGGAACATGGAACAGAACCTTCCCTGCCCAGAACCTCAGTTCCCGGGCAGGTTCGTATAGGAGGAGATGGTCAATCCATTAAGGGCTTTGTAAGTCATAATCGAGATGTTTAATTGTGCCCAGAAACATACCTTTGTTGATATTTCTTTATATATGCATGTTTTCAGTATTTTCAGAGTGTAGATTTATGTAGGTAACAGAAATATTGCAAAGATGTGTTTAAAAAGTTGTACAGAGACAAGACACTACATATTCTCATCGCCTTGATATTTACCTTTTTTGGACAATTTATTCTAAAACTATAATGTCTGTTGTTTGATTCTAAAGCTTGACATACTGTATATTGGAACATTAATCAACCTGAAAGTAATGTGACATGGACAAGTCAACCAAATGATGAAAAAAATTAATGTGAATTGCAAATCTACCTTTCACCTCAGCAGCTTTTTTTTATTATTCTCTTGGTTCTTCCTCAAGAACATGACCCAAAAGTAGCAGTGATTGTAGAATGGTTTCAAGCTGGCAGCTTTTTCTGAGGTTACCCTGGCAAATAGCAGTACAGCAATGGACTTCTCTTTTAGGTTGCTGAACTTATATTTTGCATTGTGTTAGAGTGAAAAAGCCTCATTTCTTGATTGGCTCTCATTATGCTAGGCATTATACAAAGGCTTACCATGGCTTGGCCTGCTAAGGCTTTTTCCATCGACGGCACTTCCATCTCTTGAGAAGGTGGAGAACCTATGCCAATGAAAGAAGCTCTACAATATGTCAACAAGCCCAAAGAGACATTCTCTTCTGTGAAGAGCTTGCAGTCATAGAATCATAGCATTGGAAGGGACTTCAAGGACCATTTAGTTGAACCCCCTGCCAAGATGCAGGACTCGTTTTGTCTAAACCAGTGTTTCCCAAATGGTGCTCCGTGGAATCCTGGGGTTCCGCGAAGCGAACGTAAGGGTTCCGCGAGAACCCGAACGTTCCCCTCCCCCTGCCCCTAAAGAGACAGAGGAGCCCGGCACGCAAAGATGCTGGCTCCTTCCCCGCTCCCCGTTCAGACATCTCCCGTGTCCCCCGCTGCCACTCTGCTTTTACCACCGGACCTAGCAGCAGCAACAGCTGCGTGTCCCGCTCCTGCCCGATCAACCCAAGATCCCTCTCCCACGTCCCCCGCTACCGCTCTGCTTTTACCACTGGAAAAAGCAGAGTAGCAGCGGAGGATGCGGGAGAGGGATCTTGGGTTGATCGGGCAGAAGCAGGACAAGCAGCTGTTGCTGCTGCTAGGTCCCTTGGTAAAGGCAGCATGTGTGTGTGTGGAGGGGGGGGGGAGTACTATCAGTGAGTGGAACACCGGAACTCCTGCTCACTGTGAGGATCGGAACAAATCCCCATACACACTGTGAGGACATGTGGCTCCTGTGTGTGACTTTAAGTTTAAGAATTCAATCTAATATCAAAATTCCCCATGGATCGTTGGTTAAAAGAAGGAACTTTAAAGAGAAAAGTGAGTACTTCAAACTCCAATATTTTTACTGAAACCAGCAAGGAAAATACTGAGGCAGCTCAAGTTAATTATGAAAAATTTCAGCTGACTAATAAGAAACGCAGGTATTGTGAGGACTATTTGGCATTTGGATTCACAAGCAATGGAAATGAAGATGCTCCAGGTGCCCAGTGTGTAGTGTGCAACAAATATTATCTAATAGTTGTTTAGTACCTGCTAAATTGCAAAGACATTTTGAAACAAATCATCCAGAATACAAAGATAAAGACATTAGTTTTTTTAAGCAAAAGCTTGAATCGCTTGAAAAAAGTAAACTCTTCATGTCAAAAATTGCCAAATCTGATAATGAAAATGCAACAGAGGCATCTTACAAAGTAAGCTATGGTATATCGCTCGCCGAAGAAGCACACACTATTGGGGACTCATAAAAGCATGTGCAAAAGATATTGTGATGTGTATGTTAGATCAGGAGTCTAGTAAAAAATTGAGGCTGTGCAACTATCAAACAATACTGTCACACTTCGTATTCACAATCTTGCTGCTGACATCGAGAAGGAGCTTATTTTTTGGCTGCATTTATGTGATGCATATGCATTACAATTAGACGAGTCCACTGACGTTGCAGGTCTTACAGTTCTGCTTGTATTTGTCCGTTATGATTTTAATAATTCTATTGAAGAAGACTTACTTTTATGTGAATTTTTGCAAACCAATACAACTGGTGAGAATATATTCAATTGTATCAATAACTTTATGAAAACACATCAAATAAGCTGGGAAAAATGTGTTGATGTGTGCAGTGATGGTGCCAAAGCAATGGTAGGAACAGTGGCTGGCGCTGTAACAAGAATAAAAAATGTAGCACCAAACTGCACCAGCAGTCACTGAATTCTCCACAGACACGCTCTGGTAGTTAAGAATATTTTTCCCTCTCTTAAAAATGTGTTTGACAAAGCTCTACAGATTATTAATTATATAAAAACTCGACCATTACAATCAAGACTGTTCAAAATTATGTGTGAAGATATGGGTAGTCAGCACACAGCCCTGCTTCTACATACAGAAGTCAGGTGGCTATCACGAGGAAAAGTGCTGGTTAGATTATTTGAATTGCGTCATGAGCTCTCCGCAAATCTGATGGATCACAAATTCCAACTGTCTGATCGTTTAACAGACTTTTTGTGGTTATCTAGAGTTGCGTATCTTGCAGACATCTTTACAAAACTAAATGAAGTAAATTTGTCGCTGCAAGGAAAGAATGTAAATATTTTTAATGCGAAAGACAAAATTTTGTCATTGTCACGGAAGCTACAGTTTTGGATCTCATCTGTAGGACGAAATGATTTGGATTGTTTACCAACTCTGAATGATTTCCTTGAAGAAAATGGATACAAACTTGATGAAGATATTCGCAGCGACATTGCAGATCATCTCCACGATTTATACACGAACATCATTAAGTATTTTCCAAACATCAATGACAACAATAACTGGATTCAAAATCCATTAAGTTTAACAGAAAAGCCAGTCAGTTTTTCTACACAAGATTATGAAAACCTAATTGAAATCGCTTCAGATGGCCAATTAATACAAAAATTTAAAGAAGTTTCTCTGATTACATTTTGGAGTGACTTATGTCAAAGTCAAGAATATGCATCTTTATCGAGACGCGCAATTCGTCAGCTGTTACCCTTTTCCAGTACATGCTTGTGCGAAACTGGGTTCTCGAACTATGCAGCAATGAAAACGGAATACAGAAATCGACTGAATGCTGCGCCAGATATGCGAATCCAACTTTCTAGTATTAAACCAAATATAAAAAGAATTTGCCAAGAAAAGAAGAAAAACCACTCTTTGCATTGAAAACTGTGAATATAATTAATATTATTTGATAGCTTTATTTTTTGTACATATTTAATATGATTTTTGTTGAATATAAATGAATGGTGTTATATTCAATATGTTGAATTTAAATGAATGGTGATCTCATGACCGTATTTAGCATCTTATTACTACCAATTGTGGTGTACTGGAAGTCTGTGTGTGTTTGGGTGTGGGTTTTTTTTGCTCGACAAACTTAATCCCTGGCTAGGGGGTTCCTTGAAATTTTTCTGAGTTTGAAAGGGTTCCATGGTCAAAAAAAATTGGGAAACACTGGTCTAAACCAAAGAAGACAGATGGCTGTCCAGTCTCTGAATCCATCTCATCCATCAATGTCTGTTGTCCATAGGCCTTCTTTTGTTGGGCAGGAAATTACTCTTGTGGTAAACTAGTATTTCACGCTAGATAATGCTTTTTTCCTGACTAGGGGAGTTTCCAATTTCATAGCAAATACTTTTATATTTACAGAGCAAAAAAAAAAAAAAACCCTTAAAGATTATTTTATAACATGGGATACAGATATTGTGAGATCAATGCCTGTAGCCAGGGCCGGATTAAGACCTTTAGAGGCCTTAAGCACTGAAAAGATTATGGTGTCCCCCCATATGTAAGTCAAAAATAAAACAATACTATATCGTAAAATAAAATTTTATTTTTCGAAATGACACAAAACTTACATGTATGCTGAAATTAAAATAGCTTCTTTCTAGATTTTCTGATTGCAAAATTCTGGATAAGTTCATTGAAGCTGACTTGACGAAGCATGTCCACTTCCATACACAATAGGGAAAGTGAATCAAGTCTGTCCTGACACATTGTTGTTCTCTGAGGGTTTTTTATTCTTTTCAGCTGAGAAAAAGAGTGTTTTGCGGAGTTCTGATTTTTCCCATGATGACTACTTTGATGCTTTTTTTGAAATATCAAATATCGAATTTAAAAAAAAATCTCAGTTTTTTTGGTTCCCCTGCTTCATTGGTGCACTAAGCACGTGCTTAGTCTGTCTACTGGGTAATCCAGCCCTGCCTGTAGCAACGCACAAGTATTTCATAAAGACCAAACATTAAACACATCTCTATAAATCTACTACCTATTTTAACAGTACTAACACACAGGAGAGTGAGAGTGGTTTCTAGCTATACATTTGTCAGTATTCAGTAAAGCTAGAAGTCTTGGTATTAACTAGCATGTGTTCTTCCTACATCATTGCTAACAGGTTAGAAGGCTGTCTAGGGAAGTGTGTGATCTGGGCCTACAGCAATCAGTCTGGAAAGAGCTAGATTAAAGCAACATGGGGGGGCGGGGGGGAGTTGTACGACTCCGCTGTAGGTAACAGTGTTTTCTTTCTCTGTGTTGCTTGGTTTTTGTGTTGGTTTTCTGAATTCTAGGAAATTAAGTACTATTGCATTGCAACCTTCCATCAAGAAACATTTGTTCTAATTTCTCTGTGTGTATACCTTGACCATAACCAAGCTGAATAAGGATCTAAAGCAAGATTGAAAGTTGGTTAGTTTTCTTGATTCAATGTCCATACAGGTAGTGTCACAAAAGAGGATTTTTCAACTAGAAGGGTACTACAGGTTGGACATTCCTCATCCAGCACCCTCAGGAACCTGACTGGTCCCAAACAAGGGGACTTGCTGAAAGAGGGGAGGTCCTTCCCAACATGACCCATGCTGCCCCTGGCTAGGACTCCAGCCCAGCACTGCTGCTGCCTACCCAGCCATGGCTCCCCAGGCAGGAGCTCTGTGGCTGCCATGGCCAAGGTTCCATGGCTGCCAGGGCTCCGTGGCTGCCAGGGCAGCCAGGGCTCCACAGCTGCCAGGGCTGCTGGGGCTCTGCAGCTGCTGGGACCTTGAGGCTGCCTCAGCTACCAGGGCTCTGCAGCTGCTGGGGCTCTGCTGCCACTTCTAGACCCCACAACCACCTGGCAGCAGGGGCCAGAACTCCCTGCTGCACGGCCCACCCCTCCCTCAACACGGGTTACTTGGTACTTGGACTCTGTGGTCCTGGAATATCTGTGGTCCAGATGTTTCCAGACCAGAGAGTCCTGGTTGAAGGAGGAACAACCTGTGCCCATAAAAAGCCCAGAGAAGTTTATTATAATTAAGCGTAACTTTCCATTACATTTGACAATGTTTCTCACCATTTGACCATTCTGTGCATAATGGGTAATACCATTCTTCTTTAGCTAAAAGAAGGTAACTGGCATTAAACACACAAAGGTAAACTAATGAAAGTCCCTTCTTTAGAAATAACACATTTCACCATGCTTATGTTTTAACATCTTCATAATTAGCACATTCACTAAAGAGTATTTTTGAAGAAACTGAACTTTTTGCTTTTCTGTGAAGATAATTTATGATGGAAAATAAGAAAGCAGAACTGCTATATGTCACCAAATTGTAGGGTTGGATGAAAGGATCTAATATAGTCATTCCAAGTCTTCTCAATAATGGATCTTACTCTGCTGAAGTTGAACAATGTCATTCACAGTAATGCATGCCTTATCCTCTCCAAGCCTAGTGAAAATGAATTTTAACAGCAATGACAATACTATGTTGATTCTTCTGCTAAGAGAGCTGAGCTTGAGTTACTAGTTCTCTGTGCTCACAGACAAGGAAGAGTGAGGGGAATGCCAGATTTCATATTTATCACATGCCCTAGGAGCAATAAGCACTGTGAACCATGGAAGCGAAGTCATCAAAGAGTGAGAAAGACATGCTGTGAAGAACCCTGGGGATTTTAAATCACATCAGATTCAGAACAGAGTTTCTTTGGTGTTGTTTTAATATAAAGAGAATTGGAATTAGTGTGTCTGTCAGTCTAAAATGCTGATTTTCCATCATTTCCATAATTCTTGTTATAAAAGAAAATATTTTTGATCACTCCTGAAATACTCCATCAAAAAAGGGGGTGATTGTGACCTCCTCTATACCTCTTTGACCATTATGTTACTTGTAGTTCGCAGAACCAACCCCATTTTTCATAGTGGAGGTGCAGTTCAATATTGGGTTAAAGAGTATCCCTATGTTTTCATATATGACTGGTAAAAATTATAGTGTTAGGTGAACATATTTAATAAGGTTATTCTCAACCCTCTCACAAAAGGATTTTTTGATACTGTGGTTTATCTGGCAGACCAAGAAAAGGGTGTAGAATTTTAATCAGTTTCAAACTGAAGTTTAGGATAAAGAGGAGACCTCAGACTTAGGCCTTGCTTTGAAGGCAATAAATCTGGGAACAATCCTTTTTTATTAAAAATTGTTTGTTTAGTATTGGCAATATGTCTGATGCTGTACAATACAAGAAATAAATATTTTTTTCCTGCTAAGAAGGAATTATTGTCAAAAGATACCTAGAGATATGGATAACAGCTATTTTATTTTGTTTTATTTTTATTAACACACTGTGGATTTTAAGAGGTTCTTGGAGAATGAAGGGAAGATGGAGGTTGGCTAACCAGTAGTCCTGTGTATAATGGGAGACTTGGAAACATTAATATTTTGTCATACATTCACGCTGCAAAGAACACGTGATGAAGATTAAAGAGTGAATGGTGAATATCAAGCAAAATAGAATTTAGTTCACAGTAAACTAGCTGGATAATGAAAGTGAAGCTTTTTCAATTTTAGTGCACAATTAGCTCTTTACTAAAATCAATGTCTTATTTAATGTTAGCAAAGCGCATTAATATAAAGTGCCAGCTTTGTAATGTTATGTTCTGGCCTTGGGTCTGATCATATTGGTGGAACTCTGCATGAGTGTAAAGATCTACTACTAGCTAAATGAGATCTCCTTTATTTTAAGGGACAGAAATCTTTCTTTGTATGCAAAGGTCCAGATTCATGTCTGAGTTTCTATGTACAGGTTGTTCTTACATGTGGATTTGTTACAGGTTCATTCTGAGTCACTGAATATAAACTTCTATGAACCTTAGTTGTTTGGGATAAGCTTTGGCTATGGGGGAAGACAGTATAATGCAATGTATTTTTATGTAAATGATCATGTAATGGCTGCTTGTACATGGAGAGGATAAGGGACTTACTACAATCTAACAGAGATTTCCTTCCACTCAAATGATAGAGGTGTGTATTCTTGTTATTAAACATGCATTGTGTGTATGTCTGTGATTTGTCTAGACATTTTCTTGATTGTGTCTTTCATTCCAAAGCATGTTTGTGGAACCCACACACCTGGTTGGTATGATTTACTATCTCATGTAGTGGCACTTAGATCAGCCATAGGGAGAGTGAATGAGTTTCATCTGTGGCCTTAGGTGAGTGCCCAGCTGGCTTTTAGCTCAAGCAGTAGACGCTCATGTGCTAAGCTCCAGAGGTCCCGGGTTTGGTTCCGCCTGTTGAGGTTACCTTTAAAGACAGAAGGAACAGCACAGGATTGCCAGTCATTCCTGGCAATGGCTTCTTTCTCCATTAAGCTTAGCCTCGTTATCTCCCCCTGAATGAAGTCCCACCATGTAGCTGATGGTTGGCCTTTTGCCAAACTGACCTTGGCTGTAGACCCGGATTGCCTACTCTCCTAACTTCTTCACTTGTCTTAACACCTGCCATCTATCTCAGACCCCTCATTTCCTCTGCCTCCCAACTTCTGTCTATTTCACTTTATGAAGCTGCTTCCAATCCATATAATAATCTTATAATAATAGTACACTAATTTGACACATTTTCATTTTGGTAGCAAATGTAATGATTTTGTCAGCCCATAATGTTTCTGTGCAATACATGCCTTGGGAAGGACTAAACCTTGGAACAGCAGATAAGTGAGTAGAGCAGGGAATATTTAGTCCGCTATGATCAGATTATTTTCTTTATGTTTGGGTTTGTTGGTCTTCTCTGTGATGAGCCCATGTTTAACCCCCCCTCTCCCACCTCCCATACACTGTAACTTTTAAACGGAATCCTAGGGAAGCAATTCTCTGTGTCTTTTCATCTTTTTTTTTTTCAGTTGCTCTGAAATCAAATAAGTGTTACCAACTATGTTTTCTTTCATAATATTTGGTGCATCCCTTCTGAGTTTCAAGATGGGCTACTCCTATCCACCACCTGGGAGTTGTACCTCTATCCATTATATCCTAGCACATGGTCTCTACCTATGCCTACAGCCATATTGGAATGAAAACACCTGATCTGATTGCTGCTGTTGCAAAACAATTATTTTTTGCAGCTCTGTGATACTTATAACACTTAAATAATATCTTTTCTAATCTTCTTACACACAGGTCACAGAGAGGTATAAATGAGGTTTCTGATCTCTTAGCCAGTTAATGATGACATTTAAGATTCACAAAATGCTGTTAAAGTAAATAACCTAGAGTAATATATTGCCAAAACAATCTCTCTCCGTTGTAATGGATTTACCACTGACTAATTCATTTCTAGTGTGCATCTACATCTAGTGATCTACAAAACACTCTCCTGATTTCTCTCACCTATCTAATTAACATTCCACTGATGAGACAACAGCACTTCAATAGGTTATTCTGCTTTCAGCAACTAAAGTTGAATTTTTATCCATGAAATTTTCCCTCCCTTTTTCTATTCTTGTTGTGGGGCTGGAAGCGGGAGGGAGACAGACATATTGTTTATCTGAAATTTTCCAATTTCTTGTTTTAACCTTTCACAGTTGCATATAAAGTATTTGTGACTCCTTCTGTAGCTACAGTGGACTTGGTTCAGAATTCTCACAGTGACATAATTCCAACTCTAAATTGTTTCATTTGGTGGCACATCATAGAATTATTCTATTTGCTTTTGCCCACTTTATTTAGTAGTGTGTGAATCCACCTAAAGCACCGTAATACAAAGGTTTACATATAAGTAGGCTACAGCTAACATATCTCTTCGTGTTTGGGAATAAGATAAAAAATGTAGGAATAACAGGTCTAGTTGGAATTCGTGTTTTTACTCATTCAGTGCTGCCAGAATGCACTGCAACTGGCCAGCAGTTTAGCTAGAATAGACACTCAAATTTAAAGAGTCTAAGGCTTTGTTGTGAATGTCCTTGTGTTCCGATACTTGTGCTTCCATAGAAACCGGACATCATGGACATGTTTGTGTTGCCATGGTTTGAAGTGACATTGTATTAAAAATTCTTGGTGTGTAGCAAAAGAATTTAGGTAATAGGTTGCCTGCTGAAGATTTCAATAGCAGCAAAGCAGGTTGAACTGACATTTTCATATTCATGCTTTTAAAAGCTCTCTTTGAGACACTAGATTATTACTAAGGAAGAGAGAGCTTTTTACTGGAATTGAGGAAACAATAATTCATTGATTCAAATTGAATCTGAGCTGGTGGTAATAATAATAAAAGTTGTTGTTTGGTGAGCTATATGAAATGAGTGGTGGGGATCATTGTCCAACTCCTAGAGTTTGTTTCTGCTGTAAAGTTTAATCTAGGTAGTGTGAGTAACAGTAGCAGCATAGACATGACAGCATGAGCTTCGGCACAATCTAATCCCTTTAGTACAAGCCTGCCAGGGACCCTGAGTATGCAGTCATGTTGGTAGCTTGTGTTGCCATATCTATCCCACAGTTGGTACCAGTGTTAGCTAAATTAAAGCTAGCACAATTCTACCATTACGAGTTCACTTGCAGTAAACACATACTCTTAGTAGACAGGTGTACACATCACGGAACTCACCACTACCACAATGGATGCTAGCTGAATTCCTAGCTGGCGTTCTCAGCAGAAAGGTCGGAGACTGCATAAGTAGGGAGATGTAGCTATTTTTCACTCTGAACCCTGAGCAAAGAAAGAAGAATGTTATGCTGAAGGCCGATTGATAGATACTCTGGTGGGTCTCAGATTCATTGAACTCTGGAAAGCTTTCTCGTGTAAGTCTGTTTTGCATTAAATGATCTGCTTGTGAGCAGAAGAGTACCTTCTATGTGCAAAACTGGTAGAGCATTTTAACTGGGCTTTGTATAAATTAGAGGAAATGAGGAAGGGAGCTTCAGTTTAACTCAACTTGTGTCTTTTCACTGTAGGAAGCATGGCATAAACAGAATTCTTCTGAAATAAAAAATGAAGAATAAGAAGAATGTTAATATAAAAATGTTGGCATGTGCAAATACAAAGAAAGTATGGAAAGCAAGCATGAAAAAACTAGATGAGATATGATATAATGGAGATTACAATCTAGTGGTCATAGTTTAGACGATTCATACACAGTATCAATAATGTCTATATGCATGTGTGATTCGTTCAGGAAAGATAGAAAGGGAGGTAGAAATGGGGCACTGAATTAGGTCAGAGGTATTTCTAGTGCTACAATTCAACATGGAGTAAAGCAGGTGTGAAATTTTTGTGATAGATACAGTTGGAGAAAAAAAGGACACGGTGAGCAGCAAAGACACCGTTTGTGTTTTTTCTGGCAAGTGGACCACGTTCAACAAGGTTGCACGCCAGCTTTGACCCAGATTACATAGTGTAGTTAAACCAGGGGGTAGAGTCTGATGACTTCTTCCAGGGCGGTGTAATAAGTCCCCCTTCTCCCACAGACTTACTCTGAACATGTTCTTCCCCTCTTGGCAGCTACAGATGGAAAAATTGTGGCTACGTCTACACTGGCATGATTTTCCGAAAATGCTTTTAACGGAAAACTTTTCTGTTAAAAGCATTTTTGGAAAAGCACATCTAAATTGGCAGGATGCTTTTCCGCAAAAGCACTTTTTGCGGAAAAGCGTCCGTGGCCAATCTAGACGCGGTTTTCCGCGAAAAAGCCCTGATCGCCATTTTCGCGATCGGGGCTTTTTTGCAGAAAACACTACTGTGCTGTCTACACTGGCCCTTTTGCGCAAAAGTCTTTTGGAAAAAGACTTTTGCCCGAACGGGAGCAGAATAGTATTTCCAGAAAAGCACTGACGATCTTCTATGAGATCATCAGTGCTTTTCCGGAAATTCAAGCGGCCAGTGTAGACAGCTGGCAAGGTTTCCGCAAAAGCAGATGATTTTGTGGAAAAACTTGCCAGTCTAGACACGGCCTATGGCTTTAGATTTAGAACAAATCTCAAAGTTCGTGAAGGTTTTAATTCTGTCTGGCTATGGCAAAATGCTACCTATTATCTCTCCATTCAGTTTTGGGCTGTCACCTTCTTCTGATTGGTCTAAACATTAAAATTTCAGACATCTTCATGCTTTGTCCCACACTGTTCCATATGCTTGGACTGTTTGGACCCTTATAGGGCAGCTCACTATATGCAAAGTGCAGATCCCCAGAGACAATCTGGGTATTCTGAAAAGATGTTGGGAAACTGGCTGTTCAGTATGTCATTTCCACTGTTTAGAATGACCAGATATGACTCAAGCCCTGGCCGGGTTGATTTAGTTGGGATTGGTCCTGCCTAGAACAGGGACTGGACTTGATGACCTTCTGAGGTATCTTCCAGCTCTATGGTTCTATTATTCTATGATCTGTATGAGCTGCTTTGGCCACTCACTAGTACTCATTTCATTTTCGTAGTTAATAATTAGGGCCCTAACCAATTCACAGGCCATGATGGTCAATTTCATGGTCATAGATTTTAAAAACTGGCAAATTTCACATTTTCAGCTGTTTAAACCTGAAATTTCACAGTGTCGTAACTGTGGGGTCTTGACCCAAAAGGAGATTGGGGGAGGTGTGTCTCACAAACTTGTTGTAGGGCGGGTCATGGGATTTCCACCCTCACTTCTGTGTGACATCAGATCTCACAGAGAAGGGCTGATTTCATGGTGTGTCATGTTTTTCATGGCTGTGAAATTAGTAGGGCCCTACTAATAAACCTTTGGTTATTTTACAGTAAAACTGGTGACCAGCATTATCTTTGATGTACGATCTAGAGTATTGATTGAGTGAGAAAGGGAGCCACCTGACATGGTGGGATTTTTGGTATAAATAATCTTCCATGACAAAGTCCATTTTGTCTGAGTGGCAAGATAAACTGGAGCGCCTAAAGGAATTGTCTGTGACTCCGTAAGTCTAATATAGTGAAGGAGTTCATATTTGTTACTGGCTTGGTGAAATTTAATTAAAGAACACACCACCAATTTAGGGTGTAGGCTCTGTTTGCTACTGGTCTGCCCTGAGGTCAGCAATCATGGTAGCGAGCCACTCCCAGAAGCATGACAAAGACATGTTCACTTACCGTACAAAAATAAAAGTACAAAGAAAAACATAGGATAAAGCAATTAGAAATATATTCTAAAATGATCTTTTGGAAGGAAATAGCTTAACTTAAACTTCTGTGTGACACTTAACAGTTCCATAAACCCTAAAACAGCATTCTAAGAGGTTGTGCAAAATCCAGACCTCAGTATGTTCATTCAGCCCTACTTTGCAGTCACATTATGTTGAGGGAAATAATACAGAGGTGGGGTGATTTCTCATCTAAGCTTAGTCTATTGTTTACTTTGAGACAAGCTTTCTGCCTGGCTGAATTTTTAAGGTTGTTTTCTGGAAGGCTGGTGAGCAGCATGTCAGTTTGCAATGTACTCACTTTAACACAAAGAGCTAGAAACAAATCGCAGGGCCCAGTACTTCCACACCAGAATAAATCAGGGGAAACTCTATTAAAGTTAATGATGTTAGAGTTGTTTAAGGCCCCAAATCCAGGAAAACACTTATAACAGACACTTAACTTTTAATATTGTCACTAGTCCTACTGACTTTAGTGGCACCACTCACATGTGCTTTGCTGTATCAAGGACAAGTGGCAGGAGGAGCAAGTCTTTGAGGAATCAGAAAACTTTATCAAGATGTTTAGGAATTCCAGCAGCATTATACTTTCTATAACAAAATCTTGCTAACGTTTGTATCTAATAATAAAAGTTGAGGGTCTCATCAGTTTCCTTGACACTAGGGGTACGTCTAGACTACAGGCTTTTGTTGACAGAGGCTTTGTCGACAGATACTGTCGACAAAGCTTCTGTCAACAAAGAGCATCTAGACTACATCCAGTTCTGTCGACAAAGCAAGCCGCTTTGTTGACATGAGAGTGTAGACGCAAAGGACAGTGTGGATGCAATCCTGCCTTCTGTCGACAGAACTCTGTCGACAAAAGTCATTATTCCTTGTAGAATGAGGTTTATCACTGTCGACAAAAGTGCCGAGTTATGTCAACAGAACTCAGTGGTAGTGTAGATGCAGGTATAGTTTTGTCAACAAAAGTCCACTTTTGTCGACAAAACCCTGTAGTCTAAACACACCCTAGGAGCTGGAACTTTCAGAAGAACACCTAGGGTGTGTCTAGACTACGTGCCTCTGGTGACAGAGCCATGTAGATTAGGCTACCCTGCACAGGGAAATGAAGTGGTGATTTAAATAATTGCTGCTTCATTTACATTTAAATGGCTGCTGCGCTGTGCCGATCAGCTGTTTTTTGGCTCAGCGCGGTAGTCTGGACGCTCCGCAGTCGACATCAAAGGCATTTGTCAATCTCCCTGGTATGCCTTTATTTAAATCACCACTTCATTTCCCTGTGCTGGGTAGCCTAATCTACATGCCTTTGTCATCAGAGGCATGTAGTCTAGACATACTCCTAATGTTATGATGTGATACAAAAAAATCATAAGAGTTAGCTGCTGTATGGTCACACTACCATACACACTGAGAGTTGGGAGGCTCCGGAAAATCTGAGTTTCTGAATGAATTTTGTTTCAAAATTTCCCTTGATTTTTTTTTCAAAATTATTGACATTTATCAGAAGTGCTCAATGTAAGTCAAATGTTTGGTGCGTTTGATTTAGAACATTTTTTAATCTTTATGTTTATCCCAAAATTTTGGAAATTTGCTTTTTTTGGTTTAATCCAGAATAAGCCTCTTCTCCCTACAGAATTGCTAGCTAACAGAAACAAACCCAAATCAAATCATCTCTACTCTGAGGTCAGTATTAAAAGTTATTTAAGGTAGCTCTTAAAGAATTAATTCTAAAGTGTACTAGTTTTGGAAAAAAACCAGTAAGAACTTTGTTTAGAACACTATTCATAAATAGCTATTCTAAACAAATGGAAAACATTTCAGCACCAACAAAATTGTGGTCGCTGGTTTATATGGAAGACAGAGTATTAGTTCTGAAATCCTTTATAGCTCTTTTTTATGGATTTTAAAGCACCTTGAGAGATTGTATGAAAAGTGCAATATTAGATTATGTTGTATTTGTAAATGGATTTGCGTAGCTAAAGCCTTGTCTGAGTTCAAACTATACTCCTTAGGGCAAACATCTGCTGCCAGCAAGAATGAGTTATTTAGAGTTAGAAGCATACAGTTCCTCCCTAGGGTCTGAAAGAGAAATATAAGATGTTTTGAAAAATCCTTTACATTTGCATCCAGAGAAAAATTCCAGTGCTCAAAGTTTGTTTGATTTGTTCATTAATTGTGTAGCTAATGTTTAGGGAAAACACAAGAAAAGGAATGTAACCATGCAACCCATCAGGAAGCACTATGAAGAATTTTGAGTTCCCAAGACAGTACAGAACACAGAAAATGTATTGCATATAAAGTCCCTAAATAAACAGGATGAAAATCAATATATATGTCTATAATCTTCAGTGGTGCAAGCCCCACAGCATATTACAAGGAAAATAAAAAAGGATATAGCTGTGGAATTGGAATGGACAACAAGTTTTATAAATGTATTCCCATATGTCATAAAACACATTTGGGCTGTCAACCAATTTATAGATAATAAACTTCAGGGAACTGTGTACTTTGGACACAGCACCAAGTTTAAGGTAGCACCTAATCAAATATGTAGGGTGGTCTCACTGTCCAAAATAATTGTTTGTAGACTAGCTAAAGTTTTATGCAAAGGCTTTTTAAGGACATTGGCAAACCATGGTAATTTGGAATTGATTGGCCAAAGTGACAAAATAATGGTAAATATTTTAAGCCCTGTTTTATCACTATGGGGCAGGCTTTCTGCTAGTGTAAGTTGCCATAGAACTGTTGAAGTCAATATTATCAGAACAAAGTGAAAAACAGAATTCTAAGAGCGACCATATATCATTAAACTGTAGAGTCAGACAAAGTCGCCTCCCTCCATGTTTGATGTGGGGGAGGATGGGGATGCCAGGACGGGGCGGGGCGGGGAGAACCTACCATGGTGCCCCGGTGAATGGAACCAAACCAGCTCTTCCCCTCCACCAGAAGCATAAGAGCGAGGCAGGAAGTAGGAGAGGCCAGATCTCCAACAGTTGTGCCCATGACAGAGAAGAAGGCAGACATCTTTAGCCTGCTGTGGGGCTCTTGATCATCTACCAAGTGGTGGAGTACTCCTCTCCTGGAAAAGGCCAAGTTTGGAGGAACTGTGCTGGGACTGCCATCTGCTGTTTGCCCAGAGGAGATAGAGTATGGAGAGGAGCTGCTGGCACTGATGGCTACTGTTTATGCAGTGAAGACCGAGGAATTGTAGATGATGGAGCCCTGCCAATGAACTGTGATAGGAAGTAGGCCAGGGAAACCATATATTAGCTTGGTTGTGCTGTCACAATAGATTGGAAGGGATGATACAGAGGAGGGGCACTATAGGTATAATTAAGTTTGCTAAGAAGAGGGAAGGGGAAGAGGGAGCTCTGTCAGTGTGACAATCTAGGGGTTAGGAGCAGAAGGGGGTTCTTTTGGGGTACAGAACAGGAGATGGGAGAAGGGAAGAGGAGAACTCCATTGGCATATAGAAATAGCCTGACTGGTGTAAAGGGCTTTGGGAAATGCTTGTTTAGCCCCAATAAACCCATCAAATTGTCCGCAGATTGGACTCTGACCTGGCAAATTGTGTCTGGGAACTGAGAGGGAGGAGGGAACTGGACCTTTGTCAAAAGCTGTCAGCCTAAATTTGGTCTCCAGAACCTCTCTCCTACCTTTCCCTATGTTAGAGGAGCGCAATAATTTTTGATGGGGTACCAGTCCATGAATCTGAACTGGGGTCAAGGGCCACACTCTTCCATATTAAAGGAGGAGGTGCAGTGTCTGGGATGGAGGTTGGGTGCAGAAGGGGGCTTGCAATAAGGGACTGGGGTACAGGAGAGAGTGTGGGGTCTGGAGGGAGTTTGGCTAAAGGAGGCAGTTGTGACCTGGGTTAGGGGATGAGGGTGCAGGAGTTTGGGTTATGACCTTAAGCCAGAAGAGGCTGTGGCCTAGGGAAGGGGACTAGGGTGCAGGAGGAGATAGGGGAGTTTGGGCTGTGCCCTAGGGCAGGAGGAAGTTGTGACTTTGGGCAGGGCACTGGAGTGTGTGTGTGTGTGGGGGGGGGGGGGGACGGTGCAGGGTTGTGACCGGGGGAGGTGATTGGGATGCAGGATCTGAAAGGGGCTATGGGTGCAGGGGTGGGGCAGAGGGTTTGGGTTATGTGGAGTATGGGGGCAAAGGGTGGGGTGTCAGAGGCAGGATCTGGCTGGGAGACTTACCTGTTGACTCTTGGCCAGTGGCCTTCTCAAGCAGACTTGCTGCAGGGGCCATGTGGATTTTGAATAGCTATGGCAGGAGGGAGGGGTAGGGTGCTTCGTAAGATACTTGTCGAGCTGGGGATGGGAGCAGTACCAGAAGCCTTTTCTCTCTCCTCTGGGCTCACAGACGTTCAAACAGCCACTTTTCTCAACAGCATGTGAAGGGCAGGCAGGGAGTCTGCCTGAGACTCCCTGCTGTGTCCACAGGCCAGATATGGCAGCTTGGGGGGGCTGGATCTAGCCCACAGAGGGTATTTTACCCAGACATGCCCTGTGTCATCAGTACCAACATATGCAAACAACAATACCATGACCACCAGCTCCTCCACAGCATTACACATAAGTCTATGCAGATGATTCGAGAAGCCTGCATTCTCAGAGAAAGGATACCACAACATCATCTGGAAGTAGGGTCCCAGAATGGGATTTTCTCTCTACCCCAGCTAGATGTTCTCCTTCCCTGAGAGTTTCACCCTCTTCAACAGCACAGGAGCTGTCACACTGGGCAAAGGATGGCTCTACTGTGTTCCAGAAAGTCCTATTTATATTGCTCTGTCTTCTTTAGCTCTTTCAATTCGGCCACTCTGGTCTCAACACTCTGTGCTCAGTCTTAAGCCATGAGTTGTTTGCCCTGAATGCACACACAATCTACTTGTCTACAAGGAAAGTAATCATATATATTACATTTAGTGCTATATACTGGCTAGCCTCCATTCTGCTGCTGGACTTTTGTTGAATTTGTATTATGTGAATAAAATTACAGTCAAATGATCCAACTTTAGACACAAGTATTGTACATCTGGAACAGCATATGAACAAGGGCAACAGAAAAAATCTCCAGGAGAATTAGGAGATGTTAGGCATTTTGCATTAAAAGAGAATTAAATCTTCATTGGTGAGTTAGAGCTTGTCTTGATGGTTCTAGTGTAGCTTCACTTGTGCGCTAACTTAAAAAGATTTCTAGCAACTTTGGATTAGGTCAGTAGTGCTTACATTTTAAATGGCATCCCACACCAGTGCTACAGCTGCTTCCATTAGGAGCTCAAGAGACGGACTGCTGTATTTTTGCTTTGCTTTTCCTTTTTTCTTTTCCTCTTGGAGGTATGGAGAATGAGAGTCAGACAGGATAAACTAGAAAAATCCATTCTGTCAAATTGCATGCCCTACTGCTTCATCACCATTATTATACTGAGGTTTTACATTAAAGTACCCTGGATTTTAAATTGAAAGTCAAATATAATTTGCTACTAGAAGCACAAAGTGAGTGACTAGAAAAGCTGATAGCTAGGCACAGCATGACAAATTGGTATCTATCTAATAATGAGCCTTACAAGGTCATGGATCACTATGATTCTCTCTCTTGTGTTATGTAAGTAGAAGCAGACTACATTGGGGAAAAGGGCAATATCCTTTAAATCGGCCCATTCATTCTGAGAGCAAATGCCAGACAGGTATAATGAAACCTTTTTTTGGATAAGATGTCATATTTAGTACCTACACTTTAGGATACATTGTGGATGAACAATGAGTTGGTTTAGGCTCTAGGGGCAGAAAGATCACACCTTAATAAATTATAAAAATAGTCATTTCAGTGTGTTTTTCTTTTGTTAGGGCAACCTGCAGATCAAACACATTAGCTGTATAGACTCTTATTTACAAAAGAAGCTGTTCGGTTTTTATACCACAGAAATACGATTTCCAGAAGAGATTATTGATAGAATGATATTTACATAATAGAAACATTTATATAAATCCTTAAATGCTATATATCAGTATATTGAAATGTGATTGTCATGTTGGTCCCAGGATATTAGAGAAAAAGTCATGCTGGTCCCATAAAAAACAGCTTTTGAGTTAGTCTCTCTTGCCACCAGATGTTAGACTAAAAGATATTACTTCACCTACCTTGTAAATCAATCAAGTCCAACTGGAGACAATGGAGCTATGCTAATTTATACCAGCTGCAAATCTGGCCCATTGATTTGCTGGTGCTAGATATTATTGTAAGAGGTCCCTTAATGGTGTTACCTCTGGGGGAGTACTTGGGCATCTAAAAGAACTTGCTGTCCCAAATCCAGACTCTGAGAGATAATTTATTAAGAGCAGCTCTTCAGAGGCACTTCACATGTCTGTGTTATGATATAGTATCATCACCACTATCATTTCTGAAACATTTTCCCCACAGAATCTGCCTCACATCTGGTCTGTCTCATCCGCATGGAAGATTAAAAACTGGTAGGCTATGTCTAGACTGGCATGATTTTCTGCAAATGCTTTTAATGGAAAAGTTTTTCCGTTAAAAGCATTTGCAGAAAAGAGAGTCTAGATTGGTATGGACGCGTTTGTGCAAAAGCACTTTTTGCGGAAAAGCATCCGTGCCAATCTAGACGCGGTTTTGCGCAAGAAAGCCCTGATCGCCATTTTTGCCATCGGGGCTTTTTTGTGCAAAACGGTTCTCAGTTGTCTACACTGGCCCTCTTGCGCAAAAGCATTTGCGCAAGAGGGCTTTTTCCCGAACGGGAGAGTCATTGTATTTGCGGAAGAACACTGACAATCTTACATTAGATCGTCAGTGTTCTTGCGCAAATTCAAAGTGGCCAGTGTAGACAGCTGGCAAGTTTTTCCGCAAAAGCAGCCACTTTTGTGGAAAAACTTGCCAGTCTAGACACAGCCTTATAATAAAAATTGATTAGCTCTGAAGCCGAATGAAGGCAATTTAGTTTAATCCAGCACCTAGAACAGTTCTGACAATTAGGATTTTACAGATAGTCATGGGGGAGGAAAATAAATTCTCAGTCTGTAACATAGCTACAGCCTGGAATTTCAAATTTCCTTCTCCCATAGTTGATCAAATGCGATGTACCTTCTCCATTGCTAATGCTCCAGTTTTCCCACCTGATTCTTCATTTATTGCAAGCCACTAGGAAGCAACAGTGGGGAAAGGGGTAAGTTCAACCATACTCATTGGTTTCTAGATAAATGGTAAGTGTGATGTCTCTTACATGATGAACATTCTGGTCCAAAGGCAGGACAGGCCTGTCACAGTTGAGGGAAACTGCACCCGTTCTTCCATCTCTGTGGTTCAGCAAGAGCACCCCCTGTGAGCCTGCCTTATACCAGCCATCACCACTCTTTGGCAGAGATCCACATCTCTCTCCCTTCTGACTGGTCCTTTTTCCTCAGGCTGCAGTTCCCTGCCTACACTGTCATATCCCCAGAAAGTCAAACTGCCTCAGCAGGCCAGCATCTGTTCTTTGCTTTCTTTTTCAAGGCTATGAACAGCTGTAATTGTCAGCAGTTATGAGCTTCTGCACTTCATATTTATAAACAAACACATTGCTTTGTAAGGTGAAAATATTACACTGAAAATGTTAAGAAAAAAACACAAAAATGAACCTACAAACATGCTATTAAGGGTGTAAGAGATCTTACAACTCCAAAAGCTCCAACTCCAACTCCAAAAGCTCTGATCAGTCCTTTAGACCCCACCACAGAGTTTACCCATTCAGAACAAGTACCCTTTAAATAGTTTACAATTTCCTTTATATTGCTTGGTCTTCAGACTCTAGGAACAGGTCAGCAAATAATGCTGCCTTCCCCAGGGAAACAATGCTCAACAGACAATGTTCCCTTCCCCGGGTCATAGATTCATAGGACCGGGTGCTTACATAACTAATTTTCCCTAGGAAATTAACTTCACATGTATTGTCCCAAAAGATCATTGTTGTTGGTCACATTGTTTCATATAATCCTATGACCACCCAGACTCACATTCATACACCACCTTATTACAGAAAGATGTTACTGTAAGATATTTCAGGACTCTCAGAAAGGCATTGTGTACACTAAGGCTACATCTAAACTACACCCCTCTGTCAGCAGAGGGATGTAAATGAAACACTTTGAAAGTGAAAATGAATCAGGGATTTAAATACCCTGCGCTTCATTTGCATAATCGCATCATGGTGCTGTTTTGAACAAGTGCCATTTCGAAACTGAAACCGCAGCTTAGATGTGGTTTTTTCAACAACGGGGCACCTTTTCAAAAGATCCAGTACTCCTCAGGACATCAGAGAGGTCTGTTTTCATGGTGTGAATATAAGGAAAAGTACCTTGGGTTTCTGACTGAGAGAGAAATCAAATTAATTGTTTAGCCTAGACAAAATCACCTCTCTGACTTGGAAGCAGTGCTGAGGTAGACCCAGCAGGAGCTGTTGGAGGCATTTCACCAGATTTTGGCACAAAAAGGACAAGTTCTGCTCTCATTCAAACCAGTACAAGATGTACATAAACTCCAGCAAGTGGACTGTCATTGTGTTTGAGAACAGAATTTAGCACCAAGTTTCCAGGGACATGAGAACATAAGAATATAAAAATGGCCATGTTGGGTCAGACCAAAGGTCCATCTAGCCCGGTACCCCGTCTTCCAACAGTGGCCAATGCCAGAAGCCCCAGAGGGAGTGAATAGAACAGGTAATCATCATATGATGCCTCTTCTGTCATTCATTTCCAGCCTCTGAGAAACAGAGACTAGAGACACCATTCCTACCCATCCTGGCTAATACCCATTGATGGACCTAACCTCCATGAATTTATCTAGTTCTTTTTTTAAACCCTGTTAAAGTCCTGGTCTTCACGACATCCTCTGGCAAGGAATTCCACAGGCTGACTGTGCACTGCATAAGAAAAAATTCCTTTTGTTTGTTTGAAATCTGCTACCTATTAATTTCATTTGGTGACCTCTAGTTCTTACATTATGGGAACAAATAAATAACTTTTCCTTATTCACTTTCTCCATACCTGTCATGATTTTATAGACCTCTATCATATCCCCCCTTAGTCTCCTCTTTTCTAAGCTGAAAAGTCCCAGTCTTTTTACTCTCTCTTCATATGGCACACATTCCAAACCCTTATTAATTTTTGTTGCCCTTTTCTGAACCTTTTCTAATGCCAATATATCTTTTTTGAGATGAGACGACCACATCTGTTTGCAGCTTTTGAGATGTGGGCGTACCATGGATTTATATAGAGGCAATAAGATATTCTCTGTCTTATTCTCTCTCCTTTTTTAAAATAATTGTTAACATTCTGTTTGCTTTTTGGACTGCTGCTTCACATTGAGTGGATATTTTCAGGGAACTATGTCAATGACTCCAAGATCTCTCTCTTGAGTAGTTATAGGTAAACTAGTTGCCGTCATTTTGTATGTATAGTTAGGATTATTTTTTTTAATATGCATCACTTTGCATTTATCAACATTAAAATTCATTTGCCATTTTGTTGCCCAATCACTTAGTTTGGTGAAATCTTTCTGTAACTCTTCACAGTGTACTTTGGTCTTGAGTAGCTTGAGCAGTTTAGTATCATCTGCAAATTTTGTCATCTCACCATTTACCCCTTTATTCAGATCATTTACAAATAGGTTGAATAGGATTGGTTCCAGTACAGATCTTTGGGGGACACCACTGGTTACCTCTCTCCATTCTGGAAACTTATCATTTATTCCTATCCTTTGTTTCTTGTCTTCTAACCAGTTATCAATCCATGATAGGTCCTTCTGTCAAAGGCTTTCTGGAAATCTAAGTACAGGCAGTCCCCGAGTTACGCAGATCCGACTTATGTCGGATCTGCAGTTACAAACGGGGTTTGCTGCCCGTCTCCCTGGTCTGCTGAGACGGGGAGAAAAGCCTCTGAGGACACCGGCAGCAGGACAGCCGCGGCGCGTCTGGGCTGTCCGCTGCCCGCGTGCTCCCCGGCTTTGCTCCCTGTCTCCCTGGTCTGTCCGCTGCCCGCGTGCTCCCCGGCTTTGCTCCCCGTCTCCCAGCAGACCAGGGAGACGGGGAGCAAAGCCGCGGAGAACCCAGGCGGTGGGACCGCGGTGCGTCTCGGTCCGCCGCCCACTTCTCCCTGGTCTGCTGGGGGGGGGGATGCAGCTAGTATGCCCCCCCCAGCAGACCAGGCTTTTCTCCAGATGCCTGTGGTAGAGCAGCTGGGGCACTGCCGGTTGGTCCCACAGCGCCGCTCTGGGCGCAACTGGACCAATCCGGCAGCACCCCAGCTGCTCTGCCCCAGGCATCCTGATTCAGCCGCTGCTGGTCAGTTTCAGCAGCAGCTGAATCAGGACGCCTGGGGCAGAGCAGCTGGGGTGCTGCTGGGTTGGTACAGTAGCGCTGAGGAGCGGTGCTACTGGAGCAACCCAGCAGCATCCCAGCTGTTCTGCCCCAGGCATCCCCAAGTCAGCCACTGCTGAAACTGACCAGCACTGAGTACAGGAAGCCCGAGGCAGAGTTGCTCTGCCCCGGGCTTCCTGGAATCAGCCGCTGATCAGTTTCAGCAGCAGCTGACTTGGGGACGCCTGGGGTTCTTAAGTTGAATCTGTATGTAAGTCGGAACTGGTGTCCAAATTCAGCCTGTTGAAACTGATCAGAGGCTGATTCCAGGAAGCCTGGGGCAGAGCAACTCTGCCTCGGGCTTCCTGTAGTCAGTGCTGGTCAGTTTCAGCAGTGGCTGAATCTGGACACCAGTTCCGACTTACATACAGATTCCACTTAAGAACAAACCTACAGTCCCTATCTTTTACGTAACCCGGGGACTGCCTGTACACAATATCCACTGGATCTCCATGTGAGTTTGTTGATCCCCTCAAAGAACTCTAGTAGATTAGTTAAGCATGATTTCCCTTTATATTAACCATGTTGACTTTTATGTTCATCTATGTGTCTTACAATTTTATTCTTTACTATAGTTTCAAGTAATTCGGCCTTAGACTTACCCATCTGTAAATGCCAGGATAATTTCTAATGCCCTTTTTTAAACATTGGCATCACATTACTTATCATCCAGTCATTAAGTACAGAAGCTGATTTAAAGGATAGGTTACAAACCACAGTTAATAGATCGCAATTTCACATTTAAGTTCTTTCAGAACTCTTGGGAGAATGCCATCTGGTCCCCGTAACTTATTAATGTTAAATTTATTAATTTGTTCCAATATCTCTTCTAATGACACCTCAATCTGGGGTAATTGCTCATATTTGTCACCTAAAAGGAATGACTCAGGTTTAGGAATCTCCCTAATATCCTCAGCAGTGAAGACCAAAGCAAAGAATTCATTTAGTTTCTCCGCATTGAGCTTATCATCTTTGAATACTCCTTTAGCATCTTGATCGTCCAGTGGCCCCAATGGTTATTTAGCAACATTCCTGATTCTGATGTACTTAAAAACATTTTGCTATTACTCTTTGAGTTTTTGGCTAGCTGTTCTTCAAACTCCTTTTTAGCTTTTCTTATATTTAATACTAAAATCTATGCCAATCATCAGATGCAATGGCTTTGTCTCTTTATGATAGACAGCCAGGGTGTAAACCTTTGGGCTTCGTCTATACTGCAGGCTTCTTGTGCAAGAATTGTTTTGCAGAAGAGTTCTTGTGCAAAAGGTCTTCCGCAAGAGCATGTCCACACTGCCATGAGCTTTTGCGCAAGAGATGCGCGGCTCAGCGCGGCAGCCATGTAAATTTAAATGAAGCGGCGATTATTTAAATCGCCGCTTCATTTTACTATGTCGGGTAGCCTAATCTACATGCCTCTGGTGTCAGAGGCATGTAGTCTAGACGTACCCAAAGAGACTAATTTGAATAATAACATAGAATATGATCATGAGTTTTGGAAGAAAGCTGTAATGAAGGAAGTGAAAAAAAAAGATGTCAGATGCACCACGCACAGCCACTCTTCTCCTCAAGTCTCCCTAGGCTCATTCTGTACTTAGTAGCCAGACTGAAAGAGCTGCACTGACACATGGCCAATAACCTTCTCACTGCATTACACGCAAGATAAGGACCTACATCCAGAATTAAACCATAGATGGTGCAGGTTTTATGCATTACCAACCTTATTTATTTTTTGGCTCACTATTCACAGCTGCCCTGTCATATTAGTACAAATGGGATAGTGGCAATTGACAAAGTAATGGACAGTAAAGACCTGGCCCAGGGACCAGCTTCTTTCCATGCTGGACATGAAGTGCAAGCCAATGTCAGCATGTTATACAGATCCCTCTTGGCCTACTAGTATGAGAGTTTTAGCCCAATCCACAGAACTTGCTGTTTAGGATATGCCATAGAGACATTCTTGCCATGCTAGAGAGCCCATGTTTAAATCCCTGGTTTGTCAGCTAAAATGGCATCACAACAGTGCTAAAATGGCTGGGTCTGGAATTAGGGTGCATCTACACTGCACGGTAGAATACATACCTCGCATCTACACAAGCTGCCTGTTATTTCAAAATATTTTTCGAAATAATGGGCACACTATTTTGCCATCCTGTTGCACACCGGTTAAGGGATGGCTCAAAATAGTGCATTATTTTGAAATTTGGTGCTGCGTAGATGCGCCAAATTTCAAAATAAGCAACTTCGAAATAGATTTGAGATAAGATATGAAATGTGCATAGCTCAAATTATGTATCTTATTTTGAGTTCAGGGTGCTGGGTAGATGCACCTTTAGTCAACCTGCTAGCCATCTAAATTTAGTGACAGTAACAACAATGTACAACCTGTAGCATATTTAACTGCTATGATTTTGTTTCCTGTGCACTGAACCTTTAAAGTTCTAGAAGTCTGCTGACAGCTGGAAGCAGCTGCCATTTTGTATTTAGTTGAGGGGGATGCAGACAGTATGTTTTATCTTTTGTTGTTTCTTGATTTGCTGTTCTCCCTTAAACTGAGAAAAAGAGAAACACACACAGCATTGATATGGAAACTATGTGGTTGCGCTTTGTGTGTAGGGAAATAAAACAACAACCTTGGGGAACCCAGTGTCCACTAAAGTGAGTGGAAAGACTCCTATTGATTTCAGTGGCCTTTGGATTTGGCTTGAAATTGCTGTGTCCTATAAAGGTTTGCCTTATAATGCATATGAGGAGTCAAATAACATACTGCTGAATGTTTTTGGCACACTGTCAGGTCAGAATCAGTCTGGGGAAGAATTGTCTGAAAGGCACAATAGCTCCTAGAGTTTAATGGATCCATGAGCAATAAGCAGCATGGGTTTATAAAGAATAAATCTTTCCAGACAAATTTCATTGTTTTTAGAAACAATTACAAAATAAGTAGATTAAAGATTAATATAGTTTGACTTCAGTAAAGCATTTGATCGCATCTCATGAAATCTTTGTCACAAAATGAATTCAGATTGACAAATATTCACACTGTCATGTGGATTGAAGGTTGTCTGAAAGACTATAAACAAAGAATATTGATCTATTGAGCTGCAGGGAGATGTCAAGTGGATTACATTAGGGATTGGTGTTAAATCCAGTGTTAGTTAACTTCTGCAGTCTTGATTTGGGAGAAAGGAGAATGAATAGCTCATGAGTGAAATTCACAGATGACATAATTGAGAAAGAGATGTGAACATTATTGTTGGGTGAGAAATAATGCATGAAATCATAGGGAAATAAGATGGGTCTGATACTTGGAAAATACAAGTGAATACTTCTAGTATAATATAACATAAATTATCTAGAAAACAGAAATAATAAAATACAGTTACGATAGATGATAGAGAATGTAGTGTGAAACGGCAGTGATACGGACCAATGAAATTATAGGTGCATTTGGAGAGTTATTGCACCATAGAACTGTGTGTACAGTGCTATGAAATATAAGTGTGAAAATACACTTGCTCTATGGCTCTGATGCCTAGAACATTCTCTTTAGTTGCTGGAAGTGACTACAAACAAAACTAAACAAAGCTCAAATTACAGACACAAAAAATCAATTGACTTATGAGGAAAGATTAAAAGGGCTAAATACAGTGGCTTGAATTCTTTCCTATGTTAAGAACCCTTTATGTTAATAATGTAAAGAGATCTTGATGTAAATAAGCATCTGGCACTACATACATGGCTTCCCATTATAGGGCTGCAGGAGGGACACAGATTATACTTCTCCAAAGATTATTCAATTTAAATTCCGGTGCATGCCTCAACTTCTTTAAATGAAAGATTCTAGTTTGTAGGCAGGACGGTAGACAAAGACAACTTGGACAATACCAGGTCCCATATGTAGCATTTCTTACACTCCAAAAGCCAAATCCTGAATTATTGCTGATTTATATTGCCTTCTAAATATGAAGGACACTAAAGCAGCACTCCATTCTGATAGAACCTCACGCAATACACTTCAAAAATTAAGGATACTTGCCTTTTCGTATGTACAAAACACAGATGGCATACAATCCAGTTGTGAAGCATGTAGCCAGTACACAACCTTTGTACCTTATGGAAACATGCGTAGTAGAAGACATGATATCTGACTACAAACAGGATACCATAAACAAACAGGATACAAATCTTACCTGGCTACAATGAAGAAACATCACAAGAAAAAAAGCCTGCAAAACTGCCAAGTTGTCCAAATGAGGGCAATAAAAAGATAACTGATCAAATGAGAGAAACAAGGGTAAATATTATGGATTACAGAGCACTGAATGGGAGTGAAGTCTGCTATGAAATAGTGCAACTGTGTGAACTGGAGAACATGAAAAACTAGGAATAGTTGAAACAAAAGAACAGAACAATCTTGTCAGGAGATTTTGGATGCCTAATCCAAATCTTCACATATAGGGCCTACCCCCTTCCCCCCCACCAGGAGTTCCTCAGGAAAAAAGGGCAACTGCAATCTCTGGATGTATTAACAAGAGCAGTGAACAAGGGCACCATTTAGCCTGGATCGGGGGGGGGGGGGGGGGGGAAGGGCAGCAGCCATGCACTCTGGGACGTGACTAGCTTTTCATCCCATTCCCCAGACGCTAAGGCCGTGTCCAGACTCACGGGTTTTTTCGGGAAAAGTAGCCTTTTCCCGAAAAAACTTCCCCTGCGTCCAGACTCAAGCCACGTTCTTTCGAAATTATTTCGAAAGAACGCGGCTTTTCTTTTGATGGCGGTAAACCTCGTTTCACGAGGAAGAACGCCTTCTTTCGAAAGTTCCTCTTTCGAAAGAAGGCGTTCTTCAATGTAAAGAGGCCGTCTTCGAAAGAGAGCATCCAGACTCGCTGGGTGCTCTCTTTCGAAAAAGCGGATTTCTCTTTCAAAAGATCCGCCTGCAGTCTAGACGCGATCTTTTGAAAGAGGCTCTTTCGAAAGATGCTTTCGAAAGAGCCTCTTTCAAAAGAAGCCTGCAGTCTAGACATAGCCTAAGGGAGTGAGGGGAAAGTGTTTGCAATCCTTGCATGCCTCTCCCACCTGGCTGGTGAAGGTAGCTCACCAGCTACATGTGAGAGGCATGCACGGAATGCAAATACTTTCCCCTCACTCCCTCAGTGTTGCGGGGAATAGGATGAAAAGCTAGCTACGTCCCAGAGTGCATGGCTGCTGGCCCCCCATCCTGCCGTAATGGTGTCCTTGTCAGTGAGTAGGAGATGACAGAAGAATACAATTAATATGTGAATACTGTATCAAGCTCTGTTGTTGTCATTTTAAAAATAATGTTGATAAATTAAAGAGGTTGTAGAGAACAATCACCAAAATTAGTTGAGGGCTGGAGAAACGTAGGGTACGCTTACACAGTAGTGTTATTTTGGAATAACTGACATTATTTTGAAATAATATGGTTCATGTTTACACTACAAGCAGTTATTTCACATAATGTCAAAATAATGTTGAGCTGGACGACTTCTTACTCCAACTCCTGTAACCTTCATTTTACGAGGAGAAAGGGAAGTTGGAGGAAGAGTGTTCTCTCTCTGACTTCCTGCTATGTAAACAGTATAAAAAGCCAAAATAAGCTATTTCATCTTAAACTACACAATTGATGTAGCTTGAGTTGTATAGCTTATTTTGGCTTTAGTCCTGTTCTATAGATGGACCCATAGCTACAGTGAGGAACTTGGAACTATTTGTTCAAGCTAGCAAAAAACAGTTAAGGTGTTTTGAGTAGTGTATATCAGGTTATGAAGGACTCTTTGGTTCAGAAGAGAAGGTCATCACAAGAATGAATGCCTGGAAGCTATAGCAAGAGAAATTTAAATTAAGGCATATATCTTGAATGATTAACTATTGGAAAATACTACAGTAAAGTTCCGATAATCCGGCACCTTTAGGACCCAGGGGGTGCCGGATTATCAGATATGCCAGACTATTGGAAGGGGGGGCTATGAGAGGTCTGGGGTGGAGTGGGGTGGATGCGCCCCTCGGTGCTACGGGACCAACCTGGCAGCACCCCAGCTGCTCTACCCCAGACTTCCCCAAGTCAGCCACTGCTGAAATTGACCATTGGCTGAGTCTGGTAAGCCCGGGGCAGAGCAGCTGGGGTGCTCTGCCCTGGGCTTCTTGGAGTCAGCCACTGGTCAGTTTCAGCAGCGGTTGACTTGGGGACACCTGGGGCAGAGCAGCTGGGGTGCTGCCTGGTTGGTCCCGTAGTGCCGCCCCTCGGGGCTGCGGGACCAACCCGACAGTACCCCAGCTGCTCTGCCCCAGACTTCCCCAAGTCAGCCGCTGCTGAAACTGACCAGCGGCTGACTCGGGGAAACCGGGGACAGAGCAGCTCCAATTGTCCGGCTGCCCGGAGCACTTCCAGGTTCCTGATGTTTCCGGACCATCAGGAGTGCCGGACCATTGGATGCCAGACCACTGGAGTTTTACTGTACCAAGAAAAGTGGGCAATGTTCTATCTCATCTTCAGAGCAACACTGGATGCCTTTTGGGAAGATATGGTTCAGGCAGCTAGGATGACAAGGTGAAATTCTATGGTTCAGGCAGCTACGATGACAAGGTGAAATTCTATGGTCTGTTATATAGAAGACTAGATGAGATGAGTTAATAGTCACTTCTGGTCTTAAAAAGTCTCTGAAAGGAGAAAGTTCTGTGTTTGATTTATAATTATCATTATCTGATATGGGCATCACTAAAAACTCAGCATCTGCCAGATTGTAATTTATCGTGGTACTGGCCTGTCTCTTATTCTAGGATACACCACAGTTACTACCGGGTCTGGGGACGTAAATGCTGAGTTCTCAGTTGTACCAACAACACTACATGTAAAAACAATTTAATGAAAATACCTGTATACATATTGTTACATTAAAAGTCAACTAGGACCACCTTTAGTGAGCAAAAATATTGACTTTCAGCTGAGGAATGGGGGTGTGTAATAATTTGGACAAGAGAAGATGTAATTATGTTTTTGCTGCAGGTTGAATGAGATGACACTGACAGAGAAGAAGGCTCTGTACTTGTTCTATAAATAACCAGTTTGTGAAACATAACTTTTTAAAGATTGGTCTTGTTCAAATCTACAGACCCGTGCCATTATGTTGTGGAACTGTATTGAACTTTGGCAATGTGACTTGATATGGAGGAAATTCAATTCAATTTAATAATAAAATAAAATAATTTTCTAGCACTTTGATTTTTCATGCTGATAGAAAATGGAAAGCTGATTCTCTCAATGGACATGGATCATGCTTATAGGAATTTATGTTAATAGAGTTGCACCTGCTGGCAGCATAACTGAAGTTTTGCTCTTTTAAGTTTGAAGGGCAGATCTTCATCTGGCAATTTAAAATGAGCTACATCAATTTAGAGTGGTATCAGATCTGGTTCTAAGTATTTTAGTTGGCAGAAGTACTTCGTATCATAAGAGATTGAAAAATATGGGGGTCATCATTTTAAACTACTTCTGAAGATGCCGTACATAAACTGCACAATTATAAAAAATAAAGGCATTAATAAAACTGATGTTGTTTGTGGACAATTTGCACAGAAAAAAAGGCTAAATCTGTCAGATAAAATATTTGCTTAGCTATACTGTGAAATGACATGTTGAACTCAATTCCATGTTGAATAATTTCTTTGCAAGAAGAGAGTTTGGCAAGTAATAAAATATCTCTCAGAGATCACATAGGTCAAAAGCTGTGACATTTTTGTATGAGATATTGTTTTCAGTTCACTCCCACTGCAGATTGACAGGGCATAAAGTACGTGATTTACCTGGATGACACAGTAATAAAGGCTCCATATTTGATATTTGACACCATACAAACAACCATCCAAATCCCCTTATTAGAGAAATAGTCTCTGTAACATTTTAAAAGATTTCAGTGATTCATTCCCCTCCTACAAAGCTCAACTCCTAGTGACACCTGTCTATTACTCCCCACTTAGTTGCTCCAAACTTGTCTCATTTTCTATTTGTTCATGTGTATGAACTATCTGTAAAGGTGTCAGTGAAAAAGTACTGTGTCAAAACATATAAGATGCACAAATTACCTTGTGAGCAATGCAGTCTGGTTTTCCCTAAACTCTAGTCCTATGAAATCTCTTCAGGGTAGGAGACCCTAGAGTTTCTTTTTTATTTGAATGTGTATTTCTTTCCACCTCCTCCCTTAAATTTAGCAAATCTAATAGCCATGGGAATTGGATTTTATTTTTTACCATCTGCCAACCATTTTTATTAAATACTTATGGCTGATTGTTAATTGACATTGCAGATTGTCACTATTAAGTTTATATTGCAGTAGTGTATCTAGATTCAACTGGGGGAAAAATTGTTGCCCCACTGTTTTGAATGTATATAAAATCCTAGAGCCTTAACATTACACCTGTTTTGCAGGGGCTTTTCTATTCTCCACACTGATTTGTGCTGAGAACTGATGTTTTGTTTAAAAAACAAAACCAATCAAAAACCTCTCCCCAGGACAACAAACGTTTTGAGGTTCTAGGACCATAACCTCAAATGATTCATTGGAAAGAGTAAAAGTCTCTTGCTGTTTTGAAAAAGGCAATATCCATACACTTCCAATGACTTCAGGAGGCTTTGGATAAGACCACCTCTGAGTACAGAAGAATCTAATTAAACAGTGGAGCTCAAATAATGTTAAAAAATAGTGTTAGCAGATCTTTAGTGAGGCTGTACTCCTGTTTGTTTTGTTTTAACAGTCCTGTGTATTCATTCTAGTCACATCACCCATGTGGCAGTGCAAGCTTTCGGGGCCATTGAACGCTATAAACTTGCCCAGTGTATCACAGTTATAGCTACACCTTTGCTAACTAACTCTGCTGAGCCCCTGTGAGAATTCATTGTTCAATAGCCCTCAAAATTTCTCATTCCTTCCCTGTGGTGAGGGGGTTTAGTGTTTTCATGTTGGACTGCAGTATAAAACATTAAGGTCAGTAGTTCAATACCTCTTAAAGGACCTTTTAAAACTGTGCCTGCAGGCATGCTTGTGCCTTTTTACTCATCAGTGTCTATCTCTTTGTTTCTGCATTTCTAGGTGCACCATTAAGGGGGGCAATAGGCAGTAAAGATATTGCTGATACATTCCAACAAGCACACAGAAGCCATGACGTCCTGCCATGAGGCAGAGGACTGGACTTGATGACCTCTCAAAGTCCCTGTCAGTTCTATGATTCTATGAACAAGCAGGCAGGAACTCATAAGTGATAACAAAAATATAAGATTATTTCTAGAAATTGGGGGGGACCTCACAGTCAGAACTTATTCCTGGGAAGTGCTGGGAGACCTCCTCTCCAACAGGTGTCAGTGAAAGTTGAAGGCACCCAATTGGAATGTTCAACTTCTTGCAGTGTAGAGCTAGAATTTCTTTAAAGCCTGTGTCCCTTGTAAGCACTAAAAGAAGTGGCCAGTTTTGCAGAAGAAAGCAGAAGATTGGGTGAACATAAATGTTGCAAAGACAGCTTCTGAGCATTGAATATTTTTTAAAATCTGGCCCGTATACAGATATCTAAATAGGTGCTGAGTGCTTGGAAATCTGGCTCTGATCTCTTTTGAGGAAAAAACCTCTGACCCTAGTGCACTATCTATGATAGCGATGGACAACCTAGGCTAGTGAGTGGGTCATATGAGTGGCCCTCCTGCATCTCAGTGGGTTGCAAGATTGTCGGGAAAAAAAATCTATGCAGATAGAAACTAGCAGCCTCTGACAACCCTGTACATAGGAAACAGTTTAAAAAAATGTCTTGTGGGCCACACATCGAACCCTGATGGACCACATGCAGCCTGTGAGCCGCCGGTTACCCATTTTTTTCCTGTAAGGCAGGGATATTCATCACTAAAGTGTATGGAAGAAAAGTCACTATGAAACTGTGGAAAAAGTGCTGCACAGCAATTTGAGAGAGTGGATTCCATTCTGAGCTCTGCCTGCTATATCACTTTGGGAAAGTTGTTTTACCTCTCAGCGTCTCTACGGGTGTGATTAGACTACAGGGATTTTTTTGAAAAAAGTGGCCTTTTTTTGAAACATCTTTGTGTGCGTCTAGACTGCCACCACGTTCTGTCGACAGTAAATTGAGAGAACATGGTGGTTTTGTTGATGGTGGTAAACCTCGTTTTACGAGGAATAACGCCATTTTCAACAGAGATATGTCGAAAAAAGGTATGTGTTGATGTGGGAAAGTTTTTTTTTCCCAAAAATAAAGGCCTCCAGGAAGAAGTCCTGGTGGACACTCCTTGCCAGACCTTTCACCTGTATTGTTCCTGCCTGTAGCCATCTTTTAAAGGCACAGGCACCCAGGAGAAGCATTGTGGCAGCAAGCCAGCTCCAAGCAGGACCCTGACTACTCGGCTCTTGCTGGTAGGCCCACTCAGAGCCATGTCCCAGGCACAAGCCCCCTGACACTCCTCTGTCCCTTCCATGGACACATCCCTGGACCAAGCCAGTGGCACCAAGTGCCGTACACCATCATGGTCTGGGCCCAAGATCAAAGACCTCCTGGAGCTCTGGTCCGAGGAGGAGTCTCTGCAGGCCCTGCAGTCCAGGAGGAGAAATACTGACATTTATGCCTGAATGGCTGATGGCCTTGCAAAAAAAGGCCACCACCCCCGCACACCAGACCAAGTCAGAGCAAAGGTCAAGAAGCTCTGGCAGGGGTATGTTAGGGCCAGTGTGCACAGCTCCCACTCTGGGGAAGCAGCACACTATTGTGCGTATTATGAGGACCTGGACTGGCTCCTGGGAGGAGGGGAACCCCTGTCTCCAGAGAAGGTTGTGGAGTTTGGGATGGAGACACCTGTGCAGCAGCGGCCGCAGCTCCAGGATGACATTCCTGAGGACCAGCAGCTACAAGAGGAGGAGGAGGAGGAGGAGGAGGACACCAGGAGCACAGTGACCCTCACCCAGGATCTGGACAACCAGATGCAGGAAGCCTCCCAGACAACTTCAGACACCGGGAAGAGAACATCAGGTGAGTGCTGTGAGGGTCCAACACACCTAGGGCAGGGGAGGCGGGAGCAAAGTGGATGGTGCAGTACTGTGATGTGTCATGCTGATCACAGCCTGGGGGGGCCCCACACATGGCTGACTGCAGGGAGGGCCATCCTACCCCTGCACTCGCATGGGTGCGAGGCACCAGCTGCTCCTGCAGACAGTGATGCCAGGTGCAGGTATGGGTTGGGGACCCTGGGATGGCCATGCAGCTTCAGGCCTCTCAGCAACCTGTGGGAACTGCAACTGTGTCCTGACACTTGTTTGTGCTGCTTGGCCATTGGGGGTTTGCGGGGGGGGGGGGGGGGGGGGAGAGAAAGCATGGTGGCCTGCACACCTTCTGGGCTCCAGGGAGGCCATGGCTGCTGGCCAGGCCACATCACACCTTGCTGAGAGCACATGAGCATCCCCTGACCCTGGGACAGGCACTGACTGCTGAGAAGGAGGGCATGCCCTCTCAGGGAAAGTCTGAGCATGCAAGACTGATGACTTTTCCTTCTTGTCCTCCACAGCCAGACCAGCTGTCCAGGAGGGGCGCGCCACACCTATCCCATCACCCAGATGGCTGCATGGAACCTGTATACCTGGACCTGATACGCCAGCATGTCCCGGTCCTGCAAGAGATGCAGGAAAGAATCACACAGAGGATGCAGGCAGAGGCAGAGTGGCGCAGCCGCTTGCTGGACGAGTTCGTCCAGCAGTGCACTGCAATTTGCACTGCTATCTGGGAGGCCATGCCCTTCCCAGGTCCTGTCCCTGTTCCTGCTCCTCCTGCTCAGCATGCCCCCCTCATCCCTTGCACCTCCCCACCACTGCCATCCGCGACCCCGGTGCAGCCCCATCTCCTGCCCAGCCCAGCCCGCATGCATGGCCATCTACTAGCAGCCCCCATACCCGAGGTGGCAGGAGCTCTTCATCCAGGTAGCACCCTCGGCCCTGAGCCTCCCTCTCCCGTTCTAGGTTTACATCCTCCTTCCCACCAGTGAGAGTCAGTAAGGAAAGCACTTTAATTTATTAACAAATAGTTTATTTTTCTTTACAAAACAGTTATACTGGTTTTGTTACATACAACAGTGCAATAAACTGTAAGCATTTTGTAAGCCACACCTGTTTCTCTTCTCTGTGTATTTGTACAAAGTGGGTCAGGGATGGGTTTGGGGGAAAGGCACTGAGGGCATGGAGCAAACCCACATTTGGAAGGCCCTGGGAAAAGTCATCTGGCTCCTTGAGAGAATCTCTTCCTCAGGGCCTCCCGAATTCACAATCCCGACTGGTGGGCTTGGTGGATGGCAGCTGTCCAGGGCTGCTCAAACTGCCTCCCCTCCACATCAGCCCATGTCCCTCACTCTGGGAGGAAGGCCTCCCCTTTCCTCTCCACACAACAGGCAGCAACCACCTCGGGGATGTTGCATTACCCCATGTCCAGGCGAGTGAGCAGGCATCTAAACCTGCCCTTCAGATGCCCAAAGGTGCATTCAAGCTGGAAGCGAGCCCGGTTTAGGTGGGACTTAAACAGTTCCCTGCTCACATCCAGGTGTCCAGTAAATGGCTTCATGAGCCAGGGCATTAGGGGGTAGGCCGCATTGGCCATGATGCACATAGGCATCTGCACATTTCCGACTGCAAAGTTGCGCTCTGGAAAGAATGTCCCAGCCTGCAGCCTGTGTACAGGTACGAGTTCCAAAAGATCCAGGCATCATGTGCCCAGCCTGACCACCCAACACAAATGTCTGTGAATTGTCCCCTATGGTTGACTAGGGCCTCCAGAACCATAGAGAAGTAGGCCTTTCTGTTAATGTACTGGGCTGCTCAATGGGGTGGTGCATGGATCGGGATGTGAATCCCATCAAGTGCTCCACCGCAGTTCAGAAGTCCTAGCCCCTGAGCTAGTTGCCTGAGCTGATGAGAGGTGCTCCCCCACTCCTCCCCTCCCAGACCCCAAAAGCCTTCCCTCAGGCAACCTTCTCCCCCCTCCCCCGCACCATGGCAGGGTGAGGCCAGAAGGGATTGTACCACTCCCACCCCATCCCCCATTCCCTCTGCCTTGTCCTGACTGTCCCCCTTATCCGCCCACCCACATGGACTGTCCCCAGAGAGTGACTTACCTCCATCAAGATGGCCCCAACAGTAGACCTCCCCACGCCAAACTGGTGTCCCACTGAGCAGTAGCTGTTGGGGGTGGCCAGCTTCCACAGGGCAATAGCAACCCAGGGGAATGGCGGGCCACAAGTGGGTGTCCTGGTGTTGTAGGGCAGGGGCAAGCCAGGCACACAGCTCCTGGAATGTGGACTTCTGCATATGGAAGTTTCGGAGCCAAGCCTCATCGTCCCACTGCTCCATAACAAGATAGTCCCTCCAGTCTGAACTGGTGTCCAGCCTCCACACTTGCCTGTCCAGGAGTAAGTTAGGTGGCAAGAGCAGTGGGGCTGCAGACCGAATGAGGGGCTCAAAGCTGGGCTCTGAATCCAGATCTGCCACAAACATCATGAAGGTCTCATGCAGTTGCAGCAGAACTTGAAGCACTACAGAACGGGGCCATCACCTGCCATGGGGCAGCTCCGGCTCCATGGCAAAAAAAACAATTCAAAGCACAAAAACCAACCAGGAAAAAAAATTCTGCGGTGTCCCAGAAAGCAGCACACTGAAAGCAAGCACTGCAGAAGCTTTGCTGTCCCTCTAGGAAGTAGGCAAGCCAGCTGCTGTTCAGGGGGGTCCCTTTAAGCACGCATCTCTGCAAAGAGCATGCTGCAGGACCCAGAAGTAAAGGCTGCCCCCATGCCCTGGTAGAAGTGCTTCCAGGTGTCCTTTTTTCAACAGAGCATCCAGGCAGTCTGGAAGCTCTTTTTCAAAAAAGCAGATCGCTTTTTTGATCCGCTTAGTGTAATCTAGACACTCTTTTTCGAAAGAGGCTTTTTCTAAAGCTCTTTTTTGAAAAAGCCTCTGTAGAAAAAGGTGTGTAGTCTAGATGTATCCTATGTTTTCTCTCTACCCTTTGTCTTGTTTGTCTATTTACATGAAGTTTATAGAACAGGTCTTGGCTCTCTTGATCTTACTTGGACTCACTATGCATTTTGCAGCTAGCATCTTATTACAAGACCTAAAAAGCACAAGCATAATAGGAGGAAAATTAACATGGGTTTGTAAAGTGGGGAAAAAGCAATAAACAGGGTCACCCTTCGTAGAAATGAGCACCTGCTACTTCTCAGATGTATGCCAAAATCACTTACTGCTGAAATTCTACACTTTGAGTAAATAAACACCAAACTAGAACTGAGTTTGAAGTTTAAATAGCAAACGATTTACCAAAAACATTTAGCCCTTTATTCTTTTCAGAAATTATCTGTGAACAAACATGGATTTTAACCAATATGTTCTTTATTCATAATTGTTTAATTTATGGTTTATATGAACATGCTTTTTCATATGGGAATCAATTTATTTGGTTCCCTATGAGTGATGTGTGTATTGTCAGCTAAGTCACTTTGCTCTGCTTTTGTTGTTTATTTGGAATGCTGAATCTTTATATATGAGCTAAATACTTCTGGTGAGAATATTCACATACAAATACATTTGAAAACATGTATGTTCACAAAAAAGAACAGCTGCTTTCCCAGACATTGATTCAAATGACTCATTTCCAAATGTTCCTGAATAAGAAGGTGAAAAAGGGGAATCAACGTGACTGAATAAAAATGCCATGTAGGTGTAATAAAAATGTTATTTCATAACTTTTTTTCTATTATTCTCACCCCTTTTTATACAAGACCATGTCACTTTAACAACTTTTTGCACAGCCCTAACATTTAGAATGAAGCATAAATAAATAAACAAACAAAAAAAGAAATAAGATCCTAGATTTTCCAATCTGTAATCAGGACAGAAATGATCACGTAGAACACAAAATGAAGAACAGGATATGAAAAATAAGTTTTTTTCTAAACTCTTATAAATGCAAAATGATATCAAAAGCTATAGGAGTAAATTGGTCTTGAAAAGTAATTCTGCACTTATATTGCTAAACAAAGCTATCCCTTTAGGACTGTGGGGAAAACAGTAGGTTACTAAGTTATGGCGCTTTTTTCATTTTTGCAATGAGTCACTTGAGTCATCTTCAGTTACAAAACTATAGTCATAAAAAGAATAACATGTTTAAGACCACTAGCTTCTGGAATCCACTGATCCATGCAATTGCTGTCACACTGGAGAAGGCAAAGTTTGACTTGACATTAGTTTCTTGTCTTTCCATATTGCATATGACATATTGTCTTTCTTTATGCATTTTACTTGCAGGATCTTGGCATTTGGAAGAAATAGAAGAACTCTTATTTGGCTGATATTCATTGACCAGTGTCAGAAGCGCTTTCTTCAATTTAGGGAATTGCACCCAGACAATTTTTTTCCCCATTTATTGGCATTGCAGTCACAACAATATCATGAGTTTCATATGAGGAGTCAGTTCAAAAATTTCTGTGCCAGAACAAAATTGGAATACAATGGAAAACACAGGTGCCATGTTACTTATTCAGCGAAGGGCAGGGGAGAATAGGCTTGTGGCTAAGAACTACACGAGGCCTCTGAAGACTGGGTTCATTTTCTAGCTTTTCCTTTGCATTTCATTTTGGCAAATCATTTAAGATCTCTAGGCTGACCTTAAGCCCCTTATATGCATGGTGAATATCTGCTCAGAGGAGCAGTTCTGAAGATTAAAGGACTGGATGCCAGTCTATGGGCACGTCTAGACTACCGCGTTTTGTCGACGGAAGTTTTGTCGACAGATACTGTCGACAAAACTTCCGTCGACAATTTGCGTCCAGACACATGGAGTTCTGTCGACAAAGCAAGCCGCTTTGTCAACAGAACTCCGTAGTCTGGACGCAACGTTACAGACAATAACACCTTCTGTCAACAGAACTCTGTCGACAGAAGGTGTTTTGCCTCGTAAAATGAGGTATACCAGCATCGACAAAACCGCGGAGTTCTGTCGACGTTATGTCGACAGAACTCCGCGGTAGTGTAGACACTGGTATTGTTTTGTCGACAAAAGTCCACTTTTGTCGACAAAACTAGGTAGTCTAGACACACCCTATGATTCACAAGCCGATCCTCACTGCCTCTGTTCCCACTCTGTAGTGAGGATTTTTACTTCCCACCCAGAGAGGGGAGCTGTGAAGATGCAAACAATGAGCCTCATCATAGTTAGGTTTTAAACTCCCTGAGGCTTTCCAGACGTTCCCATACAAATTCACAGAGGCTTGCAAGATGCTCAGATACTTTAGTGACAGAAGGTCATATAGTTCTAGTTCTGTGTAGCTTAGATGATATGGGGAATGTATTTATTATTTAACGCTCTACACTCTCGAATTTTAATTTCCCCATGATGCCTGTGATGGATTTTTGCTGTTTCACCTTTCTCTTGCTAACAGTCCCCCCCCCCCCCCCCCGTCACAGGCCCTAAACAACAAAGAAACAGCTTGGTTTGCAAAAACTTTCTAGACTCTCTGCGGAAGATCAGAAACTTGCAGCATATTTTAAACTGTTGTTTGATTTCCTGAGGGGAGAGAATTGTCTCTAGGCACAAATTAGTGCTACCAGTGGAAGATAGGGTTCAGCTGTTTATATACTAATATGCAGCAATTATGATAAAACAAAACTCATTCCAAAATTCTGCTGTAACTATGGTAACTTGCATTCAATGTATTTCATTAAAAATATAAAAAGCCACCCCAGCAGGAGTAAGTAAATATTATCTATTATTGATTTATGAATGTTCCAGCTAGTGAAAAGTGGTTAATATATTTTTGTCATGCAACACATTTGCTAAACCTGCCTTTGTATTGATAGTTATTGTCTGTTTAAATGGTGTCTGCCAGATATCATTAATTTTTTACATCTATTTTGAATCACTATCTGCCTTCATTTTAATGACTGTTTTGAACAAGGTCATGGGGCATTTCCTTGATTTACTCTCTTGCTTTGTTAAATTTCAAATAGGAAGTAACTTCCAGTTGTATTCAACTTGCATTTAACAAATTAGCCTCCAGCACAAATGTGCTTTGTAGATTTATATAATAATACAATTATAAATAAATAAAATAATAAAATAAATAAATGAAATATTTAGCTATTTAAATGTATGTTGGACCGACCAGCTATGAAGAGTATATTAGTAGCTTGCCCCAAATACTTGTATATGAAAAATAATATGTTACAAACTAAACTAAAACCCTTTGGAAATTTTGCTTAAAGTACTGTTTTGAAAGGGCAAAGGTGTGAAAAATAAGTTAATTCATGTTGATAGCCATTCAGAACCTAAGTATATTTTATTGCCTATTATATAATGAGCTATGATATTCCACTTAGAATTGCAAACAAAGAGGAAGACATGGTCTTTGTCGTAATAAAGAGTTTACAAATGAAATACACTAATCTGGTTTCTCATGTGTGCGTTCATAATGGAATCTTCTATGGCCACTCCTATGCAAGTGACAGCGCATTTATACCACCATAAGCATTACATACACCAAAAGGAGTATATCTGGATTAAACCAAATCACAAATAATAATATCACTTTACTGGTATCAGCTGACTGCTTTGTTTACCTCCCTCCCCCCCATATTATAGGATGAAAAGGCATAGAGAATTAATTACTTTTTCTCATTCTTAGAAGAAGTCGGTATTAAAGGTTGCTGATAAAACAATGTGAACAGCTTGCATTGTTGCTACTCATACTGCCCTATTCCTGAGGAGAAACAAAAATCTTAAGTCTCCAGCGCTATGGATCCACCAACTTCCACAAGCAAACATGCACAGCTTTCCCCTCAAAATACATGTTGAGTAGCAGTTGACTTTGTCTGCCAGAAGGCAGTGTCAGATACATCTAACAACATCATATATATAGTAGCCCAGTGTCTGAGAGTCTGTAACGCTGAAATGCTGGCTGTTCCCTCTGGGCGGCGATGTTGCTGAAATGCTGACTGTTCCCTCTGAGCGGCCTGTGCTGCATGGGGAGTGAGGGGCCCAAATGGCCGCTTGCGCCACTTGCTCCCCCACGGCGGCCCGGCTGAGCGGCGCAGAAGTCAGCCGAGTGCCACTGCGAGAGGTGAAGGGGATCGGGGTGGTGACGTGCAGCGTGACAGCGGCTCCCGGCACCACCCCCTGGCCGTGAACATCACCGCCCTGCCCCCCTTCCCCTCCCACTGTGACGTTCAACTGACTTCTGCACTGCTCAGCCAGGCCGCTGCATGGGAACAAGTGGCGCAAGCGACCGTTTGGGTTCTGCGCCCCCTATGTAGCATGGGGAGTGTGTAGCCCAAATGGCCATTTGGGCTCCGCAGTCCCCCAAGTGAGAGGCAGGAGGTGGAGGATAAGAGAAAGAGAGACAGAGAGAGAGGCAGTAGGAGGAGGAAAGAGAGAGAGGGAGACGGAGTGAGAGACTGGAGGCTCAGGAGAGAAGACTGACATGGAGGAGAGACCTGAAAATCCCATCTTATGACAGGCTAATTGGCTAGTTTATAATACTTGAACACAATAGTATCTTAGAAGTACTGTAGGAGGAAAGAAAGATTATGAAAAAAAAATGTTTTGCACATTGTATTCATAACCCAAGCTGTCCAGCTGGTTGCTTGGTCTTGTATGAACTTATTCTCTGCAATATAAAGTGCTGATATGGATTACCGGGCTGCTGTTCTGACTAAAAAGTGCTGTCATTCATCTCTTTTTTGCTGTGGCTATGGGCCATTATTTCCAATAGCTGTAGCTGTCACTTCCAGTCCTGTGACCCATCAGGAAATCTCACAGGAGATTGAAAGAGTTTTCACAATGGCCTGCCAAGGCTGTAATTTACAGGGTAGCAGAAGGGGCAACTGCCTACTGGTCCTAGGCTTATCACTCATTCCCTGCAAAGCTTAAACAAGCACAAGTAGGCATGCTTTTCATGCTGTTCAGTCTTAGCTCAAGAGCTCCTAAGAGTGTATATTTTCCTTCCACTAGCTATCTACCAGCATTGTTGTTAATGTGACCCAGAAGGCTTTGCTCTTGTCAGTGCTCACAACCTTCTGGAACGTATCAACACCACTGCAGGCAGTCAGGAAACATTTATAGTTCAGGAGGTCTGGAGATACAAACAAGTTACAAAGACTCAGCTGGGGAAATGGATGCACTTCTGTTTCAATGAAGGAGGGATTAAATGTCTGGCTGGGAGTGTGCATGTCTGAGCGGCACACTCAGGAGAGGGTAGCAGCATTAGGCAAAGGGCTAATTTTTCCATGTGTTGGCTTATCAGATCTTTTTTCTGCTGTCAGTATTTTCATCCAAAATGCAATTTCTCTCATCTCTTCCTCTACCCACCCTCCCGTCCGCCATAATAGGTATATATAAAATCCAGGAGGGAAATCTATTGCAGAACTTCTGTTAAGTTGTTTACATTATTGAAAATAATTTGCAACTTAAATGAGGCTATAGGCTGCACATCTTTAGATGACCCCCAGACCCCATGTGTGGTGTTATTTGATACCCCATACCATCAGTAAATCTATCCCATATTCAATGGGGATACCATTCTAAGAAAAAACTTCCCTGAATCCCCACTTTTAGTCTTCAATCAGCCCTCTAACCTCTCCAAGATCATGATTAGAAGCAAGCTTCCCCCCCAGACCACAAGCACCATGCTCTGCCAGAGCAACAGTTGACTAAAATATTTAGGTAAAATTAAAACACTTTTTGTTCTAATTTCATGTCATTTTTGAAATGGAAAATCACAGCTGTTTTTGGGAAGATAGGAACATTCCACTTTGATTTTATCAGACTGCTCTGTTTGTCTTCTCCTCATTGATGGCCAAGTTTTACTAACATTTTCATTTAACAAACACTGTCTCTAGCTGCTTGGTTATTATGCAGACAAAAACAAGACACAAAATCTATTATATTTTAGAACCTGGAGAAATGCAACACTTTAGACATGAAATACAATGAAAATGACCAGCATCATTGAGAAGAAAGCTAAGTTAGAAGCTGATCCTTCCAGGGAATTGGCAGCACATAGTTTACCAAATTGTAGTTGCCATTCCACAACTTCTTACCTGTGAAACATTGTTATGTTTCTGCCATGAAGGTGAAGGAACTATAAAACTCAAAGAGCCTCAGGCATGAGTGAGTTACCAAGGACTTCCACATAAGTGAAATAAAAATAATTATCATTTTTCATAGATCAAACAAAATTGATTTTGGGGAAGTAAGTAAGTCTTGAATTGCTATGTGATGGATGTGACACAAATCATTCTTGGCAGATGTCCATCATTAAGCCTTGATGGATGTTTTTCACTAATAAGGATAGTAATGTAACTTCTATACATTAAAAATCAACCCAAACTTTCAATGCACCCATAAGGACAAACTTAAACAGAACTTAGTTTTAAGTTTGAAAAAGTTTTGTTAACTCTTTTATTATTGATCTGAATAAAACATCAATGAAGCAATATTGATATACAAAAACTGATGAGCTGGCTCCATGAGTCTAATGCCTTGTCAGCAGGGTACAGGTAGAACAAGCAATTTCCATGATGTTAATGGAAATCACTTGATTTAAGTCAGTTAAAGCCACTTGTACAATCCATGGAAAAAGAAACAAGTTGGGGGTCAGTAATATGCTAACATCACATTCCACATTGGACATGTGTATCCGAGTCTGCCTAGGCTCATGGGCCACCCTTGAGAACAGTGCACAATAGTTCAGTGGAGGTCCTACCAGTACTTTGTATAACAAGGTACTAACAATTCCCTACCTCTGCTGCAAATACCTCAGCTGTTGTGTTAGGCCATCAGGATTGCATTAGCCTTTTTCACAGCTGCAGCACATTGGTGACTCATTATCATCCTGTTATCAACCACTTCAATCTGGTCTTTTACTAAGTGTAAGCACAGCAAAATGGGTCTCAGTGCTCCATTGGTGCGTCTGGGAATTATTATAATAATCACCTAGTCAGCTTGTGGTGCTATTTTGGGATATGTCTGGTCAAAACATAAAGAGCTGGAAGTTAATACACCCAGCTCATTTGTGTAATTCCACAACCCAGCCCACTACCACACTTAGACAGTCACTGATTCTGGTGTAAATGCTCTCAGCAGCTGAGTTCCCTAAGCTTCTAAGCCCACTGGGTCAGGACAGAGTTCAACCACTGTTCCTCCTGCTGCATCTATAGGGGATAATTTTTTGTCTGAGTTTTTTTTTTTAGAATATGGGTCCTTGTCCTGTGCAAATAGCTGTTTTTTCCCCCAGGCAGTTCTGAAATGTCTGAAAAAAAATGGTTTCTGGCTTAACTTGAATTTTGGTGCCAAACCATGAGGATGCTAACTGCCGGGCTATAATCATTTTAAATTGTTATCTGTTTCCTTGTGAACAGACCAGCTGACTGGGGAGAGGGAAGGGGATAGCCGCTTTGGGGCCAGGTGATTCAAATGGGCCCGGGGCTCCTGGCTGCCATCACCATTACTATACCACAGGTGGTGGCCAGAGCCCCGGCTGTATAAATTGCTACTGGAGCTCTACACAACATGCTCCATGTGGCTCTGAGGAACTGGGGTAGTGTGGTGAGCTCTGAGTGGTGTAGAGGGATGGCTGCCCTAACTCCACCTCT
This sequence comes from Pelodiscus sinensis, assembly GCF_049634645.1. NCBI lineage: Eukaryota > Metazoa > Chordata > Testudines > Trionychidae > Pelodiscus > Pelodiscus sinensis. The sequence continues at coordinate 283,157,631 of NC_134711.1, read as the reverse complement.
TCTACTCGAGGCCCTGCCCCTTCTAGAAGTGCGGCCTGCACAGGCTGTCAGCTCCCTGACCTATAAACCTGTCCTGAATTAAAAATCCATGAAACTAATCATGATTTTGACACAAATTTCCAAATAGGTCTGGGGCGGTGACAATTGCATTTTCCTGTGAATTTATTAATTAATTACTTTATTAATTGCTTGTCTGAACATTTTTTGCCCAGCTCTACTCTGTCAGCTGCCCCACACCAAGAAAACTAGTGCTTCAGATCTCCTGAGCCCCTTCCTCCATTTGTTAACATATGCTCCATCAGGGTGTACCTACACTGCAACACTAGCTTGACATAAGCTACGCAATTTGAGCTACGCAAACTGAGTGGCTTATTTTGAGCTTATTTCGAGATAGCACCAAATTTCGAAATGACTATTTACACAAATTCAAAATAGACCACTATTCTGACAAGTCCCTTAATCCTCATGGAATGAGGTTTACCAGGATGATGGAATAGCACGTCCGTTATCTCAATTGCATTTAAAAATAATGGGCGTGCCGGAAAGACATGGAAAATGCTATTTCAGGATACTGGATGTATCCCAAAATAGCGCTGCAGTCTAGAAGTACCCTTAGAGTCCCATCTAGGGTGTGATTCTAGGCTTTGAGTGTGTTTTCTTTGGGGGCAATGTGGTAGAGAAATAAGAAACACAGGCTTAGCAAAGGGATTTCTTAACGGCTGCGACTTTTGTCTTAAAAGTCTATGGAAGCAGATATTTGCAATATCCTGAAAAACAGCCTCCCATGGTCCGAACTCATCCCTTCTCTGAGAGTCCAAGCCATATCAGCAGTTCAGGCTACACAGACTTCTTTCTCCCTTCTCCCCTTCTCTTTCTACTTCCACAGGGTGATGATGGCTGTTCTCAACCAGTTCAGAGAAGAATTCCTCTTAAATACTGCAAAAGTGACGAAGAGTCCTGTAGCACCTTATAGACTAAGGCTACGTCTACACTGGCCCCTTTTCCGGAAGGGGCATGTAAATTTCACTAGTCGTCGTAGGGAAATCCGCGGGGGATTTAAATATCCCCCGCGGCATTTAAATAAAAATGTCCGCCGCTTTTTTCCGGCTTTTAAAAAAGCCGGAAAAGAGCGTCTAGACTGGCCCCGGTCCTCCGGAAAAAGTGCCCTTTTCCGGAGGCTCTTATTCCTACTTTGAAAGTAGGAATAAGAGCCTCCGGAAAAGGACACTTTTTCCGGAGGACCGGGGCCAGTCTAGACGCTCTTTTCCGGCTTTTTTAAAAGCCGGAAAAAAGCGGCGGACATTTTTATTTAAATGCCGCGGGGGATATTTAAATCCCCCGCGGATTTCCCTACGACGACTAGTGAAATTTACATGCCCCTTCCGGAAAAGGGGCCAGTGTAGACGTAGCCTAAGGGTATGTCTACACTACACTGTTATTTCGAATTAACTTATTTCGAATTAGTTAATTCAAAATAAGCTAATTTGAAATAACGCATCTACACACAAAAACTAATTCAAAATAGCATTTTGCTATTTCAAAATAGTGCGTACACACGGATTGGATGCTGGATCACATTTAAGGGCAGCTGAAACCAGTTCCAGCAGGGCATCAGGTCAGTAGTTGCTTTGTGTGGCTGCTGTCTGAGGCTATCTGGGGCTCATGCTTAAAGGAACCCCCCCTGGACTGCCGGTTCTCAGCTTTTCCGCTTGCTTGCCTACCTCGCTGAGGGACAGCAAAGCGTTTTTCTCTCTGTCTGCTTTGGTCGCTCTCCTTTGGGACACCACTGCAGTCAGCACCATGGAGCCAGTGCCGCCCCTGGGCACTCTGGTGCTCATGCTGAATGTGTTGCTGCAAGCCTGGCAGCAATTGCTGGAGGCTGCCTGGCACCTTCTGCTGCAGGCCAGCCCCCTGGCCCTCCCCCTGTCCCTCCCAGGGGCCCTGGAGGAGCGACACCCAGATGGCAACGTGCCCTGCCACATCTGGCGTCTGGACACCAGCAGCTACTGGTGGGACCACATCATCCTGGAGCGCTGGGGAGACCAACAGTGGACCCAGAACTTCAGGATGAAGAAGGACACCTTCCTGGAGCTCTGCAAGTGGCTCGCCCCTGCTCTGCAGCGATGAGACAAACGGGTGGCCATTTCTCTCTGGAAGCTCTCCACGTCGGATAGCTACCGATCCATCAAGAACCAGTTCGGCATGGGGAGATCCACGGTCGGAGTGGTGCTCATGCAGGTATGTCACTCACTGGCCACTGGGCCAGGATGGGGGGCTGCAAGGAAGATGTGGGCTTCTCCAGGGAAAATGGGGGGGGGAGGTGTAAGTGCCCTCCCGAGGAGGGTTCAATCCATCCTGGCCACGCTACAGACTGCCCGTGGTGGCCAGGATTGCAGCAGGACTTGCTCCTGGGAGTGGGGCACGGGGCAGTGGTGGGGAACGAACACTCCCAGCCACCTGGGCACCCCAGTGACCCTTGGTTTTGTGTGTCTCTCTGCAGGTGGTGAAGGCCATCAACAGGGTGCTGCTCTGCAGAGTCGTCTGCCTCACTGACCTGGACACGATCATCCAGGGGTTCGGCGCCCTTGGCTTCCCCAACTGCGGGGGGGGGGGGGGGGCAATCGACGGGACACACATCCCCATCTGTGCCCCAGACCACCAGGCCTCCCTCTTCATCCACAGGAAGGGGTACTTCTCAGTGATCCTGCAGGCCGTGTCTGATCAGCAGGGCCATTTCACAGACATCAATGTGGGCTGGTCTGGCAAGGTGCACGATGTGCCGGTGTACTGCAACTCCTCCGTGTACCAGAGGCTGCACACTGGGACTTTCTTCCCCGACCGCCACATCAGGGTCAGGGACGTGGACATGCAAGTGTGCTTGGTGGGGAATGTGGCCTACCCCCTACAGCCCTGGCTCATGAAACCCTACACGGGACACCTCAGCCCCTCCCAGCAGGCCTTCAATGCCAGGCTCAGCAGGGCCCTCATCGTGGTTGAGGGGGCCTTCGGCCGACTGAAAGCACAGTTTAGGTACCTCCTCACCTGCCTCGACCTCTCCCAGCACAATATTCCGCACGTGGTGGCAGCGTGCTGTGTGCTCCACAATTTGTGCGAGAGGAAGGGGGAAGCTTTTCTGCCAGCCTGGATGGCAGAGGCTGACTGCCTGGCTGTCCAATATGCACAGCTCTGCATGGCTGCCATCCGGGAGGCCCTTCAGGGGGCTGGCCGCATACGAGAAGCCCTGCGGGAGAGCTTCCAGGCAGACGAGGCCTGAAGTCCCCCTGGCGTGCCCCACTGGGGCCTGGGGCCTTACATTCCTCCCTCACCTCCTTCTCCTTTCCCCTCCCTAACCCCCCTTCCTGATCTACAATAAAAACACCTGTGTTGCCACAAAAAAAGTCTTTATTTCACATAACTGTAGTGGGGGGAGGATAGTAATGAGGGCGGGAGAGGAGAGGGGGGAAACCTGGGAGGGGTGAGCTGGAAGGGGGAGGCAAGGGGAGGAAGGGGGAGGAGAAGCTCAGGTTTGGGTGTTTTGCTGGCTCTCCCGTCTCGCAGCACTGCGGGTGCGGGAGTCGCAGGGGGAAGTGGGTGTGGAGGGTGGGGCAGGAGGGATGGGGGGTGCAGAAGAAGTGGGAGGGGGAGCAGGGATGGGAGGAGGAGCGATAGCTGGGGCAGCCTCAGGGGCTGGAGCAGCAGGAGGCAGCAATCGGTCTGCCAGGGCCTGCAGGTGCTCGTGGAGGGCACTGCCCTGATCCCGGAGCTTCCTAAAGCTCTCCTGCCGTAGCTGCAGGTCCTCTTGCACCCACTGCTCCTGGCTGTGGACCTGCTATCCCTGCAGGCACAGCTGCTGCCTCTGGAACTTCTCTTGGTTGCGGGTGCGCCTGCTGGCCCGAGTTCGGGTGGAGGGTCCAAGCGGAGTGGTGCGTCCCGCACTCACAGGTGCTGCAGCTGTGGTGAAACAAAAGAAGTGGTCAGTTCTCCTTGGGGACACAGTGGGTGAACCCAGCCCCCCTCTTCAAGGTGAGGATGGCAGGTGTCTGCACCATCACGTCCTGCTATCCCCGGGAGTGTGAGCTGGCCCAGGACTGCACCCCAGCCCCTGGGACTGCCTATAGTGTGGTGTGTTGGGGGAGAGGGGAGATGTGGCCTGCCTCTGTGTAGAGGGGGCATCTGGAGGGAGGGCAGTGTGTAGAGTTTCTCCCAGGGTAAGGTTCCTGGGCTCCTCCTCCCCCTTCCCCGCCCCGCATAAGGGGACCGTGATGTCACTCACATGTGGAGGCCTCCCCGGCCTCAGATGAGGCTGCTGACAGGCCCTCTGGGATGGCTCGGGGGTTCTGGGTGCAGGGCAGGCTCCCTGCTGGCTCCTGGCTGCCACCGTCCTCCTCCTCCTCTTCCCCTGTGTCAGGAGCAGGGCCCTCTGCCCCGGGGTCGATGACGACCAGGGGGGCACGGACTATCTGACCCCCCTGGATGCGGTCCAGGGCCTCAAAGTATGGGCAGGCCTCTGGGTCAGCCCCTGGTTGGGAAGCCCTGGAGTAGGCCTGCTACAGTTCCTTTATTTTGATGTGCACCTGCTCCTGGGTGCGCATGTGGCCTCTGGTGGCCAGGCTGGCAGCCATGCGGCTGTAGACGGCCACATTCCTGCACCTAGTGTGGATATCGTGGGCATTGGAGGCCTCCCTCCAAATCTCAATGAGGCCCATGATCTCTGCACTTGACCAGGAAGGTGCCCACCTTTTGCGGCCCCTGGCAGGCTCCTGAGAGCCGCCAGCCTGGTCCTGGGGAGCAGTGGAGGGCTGGGTGCCAGTGGGTTGCTGGCTCATGCTGTGCCAGGTGCACGGTCTGCTGGCTGGGTGCTTGCAGGCTGGCAACTGGCACAGGCACTGTGGCTAGAGTCTGACCCTTTAAGGGCTCCAGGGCTGGAGCGGGAGCAGACGAGTTCTCCTGGTTGTGCCCAGAGTGGCCACCAGGGCTCCCTAGGAAGGGCTGGAGGCCAGCTAATTCAAAATAACTGTCTACACAGCACTGATTTCAAATTAGCTATTTCGAATTTGGTGTTATTCCTCATAGAATGAGGTTTATCTAATTTGAAATAAGGGCTCCACTATTTTGAATTAATTTCGAAATAGCGGTTTGTATGTGTAGACAGCTATTACAGTTAATTTGATATGACAAAACTCGGATCCTGCAGGTCCAGTTGTTTTAATAGCAGGAACAGAATGAAAATAGAGTGGGTATTGTGGGATAAAAATAGATGGGATATTGCAGGGCAGGGTAGCAGTAAGATTAGTCATTGTTTCTGTCTCAACCTGTGACACCAACAACACGAATGCCCTGGCTAGCAGCTGCTGCTCTCTGGCCACCTGGCTCTGAAGGCAGTGATGCTGTTAGCAGCAGTGCAGAAATAAGGGATTACCTCATGTTACAAGTAATGGGAGCATATGTGACGAATTCCATGAGTGGTGAAAGGTGGCGGTGGGGGAGGGGGAGGAGGTATGACTGGTAAAAAGAAACCACACATGAAAAGGAAAGAGGAGAAAAGCAAAGATAAAAAATGCTGCTTGTTTCTCTGGCATGTTCATTGGCACCGGCAGCCTTGCTGCTGCTAAAGTGCAGGCTCATTGTCTTATTAGCTACTCCAGGTTTAGCACATTTTCTTATTATCTACTCCAAACCTTTGCAAACATGTACCAGCATCTGTCTGTTTAGGGCATTATTTTCATTTGCCCTTCTGATCACTGTCTTGCAGCAGTATTGCAAAACATGCAGTCTTGGTCAGCTAAACCAGACACTCAGTAGACAGAAGGAAGAAGGTGAAGGATTAGAAATAGGATAGAATAAGGTGAAGTATGCATGGGGAGAGCAGGAAAACAAAGTGTCATATCCCAACTGGTGTTTAGGATTGAGTTGATGCTCCTGGAAGTGGTGATGTCATCTGGATCCCTCTCCTAGTTGTACTTTTTTGCCTCCTTTTCCTCTGAGTCCCCTTCCCTCATTTGTAATGACCCCAAAAGGCAGTGATGGGTGAACCAGTCCATCTTCTCATTATTTTGTCCACTAGTAAGCCTAATTTCCAATAAAACAATTTTAATTCACTGTTTTCCACTGTTCTTGTTGACCAGGCGTGGTCTTAACACAACTTTGAATTTCATCAGCAGGTCTTTTAGTTTGGATTCATTTAATCTTTGTCTCCCATTTGTACTTTTTCCCCATCAGCATATGTTGTTATAAGTTTGCATTTTTTAAACTTTGGCTCACTTTTCACATCTGAGCCTCACCATTAAGATAAGTTTGGAAGCCCAAGTATTGCAACAGGTTCCAATATGCATGGAGGTTAAATATAAAATGGACTTCACAATTTGATACAGACTGATCCTATAGCTATTAACACAAGCCTTATCAAATACCCATCACACCTTTGTAGACTATCTAATAGGTACCATTTAAATATGCCGGAGATGTAGGTGGAGCATGCATTTCATTAGCAAACCATCTGTTCACAGCACCCTCAAATTCACTAAGCCAAGCTAAGGAAAGCAGGCAAGGAAGAATACTGTAAACATCAGTTTAGTGATTAGAGAAACAGAATGCTGTTCATGAAAATTCTTCATCCAGCACAGCAAATAAGAAAACAGTTTTGAGACTGAATAAAATCTACTAAAATAATAAATTGGAGACAGAATTTAATTATTGCTTTTCTCTGCATGAGTTGCTCCTTGGTCCTTTTGCAAACTTGCTAGCACTTATTTTCAATTCTTCCCTTACCCTTTATCTGCTGACATTATTTACATACTAAAATGTGATGTGTTTACCATACAATTAGAATAGATCTGTATTCTAATTAAATATCAGTTCAGGATCATAGCTTCAAGCTATTTTTCAGCACTGATAGTGATCAATAGAAATAGATGTTTAACAAAGAAGACAAATAGATTTTCTGGGAAGTCAGGATTTTTTTTAAATTTCTTCTCTGAGTCTCTTTCTTATACTGAATGAAAAGATTATATTTCCTGCATCCTTTTAGTAATTCAATGACATGCATTTAGAAAGTCGAAATCTGATGCTAAGTGCCACATTATTTTACTTAATTGACACGCTTAGTTTTTCTCTTTGTAACTCACCATGACAGCTATTCTCATCTGAGATGCAGTGGCTGATTGTCCCTAGAACAAAACTCTCAAAAGTTAGGGGCAGGGCCCTGTACGTGAACAGTGGGTGGTGGAAGAATTTTCTGTTTCCAGAGATCAGAATGAACTTATGTCTTGCTACTGTTCAGGTGCAACAGATAACTTTAGAGAAACCTTCCCTTATTGCTGGGACATCCTCCAGCATGTTATTCCTACTGATAAATAAAGGAACCACTGTATGTCTAAATAAAGGAAATCTTGGGAGTTTAAGCAGGTATAATGTTCTAAATGATAAAAATAGTGCTTGGATGCTTCAAAGATGTTGATTTTCTATATAATCTATGATTTTTTAAACTATTTCTTGCCAGTTCACCAATACAAAGGTCTGTTGTTTCTATTCCATACAAGATAACAGATAAATGAGAGATAGTGAATATGTAGTATTCACTATAGTATCGACCTCCCCTTGATCCCGTGCTGGGCTGTTGTGTTAATAAGTTAGATTTCCACCACTCTGACCCCCAAAAATTAACAAGAACATACCAAGGACTTTCAAACCTGAAATTCTAAACTTCAACCTAAAATGGATACAAGCTGAAGAATGCTTCCATCTTTAATTAACTCTAGTATGTTTCCTTTCACATCTACATGTGCTGTATGCCAAAATCTGTTTTTATTTACCCTACTGTAATATTTACTTTCACAGACATAACAGCTGAACACAGTTGTGTATGTACGTAAAAGGAATTCTCATTATCCAATACAGTTCTATAGTTTATCGTTATCAAGTGGTGTAATAGGCAAGAGAAAACAAAAGAAAAAAAAGGAAATGAAAATAAATCCCGATGAAGCAGATGAAGAAACAGAGTACACTGTTAAAGAAATGCTAAATTTTTGTGCCAGGCTTTCAGTATCTTGTCCTGCTGTAACAAGGAGTATCACATCCCTCAGAAAATGTACTAAATGTAGTGTATTCAATCACCTTGTGATTTGACTAAAGTCACTGACACCATGTAATTGCAAGTGCATGCCCCATCTTAGCTACAAAGAGTGTGATTAAATTCTTGTATTGCACATTTAATTGCCTCTGTGAATAAGTTCTACTGTGTGTCAAACTGTGTCTCCTCCCATATAAAATATGCCATTCTTGTGTGAACACTTGCGTGGCTGAGTTTAAAATTCACTATCCATGAGTATCCAAGCATGCAGGCTTAACATTTGCTTTTTGCATGAATTTGTACTAGTAAAAATCAAAACTTGCAAGACTGTAAAAAAACAAAGGCCAAAATAAATTCATTTTGAATTTCCAGCAAACCTCTTATGGACTGTTTGCCCATCTAAAATAAAAAGAGAATATGATGTGTACCTCCAGGCTTTCAATCTCTAAGCACATCCCAAAAGATAAAGATGCTCTCAAATCTTTTTTTGTAGAGGTCTTCACAGAGTAGAACTGAATCAAAAGAAAAGTTAAGTAAAATATTACAACAGAAATTCACTTGATAAATGTCTGTTAAGAAGATGAAGTTTTTCATATTGTCTTTGTAAATTATTCAAATAGATTTGGTTCATAATAATAAACTTAAATTGAACTTTTGTGATTAGGGGCATTCCACATATAAAAGCCTTGAATGAAATATCATCACATGCTAACACTGCCAAATTCATACCAGAAGGGGTGTGCTTACCTCTCATGAGCACTCCCTTGGCTGAGTGCACACACCTGTACACTCGGTCTCTGACTGTCTACGAGGAGGGAGCCTATAACCCAATATACAAAGATTATATGTATTTAAACAGGATAATAATACTTAGCTGGCTATAACTTTTTCCATTTATACCTTACAAGACATACCTTGTACAAGATTTATTGCAGCGGTGAAAGTATTAGTGTAACTAGTTATCTTCCTTTTTCATACAGCATCACATGAGCTAGTACATTAACCTCACTGAGTCATCTTTTCAGAAAGTGTTCTTGACTGTGCAGCCATCCAGGCTAGCACAACCATGTTACCCAAAGATTTCAAAAATATTATTTCCCTTTTATAAAGGAAGATGGCATATAGACGGGACAGTGAAAAGTCTTGAGTGAAATCTTTCCAACATGTAATAACAAATCCTGCCAGTTCATTAGTAATACCGTTTTTAGTAGTTCCTGCATTTAATTTATATCACTTGGCACATTGGCTAGTTAAAAGTGCTGTATCGAGGAGTCCCAGTCTTATAAATCTTTGCTCATCTAAATGACTAATATGAGCATTCCCATCAGCAATGACACTTTAGACATGTAAAGGTTTGAAAGATCATGGCCCACAGTGGCTTGTACTCTGAGAAGTAGCTGAAATAGAAAAATCAGTCTCTAAGAGGCTTTCTTTTGAAAGGATGAATTTATTTAAACATCTCAAATGCCAGATTCTATCAAGAACTAAGATATCTCTGTGGGTGAGTGTGAATCAGCTCCTAAATTACTCACAGAGAAGCAGGTTGGCAATGGCATTTAAAGGAAAGCAGGTGTAGTGTTAAAATTAAAATACTTCAGTTCCCAGTCCCACCCACCTTCTTGCTGGCAAAAAACAGCGGGACTGATTCTCTTAAAATATATAATAAGTGAACAATGTAAAGAAACTGAAAAATAAGTAAGCAGAGCACTTATATATGAGGAAAGGCAGGGAGAGAGTGGGAGGGGGTGCGGCTACCAGATTTGTTATAGTAACAGTGAAGCTTTCAGGCCATCTAAAGCATGGCAATGTACTAATGAAAATAGCTTTTAGGCAGATGGAGGAGAAAGCTGAAGATTTTTCAGAGTAATGAAAATACAAAAATGTTTCTTATTGACCACATGTGCATACGGTTTCGAAGTAAAAAGAAACCAAGAGGAGGGAGAACAATAAGCTAGCCGAGTAAATCTCCTGTAGCCATCTCTTCTCCTTTGCCACTGTGAAAAAGGGTGTATTGCAACAAAGATCTGAATTTCTTGTGTTGCAATCAGCTGCAGAAAAAGATGATGAATCCAGGTTTCCGACATGACAATCCTCTTCCGTAATCACTAGACACATTTTTCCCTTCTGGGACAATTACATTAGAGGCATGTATGAAGTGGTCTGATACTGTGATGAAGAGACTAATGGACTGATATTGCAGCTGGTAATGTAATGATAATTTGGCACACAATAGCTCATGTTACAGGAAGCAACAGTTGACAGCAGTACTTTTTACTCAAATCACACAAAAGTTACAGTTGTTACATCAACTTAGCTTTTTTTTTCTTAAAAAAACCCTGTATCTTATTACAAGAGGGGGCTTTTGTGTATGAGAGTTTTAGGATGGAGGAAAAAATAGGGGTGGGGTTATGATGGAAATAGTAGAACATATTAATCAACTGATATTTGCAAATAGTCTTTTTTCAGCCACTTATTTCCAGCGAATGTCAGTATATTATTGTGAATATTGTTTTCCATTATTTAACCAGCTCTAATGGAGAGCTAACAGTAAAATCCTGGGCAGTATGTGAAGCTAAAAGACAGCAAGGCAGTATTGACATGAAGAAGTAGGCAGGTAAATGTGAAAAAGTAAGGCTGGCAGACAATTTTCTTTTCTTTTTTTTTGATGGAAAATTGGATTTTTAACTGAACCCAAGTTTTTGAAAAAAGTTTCTGTTTTGTGTGGGAAACCAAAAGCCCCAAACACAAAATATGTTACCTGAAAACTCAAACATTTTGATTTGGTATGCTGCTCTTGTGCTTCATGGGTGTTGTAGTTGGATGACCCAGGGCCACATTTTTCTGTATAGGCTGATTGGGATTCCCATGGTTTTCTCCACTGAAAAAAACAAGAGATGATCATTTTGAAAGGACATGGGTATTGGGGCTAGGATCACAAAAAGCAATGCTGGCATGGTAACTTGCATGGGCATATTATTTTCTCTAATCCTGGCAAATTAAATTGTTGGAGTATATTTTAGTTATGGTTTGTTCACAAAAGGTTCTTATGAAGTCTTCAGTTAACTGAGCCTTTGCAAAGAATATATAATGGACAACACCAAGTAGGTTGAATCAAAGCTGTGTTCCTAGTTCAAAGAACTGTTCACACCCAGATTTTTACCCTTCTGGGTCAGCTTTCCATATTAACCAATTTTGGGGTTCAACCCAACATCATTATCAAATGTAAACAAGGAGTCCTTTGGCACCTTAAAGATTAACAAATTTATTTAGGCATAAGCTTTTGTGGGCTGGAAAATTGTCAGGTGCAAAATTATCAAGTTTGATGTTAGTGAGAGCAATTACGTATCATTGTATACGTCTGGATGAATCAGATCCCCTTTGTCGACTTAGATCACTGAGGGAATTTTCTACATATTATTAACCTATTCACCTGCCTAATAATAGAGCTTAAAATGATAAAAGTCTTTGATTTCAGGACTCATGGACCCCTTCTCAAATGACTTACAGCTGTGTGAGTATGTTGGCTCCTACAGAGAAATCAGAGATATGGCCACTGTTTATTATTAAATCATGTTGTATGTTTATTATCATATCATTTTGTATGTCATTTTATTGCTTTTATTACTGTTTACAATGCACAGGATTTTCTGTCAAAAGCCTTTGTCCTCACTGTCGTAAGTTACCCTGCTACCAATAATGAAAATTGTCATTCTGCTTGAAATTGCAGTGACTTAATTAACCAAAATAAACTTTAGGAGGATCTTATACTCTTTATCAATTAAAGGTCTGATTCTGAAACCCTTATTCTCACTGAATATCTCTTACTCAAGTGACAAGTCCCACTGAATTTAACTAATTGTATTACTCTGAATAAGTGCTTGCTAATCAACGTAGATAAAGGTTGCAGAATTTGATTCTATGTGAATTGTATGGAAAGATGACACTGACAGGAACACTACATTAAACAATAACAAGGCTGTTGAAATATATTTTGATTGCAGGGTGTAACAGTAAAACTCATAATTTGTTGGTTTTGCAAACTTTTTTATCTACCTGTTTGGTAATGATAGGGAGGTGGCACTTGAAAATGCCTAGTGATACCAAACTTTCAGATTTGTTTCCTTCTCTGTCCCTTAGTAGTCATAAGGTACTCTTTAATAGTCAGGGATCAAAGTTGCTAAGTGAACTCTGCCTCCTAGGCTACGTCTACACTAATAGGTTATTTCAAAATAATTTTGAAATAATAACTCCCGTAATAACTATTTTAAAATAAGCTTATTCCTCTTCACAAGCAGGTGTTATTATTTCAAAGTAACAACAAGCCCATTAATCTGAAATAACAGGCTTGGTAGTGTGGATGCTTGCCTTGTTATTTCAAAATAGTTATAGACATGTATAGACAAGTGTAGACAGGCCTTTAGTCATTGTGTCCTGGAGAGCAGATTGGCGGAATGTTTCTTAGAACCTCACTTATTGCCTGAACCTTTTAGAGCTGCTAGTGCACTGTACTAACAAATTACTTTGCCAGCTATATATTTTTGGTAGATAACCTCATTTGAAGCATATACAAGTATAAATTTCAGGATGGAATTAATAAGAGCCCAAGTCCCACGATAGAATTAAGAGCACAAGTCCCCCAAGTATTAGCATATTTGGATTTCACACACTGTACATTTTCAAAAAATCAGCTCCCAAATTGAATCACTGAGTTTTATAAAAATATTTCAAGCGCTGATTAACAAGGCAATGCAAACCCTTTATAACTTTTTGCCCTTTCATTTTATTAAGTGCCTGACATTTCACAGCATTAGCTGATGGCATATGATGAGTCTGACTACGTGTGCTTGTGTGATGGAACATGATGCAAAATTTAAAAAGAAATACAGACTGAAATATTGCCCTTAGCTAGGATAGTCACTATTTAATGTGATTTTTCTGAAGAAAATCACTCAAACAAATAGGCTGTGTCTACACTGCACCCCTTTTCCGGAAAAGGGATGCAGATTAGACACTTTGGAATAGCAAAATCCGCGGGGGATTTAAATATCCCCCGCGATATTTGCATTAACGTGGCTGCCGCTTTTTTCCGGCTTGGGGATAAGCCAGAGAAAAGCGCCAGTCTAGACGTGATTCTCCGGAAAATAAACCCCTTTCCGGAGGATCTTTTATCCCTACTTTCAAGCCTGCACTTAGAATATGTATCTTTAAGAATGTGCTCGTCTTGATAATTGCATTCCTGTTATCCCAATCAATAGCTGAGTAATTAAAATGCCTCATGATCAATGTTCTTGTCTTGTTCATAGGTATTTCTTATCTCTAAAAAGGTGTCATGATCTACCTTCTTCAATCTCTTTATAGGCTTGTTGCCAAAATTCATTTGCCTAACTTATTTGGCTCTAATTTATATCTAAATTGTTTCTATTGTGTCAGCTAAAATTATGTAGTTTCTTCTACCACGCTGCAATCATTCCTTCCCATATATTCATTCTTTTTACCTCTGAACTGTGTTTTCATGTCCATTTTGGAAACTCCTATATTAACGTATTGAAGGGCTGGAATCTGATACTCTTACTCTGACTTTAGGTAATGGAGTAATCAAGGTAATATTCAGCCTGTTCGAGATTATCAGAATTTGAGCCAATTTTTTTTTCATGTTTTTATTATTTTCATCATCCACAAAATACATCTGCATTTATCATGTGTTGTTAATATTTCTCTGCTTAGCGTTTTGGAGAAAAAACCATTCCGTGAAATCCTAATATCCTGTCTGAGATCATTACACTTGTTAAAAGGGCCATAATGGTGTAACATTCTTGGATTCATCTGAGCGATTATTTTAGGAACTATGGAAGACAGCTGTAGTCTGCCTTCTCTTATTCCTCCTTCACTCCCACAAGTCCTGGTGTAGGGGTTATGCTCCAAGTGGGCCTGCAACATACAGTGCTGACAAGATTCTAGAAGCATGGAGAAACTGGAGGCTGCTGAAGCACCTGAGGAAGTCCAGAACTTCTAGAAGCACAGTAGCAGATGTACAGTGCACACTCCTTTTGACAGCATGGAGGGTACTGTGAGGGAGTGAAGAGAGGAGGGTCTGGCATCACGGGGATTAAACAAAGCCTTGTGGCCCAGCTAGCCTTGTCCCCTTTTACCTGTAGCCAATGCCAGGTCTGGAGGGAGGATAGAAGGAATGAGCCTGCCTCAGTTAGGGCCTGACCAGCAAGGAGACAGAAACGCAGTTCCACATTCTGCAGGACCTGAACTAAAGCCTGTCTACTTGGACAGCCACAGGAGACAGTAATCTTCCAACCTCACCCCACTGGGACAAAGTGGGAGGGGAACCTCCTAGAAACCTTCATTAAGAGTGGAAATCTGGACTCTTGGGGCCATGCACCAAACTTAAGAACTGTACTAAAATAGTGGGCTGGAATTCCGAGGCCTGGGGCACCAGTGGCAGGGGTCTGTACCCCTTTCCTGCCAGGTAATTCTCAGGCCTAACCACTAGGCCACCCCTCTAACAGGGAGACCCGGCCACAGGTACTTATGCTATATTCATCCTTAGATCAGGTATAAATAGCAGTTTAGATGGTGAGGCACTGCTTAGGTGTGTAAAGACATTCCTGAACCCGGTGGATATGTACACTATAAGCTTTCTACTTTCCCATGGAGTATCTTCCTGTCTACACTGCTTGATGAGGAAAGCTCAGGCCAGGGTGAGGGTGCTGGCAGTTGGGAAGTAGTAGGGAAAGACTTTGCCACCTCACAACTGCTGGAGCCTTTCCCCAGTGGAGGGAGCCAGTGAAGTCTTTCCCACTGCAACATACTGTACCTCAGAATAGTACCTGGTAACCCACATATTCATCCTTCAGATGTGGTTGTGGTATTTCATACAAAGCAGGCTATGTTAAGGTATCATATGAAAAGTCATGACCTGCAGAAAGCCATTGTTCTGTTCAAATGTGTATCTTAATATTGTATATAAAGATATGACATTATGCTGAATGGTTGTTACTGAAGTGTGTTACAAGTTGAAGAGTCACCGCAGATAGCTGAATGTTTATGTACCATTGATCAACTGTATAATTTAACTATACAAACACCACACAATGGGAACTGTTCTATCATTGTGACTTTCGGGTCTGCTTGAGCACTGTGACTTGGCAAAGTCCACCAGGACATGCCTAGGCTTGTGTCAGGCAGGCATCTGGGCAAAGAACATAAAGCAAGGAACAGCTGAAGAATGTCTTGGCCTTTCTCCTCCCCCAGGTATGCTGGAAATGAAAGAAACACTGAGAAGATGAAGTTTCATCTGAGGACATTGGTCCAGGCTCCAGAGGAAAATATATGTATTAAGGATGCATATATATCTAGGGTGAGGAAAATTACTTGATCTAAATACTGTCTAGTTTAATAAGATTTAAGATTTTAAGATTTAAATTGTACACTTATTTTTATTTTCTGTAATAATCATCTCTGCCCTTTCATGCCTACCGCATATTATTTATCTTTCTTTAGTTTGTAAGCCTCTTTTGTCTTTTACCTAAAACAGTATGTTTAGCTTGAAGTGCTTGGGAAACTTCAGCTCAGGTACAAAAACTGCATGTCCACATTGAGGGAGGGGCAGATTTCATTATAAACTTACACTAATGAGGCTTTTGACCAGGACAGGATGGTACAGCTCTGGGGTGCAAGGCTGGGAAGCTGTTGAAAACTGTCTGAATCTCTCTATTGTTTGTTCATGAGTATCTGAGAGCATTCATTTAACTCATCTGGGTTGGTCTATGCCTGTGGATGACTATGTGAGTGAAATACCTGAGAGAACTTTGCAGCTATTCACAGCAACTCAGTGTGAGATGGAGCCCAGGTTCGATGGGCAGAGGGCTCAGTAGTACTGCAGTGCTAGGTTGCATCCCAGTGACTCTGTCAAACCCAAGTCCGGCAGCAGGGAAAGGCTTTAGTAGCCCCCAGTGTGCTATTTGCTTTTCACTGCTGTGGGCAGTTATGTGTGCCCTAGATACTGCTGCAAGAGGTGTGCAGTGCAGACTTAGCCAGAATCATATTTACTATTTCCACTAAAACATTTGTGTGTTTGATTTTTGCTCTTTGCCTTTCCTACATCAAGATGTATAGCAGGGGAAAAGTTTATATACTTAGACTTGAGGCTTCTTCTTAATACCAGTTGCAGTGTTGGAGCCAAAGTCCATTGTAACTAATGAGGGAATTCAGTCTTTCTTTCTCTCTCTCTCTCTGATTAAATCAAATCCCAATCTCTAGGAGGGAACTAACCGTTCAGTCACTCTCAGCATGCTAACCAAAACTGCAGTATGCAGGTTGCCTGCGTTGAGAGGACAACCCCAGCCTTCTTTCATCACAGCAGCTTGAGGCCAGATGAGAAGCCCCTGTCCATGACCACTGCAGCTTCAGTAGGCACAGCCATGGGAGGAGAGCGTGTTCCATGGCTGCAGGTCAGACAGATACACAAACAGGTAGACAGAGAAACTCTCTGAAATATATAGTAGATAACTGTCTCTGGCTATATCTACTCTACACTACTTTTTCTCATTCTTTTTTTGGAAGAAGCTTTTCTGAAATTTGGCCTGTCTACACTGGGCCAAATTTTTGAAAAACCTCCTCTTTCAGAAGAGCCCTTCTTCCTTGTGAAAATATGTTTACAGGGCTTCCGAAAGAACACATCTGTTCTTCTGAAAATTTTTTTGGAAGAGCAGACGTTCCATAGTGTAGACAGAGTCTCTTTCTCCACCTCTGGCCCCACGGGGTTATAGCTATCCTGGTCCCTATCTCTTGCCCCTTGCTGCCCCCTGTGGTCGTTCTACAGTATAACTGTCCCTCCTTTTCCTTTTATGAGTAGATGAATTATAGGCATATCCCATTGTCCTGGCACAACCAAACCCTGACCTTGCTTGTGACAAGAGGAAGCTGCATACCGGATTTGGTGGTCCTAGCTCTTACTCTTTAGGATGAGTTCTTGAACAAATTGACTCACGGATGGACAGAGAGACATATGCACATTTCTAAAATATATAATAAGATTATTTGTGCTCTCACTCTTTTTCCTTGTGTTATACAGTTTCACTCTCTAAATTATCCTCAGTGATATTCAGTGCCTGAAATCTCTGGAAGACCATTACTTCATATGTCTCTCTAGTATACATATACCTCTTCTTATAATTGCTTCTATCCAGCCATTGCTCCTTATATAATTTTATTTCTTTTGCACTGTTCCTCCAAAGGACTCATTCTATAACTCACACATAGCTTGTCCTCCTCTCCTGGTGTCACTGCTCCGTTTGTGTTTGATACTGACCGGTTGTCATCTATTAAGCTGTCATATCCATTGATTTTCCTAAGATTCAACCTGTCTCTCTAATTTTGCTGTCTGATCTTCCAGTACTACAACTGACAACACACACACAAACTGTTTTTGATTCTTCTCATCCTAATAGCCAGGAACTTTTTAGTCAATACACACCGTATATGTGTGTGTGTGTGTGTGTGTGTGTGTGTGTGTGTGTGTGTGTGTGTGTGTGTAAAACTCCATGGCTACTTTCAAAAGTTCAGCTTATTCATGGATAATTTTGATTTATCCTCTGAGAGACTGACAGTAAGTGCAACTGAATGTTGAGATATTCAGGAAACTTTGGGGGAAGGCTTGAAACTTTTATACTGGTATTTCATCTTCTATTTAAAAGAAAACATGAAAACCATTCCTTATTCTCTTAAGTATAAAAGACTTAATGCCATGAATATTGATGATGCATGTTTCCTATTCTCTTGACCTCAGAGAACAATGGAGACACTGGTCCCTTGAGTTTGAAAGAGTGAGATGATGTTTTTTACACTTTTATATGAAAAAATAATAACAACATGTAATGCAATCGACTCTAATTATAATGTTGAATGTGAGCAGGTGATATAACTTTTGTTATTTTATTTTTTTCCCACCAAGCCTCTTTTTTCATATGCTTTTTGGCTTTTACCTTTTTTCTTCAGCAACAAAGCTGGCTGGTAGCACTTTTTCTCTTTTGTGTTCAGACATGGCATATTTATATAGACCATGCCCTAAATCTAAAAATGTAAATGTCATGGAACATGTTCTATCTCACTATCTGTAGCCAGACAGGAACCCCCTTGTAACATCCATTTTTGCTTGCCTGGAGCATACAGGGCACACAGAGCAGAAGGCCCAGGCTGCTGTGACCGTGAATGGCTGTAAACAGAGATACTCCAATTGTTGACCAAGAGGCTGCCAAGGAGTGCCCTTGACTCAAACCCATATTGATACGAACACACATCCATCCGCGGGGGGGAGGAATCTCTCACCCAGTAAAAAAATGTCTAGTATTCACAATTTAGTTATCTCTCTTGCAAGTGTAAATTAACTTGAAACTTGCGTGTAAGAACTGGCGCCACAAAACGGACCAGTACAATTCGGCATCTTAGATAAGAAAGAGAATACGGGCCCACAGGGGTATAAAGATAGGTCCAGCAGCACATTTTCTCTGAGTGTCAATCTACCATCTATCTGCTGGTCGGGTTTGGTGTTTGATCTCCCGAGGTTCCAAGGGGACGCCCACCTCGTATTCGTCTTTCCTAGGAATTGAGAGACCGGCCCTGGCCTGACACGCTGGAGTCGAGAGGCACAGAAAGGGGTAAAAATTGTACCTGGATGTGGTCCTTTGTTTAAGTATATATATACATAGACTTAGAGCTCTTTAAAGATTAAGCTGTCACTTGGTACCATTATTTCTATTTTCTATCTTTACCTTTTTCCTGTAATCATTTTTAAGACCTATATATATATATATATATTTGCTAGCATTTAAGAAATAGAGCAATAGCCATTGTAACCATATGCTTTTATAAGTCTTTTAATAAACCTGTAACTGTTTAAGCTTTAACCTGACTCCTCCAGTTGCTGTAACAGAACCAAGCACAATTTAAAAGAACTTCAGCCAGTCATAAAGGGACAGACATAGGGAGAGCTTGGGCGTTTGGATCTGTGTCACTCCCAGGTGACAAGATCCGTTGGGGCACCTTTCCAGCCTTTCCCAGGCTGCCCGCTGCGAAGGAACTTTGTGTTCTAGCAGTTAAAATCTAAGGTGTAATAAGCTCTTCCTATATAACGGGGCATCTGTTGGCCTTCTGGCCACCCTCTGCGATGGGACCCCGGTCCTAGCAGTAAAGACACGGACGTTAAACCTTTTCTCGGAAGCATACACACACACACTGCCCTG
Source organism: Pelodiscus sinensis (assembly GCF_049634645.1). Classification (NCBI taxonomy): domain Eukaryota; kingdom Metazoa; phylum Chordata; order Testudines; family Trionychidae; genus Pelodiscus; species Pelodiscus sinensis. The sequence goes on along the minus strand of NC_134711.1, from coordinate 283,138,311 downwards.
ACCGTCGGCTGACACTATCCTAATCTATAGTTAAACTTTGTTAGTCTTCTTTTAAAGGCAAGGAGAAATTTGTTTAGGGTGTGGAAGACCTTGAATAAAATAAATGAATTAGGCCAGAGGTGGGTCCCAGATGGTTTGTTTAACTAAGCTTCCTCAGGCATGGAGCCGTGCAGCTTGCAGGGGGTGTGGTTCACTCCCCCTCCCAATTTAGGCTGATGTCACTGCAAGGTAGACTTATGGCTGATAGATTACTGAACAGGTAAGGCGCCCAACCTTAAAAATATTTGGATTTATTTAATATTTTTATAATTTTTAAAAATATTTACAAAAGCCTCATGTTTCGTGGCCTCATAGCCAAAAGTTTCTTTGCCTAACTTATCTGTGGAAAGAGACTTGAATACATGTCCTATGACCCTCCATATATGATTCTGTTTTGCTTTATGAGCTTACCTACATATACAATATACAATATACAATATACAATATACAATAAAGCTGATGAAAAATAGATCTATTACATCAACAGAATTCTCTCCACATGAAAACAAAACAGACACATTCTCTAAATACAGCAAAGCCCTCTAAAAACAAATACATTAAAAGCCTTCACTTACAAAATTTCTAAAGCCTACTGAAAAGCAAAACAGATAGAAACGTCAAAGGTACTTAACTTTAGGGGTTTTTAAAATGAGCCCATCATATTAAGATAAGTTAGGTTTCATTTCCATTGTCTTAGTGACCTTCAGGATCTTGTGGGCTAAACTTAAAAGGTAAACAAAAACATTTATCTGCACACTATATTTTAGGATAGACAACCTATCAAGACTTTAAGTCATTGTCAGTTAATACTGAGCTCTTGCAGAGATAGGCATAACTCTTCCTTGCTTTCTAACTGAAAGCATCTTCCTTAATGTCCTCTTCTCCCCTTGCTTCAGAAAGTCCTTCAGGTACTAGTTGGCAGATTAAACAAACTAGCGGACATTGCCTATTTTTCAGCCTCCTATGTGAAGCACACCTCTCTCATTCCCTGTGTTTTTTAAAACACAGTCTGTCTTCTTCAGCAATTGAGTTACTGATTGTTAATACTGAAGTTTGTTTGTAACAGATATTAATATTCTTTCTCTTTCACAGGTAAGACACTGTATAAACAACTTCGAATTTCTTCAAGTCCACAGATTTATTTGTGTGTATGTTGAGGGGAAGGTGGAAAGGGGAAGTGAATGAAATGGGGTTGAGGAACAGTGTGCAAGTGCAGGAGTTCTGAGAAAAACACACGTATTATTATTGTTGCAGTAGTGTCCAAAGGCACCATTTAAGAATCATGGCCTCTTTATATAATCACAAACATCCACAAAGTGCAATGTGTAATATGGTGAACATGGCAGAGCCCTTGTGGGATCAGGACAAAACTGGATAAACTTAAAAAACAACAACTAGTCTTGCAACACCTTAGAGACTAACACAAAATATAGATGGTATCATGAGCTTTTGGGGTTCTGGGGACAAAAAATAGCCAAGAAAGAGAGGGGATGGGGAGAGAAAGAGAAGGAAAAAATATATTGTCAATTAGAATGTCCATGGTAAATGATGCTGATAGAGTGGGTTCTAAGTACCCAGAGCTTGGCTTTTTATGTCATTTAGGTGTGACACAAATCAGATAGTTGAAATGGTAACTCACAGAAACATACTGGGGAACATTTTAATTTGCCCGGACACTTATTAATGGATCCAAAGGTGACAATATTATTACAAGGCAAATTCAAAAACCAGGTGGAGAGAGACGCTGTAGAACTTGATTCCATTTACAAGTTTGACACCTGCAATAGAGGTTTAAACAAAGACCTTACCTGGATGTCCGCTACATTCCACACCCTAATGACATAGGAGTGCCTGGCATGGGGCAGCAGAGTGGTCGTGCCCCTCTGCACTCTTCATGGTGGCAGGAGTCATGGGGAAGCAGAACAAAACAGAGCAAGTGAGCCCGCTGAATGCACTTCGCTTTTCCATGGCTCCTGCTGCCGTGGGAAGGAGGGGAGGAGGATTGACCACTGATGCCACCCCACACCCAGCACTCTTGGCATACTCCAAGACCAGGTCCCTTAGGAGATGGGGTGTCATGGGTGGGGAGGCAAAGGGTGAGTGGTGGCAGGAAAGAGCAGGGCTTGGGGACATGTTTGGACATGCCCCACCAGGCCAATGGGTCTCCCAGGTCAGATTGTGAATATGTTCTGGCCTGTAGATGGCCCACAGACTAGGAGTTTGAGATCCTTGAGATAAAGGATAAGGGAGGGAATAGGCATCCTTCCCTCTATTTTATGTTAACCATCATCCATTTTCTTTTTTTCTTTCTTTGATTTCTTTCCTCTTTTCTTGCTGGAATAAAATCTCCCTCAAACTTACACTCCCTTCAGATTCATCTCTTGTGAGGAATTGTTCCATGTCTACACTACTGGGTTTTTCCAGGATTCCTCTGATATCCTGGAAAAACTCTGCCACATCCAGGGAACGAGTCTGCTCGTCCCTTTTTTTTTGCGGAAGAGCAGATGCACTCTTTCAGAAGCCCTGTCTTCCTCCTCCCACAAGGAAGAAGGGCTCTTCCGAAAGAGGAGGCTTTTCCAAAATTTGGCTGTGTATAGAGAGGCTAAATTTTGGAAAAGCCCCTCCAAAAAAAAAACTATCGGAAAAGGGTATGCAAATTGCAGAACTCTGCAATTTGCATTCCTTTTTCCGATAGATCTCTGTAGTGAAGACAAAGCCTGAGTTAGTTTCAAATGAGATGCAGGCTACAAAGAGTGCCAGCAGGTATGAACTTTAATCTTTGGGGCTTAATAAGAAATAAAATTTTTTCTATGACAAATCCAGATCTGTCTTGATACAAGCACACTTCATTGGGAACTATGCATTGCTTGGGCTCATTTTAATCCTGTATACCTGTTTTGGTTTATTTAGCCTTAAACTATTGAAGATACTTTAAAATAAAGCCCCATGTTTTCTTGCATTAAATATTACACTTCATGAACTATATTTATGAGTTTATTTCCTCCTTTTTTATGCAACAGTATAGATGGGAGAAAATTTCCTCCTGACCTATGTGTTAATAAGCCAGCACTCTGAAGCACAACATTTGATTACATTGTCTTGGCTTGCAGAACACAAATGTTAGTAATGGTCATAAAATTATCCAACCCTTTTAAAAATCAGATACAGGATTTGACATGATGACCTTCTGAAGTCATGAAATCCACATTCCGATTGAAATGGTACCAGTCTGAAGCATCTGATAGTGTCAGCGTAAGTGTCACTGTTCTTTCCTTGAGGTGGAAAAGAATCTTAATGAGTTGTTATGTAGTCAGTCGAAATATGTTAAAGAGTTTCACTGTAGTCCAACTGTTGCACAACATGAGCCGTATGAATTTAGAGTTAAGGAACCCTTGCAGTTCCTTGGGTAGTCAATAGACTATTATCCTAGTAAAGGATTTATGAGCCCAACAAAAGCACTTTTTGGCTATGTCCACATTGGTGGGTTATTGCACAAGAATGGTGGTTCTTCCGGAAAGCGTCCACACTGCCCACCCGCTCTTGCACAAGAAGATTTACAGTATGGCATGGTAAGAGAGGGCTTCTTGCACAAAAGCTACGCTCTTTTTTAACAGGTGTAAGTTCTCTTGCGCAGGACCTTTTGAACAAGAGGGCAGTGTGGACACTCAGCAGGGATTTATTGCCCAAGAAAGCCCTATGGCTAAAATGGCCATCAGAGTTTTCTTGTGCAAGAGAGCATCCACACTGCCATGGATGCTCTTGCGCAAAAGCACAGCTGGCACATGGCAGTGTGGATGTTTTCTTGCGCAAGACTTCTTGCACAAGAACATCTTGTGCAAGAAGCTGCTAGTGTAGACATAGCCCCCGTGTTCTGTGCTGTAGAAGGTAGCAGTATATATGTAGTTAGGTCCATTGACTTGAGTCTATTTAGTAAACCTGGTCATTTGGGACCCCACTGTTTCCTTGTGATATCTTCATATTTATTTTGTTATGAGAAAAGCAAAAGACAACACACCTTCTTATGTGCAAGCTGTCAAAGCAGCCAGTTGACTACCAAGCCTTACTGGAAATGTTTGGGATGGGAGAGATGTGAGTAGGCTGGTTAGTACCCTTTGAAATCAATAATAAACTCCCACTGATATCAGTGGGTAGTAGATTATGCGAATGGGGAGGAGGCAGAATGTCTGGCTGCCCCCTGATAATGATAGCACCTTTAGCTATGGGGTGAGGTGTACCCACTAAATTAGAGCTATGGGCTCATGCATCAGACTGCCCTGATTGGGCCCATCACTACAGCAAGTTGTTTTACCCACTGTAACTGACCAGGCCATGGGTAGTCAGGTCCATTGATGGAAATGAGAGTTCAGTCTACTGGTTAAACCTGGATCCAGTAAGGGGGGGAGGGGTAGGTAAAGTTCAGGAATTGAGGCAATGGTCCGTACCAGTGAGAGAGAACCCATATGTTAGGACTAGGGGTAAAACTCGTGAAGTTATAGATCTGTGCTGGGAAGACAGAAACCAAATGCCTGAATTGGAGGTTCAACCAGAGTTATGAGTCAGTGGCAAAGCCAGGGACCAATGATGGAAGTCTGAAACTGGAGGGATGCTGAGACTGGAACAGGGGCAAGTACAACTGCCATGATAGATACTGAGCATCCACTGATCTACTGTGGGTACCAAGCTTATAAGGAGAGCTGCCAAGGCAATAGCCTGGCAGGATCTGTGATTACTCTGAGTTCTGAGCAGCGTCTTTCTTGGACTAGTTAGGAGTCCATCTTCAACATTCTGATTATTGATTTTGGTGCACTACAAATATTGTAAATGACACAAAGTTGGGAAGTTTGCGAATACAGAGGAGGACTGAAATACTGTACAGAAGATCTGGGTGACCTTGCAAAGTAAAGCAATAGAAACGGGATGAAATTCAGTAGTGTGAAGTGCAAAGGCATGCGTTTAGGGACTGGAGCAAGGGGGGCATGGTCTCCCATCCTGACCGACAGGGAGAGACTCATGACTGCCTCTTGATGGGCAGAGCCAAGACACCTGCTGCTGCTCTTTCAGATGACACTTTGACCTGGCCAGAAGCAGAGGAGTGAGACAGTATGTAAATATAAAAGGCAGGTCCTCCAGTTCACCTGGATGAGAACTGCCAGAGGAGCAGGATATATGCCCACTTGTGCTGGAGCCCAGACCCAACGGAAGCCATTGGAGATCCAGAGGGACTGCTATCCCACTCTCCCAGACCAGGAGAGGTGGAGTCCTTAGTAGGGTCATATCCTGCATCTGAAGGGTGAACACCTGCACCTACAAATTCTGGATGGCACTCACCAGCTCCACTAGGGAAAAACTGACCTGAGTGGGGTCCATGTTGGTGAGCTGGAGCCTGAAGCTTTGTATAGGGCTGCTCAAACTGCAGATGACAGGGTCTTGGGCAGTCAAGCTCAGCATTGGAACTAAGAGTTCAGCCTACCAGTTTGAGCTTGGTCCAGGTGGGCAGAGTCCAGGAAATGAGCCAAGCATCATTATCAGAGAGTCAGAAACCAAATGCTAGAGCCAGGTGGTAAACCACAGTCATAAGGCAAGAGATGGAGAGATGGCAGTTTAATGATAGACTCAGAGGGTCAGCCAGAGCAGTAAGCCAGTAGCAGAGCTGGACATGGAAGCCAGAAGTCGAGAGCCAGAAGAGAGCAGACTAGGAGCACGGACATGCACTACAGCACTAGTCTGTTGGGGGTGGGGGAACTCAGGCTTATAAAGCAGGGCTGCTAAATTAGCAGCTCATCAGGCACTATGACCATTCTGTCAGTTTAAGGCTGTGCAGCTGGGCTCACTGGTTGCCTAGCAGCAAAGGTAGTCAGGGGGAGCAGGCCAGGAGCTGTTGCTAGCTTGTCTTGTCCTTGACACCTCTGTAACATCTTCAAACCTTCCACAACTCTGTTTAATTTGAGGGATGGGTGTGGGATCAAAGAAGTTCTTATTTTAAACAATTCAGTTTCCTTATGCATACAACCATAAGTAGAGCAGCAAACCCAGGCAATAACTTTACTATTTATAACAGGAACATTAGGGATTCAATTGCTTCCGATAATGCAAGTTACTGAAGAATTTTTGTTTGCAGAACTGCAGCGAGTGATATGTCATTTATTCCTCTTTCCTCTCACATTGGTAGGGTTTGTTTAAGCTATTATTAAATAAAAATTTCTAGCCCTTGTGTTTATGAAGATTATCTTATAAGTTGGAAACGAATGCAGTATTATCTGCTGAGGGCCAGAAACAACAGCTTTGAATGGTGTGGCCTGCCACATTTATCTCCTGTTAACTCTGAAATTTAATGAGGATGCTATATGTCAACATTCTTAACTAATTAATAGCTGACTGTTTCATCAAAAGCATCCAGCTAAGGTGCTTTTCCCACAATCCCAAATTGCCCTTTACATCTCTTCTAATGCCAGCAGTCCATATCCAACCAATAGAACCACAAAGCACCTGCAATGTATTACAGTTATATAATTACAGTGCAAAATTTGGCACCCCAATGAATGTTAAAAATCTACAGGAAGCATAAAAGTCAGTTTATGTTAAAATAAACAACAGTAGCTGTTATTGTGAATAACAATATTTATGCTGATTTATTCTCTGTTTCAGATTGAATTTAAAAAATCCTTTTAAAAAATTACTTGAAACTTATGCATAATTTTTAGTCTTTTGCACTAGTCTGTTTCAGAATCCAGTTCTCTTTTTGGAAAACTTAGGTTAATCTTTCTGAAGAGCTGACAAGATCTATATATCCTTTCCCATTATTGCTCTCTCCCCCTTATCTCTATAAATGGGATATAAAAGTATCAATTTGTTCTCTTAGATTACTGTCAAGCCCATGCCTAAATGAGTACTATACTATATTCCAGATTCAGGTATGTAGTTTTGCACTTTCCCTAATTGCAAGCAAAACTGTTGACTCTTTGATTTCAAGTTATGGATGAAAATGGCCCTATACATTCATTTTTTGATATGCCCATCTGCTAAAACTTTCTAATTTGGCTAGGATTAAGCGTTGTAGGTTATTGTGCTGTGAACTGAAGTGCTCAGACACCAATTAACATTTCATTGCTAAGACTAGTCGATTTGTTATTTGCAGCTGTGGCCAAATTTGTGCATTTGAACTTTAAAGACTTTGTTTGCATGGTCTATAGCACAGCAGAAAATGACAAACAGCTAAATCCTCTGTAAATAAAATAGGCTATAAAGTGCTAGCCTGTTGCCGAACTAATTTGATCCTCCCTTTCTCTTGTTGTAAGCTTTGCTCATTCTGATAATGTTTATGGATATCTAAAATGTACTTTACAATGGAAAGCCATGTAATTGTAAAGGGGAGAAATCAGGAGCTACTAATGGGTTAAAGAAGAAAACAAAATATTTAATGAAAAGTTTATATAAGAAATGGAGGAGTAGCTAATGTATGGAAAAGGTCATGAAGTGGTATTTCAGAACAGAGAAAAATGATTCATTGATCTGTCTTTATTACTGTTCTATTTGTGATTCTCTGTGTATTGTGTGTTCCCCATGTTTTAATTTACTTTATTCAGACTTCTTCCCCCCATGTAAATGATATTGCCTTTTTTATTTAAAACATGCATTATCTTTAAGCAGAAAGTTTGGTGAGACGTACTGCTGTAATTGTGTCACATTAGTGCTGTTGTGACGCTGCAGAAAATTCATTGAGACTATTTCGGTTTATATGAGAACATATTTATGTATTAAATGTATATGTCAAAGCACACCAAAGACACTCTATCCAAACTGGTAACAGCAGATAGACTTTTTCCTAATGTCCCACCTAAACCTCCCTTGCTGCAGTTTAAGCCCATTGCTTCTTGTTCTGTCCTCAGAGGCCAAGATGAACAAGAAGATAGAAGGCCAGGTTTGTGTGAACCTACTCACCCTTATGGGAGATCAGTGATGGAACAATCTATGACTACTCATTTCAGTGAATTGTACACACAGCAGACTTATACCAAGGATGGTCAGTGTCCATTCACATCCCTGATGCTTCTGCACCCCTGTGGACCTATTTGGGCTCACAAATAATAGTCTATTCTCTACCCAAGGAACTACAAGGGTTACCCTAAACTAGTATAGCCCATGTTGTCCAACAGTCAGACAAAAGTGAAACTCTTTAATATTGCTTCCACTGACTACATAACAACTCATTAAGATTCTTTTCCATCTCAAGCAATGAACAGTGTCAGTCTGACACTATCAGATGTTTGCTTGTATAAGAGAAAATAAGTCCTCCTCCTGGTTCTGCAGTGTGTCACCACCATTTATCTTGGTTCTCAACCTGGATGTATTTCTGGCTATTGAGGACTAAGAAGTGATGAAAAAAGGATGCTATTTCCTTTGGAATAATTAGGAGATAGAGAAGAATGTACTAGAACTGGATGGAGAAAGGCTTTTCCCATCCTGTCAACATTTTCTCATTCTGTATCAGGATGGAGCAAGATAGAGAGACCACCTCAGAACAGCCAATAGCCTATTTGTTATTGTATTCCTGCCTGCTTCAGACCAGGGATCTCAGTATGTGGTATCATCAGTAAGTGCTAATATTCAAGCTATTGTCTATTTGATGTAGGGCTCTCTTTTACTGGGTTTCATCAGAAAGTCTATCCTGCACACGAGAAATATTTCCCAAGGAAATTTTAATTAAAGGTGGAACACTCCTGTGAAAACTTTTGACAAATTGGCATTTTCCATCTACAAACTCGTTAGTCATAAAATTCCTGACTAGCTATAGCAAGTGTCCATTAAAAGGCGTGTAGGTCTGGGCAAAGAAATGAGTGGTAGAGAATTTCCATATCTGTCCTATGGTGGAACACAAACCAACTGTAACTTCAGAGTGTGGGATTTCTTTAATGTGTGTATATATAAATGCATGAGCGCATGCACCCACACACACGCACACTTTGTCATATTAGAGAACGAAGACAATACATTGATTTTTGTCTCATTGTGCAATAATAGTTGAAAGAACGTTTTAAATTAGAATGCATAGAAACACTACAGAAGAATAGCTGCAGCATCCAAAAAATATACTTCAAGATTTCAGACTGATAATTACATTTGTGTATATGAAATTTCACTTCAAGGAATGTTGCCCACAATCTCTGACCCCAAGTGGGATATATCTGAACTCAGAGTAATGATTCTTGATATATTCCATAGTATTTACTGAAAATTACAGTAACAGGAATGGAGACTAGTAAAAGAAAAGATATATCTTCAGTATCCCAATGCAGTCCACTTATGTACCAAAGCATTTCAAGTCAGTAGATGTCTTTTGAACACAATGGTCAGGGCTCTGTAAATGTATTTTAGCATCTCCATGACATACATTAGTAAAAAGCCGGATGTTTGCCTTGAGGGGTGATGGAGAGTAACACTATCAGGCTCATAGTCGTCTTGGTTCATTCTCTGTTTTAAACTAGGACATTTTCTATTGTATAGCTGGGCATAAAGAGGAGGAAGTTTTTCATCCTTTTTTGTTGCAGTCCAAGAGGTATAGATAAAAAATTGAGTAAGTAACAGATGTTTTGTCTTATGATGAATAAGTATTAGATTTCAATGTCATACAGTCAAGTTTCACTATCCCATCCCTTTATGTAAGCTTCATTCTGTAGCATCAGCCTTTCAAATTCCATTCAGCCTTAACTTCAAGGGTAACTGCTTTCTTTATCAGCAGAAAGAACAAATTTAAACCAAGTGGCACACACATTTGGAAATTCACAGTAAATCTCATAATGAATTTTAGCCCCCAAGTGGGATATATCTGAACTCACAACCATAAAAGCAAGATATGGCTTACTAACGTGTGAAGCCCATGTGGAGATATCACTGTTTGTTCTTATCTTACTTGCACTATCCCAAATTCTTTCATATAATAGCTGTCTGACCCAGAATTTGCAAGTACTGCTTCTGAATGCATTAGCGGGGTTAATTCCCTGGAGCAACCAGTATTCTTTACTGATGAAAGGTGTTGAAAAGGCTATTACTTGCTTCAGTGCATGAGTAGCACCAAAACACTCAAAAGTTCAACTTTCTTTTAGCATTGTAAATCTGATTTTTGTGGTTAAATTGAAATGGAACAAGACAGTATGTTGTGTTTTACAGTTAAATAATATGCTATGTCCTGCTGAAGCGTTAAATTTGGGAATTTCACCTAGCCATGAATCACTTCATTCTTGACTTAAAAAATAAAATAAGAAAAAGCACATGCACAATGTTCAACTTGTAACAAAATCCAGTCAGAAAGTAGAAGGGCAGATTAAATATTGTAGAAGGATAGGTGCTGCTTATGAGGTGCTGCGTACAGTAATTCCTCATTTAACACTGTTTAAATATGTTTCAGAAAATGATCGTGTTGAGTGAAAACGAGTTATGCGGGGTCAATTTTCCCATTGAAAATAATGGAAAAGGTGGGGGTTGCGTTTCAAGCGGTGGTGTCTGTTGGGGCCAGGACATAAGGTTGAGGGAGAAAGGGGACTGGGATACAGCAGGGAGGGGAGGTGTTTAGCTCTTGGGAAGGGAAGAGGAGGAGAGGGGAGGCAGATTGGGTTGGGAATATGCCTGTGACGGGTCTGCTGGAACCCGCACTGCGTCCGGAGGGGGGGGTCGTCGGTGAACGGCGTGGCGAGCGGCGAACCTTCCGCCGCTTTGCAGGGAGGCGGGGGAAGCCCCACGCAGCTGCCGACAACAGGCCAGCTGGGGAAACCCAGCTGTTGGCCTGCAAGCAGGGGTGGAGGAGAGGGGGAAAGATGTCTGGTGAAGGAGAGTCAGCAAGGAACGGCGCAGTGAGCGGCGAACCCTCCACTGCTTTGCGGGAAGGCGGGAGAAGCCCTGCGCAGCCACCGGCAATGGGCTGGCTGGGGAAATCATGTTATTCCGGGGATGGTCTTGTAATTCAAAAAATGTCCTCCACCCCCTCAGTTCCTTCTTGCTGCCCGTGGAATGTGCTCTTGCTATTGCCTAGCAAGCGCCCTTTAGCAGTTACTCGGTTCTAAAGTTTTTTGTTCAGTTATGGTCCTTATCAGTTCTCTAAATAGTTGTCAGTTCTCTAAATAGTGGTCCTTATCAGTTCTCTAGCACTAAGGACCCACTGTGGTTCTTGTTCTGTGTGCCCAGCTGTGCAGCAGGGCATGCCCGGTCCTCAGGGCTTCAAAGACTGTGAGAAGTGCCAGAGGCCTATGCACTTTGGTGATCCACACTCTACCTGCCTTAAGTGCCTGGTTGAGTTCCACTTGTCTGAGACCTGTAAAATTTGCAAGGCATTAAACTACGCACGAAGTAGGAGAGAGAGTCGCGCCTGACAATCATTCTAATGAAGGTGGCTTTATGACCGACACCAGCATCTGACCCAGCACCGGATGGGACGGGACGGATGGGACAGCCAACACCCAGGCTGCCCTGGTGGAAGGCAGGATAAGGGACACCCTGAAGGTAAGGTGGTGGGATGGCTTCTGGCATGGTGTAGGGCCTTGGTGTGGGAGGTGTCAGGCCAGTCTCACATCTCTCCAGCACTGCACAGACCTCGATACCATTCCCAGTCCCCTGGTGCCTCAGAGGAAGAGGAGGTCTAGCAGGGGCAGGTCACTCCCACAGTATGTGCCTACCATATACCCTCAAGTGGGGCACATGGCACCATCCAGCACCTAGCCTGGATCTTCTCGGTTGGGCAAGCGACTAAGTCCATACCAGGATGCCAGCTCAATGGGGGACTTCCCAGAGCCCTCAACTCTGGAGGTTTTCGAGGTGGCCAGGGATCTGATTGAACTGTCCCCCTCTCTAACCCCAGCACTGACTTCAGGCAATGATTGGGACCCCAGGCAGCACTGATTGGAGGCTAGAGTACCGGGAACCCGCTCACTGGATGCAAAGAAGCACCACTCTGCTCCAGTCCCTTCACTTGCTGCCCTGGCTCTGAGTGCGGCACCGCTTACAGGGCCGGCACTGGCGCGACCTCAAGCCCAGCACCAGCACAAGGGCTTCGACTGGCACCGTGTGTGGCACCAGCCACTGCAACTGCTGGCCCCACTCAGGGCTTACTGGGCCCGGGCCTGGCCATGCCCCCTCCTCCTCCTCACTGGCACCAGGGCAATGAACTACTATTAAAACTGTTTGTTTGTTTGTTGACCCACCCTGAACTAGGGCTGGGCTTTAAAACTGTTTGGGTTTGTTTGCTGCTCCGCCCTGCACTAGAGCATGGGCCATGATCCTGAATTGGACTGACTGTTGGCCTGAGGCACATGACTGAAGGAGGCTCTACAGACATTAGCAAAGTGGCGGCCCATTGACCCGGAGGGAGAGGAGCCCCTCAGCGAGCCCTGTTCCCCCCCAGTGGTGGACCCGGGAGGAGGAGGTCTGTGCCGGAGTCACCCAGATGTGCAGCCCCAGAAGCTCATGGCGTGGAAACTCCGTGGCTGACAGCGGCAGAGCTTCAGTGTTTGGCTCGTATGCAGGAGGTATTGCTGGGGAGCAGGAAACCTTCCAATAGGGCTACTTATCTAGCTAAGTGGAAGTGATTCTATATCTGGTCTATTCAGAGGGGGGTATCTCCTATGGATGCCCCAGTGCCCCTGGTCCTGGACTATCTTCTGGACCTTAGGATACAAGGGTTACCCTCCTCTTCAATTAAGGTTCATCTTGCAGCTATTTCCACTTTCCACCTGGGTACCAGGGGGGAAACCCTATTTGCGGACCCGATGGTGAACAGGTTTTTAAAGGGCCTTGACAGGCTTTACCTGCACGTTCAGCAGTCCACCCCCCAGTGGGACCTCAACCTGGTCCTATCTAAACTCATGGGACCCCTATTTGAATCCCTGGTGATGTGTTCATTGCTACACCTGTCCTACGAGGTATCCCTGCTGGTGGCCATCGCATTGGCCATAAGCCTGTATGAGCTAAGGGCTCTTACTTCAGACCCTCCATATACAGTTTTCTTTAAGGATAAAGTCAGGTTGCGCCCCTATCCCACCTTCCCACCAAAGATGGTGTCTATCATCCGTGTGTCACAGGACATTTTCTGCCAGTTTTTTACCCCAAGCCACACGCATCGGGTAAGGAACAGGCGTTGCACAATTTGGATGTTAGGAGGGCTTGAGCCTTTTATTTAGAGAGAACAAAGCCCTTCCATAGGTCGCCCCAGCTCTTTGTTGCCATTTCAGAGTGGCTGAAGAGCCAGACGGTCTCAGTGCAAAGGTTCTCCTCCTGGATCACGGCTTGCATTAGGGAATACTACGGGTTGGCCAGGATTCCAGCTCCTCCCCTTATGGCCAACTCTACTAGAGTCCAGGCCTCCTAGACAGCTTTTGTGGCCCAGGTCCCAATCCTGGACATCTGCAGGGCTGCCACATGGTCCCCTGTCCACACCTTTGCTAACCACTATGCACTGACACAGCAGGCAAGAGAGGATGCTGCCCTGGGTAGGGCTGTCCTCTCAGTGGAAGTTTAGAACTCCAACCCCACCTCCTGGGGTTTCTGCTTTGGAGTCACCTATATGGAATAGACCTGAGAAATCACTTGAAGAAGAAAGAACAATTACTTACCTCATAACTGTTATTCTTCGAGATGTGTTGCTCATGTCCATTCCAAATCCTGCCCACCTCCCTTTCTTCAGAGTAGTCTGGTAAGAAGGAACCGAGGAGAGCCAGCAGGGGTATATATTGGCCAGTATAGCAGCACCACAACAGGGGACTCCCTGCTGGCCCAACAGGTACTGCTAAGGGAAAACTTTCCAGTGACGCATGCACGCTGTGCCCGCACACCTACATGGAATGGACATGAGCAACACATCTTGAAGAACAACAGTTACAAGGTAAGTAACCGTTCTTTTCTCTGGCATTCATATTGGTCTATTTCATCATTAATGAATGAGGAATAGAAGAGTCCCTAATAGTAGAGGTTGAACTCAGGTCTATAATACCAGGCTGTGTCTACACTGGCACCCTTTTCCGTAAAAGGGATGCTAATGAGACACTTCAGAATTGCAAATTCCACAGGGGATTTAAATATCCCCCACGGCATTTGCATGAACATGGCTGCCACTTTTTTCCGGCTCGGGGTTTTGCCGGAGAAAAGCGCCAGTCTAGACGGGATCTTGCGGAAAATAAACCCTTTTCTGGAAGATCCCTTATTCCTACTTTCAAGGATAATCTTCAAGACTCACTTTCAAGTAGGAATAAGGGATCCTCCGGAAAAGGGTTTATTTTCTGCAAGATCCCGTCTAGACTGGCACTTTTCTCCGGCAAAACCCCAAGCCGGAAAAAAGCGGCAGCCATGTTCATGCAAATGCCATGGGGGATATTTAAATCCCCTGCGGAATTTGCAATTCCGAAGAGGCTCATTAGCATCCCTTTTACGGAAAAGGGTGCCAGTGTAGACACAGCCCCAGTGATCCAGAGACTACATGAGTGTCTCATATGCACTGACATTTTTTCCTTAAAAAGAAAACTCTGCTGTTGCTGGAGAACTTTTTAGAATGTAAAATCTTTTCTTTGGCATTAAATGGCTCTCCTTGAGTTTTGTCTTCTGCTCATAAGAGTGAATTGACATGCTGAATCTCCAAGGCTACTCCAGCTTATACAGAACTGGGAATTAACCCGCTGAGGATTCTGTGTTGCCGGCATTGACTGCCCTTTTGTTCGCTTCTGTCACAAACATCTCCCCACTTCATTCCGTGATACCACTTGTGCATGATAATCTTCAAGACTCACTTCTTTGTTGCCTGCAAGAAACTAGCCATTTTCAGTCACTCCTTCTAGCAGGGCCAAATCACCTTCACCAGTTCCCAGGGAAAGGCATGGGGAGAGACTGTTCCAAGCCTGCAGAAGAGTCGGGGTAGAGGACCGAGCCCTCAGCACCACCTGGAGATCACTGCACCTTCCCCAGACAGTCCTCAGTTTTGCCAGTAACACGCCACATGGTGCTTGGGCATTGTTACAGGGCCTAGGGCTCTGGTCACTGCCACAGTCGCAGTAGTGGTAGCTGGGAGCACTGGGCCTTTTGTATAACTGGGCCTTGGGGCAGTTGCCTCCTTTAGGGCTCCCTTTGCTACCCCTGTCAGTGGGCCTGAGTGCTTCTCAGCATAGAGTCCCCCACCCTGCAAGTACATGCACATTCTTTGTCCCTATCAATGTGTATGGTCTTCCATTTGGCTGTATTGACATGTATACTGTTTGTTTGCTTACCGAGTGATCCCCACTGCTCTGTCAGTGTCTTGTCCTGTTCATTATTTGCCACTTACCACACTTTGGCCATCTAAAAACTGTACCAGGAGAGATTTAACATTTTCTTCTAAGAGAGTGTTTCTCAAAGTGGTCCAGGGACCCACTCTGAAAAAGCTGCTCCTAGGCCGCTCCAGTTTCTTTAGTCATTGGCTCCACAGCCACAGTTCACTGTTTATAGCAAAGGGGAGCAACAGGAAGCAGTGTGACCTGGACCACTGCTTCCTGTGGCTCCTCTTGACTGTAAATGGCGAAACATGGCCAATGGGAGACATGAGGCTCCATGGCTGCAGAGCTGGTAAGTAAACAAACCAGAGCAGCCCGGTAGCAGCTTTCTCAAAGTGAAACACTGTTCTAGGACATGGATAAAAATATGAAATAGCACAGGTCCGAGGGCTTATTTCTGTGGAACTCTTCTAGAAATATACCCAATCATTGATGGCTCCCTGTTTACACGTATTTGTTGAGACCTATTAGTTAGCCACCTTTTAATCCATTCAGTGTGTGCCATATCATTCTAGTTTTTTAATTAAAATGTCATGCAGTACCAAGTCAAATGCCTTGTAGAAGTATATTACATTAACTCTCTTACCTTTATTAGCTAAACTTATAATGTAAAAAAATAAGTTTGGCAGGTTTTATTTTCCATAAGCCCTTGTTGATTGCTGTTTATTATGTTAACCTTTTATTTTGTTAGTAATAGAGTCCAGTATCAGCCATTACATTATTTTGCTTGCGCTCAGCATCATACAAACCGGCCTATAATTAGTTGTGTAATCTATTCATCCTTTGAAAATATTGTCACAACATTAGCTTTTTTCAAGTTCTCTAGAATGTTTCCAGTGTTCCAAGATTTATTAAAAAACAGCCTTAATGAGTCAGAGGCAGCTGGTTTAAAACACCTCTGCCTTTTGTGCATCAACAACAGAACCATTTCCCTTTAGAAAAGGACCAGTGCCTCTTCTTGTATGTTAAGAACCTCCTTCTTACTGTTTTTAACTCTGCTTGCCATAGATTTCTCCCTCAGTCTTTTTTGCTTGGCTTATCCATTTCTAGCTTCTGATTTATATTAATTGCAATCAATTTCCCCTTTTTATTATTTGTTGTATATTTTATTTTTTCATAGCTACCCTTCATTTCCTTTCTTATTTAGGCTATTTTCCCCCAATCAGTGTAGTCTTCTTCATTATGGGTTTTGGGGTAGTTAATAAAAAGGTTTCAAACATTTCCCAATGATCATACACATTTTTCTGTTTAAATTATTTATCTTAACTGATCTGGCTCATAATTGTTTTTAGCTTTGTGAAATTGATTACAAATGTGCTTATGAACTTAATGATCACTTTCACCTAAGCAACTACTAACTTTAACTGCTGTGATCAATTTCTCTTTATCTGTCAAGGTGAGGCCTAATATAGAATTCCCCTGTGCTGGTTGCAATGCATTTTGACTTAGGAAAGTGTCATCTATTATGTTTAGAAATTTCAAAGACATTTTAAGTGCTGTCAGCATCAGACCTCCAGCATGCATCATGCAGATTGAAGTCCCTCATGATAGCACATTTTCCTCCTACCATTATATGTAGGTGCTTAAGTCAGATTATTCATTAAGGTGATTTGGTGATCTTTCTCAGACACCAACTAGTGCCCCCACCTTGTACTTTATCTGATTAGACATTGATCCATGAGAATTCAAGATAATTTGCTTCTGGATTATTGGTGCCCTGTAAACAAGTAATGACATTTTTTACATACAGTTCTATCCTCTCCTCTCCTCCCCTTTTGCCTGGGTGATCACTAGTTATTTTAACATCCCAGTCATAAAAATCTCCAACCATGTTTCAGTAATACCAGCTAGATCAATTTTATATTCATAAGTGAGCAATTTCAGTTGCTCTTGGTTATTATTCAGGCTCCTAACATCGGTGTATAGTCTTAAAGAATTTCTTGTTTTCATATACCTTGGTCCCTTGATTAATTTTGTTCTGAACATATAAGCTGTGTCTACACTGGCTGCCTATTACGAAATAGGCATGCTAATGTAGAACTTTGGAAGAGGCAAATGTGTGGGGGATTTAAATATCCCCCGCGGCATTTGCATTTTCATGGCCGCCGCTTTTTTCCGGCTTGGAGACAAGCCGGAGAAAAGCGTCCAGACTGGCGCGATCCTCCGGAATAAAGCCCTATTCCGGAGGATCTCTTATTCCTACTTGCAAGTATGCTAAGTGAATGCCCAATTGCAGTGGTACTGACAAATCTGCCAGGATCCTGGGAAAGGTGGAGGGGGCTGGCTACACACTTCTGGAAGGAGCAGGGCCTCGGGTGGGAGGGGCAGGCTGAAGCAGCCAGCTCTCAGCATACCACACCATCACCATCCTCCGGCAATTCTGTCAGCAATTTAAAGGGCCTGGGGCTTCCAGCAGCTGCCACTGCTCCCTTTTAAATCTCTAGGTGATGAGGCAAATGACCCCCATTAGCAGACCTAACCAATTTTTCCCTTTCACCACCCCCTTATTGTTGTCTATGTAATGCTGTCCTGACTCATCTATCACCCTTAAAAGATTTCAGTGAGATGGAACTCATTCAAACCTGACAGAAGGTGGCCCAAAGTTCATAAAACCAAAATCCTGTCATTTGCACCACTTATCTAATCAGTGAACCTACAGTTCACTTCAGCTGTGTCTAGTCTGGCCAGTTTTTCTGGAAAATCAGCCGCTTTTCCGGAAAAACTTGCCAGCTGTCTATACTGGCCACTTGAATTTCCGCAAAAGCACTGACTTCCTATGGTAAGAAGTCAGTGCTTTCTGCGGAAATACTATGCTGCTCCCGTTCAGGCAAAAGTCCCTTTTGCACAAAACTTTTGCGCAAAAGGGCTAGTGTAGACAGCTGAGATTTGTTTTTCGCAAAAAAGCCCCGATCGCGAAAATGGCGATTGGGGCTTTTTTGCGCAAAAGCACGTCTAGATTAGCACAGATGCTTTTCCACAAAAAGTGCTTTTGCGGAAAAGCGTCCATGCCAATCTAGACGCTCTGTTCTGAAAATGCTTTTAACGGAAAAGTTTTCCATTAAAAGCATATCCGGAAAATCATGCCAGTGTAGACGTAGCCTCCCAGTATGTTCTGTCTTCCTTTGTTCACAAGGAAGGAATCCAAGATCACTTGAACATTCATCTCCTTCAGCACTCTCTGAAATCATGTGAAATCTGTGAAGTATCATGTTAAAAATTGTTGTTGATACTTATTATATGCACCATCAACAGTGCAGCCTTGTTAACTAGGTTTCCTGCAGATGAGAGTTGGGTATGGATTCTTTTTTGTTTTGTTGCCTGTTGCTTACTTTATTGAGATCTTGAATGAACTAAAATTGAAAAACTTCCTAACTGTCATGGTGGTTAAGCACTGGAATAAATTGCCTAGGGAGGTTGTGGAATCTCCATTATTGGAGATATTTAAGAGCAAGTTAGACAGACACGTCTCAGGGATGATCCAGATCAGTGTTTCTCAAAGTGGTCCGAGAAACCAGTTAACTGGCTGTGCTGATTTGTTTATTTACTGGAACCAGGGCCCCAGAACTTTGTGCTCCTATTGGCTCTGTTTCACTGTTTGCAGCCAAGAGGAGCCACGGAAAGCAGCAGCCTGTTGCCCACACTGCTTCCTGTGGCCACCCCTTGGCTGCAAACAGTGAACCAGAGCCAATAGGAGCCGCGAGTCTATGTGGCTGCAGCACTGGTAAATAAAGAAACCGGTGTGGCAAGTTAACAGGTTTTTTAAAAGGGCTTCATGGATCACTTCAAGAAACACTGACCTAGATGGTGCTTCGTCCTGCTGTGAGGGCGGGGGATTGGACTTGATAACCTCTGGAGGTCCCTTCCTTTCTATGATTTTGTGTGTGTGTGTGTGTGTGTGTGTGTGTGGAGGGGGGATTGACACTATCTGAGAAAAAGGAACAATAAATAAAACTAGGGGGAATATATAGAAATCCCTCTATTTAGATTGCCTAATTCTTTTCCTTCAAGGATGGTAAGTAGTTAGGAGATGTTTACATGGTTGAGAGACAGGTTTGGTAGTGAGAAGAGCTTGACTCTGCTACAGGCCTTCTCGATAACCTCAGGCAAGTAGTTAGGACTAGATAATTCTTCCAACTGCCCAGAGTAAGAGACAGAATCACAGTTTGTTCCTTGGTTCTTCTCTTTTTGTTCCAGAGGGATGTAATCTGTGCAGCTATTATCTGGAAGCAGAGTATTTCCCCTGTCTCACCAGTTCAGCGGTGCTAGATGGCATATTAGGAGTAGAGTCAAAGCTTTTCCCATTTCCTGTTCACTCTCCTCATACCTGTATTGGAGGGAAAGAGGTGGTTCCTGTTTCCTCCTCCCCCAGAACTGTGACCAGCAATGCGTCAGAGGAGGTAGCCTGTGGAGAGGCTAATGGAGCATTTTATGCCCCACCCCCAACCACGACTTTGGGTAAGTAATCTAGGTAAGTGAACTTTGCCCCCAGAATTTGTTAAGAAGAATATTGCAGAAGAGGTTGCAATTTTAAAATCCAAATAACACAAATCAGCTATATTTTCAAAGGGGCCCTTGTAAATGTGTTTCTTAGCTTTTCTGTGCCTCAGTTACTCTGCTTGTAAAACGTAGATAACACCAATTTAAAAAGAGAATTGTGAGACTAAATTTATAAATGTTTGTAAAGTGCTTTGAAAGCCTCACATATTAGGCGCTCTGTGAAGGTAAAGCATTATTGTACATTACACTGCTTGCTTTACATAAAGCCAAGAGGTTTGTAATTGAAGGTAAAAAAGAAACCTGCTACTTTAAACTTCTCAGCACAAAATATTCTACTTAAATCCCCTCAAATCACTGTGGGCTTTTTCTGTATTTCCTTTCCTCTTATTGCTGATTAGTTAAGAAGCAGAAGGCAACACTGCAATGTAAAATATCCATTTGTCTGATAGTGTCAGGTTATCCTGACATGATGTGCTAATGCAAAGCACATGAGGCAATAGCAGCAGGTGCTCCAGATCTGGCAGTTCCAAGACAGGCATTAAGAGGCCTTGAATGATGCAGTGGCATGTTATAATTTAACTTAATATCAATCCTTTGGGGTACCCCATCAAATGTAAGAGAAATAAAAGATTTAAAAGGCTATATTAATGCTGGTGACTCTGCAATATGGAAAAGCTCAAAGTTATTTGTCACAGGTCTTTTTGTTCTCATGATAACTGTGGCAAAATGTGAAGTATCCAATAATCCTTAAAATATTACTTGCTGCCTGGTTAGTTTGAAGGTTTTGGTAATATTCAGCATAGAAATGCACCAGCTCTTGGCTGTTATGCTCTACTGCTTCAGTTCCCTTGTTTTCCTCTGTGATTTTTAGTTTTTACAATCATGAGAAGCAGCAAAGTATTTGGGAAACAAGCTTTAAAGCTAAGGATAGCCCAAATAAAAACATGTGGATTTTCTACTATTATTATAGATATATTAAAGCATGTAAGTATTGGGGGTATGATGTTGGAGTGATTCTAATGCAACTTTTAGCTTCTGTGTTCTTGCACACTTGTTACCTGAATATATTTCATTTCTAGTGGAGATGGATGTTTTGCTTTGTGTGTTTACCTTGAAGCTGCTAAGATTCAGGAGTAACCCTATGGTTTGAGAAATCTCTGGTTCTGTATTTGCAAGAAAAGTTGCCTCAGATAGTTGGGTTTTTATGGCAGCAGTGCTTTGAAGCCACCACATGGGTGAATATGAGTGACTCGGGTTTAATTTAAAGTCAAGTGACAGTTGTAAGATCTGCAGCTCCTGGCATGTCTGAATTTGTGTGTTTCATAGTCCCTGCACACCCAATCAGTTCATGGAAATTGTGCAGCCAATAAGGCAGCAGGCTGGGAGTCAGGGAATGAGCAGAGATCTGCAACCTATGGCTCTCGAGCCAAATATGGCTCAATATGGAACCAAATATGGCTCTTTTGTCATTCCCAAAATACATGCAACTTTTTTAATTAAAATGTAAAATGAATTCAAAATGTTAAAAACATGTAATTATTCATGTAGCTTGAATGTGTGCATGAACCTGAATTTGACCCGTTATGATGTAAACTTCAAAGAAATGTGTGAAAAGGTACAGCAGCAGAAGTTCCATTAGAGTCTGTGAGTACGTTTCATTTATGCTATTATTAATCATGTCAATTATTAATAATATTAAGTTGTGTATTTTCATTCATGCAAATGAGCATTCTTATGCTGCTCTTTGTTGATGACTTGTTCTGAATGTTGATGTAGTTTGGCTCTTAGACCAGGGGTCAGCAACCTTTTCAAAACTAAGGGAATGAGGTTCTAACCCTGGCCCTCACAAACTCATGTGCACTTAGACAAGTACCTTAACTACATCTGTATGGATGTTCTCTGTTTCTTAATAGCTGTGAAAGGGTGCTAATGATATCCCCATTCATAAAATGCGTTGAGGGTTGTGGATGAAAAATGTATGAGAGGATTTGGTACTTTTGCTAATTTGCTGACCAGCATAGTAATAAAATACTAGTCATAGCATGCATAAAGTTATGTAGTTGGTCTTTGCCCCTTAGCAGGTAGACAGTATCTGAGGTCTTGTCAGGCTGTTTCCATTAGGAACTAAACCAAGTGTTTGACTTAGGTATTCCTTTGTAAATAAACAGGTTTGCACCGAAAATTCACTCAGGATATGTCTACACTACAACATAAACCTAGGGTTAGTGGAATTTGAGTCAGCAAACCCTGGATTAAAGAATCTGGGATATTTACACAGATTATCAATTCTAATTTAAGAATTTTATAACCTGGGCCTGCAGCTATACTACAGTATATGGACCCGACTCCAATAAACCATACACCAAATTTCCTATCACCTTTTCAAAGTGTGGCTGCTTTGTTTGTAGCGCAGTGTGGAAAAATTTGTCTGTCCACCAAATCTGACTCTTCAGAGGACAAAGAAAGCAGGATTATGGGACACTGTTGAGGGACTCCCAGAATTGGAGTCCAGTAGAGCTGCACGTATACTGCGAAGCAATAGTGCTTAAGCCCTCCGTCTTAGCTTGCCTCAGGCTCAGGCATTCTACCCTATGGGATCCTGGGACCTGTTTGAAACGCGAGAGTGTGATTTTATGTATAGGTGAAAAGAGGGTTAAGCTTGACCTTGCGTTCAAAATTTGGGTTTATGTTGCTGTGTAGAGAAACTCATAAAGTCCTGTTGACCCAAACAACATAGGAATAAACAGAAGCTATTTTCTTTACTCAAAATCCTGTTTTCCAGTCAGTTCTGTGCTCCAAGGAACTCTGTCTCTGCTGCTCCCTCTTAAAGGCTTACTCATTACTTTTTCTCTCACTGTCTTTCACTTTTTACTTGCTTGATGATTCTGACATCACATTGGCCACAAATTTGTGGCCAATCTATTATTCAACCCCTGCACTTGCATCCTTTCCTCACAGAAAACCTTCTTGTTCTGCCAAAGTTAGTTCTCTTCCCATGTGAGCCAGAGCCTTGGGCATTAGTTTCTATTGTTTCGGCTATCTTATTCCATAAAAGAGCTCACTTATTTCTTCCCTTTAGCTTGGATGAAGGGTGGCTAGCACACCATGTGAGCTTTAATGAGGCCATTGATTGCTCACAGATCAAAGAAACACTCCATGGCAGCCATTAACAGCTTCTTGCATAATATGGTAGGTAGTTCATTCATGATTTTAGGTGCTTTGAAAATGAAAAGAACCCTATAATGTGGCATGGGGTCTGAGCTACATTTGCCCCATTGATTTCAATTAACTATGATTGCTCTTCTTCTATTATTTTGGGCATTCTATCCTTCCATGCTGCTGCTAGGCTGAAGGTTTACTGGTGTGTTTGTTTGTGTGTGAGGATTAACATTGTTCTTCTCACCCCCATGTTTTCAGCCCCCACGAAGAATCCCACTGCAAACAGCATTCATGGGGAGGCTCCCACAACATCTTTGGGGGAGAGGTGCAGAGTAGCAGAAAAGAGCATGCCATGAAGCCATCAGTTTTGCTGCCCTTCACTTGATGACATGGGCAAGATCATAGAGCCCTTTATATCTAAATATAAGCAAAAAAGGGAAACAATAGAGAAATTTTCTAGGATGGTCAATGTGCAGGCCACAAAATTCTACAACATAATCACAGTGTCCAAAGATTCAATATAGATGAGTGGCCCATGCCTATTATGGGGCCCAGCATATATCACAATCTCCATCTTAATGGAAGCAAGTAGAAAATAATTAGAGAATATTTGACAAAAGATTCCAAACATGGGTGCCTAAACGTAAACCCTAAATAAAAGTGACCTGATTGTCAGAGGTGCTGGTCAGCTACAGCTTTCACTGAAGTAAGTTGAGCTAAGTGAGGCTGCATTTCTATAGATGCCTAAATGTGTATTTTGCTGCCTAAATTTGAGTTCCCATATATGGAAATTTTGACCATAACTTATGTAGTATATGTGGCAACACTTTATATAAGACCACTTTTCACTGAAAATATGTTGTCTGTAGATAACTGAAAATGTATTCTAGAGGCTGGATTTAGAGTCCCTTGAAATCATGAAAATAAATTCTCCAGTTTTCTTCACTGATCACACTCTAGGGGTATGTCTACACTACAGTGCTAATTCGAACTAACTTAGTTCGAATTAGTTAATTCGAACTAAGCTAATTCGAACTAGTGCATCTAGAACTAAAAACTAGTTTGAATTAGCGTTTTGCTAATTTGAACTAGCGCGTCCACACTGATTGGACGCAGGGGGGCATTTAAGGGCAGCTGAAACGGGTTTTGGCAGGGCATCAGGTCAGTAGTTGCTTTGTGTGGCTGCTGTCTGAGGCTATCTGAGGCTCGAGCTTAAAGGGACCCCCCCCCGGACAGCCGGTTCTCAGCTTTTCCTGCTTGCTTGCCAACCTCACCGAGGGACAGCAAAGCGTTGGTCTCTGTGCCCGTCTGTGTCGGTGCTTCCCTTCGGGGGGGCCGCCGCAGGTGGCAACATGGAGCCAGAGCTCGCCCTGCACCTTCTGGTGCACTTTCTGGACTTGCTGCTGCAAGCCTGCCATCAATGGCTCTAGGCTGCCTGGCACCTCCTGGTGCACGTCAGCCCCCTGCCTCTCCACCTGGCCGCCCTGGGGGCCGTGGAGGAGCCACGGCGGCGCCCCCGCACCGGCGTGCCCCGCCACGTCTGGCGTCTGGACACCAGCACCGACTGGTGGGACCGCATCGTCCTGGAGCACTGGGAGGACCGACAGTGGACCCAGAACTTCAGGATGAGGAGGGACAACTTCCTGGAGCTCTGCGAGTGGCTCGCCCCTGCCCTGCGCAGAAGGGACATTCGCATGAGACCCGCAATCCCCCTCCAGAAGCGGGGGGCCATCGCCCTTTGGAAGCTCTCCACGCCGGGAACCAGTTCGGCGAGGGGAGATCCACCGTCGGAGCGGTGCTCATGCAGGTATGGCACTCGTCGGCCACCGAGCCGGGGGGGAGGGGGGCTGCAAGGAGGGGATGGGCTGCCCCAGGGACAAAGTGGGGGCAGGAGGAGGCGAAAGCGCCCTGCACCGGAGGGGTCGGTCTGTCCCGGCCGTACTACACGCCGCCAGGGGGGTTGCTTCCGGGAGTGGGGCGTGGGGCACTGCCAGGGCACGAACGCTCCCAGCCACCCGGGTGCCCCACTGATTAGCGCTTTGCTGTTTCTCTCTCCGCATGTGGTCAAGGCCATCAACCGGGTGCTGCTCCACAGGGTGGTCCGCCTCGCCGACCCGGATGCCGTCATCCGGGGGTTTGGCACCGTTGGCTTTCCCAACAGCGGGGGAGGGGCCATCGATGGGACGCACATCCCCATCCGTGCCCCGGAACACCAGGCGTCCCGGTACGTCAACCGCAAGGGGTACTTCTCCATCCTCCTGCAGGCCGTGTGTGACCACCGGGGCCAGTTCACGGACATTAATATGGGCTGGTCCGGCAAAGCACACGACGCCCGGGTGAACCGCAACTCCTCCGTGTGCCAGCGGCTGCAGGACGGGACCTTCTTCCCCGACCGCCACATCAGGGTCGGGGACGTGGACATGCCCGTGTGCCTGGTGGGGGATGCCGCCTACCCACTGCAGCCGTGGCTGATGAAGCCCTACACGGGGCACCTCAATCCCTCCCGCCAGGAGGGGGAGGCTTTCCTGCCAGCCTGGATGGCTGAGGCTGACCGCATGGGTGGACACTACGGTCAGCCCTGCACCGCCGCCATCTGGGAAGCCCAGCGGGGGGCCGTCCGGATCTGGGAAGCCCTGCGGTAGAGCATCCAGGTGGAGGAGGAGGACTGACTTCTCCCTGCATGCTCCACTGGGGCCTTCTTCCACCCTACCCCCCTTCCCTTTTCCCCTCCCTACCTACTGTAAAATAAAGACACCTGTTTTTCAAACAAAAACGAATGTTTATTTCACATAACTGGGGTGGGGGAAGGGAGGAATGAGGGTGGGAGAGGGGAGGGGGAAACCTGGGACGAGGGAGCTGGAAGGGGAGGGAAAGGAGGAAGGGAAAGGAAAGCTCAGGGGTGGGAGTCCGGCTGCCTCTCCCATCTCGCCACACTGCGGGTCCGGGGGCGTCGGTGGGAAATGGTTGTGGAGGGTGGGGCAGGAGGGACGGGGGGTGTGGAGGAAGCAGGAAGGGGAGCAGGGGGAGCAGGAGGAGCAGGGGGAGCAGCAGGAGGAGCAGGGGGAGCAGGAGCAGGAGGAAATGGGAAGCGGTTGAGCAGGCTCTGGAGGTGGCCTCGCAGGGCACGGCCCTGTTCCTCCAGGGCCTC
Organism: Pelodiscus sinensis; assembly: GCF_049634645.1. Taxonomy (NCBI): domain Eukaryota; kingdom Metazoa; phylum Chordata; order Testudines; family Trionychidae; genus Pelodiscus; species Pelodiscus sinensis. The sequence continues at coordinate 283,112,190 of NC_134711.1, read as the reverse complement.
CAAACTCCTCCGGCGCAGCCTCAGGTCCTCCTGGACCCAGTGGTCCTGGGTGCGGAGCTGGTGATCCAGGAACCGGAGGTGCCGCCTCTGGTACTCCTCCTGGTTCCTGGCTCTCCTGCTTGCCTGGGCACTGGCAGCTGCTGCAGGCGGGGTGGTGCGCCCTGCAGGCCCAGGTGCTGCAGCTGTGGTGCAACAAGACCAGCGGTCAATTACCCGAGGGGCCCAGGTGTGTGAAACCCAGCTCCCCTCTGCAAGGCCAGGGCCCCTGCAGGATCCCCAGCTGCTGCTCTGTGGTGGACAAGGCCCAGGCGCACGGTCCCGGGGCTCCCTCTCGCCCCAGCCCCCCGTACACATAAGGGGAGCACGATGGTACTCACAGGTGGATGCCTCCCCGGCCTCAGACGACACAGGCGAGCGGCTCTGTGGGGTGCCTCGGGGGTCCCGGGCAGGCTGCCGGCAGGCTCCTGGCTCTCAGAGTCCTCCTCCTCCGTCTCCTGGAGCGGTCCCTCTGCCCCGGGGTCTATCATGTCCCGGGGGGCAGGGACGGCATGAGCCCCCAGGAGGCGGTCCAGGGCGTGGAAGTGGGGGCAGGCCTCCGGGTCAGCCCCTGGCAGGCAGGCCCGGGAGTAGGACTGCCGCAGGTCTTTAATCTTGCAGCGCACCTGCTCCTGGCTGCACTGGTGGCCCCTGGCGTTCCTGTGGCTAGTGCGGAGATCGTGGACATTGGAGGCTTCCCTCCAAACCTTGATGAGGTCCACGATCTCCGCACTTGATCAAGCGGGTGCCCGCCTCTTGCATCCCCGGGCAGGCTCCTGGGAGCTGCCAGGCTGGTCCTGGGGAGCAGTGGAGGGCTGGGTGTCCTCGGGTGTCTGGCTCATGGTGTGGCAGGTGCAGGATGTGCTGGCACGGGTGCTGGCAGCCTTGCAACTGGCACAAACTGTGTAACCAGCCCGTGGCCCTTTAAGGGCTCCGGGGCCGGGAGGGGGGTAATAGAGTTTCCCTGGTGTTGGCCAGAGTGGCCACCAGGGAAACCTGGGAAGGATTAGCCTCCCACTAGTTCGAATTAAGGGTCTACACAGCCCTTAATTCGAACTAGCTAGTTCGAACTAGGCTTAATCCTTGTAATTGAATGACAATTGCATTCTTCTGCAAGAAAATCAAAAGAACAGAGGGGTTTTTCTGCCATTGGTAATCCTCATTCTACAAGGAAGAAGCCTTTTTGCAAAAGAGCTCTTTCGCAAAAAGGAGCGTGTGGGTGGGGAAGAAGCAGTAATTTCAGAAGAAGATGTGGCCATTCTGTCCATAGCAATCACAGCTTACATGCGAGAGAGTGTCTTTTCAGTCTGGACATTCTCTTTTTCGAAAAAGCAGATCACTTTTTCGATGCGCTTTTGCAGTGTGGATGCTCTCTTTTGGAAGATCGCTTCCAAAAAAAGCTTCTTCCGAAAGAAGCCTGTAGTCATGGAGTTATAGTTGGAGGTTTCACGAGCCATAATCAATATCCTTTACTCACATTGAGATGTACTCGCATAATTATTCTCATTGATGTAAATGGGACTACTCAACATCACTCCTCATGGGTAAGAACTGCAGAATTAAGCTTCAGGTGATGAGTTATGATGTTAAATTACATTAAGAAAGAAAGAGAGACTAAGGAGGAATATATGTCTCACTGACTATAAATATATCTGGCACACCATCATATTGTATACTGCATTCTGTTTTGGTGACCTCAGCTTTAAAAAAAGTTGTGTTGAAAAAGAATGAAAAAAAATCTTATATAAGGAAGGCAGGTTGGAGTTACATTACGTGGGAGGTAAAAGATATTCCATGTGTTGAGTTCATGAAGCACAAAAATACTTATACAATTACGAAAGAAAAATAATTAGCTTATAAAGGTTTATAAAATAATGCAGTGATTCTCCTCTTGTGAAGCACCTGTAGTCCTATTCACTGCCATTCCCATTCTCAATCATAAAACAGCCTGTGGCAACTACAGCGGTTGCTAACAAGTAGTGGTTCTACAAATAGAAAAGTAGTATTAGGAAGCCATAATGAAGCTTGCCAACTGCCAATGTATTTTATTTGTAGTGGTCTTTTGATACAGGTTAGCAGTTGAGAAATTAAGAGGACAAGCCATCACAATATAGTCCACAGGTCAGAGTTTGAGAATGTCTGGCATAGAAAATCCCAGTCTAGCACTTTATTTATCCTCTACCGTCATAGCAAAATCAAGGGTAATCTTCTTAACATAGGGCCAATCATCCTGGAGCAGAGTTGGTAGGATGCAGCGTGTTTGTTTTTTTTAACTTTCATTCAGAATTAGGTCACTATTGGGATGCTGGGTGTCTGACTAGATGGAGTATTGATAATTGGTTCTGTACGAAAAGCTCTAAGAAATTTGTTGACAAGCAGATGATTTCCATCCTGGAGAATGATTCTAGAATACATTTCAGGAGCACACATTTCCAAGCTGACATTTACTTTAAATTCCCAAAGGTGAAAAGTTTCAGACAACAGAAGACTTCTCTAGTGTAGGGAATAATTCATTAGCTAGCACTATGACATTCACTGATGAATCTTGGTGTCCCTTCTTAGTAACACACCTGTTGCCTTCTTCATCTGAGATATTTTTAAAAACCCTCTTCACATGTGCAGGGTAATTAATGAGCTATAGGACTGATTGCTTATTAGGTTCTTTTCCCTGTGAACCTTCTTGTATTTTTTGATGTTTGAGGATGGAATAACATAAAAAGTTATTAGGCTAAAATAGGTTCACTAGTCCTGCTATAGGGCATTCTAGCTTCCCATAGGGGTTTCATTGGGGAAAAAGGACCGATCGTAGTACTGCCCTTCCTTATTTTTTGCCCTCTTACAAACAATCAGTTTTGTTACAGTGAAGGCTGAATTGAAATTGCATTAAATAGTCTATCCCCTAGATGCCCTGGGCATGCTTCCTCCCTGGCTAGCATTAGTACCTTTTTGCCCCATAAAAGTATGTCTGCAGTGTGGCTAGGACCTTGCCTTCCAGCTGTTCTGAAGCAAGCTCCAAACAATAGGGCTATGTCTACACTCCCGGCTTCTTGTGCAAGAACATCTTGCACAAGTGTTCTTGTGCAAGAACTCTTGTGCAAGAAAACGTCCACACTGCCATGTGCGAGCTGTGCTTTTCCGCAAGAGCGCCCATGGCAGTGTGGATGCTTTCTTGCACAAGAAAGCTCTGATAGCCATTTTATCCAGAGGGCTTTCTTGCACAAGAAATCCCTGCTGAGCGTCCACACTGCACTCTTGCGCAAGAGCTTCTGCGCAAGAGGGCTTACACCTGTCAAAAAAGAGAGTAGCTCTTGCGCAAGGAGCCCCTTCTTACCACGCCATACTGTAAATTTACTTGCGCAAGAGCAGGCAGGCAGTGTGGACGCTCTGCAGATTCTTGCATAAGAATGGCTGTATTTGCGCAAGAAGCTGCAAGTGTAGACATAGCCTAGCAGTGTGGACACTGTGACATGGGAAGAACATGGACCATCCACACAACTATGGACCCATGGGATCAAATGAGATTGCACTCAGGTGGCTAGCTTGTGTTGATATTTATAATACAAAATCTACCCAGCTATTTTTAGCACCCTAGCTTAAGCAGATCTAGTGCATGTCTGTTTACCTGAGTTGGGAAATGTGCTCCCAGCACCAGTGTAGACATGTTCTTAGAGGTCCTGAGCAAAAGTGAGGTTGTGCCCTTTTTCTAGGTTTAGTGTCCCTCCCAGAGGCCTCTACCAGCATCTTTGGAGGTAGAAGCTGGCATAGAACCAGAGGGACATCTTATCCATTAATTCTAATTACTTGACTTTCCTTTTCACTATTGTTCTGCATTCTGTTATATGCTATTATTAGGCTTGAGGTACAGATACTTGTACCATGGAAAAGAAGGGTTTTTAAACAAGGGTTTCTAACTTGAATACACTTAAAATAATCAGTTATTAATGTTGTTTTATACAGGCTCATATAGTACATTCATCACTGTGTTGTTTAAGCGCCTTGCAATAGAGCATTAACTAATGTGACTAACACGTGCACAAGTAGTTCATTCTCCCAGTGGGAGAACAGTGTGAAGTGGAGTGGGGTTTTTTTATTACTCATATTGCTTTACATTTGTCAGAGAAATGTGCCTAAGTTCTTCTGGGAGTTTATTCCACAAGCAGATGAGCCTTCTCACTCTGGTGCTCTGTCCAATAGGCTACATCGTCTCCTGAACTGGAAGCAATTAAAGTTGTTTTATTTTTAGGTTTTTAAATGAAATGTTTGCTTGCTTAGATGGCAAACAATGTTCTGAACAGCAATGCAGTTAAAAAAATGGAAGTCCTTCCTTGGGGGAGACAGGCAAATGTTGGAAGAATGAGGATTTGTAGGCTACTTGTTTAGCAAGAAAATATTATTGGATGGATCTTGTCAACTACGGTAAAAATAGTACAAGATGAACCTCTCTAGTCTGGCACTCTATCGTCTGGCAACATCAGAGGCCTGGAATGATTTTAGTTACCAGATGTCCATTTGTCATGGGTGTGGCCAAGTTTCCCATGATCCCACAGTTTGTTTACAACTGACTCTGAGTGTGCTGTGCTGTTATTTAGCTTTAATTTACCCCAAATGTCTTATAAGAGCCCGGTAAGCAGTGGAAGTGTTAGTAGTGCTGCTAGACAATACTGACCTCCCATGGTTCAGCAAATTCTCTGGTTTAGCATTGATTGGTTTCTGAGAGTGCTGGACTAAAGTGGTTCAACCTGTATTTGTGAAAGATTGATCAGAGTTTGAATGTCTGATTCATCATAGTCATGGCCCATTTTCATCATGACTGATGAACATTAATATCAGTGGGTTTGGTTAAGACTGTAAAGCAATTAAAAATTGATCACAATTGTGCAATAATAAAATACCATTCATTTAAATATTTTTGAATATTTTCTGTATTTTCAAATATATATTGGTTTCAGTTACAACATAAAATGCACAGTGCTCACTTTAAATTTATTTTTGATTAAAAATATTTGTACTGTAAAAACAAATGAAATGGTATTTCTTTTCAATTCACCTAACACAACTATTCTACAGTTTGGACCTCCTTTGTCTAGCACCCTCAGGACCTTGACTGGTCCTGAACAAGGGGATTTGCTAGACAAGGGGAGGTCCTTCCCAACATGATCCCTGATTCCTCTGGCTAGGGCTCTAGCCCAACCCTCTGCTGCCTGCATGGCCGTGTCCCCCTCAGGCTGCAGCTCCGTGACTGCCGCCAGGGCCGGAGCACTGCGGCTACCATTGTCACCCTGGAGCTCCATGCCTCAGTAGCTGCCACTACTGGCTCCCAAGCTCTGCGGCCAGAGCTTTGCTGCTGCTGCTGCTGACCCCTTGCTACTATCCAGCCACAGGGGACAGAACTCCCTGCTGCTACACCACCCTCCCCCACTTTGGGCTCTCAGCTGAGTTGTCGGACCCCTGCCGCTCCTGCCTCTCAGCCCGACCTCCCTGGACCACAGATGTTGCCGGACCAGAAAGCCCTGGTAAGGGAGGTAAAACCTCTACTGCAATGTCTTTAGCATCAAAGTTAAATTTACACATTTAGAATGATGTAAAAAAATAACTGCACTCAGAAATAAAACAATGTACATCTTAAAGCCTATAAGTTCACTCAGTGCTGCTGCTTCTTTTACCAATCACTCAGGTAAACAAGTTTGTTTACATTTGCAGGATCTAATGCTTCCCACTTCTTCTTTACAGTGTCAACTAACGTATGCTTCTTCACCATTTCAGAGGACATGTGTCCATGCTCATGACGGGATCTGCTTACAGCAGTGTGGATTGACACATGTTCATTTTCATGATACTTGAGCCAGACGATACTAATAGAAGGCTTTTTTTTTTTGTGGTTCAGGTTCTGTAGTTTCCACATCAGAGTGCTGATTTTTTAAGACTTCTGGCAGTATGCTCCATGCCTCATTCCTCTCAGATTTTTGGAAGGCACTTCAAATTATTAAACCTTAGGTCGAGTGGTGGAACTTTCTGTAGAAATCACATACTGGTACCTGTGCATTTTGTCAACTCTGCAGTGAAAGTGTTATTAAAAATGAACAACATAGTTGGGTCATCATCAGAGATTGCTGTAACATGATATATAAGACAAAATGTGGTTACAGGTGGCATACAATTCTCTCCCCAAGGAATTCACTCACAAATTTAACCACTGCATTATTTGTATAGGTACAACATCAGTGTGGAAGGATGTCCTTTGGCATGGTGGCCGAAGCACAAAGGATCATATGAATGTTGGCATAGCTGGAATGTAAAAATACCTTATTACCAGGTGATATTATAAATAAAAACTGGGCAGCATTATCTCCCATAAATGTAAACAAACTTGTTCATTTGAGCATGAAGTAGGGTGGAGTGGACTTGCATGTGCTAAAGTTTTACATTGCTTTGTTTTCGAATGCAGTTAAATAACCCCCCCCAAAAAAATCTACATTTGCAAACTCCATTTTCACAATAAAGAGATTGAACTTCAGTATTCGTATGAGGAGATTTAAACATACTATCTCTTTTGTTTTTCACAGTGCAAATATTTGTAATAAAAAGTAAATATAAAATGATCACTTTATCCTTTGTATTCTGTTGTAACTGAAATAATTATATTTGAAAATGTAGAAAAAACATCCAAAATATTTAATACATTTCCATTGATATTATCTTACAGTGCAATTCAAATTACAATTAATTGGAATTCATTTTTTGAGTTAATCGTGTATGTTAACTGCTATTAGTTGACAGCCCTGGTTTTTATGCTCACAAATGTTTGGAAAATGCAGAGGTGAAGTTTGCAGTGGTCCTGTGGTTCCCACCTCTGATTTGCTGCTTGGCTGATACTAAGCATGCTCACGTGGTCTGAACATGCTCAGTAACACTTCTGAACCTGTGTGCCCTCAACTCTGTTCTCTTTCTTTGCACTATCAGCAGGCACATGTTGTCTCTGCAAAAATGTCTGTTTTCATATATGAATGAGAATATTTGTATAGGAACCAGGGTATTATTTGTTTATTACAGCTGGCCATTTGTTCTTTTATTCCATTCAGAGGAAATGATTGTGAGGAGTACCGGCACGGGACAGAGCCATCCTCAGCATTTGATGTAGTGGGGCTTAACTAAACCCACTAAATCAAATACCAGAAGATTGATCTCCAGTGCAACAACTGAAGATGTGGCCTGAGATGACAGCAAAAGAAGTGCTGGTAATGAGACCATAAGAGAAAGCAAAGAGAGGGAGTTTTTTGCTAGTTGGAAAGGCAATATGGAATAGTGAGCAAAGAAACTGCTGTGTGTACAAGAAAACAAGACTTTATGTATAAGTTTTGTAAATAAATAAGACTGCATCAAAGAAAATATCTGGTTGTATCATCAGTTTTTCCTCCTAGTGGAAACAACCCAGGGGGCACAGAGGCTATCTGGTCAGGTCAATAAAGGTGTAACTATATCTTAAGTACCCGTTCTTTGATTCTGTTGAATAATTCTCATTTGGAAGAAAGAGATTATAAAACAGATTCCTTCCTATTCTTGTATCTACACATAGAAAACAATCAATCTGTTCTGTTTCTTTTCCAAAGTGATCTATGATGTATGTTGCTGAGAATGTTTTCAAAATAAGACTAGCAAGTTAACATATGCAATTAATTTGTTAGGAAAGAATATGGTCATTAATAATATGGATTTAAGATTTCCCTCAGGGAATAGTGTGCTGTTTGTTAATTCACTCAGCTAAGAAGTATGTGGAGAAAAGGTATATTAAAGAAATGAATGGTCTTTAGGTTGTTGGTTTTTTGCTGGCATATTTAGTATTATAGCAGAAGTCTGTGGAATGTCATTTGTGCCAGCTAACAGAAAAAAATGCTGCATGTTCCTAATAATTTAAAGCATGTATCACGAATGAAGATAAAAGAGAACAAAGTATTTAAAGCTTAATGATACAGCAGTAGCAATTGCCCTGTGATAATGAAGACGGTAGATTATCAAGCAAAGCTTAATACATGCCTTGCTTACAAAAAAGCTTTTTATAAACAAATATGGGTGAGTCATCTTCCAAAATTAACACTAACATGAAAATGAACTGATGATTTAATTAAAACATTCAGGATAAATAAGAAATAGTAAAAAGGCATTGAGCAAAATAGCCTAGTAGAGTTTTCTGACAAAAATCCATCCAGAAATTAGGCAGAGGAGTATAGTACGTCTTCCAGTTTGATAAGCAATATTATAAATCAGGACCTTGGGGGCTGATGGTGACTCTCTGTAACAGAAGTAAGGGGTGCTATATGTTTGCCTCTTCTCCCCTCTGTCAGTCCCAGGGTGGTGGGCAAGGAGAAGTTGGAATAGGTGGAACCTTAGCTCCATCCTCTTACATGTTGGCTTAGCCAACATGTATGTGTTGAATTATCACTAGTTCAAAGCAACAGGGATCAAGGGAGTCACAGGAAGGGAAGGAGTCATCAGTCATGAACATATCCATGAATCACAATATGTCCCAGGGCTGTTTTTGAGACGGTACAATTTATGCACCCACTTTTGCTTGGGGCTGTGTTAAAATCACCCGCTAGCTGATAGCCTTTTATAATTGTGGAATTACAGTCTAACCGTATTAACATTTAGTTTTAAAAGTAATTATACAATTTGCAAGATTGCTGAAAATATCTGACAATCCTGATGTGGAAGAATTTTTTTTTTAAAAGTTCTTGCCTTTTATTACTAAACTAGCCAATTAGCTCATCATAAGACGGGATTTTCAGGTCTCCTCCACATCGGTCTTCTCTCCTGAGCCTCCGGTGTCTCGCTCTGTCTTGCTCTCTCTCTTCCTCCTACTGCCTCCCCCTTTCTCTCCCTCAGCTCTCCTCCCCCTCCTGCCTCTCACTCAGGGGACCGCGGAGCCCAAATGGCTGTTGGGGTGCTGCACTCCCCATGCTGCATGGGGGCACGAAGCCCAAACAGTCGCTTGCGCCACTTGCTCCCACGTGGCAGCCTGGCTGAGCAGCGCAGAAGTCAGCAGAGCACCACAGTGGGAGGCGAAGGGGGGCGGGGCTGTGATGTTCACGGCCAGGGGGTGGGGCCTGGAGCCGCTGTCATGACGCACGTCACCGTCACGCCCCACTTCGCTTCCCGCCATGGAGCTCGGCTTACTTCTGCGCTGATCAGCCAGGCCGCCGCGGAGGAGCAAGTGTCTGTTTGGGCTCCCCCGTGGCAGCCCGGCTGAGCGGTGCAGAAGTCAGCCGAGCACCACAGCAGGAGCCGAAGGGGGTGGGGCAGTGATGTACATGGCAAGGGGGCAAGGCCTGGCCATGTACGTCACCACCCCGCCCCCCTTCGCCTCCCGCTGTGGCACTCAGCTGACTTCTGCGCCGCTCAGCCAGGCCGCCGCGGGGGAGCAAGTGGCGCAAGCGGATGTTTGGGCCCCACACTCCCCATGTAGCACAGGCTGCCCAGAGGGAACAGCCAGCATTTCGGCATTACAGACTCTCAGACACTGGGCTACTATATATATGGTACTGCCTTTATTAGCCTGTGTTGACATCTGCTGCTATGATTATACTTTGATCACAATTACAAACAACTTTCAGTTTTTCAGACTGATATTAGTTGGAGTGAAAAGATCATTAACTTAATGATTTGTGCTGAAATTAAAATCATTTTATGTAGTGGTAAGGGCCATAGAGCAGTATCTGAACAAAGGTACTGCTAGGGTTCTCATAAAGAGCCTCCTTTCACAGGTAACATGTAATTCTAAACATGTGCTGATGTCCTGTTGTCCAAAAATGTGAATTTTATTTCTTATGGTAATATGTGACTTGAGTAATGGAAAAATTATTTAAAAAAACAGGTCAGCACTTGGAGTATTCTGTGAGAGAATAATCAGGCTGCAAACTTGACATGTCCTGGTGGGAGGATGTATAATAAAAGATTAAGAATTGAGGAAAGATGCTTTCCATGAAAAATATGTTGATTTTAAATGTAGTTTGGGGCAGCTCCTCATCTGGTTTCCATCAGTGTGGAATACAGCACTTTATATCAGCTAAGGACCTAGCACAAAAAATGAGCAATGAACACTGCAAAATTCAAGTGTGTGCATAGTTATATATAATTTGCCCCTTTTCATCTAAGCAGTTAGCCAATATTTGTGGTCTTGCTGGGCTGCTTCTGTTAGAAGGAGAAATTGATGTTAGGGGTGTCTTTGATGCAGTCCTGTTTATTTACCAAGAATGTACACAAAGATTTGATTTCCTGAAATGGTAGGAATCAAAAAGTAGCAGGAGGCATAGTTCCTTTGTTCAGAAAGGTAAACCCGCTTTGGGTCAGCATTGTGCCCCAATTAGCTCTCTCTTAACTTCACATTCACCAGTGCTTCTCTGGCTGTCCATTGGCTTTCCGCATGCTTTCCTTTGGGCTTTCAGTATCTGAGACAGACAAAGATGTATACTTATTGCATTTGTAAACAGTCCCTCATCTCAAATAATTAAGTTTGCGAGTGGCTCATCCTTTGAGTAGTGGCTTTTATTGTTTCAGCTCTGTTACTTTCATAAAGGAGTCTACTTGCTTCTTATCTTTACCCTGAGTGAAGGGTGACTATTCTACCAATCAGCTTCAATGTCACCTGTGATTAGTTCAAAGACATGCCTGCTGGTATCCTCCATTATAACGAACAAGTGCAAAGAGTAGAAAAAAGAAATAACTGAAGTACTTCCAAAAAGGTAAATTGGTTTCAGGAAGGATGTTAACTTCATTTCTATCACATTCCTTTTGTCATTCCCTCTGTGCCTTCTCCAAGGTGCATGTGTTGGATTCTGGGGTAGAGGATGGGTTATTTCATTTTGATTGGAGGGAAAACTCCTTTTTGAACTATATATAAAGAAATCACAGAAACCAAATTATAAGATGCTTACAGAATAGGAAGAGCATGGAAAATGTTATTTGTGTTGGATGCAGGTTTGTGATAATAACAAATATTCCATGTTAGAAAGTGAGCTAGCTAGAGCGAATCAATGGAGAGTGAATTTTTAATGGAGTGACTGCAATACTTGTAAAATATTCTGAGCTGTTATTACTAAGCTCAACTGGACAGCAGAAGCTTATTTTGCCCTTCTGAACGTAGGCCTCCTGTGAAGAGTCAAAAGTGGATGCAGACTTATTAGAATGACTGTATCCACCTCCACACAGTGTTATTCCCCCTTAGCAATGACACATCCCCTTAACTGCAGGAGGCCGAGCTATACCAGATGGCTGTTTTAACATCATCAGCTTGGTGCTTTCATTCAACAAATACGGCTCATTTCCTGATTTACATACCGGCTTGTGTATTGCTTTGACTCTCTTTGGAGAGCTGGATGCCCACTCAGAAGCCGCTCAGTTTTCTGAAATATTTCATGATCTATTATTGCCAAGGAATGAGCGAATATTATGGGCAGCCTGCATCACCCTTCAAGTGACATTTGTTCTTCATAGGTCCTCTGAATTTATGCCAATGCTGATATCGTAGTTACAATTGTACATATCTGTATTCGAAGGGATGAATATTTAAACTGAGCAGAGAATGTAAAAATGGGCACAGATGACGGCCTAGGATTATATAGACTATATTCGCTTTATGTTCTTTTGAAACCCATGGAATCCATTCAGCAGCATTGTGAGAGGCAGGCAAAAACTTTTCTGGGCATATCTAGTGAATAATTTAAATACATTAATTGTGTGCTTCTTTTGTGTTTATGGGACTGCTAGAGAATGAGTTTACTAGCAGGAATGCTCATAAAGGCTTGCTATAACATCACTGAACTCAGTGGGAGGTCTTCCATGTGCTTTATTCAGTAGGAACCAGTTCAGGGCTTTCAAGTATATTTGAAGTTGAGCTTGTTGGGAACTTCTTGGTGAAATATTTTTTCACTGAAAAGTGCAGATACATTGCAGCTGAAACTTTACACATAAATGTTGGCATTTACAACACTGGGATGATTTTTTCAGGTCCAGGGCGGCATTGACAACAAGTAAAAGAGAGACACCCAGCCATATCAGTGGTTAGGGTTCTCAGATGGGGATATGGGAGACGCAGATTAAGTGCTTGCTCTGAATCAGGCAGAAAAGAAAACCAAATATGAGTCTCTTAAACTGAAGCTGAGTGCCTTAACCAGCTAGTTATTGGCATGTAGATCCTCTTTTATTTTTTTCCTAGAAAAAAAATTAAAAGTTCTTGATTTCATTCCATACTGGAACAGAAACATACATCAAAAGTTCAATTTTTTTTCCCTGAAACAACATTCCTGTTTACTGGCCAGGCCTAATGTTAAGTGAATATTGCAAAATATTTACAGAAAGTGATTTTCAAATCATAAGATTGTACATTATAAACTCCTTGAGAGAGAGGAGTCTCTTACTATATATTTGTATAGAACATATTTCAGCAGAGCACTGATATTAATTGGAAGGAGGCCAGGTGTCCAGTTTTTAAAGGGACAATCCATACGTAAGCCCTCTTGCAGGTGTCTCTACTTTTTCTTTTAAATGGGCAATTGTTCTCTCTTCTCTCCCATCAGTACTAATGTGTCCTACTGCTGGCCAAATCCTTACTCCTCAGCTGCCCACCCACCAACGGTGAGTGGAGAGGTCCAGTAGCTGATGATAGGGATGGTGTGTATGGTCGGGCAAAGCTGCTGTGTGTGGGGCCAGCCACTCCTGCTCCTGGTCTGTCAGTGCACTCCATGCTTCATGCCAGCTCTTGGCCAGCAGGATCCCACCAGCTCCCCTTAGCCTGTTTTGTGCCAGCACTGGCTGCCTGCTGTGGTGGCTGGTGAGCACAGGCAGGCAATGACTGGCTATGGGCCACTCATCAGCCCTTTTACATGCTTCTCCTCTCCCTGGCCTCTCATGGCTGTGCCTGTTCACCATTGGAGGCTCGCTGCTCCGCCATATTCCCCTAAGTGGGGTGTGTCCCACTCCCAGCACTCTGTGGAGAACCAGCTCCTGGTCAGATCACTCAGCTCACCAACAGCCTGGCTGGCAGGATCTTTCCTTCCCCCACTCCCCATGAATGGGCTGGAGGAGCCAAGCCCTGCATGTGCTAAACCCTGTACAGTGCTGGCATGGAGACGCTTCTCGGCCCCTCAGCTGTGCTCTGGAATGGTGGTGTGGAAGCTATTTCCAGCCTGTTCACACCCCGACCATGAAAGTGTCCAGGTAGGGGCTTAGTACCCTCTTCACATGCAGTCCTTGCCCAAGGTCCTGCCTCCAGGGAACCTGGGGCTGCTCGGTCTTCTGTCTCCCTGCTGAGCCACTTCTCTGGCCAGGCTCACTGAAGCCCCTCCTACATCCAGGTTCCCTGGACCCTGTTGCTCAATGCATCATTAGAGCTTAACCCCTTCCTGCCTGAGCTGTAGCCAGGGGGCAGGAGGTAGCTGGGTGATCAGTGTCAGTGACCAGCAGCAGCTAGGAGATGTTAACTGCCTTTCTACTCTGTGTTGGCAGGAAGCGGCAAGCAGGGGGAGAAGGTGAAAAGAGGAGAGAAGAGATGACCTCTGGAAAAACATGAGCCAGTTCATTTCTACCCTCCCACCTCCCGACTGCCTTTCATCTGGAAGCAGCTCTTATCCCTTCCTTCCCACACAATTCTGAAAGGCAGCTGCATGCAACATTCTAGTGCTAACCCAACAGAAGACTGGGAGGGGAGGGGGGCTGTGAACCTGCATTCCCCGACATGCTGCTTTGAGAAGATGAAGTGCCAGGTACCAGAAGAGAAGGGTCCATTCCAAGAGGCTCAGCCAGGCATAGAGGGTGATCAGCACTGGGTAGGCAGGTTATGCCTACCCACGTGAGAGGTGTACAGGAATGTATGTGTGTCGCCTCTCCCCCTGCAAACCTTAAAGATAGAAGGTAAATAAAAAGACTTCAGCTACACAATGATCTTTTTTTTAATAGGGGCGCAGTCAGCTTGATGTTAAGTTGAACATTTTTGCTGCATAGTTCTGATTGATTGCCATTGAACTAGCTTGAACACAGTAATTTTACCAGTTGTCCAGTATTCAGCATAGGGAAATATGGTCTCCTTATTAATTGTAGGTACTATAATAATACAAACAGTTAATAATTATATGGCAGAAGAGGGCACAACAATGTAAGAAGCTTGGTGTTGCAGTGAAAGACCAATAGAGCAGACGATATAGGATTCATCACTAGCTTGGAGTACAATTTTCCAGCTTTCTTTATATCTGTGTCCATGTGTAATATGTATGTATGTGCATGTCTAGAGCCGGTATTTAAGAAAATGCTTGTAAGTTTAATTTATACTACAAATTCACCTTTTAATATTGCATTTGGTGAGAAGATTAAAAATGAGTGAAGTAAACAAGAACAACAGAAAATGAAACCTTTTGAACCACTTACCTTCCCAGGGAATCCAGCTGATAATTGGAAAAGCCTGTGACCAGTCATTTCAAATCTACTTGCCATCGTGCATGACAGAGTTGGAGCATAGACCAAAGAAATGAAAGGCAGATAAGAATAAGTGTCTACATCTTACAACAAACAGAATGTTTTACCTTACAAAAGATATAGTGACAGGCAGACACCTCATAAGAAACATCAGAAGCAGGGTGGGGGAATGCCTAATTCAATAAGCAATCTGTTTTTCTTGTAGGAAAAATAATCATTGTGCAGTGAGATTTTTCAGAAGGTTACACAAATGTTTGTAATATCGAGGCAAAATGGGCAGAATCTTTAAAATGTTAAAGTTGGATTTTGCGGACTAGACTATAAAAGGATGCCAAATTAAAGTTTCAGGAGGGATAGCTGTGTTAGTCTTTACCTTTAAAAACAATGAGTAGTTCTGCAGTACCTAAGGGCATGTTTACACTAGGCAGTTATTTCAAAATAACTCCCCTTATTTTGAAATAACAAGGTGAATGTCCACAGAGCAAACCTCTTATTTCTAAATTATTTTTAAATAAAAGGCTTGTTATTTTGAAATAATAACCCCTAATTCTACAAGCAATAGCACCTATTTGAAATTGCTATTTTGAAATAGGGTTAGTGTGGACACTCAGCTGTTATTTCAAAATAACTACTTCCCCAGAGTCATTCAAAGTAATACTTCCCCAATGCTTCCTGGGGCTCAAAGTCGAGGTAGCATGTCCACATTAAAGGAGCCTGCCTTGGACTAATTTCGAGGCTTCCCTGTACTGTGGACATGATATTTTGAAATAGTTATTTCAGGAGTTGTTATTTTGAAATAACCTGGTAGTGTAGACATAGCCTTAGGGTATATCTATACTGCAGAGGAAGATTGAAGCTGCTGCTTTCAATTTTCCAAGGTTTGAATTAGCAGTCTAGTTAAAACAGCTAATTCGAAGTGAGAGGGGCACTCCGTTCGACGCCAATAACTTTGCTTTCACGAGGAGTAAGTGAAGTTGAAGGAAGGATGTTCTTCCTTTGACTTCCTGCAGTGTAGATAGCACTAAAAGCTGAGTGAAGCTAGTTCGACTTCAGCTACACAATTAACTGAAGTTGTGTATCTTAATTCGACTTTTGTCCTGTAGTGCAGACATACCCTCAGATAGTAACAAAAATGTATAGTATCGTGAACTTTCATGGGCAAAACCCACTTCATCTGATCAGCTGGAGTAGAAATAAAAGAAACCAGGTATTTTATAACAAAGAAGAAAAAAAGTACTTGTCAATTTTAGGACTGGTGCTAATGAGGTTAATTAAGTGGTCTGGAAGTGTCCCATACTTAGCTTTTGATGTAACAATGCAGTATTAAAGACAGGGAGACTGTCTGTTCAGTTTGTAAAAGCACTTATCTTGTGTCCTGGTATTTGTACTGAAAGAGCAGATTAAACACAATTTAGACCACATTGAAAGACTACAGTCAATTTAGCAGGTATATAAGCATATATTATAATGGTTTCTAAATCTGCAGCAACAAGGTAAGGATATACAAGATAAAGATGGGAAAATAAAAAAAAATTCTTTTGTAGATTATAAAAAGTGGTGAAAAAAGACCAAATTTAACTGCTGGAATTTAACATTTTAAATTCAATGTACTGATTTGGTCTGACATCAGTTTTATACCATTGACTATAGGATTCTTTTGACATGACCCTATGGCTTAATTTTTTTTATTATTGTTATTTGTGTGTTCGTATTGCAGTGCCAACTTTGTACAGGGAGCTGTGTAGATATGTATTAAAACAAGATCCCTGCCTATACACCCAGTTTCCAAAAATTGTTGTTGGGTTATTGATATCTGTCCCATGGGCTTTTCCTGTACAGGATTCTAGAATTTGCTAGTCTGTCTTCCTTCTTGTTAGAATGTTTATGATGCTGTTGGGGAGAGAGAGAGATTATGTCGATATTGATAGGGGGAGGCATATATCTTCATTGAATGAAAATGACATGATAAAAGGGAGTAGGGTGTCAGCCGAGATGGTCAGGGCAATGTGTGTTACACCCAAGTCTTCAACTGCTGAGACGCAAAGTCTCATTGCAGTGGGCAGCCTAGGAGGCTGGAGGGCGCCCCAAAAAATAGTTTAACGTCTGTGACTTTACTGCTAGGACCGGGGTCCCGTCACAGAGGGCAGCCAACAGGCTCTCAGACGCCCCAAGTTTATAGGAAGAGCTTATTACACCTCAGATTTTAGCTGCTAGGATACAGAAATTCCTTCGTAGCGGGCAGACTGGGGAGGCTGAGAGGTGCCCCAACGGATCTGTCCCCTGGAAGCGACACGATCCGAAACGCCCAAGCTCTTCCTATACCTGTCCCTTTTGACCGGCTGAAGTTCTTTTGTTTGTGTTCGGTTCGGATACAGCAGCACGGGTTCAAGTCAGAAGCTTGACACACACTGGCTTATTTATAGGAGAAAGAAAGAAAAGAAATAAAGAAACTTGGTTCAGTATATATATATTTATAAGTGAATGAGGGCACCCCACTTACTCCCAAGCTAAATCACCTTACCAAAGGCAGTTTACAATAGAAATGAAGCAGCTTGACTTAAGAAACTATAATAAAGTAACTAAACTTATAACAGAGTGACAATTAAAGTGTACACATAAAGAAACACGTTGCAGGTACAATTCTCACCTCTGCGTTCCAGACTTGGCATGGACAGCGTCTTTCTCTCAATCCCTCGGGAAGAAGTAGGGCGAGGTTGGGTGTCCCACAGACCTCGGGAGACAATCAATACCTGCCAGCAGGTGTAGGTGATTGGAGCTCAAAGGGAATGGGCTACTAAACCCCTTTTTATACCCCTTGGGTCACGTAGGCTTCTTCCTGGTCTCAAGTGGCCAATTAGGAAAAATGGCTTTGAATGCCAAGTTTCCCACGAAGGGTGCAAAGCATAATTCACACCTGGGAAAATGCAGACAATGGGCACCTCTGGTATGTGATGGGCAAAGATTCCTCTCCCGAGACAGTGCAGGCGTGTCAATTACTGATACTAGCCATCACGGTGACAGGAGGCCTCCCAGTCGTCAGCTAGCCCATTTACTGTCTGGTTTCTGTTTATGGTAGAGTCAGGGACAGGCACCACACCTGCGTTCCCAGGGCATCAAAGGCTGACTGCCTTTCTCTTGCTCTCGGGGGGGGGGGAGAAACAAGATGGGGTTCATGTCTGGCTACATAGGGGTCACAGGATATGACATTCACTTGTGTTTTTCAATGAAAAAAATCACTCCATTTATAAACAGTTTTATTTTGTTTGACTCCAAGCTTGATGAGATTCATGAAGAAACAGAGATGCCATATCAGAGATTTTAGAAAAGGAAAGTGGTGGAAAATTAGAACTAGAGGTGAGAGAACCAATTTGGATCAAATAAGAACTGAAACAAGCATTCACCAACAAAAATCTCTTTTACCTCTCCTTTCCACTGCCCCTAGTATTTTTTTTCTTGTTGTCTGCCTTCAGATTTCCTGGTTAGATTTAGGACTAGAAGTAGAAGAGCCAGAATACAGAGAGGCTGTTTTGATTGTACTCCAGCCTAATCAAAACAAGGAACACCACCAAGCTGAGAGACTATTTTGATGACACTTATTTCTCTTTTGAAGACCCAAAACTCTTGTGATGTTATGTCACGACCAAATCTGGCAGCTTCTCCAAAATGAAACCTGAGGAAGAGGTGTTTTTGTTTTTGCAAAAGTTCAATTATTTGAATTTGGAAAACACAAACCAGAAGTTTGTGTTTCATTTTGCTTGAGCTACCAAACCTCAATGAAGGTAAGAAGAAATGCTTGAACCCCTTAATTGCTTAAATTTTGGAAAATCAGCAGTCAGAGCCATTAGATATTTGTTTTTCTCAAATGAAAACAAAGCCAACAGATAATTCAGAACCACATTTTAATTGATCTACAAAATAAAAGTTCTGTGATGTCATATACCAAAGATGGGCCAAAACCAGTATCTGGTAAGTTTAAAGTAAGGGTCCAATTTAATCCTTGCTGCAATTTCATTGAGCTTAATGAGCTTATGCCATGAATCTGGTGGCTTATATATAAAGGCTTCAGAGGGGTAGCTGAGTTAGTCTGCAATAGGATTTATATATAAAATAATTTTTGCCACCTCTTTAAACTTATTTCTAAGATGATCTAGCACAAGGCTCCTTACTTTGAAATAGTTATGGTCATTTTGGTCAGATGATTCATCAACAACCAATTAAATCCTTGTAATTTTCCTAATCTTTTCCAATGACTTAGATTTCACAGCCTATATCTCTAACTAATTCTTCTAAGTAAGCTGTGCCATATTTTAGGCAACAGAAGTTGCCGCAAAAGACACAGAAGTCAGGTGCACAAGTCCACTATTATCTTTAAAGTAAGGGATATAAGAGTGCACACTGGAGACAGATGGAAATAATCAAATATCTAAGGATGCTAAATCTCATATTATTGCAATTCCTGTTGATCAAAGTTTCAGAACCTTAAATGCAGAAATTTTGTAACTTTTACTTTGAAGCTCCACTGACTCTGACACTACTCTAGCAAAACAAAGGAAGTAACAACATGAAATAATGTGAAGAGACCTTTCTCAGAGAGAGAAATAACAAGGAATAAAGACTTTGGCGTGTCTTGTACCATTGTTATAACTCAAACTGCTCTTGCAAAGAAAAGCACAAGGGGCAGCCAACATGTAATGGAGACATTAAATGTGACTGATGCTAAAATAGATGTTAGAAGGATCTAGAGGAAGAATGAACTTTCCATTCAGTCTTTAGGAGCCTTACTAGATATCTTGTGAGGAGATTCAGATTTTCAGGCAACCCATCCTTACAAATTGTTTGATTTGACTATTTCCTTTTACTGTTTATTCTTTGTGGCATATTATTGGTCACCTACTTTTTATTATATAGTTTCTGCTCTCTGCTAGATGAACAACACTTTTTAAATATCATAGCAACAAATAACAAATTGTGGCTAACACATTCTTGTACACTTGGTCACTCCTTTCATAAGCAGAGAAATGAGGGTATTCATATAAAGAACAGGGATTTCCTAAATAATCACATACAACAATACTATCAATAGTAATAATCACAAATAAGGAATGGCAGTCTCCATCCCTAGAGGTTTTTAAGCCCTGGCTGCGATGATTTAGTTAGGGTTAGTCCTGCTTTGGGCAAGGGGCTGGATTTGGTGACCTCCCTAGGATTCTAGGAGTCTATGATTCTATGGCAAGAGAACACAATCGTGGGTGAACCAGCATGTGAACAAAAGTTCATAAATAATTTTGCAACTTTTAACCACAAAATACAACACACATAAAAAGTAACATTATTATTGGAATCTTTGGCATTTTCTGGGTGATATGAAGCCGAAGACAGGACTTTGCCATTTCAGAGTGCAGAGTGGTTAGCATGTTATTCTGTGGCCACTATACTGTGATCCTAATGTACAGCTCTCTGTAGGGACCGAAGAAAGGCTTTTTGGACCAGCAGATCTGCTAGCTCTATTGTTGTCCCACTTTGCCATGGTCCCATGAGTCTTGTAAATTTCTGTACATGGTGCCAAGCTATATATTAGGCAGCCCCCCCCAACCAAAGTTAGTTCCCTGTCATGCAGATAGAAATGTGTGAATTCCACTGGCAAAGGATGCTCCACAACCCCAGCAGATCAGACAGCATTGCCTGATATTAAAGGTTACTCCAAAGACATTTCATTGTGTTGATTTCTGAAAAACAACATTATGAAAAATAATAATATAAAAACAAAAGGAGCATATTGATGAGAGTTCCAGGATTTTTGTTTTGTTTTGCTTTTAAATCAGTGTTTGTCAAAGTTTCTGTTTACAGAAAACATTGTTGGGAAACATACAAATGTTTAGATATCTGAGGGTACGTCTAGACTACCGCGTTTTGTCGACGGAAGTTTTGTCGACAGATACTGTCAACAAAACTTCCGTCGACAAAGAGCGTCCAGACACATTGAGTTCTGTCGACAAAGCAAGCTGCTTTGTCGACAGAACTCCATAGTCTGGACGCAACGTTACAGGCAATAACACCTTCTGTCGACAGAGTTCTGTCGACAGAAGGTGTTATGCCTCGTAAAATGAGGTATACCAGCATTGACAAAACTGCTGAGTTCTGTCGACGTTATGTCGACAGAACTCAGCGGTAGTGTAGACGCTGGTATAGTTTTGTCGACAAAAGTCCACTTTTGTCGACAAAACTAGGTAGTCTAGACACACCCTGAAAGTGTATATAACCCATTTTCAGGCCACAATGCATCTCTCTCCTGCCAGCTACTCACAAGTAATTTAAAATCTTCTTATTTCACCTAACTTACCTATCTGACATTCTGTTCTATTCTGGTTCTTATACCATGCCCATCACCATGGTTTGCCTGTGAGATCTATTCTGACCTGAGGCAATTCTGATATCATTCTGCGCCCCTGAGACCCAACCTCACTGTTCAGAATATATACCCTGACTCAGCAAGACACTTGCCACCATAACTGAATCTGGAACTATTTTTGTAGTTTAAATTCCCTCCTAATAATCAGCAGTGTGTAATGGTATCACATGACATATAATCCAGAGTAACTCTCAACAAGCATTAAAAAAGGGGGGAAAATTCTTTACAGAAGGCTGGGGATCAATTAAAAGATCCATCAGGTATCTCAATTTGATCAGAATACAAAATGAAAGATTGGTTGAATGGTACATTAGTGTGTCAGTCAATGAAAATGGCTTTGGCCAGGCAATTAAAGAGGGCAAAAATATTCTAAATGCTATTTTAAATAGCTTCTTTCAATCATTAAACACAGTTATCATATCCATATTTTCTAAATGTAAAACACGGAAGTTCTCAAAAGTCTGCTCTCCACCATGGTATTTTATTGATGATCCATCTGAGCTTCATTTCCTAACTGAAAAACTTTGTCGGTCAATTTATTCCAACATATCACTACTTGGCTGGGTAGTTATCAATCCTGTAATTGTTCATGGCATGCCAGGAATAATTCAGCTAATTATTACAATATGTCTTACTTTATCATGCCTCTGTGTGCCAAAATGCCCTTTGTGTGTATCAGAAAATTCATATTCCTAATTAAACGGAAGATATAGGAATTGATTATTAACTCAGAAAATCATGGAAAATTACATTTTTTGCCTGTTCTGCATAGAAATTTTACTGGTCTGAACACATTTTTGACAAATATTATGCTGCTAACATTAATTGATCTATTACTGACATTCTGCCACCAAGCCTAGAAGAGGCTGCTGTCACTGAACATTAGTTTCAGTTATTGGACAACTATAACAAACTACCCTTGGTTATAATGGAGAAGAACTTCATTTTTCGCAATTCATTGTGGAGGGAAAAGAGCTGATGTCTTTACTACCAAAAAGGTCATAAGACTGAATGTTCTCCTGTTAAATGGATTCACAGGTAGTGGGAGGAACCATGTACAGTGAACACAGTGCAATATACATATTTTAGTAGTTAAAATAGGCCAGATTTAACTTCATATCATAATATGCAATATGGTGATTATTGGATTTTTGGTGATTTATGGTGATTATTCTATTGTATTTACATAAGACTCTGTCTTGGCCTCACTGGTGTCAATTCTAAACTCTTGTCTTAATTAGGAGCAGAATCAAGTTCTTGAATTGTGAAAGTCTGTTTTAGTTCATTGTGGATGCAGGGAAATGTAAAAGACAATAAACATTATTTAGCATTTGATTTGCTTTGTTTTCAGTAATACATGTCACTAGTGTAAAAACATCACTGATATTTCAATGTATGTGTTAGTTAAATTGCATGTAGATGATGCTGAAGAGCCCTAGCTTACAAATAATGAATGACTGGGCTAGTGCAAACTCAAAAAAACAGGCGAACCGGCAGCCTTGCTAGGTCCCTGGGTAAGGTGTGAGGGTGGGAGGGTAACTCTGCTCCTGTAAAAGGCTGGGCCACAGGTGGAAGGGGTAGGGGCAGGGCAGCAAGCCTTCAGTACTGCTCTGACCATGACGTGCCTTTACCCCACACCCAGCCATAGCGCATGCCCTTGCTCCCCCAACTTGTGGTGCTCTGGTGGCAGTTGAAAGGGTCTGAGATTCTGGGCACTGCTATTACCGGTACCATAGTAGTGCAGTACGGTGGGACTGGAAGCCCTGGCCCTGGGGCAACTGCACCCTTTGGTCCCTCGCCCACCACAATGGTGATCCTGCTAATAACAGATAACACAGAAAGGAAATATATTGGGTTTCATACTGTGATATGGATTCCTGTAAGATCAGGGTGTTGTAAGAAAGCACAGCCAGCTGAAAAAATGAGCAGTTTGTAGCCATAATAAAGTGATACCTCCAGAATTAACCTGAGGGATAATTCTCTAGAGGTGATTCGGGTGATACTCACCCCAGGAAAGATGGGCCACATTGCACTGTTTAAACCCCTTGTTAAAGGATTAAGTAGGAAATTAGAACTGTACAAAACTGTTTGTATGGGATCTTCTGAATTGGGGTGAATTTCACACAAATAATGAATAGGTCTTCGAAACTAAAACAGGAGATAGTTTATTCTTCCAGATCG
This sequence comes from Pelodiscus sinensis, assembly GCF_049634645.1. Taxonomy (NCBI): domain Eukaryota; kingdom Metazoa; phylum Chordata; order Testudines; family Trionychidae; genus Pelodiscus; species Pelodiscus sinensis. The sequence continues at coordinate 283,089,104 of NC_134711.1, read as the reverse complement.
TATTTCCTCTAGCTAAAATTAGCAGCCCATTGGTGTTAGAATAGTGATAGAAATGTAGCCGTGTTAGTCTGGGGTAGCTGAAGCAAAATGCAGGACAATATAGCACTTTAAAGACTAACAAGATGGTTTATTAGATGATGAGCTTTCGTTGGCCAGACCCACTTCCTCAGATCAAATAGTGGAAGAAAATAGTCACAACCATATATACCGAAGGATACAATTAAAAAAAATGAACACATATGAAAAGGACAAATCACATTTCAGAACAGGAGGGAGATGCAGGGGGGGGGGGGGGAGGAAGTAAGGTAAGTGTCTGTGAATAAATGATATTAGAGGTGGGGAGAGTGGGATGTCTGTGAGCTAATGGTATTAGAGGTGATAATTGGGGAAGCTATCTTGGTAATGGGTAAGATAGTTTGAGTATTTGTTCATTCCTTCTCGGAGAGTGTCAAATTTCCTTCCTCCCCCCTCCCCCCCCGTGCATCTCCCTCCTGTTCTGAAATGTGATTTGTCCTTTTCATATGTGTTCATTTTTTTAAATTGTATCCTTTGGTATATATGGTTGTGACTATTTTCTTCCACTATTTGATCTGAGGAAGTGGGTCTGGCCCACGAAAGCTCATCATCTAATAAACCATCTTGTTAGTCTTTAAAGTGCTACATTGTCCTGCATTGGTGTTAGAGGTTCGCTACTCTGTTTCAGCATCTCCTGTAAGGCTTGAGAAATTAACCATGGGCTTGTCTCCATCTAAAACACCACAGTGGTACAGCAGCTGCACCGCTGTTGCCCTTCTATGGAGCTACTACCCACATGAAGAAGATGAATTCTCCCATCAGCATAGGTAATCCAGTTCTCCAAGAGGCAGTAGCGAGGGTGACAGAAGCATTCTATGCTTCTCAGTGGCTGGACTTTTCATACTCCTACCTGATATAGGTATGCTGATGTAATTTTCTGGTGTAGACCAGGCCTGAACCTAACAGTGCTGTTATAGTATCCAGGTAAAGAGTCATGTAAGATCTTAAATGAAGCCAGCATCATGCTGGTCATTGATATCATTGTGAAATATATGTGTCAATGATATTTAAAAAGTCATGTCTATATGGTGAAGCTATGTTCTTAGCTTGCATCAAGGTGTTAGTCCCCAGCAGAGGTGATTAATTGGTTTCCTGCTGGACCAGAGATATTAATCCATCTGTCTGTGGAAATATAAAATGAGTGTTTTGTCATTCACAGTCACCAGTCTCGGCTAAAGGAATGAAGTGCAGAAGAGTGAGGGTGCACTTCTAAGGTTTATTTGGAGTATACCTGGCGGGACATGCACAGCACCCTATCATCCTGCACCTAAGTAATTGGGCAGTGAGATTATATTCATAAAAACCTGTCCTGGACGGAAATGCAGCTAGGAAGTTTTAAGTGTAAAATTGTTTTAGACAAGGATTTGAGTCTGTTAAATTTAGACTCTACTAAGCATGTTCTACTTTTGTTTTATAAGTAATCATTTCTGTTTCCATGATCCTTTCTCAGTAGCTCTTCAGTCTTAATCTTTGACGATACATTTATGATTTTTTTCATTATATCTTTGTGCTTTGTTGTTATAAAGGACCTGAGCCTGAGTTGTACCTGTGGAGCTGTGTGTGTGTGTGTGTGTATGTGTTCTCTTGGGAATGGTGAGCCAGGTAGTTGCTGTGAGTGTCCATTACTGCTTCAGAGGAGTTCAGAGACAGGGATAACACAAAGTGCTAAAGGGAAAGGCAAAAGTAAGGGCTGGCAGAGAACTGAGGGGCTCTCTCTCTCTCTCTCTCTCTGAATCAAGAATTGGGGGTAACAAGGTGACTTACAATTCATGATAAAGTATCACATAGCTTCTGAAACTACTGAAAAAAAATCCTGCTCTTGTGATGGCTGCTGTCTTGGCTAATACTGGGGAACTGAAGCAGGGAAGTCCAGAAGTAAGCACACGAGTCCTTATCAGCTCAGAAGGAGGAAATTTGTCAGAATAAACACATTCCCACAAATGTTTAGATTTCAGAGAAAGAGAATTTTTGGTCAGGAAACATTCCTGTTCAAAATGCTTTTGACTAGAGCTACTGAAACTCTCAAGCTCACAGAATGCTAGATAGTGCTGAATGCATGCTGGTATTCACCATGATTAAGCCCTAGTACCTCTAGAATGGTCAGTTCATAGCCCTTGCGCTTCTGGGCTTGCCGTGTCTGTTATGATTGAAAAACAATTGCTTGAGCCCGGGAAACTTCTTTCATTAAAATTAAGCACTCATGATGAGGAAACAATAGCTATGCCAAACAAGAGTAATCTGGATGCTTTTCTGTAACCATTTACTTTTTTGGACATGTTTCTACCATGAAAAATACTCTACTGAGCAAGTAAATTTTAAAAGTATGGGATAGCCAAGCACATGCATATAATCACGTTGGCCTTGTTGACATTAATATTGCTAGATCAGGCCCTTAGTGTGAAGATGGAACGGACACACAGTATATGTCAACTGTTACAAATTCCACTGTAGACTATCTTGCTGCCAACCGTAACCTGTTCAATTAATTACTTAGATGGTGGTGAAAAAATAAGAGGGTACATCTATTTGCATATAGATTGTAAATCTGCCAAAGTGAAAAACTTCAAAGACTAAGAACAGCAATTTGTATCTTGCACATTGCAGGAGGGTCTTGTATTTTTAAAATACTGGCCTGGGAGGCCACTATTCTACTCCTCACTCTACTTCAGACTAGGGATGTAAGGAAGTAATCAAGTCAACTACTTGCTGCCTCAGTATTGGAGAAAGCAAGGGGGGAGCAGGAGCCAGTGCTTGGGGGAGCTACTTTAAAAGCCAGTTTCCTCCAGCACCATCTCTGTGCTGCCCCCAGGCCTGCCCCACTGCTGATTCTATCATAGGCAGCTGTGCGGGGAATGGGGGACAGGGGAGGCTGCTGTGTAGCAGCCTCTGCCTGTAACAGGCCCAACCCCTGGGACCCAGCACCTACTACATTTAAACAGCAGAGCTGCAGCAGGGACAGCTCCTGGACCAGGCACGAACTTCCTTCCCTTATTGACTAATCATGTAGTTGATAGAATTTTAATCCACTGCACAATTAGCCATTTACCTGCCTCTTGATATCCTTACTTCATCCTTTCTGCATGACCTTGTGCAAAGCATTTTAGGGCTAAATTTTCATATAAATGCCTGTGCAAACCTTCATGCATGGTTACAGGAATTATACAAGCAGATAGTTCACCATTTTAGGCCTTTTCTTAGCTGTGCTAAGAAAATAAGGATAATATTACTTAACTTGCTTTCAAGTAATTATTATTACGCTGTTGTGGTGATTGATTAGTTATGTTTTTGTACAGTGCTTTGAAAATCATATTGTATATGGGCTATGTATAATTATCATCATCAGGGGCAGGTAATTCTCATTAATCTATCTGTCTTGCTCAGTATTTATGCTATCCTCATTACCATGGTATCAGAGCAACAAATAGGAATTAATTAACTGGAGCTATGTGCGTATACTGAGTGGAGACTGATCTCTTCTGGACCAGATTACAACTTCTGTATGCAGAAGCCTGGTACATAAGAGGCCTGCGGTTTGTTCTGGCTCCACATCTATCTTGTTTGAGTGACCCTGGGCAAGTCACTTTTCCTCTCTGTGTTTTGAAATCTGCTGATGAAAATGGGCACACAAAAGTTTGGTATTTTTATTATTATTATAATTCTGGGATGAAAGCAGGAAATTGCCTTAACTGGTGAATCTGCAGAACCATGTCCAGGTCCACCAAATACATCCATCTTGGTAATGTTGTGGGAGACTGAGGGAATGTCTAGACTGATTCCCTCTGTTGGCAGAGGGATGCAGATTAGGCACGTCAACATTGCAAATGAGGCAGGGATTTAAATATCCCGTGCCTAATTTGCATCAAAATGGCCGCCGCATGTTGCCAACTCTGCACTTTGTCGGCAAAAAGCAGCAGTCTAGAGGGGGATCTGTCAAGAAAGAAAGACTTTTTCGACAGATCCCTTATGCCTCCTGCAAGGAGGTTTACAGGATCTGTCAAAAAAGTCTTTCTTTCTTGACAGATCCCCCTCTAGACTGCTGCTTTTTGCAGACAAAGTGCTGAGTTGGCAAAACGTGGCAGCCATTTTTATGCAAATTAGGCACGGGATATTTAAATCCCTGCCTCATTTGCAATGTCGACCTGACTAATCTGCATCCCTCTGCCAACAGAGGGATGCAGTCTAGACATACCCTGGGGTTCCTGAGGGGGAGGCCTTAATAGTAGAGCAACTCATCCTTTCCAGTAATTACAGCAGGGTGTCTTTCCCACTTAGTTCTCTTGCTAGTTTGCTACCTGGCATCAACTATGTATGTGCTCTGCTCTGAGGACTCAATCTAGCTCCCAATGATGATTAATGGGAATCTTCCCAGTAACTTTCACGTTCTTACAGATACACCTGATGCGCTAGTTGCTGCTTTATTCCAGCTGTTAGACACAAGAAGCAAAGGTCATGCAGTTGTATTGTGTCCAACATAGTTGTAGCACTCCATGTATGGATCAAACTGGTGGATATAACTCCTCTTCCCCTTTTTCCTCTTTCCCCTTGTCTTCTGTCTATCCCTAGACTGGCAGAGAACCCGCAGATGGGAACAGCCATTGGTCCCCTCCTCTGCACATTAACACATGGCTCCAGTACTAGATGTGTGCTCATCTTTATGTTGATCCTGTTTATGACTCTGATGTGCAGAAGGGGTAAACATTTGGTCTCTCTCTGTAAGATTGGTATATAATCACATGAGGCTAGGGCTCATCTAGACTACATTCCTGTGTCAAAAGGGGAATGTAAACGAGTCAGATTGAAAGTGTAAATGAAGGAGAGATTGAAATATCCCATGCTTCATTTGCATATTTGCGTCTGATTGCTGTTTCAAAACAGGGTTTTTTGAAAGTGAAACTGCAGTCTAGACAGGGTTCTTTAGGGGAAAAAACCCTTTTTCAAAAGAACCCATACTCCTGATTTTTTCAGGAGTATGGGTTCTTTCGAAAAAGGGTGTTTATTTTGAAAGAACCCTGTCTAGATTGCAGTTTCACTTTTGAAAAACCCTTTCTCGAAACAGCGATAGGACGAGAATATGCAAATGAAGTGCGGGATATTTAAATCTGCACTTCATTTGCACTTTCAATCTGACTCATTTACATTCTTCGTTGGATAGAAGAATGTAGTCTAGATGAGTCCTAAATTCCACTGTCCTTATGCTTAGTATCCATTTAATCTGCCAATAGTCCCACTGAAACCACTCGCTGAGTAAGGTACTATTTAATCTGAGCAAGAGTGGAAGGAACTGACCTTTCGGTTTTAGAGCTAAAATATAAATAAAACTTAAAGTTTCAGTATGAAAGCACACTTGTAGTTGTATGTTGTTAGAAACAGCAAGGTTGTAGATGTTCGTAGCAATTGGACTGAGCATCATACTAACACTATAAATGTGTGTCTACTTTCTGTACCTATATACCTTTAGGCACCAACTATATTTGTGACTAACTCTAATCTAAAACTTGCTTTCAATCATGTAGAACCCAAGAGCTCTGAACAATATTAAGCTCGTTTGAAATCCTACAAAAGTGGGTTTTTTTCTGTATTAGAAGCAAGTGGTATGCTAAAGAGCCATTTTGGGGCAAATCCTTTGTCTGTAATATATGAAAGCCTTCTATTTTGAATCAATTTTTATATAATAGTCCAACCGCATTGTTGAACTTAATGATTATTATTGTTATTATTTGTATTACTATATTACCATGGGTCCTAGTGTAACCTAGACCACTGCAACAGCTAAAATCAGGAGACCTCTACAGCATGGGCTGAGAGTGAGTTGGCTTTTAGCTGTAAAGGTAGAGGCTTCTATACTAAGTTCCAGAGATCCCAGGTTCAAATCTGTCCCGTGGGAGTTACACTAGCTCCATTGTGTTAGTCACTGTACAAAACCAGTATGTTTTGTACACTTTGGTGGGCAGCGGCAATCTTCATTTTTTTCTGTGCTATCCACTGCACAGTCATTGAGGATTATTCAGACCGTTTAGAAGATACACAATGATGATATACAATAAGCATTTTAATAGTCCCAAATCAATAATTCTATCTGTTCAGTGGCTGTCTCTATAGCTTCATTTGGTATTTAATTTGATTGGGCTACATTTTCAAAATGAAATGTTCAGTTTTTCCAAATATTTTTACTGAATGGTGTATAAAATAGGATCTACTGTGTTTCGTAACAGGTTTTTATGCTTGCCAAAATAGATTATACAATGCCTAATGGTAAACAGAGATAATTTGGGACTGTCTTGAAGACAGAGTACTAAGAAATTGGGCCCATCATTGTCATTTTTCTCAGCAATTCCTTTCATCTGTCACAACACAGTAGTTATGAAAAATGAAACCATAAATTCAATTTAGAGGGCAATTTGCAGCTAATCTTTGGAGTAATTCCAGTGTGAATAATGCAGCAATTTGGATGCATGGTCAGTCAATTCAGTCCCTGATTTATTAGAATTTAAGGAATTTTTCTTTCATTAATGATAATTACCCAACAAAAGAAAATAATGTATCAAAAATTATCTACCTTTACATCTGTGGTTTCAGTTTTGAGAGAGGCTGCAATGTAGCTTAAACTTCTTATTATGGGCAGACAGGTGGGAGCTTTTTTACAAAAGATGTATGAGGTATTTAAATTCTGAACTGTATCTCTTTACAGCACATGTGTGAACTGATCAGCTCTGGTTTATGGCCACTTTTATAGGACTCCCATTAGAACTAACATTTTGAATATCTCAGCATAAGGACACTGGGATTTGCTATTGATTTTTCACACTTCTTACACCTTGAAGATTGCATTAAAATCTGTCTTAAGCAAGAGAGACATTTTTTATTCCTGTCTAAAAGTCAGAGTTATCTGAGAATTTTCCTAATTATTAATTCCCCACTTTCTCATATATTATGTACCTATATTTGTTTATAGCTTTCCTTCAATTAAAAAGATATATACACATCAGTATCTGTCAGAAATATAGTATCTATCATAACCCTAAACTAAGTACCTTCCTATGCACCAACTTCATGCCATCTCATTCACCCTTCTCAGTGTAAGTTGCCTGTAAGAGCACTCCATTTGATGCAGCTTGTTTGGTGGCCATTTTAGGCTCAGAAACAAGGAAACTTAAAGGTGGCAGGGCACAGCTGAGGAATTAGCCATAGATAATATTTAAATCCCTTGTTCTTTCCTTCCGTAGATTCAGTTCTCTTTCTAAAGAGGTCTTTAGTTTAATTTGTTTGATTATTTTTTCATAACATTTCTAGTTATGCAATCCCTTGAGGGTCTTTTATGAGATTCACAATGAATTTCTAATCCTGGTTTGGGCCATTGGATACTAACCTAATATAAAGATTCATTATTAATAATAATAGTTATGCATCCTGATTACTTATTTTTCCATGAACCAAGATACTTAAACAAGAGAAAAATTACACTCTCAAGGTCAAGCCGTTATGTCATGTTCTTTAAGAATGCAATGCCACTTGACTTAGAAAGGTACAATCTGGAAAGAAAAAGACAATGCTTGCTCTTTAGATGCTTTAAAAAGAGAATTTTTTCCATATTCATCTTTATTTAGCAGACTGTGATTTGCATGTGACAGAATGAATTTTAATATAATTAATACTGAAAAGAAAGAAACACAATTAACTTATTTTCAGATGTTTTCTTCTAACAGACAGTATGAGTTGTAAAATGGACTTGTAAAACTGTGACGCTTGAAATGGTTTATTATTGGGGGAGGGGGGGAAGCAAGGGGAGATATGTATGTATTTGGCATGCTCACAAAAGCCAGCTTTTTGTACTTGTGAACACAGCTTGAGCTGGCTTCATAAGGAAATTCATGCACCTGGTAACAGATTTTAAATCATGCTTAGTCTAACAAGACTAGAGGGACCTATAACCTGCATGGTTTTAAATGTTTAATTTTATGTTTCATGGGATAAGTTTCTTGTTATTGTTTTCTTTCAAGACATAACTGGGTTCCCAGAATGTACTTTCATAATCAAATTAAAAACATTCACAGATGCCATTAGTGTTATAATCTACTGCCATTTCTCAGCTGTGCCCAGTAAAAGGTCAGGCCCATTAACAATCTTCTGTGTGAGCCTGTTAGAATACACTATTTTTCTCAAGGACTGGAGTATTATGGCTTTAAAATTTCACAACTGAAAGACTCTGTGTAGCCTTTTCAATTTTGCAGTAATATTGTGATAACTTTAGATGCCATTGCCACTTCTACCCTAATTATGAAAAGCATCTTGATGAAACAGCATTTAATTTATTATTAATCCTTCTCAATAGTTTCCACTTAATTTTGTATAATTAAAGCATGAATGTGTCATATTCATTTTGTGCGTTTTATCATAATATTTCAAATCCTTTTACAAACACACTACAGTCAAGCTGATGTGCAGACTCTGAAGTGCAGCCATTTCTGATTGTCACCATCCTCGACCTATGCACTTAGTCTCCACCACAGACCCCAAGAGAGCCCCCAAAGACCACAAAGCAGATAAGGATTGACGGCGCCAGGCCAGGTTTATTGCTAAGCAAAGTACAGTAATAGTTGTCAGTAGACTCTACTGAACCACTACACACACATATGTACCCCATAGAAATGGAATGACTCAATCAGTGGGAAATTTTCACTGCCCCCTAAGTCATCCAAAGACTATCTCCCCAAGACACCACCTTATATTCATGTACAACAAATCACACCTCATTGCTAACATATCAGAACACTACTTAGATACCACCCATCACCCTGTATCTCGTGGTTTGATTAGAACCTCTCTGTCTATCATGCTGTCATTTTAGACTTTTTCCTGAATCTGAGACTGTATCTGTGAGGAGTGGGTACCAAGGTCTTTTTCAACGAGCTAATGATATCATGTGCTTTCCACTTATGACCAGTACCAATTATTGTTCTGCATCTGGGCCTATTACCAATTAGTATTTTGCACTCTCAGCCCTGTTTGTGCCAAGTTCTGTGGGCTGGGGCCTGCCTCTTGCTCACAGCTTAGCTTTGTTTTATGTTAGCCATGTTTTGTCCATTGTTAGCTAGGCCTCAGGCTCCAGACCAGGCCTGTGCTGCATGGGCTTATGTTTTAGGCCTTTATCTGACTACAGTAGGATCTCTGACACATAGATGAGCAGTTTTTATTCTCTGCTAGAGAGAAGTACGACTGCGCCCAGTCCATTATTCAAGTGTAAATAAATGCACAAAATGAGATTTGTGACTTTTACTGATGTTTATCTCCTACTACCTCCCTTTAACTTTGAAATGATCAGACTGCCATGAAATGATGCATGAACAATCTCTGAGTCATTTTATTCTCTTCACTTCATTCAATGAATGTTAACAACAAGGTAAAAAATTTAACCTTGCACTTAGAGAATGTTTCTTTGTTTTTTTATAATACACTCCCCTTGTGTGTATTGCTGCCCAGTTTTTCGTTCTGAAATTGTATTTCTTTCTCTCTCTCCCTAATCCATGAATAAGAAGTTTTCGTAGCAATGTCCAAGAGATAAAAGTGCACAATCTCTGAAAAAGTGTTTGTTCTGTTTTCATCTACAAAGAGTGCATTTTAAGTTTAAAGAAATGAGCAACAATAAAGAACAAAACTGAAATCTCCACTGTGAGCTGCAAAGTGACTCTAGGCTTGCGTAAGACTCTGGCCCGGTGTGTGCGTGTGAGTTGTAATGGGCCACAGCAATCGTGAAAACAAAATTGCTTCTTAACTTTACCCAAGTAATGTTCTGAGAAATGGAAACATGCAGTGCAAAGAGAACAAGTCATCACAATTTCATAGCTGCACAGTAGCCGTCTCTTTAGATTAACTAGCTGGTGATGTCATTGTGATGGTAATTCACTTTTGTAACCCAGCACTTCTTCCATCATATGTCTGAGCAACTTGAGGTAGAGTAACTTTTGCATCAGTCTCTGGACTGGCACTATATATTATGCTGCTTCTATGCCATAGATCTGGCCTAAGGTCTTTCTTGAAGTGCATATGTTGCAAAAGGAAACACATGGGAACAAATGAATGACCCCACATGTTTTGCCTCTTTTGCCTTCTCTCCTTGCCTAAGGTCACATATCAAGCTAATGGTTCTAGCTGAGGTTCTATAAAAATGCTCATGTGGCAAACCACCTCTTTAAGGTGAAGAGTGTTATGAAATGTTTCCTTTAATCCCCTGCCATCTTTGGCTATGTCTAGACTGCAGGCTTCTTTCGAAAGAGGCTCTTTCGAAAGCATCTTTCGAAAGAGCCTCTTTCGAAAGATCGCGTCTAGACTGCAGGCGGATCTTTCGAAAGAGCAATCTGCTTTTTCGAAAGAGAGCACCCAGCGAGTCTGGATGCTCTCTTTTGAAGAAGCCCTATTTACATTGAAGAACGCCTTCTTTCGAAAGAGGAACTTTCGAAAGAAGGCGTTCTTCCTCGTGAAACGAGGTTTACCGCCATCAAAAGAAAAGCCGCTTTCTTTCGAAATAATTTCGAAAGAACGCGGCTTGAGTCTGGACGCAGGGGAAGTTTTTTCGGGAAAAGGCTACTTTTCCCGAAAAAACCCCTGAGTCTGGACACGGCCCTTGTGAGATATGGAAAAGTTTTGTACCTAACTTGGATGTGTTAGTATATTTTAATGCTGCTAGACCAGACTCAAGATTGCATTTGGAATCTTAAGTCCCTTCACACATTAAGCAAGAGATTTTAAATCTTCATTAGTTCGGGGATAAATAAATCTGTGAAATTAATAAATTGTGGTTTTAGCTTGTATTCATTCTGCTAGTTATTTTAACTATGACTCGAGGGGTGACGTCTAAGTGAGATTTGTTTACAAAAACTATGAGATTTCCATAGACACAGTAGGTTGGAGATGGTTTCTTGGTGTGCATGAAATTACATGCAGAATTAAATTATGGATAGTAATATGGGCATGGCATTCTCTGCTGAATTCTCTTAACCATAGAATATAACATTACATGGAATATTCTTTCAAAACCACTGAAATAGGCTGTTTTTTGCACTTAACATCACAATCAAGAGACTGATTTTAATAGACTGGAACAAGCATTGCTATCACTGCCCAGTACATGCCAAACAAATACTTGTAAATGAAATAAGTAGAACTAGCCAAGACTTGGAATTTGTTTCTGGGAAACGTTTAGGTAAGAGAAACAAGCTAAGTAAGCAGGAGCGGCCCTAGATGAGCTGCCGGCAACTGGTGCCCTAGGCGAAACATGTGATCGGTGTACGATCGGCACCCCCGCCTTCAAAGCCCTCAACGGCCATTTTTCTTGGTACCCTAGGCAACCTCTTAGGTCACCTGTATTGACAGGCCGCCACTGTAAGTAAGGTTATATCTTTTATTGGTCCAACTTCTGTTGGTGGAAGTGACAAGGTTGTCATCTTCGCAGCACTCTTCTTCAGACCAGGGGAGGATAATGGGAATGTTTAAGGTAAATAGAAGTTGGGACAGTTTATTAAGCATAAGTGTCACACACATTCTAAGAAGCAACCTAAAATGAAATGGGCAAATGATCATTAGATTATTAAGCATAAGGTTAGAGAGACATGTACGTAGAGCATTGTTTTTTTAAAAATCTTTTTCCTTTTCTGGTGTGCTGTGTTCCTGTTGTTAAGATTAAACAATACTTTGGCTTAAGAAGATTGTATTTACCTCCCAAAGTGAAGACACTTAGGTACAGTGTCCCATCAGACCTGCTGGGTAATCATGGATGACACACTGGGTATTGTAACCTCAGGCCTGGTATAAGAGTGGGAGAATTATGGGATTCCACAAGGACTTGAAGCCTAACAGCTGTGGAGAGTACACTCAGAAAGACCAGAGAAAGGTCAAAGGTACAGCTGGCCTTATAATCATGTAACCATATAGTATATTCAACAGGGGTGTACAGTCTCAGCTCTGGCAAGGAACGGTTTATGTAGAGCCCTTGAAACAAGCTGCTCCCATTCCATTACAGTCGCAGCAGTTATCAGCTGTGGAGAGGGGAGTTAGAAGAACAGTTTTGGCCTGACTTGGAAGGAGAACAGAGTTCCATTTCTCCTTGGTGTGAAACCTGGTTTCAGCCAAGAGGCTGAGCCAGCTCGCTGTCTGCTTGTGTTTACCAGTGAATGTGGGGTTGCCAACTTAATTTTTTCAAAAAAATGAACATCCTTACTCTACTCCTACCCCACACCCAGCCCTGAGGCCCTGCCCCTGCTCACTCCATACCCCTGACTTTGTCCACAAGAAATGATCTAACAAACAATATAAAAGAGAACATCAAGTTTATTTCCAGTGGGCTTGTAAGCAGGTCCTGAATTTCTTTCTTTTAGATTTTAGGGCTGGGACTGTCTTCATGTCTGTGTCATTCCGTTCTGAGAACATTGTCGGGTCTTAATAAAGAGCAAACAATAACTAGTAGTCATACATTGTGTTAGCCAGTTGTGGTTTTCCCCTTTGTTTTCTCTTTTATTTTATTATTTTTTGATGTTGCAATATATCAGTGAAGAATAATGCAAACAATGAAAAGAGCTAGTTACAGTGGCAAACATGATGTCCTTCCTGCTTGTGTGAAGGGCAGTGAAAGTTGTAGGAAGAATGACTTCAATTTTGTCAGGGAAGATAAGGGTTGTGTGCAGTGTCGTGTATCCAAAGCTGGGTGAAGAAAACAATATCTGAATAGAGTTTTAATAAATTTGTCAGGACCAGAGATGGAGGGGATCCTCTCTTCATCACGTTTTGCCTTTATTAACCCAAAGAAAGGCCTTTGACATATTTGTGTTGAGGGGGAAGACTGATTTTCAAGTGAATGCTCTTGATGAATATGTGGGTGCGAAGCCTGGGATGAGGAGCTTTTGCTAATGTGATGAAAGTATAGAATTATTACAGAACAATTATAACAATGTCCCACCTACCTAGATGACTGCAGTGACTTGTACATTCATTTGGAAAGTATATTCTTCTGAACACATTTTTGACAAGTTAGTGGATTAGAATAGCTGGAAATGTTCTCAGTAGCACATAAAATTCACTATGAAACTCAGGCCAGGTTCATGATAAGGTTTGCTGAGGCTCTTGGGCTTTTAGAATGAACTTGACCTCATTTAAGGCTTTGTAATCAAGGAAAAAAGTTCAGTATCCATCTGAAACATGCTGAAACTTGTGCTTAAGTTGTGCCAGAATTCTCCGGAACACCATTCTGGTACTTTTCGGGGAGGAGGGGAGGGGGAGCTGGAACAGTATTCTGGTACTTCTGCCAGTCCAGAGCAAGACAGTTCCTTTCCCATCCTGCTCCTGCAGGATATCCTCCAAGTAGGCAAATGCTGGGGATTTTAGTGGAGGGTCAATGTGGAGGAAGCCCAGGATTCTGCAGCTGGAACCAGTCAGGAAAGCATGGACGATGGAGCTGAAGCACAGCCAAAACCAGGCAATGGCAGGAGGCAGATGGTGAGACTTCTTTGGACAGCAGTGTCACCTGTGAGATGAAGGAACAGGACACAGGTAAGGGAGAAGAGGTGAGACGGATAGGCTCTGTTGTGATTCACTTCCTGCTACCCTGGACCACTTCCAGCTCCTGCATACCCACTACATTTCTCACAGCTCCTCTCTGCTCCTTTTTGGCCACTCTCACTGCCTTGCATTGAAGCATTTTTTTAAGGCTTCAAGAATTGTGTGAAACTTCCCACTTGTGAGGAAAGTTTTCAGTCAGACACCAAGCAGGGCTAAATCCATCTGTGCCTTTGAAAATCTTCCCCTCTGAGTTTGGAATTGAAATATTGAGTTTCAGTAAAGCAAAGACTCAAAGCAAAATCTGGTTTGTGTGGGAGTGGCATGGAATTGTGTGTCTTGGGGGGGGTCAATACTAAAGAAAATGGAATTGCTCCTGCTACATTGGTCCTTGTATTGACTACCCAATTGTGGCTGGTTGTACCCCTAATGCACAACTGCAGCTTCATAGGCACAAAGCATACATTTCTATGCCAAGGAAGAACATGGATACAGAATTGAAGTACAGCATTTTAAAATACAAAATGAATATGCACTCCTTGAACAAATATTTACATTAGAAAGAAAATGATCCTCTTTATACAGCTGAAACTAAGATTTCCTTCATGGTAGAAACATTTCCTGTTCTTTGTAAGTGAAAGGCATGTCATCCTTGCATTATTGCCTTATGTAAATAATGCCTTTTTTTGTTTTGGTCATGCTTTTTTTCCTTCTCATTTGCATTTGCAAAGTGATTCCTCCTTCCAGGAGCTCAAATTGATTTGTTTGACTAGTCTTCCAAATTTTCCAAATATGTTCTCTCCTTTCTTGACACCTTTTTTCATCTTTGTATTAAAGAATATCATAGCATTAGTCAACCCATGGGGGATTACTAACAGTTTCTCAAAAGAAACTTGTATTTTGTAGAATTGTTTATTTTGAAATTTTATATTTTGCTTGAAATCAAATAATACCGCCTTGGCATGCTGCAGCTGTATTTAACAACTGAGCCTTATGCAAAGTTTTCAAACAGGATTCTTCCCAGTTCAACAGACATACATCTGGAAAAAGTCTCTACTGGAAGAAGAAAGATAATAGTATGATAATAGTACTTAAGTCTGTAAAAGTATAGTTTTTCCTTAAAAGAACATAAGAACAGTCATGCTGGATGAGACCAAAGGTCCAGCTATGCCAGGTGCATCAGAGAGAAGGAACAGAACAGGCAATTGTGAAGTGATCCATCCTCTGTCACCCATTCTCAGCTCCAGGCAAACAGAGGCTAGGGACACCATCCCTTGCTCATGTAGTAGCCTTTAATGGAACTATCCTCTATCCATTTATCTAATTCTTTTTTGAAGCCTTTTATATCCTAGGACTTCACAACATCCTCTGGCAAGGAGTTCCATTGGGTGACCTGTGTGAAAAAATACTTCCTGTTTGCTCTAAACTTGCCGCTTATTAATTTTATTTGGTGACCCCTAGTTCTTGTGTTATGAGAGAAAGTAAATAAAATTTCTTTATTTACTTTCTCACAAGTCATGAATTTATAGGTCTGTTATATCCCACTTTAGCCATCTCCTTTCCAAGCTGAAAAGTCCCAGTCTTATTAATTTTTCCTTATATGGAAGCAGTTCTATACCCCTAATCATTTTTATTGCCCTTTCCTGAATATTTTCCAATTCCAACATCACTTTTTCTGAGAGAGTTTGACCACATCTGCACACAGCATTCAATATGTGGGCATACCATGGATTCATATAGAGGCAATATGATATTTTCTGTCTTATTCTATATCCCTTTCTTAATTATTCCCAATATTCTGTTTACTTTTTTGATTGCCACTGCAAATTGAGTTGATGTTTTCAGAGAACTACCCACAATTACTCCAAGATCTCTCTCTTGCGTGATGGAAGCTAATTTAAATGCCATCATATTGTATGTATAGTTGAAATTATGTCTTCCAATAGGCATTACTTTGTATTTATCAACATTGACTTTCATTTGATTCTGTAGTCCGGGCATTCAGTTTTGTGAGCTGCTTTTGTAGCTCTTTGCAATCTGCTATGGACTTAGCTATCTTGCATTTTGTATCATCTGCAAATTTTGTCACCTCACTGTTTACACCTTTTTCAAGATCATTTATGAATATATGGACCAGGACACCACTATTTACCTTTCTCCATCCTGGAAACTGACCATTTATTCCCACCCTTTGTTTCTTATTTTTTAATCAGTTATCAGTCTATGAAAAGGATATTCCCTCCTATCCCATGACCGATTACTTTGCTTAAGAGCCTTTGGTGAGGGACCTTGTCAAAGGCTTTCTGAAAATTGAAGTACACTCTATCCATTGGATCCCACTTGTCCACATGCTGGCTCACCCTCTCAAAGAATTCTAGGAGATTTGGGAGGCATGATTTCCCTTTACAGAAACCAAATTATATTCATTGATGTGTCTGACATTTAACTCTTTCCTATAGTTTCAACCACCTTTAGTACTGAAGCTTATCAGCCTGTAATTTCCGGGATTACCTCTGGAGGCGATTTTAAAAATTGGCATCACATTAGCTATCCTCTGGTCATTTGGTATAGAAGCTGACTTAAAGGATGGGTTACAAACCACAGTTAGCGCTTCTGCAGTTTCACATTTGAGTTCTTTCAGATATTTGGTCCTTCTTCACATTTGATCATCTTCCATCTTTTCATGTCAGCAAAATTGCCATGTTTTATTTTGATTTGATACAATTTTCATTTTCATGTATTATAAAATTGTAAGTGTTTGTTTTGAAAACATTAGGACAAGACATTTAGACATTTTTGGAACTTCCCTTAATTTTCTTCTAAAACAAAATTCCAGTGAAATTGATCTTTGATGGACCTGCCTACTGTGCTTCAAGCATTTCTTTGGACAGATCTCACAGTAGGTGTGTATGATATCTTATGCATAAGAGCCTAAAATCATTTAGCCAGCAGCATTTTTGGGAGCAGGATCTGTAACCTGTGTGTCCTCAGGTCCCCTGCTGCGAAGATGTAAAGGCTGGAACAGCTCCAACTACTGCTTAGTTTCTTCTCCCACCCTTGCTGACAAGTCAGAGTCCATAGTGATCTCTTGCTTCCCCATAACTCTTAGGGTATGTCTACACTAACCCCCTAGTTCGAACTAGGCAGGCTAACGTAGGCATTCAAAGTTGCAAATGGAGCCTGGGATTTAAATATCCCAGGCTTCATTTGCATCTTCCCGGGCGCCACCATTTTTTAATCCCCCTTAGTCCGAACTCCGTGCATGCGTCTACACGTGGCACGGAATAGGTAGTTTGAATTAGGATCTCTAATTCGAACTACTGGTACATCTGGTTCCATGGTATCTACTTAGATGAAGCATTTTCCTAAATAGCCTAGACTTTCATGGATTTGGTAACAAGTTCAAGAGTCCAGCTGTTTCCTCTCAAAGACTTGCTAAATGGTTTAAAGACTATATTGATATTGCCTTCTCTCTGAACAAAGAGAGAGGGCGCTTTCCATTACAACCCATTTGTTGCCCGTGGCTTGCTGGAGGAGGAGTCCCTGTTACTGAAATCTGAAGAGCAACTGCCTGGAATTCAGTTTATATGTTTGCCAGTTTCTATTCCATTGTTGCATCTTCTAGAATAAAAGGACACTTTGGCAGAGATTTTCTCGAGTGCTTATTTATAATGTGACTGCAGTCATCTGCTTCTTTTGGAGGTTAAATATTAGCACTGCCATACAAAAGGATCCATGTGGCCAATGCTTGAACAAGCAAGAGAGATTCTACTTCACTTACCGTAAATAGAATTCTTTAAGATATCTTTGTCTACACTGATCCAGCCAGCACGCCCCATGACCACTTATAGTAAAGAAATGAATGGCGTGGAGACTGCTCCACCCTCTCTTGCTGTAGGGAGAGCAAGGCCCAAGGAACACACCTTGTTAAAAGATGCTGAACTTGCCTTTTTCCACAGAGAGTTCACCGTTGGTGTGCATGCTCCTCAGGCTACAAGGTAGGGAAACTCTCTTTCTGATAGAAAATGGCACTGCCAAAGTTTCTCCAATCAGTTCTAGAAATGAGGTTGTCTGTTAACCTTTTCAGCAACTGTTTATGACTACTGACCTGAATTGTTTTGCTTCCTCCATGACTCAGAGTTTGAGAGTCACAGTTTTATTTGCTTCCTTTTTTTTTTTATGGCTGCAGTGAAACTAATCCAGGGAAAAGTACCAGACAGCTCTTCATATTCTATTGATATGCAGTTTATGTTTTCTTATGTGCACATCTGCAAGCTTTTCAAAACTAAGGCAATAGAATCTTATCTATTTGACTGAAGGATTCTGGGAACTGCTTTGCACTCTCACTGGGGAAAGGGTTTATCTTTCAAAACATGGATAGACTTCAGCTTTTATATAATTAACTTGTTTAATAGAAGAAGAAAAAAAATCCCTGCCTAAGCATAAGAAATTGGCTGTCTTAAGGCCAGTTCATTAAAAAATATCCCTGCTTGGTCCCTACTATCTATCACAAGGGAGGAAGATATTATTATAAGGAAAAGTAGAGATGGCTTTAATTTATTATAATAAATTGGCAGAGTAATTTTTACAAATATTATCATAATTTAAGCATAGTAAAATAAAGGCTGTACTGATTCAGCAAGATCAGTTATATATTTTATAAGTTTACCTTTTTAGATAATGCATGACTTTGCTAGATAAAGTATTATATTTTCCAGTGACTCACACAGTGTATTGTAATGTACATTTTGCGATGGCTGAATGAAAGGACACTGGGAAGAGAGAATCCATATTCCGATTACTGCCCAAAGTTTTAAATGACTTTTTATTTCTTGTATGGTTGGCTATTTTCCTTTTAAACGGTCTCAGCCAGTGACAGACAAGTCATAAATAGATAAGGCACGCTACAAATGTCTTGTATTTGGGCCTCAATAGTCACCTCGCAAGGGAATCTCTTCTAAACTGTGATCCTGCTTTCACTGAAATCAACTTTAAAACTACTTTTGACTTCAGTGATGTGGGATCAGGTTCCTGGAGTGCTCGCAGCCATTATTTACCCACATTGATACTGGCACATGGAGCAATTGCTTGTTCATTATTGTTGCCCATGAGAGCAGTTCAGGATATGAAATTGTGGGGCACAATGGGTAGCAAGTTTACTTGACTGAGCATTCATTTCCATTCCCTCTTCCAGTGTTCAAGAGCAGTGGGAATTCTGGTGGGACAGAGTACACACCATAGAACTAAATTTGGAGACCATAACTTGGAGACCTGAATATTGCAGGATTTGGCTCGCCAGTCACTGTTATTAGTATAGCTGGGCAATAGCTTTGGATTCATTGCTGGAAGAAATCCAAGGGCTTGTTTTGATCAATAATGCCTTCCATGATTAGTCTCTAGGTCCCATACCTACATAAGAATCAATGAAAACTAGGAAAGGAAACACATTTGTGAACCTAGGCCCAAGAGATCTTCCAGATCACCTCTCTTCTTTTGTTTTAACTTGGCAGTAGTGACTGGATAGACTGCTCAGATTAATGATTTGCCTGAGGACGAAGCTTTATAATTTTCTGTGAAGGCCCATCAGTGCTGGAAGTACTCTCCTTTCATAAGAGTGGCCAATGCCAGGTGCCTCAAAGGGAATGAACAGAGTAGGTAATCATCAAGTGATCCATCCCCTATTGCCCATGCACAGCTTCTGTCAAAGGCTAGGGACATCATTAGTGTCCATATTGAATAATAGCCATGGATGGACCTATCTCCCGTGAATTTAGATACTTGTTTTAACCCTGTTATAGTCATGGGCTTCACAACATCCTCTGGCAAGGAATTCCACAGGTTGACTGTACAGTATTGCATGAAAAAATACTTCTTGTTGTTGGTTTTAAACTTGCTGCCTATTAATTTCATTTGGTGAGCCCTAGTTCTTGTGTTATGGGAAATAGTAAATTACTCTTCTTCATTCACTTTCTCCACATCAGTCATGATTTTATAAACCTTTATCACATCCCACCCCCTTAGTCATCTCTTTTCCAAGCTGAACAGTCCCCATTCCAAACCCTTAATCATTTTTGTTGCTCTTTTCTGAACTTTTTCCAATGCCAAGTTATCTTTTTTGAGATGATGTGATCTCATCTGCCCACTTCTTCAATACTGAATGCATATCATGAATTTATATAGAGACAATAAATGTGATTTATAATCTGCAAATGTTGCCACTTCACTGTTTATGTTGAACAGGATTAGTTGCAGTATGGATCCATGGGAGATACCACTAGTTGCTCTTTCCAGTTTGAAAATTGACCATTGTTACTCATTGTTTAACAAGTTATTAATCCACGAGAGGACCTTCTCTGTTATTCCATGACATCTTACTTTGCTAAGAGCTTTTGGTGAGGGACATTGTCAAAGGCTTTCTGGAAATCTAAGTACACTATATCCAGTGGATTTCTCTTGTCCACATGTTTGTTGACCCCCCCCCCCCCCCACCAAAGAATTCCTCATCTAAGAGTTCTAGCCCTTCAGAGTACATTATAGAGTTGGTCTATTTATCCAGGATTTTTCAGAGTTAGTGCTGGAAGAGGAACTATACAAGGAAAGGTTCCACTGGTATGGGTTGGTGAATGTTTCAGTAGAGATGTGTCCACTCGTAGTATTTTTGTGAAATACTCTTTAAATATTTGAATTCTCTGTGCAGTAAGTTTGAGATAAGCACATTGTATAAATAGAAATATAGCAATTAGAAAATGTTTGCAAAGCACTTTGAAGATGTCAGGTACAGTACAAAACAAAAAATACCAAACCAAAAAAAACCCAAACCCATGCTGAGTATATATCAGAGCAAGAGAGAGAGATAGAGAAATTGGAGATTTGATAAGCATTTGAAGTGCTTCTCCAAACTGTACCTGTATGCTTTTTGATGTATTTATGTCCAGAAATCATTGAGGATATGCACTAGAGAATTTCACTACAATTAGAGATGGAAAGATTTTAAAGGTGAAAAGGAAAAGCTCACTGAATTGTTATTATATAAAAATAGTGGGAAACAATCTTAAATAAACACATGCTGCTAATCGTGGCAATGAATCTATTTAGTTCAACTGGGGATCCCAATGGGTACTGAGATCTATCTTGGAAGACGGGGCCATTGTTTTTAATTTTTTATATCTAGAGCATAAGGCCTGAAAGTTATTAATATGATGGATTTTTTGGCCAGGTCAGGGACATAAAAGGTCGCAACAATGATGAGGGTTTTTTCTTTTTTACACTAAATTGATTCCAAGGCAAATCTACAGAGTGATTACAAACAAAGAAAAAGAGGAAAAAAGAAAGTCAGTATTGAACATCTGTATTATGTGATTTAAGATTATAGGAAGATAATAATCTTAGAGTACAAAATGTACCATTTCCACTTTATTGCTCAGAAATCTCAAATATATGTGTTCTGGAGTTCTAAAAAAATCACTTCTTTAATGAACTAGAAGCCTAGCTAGTGTTGTATTATCTCTCCTGTTTCCACAGAGTTACATGCCAAGTTATTTTATTCATGTAAGGATGTGATAGAGCACTATTTAAAACTTTAGGACTTCACTTAATTAAAGCTAATATTCTGTGAGGTTGTTGGGAGAAGTCAATTGTTTCAACCACTTTAAAGTAACAGTAGTGTTCATGTTAACCTCTTTTTCTTTCTTACTGAAAGCCTATGTCAACAAAGGATAACCCATTAATGTAGTTAATCATAAGAGTTTTTTCTGTGTAGAATCAAGAAGGCAAGGCTCCAACGCACACAGAATGTCAGAACAGAGAGCTTTCTTCTGCATTTCCTTGATAGAACTTATAACCCTGCTTTAACTGCACTGCCTTCAATTAATTTGTTAGAACTTTTGTGAAGATCAGATTGTGTATTGCTGGGAGAGTACAAGAAGTGCCTTGTGTCCTCCCACCTAGCAATGGGGGACAGACGCAGCCCTGTACTCTCATTCCTTCTGTGCACCTCTTGGGGTGCAAGACACATTTAAAAGGCTATGGGAGCAGTATTGAAGAGGAAGAACAATAGTCTCATTCCCTCATGTACCAGCTAACTCCTCTGATATGCAAGACAAGGGGGAATATGGTGTACCTGTTGAAGAGCTAGTAGAATGTGAGCTTTCTCTGCATGCCTGTGAGCTACCTGAGGGGTGGACTTTCTTGGAGTGAAGGGGCTGCTGCCTGTCTCCAACCCACAACTTAATGAGACCAATGAGAAAATGTTCAAAAGTGCCCAAGTGACTTAGGCACCTAAGTCCTACAGACTTTCAATTAGACTTTGGTTCCCAAATGGTTAAGAGTATGTCTACAGTGGAGTTAAAAACCTGCAACTGATCCATGCCAGCCGACTCAGAGTTGGGAGGCTCAGTCTCAAGGGCTATTTAATTGCAGTGCAGATGTTTGCACTTGGGCTGGAGCCTGAGCTCTGGGACCATTCTCCCCCCCCCCAAAAAAAAATTGGGAATTAGCTTAAGTGGTAGAGTTTTAGCTTTGAATGTGAGTGGCTGTGGGATTGATGCCTGCATTCTCCACAGGCAGACATCGTGTTTCTTTGATAGGATTATAAGTCTTGTGGATAAAAGAGAAGCTGTGAGCTCGGTATACCTAGACTTTAGTAAAGCATTTGATACTATTTCTCAAGACCTTCTTATCAATAAACTAGGGAAATACAACCTTGATGGGGCTACAATAAAGTGGGTGTGTAACTGGCTGGATAACTGTTCTCAGAGTATAGTTATTAATTGTTCAGAGTCATGCTGGAAGGGCATAACAAGTAGGTTTCCACAGGGGTAAGTTTTGGGACCAGTTCTGTTCAATATCTTCACCAGCGATTTAGATATTGACATAGAAAGTATGCCTATTAATTTTGCAGATGATACCAAGCTGCAACTGCTTTGGAGGATAGGGTCATTATTCAAAATGATTTGGACTAAACTGGAGAAATGATCTGAGATGAATAGGGTGAAGTTTAATAAGGACAAATGCAAAGTACTCCACGTAGGAAGGAACAATCAGTTTCACACATACACAATGGGAAGTGATTGTCTAGGATGGAGTACTGCAGAAAAGGATCTAAGGGTCATAGTGGACCAGTAGCTAATTGAGTCAATAGTGTGACACTTGCAAAAAAAGCAAACATGATTCTGGGATGCATTAATAGGAGTGTTGTGAGCAAGACATGAGAAGTCATTCTACTCTACTCTACACTGATTAGGCCTCAGTTGGAATATTGTGTCCAGTTCTGCACATCTTATGTGCAGAAATTTGAGAAGGTCCAGAGAAAAGCAACAAAAATGATTGATGATCTAGAAAACTTATGCTACGAGAGGGTTAGAGAAAGAATTGGGTTTGATTAGTTTAGAAAAGAGGAGACTGAGAAGGGGACATGATAGCAGTTTTCAAGTACCTAAAAGGGTGTTACAAGGAGGAGAGAGAAAAATTATTCTCCTTGATTTCTGATGATAGCCCAAGAAGCAGTGGGCTTAAATTGCAGCAAGGGAGGTTTAGGTTGGACTTTAGGAAAAACTTCCTGTCAGGGTGATTAAACACTGGAATCAATTACCTAGGGAGGGTGTGGAATCTCTATCACTAGAGTTATTTAAGAGCAGTTAGATAGGTGTTTATCAGAATTATTTAGATGGTGCTTCGTACTGCTCTGAGAGCAGTGGACTGGACTTGATGTCCCTTCCAGTTCTTGTGTTCTATGATTCTATGATTAGCCCAAGCCTACAAGCCTGAGTCAGTGTGTGAGCCACCCATGGGTATTTAATTTCAGTGTCAACATCCCCTAAATTACTTTCGAAAATTTAATCTTGTTCCTTGCAAAGATGTACCTGGTGATTTTAATTTATCCAGAAGAGAAGCCCACATAATTGTTGTGCAGTAACCTGTGCAAAATTCCTTACTCCTGAGAACCGAAAGCTTGGCTAGTGAAGTATTTTATAACGTACATTTTGGACTGAAAATATATTTTGAATTAACTGTGACAGATGTCAGTCTACTTTTTATCTATAGAACAAGTGATGGCTGCTGTTGTTGCCATTACTGTTTTCCTCCTCCAGTGGTATAATGATTGCTTAATGCCGAGTGAAAACTGAAACCAGTTGCTACAGTTATTCAGTTTATTTTGAATGCACTTCACCCGTTCTCATATTCCATTTTGTGTGATTGAAGGGCAAAGTTAAATGCATAAGTATTTGCTAAATCTGAAATTCACTAGTAGTTATACTCGTGACTAAAGAACCTTTGTGATCATTGTATTAGGAAATAACACCAATATTATGTGATTGCTCTGACCAGACTCAACCGCTTCAGTAACAAATATTGGGTATGAAATACTCACTGAGAACAGTTCAGGATTAGTCCATAGAATTAAAAATATTCATTTAAATTATCAGAATTTTGATTAACAAATGAACTGGGTAAATAGACTTGCTAGCAGATATTTAGCAAGCAGAAAATGAGACGACGTGCCTGGGATGAATTATTCATTGTGGATTATTTGCTCAGTTCTAATAATTATAGCAGGAAATAATTAATTAACATTACAGCAAACACTGTAATTTTTATAATAAAAAGATTGTTCATGGAAATGAGCACCAAAAAGAGATTTCCCAAATAGAGAAAGAGTAAGATATGGTCAAACAGAATGCCAAATTCAATCCTCATCCTGCAAAATACACAAATGAATAACTTTACACATATGTGTGCTCCCATTGACTGTGATAGACCCTAGGGGCATCTTTACTGATTTCTGATTCCCTTTTATCTTTATTCTGGCTCCCTTCCTGTACAGCATTTCTATTTATAAGTACTGCTCATATTTGTCACAGTACTCACATCTGTTCGAATGACTGTGTCCTAACTGATTAAAGCATACATGGAAGAGATAGGTAGCCTATTCAAGGTCTGATCATTTTATTATTAAACTGGAAATCATTGAGGGCCTGAACAAATGTGGAAGTGGGCCATAACCGGTAAAGATGTCTACACATATTTTAGTGAGACAATAGGGGAGGGTGTAATGGTACTCAGTGTCTCCTCACATATGTTTTGGCCCTCTGTGCTTTCTAGATGGAATTTTGATGGCTTTGTCCTCAAGTGGAAAGAACATCTTTATTGACCCTTGAGAATAAATAGGGGAAACAGTTGCAAAAAAATTGTATCCTCCTCAGCAACCCTCTGTCCTGCTTAATGTTTTAAAAGACTGAACAGAGGGATTTTTAAATACTAACACCAACCAATGTGAAGAAAGCTGTACTATTTTATACACAGAGTTTATATTTCTGTAGAAGTATTAAAACAGCATATAGAATTCTGTAGTAGGGCTATTAAATCCTTATAGATTGGTTTCAATTTCCTAAATAAAATGGGGAGTTAAATTAGGGAGAGTCAGTTTTTTTCATTCAAAATACTTCGTCAACCACAAATAGATATTTTCATTAAATCTGAAAATTCCATAGGAGTCAATTTGATTATTTTTTCCAGATTTTCATAAATAAATGCGAAACATTTTTTGCTGCAACATAAAGTATTTCCCAACTAGCTAAGGCAATTCTCTAATCAATTCAAAAGATTGTTTAAAACTGTTGTATGAAAACCTATTTGTTTCATGTTTATCAAATTTGTAGGACTTTTGTAAATGCAAGAGTTAAGTTTAATTTATTGGTTCTTTTAACTAGCTGAAGTACTAAGTACTCAGTGTCTCCTCACATATGATAATATGCTATTCATCTCATAACTGTAGCTAACATACTAAGTTTCCTTCCCAAAGGTTTTACAATATACACTAATGCAAGAAGATACTCCAGTGAAAAAGTGGAGAAAATATAGAAGGTAAGATCATGGTCACACAGCATAGCTCTGTGCATAGTTTTCATTTTTTAAAAGACATAAATAAATAAACACGATACTAAATATGTCAGTCTCCCTGCTGGCTACTTGTCTAACCACCAGCCTGAATGCTTATTAATAGAGCAATAGTTCAACCAGATGCAAAACAGCTTCTTGAAATCAAAGTTCAAACAATCAAAGGGAAAAGGGATTCCTGGAAACTCTTTTCCTTTCATCATAGGGAGCATTTAGCCCCAGGGTTTGTCTAAACATACAATAGTTCTATCGTTATATTTCCTGGTCTCACCCCATCATGGGGCATTTAGCCTCACCTCAGCCTATTTACATTTTTTCATGGCAAAGCTCCTTGGCCATATCTGCAGTTAGGTAGACATCTGTTGAAGACACTGTGCTTATGGTTTGGGCTTTTTCCTTGCCATAGTCCGTATGTCTCAGATTATTCTATGTTGGGGATCAGTAACGATTTAGTACAGTCAGCATGTGAATGAGAGTGGGTTCTGAGGAACCCAGGTATTAGTTCTGACAAGATACTTTATCCATTTGAGTCTCATCTACCATTTATTTTAAATGCCAGCTTCTGGTTGTTATGAGGACTAGCTTTTTTGTGGGCCATCCACATTTCTTCAGCTAACCACACCTCATTTATCACAGGAATGTACCTCATTGGATTCATGGTTCGAGCTGCTGTTTAGCATGGGAGGAAGCTGCCTTGGCTACTCATACTGCATGCACCACCACTGGTGTGCTGATTTTATAAATTTATTTCATCTTTTTGTCTGAGTGCAAGCCTGCAAATCCAATGACAACTCTTAGATCTATGACAGGAGTGAAACATCTCCGAAGTTATAATAATTCTATTGTGTTACATTTTAGATGACAGTGTTTCAATAATGTTCTTAGGTAATAGTCAGTGCCTTAACTTGGGAGCTTTACAAAGTGACTCTTTTGTCTTACAATTGACCTGTCAAGTGTTTTATTGAAATCTATGGCTGAGAAGAATAATTTTCAGTCAGAAATCCAAGTGTCTTCTTCAAAAGGCAACTGTAATAATTTCATATTAAAATTCTGTAAAAATGATCTGTTTATCCCTGTAGACTTTTCTTTCTACATTTGTTCCTATATCCTTTATATGTCCGCTTCACCGGTGTGTCTCATGGTGAAAACTTGAGTTTCACTTTAAATACATTTTTTCATATCCAAATAATAATGCAAGACATTTGAGGCCCCATTTTGTGACTGAAATATTGCAGCAGGAATTGTGTTTTGCAGATCAGACTTTCAGAAAGCACTTGCTGAAATACCAACTGAAATATAACATTTTAATTGTCAGTGGCTTTTTAATTTTTAGTTAAAATATGCACTTTTACAATTCTGGCTTTTGCTTCCATTCCCTATTGCAGTGGTTCTATTTGATGTAGGTTATTGGAACACTAACTTTTCTCCAGACTGTTATATACAGGGGATTTTTTTTTGTCCTCTAGGCCATGTGCTCAGTTGTTTTGATTGATTTTCACTCTTTTTATTACCTGCAAAATACTAGGAGATTTTGAAAGTAATAGCAACCATCACTAAAGAGTATAGAAAATAAAAGACACTTGCATTGTCTTAGGGCTGCTTCTATCTTCCATCACTTATCTGTAGTGGCACATAAGCTTTGTCTATGGGCTGGAGAAAACAAAACAAAACATCATTTTATTTCAACTCAGAATTTTTCTGTCCTCTTAAATCTAGACTTGAAAGGCTGCCTACAATGTAAGAACTAACAAGAAAAATGAGGTAAACTCAAAGGGAATGTCTACACTAAGGAGCTATTTCGAAACAATATCTCCTGAAACAACAATTTGGAAATAGTGCTATTCTTCCTCACAAGCAGGGGTTATTTCGAAATAACAAGTCCTCTTATGCAGTGTTTTTCCTTTACGGAACTCAAAGTACTTTTACAGGTGAGGAAACTGAAACACAGAGGCTTAGTCTATACTGCAGGGTTTTTTCACAAGAAGCCTTTTGTGCAAGAGTTTTTGTGCAAAAACTTCTTGCACAAAAACACGTCCATACCTCAAAGCACATCACAAAAGAGATGTGCTTTTGCACAAAAGAGCATCCACATTGCATGAACACTCTTACACAATAAAGCTCTCATTGCTTTTTCTGATAGGTGTTTCTTGCACAAAACCCTCTACGGAGTATCCAAACCTGCCTTTTTGTGCAAAAGCTGTAGCTCAAAAAGGAGTTATTCCTTGTGGGGAGAGGAATAACTCTACCAGCAAAAGCCCTCTATTCTATCCATTTTCTTGCACAAAAACACTCTTGAGGTGAGGATACTCTGCTGGTTTTTGTGCAAAAACAATCATTTTTGTGCAAAAACCTTATAGTGTAGACATAGTCAGAGAGGGAAAGTAAGTTGCCTAAGGTCACCCAACAAGCCAGAAAAAGGACTAGAACTTACACGTCTCAGTCTCCAGTGCATGAGTCGGAAAGCAACTGTGCCTCACAGTTGAGAACTGTTTAACTGACTTCTTAAAGCAGGAAACTTGAGTTAGTCAAATGTGCCTTGTACATTTACAGTGTTCTGTAAACAATGTTCACTCTAATATACATTCTTCACTCAGGCAAGTTCCCATTACTTTTAATAAGGACTACAGGATTGCCAGTATTGCAGTGTTGCGTGATCCTGGAGGTATGGATACTCTGACAAGAATTATTTGTCACTTTGGCTGTGTCTAGACTACATGCCTCTGTCGTCAGAGGCATGTAGATTAGACACATAGGCAAAGGCAAATGAAGCCGCGATTTAAATGATCGCAGCTTCATTTAAATTTACATGGCTGCCACGCTGAGCCAACAAACAGCTGATTAGCTATTTGTCCGCTCAGCGCGCTAGTCTGGACGCTCCCCTGCCGACATCAAAGCCCTTTGTCTGCAGCCTCGTTATTCCTCGTGGGATGAGGTTTACCGGGGCTGCTGACAAAGGGCTTTGATGTCGGCAGGGGAGCGTCCAGACTAGCGCGCTGAGCGGACAAACAGCTGATCAGCTGTTTGTCGACTCAGCGCGGCAGCCATGTAAATTTAAATGAAGCCACGATCATTTAAATCGCAGCTTCATTTGCCTTTGCCAAAACAACAAATCTACATGGCTCCGTCGACGGAGCCATGTAGTTTAGACGTACCCACGCTGAACATTGTGATGTTAGCTTTTGTAATTTGGGCCAGATCCCCTGATGCAGTGTTGCTGCTTTACATTTCCTCAACAGAATAGATGACTGGGAGGATTAGTGCACTGCAAAAGAGTGATCCTTGTGACAGACATGGTAAAAGGATTCTTCTGCCATTCAACTTCTCTGTTTCTAATATGGCAGATAAACATGGCCATTGCTGGAGTGTCCCTAGTTAAACAGGCTCCTGACCTCTTTGTGGGCCCATGTAGCACTGGAGCATCATGTAATTAAGAGTGATCAGCAGGCTGCTCTAACCCAATGCTTTGCAGTGAACCTCTTGGACACTGTCCCTGTAACTATGCAGTTTTGTGGCATATGATGATCTGGCCCTTTGTGCACAACAAGGATAATTATTTCAAACTTTACCTGGAGATGGAAATTTTGTTGAATCTGGTTTTGATCCCATGACTACCTTCAGAAATGACTCCCAATCAGAAGGGCTAGCACAGTTTATCATGGAAAACCATAGTGTACATTACATTTCTGTTGACATGTCTGTACATCATTTTATGTACAGGCAGATGAGTGAATGATGTGAGCAGTGTATTTTAAATGTGCCAGTGATTGGGTCTGACTGTTGAATAAAATCATGAGAGGATTGATCCGCGTCATGACATAGCCAAAGAATCCCTTAACCAGCAACTCATGTAACTGTTGACTGCATAATTTAAAGCTATTCTGGGGCATTTTTAAATGATGCATGAATTTTGTTTTCTTATTTTACATTTTTTAAGAAAGAAGAAAGTTGGAAATTCCACATGGTTCACATCACCGCTGGGGGACATGAAGCACTGTTCTTATCTGAAAAATCTCCTGCCCCTCACCTATAAAAATTGCTTAAAATACTTCCAAAGAGAGAGCCTGTTACTGATGTTTTCTCTTTAAGATAGGAGTAAAGAAGGGAATAAATAAAGCCAGGTTAGAGCCAGCATTAGAAATTGTAAACTAGGACCATGCACAGCCTCTGGGGCTTGGTTTGGGTGAGGATTTATCAAAGTGAATTGTGGTTCAGTTCAGAAGGGCTGACAAAGAATCCCACTTTCCACGCTATTCCACCTATGCTGCTCCATTAACTGGAATCTGCACTGTTAAGCAGCAGATGGTGGGAGGCAGAAAATAGAATGAAGAAATTCAACATAATGATTTTATTTGCTCAGTACATCTAAGCTTTTAAAAATCACCAAATTAAGACAACATCATTAGTTTAGAACATACTGTATTTGTTTAGCCCGCTAGTCTGAAGAACTGGCATCATTAAAATATTACCTGTGGGTTATGTTTAATTACAGCATTTTTGAGACAGAGGTATACGTTTTAATTGTCTCTCTTTTAAAACAGAAGTCAAAGTTTAACAAGTTGATATTTACGAGAGAAGAGATTTTAATTTTTAACAGGAGCCTTCCATAAACTGAAATATCTTTCCCAGCTGCTGCCTGGGAACCAGTAGGTGGCACAACCTACTTACATTTGTTCATTGCTGTGTTTATGAGAACCTAATCAAACTGGGGGTTGCTTAGTCCTGCTGCAATCAAAGCTGATATAATGTATAAACAAGCATAAGAAGTGACCGACATGCACAATTATTAGGAAGGCGCAACGAAATCCTCAAATACCAAGTGTGATTTCTGACATACACTGGCCAGCTGAGGCAGATGCTTTTTCTGATGTGTGTGTTAGAGAGAAATTATTCTTGTAAATGGCTGAGAGCTGCAAATGAAAGTGTAGAGACAGTATTTGAGTGATCTTGCACTGTTGTCCTAGTATATTACATCCGATGGTGAGACTGGCAATACAGTGTTCTGACATGCCCTGCAATGGTACTTTTCTATGCTGTCCCTGAGAGCTAGTATATAGACGTGTGTGTGTGTGTGTGTGTGTGTGTGTGTGTGTGTGTGTGTGTAACTGCACTGAAACACATATGAAGGAAAGAAACAGGACTGAGGGAATTAAAAAACTAACCATGTGTGCAAAATACAGTTTGATCTGCAGTATTGCCAATCCCAAATGTTAAAAAAATCATGCGATTGACTTTAAAATCAGGAGATGATATAAAAATAATAGATTTAGTGTTCTTTTTTTTTGTTTAATTCTGCTTTTTGAGCCTTTAGGGTGCACTAGGGTCACATTTCGAAGCTTTCTCCACTGCCATAAGGGCTAGAATATTTTTCTTTGTGATGATTTCAGCCTTCTTTCTTAATCACTTGATTCCAGGAGTTGAGGCTTTAAAGAAAACAATAATAATACCGATAAGACTCGTGACAAAGTCAGGAGAGTTGGTAGCACTGGCTAGCACAGGGGTTGGCCATGTTCAGTAGACAACCCAGCAGGATAATCCACTATCGGGCTGCAAAGCATTGTGTTTACATTGATCATCTTCAGGCATGGCTGCTACAGCTCCCAATGCCCACATTCAGTCCCCAGGCACTGGGAACTGTGGGAAGTGGTGTGGGCTGCAGGGACATGCTGACAGCCACTTCCTACAACTCCCTTTGGCCAGGAATGGCAAACTGCGGCTAGTGGCAGCTGTGGGGGGCTATGCCAAAATGTCGTGAAGCCTGCCAGATGATTACCCCAATGGACCTTATACTGAAAGTTGCTGATCCCAGCTTTAAGCTATCTTCTCAGAACTTCACATGCATGGCAGTATTGAATTAATAATGACACCATATTCACAGAAAGGCTACATTTAAGTGTGGACAGCTCTTCAAGCTTTAACAGCATTCCTTTTTGTATGGTAATTATCAACATAACTCTTGGGACAGCCTCACATTTATTTTGTTCCTGAGTACTCTGTTCTCACCAGCTCACTTTACTTGATCTGAAAAACTACCCTAGCTATTACAAATGGATCAGATATAGATTATATAAGAATGATCAGTTTGGGGTTTATCCCAGGTGAAGTGAGTATAAGCCTGTTGTTGGCAAGAGTAATTCTCAGGTCCGACACTGTGTTCTCAAAGTACAAAGGACGCTACATAGGTATCTGTCAAACACAAGCAGTTTATTTCCTGACAGCTATCAGCTGTGCCCCTTAACTAAAAGAATAACATGATAGGAAAAGCAGCATTTCTTACATCCCTTCGGCTAGCCAGGAACCCCATTTCATCTGCGGATGAAGTGGGAGACTGTCTCAGCTTCTGAGACGTTGGTACCCAAAGCCCATCGGTGAGGTCCAAATTGCTGTGCTCTGCTGCAGCTTTAAATATTGTGTCTCTACCTTGTTTGTGGAAGTTTGGAGATTTCTGGGGGTTACTCATTGCTTGTTACAGTATGGCTCAGCTGTACTGCTTGTCCTTTTACTTTGTTTACATGATCAGTACATTTAGGTAAACAAGATTGTTATGTTCCCGCCCTTATCTACAATTCGTTCTTGCTACAATGGCGTATGTTCCTAGAGGCTTGCTTCTGGCTCATCAGTAGTAGGGAAAGGGGGGAGAATGCAAGCCTCACCACTCCTATACTTCACATGTACAGAGTTCTTCCACAATTTACCCCTACAAAGCCATAAATCACCATGGTGAAGTACAGTGATTCCTGGGGACTTGTCAATTTCAATCCCTTCCCAATGATTTTAAAATTGCTCAAATAAATTGATATATTAACACAACTCAGACTGCAACAGGGGGCATTTATGAATCAACAACTGTAAATCCTTGAACTATTAAATAACTTTACACTAAAGTCACATCTGCAGTGTAATCAACATCCATGTACAATTTCTCACAATATTAGTTTATGTAATAGCTCCATTGGAGACATGTTATCTACTACTTCTGTTCACACTCCTACCCTACAATCTCACAACAACAATGTGTGTATCTCAGTAGGCTACAGTCCTCTGATAGCATAGACAATGGCAACTCAGAACTGAAGAATCAAGAAGATTATTTTGACCTCTTCCTCAATGCATTCATAAAACAGCTGTGAAAAATTAGTTTTGTATGCACCACACTAAGATAAAGAGTTCTGATCCTAATTTTGCCATTATCACACAATCATGTCCCTGGATATCCTTGCTCTCAGCAACTTTGTATTCATCAACTGACTTCCAGAGAGATCTTGCTTCAAATAAGATTTTGGGGCAACACAAAAAGCACCGTATACTGGCAGCCATCAGCATATAATGCATGAAGTAGATTATTTTAAATTAATATTGTTAACTATAATCGTAGTAAAACTTAAGAGAATCCATGGGGAAGCAGAAAATGTAATATATCTTGATTTTAGTAAGGAGATTTGGCACCCAATTGAAATTCTTATAACCAAAATAGGGAAATGTAGTTTAGATTAAATAACTACAAGGGGGCGCACAACTGGTTGTAATATCACAGTCTATGGGTGTTTATCAATGGTTCAATGTCTAATAGAAGCGCATATCTGGGGGGTCCCACAGGGATCTGTCTGAAGTACTATTTATTATTTCCCTTAGTGACTTAATGGAATGGAGAGTATGCTTATAAAATGCGTAGATGACACCAAACTATGAGGAGTTGCAAGCCCTTTTGGGGAACAGGATTAGAATTCAAAACTGTCAAGACAAGTTGGAGAATTGGTCTAAAATCAGGAAGATGAAATTCAATAACAACAAATACAAAGTTCAGGAAGGAAAAATCAAATCCAGCTCTACAAAATGGGGGATAACTGGATAGACAGCAGCAGTATTGAAGAGAACCTGAGGGTTAGAGATAATATTGAATATAAGTGAACAATGTGATGCATTTTCAAAAAGGTTCATATCATTCTGGGGTGGAAGACTTTGTAGACAGTTGTTCTGATCTACTCTGCACTGGTGAGACTTCAGCTGGAATACAGTGTCCAGTTCTGGGTTCCATGGTAGGAGAGATGTGACAAATTAGAGAGACTCTAGAGGAGAAAAATGAGGGTATGTCTACACTACAGAGTTCTGTTTGGAAAATGGCCATTTTTCCGACAAAACCTGAGTAATGTCCACACTGGAATCGTGTTCTTTCGAAAGTAAATCGAAAGAACAGAGGGGTTTTTCCAACATTGGTAATCCTCATTCTACGAGGAAGAAGCCTTTTTGCAAAAGAGCTCTTTCAGAAAAAGACGTGTGTGGACAGGGAAGAAGGAGTTATTTTGGAAGAAGAGGAAAGAGGAAAAAGCACAGGTGCCCTGGTGGTCATTCCGTCCACAGTAATCACAGCTTACATGTGAGATAGTGTCCATTCAGCAATCTGCTTTTTTGATGCGCTTTCTCAGT
Source organism: Pelodiscus sinensis (assembly GCF_049634645.1). NCBI lineage: Eukaryota > Metazoa > Chordata > Testudines > Trionychidae > Pelodiscus > Pelodiscus sinensis. Next base: position 283,055,171 of record NC_134711.1, on the reverse strand, counting down.
GTGGGAGCTCTCTTTTAGAAGAAACTTTTTCAGACGATCTCTTCCGGAAAAGCTTCTTCTGAAAGAAGTCTGCTGTCTAGACATAGCCTAAGAATGACAAAAGCTTTAGAGAACTTGAGTTATGAAGAAAAGTTTAAAAAACTGGACATGTTTAGGCTTGAGAAAAGAAGAATCAGGGGAGTGGGCCTTATAAGTATTCACATAAGTTAACGACTGTTAGAGAGAATGATGATTTCTTCTTGCCTTAACTCCAGGGGACATGGAGAACAACAATCAGTTTTATCTCTACCAAGGGGAATTCAAGATAAACTCAAGTTAAATATTAGGCTTAATTTTCTAACTATAAAGGTAATTAAGTTCTGCAATAGGCTTTCAAATTAGGTTGTAGAATCCCTGTCATCAGAGGTTTTTAACAGGTTGGATATGCCTGTCAGATATGCTCTAGGTTACTTCGTCTCTGCCTCAGTGCATGGGAGTAGTGTTGATGACATTTCAAAATCCCTTCCAACTCCACATTTTTAGGAGTCTATAATGTGTTGGTGGGATTCACGGAGAATCTATATCACCTGCCTGCTATGGTTCAGATTCATTCTAAAGCACTCAGTTATTATGGTGAAAAGGGAGAACTAAATCTACTGCTAGAAATGGAAGACGTTACTCTTACATTCTGAGTAATGGTAACGCTGCATTGCAAGAAATCCTAATGAAATTATATCCTAAAGTGAATGCCAAAAAAGCCCCATTATAAATGATTACTGGAGTGGTTCTGAACTATTTCAGACATCTGTCTAAGCAAATCAACTGTAAATCTTCATGATCTTTACTAAAGAAGACCTCTTATAGTCTGAATACAAATGTGCCATTACTTGTGATGACCTCTTATCTTCTTTTAAGATTTACTCCTTCAGAGAGTAAAGTAATATGGTAATGGCACCATCAAACTCCTCTGCATTGTGCTAAGGTTTCAGTATTGGTATGTATTATTTCTAAACAGAGTAATGTCATTTCATGCTGAGCCTTGTGTCACATTAGTGGGTTGTAATAGGAACATGCAGATCATTCTTGTACCCACTGTTGTGTGTTTGCCCCAAATTCTATGTAAGGTGGGCTATGTGTGGTATCTAATGAAAGTGTAGGCTATGCTGATTCTGTCTAGGCTACTCATATACTTGTATGATTTTTGTATGTAAAATTATGAATATGGGCTCTGTACTTCTATTTTAAATGCTTTCTGTGAGGGAGAAGTGGCAGGTATTACCCACCTAGTGTGTGGGGAGGCAACCCAGTGAATGCAGCATGGACAATGGTGCTTCAGTGTTGCCAAATGACACCAGAAGAGCACACAATGGCTCCTTGCCTAAGGAGGACATATGTGGGAACTCCATGGCTCCTTGCCTAAAAAGGACATGGCGATCATGTGATGAGTTCCATTTTGAGAGATGCCGTCACTCAGGAGAACAATGGATTTCCCTCTGCATGGATAGGATTATGAAAGTATCCTGGGGGTGCCTCCATCTTGATCTTCACTCCTGCCTGCTGCTCCAGAAGCACCTTTGCTAAAGACAGAGGGCCCAGAAGGATTCTTGACCGATCCTAACACAGGATGTACTTCAGAGACTTTTAAGCTAGCTGTTTATTATATCTCTGCTAAGAGCCTTCATCAAGAAGTTGGTGATTGATGTATGTAATGTGCTTTCTTTAACAATTCTACTCTCAACCTTTACTTTCCTTTTATTAATAAATTAAATTAGATTAAAATCTAACCTTTAGATTTGAGATTCTAAAGGATTGGCATAGCATACTCTCCTGGGTAAGATCTCAAGTATAAATTGACCTGGGACTGTGGCCGGTTCTTTGGGACTGCGAGAACCTGTTGGGATTTGATGAAATAGGTTTTCATAACCTCTCATCTGTGTAAGGAGAAGTGCTGGTTGTGGCATAGGTAAAGCTGGGATGTCTAAGGGAGTTGTTTGTGAGACTGCTTGCTGGACAGTGAGGCAACTGAAGTGCTCTATATGACTGATTTGGTGCCTTATAGAGGATGACACCAGTCTTGAGCTGTAAGTAACCCCGGTTCTGAGCAATTCACCCTGATTTGACCCTCTCAGCAGTGCTCACAGACCACCCATTATATTACACCTTGACACCATTTTCATTATATTTAGAATTATAATAATGGTAGTACATAAACCAAACATTACCATACCAAAAATGCTATTAAGTCCTAGCTGGTTTTGTTACAATGCAGCTGAGAAACTACCTTTCTCTTTATTTCATGCTATGGCATTTGAGGTCAGTGAAGGCACTCAAGCTGTTAGTCCCTAAATTTACACGAGGTCCATAGAAGAGCATTACAATGGACAGCCCAGTAAGATATATATCTACTGAACCTTAGGGCATGTGGAAAAGCCTTCTCATTCATATTTAGCTTTGTAGAGCCTTAAGCAAGGACCGTTGAACTTAACTGGACAGATTTCTTGGCTTAAGTGGGCTTTGGACTAGGCCTTTAAGTATAATTAATAACAACAACAAAAAAATCAATAATATGATTTACTGGAAAAGTTGTCCCTGCAAAGCTGAAAAATTATGTATACTAAGTATATTTCAAACCGACTTGGGTGTTCAGGTTTTGAAATTTACTAATGTAACTAAAGCTTATGAGTTTTTCCATGTTCTTGTCTACAGTGACTCACTTTTATTCAGCTTTGACATTCTCACACAGGGCTTAAAAAATGTATCCTAGCACTAAGATTGAGAGTGCCTTTGCATGCATCATCTCTAATAAGCAACAAAATATCTTGCTCTTTCATCTGTGCATCAATCCCTTCTCTCTGATATAGAAATCATGGAATGGCTGCAATCATGCCTTTTCTGGTGTTTAAAAAAAAGAGAGAAAAGAAAGTAGTAAGGGGGAAAAAATCTCAAAGTAATTCCTAAAAAAACAAATGTACACTGGCATCTTAACATCCTATCAAATTAGGGTGAATTTACAATCTGAACAAAAACCAAAGTGGTTTCAATGACTGTATGTGTCCCATGAAAGGAAATAGCTACTAACATTGACTGTTACTTTCATGTATCAACTTCTTAAAAATATTTCCACATATATCATATGTATTTCTAGGACTGGCTGCATATTAGAATTTGCATTTTGTGGAAAATTATGATATGTCAGAATTTGTTTTAGCTTGAATTGGAAGAAAATAGTCAATATTTGAGGGGAAGGGGGAGTTAGAAAAAATGGCTTGCAAATATTGAAACAAATTGCTCAGTGGAAATTTTGTTTCCATTTCTTGAATCAAACTGAAACTAATCTGTGTATCCTTGAACTAATGGTTTGGCTCCCTTGCTTGGACTACATTTCCCATTCACTCAGACTAGAGACTATAATGCATAATGGGAGATGTACTCTAGCTATGGAGCCCATCTTATAGAGGAACATTAGTGCATGAGACATCTGAACTACAACTCCCATGAGACTCATACATAGCTGAGCTACTGCACTGTCTAGTGGAAGTTGTAGTTTAGATGTCTCATGCACCAATCATATATCTATAATGAATGTCTCTCTGATCCTAAATTAAACCCTTCAATTTGGCCAACAAACCAAAATATTTTGATTTGGGCCATCCCCTGCCAATCCAAACCACTTTTTTTCTGACCAAATTTTGAAAAAATTCAGTAGCAATTTATGCATGCGGTAGTTACTGGAGAATACTCAATTTCTAGTGGGAACTGCTGTAAATTTTGTGCAATAGCAGTTATGATTTTGATGAGGAATATCTCTGTTTTGAATAGCAAGGAGGCATTAGGATTAGTAGCAGCAAAAGCTGGTAGACAGGTAGCTCAAGTGCGGAAAATACCTGCATAATGGGAACAGTGTTCAGAATCCCAGAGAGATAATAGTTCATGGCTATGATGCAAGGTGTATGAGAAGAAACACTTACCTGACTCTGATACGAATGTGTACAGACACAGCTACTAAATACCATTTTTAATGGTAATACAGTATCACTTCTGAATTCACACACACAAACAACAGCTCATATTTGAAAGCATGCAGGTTCCCTATGGCACCAGGATGGGACATCAGTATGACAGCTGTATCACAGATGAGTCTGTACATTTGTTACCAGTCCATCTGGCAGGCACTCAGAGGGATGAAAGGAGCAATGACCTCTCCCTGGAGTTAATGTCTATTGTAGTTCCATGTGCAGAGCATAAAGCTGACATGCCATTCCATATATAAAAGGGGCAAGTTAACAATGCAATAGACAGGTTCAACATGCTGCCTTTTCATTAGTTGCTTTTGAAGGATTGATTCATTGATTAAAGAATTTGTCTGTATTATGTCCACCATTCTCCAATATCCCTAACATCTCTCACCTTGTGAGCATGATAGCAGGATGTATTTTCTTTGATGCTACTTTACACTCATTTTAAGAAGGTTGGGAGTAACTTCACACCCTTTTGGTAAAATGCATGTTGCAGGTGAGGCAGTGACATTTAGTACATACCTAAATCTTCTGTCAGGATTTTGAAACCTATTTTCCAAGTTACCAAAGAGAAGCAAAGAGATGTCTTGAAGAGGATGCAGATGAGGCTCTGAAACAGAGTGAGAGGAATGGGAGCTGAACACAGACTATTTTATGTAGCTATAAGTTCCATATATAAGACCCATTAGTGTGGCACTCTAATCCTGAGTCGGCTATCTGGCTGATATTGCAATATAAGTATGAGCTTCATGCATGACCTTTCATGAGAAAGGAGTATAATTCATTCTTTGCCTCAGTCTTTTTGGTGATAGCCAATCAAGTAGCCTACCTAGTGCTAAATATTGGTGATGTTTTGGTGATGTGAATTTTAGGAACACAATATTTCTTTTTCCATAGAAGGCCACATGGTTAGGGAGCAGAAAACCTTGAAGAGCTTTCTTCTGTTCAAACCCTTTCCAAAAGTACTTCCTGAGAAGGAAATCTAGTCTGGGAAACATAGTGTCTAGTACAGATGTGAAGAATGGCAGATAATAGCTAATCCTATTGTCTCTTCTCTCAGTTGTGCTCAATAGGAATTTTGATGTCACTCTAAACAAAAGTGACATCTATTAAGTTAAAGACACTAAACTTACAAAGATGTGGTCCCTTTGCTACTGTCTGGCCTGACAGAGGAGAGTCCAAGGGTGTGTCTAGACTACAGAGTTTTGTCGACAAAAGTGAATTTTTGTCGACAAAACTATACCTGAGTCTACAATACCGCTGAGTTCTGTCAACATAACGTCGACAGAACTCAGCAGTTTTGTCGACGCTGGTAAACCTCATTTTATGAGGCATAACGCCTTCTGTCGACAGAGTTCTGTCAACAGGAGGTGTTATTGCATGTAGGGTTGTGTCTAGACTACAGGGTTTTGTCGACAAAGCAGCTTGCTTTGTCGACAGAACTGAATGTAGTCTAGACGCTCTTTGTCGACAGAAGCTTTGTTGACAGTATCTGTCAACAAAACTTCTGTCGAAAAAAGCCTGTAGTCTAGACGTACCCTAACTTTGACCCAAGGCAGAAAGAAAATGGCAGCTAAGTCTTCTTTTGTCTGATATGTCTGATAGCTACTGAATCTGGCTAATGTGATACACTTCCCACCAATGAAGTGACCGGTGGTGGTTGCTGTGATAGTTAGGAGGAGTGCTGGCCAGTACCTGGTGATGAAAGGGATAAATTTAGGTAGCTAGCAAGGGTGTTGGCAGGAGGCCAGAAGAACCAATGGGGATACAGTGCTGAAATGTGAATTGTATTAAGACACCAGGCTCGCTTTCTTTATGTGGGGAAGTAAAGCCAGGAGTTGAGAGATACAGAATGATTTAAACACAGGCAGGATTACCATGCGTCCAAGGAATTTGGGGCGTGGAAGTGGACTGAATCAGGGAGAGATCGTGAGCAAATAAAGGGAAATGTGTATTTAGTCATTATTAGGGTATTTTTCTTTATTTATTTTTGTGGTTTTGTTTGAACTGCTCTGTGTGAATCCATGCCTCCTCTCCTCCATTCACTATCTAAGGGTATGTCTAGATTACGTTGCTCCATCGATGGAGCCATGTAAACTAGTTTACCCGGCTTAGGCAAAGAAGCGGGGATTTAAATAATCCCCGCTTCATTAAAATAAACATGGCCACAGCACTGTTTCGACGATCAGCTGATCCGGCACAGCACGGTAGTATAGACGCTGATTGGTCGTCTGGGGAAGCCTTTGCCAACTGATCCCTTATGCTTCCCTTATGCTTCCCCAAAGGCTTCCTGAACTCGGGACACCAGAGCACTCAGACACATGGAGCCAGAGCTGCCCCTGGGCATGCCGGTGCAACTCGTGGGGTCGTTGCTATCAGCCCGTCTGTGCTTGCTGGAGGCTGCCATCTGGAGGGTGCATCGGGGGGCTGTCAGGATCCAGGAGGTCCTGAGGGAGAGCGTCCACCCCGAGGAGACCTCAGAGCCACCCTGGTCCTCCCCACTGGGGGCTCGTGCCCCATTCCTTTCTCACATCCTTCCACTTATCCCTCCCTAGCCCCCCTTCCTGTTGTCAGACAAAAGACACGTATGTTCAAAAATAGAAACTGGGTTTATTGAACAAAACTGGGGGGGGGGGATGAACCTCTGGGGAGACTGGGAAAAGGAGGTGGGAGAGGGGAAGAGAGAGGGTGGGAGAGGGGAGGGGGAAACCTGGGAGGAGGGAGCTGGAAGGGGGAAGCAAGGGGAAGAAGGGGGAGGGGAAGCTCAGGGTTGGGGGTCTTGCCGGACCAACCTGACTTTCATGCAAACCTGCTCCTGGGTTCACATGTGACCTTTGTTGGCCAGGCTGGCAGCTATCCTGCCACAGACAGCCACGTTCCTCCGTCTAGTGCAGAGATCATGGACATTGGGGGCATCCCCCGAAAACCTGAATAAGGTCCATTATCTCCACCCTGGACCAGGAAGGCACCCACCTTCTCCAGCCCTTGTCAGGCTCCTGGGAGCTGGCAGACTGCTCCTGGGGAGCGGTGTAGGGCTGGCTGCCAGTGGCTTGCTGGCTCATGTTTCGGGGTCACTGGATCAGGGGCTCCGGTGGCCAATGCTGGCTCTGGGCTGGCAGGCTTGGAGCTGGCACAGGCACTCTGGACAGGGTATAACCCTTTAGTGGTTCCGGGGCTGGGGGAGAGGAGAGTAAATTTTCCTGGTTGTGCCCAGAGTGGCCACCAGGGCTCTCAGGGAAGGGCTGGTGGCCCCCTATTTCGAATTAAGTGTCGAATTAAGCCGGCAGCAGAGCAGCCCAGGTGCGCCTGGGCTGCCTCGCTGCCCGAGCCCCCCCGAGGCGTTGCAAAACCGCGGGGGGGGGGGAGGGGGGAGAGGGCAGCGGCTTTGCTCCGCGTCTTCCTGGTCTGCAGACCAGGGAGATGTGGAGCAGCTTTTCTCGCCCGGAGTACACGGGCGGCAGGACCGCGAGGTCCCGTAGTCCGTGTACTCCGGGGCAGCCCCATTCGTAACATAAGTCGGATCCGCGTAAGTCGGGGACTGCCTGTATTCCTTTCTTTATTCCTATCTTAAAGCGAGAACATCATTAACTTCTGAAATCGAGTTAAATCCTACTGTTTCTTAGTTTAACAATGTTTACCCCCTGTCTCAATTTCAGGAGTACATGGTGATTAGTAGGAGAAACTATTAGTATCTTAAATTACAAAAATATTTCCATATCTCAGTGAAATAGTTGCTAGAGGTTTAACTATAACCCCCTCGCAGTGCCATGGTGAATTTCCTCTTACCAATTAATGTTGAAATTTTGGGGAGTATTTCCTTGGCTTGGTTTCTTCTTGAGTGTTCTCTGGGGTACTTTGCTTATAAAGATGGACAGGTTAAGTTTTGTTGAATTTGTTTTGAGTGTATATGAGGGATACACATTTCAGTGGTTTTATTTATTTCCTCAAAATTATAGGAAAATTCACTTTTTTGAGTTTGCTTAAATTCAAGTTATCTGCTGTCATTCTTTAATTGGCTCAATTAATTCATGGATTGTCCTTAGGAGCCTCTTTATCCTATGAACATGTTGCTTTTTTAAGGCTCATAATTTAATCTTGATGGTAATATTTTTTTTGTGGGGGAGATTCTTAGTGTATCTTTAAATGAAATTGTAATTCTTTCTATTAGGTAAATTTCTAAGCTATTTCTTTATAAATAGGTAAATTTCTAAGCTATGTCCTTAGAATTCTAAGATTTAAACAGGCTATGGAATTTCAAAACACTTCTTTTTATACAGTTTTTAGTTTTCAAAAATTCAATAATCCTTCAGCTTAAATAGTTATTAAAGAAGTTGTGGTTTCTTTATATACATTTTTGGAAAGATGATTCTCTTGTCTTCCTCAATTAGATGTGGGAACTGCTGGAGCACTACCATTAATTAATTTCTCATTAATATAAATATTCTGTACATAAATGACTTCTTACATTAGTAATTAGTGTATCAAGTTGATTAAATTTCAGTGTTGGTACATAAAGCATTTTACCATTTACATATCAATGATATTAGGAAATTACTTTAGATGCTTTGCATTTAGTTAAAATACTTGCAAATATGCTTTTAAAATGATTTGCCATTTCAACATTTAAGAAATAAACAAAGGTCTTAAACATTTCCAACTAGACATGTTTTTGTCTAAAGGCTTGTCTGAATGAAGTTTTTTTAAAGTAATTATAAAATTCATTTCAATAAAATATTTCTAGAATTCTTTGTGTGAGTTTACTTAGAATTTTGTTAGTTTTGTTTGAGGGCGAATTAACCCTAGATTTACTGTGCTGATAATACAACCCGACATTCTTTTTCACAATCAAGTCTTTTTTAAAAATGAATGTTTTATGTGGGTTGTTTTTTTCAGATAAGGATTACATTTGTACAGAACTGGTATTTACACAGGAAGAAAGTGTCATGACCTAGATAAGACACTCCTGATGTAGTGGCCTTTCAGACCAAATGGGGTTTACCAATCGCAGTATACAATTTGCAGTTAAAAACTCTTATTAAATGTCTTATATAAATCACCAATCACAACGATGCTCACATACATTTTTCAAAACATCCTATAAGAGAATGATAAAGTAAGATAAGGGTTTAAGTGCAGCTTTTCTGAATTTCTATAAACACTCTGTGGGGCTATTAAACATGGTTTTGTAACTAAAGAGCGCTTATCATTTTAACATTTGCTTGTCAACAGGCTGACAGAAAGCAGAAGCTTCCTAGCATTCTTTTGGTTAGCTTGAAAGTTTCATACAACTGAGTATATTTGCGTAAGAGATGTTTTTCTCCAAGCATTATATATTTGAAAATAATTATATTTGTAAGCTGAGTAAAGGCGCAGGCAACTTTAATGAGAAAATGAAAAAAAACTACATGTATTTCTTGTCTCAACAATAAACACTACAGTCAAAACTTGGAGCAGATTAAAATTCCAGATCTGAACCTGCAATACCTGTAACTCAAGAGTGCTATTATCAATGCTTCCAAAGTGATTAGACTGCGGTAGACTGGATATTTCCAATATCACCTCAGCTTCACTACTTGCTATGCTCCCAAAGCTACTTGATTGCACAAAAGTGTGCACTTAGGTATCAGAAAGAAAGTTCGTGTCTCGAGCTACACTTTCTTGAAGTTCAGCAAAGTTTAAATCAGGGGTTTTGTTTCAGGATCATTTCTATTTCTAATGCCACTTGACTATACAGCTAACACCTATGTTATAATACTATACCACTTACAATGCTCCTGGTGCTACTTGACTCTGCTACTAAAATGCACCTGATGATACTGCCACTTGCACCACCAGTTGACTCATTATTGGACACCTGGAGGCAAACTGAAGTGTTCCACTCTTTTCCCATAAATTGGCAAAGATAGACCAGCATAATAAATAGAATCCAAGCATTATATTTTTTCCATTCCATCTGTAACATCTAGCTCATGACTTTGAAATAGGTTGTAAATTCCCCTGAATTCACCCATAGATTATCACTTATGCACATACACTGAATTTTGTTCTCTTTTTTAGAAAAAAAAACTCAAGCAAAGCATCTCATCTTAGATACTTTCCAGTTCTCATATGCAATAGATTGTATCTTTTACAAATTATTAATGTTCCTATTACAAACTGATTTGATTTATATTTTTGCTGCTAGCAGTGGTCTAATTATTTTCGTATTACTGTGTGGTCATAATGATAATTGTCCTCAATTTACACACTGACTAAGCATTTACTTTTGCAGATTTGGAGATTGTGAGATTACTGATGAGAAAATGTAGAAGTTTAATATAATTAGTTGTAAGGGAAGTCTCTAATAAGGAACCATAAAAACTCAATTTTCATTGAAAGGATCATATTACATTACATGATTTTTTCCCCCCCAGAAATAGACAAGGCTGGAACTCACTGACAACAGATCTTTTTATGACTGTAATGTTTGTGGGAATCTTTAGAGCCATTTACTTTCTCTTAAGATTTTGTATCCTTCATATCTAGTAAAATGAAAAGAAAGGTGGGGTGAACAATTTATTGCAGTAATGTCTTCAGGCACCAATCAAGAATCAACACCTTAAAGTGCTAGGTATGTACACACATGCAGCAAGAAGAACAGTCCTTGCCCTAGAGCTTGGGAACTTTGCCACAGACTTCAACAGAGCCAGTATTTCTGCCCTAGAATTAAAGTTCTGACAAGACATACAACCTATGGTGGATAAGGAACACAAATGGGGAAAATGGGGGCAAAGTAAATATACGAGAAGCAGAGGTTCCACAGCCATTGTCAGCTGGGAATATAGGCCTTGGAGCAGAGGTGAATTGCAAGAGAGATTTGGAGACAGATAAGGTGGTACTAACTAGACAGATTGTATTGCAGCTTTTGCAATATTTTTGGTGGCATGTGAAATTGAGACGTATATGTTTTTGAAAGAAAAACCTACCTGAGGATTGTGAAGGCTGAATGCAGTAGCAAAGAATAAGTTAATGTCATGGTGCATTAATAGATCAAACTAGACTAGAGCCAGGCTAATTCCTTAAGGTAAAGTTACCATACAATTAAAGGCAAGAAGTGATTGATGTAGAGAAGAAAGAAGAGCCAATAGGGGGACACAACACTGGTGAGTATTTAGGAAGAAAAATAAACGTATATACTTGATTCAAATGTATAAAATGTCCCCGCCAATTCTTGTGGAAAAATTCTGATTGTTCAAGTCTTGATCAGAGTCAGCAGAATGATGGAAAAATATGATTTCATACAAAAAAAAGAGAAATAAAATTAAAAAATTGAACTTTGTTTTCATTTCACATGGTATAAAATGGACTCTTCCTGGATATTTTGCAATTTTCTGAAAGTGTCTTTATTGATATTTTCATAGACATAGGTTTTGAAATTTTCATTTACCAAAAACATCTTGATAAAATCTATGGTAAAATATAATTGAAAATTTTGTCACATTTGACAATTTTGTTACAAAAAATTTAATTTCTCAAAAACAAAGAAAAAACCCACAAACCCCTCTTATTTATGACAGGGGTGAGAATGAGACAAAGCTTCCTATGAAATTGTTTGCTCTAAGGCAGACATTTGTTCCAAGCTGTGGTCTGTTGGACAATCAAGATTACAAGTAACTTCTCGATTATTTTTTTTTTAAACAAGGTCCTTTGACTATAAAATACAGTTTGTCATTCTGAACTGTAATCACTTGGGTAAATCTGCAGCTCTTTGGTTTGATAGCATGCCTACAGTTTTGACAGTTAAGGCCAATGTAGGCTCATGTTTATTGCCGTGAAGCACAGTTGGATGAGTGAGACAGTAACATGGCAGCAGGTGTTGTGGCTTTCTTGAAGGGAAGGAGTGCTGTTAAAGTTATAGGCCAAAATCAGAAGAAAGGTGGTGTAAGTTAATAAAAGGGAAACTTAAACTTAAACCTATTTAAACTTACCTCACATGTGGGAAGTGCAGTGTACCTGTCTTGCAGAAGTGAGTTAACTACACTTCTGGGAGAAGCTCTCGTGTTGGCATAATAGTATCTTCACTAAAGCTGTGTATCAGTTCCAGGATCAGACTTATCAGGGTCTATAACTCCCATAGAAGATGACCATGTTCGGCAATGAGTATCACCCATCATTATCTAAAGCACTATAGTGGCACAGCAGCACCGATGCACTTGTAGACAACCCATAAATGAGGGTATGTGGTCTACGTTATACCAGTCTTATGAATCACTTTCCAAATTTGGCTAGGAATGTTTTTAAAGTAAGTCCTTGTGTCACATACCCTGAGGAAAATAAGCATCAGTATGTGAAGGTTCGATGGACTGTTATTACAGTGCCACTTACTGTCGAGTTGAAAAATAGGACAGTGCAGGGCAGGAGTTGAAAGGAAATGCCCCGGTCAGAGCACTTTCTATAAGAGAAACGATAACACCTGAGTACTGTAAGTTTTTAGTTCACTATTCTGTTTCTTTCAAAGGAAATAAACAGACCAATAAGGATTTGTAATCTTAGAAAGGTGAGTTTTCATTCTGTACAGTAAGGTTGTATGTGTGTGTGAGTATGAGAAGTGTGAGCTTTGTGAAGCAACCTCACTACTCCAGTCAGTTTGTGGGGCAGGGGAGAGGAATTAATTAATTTTATCAGCCAATAGTTTTGTGCTCCTTCTGGTATTTAAAATATTTTTTAAATTTAATGAGGGCTTCCCTCCGCCCCATATTTATTGAATTGTGGCTTGTTCCTTTCTTCAGTAGATCTCCAAATATTTCATTCAAGTAATCAATCCCATTTTACTGATAGGAAAACTAAGGCACAGAGACGGGGGGGGGAGTGATTTGCCCAAGGTCACCCAATAAAGCAGTGGCAAGACTGGGAATAGAATCCCAGTCTCTGTGTCCTACTTCTCTGCTCTATGTGCTAGGCCACACTGCCTCTGATAATAGGTTAGCATGAGTTCCACAGGGAGAATCATAAATGTAGATTTATGAAATCCTAGATTATGATGGAAATGATTATGACACCACAAATACAGCATTAGTATTCCACTACAGGAAGGAAAAGTGCAGCAGACTGCAAGGGAGTAAGTGCTTGTTTAAACACAAATAGCTTTGTTAATTAAAAACATAGTTTGAGAGGTTATAACCCTTCTATCTAATTTTAATTCTACCTGATGTAGCTAAGAATGAGTTATTAATGCTGATATTCTGAAAATGCCACTTAGGTCTTGTGTAATCAAAGCGCTATATTCTCTCAGAACACTAAGGAACCCCTAGTGTGAATTTGTAATGAACAAGCCGAAGGGGTTGCTTCCATACAGGTACTGAAAGCAATTGTTGGGGCTAATAGACAAGAACAATGGATTCACCCCTGGACTATGATCAAAGGATACATGAGGGTACAGGCAAACATAATTTGGGAAAGCAAAGAGGTATTGTTTAGCATGAGTTGATAGCAGGAGGAAAGGGATGTTAGGGATGTGTGTATTTCAAATAACTTCCAGAGGAGATACAAGCACACTTTGAATACACAAACAGCAAAAAGAATGTCTAGCATTTTGACAGAAAGATGTATGTTGAACAGGCCAAAACATTTAAAATATCCATACACCAAAGAGAACAGGAGGGTTGTGCAACTAGGGGGACTTTCTATGACAATTGTCACTGTCAGAAGAAGGTGTGTTTTTTACATGTTACCTATCCTGGTATAAAATCCTAATGGAGACAAAGCCTATAGTTATTACTATAAAGTTAACTGGACATGGTCAATCAATAAGCAGGAGGCATGATGCTGACTTATTCAGCTCTTTTACAGTAAAAAATAGTGTCTCATCTGCACTAGGATCTTACAGCAAGATCGTTAATGTGTGCTTGTTATCCTGCTGCACAAATTCCATTTTAACACATAGCCTAAAGATACAAATTCCTACTCCTAATGTCCAATTGTACTACAGTACCCTCAGAGGCAGTGAGAGTATAGTCATATTTGTATATAATACTAGAGGCCAGATTATTTTAATATTCTGTACTGATAATCTTAGAGTGAGACCAAGGAGAGAGAGAATCACGTTTAGTCATGTATGAATTTCCATGTAGCTACGTATCCTCTTATGGCGGCGCATCGGGGTTCCCCCGCCTCCTGCCCCCCCCCCCCCCAATGGCAAGAACAGACTCCAGCAGCCAGTAGAATAGAGGGAGTTTATTGATTCTCCAGGATACAGCACAGCATAGATGTAATCTGGTTACAGGGCAGGCCTAGGATGCCTCAGCCCCCCTTGAGATGGGGGGGGGGGGACTGGGCTCCTAAATCCCAGCCCCTTGCTTAGGCTGCTTCCTCCATGATACCAGACAGAAACTAAAACTCTCTTCCAGCCCTGACCCCCATCCAGGTGCTGGTCTCCTCTCTCCTTCCTTTGTCTTTCCCTGGGAGGCTAAGCCTGGGTGTCTGGGTTAATACACATTTGGGAGAGTCAGTGAGAATCTCCCATCACAGCGCAGGGGGACCCCGGGTCACAGAGCAGACAGCACCCCCACTACACCACACCTCTCTTCATCAGCAGCCAGCAGCAGAGCCAAAGAGTGAGTGTACACAGCAGGACAATTAGAGTGATCCATCTCATCTTACCTGCCTGATTTTTGGCAGGCAGAAGTTTAAAGTTGCCAGGAGAAAATAGGGATTGCATACCTGACCTTCATGGCTAATAGAAACCTTCTTGCACTTCCCTAGTTCTTTAAAGAACCCAGCTTTACTTTTGGCCTTCACAACATCCCACGAAAATGAATTCCACAAATTAATTTCATGTTCTGAGGAAAAGTACCTCCTCTTGTTTATATTAAACCTATTGCTATTAATTTCATTGATGACCATGATTTTTGTGTTGTGGGAAAGGGTACATAAAAATTGTCTATTCACTTTTTTCCAATAAACGATTCATGATTGTATAGATCTATCATACCCCTCCTCAGCTGCCTCTTTTTTCAAAGCTGAACAGTCCTTGTTCTTCTAGGGTGCCTCTGCACCACGCCTATAGCTTGAAATAAGCTACGCAATCTGCACTACACAAATTACATAGTTTATTTTTAGTGTATTTTAAAATAGCTTATTTCGTAATTTGGCACTATCTACATAGCGCCAAACTTTGAAATAACTTGCTATTCCAAAATGCCCCTTAACCCTCGTGGAACGAGGGTTACCAGGATGTCAGAATAAGCTGCCCATTATTTCAAAATCTATTTTGAAATAACAGACTGCTTCAATAGATGCAGAATAGCTATTTTGGGATACTTCTGGCATCCCAAAATAGCTCTGCAGTGTAGGCGTACCCTTAGTCTTTCCTTGTAGGAAGACATTCCATATCCTTGACCATCTTTGCTGTCCTTTTCTAAAGCTATTCCTGTTCTACTAAATACTTTTTGAGATTGGGTGACCAGAAGGAGCAGACATTATAATATATTCTCTTATTTTCTCTCCCTTTCTTAACACTTCCTAATATTCTATTAGTTTTTTTGACCACTGCTGTAGAATGAGCTGAAGTACCCTGAGAATTATTCACGGTCTCCAAAATCTTTCTTGAGTGGTAACAGCTAATTCAGAACCCATTGTTATATATGTGCAGTTGGGATTTTTTTACAACATGAATTACTTTCAACTTACTAATGTTGAATTTCATCTGATAATTTGTTGCCAAGTCATGCAGGTTTGTGAGCTCCTTTCGTAACTCTGAGCAGTCAGCTTTGGACTTAACTATCTTGAATAATATTGTATCAGTTACCAACTTTGCAACTTCACTGTTTCCAGATCATGATTATGATTATGTTGAACATCACATATCCTAGCACAAATCCCTGAAGAACACCACTGTTTACCTCTCTCCTCTGTGAGAACTGGCCATTTATTCCTACTCTTTGTTTCCTATATTTTAACCAGTTACTGATCCATGAAAGGACCTTCCCTCTTATCCCATAACTACTTAGTATGTAGATGTTATCTTAGGTTTTATATAACACCTATTGTCACAGCAGCTAAACACTGAACAGTCTAAGCAACCTGCAGATTGAAATAACTGCCAAAACACTTGTTTGAAATACTGAAAATCTGACTATTCTGTGCTGTTTGTAAAGCTCATGCATGAGTGGTCACCCCTTATTACTGAGATTTTGTTTAAGATAATGGAGATAAATAAGGAATATATATTTTCTGACTTGAACCAAAAGTGCAGAAATGTTTCCAGCATTGCACACTGCAACATAAAGCATTTTTTTAAATAAAAAGAGCTAGAGGAATGGAAAGCTTCACTAATGATTCTCACTGATTTTGTACAGGTTTTTAAAATGTTGGGCAGCCTCATTTTGCTAATTGAGACGTTAGTTCTTCTGAAAGGGAAAACATTCAAATTGTTAAATTATCAATTCAATTGGCTTATCTTTGTAACTGGATAGACCAGGAAGCAGTGAAAAGCCTTAGGGAAGTGAAATGAATTCACAGTAAATTTAATCAAATACAAACGCATTTGCAAATCTGTGCATCTACATGTTATTTTTATAGTGGTGTCCTGGAAATTGGTGTAATGCAATGAAGTAAGACTTTAAAAAAAATTGTTTATTGTCTGACAGATTGCTCTTACTTCCGGAAGACCATATTTAATATAATTTAAATTGAGCATACAGAGGGGCATCTCAACTAAAGGATTCATTGGAGGTCATCATTTTCCATCTCTATTGCATTCAGAGGGTGAAATCTCTACCCTCTATCCCTGAACAAAGTTTGTTCTAGTTTTGCTTTGGAAAATGTGCAATCCAGAAACAGTGTCCAGCAATCCAACCCTTTCCTGAAATCTCATGCTTTAGAATCAATATCACCCCCATGACTGGAAGGTATTTTCAATAGCCTTGCTCTGTTCTGACGTGTGAGACTCGCATGTTCTCTTCTTCTTCAAATCTTTCCTCATTTCTGGTCTTACACTCCTCCCAATATCTATTATGAGGAGTAACAGTTAATTCGAGGGAAGAGTTTCCGATTGAACTACCACATCTACACGCGTCAAGTAAAATCGGGTGACTCGCATTTTAAAATGGCAACTGGCCGTGATTATGCTAATCAAGCACAGGATATTTAAACCCCGCACTTGATTTGCAACTTCGGTATGCTTCATTTGCCTCCCTACTTTGAACTAGGGGGCAAGTGTAGACATACCCTTAGTCTGGTTACAGATGAAGGCCCTCGGCTACAAAAAAAAGGCCATAGTCTTACACTGCTACTAGATTGATCCCCAGGCAAAGAAGAGGACAGCTCCCCTATGACCAGGAAGTGGTAGCCATAGAATCATAGAATCCTAGGGGTGAAGGAGACCTCAGGAGATCATCGAGTCCAACCCCTTGCCCAAAGCAGTACAATCCCAACTAAATCAACCCTGCCAGGGCTTTGTCAAGTCAGGATTTAACAACCTCTGGGGATGGAGATTCCACCACCTTTCTAGGTGGTGGATGAAGCAGGCATCTTGGTGCTGTTTCAGATTTGGGGGAAATGGTTGGGATTGGGTTAGACGTTGATTTGACCCATTGAGATTCAGGTGAGGTGGACCTGAGTCAGGGTTAGGTTTGTGTTGGGCCTAAAAATTAGATAGGAGCAAGCATCTATATCACATGACACTTGTCTAAGTATTTAAAATATGCAATTGTCTCTGTCCCACTTACCTTTTGTTTATCATTTGCCTGCTAACAACATGAACATGTACATATCTTTATTCATTGGAGTAGTCCCAATAATTCCAATGGACTACATATGAATAAAATTAACCATGTGCTTACTTGTTTGCAGGATCAATGTCTTAAACCAGTGATGCTCGTACCTCAGTGATTCAGGAGTCAAATTAGTGATCAGTGTTATTCAAAAGAGCTCCAGTAATGACAATTCATTGTTCATATATAACATTTCTCACAGCAAAATGACTGAGCAAGTATTTTATCAACTACAAGTGATTAATAACAATAAAAGCATCGTAACTGGTTAATAAATAAATCAGTGTTTTAATATCAAGTGCTGCAAAGAGCCGCAAGAGACATATGAAAACAGTGGTTTTCAATTTTTTTTCCCAAGGCCCAGTTGAAGAAAATTGTTGATGCCTGCAACCCAACATGATTTGATTAGTGTGGTCTCCGGGGTGGGGCATGTTTCCTGCCTTAGTACTCCTACTAGTCACCTGATCCCCCTGTAGCACAAGGCTCAGTATCTGACACTCCACAACTCAGCACTGGATCATGACCCCAAAACCATTTAGTTAAAGAGCCACTTACTGCTTGAATTTGGACAATAAGTTATTTAAGGTATTTAGTGCATGTGTCTGTATAGTCTCCAGAACAAAGGAACCTCACTCTTGACTGTATCCCCGATTGCTCCTGAAATGTAAATACTAAATGATAATCTTCACTGGTCTGTAAATAAAATATGCCAGCTGTGACGGTCTCTCTTCTGCTTATCAAAAAAGCAAGTATTTTTAAAATGAGGATTAAAAAAATAAAAGCCAATGTCTGCTCATGCTATTATATCTCTTCAATCAAACTTTTTGTGTCATATGAAAATTGTGCTTTGAACTTGATGTAATCTAGAAAAATATGATTAAAATGCCTACGTCATCCCCGAACAGAAAAGCCATATTTGTTAGTAAATATTCCTAAATTTGGAATAACTGCTTTACAGGAGATAGGGTTTAGCCACACAATACAGTAATTCCTCATGCGTTTCTGAAAATGTTCGTGCTAAGCGAAAACGTGCTATGCAGGGTCAATTTTCCCATTAAAAATAATGGAAAAGGTGGGGGTTGCATTTCAGGTGGTAATGACAAAGTCCATTTTTTGTAGGTGCTGGGTCGTCAGCGTCAACATTAGATATCTAGCAACACAAGTTGCTGCAGTTTGTTAAACACAAAGATAAACACGTGAGTGAGCGGAGGAACGCTGTGACCACTGGTATTCATCCGCTCATGCGTATTCCTGCTGTTTTCACCAACTTATACTGCTGCGCAAAGTAGTCCACCAATTGATTATTTTCATGTTATTTCGGGGATGGTTGTGTTATTCAAAGAACTTTCTCTTAAAAAAAATCATGCTATTGCAAAAACATGTTAAGCGGGCACGTGTTAAATGAGTAATTACTGTAGTACAGAAAAACACATCACATTCCTCTCCTTTTCCCTCTGATGATGCCATTGACATTTTTGGATTCTGCACTGTCCAGCCACATCATCTTATTACCACATAGACTATTACCTCTAATATAGACTCACTTTTTGAACCTGTGTTCAGATGAATCATTCTCTCCCTTATTTTTCCTATCTTCTCTGGCTACGTCTAGACTGGCATGATTTTCCGCAAATGCTTTTAACGGAAAAGTTTTTCTGTTAAAAGCATTTGCAGAAAAGAGCATCTAGATTGGCATGGACACTTTTCCGCAAAAGCACTTTTTGCAGAAAAGCGTCCGTGCCAATCTAGACACAGTTTTGCGCAAGAAAGCCCCGATCGTCATTTTCGCCATCGGGGCTTTTTTGCGCAAAACAGTTTTTAGCTGTCTACACTGGCCCTCTTCTGCTAAAACATTTCTGGAAAAGGGCTTTTGCCTGAATGGGAACGTCAAAACATTTGTGCAAGAAGCACTGATTTCGGACAGTAGAATGTCAGTGCTTTTGCGCAAAATCAATTGGCCAGTGTAGATGTAGCCTCTGTGTTTTACGTTGTAAGTAGTGATACCTGATTTTATATCCTACCCAACAGCAAGCAGTTTTAACAAACAATGACGTGGGGATAAGAAAACCTGCTGCAGTGAAACTCCCAGGAAGAACTTCTGGGGGGATAAAGACTTAGTGATGCTACCTTCACAGAGCCCCGTCCCCCCACAAACCTTTCAGAACCTCCGTGAGAGGATCCATGGGAAGTCAGGGTCCTTCACACTAAGCTTAAGACACTGCTGCTTCCCCAGAGCTCTGACCGTGGCTGCCTGCAGACACTGTGGGTGAGATGGGGTCCAGGCCAAAGATAATGCAGTTGCAGTCTGTTCTTTATTGGGAGAGACTGATTAGCACTCATATTGAGAATAATGGGAGTTACCCTTCTGGAAATTCTGGTCCAGGGTATCTGTGTTTATCTATTTACTATTTAGTACCATAACTCCTAGAAGCTCCAGCAGAGATCAGACCCCATCACTGTGGTAGGTGCTGGAAGAGGATACAACAGTGCCTGATGCTCAGAGCTTACAGGCTAAGCAAACATGACAAAGTATGGGAGGAAGCAAATACTGTTATCCTCATTTTACAGATGTGGAACTGAGGCACAGAAAGATTAAAGCCTTGATTAAAGACTTTTGCACTTACTTATGCAAGTGATTGAATCCTAGTAAACTGAAAAGATGGTAGGGTATCTGAGAAGTTTGGTATGCAAAAGGTGAAGTTTGTGGAATAAGTTATTCAATGCAAATTATCCACACTTCTTTTTGTGCACAGCAATGAAAACATCTACTGAAACAGACTCATCTTGGTCCATTCCCTCATAGATTTCAAGATCAGAATGGACCAAGTCTGACTACCTGCACATTTGAGGCCACAGAACCTCACCCACCCATTCTTGTAATAGATTCCTCCCCTCTGGCTGTTATTCAAGTCCTTCAATCATGATTTAAAGTTACAGAGAATTCAGTTTACACTAGTTTAAACCTGTAAGAGATTTGTCCCATTCTACAGAGGTGGATGAGGTAATGCCTTACATCTTTCCAATCAATGGGAAAGTCAAAGTGAAAAAAAAACCTGTCTGTGTGTTAAATGGGTGGTATATTGTTATAATAAGCAATAAATCAAGTGTCTTTGTTTAGCCCATGATTTTTACTATCTCCCAAAGTTATGGATATAAGCTCTCTGGCTTGTCTTTTGAAAGTACTGTGCACGTTTCCTTTAGGATGAAGACTGAGGATCAGTTATTAAGTTATTGCTTTGTGAAACTTATTCACCCACAGGTGATAAGATGATGCTTTTACCTTTTTCCTGTGTAAGTTCATTCAAGACCTTAGTGACTGTCTTGTTTTATCCACATAATTGTTAATCAAGTAAGAAACAATACAGCACTGCAGAAAGAACCAGCAGTGGGTAGGAAAATGGGCAGTAGGAGGAAGAACAGTGCTGATACCAATCAGACAGACAATACTGGTAGTAGAATGAACATACACAAATTGGGCAAGAAATGTGGGTGAAGCCAAGCAGCAGCAGTTAAGATTTTTTTACTCCAATGCAAGGATCCTGGTTAGTAAAATGGAGGGACTAAGATTACTGGTGCAGGAATGAAAGCAGACATTATACGGATAACAGAAACATGGTAGAATAGTAGGCATGCCTGGAGTACAGGTATTGAAGTGTCAGTGCTGTTCAGGAGAGTCAGAAATAAAGGTAAAGCTAATGAAGTAACATTGTGTACTATCCACCTAATTGTTATTGGAGAATTTAGTGCACTGGATGAGGTACGCCATGTGTTGTGATAAATATGCACTGAATCCATGAACCATGAAGAAGGTGTGTTGTGGAGAGTGTTGATGTTGATCTTTGTAGAAATAGAGATATGTTTAGAGGTTTAACATTAGTTACTCTGGCAGGATCTGGTGCGGCTATGAATTGGTGTGTTCTGCTCAGGGGCGCTTGCTTCTGAGGAGGAGCTTGGAAAGGTTGGGGGAAGGGATTTGAAGGCTAGGAGAGGAAAGATTTGTTTTGGCAGGGGTTGTAATTGTTTGATACCCTGTATGGGTTCCAGAGTGGGGTGGTAGGTGACCGCTACAGATGTGTAGTCAGAGGAACTTTCTTTTTCTTTATTAAAGTTGGTTCTCTTTGGGTATTTGAGTGGCACATTCCGTGATAAGACTCCTTCTCTGGTAGAGTGACCTTGTTCAGTGAAGTTTACTAACATGTGTTAAGTTGTATATTTGGAACTTTACCCTTTAGAGTATATTCTGTGATGTCTAAGTGCTTGAAGCCATGTCTACACTACTACTAAATTTGATTTAAGAACTCCTGATTTAACAAATTTGAACAAGAGTGTCCTCAGTACAGGGAAGCATCAAAATTAGTCCAAGGCAGGCTCTTTCAATGTTGACATGCTACCTCAGCCTTATAGCCCCAGAAAGCACTCTGGGGAGCTGCAGGAGGCTTCCGGGGGACAATAAGTTTGAATTAGCAGCATTAGAGCTCCAACGCTCATGTTATTTTGAAATTACTATTTCAGAATTAGTGTTACTTCTCGTGAAAAGCAGGAGTAAGGAGTTTTAATTCTGAGGCCCGTTATTTTGAACAAATGGACTTGGTAGTGTGGATGCACCTCTTATAAATTCAAACTTGTGGGGGTTATTTTGGAATAAGGCCATAATGTAGACCAGGGCTGGGTGTAGATAACAGATTTCTTGGTGTGTTTGGGACAAGAACTGCGAAGGTAAGTATCATGGTCCATGGGTTTCCTGCATACAGTTTTCTGTAGGATTCCATTATTGAAGCTCATCATTGTGTCCAGGAAGCTGATGCTACAGACAGTTTAATGGATGTGTGGTTGTTGCTGATGTTGTGATGGAAATCTGTGCACGAGTTTAGATTTAGGTCATGTGTCCCACAGATGGCAATATAATTCATATATCTCAAGTATATCATTGCTTTTGTGGTACATTTTTTTTCCCAAAAAATCTTCACCAAGGAGTGAGGATAAAATGGATAAGTCTGTCGGTCTGTTTGGGGTGGATATCTCATGGTTGTCCATTATCTTGTAAATATTGTCAATGCCATTATTGAAAGCGATGTTGGTGTATAAGGAACTGACTTTCATGGTGGCAAGGAGGGAGGTTCTGAGGTAGATTCTTAATGACATGGAGTTTCTGGAGGAAGGTGATTGTGTCTTGGAATAAGCTTGGCCTTTGCATGATGAATGATTTAGGAAAGATTTTTATGAGTCCCATCCCATACAATGAATCTGCCTGGGTTCTCTTGTTTGTATATGTCAGAAAGTATGAAGAAGGTGGTTTGGGGATGAGTGTGATGATATCCTTAAAGTCTTGGATGGTTCAGGGTCCTCTAGGTTCTTAATATGTGGAGCCAGGTTGGCCTTGTTAACATAGTTATGGTAGAGGATTGTGTTAGTGTCCCATGCTTGCTGGTTTGATCCCTAACTGGTAATTAGATTTCTGGGACTGTATAACTGTCCACTAGATGGTGGAAAGATTGTGAATGTAATATTTATTAAGGATTACATACTATTTTTTCCCCAGAAGCAATTGATGTATTAACTAAGAGCCCGGTTTTGTCTTATGTGGGGTATCCAGTCAGATTAATTTTTTTCTTATTTCTCTTGGTAGGGATGTGGTAATTCTGGGTGGTGTCATCATTGTTATGAAGGTATCTACCTTTGAGATAGAGTTGGAGGTAAGATTCTTCAAGTTAGCCACGTGTTAGTATAGTATCAGGTTCTGGGGTGCAGCAGAAGTTCGGTCCATTGGAAAGCACAGAATGTAGCCCCAATTAGGGGTAGTCTTAATCATTTGATTCTGTTGAGAGGTTGTATAGTGTCCATATGTTGGGTTCTGATGTCATGGTTTCTCTCAGTGGCGGTAGTCTGTTGGCTGTGGAGTTGTCATTCCCATTTTTTCTTTTTGTGTTATATGGCTGTCGTCAGGATTTTTTTCATAGTGGTTTTGGGTTTCTTGGATGATTGCCTGGTAATTTTCCAGATTGCTTTCTTGCAGTTGGTGGAAGCTTGTGATGAGTTCTTGTTTGAGATGAATTCCTAGATAATTTCCCTCTGTGCTGCTGCACAAGAGAGGAGAATGGGAAGTTCATTTTCCTTTTTGGTTGCTAAAACTTGAAACCAGCCAACTTAAAAACAAAGATTTTTTTCTTCTCTTTCTGTCTTTGCCCTCCTGGAGTGTAAAAAGAAATTGTATTTGTGAAAATAAACAGCATGTAACAATAACACTTCCCCAGTCCCAAACATTTTCTCAGACTGACATCACTCCCTCTAAGATCTACCACATTCTTCTGGTCTATTAGAGACCCCCTAGGATCACTGTGTTTGGCTACGTTAATGAGTTCCATGTAGACCACAGAATAGTCTGACTATACAGACAATATTTAAATTTTTGTTTGCAAAAGTGAAGTTTCCTTTAAACGGAGAAAGTAAGTTCCTAAGCAAAGTGATAACTTTTGCAGCTCAACATACTCTGTTTTTCAGGTTGTACTGCTGTCAGTATCTGTGCCTATTTTGCTGCATGCCCTTGAATGCATTGATCATATGTGTCGAAGCAAAAACACGCTCCTCTGTGTTTAGGCAGCTAACAAGCAGCTTTATTAATTAATAAAGCACAGCATGAGCCAAACGTGGTCACAGCAGAGCCAGACCCAGTAAGGCTACTAATACAATCAATCCTAGTATCTTTATACCCTTAACCAAACAGTCTGACGTCAGGGCATCCAATTACAGAAATCCTCAATTAAATTTGGAAAAACAAAGCCTTATCAACAAGATGGCGGACAGGTGCGAGGGAGTACATCTCCTGTCCCAACCAGCCCAATTAACACATACCAATAGCCCATCCTGTAGGCCTCTTCTCACGGGGTGACAGAAAGTTCACTCTGGTCTACGTGCTTGAGAGAAAAGCTGAAATGGTTTCTGATATACAAGATGGCTTCTAGCTAAATATGAAAATGGTTTCTACAGCTTCTACAACTCCCCCCTTTTAGCCTTTTAAAGGCTAACCTTGAAACCATTTTATGCCTCCATTTTCCATTAAAGTATTTATGTACATTTCTTGTTCCTTTCTCTGCTCATCCTATTTTAACATCATGAGTTCCACATTCCCTTTGGTAAGGGTCTATCTTGTGTTTTCTAGAATACAAGAAATACAGCATTTGATTAACAAGAAACAGCAATAAGCACAAAAGAATATAGCCAATACTAAAACTACTCTTTGCAAAATCCAAGTTCCCACATGTCCAAACCAGCCTCCCAACCAATCCCAGAGGGTCCAGTCTTCCCCCTGCCTTAGGCGTTTCACAGTTCTTTTAATTTCTGAGGCATCTTCCTTTACTTCTTTGCTGGTGTCAGAAATATACCCACAGCATTTTCTTCTTACTAAGGCACAAACCCCGCTCTTACTAGCTAGGACATAGTCTAGGGCCATTTGGTTTGGCTTTTTCTCACCCTGGCTCCTGAACCGTTACATGTCTAGCAGTACTTTCCAATTGGGGTCAAGGCTAGGCGGATATACCCTGGGTTAGTAAACTCTTTATCCTGCCAAGTATCATTTGGCTTAGTTTACTAAACAGTGTGCCATTCATTTGAGTGTTGTTTAGTGGGACTGGAATTATTGGGATGCCTCCTTCTGAATGTACTGGACTGTGAGCACATATCCAGCAACCTGTAGAATTAAATTCTTGGGAAACTTGGTTCATTAAAAGCATAAACACATTTGAACCATATAGGTTATAACTACTAAATATTAAAAACAAGATTAAGCATAAGCTTAACATGAATTGTTTGTCCAGCCTCATGCTGGCTGTTCTTCAGGACTTCGTAGTTTGCTTCACCTATCGCTGGCAGGTTCTTTTGGGCCGCAGCTGGTACCTTAGCCTTGGTCTCTCAGGCTCGTCTGCTTCTGGGCCTGGATTGCCGGTACCAAGCCTGTGCTGATCCTCGTCTACTTCTGGACCTGGGTTTCTGGTACCAGGTCTGTGGTGATTCCCATCTGCTTCTGGACCTGGGTCTCCGGTACCAGGTCTGCGGTGCTCCTTATTGGGGCCGACTTCTGTAGGGGCCAGGACGGGTTTGCAGTGGGATGCGTGAATCCAGGTGGGCAATCCTTCGCACTTTACAGCAGTATGGGTGGTCAGAAGGATTTGGTAGGGACACTTTCACCTGGGTTCCAGGGCAGTCTTCCGCTGGTGAACTTTCACGCAAACCCAGTTTCTTGGTTGTAGTTTAAGGCACAGCTCAGTTGGGGCCTCCTGGAAGGCGTCCTTAACCTGTAAATGATAAGACTGTACACACCTCATAAGTTCCTGACAATTCTTGACTATGCTTCCTTTAACAAGTGTGGCATCAGCCAGGTTAATTTCTGGGCTACTTTACAGTCTCATAGGTTGGCCACATGCAATTTCATGTGGACTGAGTCCAGTTTTCTGATTAGGAGTGGCTCTCATGCTCATTAGGGCAATCTGGAGTGCTACTATCTATGTTAAGCCAGAGTTCTCACATATTTTAGCAAGTTCGTTCTTTAAAATCCTGTTTCATCTTTTTACTGTTTCTGCGCTCTCCAGGTGTCGTGCACAGTGCAGTGCTTGTCTGGGAGAGTAGTACTTCTCTAGTTTTTTTTGAACAATTTGCCCAGTAAAGTGGGTACCTTTATCACCGGAGATCACAAGGTGTATTCCCCATGATGGGATGTAATAATTTAGAAGTTTCTTAGCTACTGTGATGTCATCATGTTTCCTTCAGGGATAAGCTTCTACCCATCCCAAAAACAAGCAAACAATAACCAGCACATTATTCAAAGGATTGACATTTAGGCAATTGAATAAAGTCCATTTGTAAATTCAGAAATGGTCCTAAAGGCGGAGGTCTGGTTGCCGGAACTGTCTTTACAGGTTTACCCACGTTGTGGGCTTGGCAGACAGGGCAAGCCAGACAGTAATCTTTGGCTGCTTGGGAGAATTTGGGAGCAAACCAATTTTGTTTTAGGATTGCTACCATCCCCCCTTTTGCCAACGTGCGACAATCTAGGGAGCACGGGGGCAAGGTGAGGTAGCAAGACCACTGGGGCAACAATGTGGCCATCAGAGCTGCACCACAAGTGGTCTGGGTGCAAGGTGCACCCTGCCAGTCTCCACTCCTGCTTTTCCGATTCTGGGGCTTGGTCTTGCAGGAGGGCCAGTTCTGAAAGAGACGGCATAGGAGCTGGCGATGGTAGGACAGAAGGGAAAAACAGCAGGTAGAGGAGCAGATTTCACTACATTCTAGACAGTACAAACTGCATAGCCTGCTACTAAAACTCTACTAAAATTATAAAGGCAAGAACCATTTATATAAAGCACAATGTTAAGATTATTTAAGGGACTTAAATTATTCATTCATTAAAACAACAATATTGTACACACAACATTTGAAATACATATATCACAATTAAGACACACACAAGACAAATCTGGACAGAACACAGAACACAAACTTATTATGTCATGACACAGAACCATGTTTTTTTTTTTTTTCAGTTAATTTTCAGATGATATTAGCGCTTCTTGATGATCTGAAAGACAAAGAAAACATTTCTACCCACATTGGGGTGGTGCATTATATTTTAGAACACTTTTTCTTTACAGATTTTTGCTACTTTTTGATCAGCCTGCTGTTACCCAATTGTATGCTTTTATTTTGAACACTAGCTTCAGAGGGTTTGAGTAAATTACTTTATTATTTAATTATTAAGTTAAAGGTGGCATGCCTCAGTTTCCCTCTTGTACTGCAGACCAGGCTTTTTTTACTGCCACAGAAACTCTTAGAACAAGGTGCTTGCTAGTTACTATTCCAGCAAGCAAAAAGGTTTTCCTTTCCTGAAAAGAATCACATGCAATGTTACAGACTTACTTATGGGGGACAGTGCTCCCCCCCTTCCAGAACAGACAGGCAGTTTGCAGACACACACAACCTTGGATCTGAAAGCAAGCCAAAAGTGCTATCAGCTCAGCCTTGACCAGAAACACTGTGAAGTTTCTGGGCTTGGATTTTTTTAAACAATAATTAGGTTCCTTGGAAGACACATTTAACCCGTAGGGTGCAGGTTTTACAAATTTACAATGTATAGATTCTATTCTTTTATGCGGTTAACCAATTAAGTTTCAGTAGAATTCCTTATTTTCTCTTTAATAGATTTTAACAAAGTATCTGTAGCCAAATGTTTAACTTGACTGTTTCATTGCTAAGATGATTAGAAGAGGCTGCAAGAAACGAGTCATTTCTTAAAGCAGGTTTGTTTGTTTTTTTCCTCCCCTTTAGGATTTGGAGGAACACTTTCTTTAAACTATTAAACTTATTTTAAACTTTGTGTTTTGCTTTGGATCGGGCAAGTTTGTTACAGGAGCCCGTGTTTTCAAAGGGAAGAGCTAATTCCTTTCAGTTATTTTTCATGTTTCCTCTCTATCTGTGTATGCGTTATAAAGAGGGATGGAGGGGTGATGTTGTGCCAGATTTTCCCCCTAAGCTTGGTTGATATGGGTGTGCCAACTGAGAATTTTATTTTCTTTTTTTTTTTTTTCCACTTCTTATGTATTATTTTGGCACAGAGGTGCTGCAGCAACTTTTAAGTTACCTATCTTACTGCAGGGTGGATTTTTGCTTTTCTGAGCTTTACTTTCATCCCTCATAGCTTTAATTTTTCCTCTTTTCCAATTTGTTAAATGCTTACAGGTCCTTGGACCATTATGCACGTACATGTAGTACACAGGGGTGCCTTTCGGCAGAGTGGGGGGTGTTTAGACTAACCCCCACTTAAACTAACTTTACACACTCCAAAGAAAGAGTCTGCCGGGTCTAGAGTGTCAGACCTTAGCAGCTCATGAAATAAGGGGAGTCGTCACTCCCTCACATATCCGCTGAGTCTCGAGGTTCAGCTGACCCCCCCCCTTGCGTTCAGAGCTCCCTCGTGGGAGAGCCCTGGTGCAGCTGGGATCAGCTCAAGTCTCAGACCTATGCAACGGCATTCATTCTTCACTCATTACATTCATACTCATTTTCCACACACATTTTTTTCTCCTTTTTCACATTTTTCCTATAGTTTCCACATTTAGCTGCATCTTTATTTATTGTCTAGTTCCCATGGGTTTCTATTAAGTGACGCTGCCCTAAGACACCCGGCACTTAATATCAGACTTCATTAGGATCCTATACCAGAAAACACTTAACATAAAGGCACTGGAATTCCTGTAGACTGACCTACCCCCATTTCCTGCGCGCGCTTAATTCTGTAAGACACCGAACTAAAGTCCGCCTGCTTACACCATATTCTGCAAGTCACCGAATCAGAATCCGCCTGCTCACTCTGCGAGTCACCAAATCAGGATCCGCCTGCTCGCTCTGCGAGTCACCGAATCAGAATTCGCCTGCTTGCTCTGCAAGTCACCGAAACAGGATTCGCCTGCTTGCTCTGCGAGTCACTGAATCAGGATCCGCCTGCTCGCTCTGCGAGTCACCGAATCAAGAATTCACCTGCTCGCACTGGTCCCCCCCCTTTTTGTTGCGAAGCACTGGACTCAAGGTCCACCTGCCTCGCAGGGGTTTCCGGCACCTGCCCCAGCCCGGCAGAACACCACGTCCTGGCGCCTGGAGACAGCCTGGCGGAATGGGGCACTATGGCCTGGGGTTAGCCTCAGAGGTCAGTACTACGCCCACAAATAACAGAGAGAGACAACAAAGCTTCCCCACAGTTCCGTGTGCCGAGAGAGAGTAATGGCACCACACCAGCTTTTAGCGTCCGAACACAGAGGGTCCAGCGCATGGCTGCCTCACTAGAGACACCGGTGTGCCCTTTTGGAACTGTGACACATAAGACAGGCCTAATAGACAAAGACAGACACAGACAGACAAAAATGTTAGCCGCTCCACAAAATTGAATTCCGTAGCTCCCCTTACCCCGATGGCCGGCCGTCACTCCAAATCCCAAGCCCTCAACCAGGAGATTTCGTAACAGGTATCCCCTTTACCTTCTCTTGAGCGCTCTGAGAGGTTTGGAAGTGGAGTGCCGGTCCATCCATACGGGCAAGTGGCGCGTTAGGAATCTCGGTGGAACCTCCAAATTGTCGAAGCAAAAACACGCTCCTCTGTGTTTAGGCAGCTAACAAGCAGCTTTATTAATTAATAAAGCACAGCATGAGCCAAACGTGGTCACAGCAGAGCCAGACCCAGTAAGGCTACTAATACAATCAATCCTAGTATCTTTATACCCTTAACCAAACAGTCTGACGTCAGGGCATCCAATTACAGAAATCCTCAATTAAATTTGGAAAAACAAAGCCTTATCAACAAGATGGCGGACAGGTGCGAGGGAGTACATCTCCTGTCCCAACCAGCCCAATTAACACATACCAATAGCCCATCCTGTAGGCCTCTTCTCACGGGGTGACAGAAAGTTCACTCTGGTCTACGTGCTTGAGAGAAAAGCTGAAATGGTTTCTGATATACAAGATGGCTTCTAGCTAAATATGAAAATGGTTTCTACAGCTTCTACATATGCTAGTGTTTTGATTCATGTTAATGAAGACAATAATTGGATTATGATGAAAGAGGGGCAGAGAGAAACTACGGAGGAAGGAAACGAGAAAGAGGCAGCAAGAGATCACAAGGTAAGAGTCTGATCCAAACATATTAAAGGCACAGGAAGTCTTTCCATTCACTTCACTGTATTTGGACCTGATCAGAACACCATTGAAGAGTGAATGATGCTCATCAGCAGTGTTTTTTACAGTGTTGCTATAACCAGATATGTATTCTAGTCTTTTTCTTCTTGGAGCAAATCCTGTGTCAATTGCCCACTTGTTGGATGTCTGCTTGAAACATGTGCTAACTCCTTATGCTTACCAGTCTGTTCCAGCTTGTATTTAGCTATTACACTTTCAGTACCTTTCTCAGAACTGAGGAAGAGTTCTGTCTTTCAAATCCTTGTCACTTTCACCAACACAAGTTGGTACAATAAGATATATTACCACACTCATCTTGTCTCCAACAATTGTTTTGATAGAATGTTATCTATATCATTTACAAAAATTAATCTTGGACAACTGTAAATAGGTATGAGGACCCAGAAGTTGCCACGGTTCTAGAATGGCATGTTCCTCTTGGTTTCATTATCTCTGCCATTATGAGCAGACTGTGGATTTGCTGTAAGACACCGCCACAGCATGGACGATTAACTTACACTGCAGCCTTTGGGCTGTTAAAAAATGATGGTAGTAAGTTCAATGGTCAGGATTTTTAAGAAAAAATAATGCTAAAAGTAGCCCCAGAAAAGTAATCAGTTAAGACGTTTCGCTTTGGTTGACTTGCACCATTTGATTGATTTGCATCCTCTCTAGTTACATTTGACTGCTAAGGTGACATCATCTAGCCTCTGGCAAGGGCAATAGATGAGCAAAAGATCCCTGTCCCACAAGCCAAATGTTATACCACGCTAGCCTCTTTCCAAGATTTCTGTTACCAAAAATCTTGGGCCTGTTTTTAAATTGGCCTCCCAATCTTCATGCCAGAATGATACAGTAATAGAACCATCCCATTAGGATAGTCCCAACTGACATAACACTGATGATTTATTTTAAAACATTATCTGATTGGTTTTTCTATCATTTAGATATTCACGGGACAGCATTTTCCCTAAGAAATCAATCTATCCCAAATCAGGTAGCAAAATAAAATAGGGTACGTCTACACTACAATGTTAATTCGAACTAACTTAGTTTGAATTAGTTAATTAGAACTAAGCTAATTCAAACTAACAGATCCAGACTAAAAAACTAGTTCGAATTAGCTTTTGCTAATTCGAACTAGCATGTCCACATTAAGTGGACCCTGAACCAGGCTTAAGGATGGCCAGAAGCAGTGCCGACAGGGCATCAGAGGAGGACTTAGAGCGTGGAGCTGCTGTCTCAGGCTAGCCGAGGGCTGTGCTTAAAGGGTCCCGACCCCCACCCCGGACAGACAGTTCTCAGGGGTGTCCCGCTTGCAAAGCAGTCCTGGCTTGGATTGCCCAGAGTACCCACACTGGGCACATCACAGCATTCGGCCATCAGACCGGCTGCACTTGCTGCAGGCTGCCATCTAGGGAGAGGGGGCAATTTGGGGGCTGCAGGAAAACTTCCACCCCCAGAAGCCCGCAGAGCCAGCCCAGTCCTCCCCGTCGGGGGCGCGTACCCCATTCCTCCCTCACCTCCTTCCACTTACCCTTCCCTAGCCCCTCTTCTTGATGTACAAAATAAAGGACAACTGTGTTCAAAAATGGAATCTGTCTTTATTGAACAAAACTGGGGGAGACTGGGAAAAGGAGGTGGGAGGGGGAAGAAAGAGGCTGGGAGAGGGGAGGGCAACTAAAATGATCAGGGGTTGGGAACAGGTCCCATATGAAGAGAGGCTAAAGAGACTGGGACTTTTCAGCTTAGAAAAGAGGAGACGGAGGGGGAACAGGATAGAGGTCTCTAAAAGCAGGAGTTGGGTGGAGAGGGTGCATACAGAAAAGTTCTTCATTAGTTCCCATAAAGAAGGACTAGAGGACACCAAAGGAAAGGAATGGGTAGCAGGCTTCAAACTAGTAACAGAAAGTTCTTCTTCACAAAGCAAAGAGTCAACCTGTGGAACTCCTTGCTGCAGGAGGCTGTGAAGGCTACAACTAGAACAGAGTTTAAAGGGAAGTGAGATCAAGTCATGGAGGTTGGGTCCATGGAGTGGTATTAGCCAGGGGGTAGGAGTGGTGTGCCTGCCCAAGGTTTGTGGAAGGCTGGAGAGGGATGGCACGAGACAAATGGCTTGGTCATTGTCTTCGGTCCATCCCCTCCAGGGTCCCTAGGGTTGGCCGCTGTCAGCAGACAGGCTACTGGGCTAGATGGACCTTTGGTCTGACCCAGGATGGCCATTGTAAGCTCAGGGCTCAGGGTAGGGCGTCTCAGTGGACCCCCTTGATTTTCATGCACACCTGCTCCTGGGTGGCCAGGCTGGCAGCTCTCCTGCCCTAGACGGCCACTTTCCTGTGCCTAGTGCGGAGATCGTGGACAAGGTCCACGATGTCCGCACTAGCCCAGGCGGGTGCCCGCCTCTTGCGGTCCCGGGCAAGCTCCCGGGAGCCGCCAGCCTGGTCCCGGGAAGAGGCAGAGAGCTGGGTGGCAGAGGGTGGCTGGCTCATGCCGTGCCAGGTGCAGGGTCTGCTGGCTGGGTGCTGGCAGGCTTGCACCTGGCACGGGCATTGTAGCCAGCCCGTGCCCCTTTAAGGGTTCTGGGGCCGGGAGGGAGGCATACGAGTTTCCCTGGTGTTGGCCAGAGTGGCCACCAGGGAAACTTGGGGAGGGCTAGCCTCCCACTAGTTCGAATTAAGGGGCTACACAGCCCTTAATTCGAACTAGCTAGTTCGAACTAGGCTTAATCCTCGTAAAATGAGGATTACTTAGTTCGAACTAAGCGCTCCGTTAGTTCGAATTAAATTCGAACTAACGGAGCGCTAGTGTAGCGCCTATGAAAGTTAGTTCGAACTAACGTCCGTTAGTTCAAACTAACTTTGTAGTGTAGACATACCTATATAGAGCCCACAGAGAGAGAGAGTGGTCTTAATTTCTTTCCCTTTCCCCCAGCCTCAGTTTGTAAGTAATCTCTCAATACATAGGGAAATAAGCATTCATGTCCATCTAAATTAAAGCTTTTCTTCTGATTTTTGTTCTATCTTTATTGTTTCTCTCTTAATCCCACTTTGTTTCATTTGGCTGCTGCAACAATAGTTTTCAGCCTCTGGCAATGAAAGCAGATGAGCAAATATTCTCCGTCTTGGAAGCTGAATGCACCACTCCAATGACTGACTTTCCAACATTCCAGTTACCAAGGGTTCTGAGCCTGCTCTTAAATTGGAAACTCAGCAACCATGCCAGCACAACATGTTGCCAGAATTGCTCAGACAGGCCAGTCTACACTGATTTATTTTCAACATATTCAACATTGGTTCCTCTGTTTCCTGTCAGTTAGCTAGACCGTCACAGGCTTTGATTCTCCATCATTTTTAATATGAATTCTATGAACATATTACCAAGCAGCTAGTGCGCCAAGGATTTGAAACTGACAATACAGGATCAATGTCTCAGGGGCTCAACTCTGAATTTCAGTAATTTAATTAAATTCCTTGCATACTGGATTCAACCAGAACATTGATTCGGTATTGCCTGCACGTTCCATGTACAAAGCATCCCACATGTAGAACCTGAGTACAGCCCTCTTGTCAGCGCATAATTAAGGAAAAAGACTAGATTCTGAGCTGAAGGGAAGGATAATCAAGTGATGAACCTGCTGAGTCTATTATGTCAAATCTGTTAAAGAGGCTACTCTGCTGCAGCTGAAATTACTTGGGGATACTGTATGCAAAATTGGGGTTCAGCTAAAAAGATGTATGCATAGTTATATGGGATTAGTTTTTAAAGTTATTGCTGAATGCACTTGCTGGAGGAGTCTTAAGTTCCCACTGGATTCATTTAGTTTTCTTGACTCCCTAAAAAGAGGGAGCCACCTCTCTGACCCAGGGGAAGAAAAAGAAACCTTTTTTAGTGTGAAAGATTCCATGCTGTCCAACCATCAATGACTGTGGATGCTCTGCAGATTCTTACGCAAGAACAGCCATACTTGCGCAAGAAGCCACGAGTGGAAACATAGCCTACGAGTCTGCCTTATGTCTAGCCTTGAATGGGGGGGGGGGGAATGAGGGGGAGGGAAAAGGAGACAGGTTGAACCAGTCTTACAGCTCACACCTGGCAGGCATGAAGCTGGCTGGCTCAAGCCCCTTCCCCGTAACTCCTCCACTCAAATCTGAAAGGGGGAGGCTTGTTCATCTGAGACCCTGTACAATGACGGTGTCTCTCCTGCAAGCAGTGGTGTCCTATTTTACAGTTCCTACATTTAAGGGTAGCATGGTTGGTGACCCCACAGCAGCCAAATTAGTTACAGTACACCACATTCCATTCCAACAATTCACCCTCCATCAGCTCTGGCTGAATTGGAGTTACACAACCACACCCTGGATTCCTTCCCCATCCCAGCATGAGCTGTATTTACATATCAACTGTTAATTATCTTGCAGGGTTAAACAATTTGAGTGATCATAACCACAGCCAGAGCTGCTCTCTCCTTTCAGCTGGCTGCATTGCAAGCAGTAGTTCAGCCCTTAATTACATCAGCACCACTGCGCCATCCACACTCACCCTATATTGAAATAGCTGTTTTGAAATAGGCATTATTCCTTGTGAAATGAGGGTTTATTATTTTGAACAAGAAGCCTGTTATTTCAAAATAATCATATATATAGTAGCCCAATGTCTGTGCATCTGTAACACTGACGTACACGGCCACACCCCCCTTCCCCTACCTGCGTGGTGCACTGTGGCACACTGCGCCGTTCCCAGCTGAGCAGCACTCCTGCCGGGCCACATGAGAGCGGCGCAGGGTGCCATGGAGGAGTGGAAGAGGGAGGGAAAGGGAGTCGGGGC
Source organism: Pelodiscus sinensis (assembly GCF_049634645.1). Taxonomy (NCBI): domain Eukaryota; kingdom Metazoa; phylum Chordata; order Testudines; family Trionychidae; genus Pelodiscus; species Pelodiscus sinensis. The sequence continues at coordinate 283,019,891 of NC_134711.1, read as the reverse complement.
GCCACTCAGGGAGAGGAAGGTGGCGGGGCTGGCCGGAAGGGGGGTGGGAAGCAGAGCTGGGGGGGGATTGGGGGCTGAAGGGGAGGATGGGGGGGCGGATGAAGGGGGGAGGGAAGCAGTGCTGGCGGGAGGCTGTCCGGGGGGCCGTGGGGCTGGCCGGAAGGAAGAGGGGGTGGGAAGCAGAGCTGAGGGGGATTGGGGGCCATGGGGCTAGACGGGAGGAGGGGGGTGGGAAGCAGACCTGGCAGTGGGGGGCGTGCAGCCACTGGCCACAGCCGGCCCCCAAAGGGCCGCTTGCCGCTGCTTGCTCCCCTGCCAGGGCCCAGCTAAGTGCCACTCAGGTGGGCCCGGTGGGACAGGAAGGGGGGCGGGGCGGTGATGTACACGACCAGGGGGTGGGGCTGTGTATCTCACCGCACCCCCTTCCTCCTCCCGCCGTGGCACTGAGTGGTGTGCCCCTCAGCCGGGCCGCTGCGGGAGAGGGGAGGGAGGGGCGGTGACGTAGACAGCCCCGCCTCCTGGCCATGTACGTCACTGCCCTGCCCCTCCTTCCTTGCGGCAGCCCAGCTGAGCGTGCCACAGTCAGCCGAGCAACCACAGAGGGAGGGGAAGGGGGCAGAGCAGTGACGTACACGGCCAGGGGGTGGGGCCGTGTACGTCACTGCCCCCCTTCCCCTCCCACTGTGGCACTCAGCTGAGTGCTGCGCCCCTCAGCCGGGCCGCTGGGGGAGCCAGCAGCACAAGGGGCCGTTTGGGCTCCCCTGCGGTGGGAGGGAAAGGAAGGGCGGTGACGTACATGGCCCCGCCTCCTGGCCATATATGTCATCGCCCCGCCCCCCTCCCTCACGGCAGCCTGACTGAGCAGGTAGCACTCAGCCAAGTGCCACAGCAGGAGGGAAGGGGAAGGGGGGTGGGGAAAGACAGAGGGAAGAGAGAGGCAGGAGGAGAAGGAGGAGAAGAGAAAGGGAGAGTGAGAGGCAGGAGGGGGAGAAGAGAAAGAAAGAGATGGATAGAGAGGCAGGAGGCGGAGGAGAGCTGAGAGAGAGGGGGGTAGGCAGTAGGAGAGAGAGAGAGAGAGAGAGAGTGTGCTCAGGAGAGAAGACCTGAAAATCCCGTCTTATGACAGGCTAATTGGCTAGTTTTAAAATAATGCACTTAGCATTACACAGCAGCATTATTTTGGAATAACTGATGTTATTCCGAAATAACAAAGAGTGTGTCTACACTGCAAGCCATTATTTTGAAATAACATTGAGCTGGAGGACCTTTTACTCTGACTCCTCAAACCCTCATTTGACAAGGAGTAAGGGAAGCTGATGGAAGAGTGTTCTGCCTTTGACTTCCTGCTATAGACGGTGCCAAAAGTTGAATTAAGCTATTTTGACTTAAACTACACAATTGACATAGCTCAAGTTGCGTAGCTTAATTCGACTTTAGCCCTGCCATGTAGACGTAACCTTGCTGTGTGTGGACACTCACCTTATTTTGAAATAATGTGAGTTATTTCAAAATAACTCAGTAGTGTAGACATGCCCTCATTGACCTCAGTGGTAATGAGTAGTAGGGGTTGCATCCTGCAATTCTTAATCCAATATCTCTCCTATTGCTTTCAATCCTGATGTCCCAAACATGAAGGTGGGTCAGTATGGTCCGCTGGACATGATTTTGGACTCAAAAGAGCCAACTTTCATTCCTGAGTCCTGGGCAAGTAACTTTAGCCAAGATCGTGAAAAGTATTTAGGCACCTAATTCCCACTGATTTCAAGGGTTGATTTTGAGGATCTGAGTCTTAACCTCTCTGGGCCTCCATTTCTTCATCCCCCCTCTATCTGACTTCTCTATTTAGATTGTTAGTTCTTTAGTGCAGCAACTGTGTGTGTATGTATCGCTCCCAGCACAGTGGACTCAAATCTTATTTGGGGCCTCTCAGCATTACTGGAATTCATGTAACAACTCTAATGAGATTAGCCTGAGTAAAGAATACAGGGTCGGTTCCCTGTTATACATGTGCAGTGACTACTCATTATTCAAAGATGAATTATATTACATATGTTTGTGACATGGGCTGTTGTCCTCTGTGGCTGAAGCAGAGGATCATCCAATTAATTTGTTCATGACAAACAACCAGGTTTTAAAACAGGGTCTTAGAGCGGAAAAGAAAGGACCATCCTTCATTAGCTTTCTCCCTTGTTTCAAGGCGTATTTGTTGTGTTCACAAGCAGAAATAATAAATGCCTAAGCATAGGGCCACTTGTGTGAAAAATTTCCAGCTCCTTGGAATATAAATGGATTAGATTTTGATTGAAAACACTGTACATTCTTCCAAAGGATGAAACTACTGTGAAACTTTAAGGACCTATCCATACAATACTTAATTTAGAAGGATATACTGAATAAAAAAGGAGTGGTATTGTCATGTATGACATTAAGGTAATTGATACGTTAAAGGGACACTACACTCGTGTGTTCAACCAAAATAGCCTTTAGTCAGCCCAAGCATACCCGATTATAGGTCAGCTGTGCACTGCTCTAGATACAGGCTGTAATTCAGGCTCCTCACATTCTGTGACAAGCAGCATCACTAAGATGCTGAGTAAAGGGCCCAATTATCCTTCTTAGGAGTCCAAATCCTGATAAAGAAGGAGGAGGTTTACACTATCTTCCCAGTGATGCCTGGGGCTAGCATGTTATGGAGCAGGGATCTTGTCTTCTCACTCAGAGGGAGTCTTGCAATGGGGGGCTTTTCAGGCCCTGTCTCTCATGAAATGGAACCGGCCTTAACACATGGCCTCATATGTTATAGGTCACATATTTTATGTGGTTCAGGAATGAAGGTCTGCCAACACCTCTGCTATTTAATTAGTGGACTCTCTCTCTCATGCCAAGTTGTGACAGTCTGGGTTCCGAGTATGTGGTCTCATTAGCATCTATTGAAAACCCTTTAAAGCAGTATAAGGGGTCTGATGATGATTAGATCTTCGCTTTCTTTGTTCATCTCCCGGTGACATAGAAATTGCTTATCCAGTATCTCAGTGAAGCGTAGTACATGACACTCACATGGGGTTTTTTTTGGTTGTGATGATGTAATGAGTTTGCTGGTAGGTGCTTTCTGGGTGCAAAGGCTCTGACAACTGCAGCTCTCAGAAACTCATGGAAAGTTTTGCCTTCCACATTATTATGAATTATCTACAGTCATCACTACTGCACCATCTTTTATCTCAATACCTCCAAATATTTTACAGAGGCTAATGATTTAAGATATGCAATGAATTTGAGAAGTTTTATTCCCATTATGCAGATACAGAAACTAAGGAAAATTGGCAAACTTGGGGAAGTTATAGAATCATAGAATCATAGAATAATAGGACTGGAAGGGACCTCGAGAGGTCATCGAGTCCAGCCCCCCGCCCTCAAGGCAGGACCAAGCTCCGTCTACACCATCCCTGACAGATGTCTATCTAACCTGTTCTTAAATATCTCCAGAGAGGGAGATTCCACTACCTCCCTTGGAAATTTATTCCAATATTTGACCACCCTGACAGTTAGGAATTTTTTCCTAATGTCCAATCTAAACCTCCCCTGCTGCACTTTAAGCCCATTACTCCTTGTCCTGTCCTCAGAAACCAAGAGGAACAAATTTTCTCCTTCTCTTGTGACACCCTTTTAGATATTTGAAAACCGCTATCATGTCCCCCCTTAATCTTCTTTTTTCCAAACTAAACAAGCCCAGTTCATGAAGCCTGGCTTCATAGGTCATGTTCTCTAGACCTTTAATCATTCTTGTCGCTCTTCTCTGTACCCTTTCCAATTTCTCCACATCTTTCTTGAAATGTGGCGCCCAGAACTGGACACAGTACTCCAGCTGAGGCCTAACTAGTGCAGAGTAGAGCGGCAGAATGACTTCACGAGTTTTGCTTACAACACACCTGTTGATACAACCTAGAATCATATTTGCTTTTTTTGCAACAGCATCACACTGTTGACTCATATTCAACCTGTGGTCCACTATGACCCCTAGATCCCTTTCCGCCATGCTCCTTCCTAGACAGTCGCTTCCCATCTTGTATGTATGGAACTGATTGTTCCTTCCTAAGTGGAGCACTTTGCATTTCTCTTTATTAAACTTCATCCTGTTTAACTCTGACCATTTCTCTAACTTGCTAAGGTCATTTTGAATTATGTCCCTATCCTCCAAAGAAGTTGCAACCCCACCCGGTTTGGTATCATCTGCAAACTTAATAAGCGTACTCTCTATCCCAATATCTACATCATTGATGAAGATATTGAACAGTACGGGTCCCAAAACAGACCCTTGTGGAACTCCGCTTGTTATCCCTTTCCAGCAGGATTTAGCACCGTTAGTGCAGTATGTTTAGGAGGAGAGTACTATCAGATAGTTCTGGTGAATAAAAAACAACAACAAGGAATAAAAGCTTAGATCAGAGGTAGGGAACCTTTTTTGTGTTGGGGGCTGCTGACCCACATTAAAATCAGTCAGGGACCACACACAAATGAGGAGCAACCCCTCCCCAAATCAAACCAAATAAAAAAACCCCAAAACCCTCACTGAGGTAGCCTCCAACTGAGGAGAAAGACATTCTCCACATTCACCTGGCACACCGGAGTCTTGGGGGGCCCAGGCTAGTAGATTTTGTGTGCTCCAGGCCCATGGGGGGAGGGGAGGGCTGACACTGGGGCTGGAGCACCAACGCAGGCTCCCCAATTCTTGGGGGTGGGGAAGGAGAGAACCTTGAGCCAGGGGGCTGAATCCAAGCAAACCGGGGGCTGCATCAAGGCCTTAGGTTCCCCACCCTTGGCCTGGATGTACAAAATGAATTAGAAGGGATAATGTTGAGTGTTGGATAATGTTGAGTGTTAACTTTTAGATGCCTCAAAAATCATGACGCTATAGAAAGCCTGAGTTAGGCGTGTAGGCTTTTCTTCATTGACTAGGGACACACAGGTGTGTTAGACTGCAGTTCACAAAAGCTAGCTCGCTAGTCCATGAGCAGCCTAAACTAGATACCAATAAGCAACACATGTGCTAAGATGTTTCCTCTCATAGAGATGGGCACCTAAGGTGAGGCTGCAGGAAGGCATCTATTTTTTCATGTGATTCTCAACTGTGAACCCTCTTCTGGAGTTAGGTGCTTCTGCAGTTTTATCAAGAAGCCAGAAGAGGAATGAGGATAAGCATCTTCATAACTTTTAGGCCAGTGGTAAAGGTACTCCCCTGGTTCAACTCCACCCAAAGAAGCAAAGGGATTTGAAAAAGGAATCTGCCCTCTTCTTAGATGAGTGTTGTAATCAGTTGGCGTTGGATATGCTGATGGGGGCCGGCTCAGTTTCTCCTCTTGAAGCTGTTGCCCTGTGGATAAATAATGAAAGATTTGTTGGATCACAGGGACTTCATGGTGGATCTCCAGAATCCTGGGTGCGTGTTCTAGTCATGATGTTACAGTCATTCTCATGGTTATGTTCTCTCTTTCTCCTCCAGTATGTATCCACAATGGAACAGCTTGAACAGGAGAGACTAAGATAATATTATTTAGCCCAGTGGCTGGCATGGTCATCTGGGAGACTTCAATCAGGCATTTCCTGCATCCCAGATAACAACTCTAACAACTGGGCTGAAAGTTATGCCTCCAGTTGCTTCGTGTATGATGGTGCCTACTGGTTTGATTCCCTCACACAACAAAGTTCCTTGTGTTTGTGAGGTATTCTAGGGCTTAGGTGGACATCAATATCCCACCTATGAAAACAGAGGCAGAAGTGTATGTATCCAGGTGCTAAAACATAGTCACCTAGGGGACTTTTAGTGCAAAATGTAGGCCCCAAGTGAATGTATGTGTCCAGTGATAATTGTATGTATCATAGTGGTCATGAAACTCAGATCCAGGGGCCTACAACAGGGACATAATCTCCAAACTTCTTTTTTGTAAATCCAGGGCAAAGACTGTCTAGTTATTAATTGTAATGCTCTAGCATATCATGGTTCAGCCTAGATGATTTCCTGTATTGCAGCTAAAGTTGGGGCAAGTCCTCAGCTGGTGTAGATTGTCACATGCCTGTTCTAGTCAAAAAGCCTCTGACAACTTCTACCAGCTGAGGATCTGCACTTTAGTGCATGACGTGACCCCATTTCAATGACACATGCCTCAAAATGCTTCAAACCCTAATGTACAATATTGCAATACATAATAGCTATTTAGTTAGGATGCTTCCTAATTCTAATTGCTGTTGAAAACATTGATTGAACAATAGATTGCTTTGGGGGAAAGGTCTATGCAAATCTATTACATAGCACTATGTGTACAACAATATATTGTTTGTAATATGATTCTGAAATAGACAGCCTTCTCATTATATGCTTTTGACCTGTATTCTGTATATTGTGTATATAGTTTTCAAGATAATCCATAGTGAAATCATATTTTTGGACAGCTAAATGGGATCCTACATTTTTAGTTGAGACAAATAATACTTGCAGAGAATGGTATTTTCAGTTTGGAAAACAATTAGATTTATCAGAGAGGAAAATTACTAGAGTTCATTATATCTTCTATAGCTAAAACGTGTTTTGAGTTACAGAAATAATTTTTTATTCTTGATTGTGGGTACATTGACCTGTTCTGCAACCATCCATACATGTGATCCATTAAATGAGGGGGCAGAGGACAGCATGGTTACAAAATATAGATTGAGTTAGATGTATGCTGGAATCCCATAAGGGGTTGTGCACTAATGTGTTCATTAAACAGTAGTTTTCGGAACCCACTGATCTCCAGCACTAACAGCTGGCCGTTTGCCTGTATTGCATCCACCACTGATGTGCAAATCAACATTAGTGCCTATGCTCATATGAAACAAAAATCAGGACTATGTCACACTTTAAAGACTAACAAGATGGTTTATTAGGTGATGAGCTTCCATGGACCAGACCCACTTCCTCAGAGAAAATTGTGGAAGAAAATTGTCACGACCATATATACCAAAGGATACAATAAAAAAAATGAACACATATGAAAAGGACAAATCAAATTTCAGAACAGAAGAAGGATGAGGGGGGAGGTAAATGTCTGTGAGCTAATGATATTAGAGGTAATAATTGGGGAAGCTGTCTTTGTAATGGGTAAGCCCTGCTGCTTGGGGGATGGCCTCTTAGGGGGTGTTTGTTTGGAGGAGAGGGGGAGTGGGGAGGGGCTGGGCACCTCCCAAGGACTCAGGCACTCCCTCTCATTCTCTGTTTCGTGTGTTTGTCTCCTTCTGCAGGTTGTGAGGGACATCAACTCCATCCTGCTGCACAGGTCATCTGCCTGGGAGACCTGAACCCAAGTAGACAAGGGAAGTGTGTGGATCCCATGGGCAGCAGAGGAGCCTGGAGCAGCCTGGCCCTCCCTGGGGCCCACACACACACACCTGTGCCTCGCAGCACTGCCCATGGGAATGGGTGCTGCCTCGCATGTGCAGGCATGCCCATGTGCTCTGTGTGGCACTCCTTGGTTTGTATGGGATCATGCCTGTGCGTCATGTGTGTGTCACCTTCTCTGAGCCTGGGAGCCTTTTAGGCTCCGGAGCGGTTTCCGAGGGGCCTAGAAATACGGCTGTTGATTGCAGAGTCTTGGTGCAGAAGCCCTAAAAAGGGCTGGATCCCATCGGGTCCCACGGAGCAAAGGATTCGATCCCACCGCGGCGGTTGCTTAATCAGGCGATCTTCAAACTGGACCCCGGGCCAGATACTACACTCGAGCTTACCTCACCTTACGGCACACACAGATGTACTCTCCCCCTCCCAAGACGTCCCCCAGCGCGGGGGAATAGAAATTTTCTAAGTCCCGCCCGCTCGCTCACCGCCACCGCCCTCTCCTCGCTCACAGCGACCGACCACAGCCAGAGCGACCCACCCCGCGCGCCTCCTCCGACCTACCCTCGCTCGCCCCAGGGAGGCCCGGGTGGTGGTGGGGCGCCGGGGCCCTCTGGGTGGCGCCCCGCTCGCCTCCCTCCCTCCCTCCCTCCCTCCCTTCTGCCTTCCTCCATTCCCGGCAGCCCCCGGGCTCATCTGCAGGCAACAGAAGAGCCTCCGCCAATAGGCGGTCTCAAAACACGTGCCTGGGTGGGCCCTGAATAGCTGATTGCAGATCAGCTGTAGAGCGGCCGGCAGAAAAACCGCAGTAGGGGTTTAAATCCCTTCCATGCTCAGGGGCTGCCTGCTGCATCTGCGTGGTGCACAATAATGCTGCATGTGGCTCCACATGCACGGACTGCAGCATGATGTCCAGCCCGAGCAGCCTGAGTGACGATCGCACCCCATCCCCTCTTTGCCTGTCTCTCATGCCCTATGTGTGTGGAAAACTGAGAGCACTCACCTGAAGATTCCTTCTCGGCATCAGACGAAGCCTGCGACACGTCCAAGCTTACAGGTACTGGCTCCAGGGACAGTGTGACTGTGGTTGTCGTGTCATCCTCCTCTTCCTGTCCCTGATGTCCCTCCTCCTCCTCCTCCTTCGCTACCTCTGGCTGGGCGATGACGAGTATCTCAAGGCTGGAGTTGACTACCACAGTAAAGGGCTTCCTCAGCCCCCAAGTATCTGGTGCAGTTCGTTGAAGTAGGGGCAGGAGTGGGGTCCTGCCCTAGAGGCAAGCCGCACTCCATAGCCCTTGCATAGTCCTGGCGGAGATCTTTCACCTTACTCCGGACCACTGGGTGTCCCCACTCCACCAGGTCCTCAGTCACGCACGCATAAATATCAGTGTTGCGGCGTTTGGAGTGGAGATCCTGTAGTGTCTCCTCCTGCCCCCAGAGCTCGAGAAGACACAGAATCTCTGCTACAGACCAAGAGGGTGCCCAGGAGTCCTAGGAGCCCTGGTCATGCTCCCTGTGAGGGCCAAGGAGTTCTTGGGGGGGGGGGGAGGGCTTGTGTCTCGGGCATTGTTCAGAATCTTGGTAGCAGGGAGAGCCGCATGGTCAGGTGCTGCTCCGGGGCTGGATTCCTTTCACAAGGCTTGTCCAGGGTACCTGCAGCTTTAAGAGGTGCCAGGAGACAGGAACTATAGAGTTGTGATTACTCTGGATGGAGTGGCCACCAGGGCACCTGTGTTATTTCCTGAAGGCCTCTTCTTTCGAAAAAAAACCTCTTCCCTGTCTACACACGCCTTTTTCCGAGAGCTCTTTCAGAAAGGACATTCTTACTTGTAGAAAGAGGTTTACCGGTGTTGGAAAAACCCTTCCGTTCTTTCGACTTTTTGTCGAAAGAACGCAATTGCAGTGTGGACACAAGTGAAGTTAAAAAAAAAAGGGCATTTTTCAAAAAAACTGCAGTGGAGACATACCCTCTGCTAGCCACCACGTACACGAAGAGACTTCCTCCGTGTTGACTGAACTGGTCCTCTTTAGCACAGAAGCAGTTAATATGGGGGTTTGCATCATGCTGTCTCAGTTTAGAAACGTATAAATAATTATCTTCAGTGCTCTTCCTTGCTCTAAACAGAATAATTAAAGCTTTTGTCTTTTTCTCATTACAGGGGTCCCATTTTCTTCTCTCTCAGATCTTTTCCTCCCTCCTTATTTTTATCCTAAAAATATCATGATTTTAAATTAATAGATATGTTAATGCCAGTAGGGAACATTATGATATATGATTGCCTTCATAATGCATGACACAGAATTTCACCAAATGTTTCTTGCATCAAACCAATAACTACAAGATATCTTTAAGAGAAAAAAATAGTTTTCCTATGACAAAGAAACCACTATCTGTTAGTAAATTTGTCCAATAATTAGTCGCCTTTACTGTTAAAATTTGCTCCTTATTGCTAGTCTGAATTTTTCTAGTTTTTAGTTTATCGTTTCATTTTTCTAGTTGCCTCCAGACATTTTCTACTAAATTAAATAGTCCTATACTATCAGAAATGTTCCCATGTAGCTACTCATAGGCTGTGAACAACTCACCTCTTAACTTCCTCCAGGGGAAATTATATAGTTTGAGTTTCTTTTGTCTTTCCAAACTGTGAATAATTCTTGAAGGTCTTTTTTGAACTTTTAAAATTTGTGTACATCAGAACTGGACACAGTATTCTAGTAACAGTCTCAGTACAGGTAGTCCCCGAGTTACGCGTATCCGACTTATGTCGGATCCGCAGTTACGAACGGGGATTTTCTCGCCCAGGAGGACTCGAGCGGCGGGACGCCTGGTCCCGCCGCCTGCCTCCTCCTGGGCAAGAAAAGCTGCTCCCCATCTCCCTGGTCTGCTGCGGGAGCCAGCAGACCAGGGAGACGGGGAACAAAGCGGCGGAGGACCCGGGGCCGGACCCGCGGCCGCTTCCAGATCAGCTGGAAGCGCCGCGGGTTGGGCTGGGTCCTGCACGGCTTTGCTCAGCGTCTCCCTGGTCTGCTGGGGGGGGACGCAGCTAGTGAGATGTGAAGCAAAGCCCGGGGCCTGTGGTAGAGCAGGTGGGGCGCTGCCGGTTGGTCCCGCAGCACCGCTCCTTGGCACTACTGGACCAACCCGGCAGCACCCCAGCTGCTCAGCCCCAGGAGTCCTGATTCAGCCGCTGCTGATCAGTTTCAGCAGTGGCTGAATCAGGACGCCTGGGGCAGAGCAGCTGGGGTGCTGCTGGGTTGGTCCATTAGCGCCGAGGAGCGGCCGTGCTACTGGACCAACCCAGCAGCACCCGAGCTGCTCTACCCCAGGCGTCCCCAAGTTAGCCGCTGCTGAAACTGACCAGTAGTTGACTACAGGAAGCCCGAGGCAGAGTTGCTCTGCCCCAGGCTTCCTGGAATCAGCTGCTGATCAGTTTCAGCAGCAGCTGACTTGGGGACGCCTGGGGTTCTTAAGTTGAATCTGTATGTAAGTCAGAACTGGTGTCCAGATTCAGCGGCTGAATCTGGATGCCAGTTCCGACTTACATACAGATTCAACTTAAGAACAAACCTACAGTCCCTATCTTGTACGTAACCCGGGGACTGCCTGTAATGCCTATGTAGTGGAAATAACACATCCCTACTTCTATTCAGTGTTTCCATTCATCCAAGGATTGTTTTGTTTTCTTAGCAGTTGTTGCACACTGGGAGCTCATATTCAACTGGTCATCTACTGCTAGTTCCTTTTTAGAGTCACTGCTTTCCAAAATACTGTCCTTGATCCTACAACTCTGGCCCAAGTTAGATTTTTCCTGAGGTTTCTTGATCAGCTGTGATTTGATATTTTCTCAGAAGTTTGGTATAGATATTGAAAAAGTGTTTAGACAAGTATGGATTGCTATGGTACCATGCTAGACAAGTTCCTATTGGATGATTCCTCATTGACAGCTCCTTTTTACTACCTATCAGCCAGTTTATAATCTATCAAGTACATTTTGATTTTGTATCGTGTTAGTTTCCTAGTCAGAATATAACTACTAGTCAAAGTATGTTATGCTGACACAGATAACTTTTTCAACTAATTATTTATAGTCACATCAAAAAGAGTATCACGTTGTTTGACAAACGATGTTGATAGGCATTAATTATGCAATGCTCCTCGAATTTTTTACATACAGCTAGTCTTCACTACATTTTTTTGGAACCATTTGCTTGCTACTCCAAGAAGATTATTCCAGAACCCACTCGTGGTTTGTGTGGGTCAAACTTTTAATGTAGGTTTTTATGTGTGAATGTGGCTCAACATGTTCCAGAACTAGGAGACGAAGGACTTTGTAGGATTTTTTTATATTGTTCTTTATAATTAATGCTAGTGAACTAGAATGGGTGTGGCTGTCCATATTTATACTGGGCACATGCTTTCCTATTTTTCCCCTGAGCCATTGCTGTCGGCTATATCATGCTACCTTTTTAGTTGCTGTGTAGATTGTAAGGAGGACAATTGCTGTTTTAATGGGTGGGGATTTTTTAATAAACAGACTAGCAGTAGGCAATTGCAGATCCAAACAATCCTTTTTGAGTTAAGAGAATTATATTAAAACTGTGAATTAAGAATAGTACCTGGTACATTTTTAATATATATGATTAAAAGGAAACTGAGAAATATATGCCTCATTTTCAATGCTCCATCTTGTAAATTATTATCCAGAAATGATGGCTTATGTCAACCAGTTATGTCCAAAAATATTTATTCATTTACAATGCAAGGTAACTTATGGTATGTCTACACTCCAAAGGTAATTCGAACTAACAGACATTAGTTCGAATTAACTTTGAGAGGCGCTACACAGGCAAATCACTAGTTCGAACTTAATTCGAACTAGCGGAGCGCTTAATTAGAACTAGGTAAACCTCATTCCATGAGGACTAACGCCTAGTTCTAATTAACTAGTTCGAATTAAGGGCTGTGTAGCCACTTAATTCGACCTAGTGGGAGGCTAGCCCTCCCCAGCTTTCCCTGGTGGCCACTCTGACCAACACCAGGGAAACTCTTCTGCCCCCCTCCCGGCCCCAGAGCCCTTAAAGGGGCACGGGCTGGCTACAGTGCCCGTGCCAGGTGCAAGCCTGCCAGCACCCAGCCAGCAGACCCTGCACCTGGCACGGCACGAGCCAGCCACCCGCTGCCACCCAGCCCTCTGCCTCTTCCCGGGACAAAGCTGGCGGCTCCCAGGAGCCTGCCCGGGGCCACAGGAGGCGGGCGCCCACCTGGTCTAGTGCAGACATCGTGGACCTCATCCATGACCTCCGCACTAGGCACAGGAAAGTGGCCGTCTAGGGCAGGATAGCTGCCAGCCTGGCCACCCAGGAGCAGGTTTGCATGAAAATCAAGGTGGTCCACTGAAACCTCTGACCCTGAGCCCTGAGCTTACAATGGCCGTACTGGGTCAGAGCAAAGGTCCATGTAACCCAATAGCCTGTCTGCTGACATCGGCCAACACTAGGTACCCTGGAGGGGATGGACCGAAGACAATGACCAAGCCATTTGTCTCGTGCCATCCATCTCCAGCCTTCCACAAACAGAGGCCAGGGACACCATTTCTACCCCCTGGCTAATAGCACTCCATGGACCCAACCTCCATGACTTTATCTAACTTCTCTTTAAACTCTGTTCTAGTTCTAGCCTTCACAGCCTCCTGCAGCAAGGAGTTCCACAGATTGACTATTTGCTTTGTGAAGAAGAACTTTCTGTTACTAGTTTGAAGCCTGCTATCTATTCCTTTCATTTGGTGTCCTCTAGTCCTTCTATTATGGGAACTAATGAAGAACTTTTCTTTATGCACCCCTCCACACCACTCATGCTTTTATAGACCTCTATCATATCCAAACCCCTGATCATTTTAGTTGCCCTTCCCTCTCCCACCCTCTCTCTTCCCCCTCCCACCTCCTTTTCCCAGTCTCCCCGAGTTTTGTTCAATAAAGAGAGTTTCTATTTTTGAACACGTGTCCTTTATTTTGTACATCAGGAAGGGGGGCTAGGGAGGGGTAAGTGGAAGGAGGTGAGGGAGGAATGGGGTACGAGCCCCCGATGGGGAGGACTGGGCTGGTTCTGCGGGCTCCTCGGGGTAGAAGCTCTCCTGAAGCCCCTCGATTGCCCCCCCTCCAGATGGCAGCCTGCGGCAAGTGCAGCCGGGCTGATGGCCGAGTGCTGTGATGTGCCGAGTGTGGGCACTCAGGGCACTCCAATCCAGGACTGCTTTGCAAGCGGGGAATCCCTGAGAACTGTCTGTCCGGGGTGGGGGTCGGGTCCCTTTAAGCACAGTCCTCGGCTAGCCTGAGACAGCATCTCCACGCTCTAAGTCCTCCTCTGATGCCCTGCCGGCACTGCTTCCAGCCATCCTTAACCCCGGTTCACGGTCCACTCAGTGTGGACATGCTAATTCGAATTAGAAAAATGCTAATTCGAACTAGTTTTTAAGTCTAGATGTACTAATTTTAATTAGCTTAGTTCGAATTAACTGTACTGTAGACATACCCTTACATACATTTTGCCTCCTGTAGGGATACAGGCACCCGTACAGTTTTTTTTTCAGGTCTGCTACATGGGTCTTTGAATTGCTGATAATGTAGGCTAAAAACAATATGTGTAACCATAGTAATCAATAGAATGATGCATTTTTCTCAATTTACTGAAGATGAAGTGCTATATAAAAACAAGACTATTGCATTGACATTTGCCTTCCTGTGTAACAAACACACACTTTTAATGTTTATCCCACAGACAATAGCTTTTATTTGTCTCATGTTTTTTCACTGCACAGATAGCTTAAAAACACATAAAAGGAAGAAAGAAGTGGTGACTGGTACTGATTTCTATTATTAGAGGTACCATTAGCTCCTGAGTTCATTAGAGTGCAATATGAGTATAACACATTATATGGAGATAAAAAAGGAACATCAGTTATATTGCTTTTTCTCTCTTTTAAATGCCGTGATGGGATACAATAAGAATTACTTGCTGATGGATGCATACATGGGTTCAATGCTTCATCTAGAGCCGACGCTGGAGGACATGGCTGCACTTTAGATATTTAGACTTGTTTATATGAAATTCAATCCATAAAATTAGAGACTTTGACAAAGTCCAGGAAAATATTAACAACACTTTTGTGACTTCTGGGTGGCGATAATATCCAATAACCCAATTTTTTAGTAATGATGCAAATTTCTGTTTAGCACTGCGAGGGGGTGCACTCACCATCGTAACCCCCCTGCCGTCTGTCCTCAGGAATTGGCTCCCTCGGCGGGTAGGGTGCCTTCTCTGGGGTGATGTCTCCCCTCTTTACTCCCGGCTGCGGCGTCCTCTTTGCCACACTGCCCTCCGGCAGTGCCCAAGTCTGTCTCTGAGCCCCCCTTCCGGGGGTCGATGTTCCTTCATCGGGCCTTCTTTCAAGCCCTGCAGTCTGAGGATTTGCGGGCCAGAGCTCCCCTAGCCCTGCCTGAGCTCCAGGGAGCCTCCTCCTCCCTCAGCAGCCAGGGTCTCACTGCCCCCCTTACAGGAGCAGCAGCCCATCATTTTATATGGTTCCCAGCTGGGCCCCAATCATCTAACATGACCTCAGCTGGGGCCAAATTCCCAGACCCTGCTTCGGGCCATGGTTTGCTCTTAAAAGGGCCAGTGCAGGGCCAGTGCCCTGTCACAAGCACCATCACTTGAAAAATGTGGAAAACTGGTATAAATGTTAGGAATTATGAATTTAGCAAAGTATTCTTTGCTGCATTCTTTCTTTTATCATCTGTCTCTCACACAGACATGTGAATATGGACCTGATTTTAGTGTGGCCTCAATTTGTCATCTGCTTCTCTACAAGATGCTTTCCACACACGTGTACCAACGCTTTTTGTGAACCTGCACCTGTATGCAGTAGTGAGTGATAGCATGACTGGACAGTTATTCGTTAATTATCAGTGATGATAGAATTTACATATGAAAAATATGCCACTAGGTAAATGGTTTTGCACATGTAAATGTTACCACCCACACTTGCCTGTTTTTTATTCACAAAAGTAGAAGCCACCTATATATACAACCACCATGTATTTCATATAACATGTACAAGTACTCAAAATCAGACTCTAGCCTTTTCTATTAAACGTAATAAAGACAGACTGTCTCAATTATCTTTGGGATAGATAATCACTTTGAAATCCCATCCATAGTAAGGAATAGCACAATGCTGTGCTGCATCTGGAGCATCCCAGGAGAGAGACACTGATTAAAGGAGATATGCTACAAAAGAGCCCGGAGTCCTAATCTCTCTCCCAGTATTCCTGTTTGCTCTGGGGAATGAATTAATTTCACCCCATTTATGTATACTTGTAGCAGCATGCTCACCAAAGCGTTGGCATAATTATGCAACAGAATAAAGGCTCCTCCCACTTCTTACCACTTCCAGTAGCAAAAATTGCCCACAGAGTTAGATGGGACACTAGATGGGAAGGGGTATGAGTTACTTCAGAGAATTCTTTCCCAGGTATGCCCAGTGGGTCTTGCCCACATAGTCAAGGTCTACCTGATCATCATATTTGAAGGAATTTTCTCCTGGGTCAGTTTGGCAGAGATCCTGGAAACAGCAGGAAGTGGTGGTTTCCACTGATTCACACAGCTCACATTGGTTGGGAATTGTGAACTGCAGACAATGGGAATTGTGAGCAGCTGTACCAACAGACACTCAGTAAACACAGTGTTTGGTGGCCAGCTAAGAGCTAATCCTGGTGAACTGCGTCTGGACCACTTATTACCCACCTCAGTCTATTGAAGAATGGGTAGGTGCAATTCTGTGGCCTGCAATGTGCAGGTGGTAAAACTAAATAGTCAAAATTGTCCCTTCTGACCTTAAAGTCTATGGGTATGTCTACACTACATGCCTCTGTCGGCAGAGGCATGTAGATTTGTTTGTTCAGCAAAGGTAAATGAAGCCGCGATTTAAATGATCACAGCTTCATTTACATTTACATGGCTGCCGCGCTGAGCCGACAAATAGCTGATCAGCTGTTTGTCGGCTCGCCGCTAGTCTGGACGTTCCCCCTGTCGACATCAAAGCCCTTTGTCGGCAGCCCCAGTAAACCTCATTCCTCAGCCTATGAGTCTATGCAACCTGAATGAAAGGAAAATGCAGCAGCTGAATGAAAGGAGTGACAGCATTCAAGGGTAAGGAGACATTTTCTGATGCTTTTCATCAGCTCACAAGATAGACAATGATTTGGCCTCATATTGTTAATAATAAATATAAAAGTCTCTATTTTAATTTTTTTGATTGGCTATACAAGTATTTTTACCACTAGTTGGAATGAAATTGTGCAGAATACCTTCCTCAGCAGCACAAGATACACAAGGGATGAGCAGGAATAAAATTACTTGAGTCTATATATTTATTTTTCTTTCTGGAAATAGGGTAATACAGTGCAGCATTTAAGTGTAGAAACATGATAGAAAGAGGAAGCACAAATGTTGCTTAGTAAAATAAGACACAGCATATGTAAACAAATGCTTCTGTCTTGAAAATACATATGCATATGAATAACTTTACATATATGAGTATTCCTACTGAAGTCAATGGAATTATTTATGTGCTTAGAACGTGTAGGTGCAGGTTAAGAAACAAAGAATTATTTTCTATATTTTATTGTTAGGAACCAAGAAGCGTCCTCTTAATCCTTGAAGAGCCCTGAGAAGACATCACGATGAATCACCAGGCAATACCAGCATTATCATTGTGAGGCCCAAAAACTCAGGGTCAGTCTTAAGGAAAGGAAGGGCTGCCAAGCTCAGAAGGCAGTGCTGCCACATGCAGCAGCACAAAAATAAGGATGGCAATACCATACCATGCCTTTCTTACTTCTCCACTGCTGCTAGTGATGGCACTATCTTCAGAGCTGGGTGACCTGCCAGAAGGGTCAGTCCTGGGACCAATCCTTTTCAACTTATTCATAAATGATCTGAAGAAAGGGGTAAGCAGTGAGGTGGTAAAGTTTGCGGATGATACCAAACTGTTTAGGATAGTGAACACAGAAGCAGACTGTGAGGGACTCCAAAAAGATCTCACCAAACTGAGTGATTGGGCAACAAAATGGCAAATGAAATTTAATGTGGATAAGTGTAAAGTAATGCACATCGGGAAAAATAACCCCAACTATACGTGCAGTATGATGGGGGCTAATTTGGCTATGAGAAATCAGGAAAGAGATCTTGGAGTTATCGTGGATAGTTCTCTGAAAAGTTCCACACAGTGTGCAGTGGAGGTCAAAAAGGCAAATAGGATGCTAGGAATTATTAAGAAAGGGATAGAAAATAAGACACAGAATATCTTACTGCCCCTGTATAAAACTATGGTACGCCCACATCTTGAATACTGTGTACAGATGTGGTCTCCTCACCTCAAAAAAGATATTTTGGCCTTGGAAAGGGTTCAGAAAAGGGCAACTAAAATGATTAGGGGTGTGGAATGGGTCCCATATAAAGAGAAGTTTTCAGTTTAGAAAAGAGGAGACTGGGGGGGGGGGGGGAGGATATGATAGAGGTATATAAAATCATGAGTGGTGTGGAGAGGGTGGATAAAGAAAAGTTATTTATTAGTTCCCATAATAGAAGAACTAGAGGACACCAAATGAAATGAATGGGTAGCAGGTTTAAAACTAATAAAAGAAAGTTCTTCTTCACACAGGCTGTGTCCAGACTCAGGGGTTTTTTCGGGAAAAGTAGCCTTTTCCCGAAAAAACTTCCCCTGCGTCCAGACTCAAGCCGCGTTTTTTCGAAATTATTTCGAAAGAACGCGGCTTTTCTTTTGATGGCGGTAAACCTCGTTTCACGAGGAAGAACGCCTTCTTTCGAAAGTTCCTCTTTTGAAAGAAGGCGTTCTTCAATGTAAATAGGGCTTCCTTGAAAGAGAGCATCCAGACTCGCTGGGTGCTCTCTTTCGAAAAAGCGGATTGCTCTTTCGAAAGATCCGCCTGCAGTCTAGACGCGATCTTTTGAAAGAGGCTCTTTCGAAAGATGCTTTCGAAAGAGCCTCTTTCGAAAGAAGCCTGCAGTCTAGACATAGCCACAGTGTGTAGTCAACCTGTGGAACTCCTTGCCAGAGGAGGCTGTGAAAGCTAGGACTATAACAGAGTTTAAAGAGAAGCTAGATAATTTCATGGAGGTTAGGTCCATAAAAGGCTATTAGCCAGGGGATAGAAATGGTGTCCCTGGCCTCTGTTTGTCAAAGGCTGGAGAGGGATAGCAGGAGACAAATCTCTTGATCATTGTCTTTGGTCCACCCTCTCTGGGGCACCTGGTGCTGGCCACTGTCAGCACACAGGCTACTGGGCTAGATAGACCTTTGGTCTGACCCAGTACGGCTGTTCTTATGTTCTTAAGTTGATGCTTTTCGTCTGTCCAGGTTGTGTCCCAGAATCTCCTTCATTACAAGTTAAGCACTACCCTTCTACATTCCTATCCCTCCGAGCATTGCCCCAAGCTCCCTTCTTTAGCTTTTCCCCAGCCCTGCCCTACTCCTTGCTGCTTAGCCTGGGCACACCTATGACAAGTAGTCCAGAGGCAATCACCTACCTCACTCATCCATTCGGCCAGCCCTGCCAACACTCCCTCAGCTCAATGATGGGAACTTGCTTATTGCCTGAGTTGCCATTGACTGATGGCCCAGTGATAGATGGGCCATCTCCTAAACAACCAGGCTGCATCTAGACTGGCATGATTTTGCGGAAATACTTTTAACAGAAAAGTTTTTCCATTAAAAGTATTTCCACAAAAGTGCTTCTAGATTGGCATGGATGCTTTTGTGCAAAATCATCCGTGGCCAGTCTAGACGCGATTTTGCGAAAGAAAGCCCCAATCGCCATTTTCGCCATCGGGGCTTTTTTGCACAATACAGTTCTTCCTTGTCTACACTGGCCCTCTTGCACAAGTATTCTTGCTTTTTCCCGAGCGGGAGCATGAAAATATTTGTGCAAGAAGCACTGATTTTGTACATTACAAAGTCAGTGCTCTTGTGCAAATTCAAGAGGCCAGTGTAGACAGCTGGCAAGTTTTTGTTTTTGCGCAAAATCTTCCCAGTCTAGATGCACCCCCTCCAGTGAAAAACATGACTTACACCCTTGTAAATCTAGAGAAGCCCCAATTAAATTAATAGAATTATGGCATATGAAATGGTGATAAGGGAAAGCAGGTTCAGGCCCAGAACCAGACAGCTTTTCTCCTACTGTCACTCCGTGATCCTTGAAATCAGCAAAGACACTCAAAGCACGTCTCCTTTGAGAGTGAATGGGAAGAGGCTACTGCTTGGGCATGTGAGTCAAATGTGTGACACTGTTGCAAACAAAGCAATCATCATTCTGAGATGTATTATCAGGAGTGTTATAAGTAAGACGTGAGAAGTCATTCCTTTACTCTACTCCATGCTAAATAGTCTGGAGTATTGTGTCCAGTTCTGGGCACCAAATTTCAGAAAGATGTGGACAAATGGGAAAAATCCAGAGAGGAGGAAAAAAACTTATTAAAGGTCTAGAAAATGTGACCTCTGAGGAAAGATTGAAAGAATTCAGGTTGTTTAATATGGAAAAGAGAAGACTGAGAGGGGACATGATAGCAGTTTTCCAGTACAAGGAAGAGAGAGAACAAATATTCTGCTTAACCTTTGATAATAGGACAAGAAGCAATGGTCTTAAATAGTAGCAAGGGAAATTTAGTTGGATGTTAGGAAAAACTTCCTGTCAGGGTGGTTAAGCACTGGAATAAATTGCCAAGGGAGGTTGTGGAATCTCTATACTGGAGATTTTTAAGAGCAGGTTAGACAAACACCTGTCAGAGATGTGTAGATGGTATTTGTTCCTGCCATGATTGCAGAGACTGGACTTGGTGACCTCTCAAGGTTCCTTCAAGTCCTATGATTCTATATGCTGTGAAGGTTTTTTGGCTATGGAATTTGTTTCCCCTCCCTCAGCCTGCAGGAGCTTGGATTTTACTTTCTGATTACACTCTAATAATTATTATTTGTTGTTTTGGACTATCATAGCATATCTGAGCCTCATGCTCAGGTTCAAGGACCCTATAGTGATAACATGTACTGGGAAATGTTGCCTCAAACCAGGGTTCCCTGTAAGGTGCACGGTATGCACCAAGAATTTCATTCCAACCCACCCCCTCAGCAGACCTGCACAACTGTGGCCCCAGCTGCTCCCAAGGGCGGGGCTACATGGTGGGTGACTGTCTACCCCAGGAGCAGCTGGGTAGCCACCATGTGGCCTGTGTGGCAACTGCCAGAGGTGAGGCTACATGGAGCAGCTGCCCGCCGTGTGGCCCAGCCCCAGCTGGGGTAGTAGTGGCTGCTGGGGCTGGGGCCGGGACCGTGGTACTAAAAATAGCACTATGGCCTTAGCTAGAGTGACAGCACACAGGGCATGCTGCCCCGTGTACCAGGACTGGAGCCGGCCCACAGTGCAGCTGCTCCTGGCTGGGGTCACAGTACTAAAAATAGCACCACGGACCTGGCTCCAGTCCTGGCACACAGGGCAGCTACACACCATGCTGCCCTGCCCAGCAGGTGCCAGTGTCAAGATGCAGAAGGGAAGGGAAGGTGCAGAGAGATAACTAAGGGGAAGGTGGGGGTGAGGAGAGGAAGGGTCTTGTGCTGAGGGAAGAGGAAGAAAAGGAGAAGCACTAACAGGCAGGGTGGTCAAGAGACAAATACCAGGGGCCCAAGAGGAGACAATAAGGGGAAAGGACAGGAGGAATGGGGGGAGGGGGGAATGGAAGAGGGGAGGGGACAGGGTGATGCTGGGAGAGGAGAGGAGAGGGACAATGGGGGCAAGAGGGAGGAAAAGGGAAGGGGAGGAGAGGAGTGGGTGGTGGAAGAAGAGGGGTTGGGCATGTGGAAGATGGGGAGTAGAGCAAACCATATGTGAGGGCGCAGAGAGGCATGAGGAGAACTGGGGCAGAGGGTGGTGAAGGGTGGGTACCAGTGAGGAAGAGGTCAAGGAGGGCAGGTGTAGGGAGGGAAGGAGCAGTGAGGGAAGGGGAAGGCACCAGGAGAGTGCAGGGGATAAGGTAAGGTGCAGGTGTCAGGGGGATTGGCAGACATAGGGAGGTTAAGTGGGTAGAGGGAGGTGTTAGAGGAGGGGATCTAGAGGAGGAGTGGGCACAGAGGGGAAGGGAAGGTGCAGGAGTCAGACAGGATGTGGAGGTAGGGAAGTCCCAGTAGAGATGACGGGAGTGAGAAGGGCAGGAGCCAGAATAGCAGAGGAGGGTGGGCACCAGGGGTGGAAGGAGGGGAGGATGGGAGACATGGCAGCAGAGGGGAAAAGGGACAAGCCCAAATGACCTCAATATTGGTGCACAAGACAAAACTCACTCTGCTCATGGATGGAAATTCTTAGAGGGAACATTGCCTGAGACATGGAGAAAGTATTCAAGTGGAATTTTTAATCGTTGTTTGGTACAGCATCTGAATGTTTATGGCAGGATGAACAGGTTCTTGATTTACAGTAATGCTGATAATCTGCAATTTTGTAAGGATTGTTGATCTGGACCTGATCTTATAATCTATGACCCTGTCCCATATACTGTGGGTGATTTTTATGCTTGCTAGAGGTAAAATGACATTAGAAAAGTATTAGATTGACAGGAGTATATTGCTTATTGGCTTGGAACATGCAAAGGGGCAAATAGGTGAGCATAAATAAATAGGCTATTAAGCTTGTGAAAAGTGAGTTGCATTCCAATAAATGAATGTTGGTGGATGATTGTTGATTTGTGTATCTCAAAAGAAACAAAATAAAAAATATAGTCTTCCTCTAGGCCAAAATGGTTAGTACTTTGGCATATCATGGTTGAGCCATTTTCTTGCAATTGTAGGACAGTATAGAAGAAGGAATACATATTAATGTTAAGGAAATCCTGATTGAGGGAACTCAATAAAAAAACCTAAAGCTGTAACTTATGACAACTGGAAAAACTTGTCTGTACTGTTCAAGAGCAGAAGCAGTAAAACAATAAAATAATTTCTCATTACAACAAACACAATTAATTATTAAAATAATAACAAAGCAACAATAAATAATGTATGTTTAAAAAAAGGCCTTTTTTTTTTTTACTGTGGAACTTATCCTGCCTTCTTCCTTCAAACTGAGTCCAATTAACATGGGTAAAAATTAGGATTTGGAGAAACCACACTGGAAGCATATTAGCACTGTGCATGAATTAGCACCTTGCTCTGTGGCACTGCTCTTAAATCAAACACCAGTTGATGTTAGGAAATGCATAAGCAAGGCAAAACTGTACTGATCTGCATCACAAATTGTATAGTGTCCTTGTATTCTGTCTGGCTGGTCCATTTTAGTACAGCTTAATTTGTAGCTATGTCTCTTTTCCTTGCCCCTCCTGCCACTGAGAAATAAAATGTGATCATCTCAGTGATTCTTTTCCTGGCAAGCTATTTAAAATATATAACCCAGCTTCATCCAGGACAGGACTGGACAGAAATGTTGCACACTTTGGCCCTAATTTCCAGAAGTTCTGAGCATCCACAGTTCTGGTTAATATTGAGAGCAGCAAATTCTCATCACTCCAAAAATCAGGTCCATAAGCACAAGGTATAATGTGATAAGCATGAGAGGTAGTTATTTGGCCCTGAGGGAAGTACTGGTCACAGCATGGCTGTGTTGTCACCAGTTAACTCCATTTTAGCAGTAGGAATAAGGCCAAGTAGGGGAGTACATAGATAAGGGTATGTCTACACTACAAAGTTAATTCGAACTAATGGACGTTAGTTCGAATTAACTTTGATAGGCGCTACACTAGCGCTCCGCTAGTTCGAACTTAATTCGAACTAGCAGAGCGCTTAGTTTGAACTAGGAAAACCTCATTTTACGAGGATTAAGCCTAGTTCGAACTAGCTAGTTCGAATTAAGGGGTGTGTAGCCCCTTAATTCGAACTAGTGGGAGGCTAGCCCTCCCCAGCTTTCCCTGGTGGCCACTCTGACCAACACATTTTTCTGTTTTTCTGATTGCCTCTACCATCTTTGGAAAGGTGGCTGTTTGCTTGCTAACCAAAGCAAGCCCCAGTTTTGTGCTAGGGTCACTGAAGACTTTCCAGAATAATGTTGTGCATGTGTCATGAGAGAGAAAATATGCTTTGTGCTCATCAAAAATCAACAACATTCTGTTAAGCATTGGTCCCAGAGAAGGGAATCTTGCTGCCTTGCTCTAGCAATGGAAAATACTCAAGATCAACAGAGAAGTCTTTCAGTTCTTTGAGAGAAACAGTGTAAATATGAAAGTATTTGTAAACTTTCACAGCAAAGTCTCCAAAACAATTGGAAGACAGTCAGCTTCTGTTTGCAGCAGCTATGAGCGGTGTGAGCATCACAATGACAACCAAAGATCTTCCCCCTAGTTTACTTGCAGTTTTCCCTAGGGATGCTTGATAGCGTGTAATTGATTAGTCGTGTAACCTCATCACATTTTCATACCAGTTTGCTCCCGGACTCACTCCCGGGGAGCTGTCTGTATCAGAGGCAGCAGTGTGAGGTGGTAGGTGGCAGCCAGTCCATGAAGCCTGAACTCTATTAAAGGAAACAGTGCTGGGGAAGAGAGCAAGGGTCATGTAGCTCCACAGGATCTGGTGCTCATGGGGAGCCAGCTTAAAAGATGGCCCCTCACTGGCACCGGCTCCCACCTCCTCAGCAGCAAAGGGGAGGGAGTCATGTTGTTGATAAGATTAGCAGATAACCCCAGGTTTATCTGTTAATCATGTAGTCATCTACACATTGACATCAGCACAAGTTGTTTTTTCCAGCATGTTTAGCACCATCCGAATTTCTATTGGCATTGTCTGCACACAGCCCATTTTCTTCCACTATTTGATCTGAGGAAGTGGGTCTGGCCCACGAAAGCTCATCACCTAATAAACCATCTTGTTAGTCTTTAAAGTGCTACATAGTCCTGCATTTTGTTTCACTAAGAGAATGCTTCTCAATCAATTGATAAAGAATTCTGCACTGCTTGTCAGAAGTTTCACATGGTAGGGAAGAAAATTCAGTAATGTTTTGTGTTCACCCCACCAGAGGGAGCAGCTAAGGTTTGTGCGTGGTGAAGGGGAAGCTCAGGGAGCAGGGAGGGAGGGAGCTAGGTGCTGAGTGAGGCCATAGGGAGCTAGGGGCTGTGTGCAGACAGGCAGAAACCTCTGAGTTCAGAAAATGGGTATCTGTGCCAGGAGGGCTTTGTGGTCCCCCTGTATCCCAAGGGCTCCGCTGGGCATAGAGTGGGGTCTTCCACTCCTGCAGCTCTTACTGGCTCTGCGAACAAAGGGGTCTGGGAGCTGAGGGGCAGCTTCAACCCCCTACACCAGCAGCAGTGGCAGGAGAAGAGGGAACAGCACTGCTGCCTGTGCCATGACACCAGCTAGAGGAGCAGCTGCCCCACCCTACCCAGCTCTGACTTCCTGCCTCCAAACTGGTCACAAGGCAGGGAGAGAGGAGGGGTGGGTCTATTCCCAGGACTGCCCTGCACTTCCACTGAAGTTTGCAAGGGGGGGGGGGGGCACAACACCCTCAGTGCTGCCCAGCTCTGCCCAGGGGGCTTCAGCTGCATGGGGAGCACCGGGGATCCAGGATTCAGCCCTGCCACTCCCAGCTTCAGTTTTAGGAGTTGGGGATCAGGACTTAAGCCCCTTAGCTCCTGCTTTCATCCCTGCAGTGATTGCCAGGGCTTGTGGCTTCAGCCCTTGGGGGAGGAGAGTGTGGGGGATTGGGGCTGTTATGGGGGGGGCATGCTGGGGATTTAGGATGCTACCTGGAGAGGGGCATGCTGAGGACCAGGGCTTCAGTCTATGTGGTACTGGAAATTCAGGGGGTGCCTCATGGATCCGGGCTTCAGCCTTGGGGCACTGGAAATTCAGATAGGGAGAGGCCACAGGGATCAAGATATCAAGCCTTGCAGCAGGTGCTGAAGGATTCAGTCCCACAGCCTGAAAGGACTGGCAGACCTTCTACCTTAAGAAACCCTGCTTTAGGGTGCCCATGGGGAAAGGGGACACAAACCTTTGACTCACCCCGACACACTTACCCCTCTAACACACACAGGTTGCCTCTCTTCCAACCGGCCTCTGAACCCTGCCTGAAAGTGCCACCTGTTGACTACTGCCCACCCAATTCACCAGCCAGCCACAAAGAGGATTCTGCTTCTGAGGCTGCGCTGTCAGTGACTGACCATCAGGAGCAAAATGCAGGACAATGTAGCACTTTAAAGACTAACAAGATGGTTTATTAGATGATGAGCTTTCGTGGGCCAGACCCACTTCCTCAGATCAAATAGTGGAAGAAAATAGTCACAACCATATATACCAAAGGATACAATAAAAAAAAATGAACACATATGAAAAGGACAAATCACATTTCAGAACAGGAGGGGGATACAAGGGGGGGGGGGGGGGGAAGGAATACAGGACTTACCTGTTAAAAACAGGACGGATGGTCACCCTAGTTACTGAAACTCAGTACAGTACCTTTTGAAAATCAGATCTCCTAGCCTACATCCAGACTTTCGAGTGTAACTTTAGGCACTGTTTTGGTTTTTAAATCTGAGTGTTAAGCGTCAGTGGTTTAAAAAGAAACAAACAAACAACAGCATTACCAGGGGAAAATATTAAGCCAAATTCTTAAGAAATGTCCAATAAATTAGGGTGCCTCAGTATTTGTGGGCCTGACCAGAGATATTTGGACTCAATTTTCAGAAGTGCTGAGCACCTGAGGTTCCTGCAGGAGTGGTGGCTGCTCTGTGCTGCTGATAATAATAATGTAGGCCGGTTTCAAAGCATGTTACCATATTAACTAGCAGATGACCAGATTCTGGCACCCTTACTCATGATGAGTAGCATCTGGTTACACAGTGATTACAGTGAGGTTAATGGGACCATTTGCTGAGTAAGATGCTGTGCTACCCAATATCTGTCTCTATGCACCTTTTCAGGTACTAGAATTTCTTCTAGAAAAACTAAGCACAGATATTCAGTGCATTTCTCTTTTGATTTCTGAAGGGGTTCCTTTTTCTTCTCGTTTTTTATTTCTTCATTTCCAGATTTAAAGGCAAAACTGGTCCTTCCTTCATTCTCATTAACCTCTGCTTAAGCAAAAGGCATGTAACTAAGTTGTTTCAGGTTAGCAAAAGCATGGTTATTTTCTGTTAACACAGATAAGTGCTCTTGTCAAATACAAACATAGTCTGCCTGCTGGTTGGTTTCAACCCTTGGATACTAACTCAATGCATGTTCATGGAATTATGGATTTCAAACCCAGAAGAAACCAATCTAGTGCTAATCTAGACTAACCTTCTGTATATCAGGGGCCATAGAACTTCCCCAAAATAATGTACAGAGCACTTTTAAATATGCACCAAATGACATAAGAACTAACTACCTTATCGATTACAAAGCTAGCTTCCCCAATTATCACCCCTAATATCATTATCTCATAGACACTAACCTCCTCCTTGCCCCCCCTCTGTTCTAAAATCTGATTGTCAATTTTATATGTTCACTTTTTTTTATTGTATCCCTTTGGTATATATGGTCATGCCAATTTTCTTCCACAATTTTATCTGAGGAAGTGGGTCTGGCCCAAAAAACCTCATCACCTAATAAACCATCTTGTTAGTCTTTAAAGTGCAGCGTGGTCCTGTCTTTTGTTTCATTAATTTCACTGGGATTTGCTTGGTACTATAACACTTTGGAATTCAGACCACTTCTTTAGAAGCCTAAACCTGGACTTTAAACTATTATTTTTGAAAATCTTGTTCATTTGTTACTCTCACTTTATAGTGTTTTTATATTTTGAAAATTTTGGGAATGTTGAAATCAAGTTAACTATCCAATGTAGCTATTTCCTCAGATATTTAGGTTAAAAATAAGCTATAAAGTTAGTAATCCACTCAAGGGTAATATTCCACCCACAGGGGAAATTTTATCTTTCCTAAACCAAGAGTCAATATGAGAAGTTTTGAAACTCAAGATTTAGAGACATTTTTAGACCTTTTTCTTTTCCCATTCTTGAAGGAACATGTTTTCATTAACACAAAATGAAGCAGAATTAGGAGGCAGTGATATTGCAAACTTGAGATGCAGTCTAATTTCTGCCATATGGTGTTTTTGTTTTTTATCATCATCCTTGGAACAAAGGGTAGAACTTCCCAACTTGTTTGTTTTTATGCTAATTTCTTGCTTTTTCAGAAGATATAAGTGGTTGACTTGAATCCCATAAGTTTCATTACTTTTTCCCCTACTTTTTTTCTAACCAGCTTTCACATTTCCAACATTGCATAAAATACCCATTTGTAATTATGTTTAACCTTTGTAAAGCCTCTGGGTATAGTCTACTCATTAATCTTTAACCTGACAAGCCTTGGGGGTTGTGGAATTGACTCAGCCATGTATTAGAAGCACAGAGACCAGAGTCTGGAGGTACAAAAGGGGTAATTAAGAGGAGGTATGAAAGGAAATGGAACAAAACTAAAGGGATATGATTATATTATGGTAGTTGTCAGACAGCAGCAGGGACAATGGAATTCAAATTATTATAGGCAAAGTTCAGGAAATAACATTTTTAGAACAAAACTAATTTAATCAGACTCTATCTTACCCAAGCGAAAATAACGTGCATTAAATTAGATCTAAAATTCAGTCATATTAATAGTGCGGTCATATGAGCTGTTTTAAACAGACTCTTTTGAGTTTTTATAATGAACATGACAGGTTTTAACAATTGTGTAATGGTACCAAATAATCCAGCTTCAATGTGCCTCCGGGGCAGAACAGGTCACTTGGACAATATGTATTGTGAAACTAAGGGGCAAATCCTATTCCATTCTTCGTGGAAGCAAAGAGAACCCCGGTAGCAGAATTCGTGCCATTTTGCTGACAAAGGGACTGCTCAGCACCACTTCCAGCTCTCTGTAAGCTACCAGCCCAAAGCCCAATGAGAGTCTTCTGAGGGAGTTCAGGAGCTGGCTGGCCAGGGGAGAGGAGGCAGGGCCAGGATTCAGAATATTGGCTTCTCTAAGGATCCTTTAATTTTTCATCATGTCCGAAGGGGCATGCAAAGTTTATGGAAACTGCTTTAGCTTTCACATTGAAGTGGCTCACTAATACTCCAATTCTGCAATATACTTAAGCAGGTGACCAAATGTATGTGCGCGTGTTTTTCTATTGACTTTAAAGGGACTCTTCAAATATTTAATGTTATACGCTTGCTTACACTCTTTCTTGAATCAGGGTCTCTAGCTCTAAACTTAAAGGGATGATTCCTCCCTGTTTCTCTGAGGAAATCCCCATCACTCAGAAGAGATATCTGGGCTGGGCTGTAGTAGCTGGGTATCCGCCTAAAAGAAGTTCACCTAGGTCTTCAGAAAGACCTCCTATTCATGACATAATAAGGACACAAGAACAGCCCTTGGGTCAGACCAAAGGCCCATTCAGACCAGTATGTTGTCCTCTGACAACGACTAATGCCAGGTACCCCAGAGGAAATTAACAGAACACGTAACCGTCAAGTGATCCAGCCCTAATTACCCATTCCCAGCTTCTGGAAAATAGAGGCTATCTAGCTATTGATGAACTTACTCTCCAGGAATTTATCTAGTTCTTTTTTGAACCCTGTTATATCCTTAGACATCATAACATCCTCTGGCAAAGAGTTCCATAGGTTGATTGTATGTTTTGTGGAAAAAAATATTTCCTTTCATTTTTAAACCTCCTGCCTATTCATCTCATTTGGGACCCCTTGTTCTTGTGTTATGAGAAATAATATATAATATTTCCTTATTTATTTTCTCTACTCATGATTTTATAGACCTACATCATATACTTCCTTAGTAATCTTTTTTCAAAGCTGAAAACTTCCACTCTTAATCTCTCCTGATAAGGTGGACGTTCCATATCCCTAATTTTTGTTGCCCTTTTCAACTTTCAGTATATCTTTTTTGAGATGGGATGACCACATCTTCATGCAGTATACAAAATGTGGACATACCAAGGATATATAGAGAGACAACATGGTATTTTCTGTCTTTTTATCTATCCCCACACAGTGCCTGGGAGCACATCTGGGCATCGCATGGGATGTCTCCTGGACGGAACCAGTAGAGTGACTGGGGAGTGTTCCATCCTTGCAGCAAAACTCAGGCGACCCTGGGAGCAGCCCGAGCGCTTTCCCCCCTTCTCCCTCCCACTATCCCTCACACATGTAGCCCAGGGACATGTGTGGCTGCAGTGGATACTTCCCTCGGGGAGCCAGCCAAGGCACCGTGAGCAGGCGAGGGGCTCAGTGGGGGCCACGCTCGCAGGGCTGTGACGCTGCGGTTTTCCCAGGAGCAGCTGGCTGTGCCTCACAGCCAGGCAGGGGAAAGTGTGCCGTTCTGCGTGCTGCACTCTTGTGGAGGTGCGGGCTCTGGCCTGAGTCCCTGGGGCCCTGGCCGGTTCCAGCTGTCATCCACCCTTCCCCCCGGCGTGCCCTGGAGCTGCCTGCCACAGCCACATGCCGCTCGGTCACCAGGCTGCACATGCTGCTTCCTGCCTAATGCTACACAATGTGCAGCTCACATGGCCTGAGTGACATGCTCTCCCCCTTCCCCCTCCGGGCACCTGGCTCCTCCCACCCCTCTGCCCTTGTGAGTGCAAAGTGCAAGACTCACAGGTGGATCCTTCCCCGGCCTCCTAGGATGCGCGGGAGACATCAGGGCTGCCGGAGGGGGCCTGCAGGGTTGCAGTGTTGGCCTCATCCTCCGACACACTGCTGTTGTCTCCTTCCCCTGCCTCGGTGATCCTGGTGACAGGGGGGCGCACGCTGCTGTCGACGGGGACCTCCGGGGCTTGTGGGGCTGGCTGGCCCAGGATGGCGTGGAGCTGGTCAGAGTGGGGGCAGGTGTCTGCTCCTGCCCCCTGACCCTCGATGGCCAGCACATAGCCCAGGTGCAGCTCCTTGACTTTAACCTGGACTTGCTCGAGGGTCCGGGCTGGATGGCCCTGCTGGAAGAGCGCCTGGGCCATGTGGGCGAAGATGTCGGTGTTCCGGCGCCAGGAGCGGGTTTCGTGGAAGCCCTTCTCCTCCTGCCAGAGGTCGAGCAGGCTGTCCAGCTCCCCCAACGACCAGGATGGGGCCCTTCCTTTGTGGCCCTTGGGGGCCTCCTGCGCTGGGGGTGCAGGTGGCTGATCCCCCCTGGAGCTGCCAGCCTGCTACGGGGTGGCTGCTGAGGATGGCAGGGGCCATGTGGCAGACCTCAGCACAGAGGTCCGAGGAAGGGTCCTGCCTGGTGACCTCAGCAGCCTGCGTCTGCTTTATGGAGGGTTGGGTTACCAGGAAGTCTGAGAGCTGATCCTGGCTACGGAGCCTCAGAGTGCCCATAGGGCTTTTTTCCATTTAGCCTGCTTTTGCGCAAAACATCTTAGCTGCCTGTCTACACTGGCCCTTTTGCAAAAAAGCATTTCCGGAAAAGGGCTTTTGCCCGAACGGAAACGTCAAAGCATTTGCGCAAGAAGCACTGATTTCGGACAGTAGATCGTCAGTGCTTTTGCACAAAATCAAGCGGCCAGTGTAGACAGCTGGCAAGTTTTTGTGCAAAAGCAGTTGCTTTTGTGGAAAAACTTGCCAGTCTAGACACAGCCAGGCTGTCGGACCATTCTATTGAAGCAAAGCAGTCAGGTATATGAACATGCAGGCTGATGAGGATGGGTGAGAACCCAGTATTCTAAACTCAAGTTTAGAGGCCAACCTTCTGGAAGTAAGAGTCTGCATAAGAGTCTCTGCTGTCATTAAAATATGGTTTTTTTTTTGTCCTCAAGTTTTTCTTGTGGCTGTAGCTTGACAGTGTGAACACAGTAGGCTCAAACAGCAAGAGGTAAAGGAAGCGAACCCAGTAACTAGTATTTTAAAGAACTCCCATGATTTGTAAGTCACACTCATTATGGTGTGGAGAGTGGGGAGCTTAGGATTAAAGGTGATTGTGCTATGGGACATATGGAAGGAACTATCTAGTTCCATCAAGGCCTAGTCTGAGATATACCAAGAAGGGAATATCCTTGCATAATTCACCATTTCTCTGCAGTCACACAAAGGTATATCAGAAATTAATGCTATATATATATATATATATATATACACACACACACATTAATAGTTTTTACAAAAATGCTTTGTTCCCTAAAAGAAGGACAAACCCTAAGACCAATATAGGTGTTACAATTTTTTGTTTATTTAACTACTCACTCAGTAGAAGGAAAAGGTTAAAACAATGTATTTGAACTGCTTTTTGTCAAGAGCAAGCACGTAGTTGCACCTATAATTAAAGCTCTTTTAAAAAATATAGTAGCAGAAACATTAAGAGGCTGACAAAAGGAGTCTGTGCCATTTTATAACTTTGGAAAGAGTTACAAGATTCTCAGTCTGGAATAGAATTCTAGTACACGGGAAAAAACAGCTTTGATCAGAAAATGGACAATGAAATAAAAAGATTTAACCTTTTAGGTTCATTTCTTTTTGGTTCCTTCCTAATAAGCAAAGTGTGAAGGGAAAAAAATAGGGCTGCAGTCAATAGGGCTGTTTTCTAGATTTCAAAGCCAGACGGTAAAATTATGATATGGGAATGCAGGGGCAAGATTAGAAAGGCAAAGGCACAAAATGAGATCAAACTAGCTACAGGTATAAAGGGAAACAAGAAGACCTTTTATAAATACATTAAAAGCAAGAGGAAGACCAAGGACAGGGTAGACCCACTGCTTAGTGAGGAGGGAGAAGCAGTAACAGGAAACTTGGAAATGGCAGAGATGCTCAATTACTTCTTTGTTTCGGTCTTCACCGAGAAGTCTGGAGGTGTGCCTTACGTAGTGAATACAAGCAGAGAGAGGGTAAGTTTAGAAGATAGGATACACAAAGAACAAGTTAAAAATCACTTAGGAAAGTTAGATGTCATCAAGTCACGAGGTCCTGATGAAATGCATCCCAGGATACTCAAGGAGCTGATAGAGGAGGTATCTGAGCCTTTAGCTATGATTTTTGAAAAATCATGGCAGACGGGAGATTCCAGAAGCCTGGAAAAGGGCAAATATTGTGCCCATCTATAAAAAGGGGAATAAGAACAACCCAGGAAACTACAGACCGGTCAGTTTAATGTCTGTCCCAGGGAAGATAATGGAGCAGGTAATTAAGGAAATCATATGCAAACACTTGGAAGTTAATAAAGTGATAGGGAATAGCCAGCATGGGTTTGTGAAGAACAAGTCATGTCAAACTAATCTGATAGCTTTCTTTGATAGGATAACGAGCCTTGTGGATAAGGGAGAAGCGGTGGATGTCATATACCTAGACTTTAGTAAGGCATTTGATACGGTCTCGCATGATATTCTTATTGATAAACTAGGCAAATATAACTTAGATAGGGCCATGATAAGGTGGGTGCATAATTGGCTGGATAACCATAGTCAGAGAGTTGTTGTTAACGGTTCTAAATCCTGCTGGAAAGGGATAACAAGTGGAGTTCCACAAGGGTCTGTTTTGGGACCCATACTGTTCAATATTTTCATCAATGATGTAGATATTGGGATAGAGAGTACGCTTATTAAGTTTGCAGATGATAACAAACTGGATGGGGTTGCAACTTCTTTGGAGGATAGGGACATAATTCAAAATGACCTTAGCAAGTTAGAGAAATGGTCAGAGGTAAACAGGATGAGGTTTAATAAAGAGAAATGCAAAGTGCTCCACTTAGGAAGGAACAATCAGTTCCATACATACAAGATGGGAAGCGACTGTCTAGGAAGGAGCATGGCGGAAAGGGATCTAGGGGTCATAGTGGACCACAGGTTGAATATGAGTCAACAGTGTGATGCTGTTGCAAAAAAAGAAAATATGATTCTAGGTTGTATCAACAGGTGTGTTGTAAGCAAAACTCGTGAAGTCATTCTGCACCTCTACTCTGCACTAGTTAGGCCTCAGCTGGAGTACTGTGTCCAGTTCTGGGCGCCACATTTCAAGAAAGATGTGGAGAAATTGGAAAGGGTACAGAGAAGAGCGACAAGAATGATTAAAGGTTTAGAGAACATGACCTATGAAGCCAGGCTTCATGAACTGGACTTGTTTAGTTTGGAAAAAAGAAGATTAAGGGGGGACATGATAGCAGTTTTCAAATATCTAAAAGGGTGTCACAAGGAGGAAGGAGAAAATTTGTTCCTCTTGGTTTCTGAGGACAGGACAAGGAGTAATGGGCTTAAAGTGCAGCAGGGGAGGTTTAGATTGGACATTAGGAAAAAATTCCTAACTGTCAGGGTGGTCAAATATTGGAATAAATTGCCAAGGGAGGTGGTGGAATCTCCCTCTCTGGAGATATTTAAGAACAGGTTAGATAGACATCTGTCAGGGATGGTGTAGACGGAGCTTGGTCCTGCCTTGAGGGCGGGGGGCTGGACTCGATGACCTCTCGAGGTCCCTTCCAGTCCTATTATTCTATGATTCTATGATTCTATGATCATCTATACCTCAGACTTTTGTGAGTAAGACAAGCTGCATATGGCTCACAAACTGGAAAAAAATTATCAAAGAATAAAACAACAAATCCAGAAAAACTGTGTGCTGTGGATATTTCAGACTTTATATTTATTCCATTAACCTGGTCCTCCATTCTCTTGCCCAAGTTTTACGCCCATATAACACTATTGAATTTACTGTAATTGTACCAGCAGAAAACCAATTTAACAAGGAAGAGAATCAGACACTATCTTTTGAATGATCACTGTAAATAAGAATAACACTGACTTATTTTTTCCCCGTCATACTGGGAATTTTCCTTCCTAGTGAGATGCAGAATGTGTGTACTTCCTGCAGTACATATGCAAGCTTTGTTTACCCTACTCAATTCTTCAGGGCATTGGCTTTCCCAAGAGGAAATAAAACAAATCTAATAGAAATAAATTCTTACTAAATTTAACGTATAACTAGGAGATAGTGAAGTTGGAATAATAAATGTAACCAATACATGAACTCAAGACACAACTGTAAGATAATTAGGCAAAACAAAAATGGGTCAGAATTAAAAAAAAAAAAAGAAAATTCTGTGGTTTTTCTGCTATATTTATTAGCTGTCTAGGTCAGATACTTTATATCTTTCTAATCATCTGTGTAAATAAGACTAGCAATGTCATATTCTTTCATTCCTGTGCTATGCTGACAATTTTCATTGCTTAATGAGATCGACTGTTTCTAAGTTCTACATATGTATGCTCAGCCTATTCAACCCTTCGGGGCATTTGCCTTTCCAGAATGAAAAGTAAGTAAGTAAATAAATAAATAAACAAACAATTTATAGTGAATTCAACAAATAAATAGGCTATGCATGGAGAACTTTGTATTTTCAGCTATAATACAATCCTAGTTAGTCTCAGAGAAATCTCTGCCTGAGGTGCAGTATAGCACTAAAAGGCAGACTACATGGATTTGACAGCTTTCTCCAAGGTCTCTGGTATTGCCTATTATAGGAAACTGAATACTGGATTAGATGGACCTTTGGTATACTCTAGATTGGCAATTCTCACAGGGTACATCTACACAGCAGCATTATTTCGGAATAACAGATGCTATTCTTAAATAACTTTGCGAGTGTCTACACAGTAAGCTCATTATTTCAAATGGACAGCTTATTCTGGATTCTGTAAACCTCATTTTATGAAGAATAACACCTATTCCAAAATAGCTATTTCAGAATAGTGTGAGTGTAGACAGAGTAGTTGGAGTTATTTTAAAATAAGGGGCCTCTAGCCCTTCCCACAGGTGCCCTGCTGGCTGCTCTGTCCACCCTCATCAAAACTCTGTAGTCCCCCTTCCTCTGCAGCCCTTAAAGCTGCAGCCACAGGTGAAAGGGCTTGTGGCAGACAGCCAGCCAGCCTTGCTATTCCTCTGCCACATTGCAGAAGCCTGCACGGCTGTCTCTGCTGCCATGAGTCACACCCATGCTTCATCTGAGCCCTCTACGGCTCCAGCCAAGCAGGCAGCAAGCAGGCAGGATCCTGCCAGGGGATGAAAGAGGCATGAGCCTTCCTCTTCTGGTGAGGAGCTCCTGGTCCTCATTGTGGTCTGGGGTGAGGAGGCAAACTTCCAGGATCTCCACAGCAGATGCAGGAATGCCGATGTCTATGGCTGAATGACTGAGATCCTGGGCACCAACAGCTGAATCCTCATCCAGGAGCAGGTGTGGATGAGGTCAAGCAGCTCCACCAGGCCAGAGAGTGAAGCTTCTGCTCTGGCGATGAACCCCACACCTCCCTCTACAATACAGAGCTGCACTGAATTCTATGGGGTGGGTCTGTCCTTTCTCCCCTGGTAGTGGACTCAGGCTATATCTAGACTGCAGAGCTTTTCCGGGATACCAGAGGTATCCCGGAAAAGCTCTGTTGCATCCAAGGAATGCATCCTTTTTTTTAAAAAAAAGTGTTGGAAAAGTGGATGTTTCTTCAGCATCCCTGTAAACCTCGTTTTATGAGAAAGAAGCGATGTTCAGAAATAGGTTTTTTTTTGCCAATTTTGGCCCCATGCAGATGGGCCAAATTTTGAAAAAAGCCTTTTTTGGAAGTAAATCAGAAAAAGATTCTGTAGTGTCTACACTACAAAGATAAATTGGAAAAAGAAACACTATTTTGTTCTCCACAGCTGGACTGGCTGTGACGGGGGACAGTCAATAACACCCCTGGCAGCCTCCCAACCCCAAGTTACCCACCAGTGCAGGAGAACCCAGGAGGATTTACAGTGGGAGCACACCTGCAGCACACCCTGCACCAGAGACTGGAGGACATCCAACTGTGGCGAGAGACCTGACGGGAGATGCTGGAGCAGGGCCATACCATCTGCGTGGCTATACAAGCACTCATTGCGTAGACCGCCAGAGCCAGGCACCACTCCCAGCCTCAGCCCTAGACTGTCCTTCCGCCCTCCTCCCCCTCTCTCCTCTCCTAGGTTCTTTCCCCAGTACCTCCCCAGTTCCTTCTATCCCAATTAAGAAACCAAAGAGTTTATTTTTCCAAAACAAAAAGTCAGGGAAGGAGAAGAGGAGAAGGAAAGGGATGGCCGGGGAAGGTAGGGGTGTGGGAGGCAGAGAGGGGTAGGGGAAAGTGTCACTGGGGTCCATGTGAGAAACTCTCCATCATGCGCACAGCCCCCTGATGGGCCTGCCAGATGACAGCAATGCATGGCTGCTTGAAGGCCCTGCTGATCCAGTCAGCCTCTGTTCCCCACACTAGCAGGAACGTCTCCCCCTTCCAGTCACATATATTGTGAAAGACAGCTTGAAGCCATCACTTGAGGGTATTCTGCTCCCTGATGTCCAGTCAGGTGAGGAGGCAATGTAACCTCGCTGTCAGATGCCTGAAGGTGCCCTATACCACCATGTGGGCCCTGCTGAGACTGGCGTTGAAACGTTCCTTGGTATGGTCAGGGTGTCCAGTGTAGAGCTTCATTAGCCAGGGCAGCAGAGGGTAAGCTGTGTCTCCTACAATGCACATTGGCATGTCCACATCCCTGACCTTGCTGGTGCAGTCAGGGAAAAAAGTGTCATTGTGCAGCTTCTGGAAGTTGCTGGAGTTTGGGAAGTTGCTTGCGGCATGTGCCTTCCCCGACCACCCGACATAGATGTCCCTGAACCGGCCATGGTGGTCCATGATGGCCTGCAGGACCTTTGAAAACTATGGTTGATGTATCAGGGACCTGGATGGGGACTTGGGTGCTGTCAATGGTCCCTCCCGCATCTGGTGAAGCCCATGTTGGCAAAGCTGGTGACGATGGGGTCCATGTCGCCCAGTTTGATGACTGTGCAGCAGGACAGTGTTGATGGCCCTCACCACCTGTAGAAGGAAACAAACAGAGAATCACTGGGTTGCCAGAGCCCTTGGGAGGTCCCTGAGCCCACCCTACCTCACCCTCACACACCAGGAACAACCCCCTACTTACCCTTTTCCCTGGCAGGGCTTTGTGAGGGTGGGACTGAAAAACCTCCCGGGGAAGGGGCTTCCACCCCCCCTTTCTTTAGGATACCCCTGTCCAGCACTTCCTCAGCCTCTGAGACAATAGCCTGAG
Source organism: Pelodiscus sinensis (assembly GCF_049634645.1). NCBI lineage: Eukaryota > Metazoa > Chordata > Testudines > Trionychidae > Pelodiscus > Pelodiscus sinensis. The sequence continues at coordinate 282,982,378 of NC_134711.1, read as the reverse complement.
AGCACCATACCTGCATGACCGGGGCCCCTACGGTTGATCTCCCCATGCCAAACTGGTTCCCTACTGATTGGTAGCTGTCTGGTGTGGTGAGCTTCCAAAGAGCGATGGCTACCTACTTCTCGAGAGGGATGGTGGGTCGCCTGTAGGTGTCCCATCACCTGAGGTCAGGGGAGAGCTACTCTCACAATTCCAGAAAGGTATCTTTCTGCATGTGGAAATTCTGGAGCCACTTCTGGTTGTCCCATCATTCCATAATGAGCTGGTCCCACCAACTGGAAATGGTGTCCAGACACCAGAAGTGGTGGTGCATGGTGAGGTCGAGCTGCACAAGCTGTGCCTACAGAGAGTTGATGAGGTTCTCCATGATGACCTGGGGGTTGTGTTCCTGCGGGGCCAGGAAGGCAGCCTGCAGAAACTGCTGCAGGATCTGCAACATAGATAAGAGACATCGAGTGCTCAGAGGCAGCTCTGGCCCCACAGCTAGAGAGCTGAGGTGTCTACAAGGGCAACCACAGTAGGTAAAGTGATGAATTTGCTGTTCCTCAATGAGGTAGGCAAAAGAGAGGAGCCTAAGACACGGCTATACAGGTGGGTCCTTTTAAGCACCAGCCTCATATACCCTCAGGCAGCAGCTCCAGGAAGTAACTGCTGTCCTGATGCCCTGCCTGAAGTCCCTCTGGGTGGTGGATTTAAATAAACATGTCCACCGCTTCAAAGTAGGAATAAGAGATCCTCCGGAATAGGGCTTTATTCCGGAGGATCGGGCCAGTCTAGACGCTTTTTTCCGGCTTTTCCCCAAGCCGGAAAAAAGCAGCGGACATGTTTATTTAAATCCCGCGGGGGATATTTAAATCCCCCGCGGATTTCCCTATTCCCACTTTCAAAATTAGCATGCCCCTTCCAAAGAAGGGGCCAGTGTAGACGTAGCCAATAGGTATAGTTCTACCTCCTATTTTGGGACCTTATAAGAAAAATCCCCTATAGGCAAAAATCTACAAATTAAAAAATAAAGTGTTTGTCCAGCAACCCGAGCGTGGATCCTTTCAGGAAGATCCAGAAAGGAGGAGGGCTCCCAGGACTCCACAAAGTCTGCCTTACGTGAGTGCCCAAGACATGGACAACCAGCAGGGTCTGCACCAGAGGACAAGAATTCCCGATCCAGAGGCCTGAGTGACGTACCAGAGCAACCAGTTGCTAACCCAAGGTAGCTTGCAAATGATTAGAGCTTTGTAGACTCAACCTGGATAGGAATTGCACTTGAAAGAAGGGAAATGGGTGCAGGAGCAGGATGATATGTGTTCAGAGACAAAGTAAGCAAAGAACTTGGGACTACGTCTAGACTGGCATGATTTTCTGCAAATGCTTTTAACGGAAAAGTTTTCTGTTAAAAGCATTTGCGGAAAAGAGCGTCTAGATTGGCACGGACGCTTTTCCGCAAAAGCACTTTTTGTGGAAAAGTGTCCGTGCCAATCTAGACGTGCTTTTGTGCAAAAAAGCCCCAATCGCCATTTTCGCCATCGGGGCTTTTTTGCGCAAAACAGTTCTTCCCTGTCTACACTGGCCCTTTTGCGCAAAAGCTTTTGCGCATAAGGACTTTTGCCAGAACGGGAGCAGCATAGTATTTCCGCAAGAAGCACTGATTTCTTACATGAGATCATCAGTGTTCTTGCGGAAATTCAATCGGCCAGTGTAGACAGCTGGCAAGTTTTTCCACAAAAGCAGCTGCTTTTGCGGAAAAGCTTGCCAGTCTAGACACAGCCATATACAGGTCGTAGGGTGCACCACAGAGCTACTATGAGGGAATGATAAATGGAATTTGGAGTGCTTCAGAAGGGGGATATCTTTTGAATTAATCTACAGTCAGTTACAAATGGCACAAAGCATTTACAATGAAATCAGTTATGCTACTCTAAACAGATTACCTAAAAATAATCTGAGAAATGCAATCAAAATTTTATTTGTGCCTTTTTAACACCAGCAGCTGCGTCTATCTTTGCTCTCCACCAGCCTCTATTCTGTTGCATTTGCAAAGTTCTGAAATGCTGTTGTTAATGGTTGACTTGGTAATTTGAAATCCATCTTAGGGGTGTGTCTAGACTACAGGTTGTTCTTTTTAAAAATGGCCTTTTTTAGAAAAAAACTTCTCCTGTATCTAGACTGCTGCTGTGTTCTTTTGAAAGTAAACTGAAAGAATGCAGCAGTTTTTTTGACTGCAGAAAACCTTGTTTTACGAGGAAGAACGCCTTTTTTCGAAAGTGCTTTTTAGAAAAAAAGGCGCTATGTAATGCAAACTGTGCTTTTTCGAAAGAGAGCATCCAGACTACATGAGTGCTCTCTTTCAAAAAAGTGGCTTGCTTTTTCAAAAGTACTGGTTGTAGTCTAGGCGCTATTTTTCAAAAGAGGCTTGCAGTCTAGACATAGCCTAGAACATTAATGCCTTTCTGCTGTCCCTTAGTCTACTTCTTTAAGTCTTACTTTCCTTTATATTTTATGCACAGTTAAACAGATGAAAGGAAAATAATCTATGTCTGACGCTTCTCATTAAGTTAACACATATTTAACTGTGACAAAGTCTCCTTTTTGGCGGTTGTACCTGATCATACATCTTATGATTCACTCCTGACCTGTCTCCCTCCATTCTGTGCTGTATCTCAGTCTATGTCTCTGGCATCTCATGGATAAGTTTTTGTCAATTTAAACTTAACATGCCCATAACTAATCTGCTGATCTTTCCTGCCAATTCTTTTCTCGCGCCGTCTCTTTTTTTGTCACTGTCACCATCCCACTCACCCAGCTTTGCAATATGGTCATCACCTTTAACGCTGATCTCTCTCTGGATTGGGACACTCAAGCTGTTTCCAAATCTTGTAGTGTCTTGCTCCATAGCATTTTCAGGATGCAGCCTCTTCTCTCTCCACCTCCTTAAATCTTTGGCTGAGGCCTTAATGAGTGGTTAGGCAGCTGACGCACTATAACTGCCGCTTCTTTTGCAGGCTAGTGTTGTTTCACTATTCCCCTGTGCTCCCTTTGTCTATTTGTTGCATCTACCTGCTGTGTCCCATAGTTTGCAAAATCTATGGGACAAAGGTCATCCCTCTGCACAGTGTCTAGTACAAAGGAGCCCTGATCCATAGACCCTTCCTGTTAATAGGAACCTTGAAGTATCATGTTGCTTCTTGTCCACTGTGTCAATGATAGCATCTTACATCACTCCATTGCTTCCATAAACACATCAGCTCTTTCTTCTGTGATCCCCCTTTTGCCTGGAAACCTCTTTCTCGACTAATCTGTAAAACCACTATTTTATCTTCCTTCCAATCCTTCCTGAAGATTCACTTATAATCTTAATACCTATAGTAAATTATGACCAATAAAGAGAGCTGACAATATTATTCATGCTTATATATAAAGTCACCTTGAGACCTGCAAACTGTACAGAGATTTAGTCTGTGATCTCCTCTTCCTGGTACTTTTACTATGCTCATCCTCCTTTTCCCCATCCCTCTGTTTGCTCTCCTAAATTAGATTCTGGCTCTTTGTGTCTCTCTCTATGTTTGTACAGTGTGTCAGATGTGGAGTGGGTTCCATTATTGGTTGGGGTTACTGGACAACATTCTAGTACAAATGAATAAGAATTAGGATTAGAATAACTGCAATACATGTCGGATGCAAAGATGAAGGGCTCTAATTGTACCTCCGGTTAGAGAGTACATAAACTATCTTGCTTATTATAATACTGTGGCCTACCCTGCAAATCTTTATGCATGTCTTCGGTAGGACTACTTGAGTGAGTAAGAGCTTTGAGCCCAGAAAACTTATGAACAAAGGGATTCAAGGGAAACAGTTGCTAATCAAGAGTTTTCTTCTGTTTAAATATGAAATGCAATTATACCAAAACAAACAAGCAACCCTCCTCCACACACATACCTTTTGAATCCTCATGTCTCATTATTGTGGTGTGGTGGGTGGAGAGGGCTAATAGGATTTCTCCATATCATCCATCAAACTGACCTCTCTGCTAATTAATTGGAGTGTGAGAAGCTATTGCACTTGTGGCTAATGAGGGTGTTTCATTGATTGGTGTATGTACAGACATTCATAGAGTTTAAGCATCACTCCAAATGACCCTCTGTGAATGTTTGGCAGAAAATTCCTGAAAAAGGTATAGGCTGGAGAAGTGCTGTTAACTCATATCCCCATTTCAGCACTCCATGCAACTCACATTCTCTTATGTCTCCAGTGAGGGTATTGAAATCCAGCTTCCTTACCCTAGTCCACCACTCCCCCACCCCCGCAGCAGAACCCATTGGCATGGAGGGTAGCAGCCAGGACCCTGGTGCATAAGGTGGCAGCCAAGATCCTGGCACGAGTCTGGCAGTAGAGCTCCTGGTGAGCATAATAGCAGCCAGGACCCCAGGCACTAGACTACACAAGGTGGAGTGAGATATGGAGGGTACAAGGAGTCTTCCACTTGTATCATGTCTCTGTGTGGAGAATGAGCATGGTGGAAAGTATCTTCTGTGCCTGGCCTGCACTCTGCTGAGCACAGCGACTTTAATGATCCACCCCAAAGGGGAAAGGTAGGATGTGACCCTGGCCCTTTCCTTTCCACTTTGTCTAGAAAAAAATGTCAAATGTGCTAGGAAGAACATGCTGCATTGTTTTACAGGATACTGTGGCAGCTGCACTCCTCATTTTTCAGCAGGGAGCAGAAGCTGGCTAAAGAAAAATGGCTTCCAAAGCTTCCACTGCTGTCGTGAGCATATATCCAGTGCAAGCCGGAACTAAATGGCCCTTTATACTTTTGTAACAAATAAAGTAGTCAGTACACTACCAGTTTGTATTAGTAGTACCTTCTGGGCACCCTCTGGACTTTTTAATTCTCAAGGTTTTGCCTTGGGGGGAATTCTCTTTCCCCAAACACTTACTACACTTTTTCTATGACTAACTTTGTTCAATATATAGGGCCCTCCTCCAGTGCCTCCCTCACCCCCTGTGGGCCTGCATGCTCTCCATGGTGGGAGGAGCAGGATCCAGGGCCGGATCCTTACCAATGTGGAGGCAGGAAAGATGGCAGGGCCCCAATCCTACTGGCTACTCTCTTGGTTCTGCAGCAGGCCCCTCCTCCCCGGTGACCACTCTCAGTTTCGCTTCCTTCCTGTCTGTGCTCCTCCCTTTCGCATTTCTCCTCTCTGACCCTTCCCTTTCCATGTCATGGGAAACAGTCTCATTCCCAGCACTTCACATTTCCGGGCACAACTAAACCCTGAACTTCCTTTAAGAACATTCTACTCAAAGATGAAATTCATATATTGCAAATACACAAATCACTGTCGGTCTATGAAGGATATTTGCAGATCCTATCAAGTGCCATTTTGTATTTCTCAGTAAATACTAATCATTTACACCTTTATCACAGTTCATGGACTTACTGCAGCACAGTTTAGAGAAAAGCCTCATCTTATCAGTGAACATCTGCCAGAATCAGCCTCTGCTTGCTTCCACCATATATTGAAAGAATGATGACAACCAACAAGATTTTCCAATTGGCAAAGTATATTAATTGTTTTCTTGTCAGGAAGGATTTAGGGAAACACTAAGTTAGATGTACTTAGTTATAAGTTATATTTGTTTCAAGAGACATTTTTATCTTTGAAAACAATCTACACCCAGCAATGCAGGAAACCTTTCAATGTTCCCAGAGCTTCCTTCCTCTCTTCTCTTTTTGTAATTCCTCTTCATTGTTTTGTTTTGTTTGAAGCACAGAGTTTGAGTTATGATTTTGCAAACCAATTGTGCTGATGTGGAGAAAATAGTAGCACATTGGTGAGCAAAGGCATTCAAAGTTATAGTTTCCAGTCACTTAAAAAACAAGCCATTAAAGGTCAGAACTTTATCACACATATCAGAAAAGAATGGGAGGTAGTCCAGGTGGTAACTGTTGGCAAATGATGGGTGTTTTTCCCTCACATATTGCTTGATTAGCTTGACAAACTCATCACCACAAGATATCACTAAGGCAAGAATTTAGTGGGATTCAAAAAAGAATTGGGTATTTGTATGGACAAGGAGAATATCAAGAGTCACAGATTATTTTAAAAAGAAGGGTCATGAATCTTTTTTTTTTCAGGGCATAAGCCAATCTTTAAGTATGAGAAGTTAGCAAAGAAACTTTTCCTGTGATCAGCCATCACTTAACTGCACTGGTGTCTCTGGAGACATGATGAGCTAGACCATGGTTCTGATCTAGTATGGAAATTCCTGTTTTGATGACAGACACTATACTGTTTAGTTTGTAGCTATTCTGGGAGTGTGCATGGGGGAAACGACAACATTTTATTTTTTATAACAAGAGTTATACTTCGGCAGCTCTTCCTACCTATGCTCTAGCCTGCTTGAAAAACCACCAGCTAACAGGCTTTCCCAGGTGGGCATAGATGCACAAAGCAGCAAATGGCACTTATGCACTTTTCAACTAATTTGAGGAATCAGTAACTGTTGACCTTTCATAACAAGTCACATTGGTTTGGCATTGTTCCCTTACCCTCTCCTTCAATCATGTCTGACTGGGGGAAAGAAAAACATGCTAAGTGATGAGTTTTAGTAAGACAGGCACACAGCTGCTTCTTATGTTGCTGCCACATAATTTTCAGACAAAGTACAGCATAAATAAAACAGTTTACTGGAGACAGACATAAATCAGCTATTTTGTGTGTCACTGCATAGCAGTGGGACTTTTAATTTCTGCCATGTGCCATTGGTAGCATGTCCAGCATATTTATCTGGAAAACGATTTTTTATCTTACCTTTTTTCTTGTTCATGGCAAGGGAAGCTTTTACCTGGAGGACTAATGTGTAATTCTTTGCCAAAGGAAAGACACCGATTTTCTGGGTAGAAAAAAAGGATCAACTTAAAATAAGGAGTGAAGAGAAATAACTATGACAATGCCATGAGAATGGCTTTTCTCACTTTCAGGTGACATTGTAAACAAAAGCAGGCAGCATTATCTCCTCCACGTTTGACTTGTATGATAAAAAGATTTCACTACAGTACTTGAAATGGCAGAATTGAAAAACGCTATTTCTTATGTTTTTTGACAGTGCCAATAAATGTAAAGTAATCACTGTGCACATTGCATTCTGTATTGTAATTGAAATGAAAATATCTGAAGCTGTAGAAAACATCCAAAAATATTTAAATAATAGGTATTATATTGTAGTTTAACAACACAATTAATCATGCAATTACTCATGATTAAATTTTTAATCACTTGACAGCCCTAATCCTTACTAAAATATCTGAAGAACAATGAACGAAGACACGGTGTATTGCATTTCCCACAGCCAGATGGAGCTTTTAGTACAACGAGACTAGATAAAGGATAACACTAAAAGTGTTGCAGGGCAAGGTTGGACTATGATATGTATGAGCACACTCTGGAAGGCTCCTCTCTCAAACCAAGTCCAAGTTATGAAGGTTAGAAGGGTTTCAGGGAGGAGGAAGCGAGGCCTACAATGCATTAAAAGCGGAAGAAAAGCCTGACTTTTGCTAGAGCACAACTTCACTCTTTACTCCTCCCATGGATTACAAAAGAGTGAATAGACTCACACAGACTCACAGCCAGACTTCGAAACGGAACACAACCATAAATAGTAAGAGATAGGACTAGGGGTGTGCATTGCAGGCATATTCAGACCTGCTGAGAGGGAAGAATAGGAAAAAGGGACAAGAAACAGGGACACTGTGAAACAGACTCTTCTGCCTTGTAGTGCTATGAGTAAACTTGCTTGGAAATAACCCCAATAAACATTGCAATGACTGTGCTTCAGACTTCTAGTCTTCTGCTTTCTGTCTGAGGGTATGTCTAGACTACATGGCTCCATTAATGGAGCCATGTAGATTAGGTTTCTAGACATAGGAAAAAGAAGTGGCGATTTAAATAATCGCTGCTTCATTTACATCAAAATGGCTGCCGTGTTGTGCCAATCAGCTGTTTGGCAGCACAGCGTGGTAGTCTGGATGCTCCGTGGTCAACAAGGGAAGCCCTTGTCGACTGCCCCGTTATGCCTCGTGGAATGAGGTTTACTGGGGCGGTCGAGAAGGGCTTCCTTTGTCGACCGTGGAACATCCAGACTACCGCGCTCTGCTGCCAAACAGCTGATCGGCACAGCGCGGCAGCCATTTTGATGTAAATGAAGCGGCGATTATTTAAATCATCATTTCATTATCCTATGTCTAGTAAACTAATCTATATGGCTCCGTCGATGGAGCCATGTAGTCTAGACATACCCAGATTGACAAGAACCAGGGGCTGGGGGAAAGGGAAATATTGTTAGTCTCAGCATATTAGTGGGGCAAGGTGGGTGAGGTAATATCTTTTATTGGACCAACTTCTATTGATGAGAGAGACAAATTTTCAAGCCACGCAGAGGTTTTCTTCAGGTCTGGGAAAGGTATTTTGTATATCACAGCTAACTACAAGGTGGAAAACATAGTTTAACAGAAGTGCTAAACAGATATTCTAAGGCAGGGGTGGAGAAACTCCTGACTTCTGCCCACACATGGTTCATCACGGTTAGCTGCTGGCAGACTGGCTGATAATTTGTTTGTCTGACCATCTGCAGACACGGCCATTCACAGTTCCCAGTTGCCATGGTTCACCATTCCTGGTCAGCTATGGCCACTGGAAGCTGCAAGCAACCCTGCCTGTGGATGCTCAGGTAAACAAAGCATCTGACAGACCACCAATGGCTAATCCTGATGAACCGTGTGTGTCTAGCAGTCCAGAGTTTCTCCTCCCCTGCCCTCAGGGATCAGTCAAATCACAATTGCCTGTTAACACCTCTCCAGTCACAGATCAAAAAGAGGGAATAAAGAGGCAATAGATTGTGTTAATAAGCCATAAAGCCAGTGTGTCTGTTCAGTTTCATGATTTTAGTATCTAGCAGACTTATGAACTAAGCTCTCAGGCTCATCTTTTGAAAACACAGGTTTCCTTTGAGGATGAGGACTTAGAGCCCAGATATAGAGTGACTGCTGTGTGAAAAGTGTTCATCCATAGGTGGTAGAGCATTTTTTGTGTGTTATCATTTTCCTGTGTGAGTTCATTTAAGACAAGCTTTCTTTCTGAATCCATTCCTTGTAAACTTTCTGCTTTCTCTTACCAACCTTTTGAGATGTTTATGCATCTAGTTTGGTCTGTAGCCATCCCTTTGAATTGTCTGCCCCTGTTTGGATGCAGGCTTCAGAAAATGTATATAATGTTGACTAATAATTCCAGACCTCCTCCATATTCAGATCTTTGAATTTTTCAGTCCACTCCACCTCATTCTAATTCCCTTATTTTTTTAAAAATTAGCACTTTTGAAATCTTGGATCCTAGTTGTAGATCTATTTTTATTTATACCTCTATTCAGTTTAAGCTGAATTAACTCATGATCCCTTAAACCAAGTTTGCCCTCTACAACCAGTTCTTCTGTGAGGTTGTTACGACTTCAAATACTAAATCTAAAATGGCATCGCCTATGGTGACTTTTTGGTGAAGAAATCTGTCAGATATCATATTCAGGAATATCAGGGCTTAACCATGATTAATAGCACTTGTCCTTCAATCTTTATCTGGAAAATTAAGTCACCCCAATCGCACTATTCCATGGTATTTATTCATTAAACTGTTATAGCGGGTTCTCTCCATATGCAGATTGGATCCTGGGGATTTGTACAGACCTGAAACATTATCCCAGTGGAGCATCTGTTACCATTCTTACCCAAAATGATTTTGACATAAACAGATTCTGGTGTATCTATTTCATCACTTCCAATGTCTTTATCATCTAATTCATTAATATGTAATGTTAACTACCATCTTTACCTTTGTTTCTGTCTTTTCTGAACAGGACCTATCCTTCAATACAGGTATTCCATAATTTCCCCATAATTCCTAGAATATCTGGTTTCATTTCCTGCACCAGTAGTTCTAGTTCCTCCATTTTGTTACCCATGCCCCTTGCACTGGTATACAATCATAATAGTTGTTTCTGCTCAGCTTTATCCAGGTTCCTTGCCTGATTAAGTACAGTCATTTCAGTGCTCGCATCACCTACCCAACTGTTACTGTCATTGATACTGATACTGTCTTTCCCCTGATATCCCTTCTCCCCTCCTCTGTTATTCCTTTCTGTGGGATGTCCATGTGATTCCTATACTGTGCTATCACTATGTGCACACGAAGGCTGGTGACTATGTGCAAGCTTAAATTTGTTAAAAGACTTGAAATTAAATTTGTAGTGATATAGTAGAATATATTTGTGTAGTTGACTATTGTGATAGGTGTTTAAAAACAACCAACCCTCCATGCATATATATTGATGATAAAATAAATAATTCATCTTTTGATTTACTAAAGAATGAATAAGTGATCTTACCTCTTCCATTCTTTTACATGTTTAGATTAAATATTGAGGGAAAATATTAATTAAGGTTTACATTAGAAAGTTGCCCCTTTTGATTTAATCCTTTGCTAGATTTGTAAAGCCTACATTGAAAAGAACAAAAAACAGGATTATGTAGCACTTTAAAGACTAACAAGATGGTTTATTAGGTGATGAGCTTTCATGGGCCAGACCCACTTCCTCAGATCAAATAGTGGAAGAAAATTGTCACAACCATATATACCAAAGGATACAATTAAAAAAAATTAACACATGTGAAAAGGACAAATCAAATTTCAGAACAGAACGGGGATGAGGAGGAAGGTAAATGTCTGTGAGCTAATGATATTAGAGGTGATAATCGGGGAAGCTATCTTTGTAATGGGTAAGATAATTAATGTCTTTGTTTAAACCTAAGCGTAAAGTGTCAAATTTAAGCATGAATGACAGTTCACAGGATTCTTTTTGAAGTGTGGTCTGAAAAGGTCTTTGAAGCAGGATGCAGGTAATAAAGTCGTTGAGACAATGTCCTTTCTGGTTGAAATGGCAAGAAACTGTTTTTTCTTTGTGATCCTGTCTAATATCTGTTTTGTAGGCATTGATCCTTTGGCAAAGTGTCTGAGACATCTGTCCAATGTACATAGCAGATGGACAATTTCTGCACATGATAGCATACATTATATTTCTGGATGCGCAGGAATATGTGTTCTTGATCTTATAACTCACTTGGTTAGGTCCAATAATGGTATCAGCAGAGTGAATATGTGGACAAAGCTGGCAATGGGGTTTGTTGCAAGGGAAGGTACCAGGGTTGGTATTAGTGTGGTATGTCCAGTGGTTGTTGGTAAGAATCATCTTGAGGTTAGGTGGTTGTCTATAGAAGACTATGAGTCTGTCTCCCAGAGTCTCTCGGAGTTTAGTATCCTGTTCCAGTATAGATTGTAGTTTATTGATAATGTGTTGGACAGGTTTAAGTTGGGGGCTGTAGGTGATGACAAGTGGTGTTCTATTGATGGTTTTCTTGGGTCTGTCTTGAAGTAGATGATTTATAGGTATTCGTCTGGCTCTTTCAATTTGCTTTTTTATTTCTCCGGGTGGGTAGTTGAGGTTTATAAATGCTTGGTAGAGATCCTGAAGTTTCTGGTCTCTGTCAGTGGGATTAGAGCAGATGCGGTTGTATCGAAGGGCTTGGCTATAGATGATAGATCGTATGGTGTGTTCTGGATGGGAGCTGGAAGCATGTAGGTAACTGTATGAGTCAGTGGGTTTTCTGTAGAGAGTGGTGTCTAATTTTCCATTGCTGATTTGTACTGTGGTATCCAGGAAATGGATCTCTCATGTAGAATGTTCCAGACTGAAATTGATGGTGGGGTGTAGGTTCTTAAAATCTCTGTGGAATGTCTCCAGTGTTTCTTGGCCATGCGTCCAGATCATAAAGATGTAATCGATGTAGTGTAAGTAGAGAAGCGGTGAAAGGGGACAGGAGTTGAGGAAACATTGTTCTAGGTCAGCCATAAAAATATTAGCATACTGTGGGGCCATGCGTGTACGCACGGCTGTGTTTATGTCAAAACCCACTGACTCATACAGTTCTGTTCTGAAATTTGATTTGTCCTTTTCACATGTGTTCATTTTTTTAATATTATCCTTTGGTATATATGGTTGTGACAATTTTCTTCCACTATTTGATCTGAGGAAGTGGGTCTGGCCCACGAAAGCTCATCACCTAATAAACCATCTTGTTAGTCTTTAAAGTGTCACATAGTCCTGTTTTTTGTTCTCGCTACACCAGACTAACACGGCTACATTTCTATCTCTATTCTACATTGAAAAGAAGTGTATCTGTTAGATATGAAATGTCTGTTTTACCTCAGTCATGAAAGAATCTTGAATTTGTGAGACAACTTCAGAAAAGTCTTAGATGAAATAGTAGAATGTGCAGGAGTCAAAGGCTATATCTACACTACAAGGTTTTTGCGCTAAACCAATTGTTTTTGCAAAAAACTGGCAAAGAGTCTAAACCTCAAGTGTGTTTTTGCATAAAAAAAACCAAAATACCCCAGCAGTAAATCAACAGGACAGAGGCTTTTTCCGGTAGAGTTATTCCTCTACCCACAAGGAATAACTCCTTTTTGCACTACAGCTCTTGTGCAAAAAGGTGTGTGGATGCTCCGCAGGGGTTTCTTGTGCAAAAAGAGCTGAGGGCTATTTCTACACTGCCCCCATTTTGTGGAAAAATATGCAAATGAGGCAAAATGTGAAATATTGCCGTGCCTCATTTGCATAATTAATGAGGCTCCGTTTTTGCACAAAACACCCCTCTTGCACAAGAGCCATTGTTTCTGAAAAAAATGCGGAAGAACGGCTCTTGCACAAGAGGAGGTTTTTGTGCAAAAAGGAGCCATGTAGATGGCTTCTTTTTGCGTGAAAGCCTCTTGCGCAAAAACAGAGCCTCATTAATTATGCAAATGAGGTGCAGTGATATTCCATGCTTCACCTCATTTGCATATTTTTGTGCAAAACAGGGGCAGTGTAGACATAGCCTATCAGAAAAAGCACAGGTGCTTTCTTGTGCAAGAGCATCCATGCAGTGTGAATGCTCTCTTGTGCAAGAGCACATAACTTGCGATGCGCTTTTGAGGTGTGGATGTGCTTTTGTGTAAAAAGTTTTTGCAGAAGATCTCTTCTGCAAAAAGCTTCTTGCACAAAAACCCTGCAGTGTAGACAAAGCCAAAATAAATAACTATTAGTAACACATGGCTGAGTTTCTTATGAACAGACTTGCCAATACTGTCTTTCATGGAAAATGAATATAGGAAGACAAATGTTATGTGAGAACATATTCTTTGAAGAGAAGAAAACTGGGCCTGTTTTTAAAAGGATGCTTGAAGTTAGAACACTGAAGGGTATGTCTACACTTGTGCCCTCTTTTGAGAGAGGGATGCAAATGAAGACTTTCGATATTGCAAATGAAGCTGTGATTTAAATATCCCATGCTTTATTTGCATATTCACGTTATGGCGCTATTTCGAAATAACAGACGTTGTTAAGACGCAATTATTTTGAGAGAAAACCCTTCTCTAGAAATAATCCTTATTCGTCATACGAGGTTTATCACTTATTTTGAGAGAAGGGTTTTCTCTCCAAATAACTGCGTCTTAACAGTGTCTGTTATTTCAAATATCAGAGGGGTAGCCGTGTTAGTCTGAATCTGCAAAAGCGGCGAGGAGTCCTGTGGCACCTTATAGACTAATTGAAGTGTAGGAGCATAAGCTTTCATGGGCAAAGACCCACTTCGTCAGATGCAATTTCGAATAGCGCCATAACGCGAAAATGCAAATGAAGCAGGGATATTTATATCCCTGCTTCATTTGCAATTTTGAATGTCTTCATTTGCATCCCTCTCTTGAAAGAGGGTGCAAGTGTAGACATACCCTAAGCCCACATTTATGTGTCTAACTATTTGTCCCGAATTTCAAAAGTGTTGAGCACACAGTGGCTTCCATTAATTCCAACAGGCATAAAGTCAAGGGAATTTAGAGAATAACAGGCTGATTATCAGGGTGGAAGAATTGGTGTGTGAGGAAATAATGAAAAAAATGGGTATGCAAGCATGGCTGGACAATTCTTAGCAGACAATAGGAGATCTGTCTACAAGTTTTTGAATTGTGTAAACACTGGGAGGAGAGGAATTGTTTAGAGTGGTCCAAGGGAGTATAACTAGAAATAATGGAATGAAAATGAGCTAAGAAAAATGTAGGCTTTACATCAGAAAACCTTCCTGTGAGGTCTATTAGTCTGTTGTAATCTCCCTAAGGAAGCATTGGAAGCCCATCACTTGAATAATTTAATACTAGACTGGATAAAGCATTTGAGAATACACTATAGGGAACAATCCTGCACTGACTTATTACAGTTTATAGCTGGTAAGTTACATGCTTGCAGAGTGCAGAATTTCCTCTGGATTTTGGGGTCAGGCTATGAGGAGTTGTGTGTCAGTATAATATGACAACGTTTCAGTAGACCTCACCAACTCTTCTCCCGGCAACAAAAAAACTCCTTGCACTTTAACACACATCAATCTTCTTTTTTCCCATCACTGCATCTCCAAGAGTCTATGCTTGGACAGATGTTATCCTTTCTGGAGCAATGTGCTTCTCTTTTTTACAGTCTGTATTGCTAGATGATGGTCAAAATGTAATGCAATATAAACAGAAGGTGAGAAGGCTGTTATTTCTACTGCCAACACACGTTAACAGCTCCATGTCAGGTTGATCTAATAATACAAGGTCTAATAAAAATGTATTAAAAATGTTTTCAAAAAATTTGGAATAATTATGATATAGTCCCAAATCCTGTCCCTGACTGATTCAAATATCATTATTAGCAGCATAATTTTCTGCATAGTTATTTCAAGAACACATGGGCAAATAGGTGTTATATCCAACATTGTCAGGTATATACTCATAAAATCCTCAATTTCAGAGAAGGCTATTTATAGAGTTAATGTTTTAAAACATAGTATATTATACATTATTAAGGTGGTACATGTATCTATAGATCACTTTTAACTTTTAAGTTAAAAAGCTATGAGGTCTTTGGCCCATAATATACTTTTTTTAAAAGGCCAGAATATACACACATAATCTTTTGGCTAATTTTCAATCTCAGATTAAATTTTGCACAGTAGAGAAGGGACTAAAGAACAGTGATAAAGATGATGGAGGTTAAAAGCAGGGTCCAGATCCTTGGCCTGTGGCTTGTTCTCGTTGTACTGCCCTGTTGTCGGGCAGTTAGGAAGCCTTTTCCAGGGTATGGTCAGTGTATTGAAGTCCAGGACCAGTGGAGAAGCCCCTAGGAGGTCACTTGTATTGGTCTGATTTAGAGTAGATCTGAGGATGCTCTGTTTTATCCTGGGTTGGGGGTGAAAGAGACTGTACCCCAAGGATTAGGGGGAAACAGAAGCATCTTGTAGTAGGTCTATATTGGATTTAATGACGTGGCTCCAGAGGTTTGTTCAGAAGAGGTGTCAGTTTAATCATGGTGGTATGTTCATCCTTTAGTCTGAAAAGATGATTTACATACCGAAGCATCTTGAATATTATATGTGTAAACTGCCGTCCTTGCAATTAGTGGGAACTTTTGAGCTGGATCCCTCAGCATACAAATGAGAGGGTTATTAGTAGAATGTTCTCTGTGATGTACCCTGAGCACAGGAAGAAATGTTCTTGTTCCAAAATAGACTGGATCTATTGACTTTCAGGAGGCCAGATGCATCTGTTTGTGTGGCTAGCAGCAAAAATGGGTTTTGAGGGAATCAGCTTGGTTGGCAAACAAAGATTAGTATTTTGTGGGATGTTTTATCTTTTCTTTTCTTTTTTTGGGGGGGGGGAGTAGAGGTTGTTATCTGTGTTTTGTAATAAATGGCGGATGAATGAAGATACCTTGAGACTCTGCAGAGCTAGGGTCTGTTCCCTGCTCTCCCTTAGACTTCACATGTGACCTTGAACAAGTCTTTTAGAGTCTCTTTTGCCTCAGTTTCCTATCTACCAAACAGAGGTAATGCTTTTCTACCCCAGAGAGGTATCGTGAGGATAAAACTCTAAAGAATGTCAGATTGTCCAGATTATACAGTAATAGTTGCCTAACTGAAGACAGATTTCCAATGCCTTGGACCGGCATGCCTTTGTTTTATTTATGTTATAAACAAATATAAACAGATTCAAATATTATAAACTATTCATCTTTTTTAGTGTACAGTAATTCCTCATTTCACATGTGCCCATTTAACATGTTTTCACGATAGCACGATTTTTTTTTTAGGGAACATTTTTTGAATTACATGACCATCCCCAGAATAACATGATTTCCCCAGCCGGCCCATTGTGTGGGGCTTCCCCTGCCTCCCTGCAGAGCGGCGGAGGGTTCGCTGCTCGGCACGCCATTCCCTGGGCCGTTCCCCGGTGACCCCCCCCTTGCTGGATGCAGTGTGGGTCCCAGCAGACCCATCGCAGGGGCATACTCCCAACCCAATCCCCCTCCTCTCTCCTCCCCTTCCCTTCCCCAGAGCCAAACACCTCCCCTCCCTGCTGTAACCCAGTCCCCTTTCTCCCACAACCTTATGTCCCAGTCCCAACAGACACCACCGCTTGAAATGCAACCCCCACCTTTTCCATTATTTTCAATGGGAAAACTGACCCTGCATAAAACGTTTTCACTCAACACGATCATTTTCTGAAACATATCTATAGTGTTAAATGAAGAATTACTGTACTCAGTGAGAGCTGTAGTGGATAATGTCCCCCAAAACATACACTGCTAGGGCTATTATTCGCTTCTACAGCCTCAGCCTTATCCAACAGAATCCTAGTGACTTTGGTGATACAGCCTCAGCCTTATCCAACAGACTCCTAGTGACTTTGGTGATATCCTGCCCACAAGATCTAGCAGAATTGGGGAAAGGCTTTAATCTGCACAATTTGCCATCGATTATCAAGACAGTTTCAGAAACAATTTTTTTTGCAGAGACATCCTTCAAATACAGACAAATGTGGAAGTTGAGCAATATTTTTCTGTTGTTTAATTTTCTACTATAGAGAACACAAACTCAGCCTAGCTGAGCCAGGCTGGAAACAGAGTGAAGAGAGAGCGAGAGAGAGCATTCTAAAATGTATCTTGGTGTGTTTTTGAAGATTAAAATGTTTAGAAAATGAATGAGCACCACCATATGCTAGTTTGTTAATGATTCTGAGATGCTTTTTGATCCAGTCAGGAAATTCTTACTCACATGATCAAATATGTGAGAGAGGATTTACAGGTCAAGGCCTATGATTGTAGTAGCATATTAGGGTACAAAAGCAAAACTAAATGAGAAAGAGGAAATTAAAAACACCAGTAAATTATAATAAAGTTGGAAGACACTCAATTAGCTAAATTACTATTGATATATGTCATTATAAAGTACCTAGGGCTGTATAATTTTATTCTAATCCCCCAAGCACACAACTAAGCAAGTGAGAAAATATATATTCCTACAACCCCCAGTGGAGATATTGAGATTATACATGCTCTCACTAATTTAAAGAGTGACTTTCACACTGGGATACATTTAAAAAAAAGAGAAAATTTAAATAAAAAGCAATTTGCTCTGCCTGTAATTGTATTCCCTTTGCTGGTATTGCTAATTATTGAAGATATTTGTGCTTGAATAGAACTTTTTTTTTAACGTTTTTTAACAGCTTATTTTCTATTTCTGCCTAATCCTACTTATGTGTACTATCCTATTGAAATCTTGGACTAGATTCTTCTTTTGGTTGCTCTGGGATAAATCAATGGAGCAAAGCCATCAGACTCACTGGCTCTTTAAAGATACATTAATCTCCAGCAAAAGGTATAACAAGAACCCCTGGTTAGAAGATAAAGGTAGACAAATTCAAATTAGAAAAAAGGAACACATTATTAACAGCCAGGTGTTTAACTTCCAGGAGGTAGATTCTCCATCACTTGATGTCTTCAAATCAACATTTGATTCCTTTCTGAAAGATGTATTTTAGCCAAACACAAGTTATTAGACTCATTCTGGGATAACTGAGTGAAATTCAATTGTCTGTGATATACAGGAGGACAGATTAGATTATCTAATTGTCCTTGGAGTCTTAAATGTCATGAATCTGTGGAACTTTTGAATTTATACTAGCATAGCTGAAAGGAAAATTTCACCTATGAGGCGATGTCATGATGCAAAGGATTATGCTTTGACAAATTCATCAGCCATGTTTAATAAAAGCTATGCCAATGGCAGAGGGGGAGCCTATTAAAATCACATTGCTTTCAGAACTGAACCATGTGGCAGCACATAAATTCTAGGATGGGCAAAGTTTTGCAGCATTTGAGGCTTTGTTAAGATCACCAAATGATTGTTGGGCTCATATTATCAAGCTGAATTTGCAGATCCTCTTCTGTAATTTAAATCATGTTTTTCTGATCAACAAAGCAAATGTATTATTCCAGTATAAAAGTAAGCTATTCTAGCTAGGCTGGCACAAATGAATGTTCTGGCCCTTTGATTATGTTTTCATGGTGTTGGTTTTTTTATACTTATGGTTATGCAGCTTAGAAGTCAAATGAATACACTGAGCCCACACTGTATAGCACTATAGGAAAATAATTGTAGTGGCATGCAATCACTCCTATGTTAGAGAAGCAGAGCGAAGGTATGTAACTATGTAACTAAACTTGTCTTCTGCAATGCTGTAAAGTTGTACAGGAAATAATTATCCTGTTACATGAACTTTTGATGTAAAACATAGTAGTGGATGCCAGATTTTCAAATTTTTGTCCTGACCTATAACCTTTGCAAATAGGCCATTTTTGGAACTTTCTAATATTGTTTACATAGTTGGAGGCTTAAAAAGGAGAGTAAAGGAAAAAACCCAAAACATTATGATGTCAGGATGTGAGGATTTAGTTGCGGTTGGTCAAGGGTGTTGGAATAATTGACCTGTAATCTCTATCAACCCTAATATTCGATGAATTCTGTACATATTATGGTATTATAAAAGTAAACCTGGATAGCATCATTAAGATTAAATGGTCCCAGTAGCATTAGAACTCCTGGCTAAATTTTCAAATATAGATGACAATTTTTTCATGACCCATATTTGCACATTTTAAATCTGCATTTGCATGCATATAGAGATTTGTAAATGGTGAACATCACCCTCAACTTTTTTATCCTGGCATTTTATATCTTTATGTGTGCTAATGCAAATTTTGCAGTGTGTCACAAAGACAATGGATTTCGCATAGACACTTGTATCCATCACTCAAAATGTGATTCTTTATGTACAATCGGCCTCCTTGTCTTCTGACACTGCTGTGAATCCAGGGCAACTCCATTGAAGTCAGTAGAACTGCAGTGTTCTAAAATCAATGTTAGCGAAAGCCGAATCAATTTCTACCCAGTACATTGCTTTATGAATTACTCTGCGTTTCACGTTTACTTTTATTCTTTTCTTAGTATTTCTGGTTATATTTAATGCTCATAAAACCAAGAGGGGAATAACAGCGTCGGCTTGAAATAGACAAGGAATGTGCAGGTGCTCTGTAAGCTTCCCTACTCTGCTATGTCATTAAATCTCAATCTGGCCTTGGAACACGCTTGCTATTTCAATTTGCTATTCCAGTCGCCTCTCGTTTTTGAGCAGTGATTGAAAATGTTGCCATTGTTTACCTTTACCTTTTAAACTGACAGGTATGGACAGATAATATGTTGTTCTTCAAGGACTGACAGGTGTGACTAACCCACTGAAGGGGGAAAAAAATCCATAGCTTTTAGTCTGATCAGTATTGGCACTCATTAGAAGGCAGTTCATCCCTAAAGCTTGTTCCTGCCTGATATGAAACTGTATCTGTAACCACTTTCAAAAGGGACACTGCATATTTATTAAATATGAGACAGAACCATTACAATCAACAAAACCCTGAGATCTGCTGAAAACTTGAAACTATAATTTCTAAATATCTTTTTTTTTTTTAATTGAGGTTTGTTCTGCTGACAGATGACTGCATCCTGAGCTGAATTTGAATAGAACTACTGCAATGATCTGTGACAAGCTAAATGATACACCATGAAGCTTGGTGTATCTGCATGGTCATGTCTAGGAACGTCTCTCAGACCTGGCTCCTATTTTTCCTAATTAAAAGTGGTAATAACTTTTACTGAATCCAAATTGTATACCCCTATTTGACAAAGTTAATTTCAAGTGTGACCTATCCACTTAATTGTACATGGCTGCTGGGCACAGCTCTATAGAAATTAGAGCAGAGTGAGATGTTTTGCAATATTTTCCAGGGGGTAAAGTGGGTAGGGAAAAAATGAAGAAAAGACAAGTCAAGCATTGTAGCTAAATGAGGTTTTCAAATAGTCTGGAATGGAACAATACCAGATTCAAGGCTAAAGATTAAAAGTATGATGGAACATTTCAGGTTGATGTGTTTTGATTTCTGAAATGTAACTGAGGAAATTTCAGATAGTGAAGTTGCAAACACAGGGTGTCAGAGTTGCGTAATTGTCTGATTTTTTTTAAATAGTAGAAATATCAAGCTGTTGTAAAGCAGTTTCTTTTATACATTTTAAATAACTTTACAGTGATGGATAAGCATCCTTATTTTCTATGCACAGAGAGCATGGAGAGCTCTCAGAATTGTACCAAACACTTGACAAATGAGTAAAATAAAACCCTAGGCTATGTCTACACTGGAGAGTTTTTGCGCAAAAACTTGCAGAGCGTCCACACTACAAGCCCATTCTTACACAAGAAAAAGTACAGTAAAGTGTAAGAACACAGGGATTTTTGTGCAAGAGTTATTCCTCTCCTCATGAGGAATAAGCCTTTTTGCGTAAAAGCTCTTGTGCAAAAAGGGATGTGTGAATGGGCAACAGGGGTTTCTTGTGCAAGAAACCTCTATGGCTAAAATGTCCATCAGAGCTTTCTTGTGCAAGAGAGTGTCCACTCTGCTATGGACGCTCTTGCGCAAAAGCACATGGCAGTGTGGACACTCTCTTGTCCAAGAACTTTTTGTGCAAGTACTCTTGTGCAAAAAGTTCTTGCACAAGAAGTCTGCAGTGTAGACATAACCCTAGTGTCTAGATAGGATATAACATCATATTAGGAGAGATGGTAACAAAACTTTGAAACCTGAACGAGTTTAAATTTATGGTGGAGTGATCTAGTGTCTTAGATTATTGTTTGTTCCTTATTGGCAGTGGATGGATTTTCAGTACAATATTTGTTGGTTTTTTGCTTTTGGTTTGATCTGAGATTCTGATGGTTTGTTCTGAGTTAAGAGGCGATAAGAGCATGCTCTGTACTCTAAATATAGTGAGGGAAGGGCAGAGGTAATCTTTTTTCAAAAGAAACATCCAGGAATCTGAATGTGATATCTACAGGAATCTCGGTAGCGCTTTGGATTTTTGATTGTATGGGGCTGGAACTATGTCTGACTAAATCTTAGAGTGTCTAACTCAGTTGGGCCCTGAACCTAATTATGGCCTTTGAAAACTACTGAAATAATAATGGAGATTGTTTGTGTAGATCCTCTCAAAAGTGTAATTCAGGCCTGTGGCGGGGCCGCCCCGCCACTCTCGGAGCCGGCCGCGGCACGGGCTCCCCCCGACCGCCGGGAGACGCGGTTCGGGGCAGCCAGCGGACGCCGCCCAGGGGAGCGGCGTCCGTGCAATTCGGCGCGGGGCGTGACGTCACCCCCGCGACGGGAACAGGCGGCGCACAAGATGGACGTCGGGGGGGACGTCATCCCCCGGCGCCGGGCGGGCGATTTAAACGCCGGGACGCCCGTCCAGAGGGAAGCCCGGGAGACGGGGAGCACACCGGGGGGACCGGAAGGTAGCGGCTACTGGCGCCCCTGGGTGAGGCACAACCCCGGGGGCCGGCGAGCCGCAGCAAGGGGGGACTCGGGGGAAGAGGGAGAAGTGACCCAGGGCTGGGCCGCGGAACCCGAGTACGGGGGAGTTTAGGGTTGCAAACACCCCCCCCGTCATTGGCTGGGACTAGCGTCCTGGCTTTAGGGCCCTGGGTCGGGGTCCGGAGTGAGGGCGGGCCCGGACCCCCTCCCTCTCACCCTTCTCCGAGAGGGTGGTCATTGGCACCACGGGCGTGCTGTTCGGAATAGGCAACGCGGTGCGTGTGTTAGAAATTAAAGGCTAGCAATTGAGAAAACGGATTTTGGGTCCGGTGTCTCTCTAGGTAGTAAAGGGGGGGGGCCTCCCCCCCCCTCCTTTTCCCCTGCCTTCAAGGTAGAGGCGTAACACGTGGTGGAGAATGTGGGCAAGGGGCCCCGAAACAGGGGTCTAGGGGGCACGGTAAGCGATATTAACGGAGGTTTAACTCTTAGCCGAAATGGAACCCAACCGGATCATAGAATGGTGGACTGAGACGCAAAAGGTCCAGCAGCAACAGCAGATGCAGGCCCTGCAGCAGTTGCTGAACCAGCTGCAAGAGCGGCAGGAGCAAGCGGCCAGGGAGCCGCGGGGAGCTGTCATGGGGGCTGTGGCCGGTACGCCGGGAGTGGACGAGGACAGTGGAGCCCGACTACCCATACGGTTGACAAAGCTGGGACCGGACGACGACCCGGAAGCCTTCTTGGTCACCTTCGAGCGGGTAGCCACAGCGGCTAGGTGGCCACAGGAACATTGGGCAACCCTGTTGGCGCCCTACCTGTCCGGACCCGCCCAGCTGGCCTATCGCGGGATGTCGGCATGGGACGCCTTATGTTACTATAAAGTAAAAGAAGCCGTCCTCGACCAGTTGGGCGTAACCCCAGAGACCCACCGACGGAGGTTCCGGGAGGCCAGGTATGACCCACTGGAGCGGCCGCGAGCGGTGGCCCAAAGGGTGAAGGAGGCGGGCATGCGGTGGCTGGAGCCCGAGAATAAGACGGGGACACAGGTGGCCGACATGGTCATCCTGGAACAATATATGCGGATACTCCCCACGGAAGGGCAGCGGTGGGTGCGTCGCCATCTCCCCGAAACCCTAGACGAAGCCGTGACTCTAATGGAGCACTTTTTGGCCGCGGAGGGGATAGAGGGAAAACCCACCGGCGGGCCGCCACGAGAACCCAGAAAGGGTGAACCAACCCCGGCGAAACCAGCCACACCTTTACGGAGTGGGGAGGGCCGGAGAGGCCCCTTAGGACCCCTACCGGAGAGGAGACTCGCCCCACGATGGAGCCGACCTCTAACGTAGCCAAAGGTCGACCGGGCAACCGAGACTGGACCAGGGGTTCCACCACCGGAGGGGGCGCCCAGAGGGGCGTGTTACCAATGCGGCCAAGAAGGCCATTACAAACGGGACTGCCCTATGATGGACTGTACCTTCGGCCAGAGGCGTGGAGCCCCAAGCACCGCACAGGTAATCCGGGAACTGTGGGTCGAGGGACGCCCGGTGGAGGCAATACTAGACTCCGGGTGCGGGCAGACCATAGTCCGGGAGGATGTAATATACCCCAAGCAGGCTAAGGGCCCCACCATAGCGCTCCGGTGTGTCCACGGGGACGTTCACCACTACCCCACCATACGAGTACGGATCGGGGATGGGGTGTTGGAGGAGGACTGTATAGTGGCGGTAGGCCCCAAGTTGGCCTACCCGCTACTGGTGGGGCGGGATTGGCCGGGACTAAAAAGACTCTTGAGCCAGTGGGGCGAGGCCGTGCCAGCCGGACACGGAGGGGAGGACGAACGCGGGACACTGGTAGCCCAAGGGGACGAGGAACATGCGGATCCGGGGCACGCAAAGAAAGCAGAGGGGACCCCGACGATCGTCCGCCTGGAGGTGGAGGAGGGAGACTTCCTGGTGCAGCAAAGGGAAGACCCTACCCTGCGGGCGGCCTGGGCCCAGATTCAAACGACGGAAGGCCCCCAGCCGGGAGGACCCACACGCCAACCCAGAGGACCGCGCTTTGAGGTGAAGGGGGACCGTTTATACCGGGTAGCAGAAGGGGAGCTCCCCGGGGAGGAGCGGTGGCAGCTCCTGGTACCGCGACCTTATCGGTGGAAGGTCCTAGAGCTGGCCCACGAACACCCGTGGTCCGGACACTTAGGGGCAGAAAAGACCCAGCAGAGGGTATTGCAACGATTTTATTGGCCCGGGGTTTACCAGGAAATTAAGGACTTCTGCGGCTCGTGTCCCCAGTGCCAAAAGACATCCACCAATCGGGTACCCCCAGCGCCGTTAGTCCCCCTCCCCGTGGTAGGAACCCCCTTTGAGCGGGTCGCACTAGACTTGGTAGGGCCTCTCGAGAAATCCGCACGGGGGCATAGTTTCATTTTGGTCATTGTGGACTATGCGACCCGCTGGCCGGAGGCCATACCCCTAAAACGGGCCACCGCCCCCGTAATAGCGGAGGCGTTAGTAAAACTGTTCTCATGGGTTGGGTTACCCAAAGATCTGCTAACGGACCAAGGGACGAATTTGACGTCCAAAGTAATGATGGAATTATGTAAGGTGTTGCAGATACGGAAGATCCGGACCTCGGTATACCACCCGCAGACCGATGGCCTGGTGGAACGTTTTAACCGCACCCTGAAAGGGATGTTGAGGAAATTCGCGCAGGACGACCCCCGCGAATGGGACAAACTTCTCCCAGCTCTGATGTTCGCGGTGCGAGAGGTTCCCCAGTCATCCTTGGGATATTCCCCGTTTGAGTTGCTGTACGGGCGACGACCTCGAGGCATCCTGGACTTGGTAAGGGAAGGCTGGGAGGCCGATAACTCCACCGCGCTGGGGACAGCCCAATATGTAGGCAAGTTAAAGAGGACCCTGCACGACTTGGCAGAGTGGGCCCAAGGGAACCTGAAAAAGTCACAAGACCGACAGAAAGAGAACTATGATAAGAAGGCCCAGGTACGGGAGTTCGAACCCGGAGACCAAGTCCTCTTGTTACTGCCTAGCGGGGAGTCGAAATTGTTAGCCCACTGGCAGGGACCCTTCCGAGTATTGCGGAGGGTGGGGCCTGTCGACTATGAGGTCCGGGTGAATAGAAACCGGGTAGAGGCACAAATCTACCACGTTAATTTGTTAAAGAAATGGAACCCCCGAGAGGCCCTCCTAGTAGAACCCCGGTCAACCGACATCGAGTTCGGGCCCTGGGGAGAACCCGAGATCAGGCTAGACGGGATACAGGTCGGCGAAGACCTCTCCCGCGCACAACGAGAACAGCTACGAGGCCTCCTCGAGGGGTTCAAGGAGGTGTTGACCAGCCGCCCCGGGCAAACGACACTAGTGCAACACGAAATTAGGACGGAGCCTGGGAAGGTGGTACGGGACAATATGCGCCCGCTGCCCCGGAAACTGTGGGGTACGGTAAAGGAGGAGCTCCAAGCTATGCTAGATTGGGGAGTGATACGAGAATCCCATAGCGAGTGGCGGAGCCCCATTGTCCTGGTGCCTAAACCCGACGGGTCCGTTAGGTTTTGTATAGATTTCAGAAAAGTAAATGCCATATCCCGTTTTGATGCCTACCCCATGCCGCGGATAGATGAGCTGCTGGACCGCCTGGGAGGGGCCATATACCTGTCAACGTTAGACCTGACGAAAGGCTACTGGCAGATACCCCTGGAAGCAGAAGCACAGGTGAAGACGGCGTTCGCCACCCCCTTCGGATTATATCAGTTTACGAAAATGCCGTTCGGACTACACGGGGCCGCAGCGACATTTCAGAGACTGATGAACCGCGTCTTGAAAGATCACCAGAACTACGCAGCCGCCTATATCGACGATATCATCGTGTACAGCAAGTCCTGGGAAGAACATCTGGAACACCTGAGGGCGATATTGGCAACCCTACACCAGGCAGGCCTAACTGCCAACCCAAAAAAATGTCAGTTTGGGAAGTCTGAGGTCTCGTACCTAGGATATACAGTAGGGAAGGGGGAACTCAGACCCCTGATAGACAAAGTTCAGGCGGTACGCGAATACCCCACCCCAACTACGAAAAGACGGGTAAGGCAATTTCTTGGCTTAGCAGGGTATTATAGACGATTTATACCTAATTTCGCATCGATAGCCGCCTCTCTCACAGACCTCACCCGAAAAGGACAACCCGACCGGGTAAGATGGACCCCAGAATGTGAGACAGCCTTCCAAGAGCTAAAAGGACGGTTGGTATGCGCGCCAGTGCTGGCACAGCCAAACTTTGATAAACCCTTCATATTACAGACTGACGCGTCAGAGGCTGGTCTAGGGGCTGTCTTGACCCAGGAGGAGGGGGGCGAGGGTCATCCTATTTTATATTTGAGCCGCAAGTTATTTCCCCGGGAGAAGGCGTACGCAACGATAGAGAAGGAGGCCCTGGCTCTGAAATGGGCAATTGACTCACTGCGGTATTTTCTTGTAGGGGGGAAATTTACCGTGGTAACGGACCACGCGCCACTGCAGTGGATGCAGACGATGAAGGAGACCAACCCACGAGTGTTAAGGTGGTACCTGAGCCTGCAACCGTACCAATTCCAGGTGACACACCGGGCAGGAGCCGCGAACGGGAATGCGGACTGCCTGTCACGTATAGATGAAACATTAGAGGGCGGGCCGGTAAGGAGAGACTCGGACATAAGGGGGAAGGTGTGTGGCGGGGCCGCCCCGCCACTCTCGGAGCCGGCCGCGGCACGGGCTCCCCCCGACCGCCGGGAGACGCGGTTCGGGGCAGCCAGCGGACGCCGCCCAGGGGAGCGGCGTCCGTGCAATTCGGCGCGGGGCGTGACGTCACCCCCGCGACGGGAACAGGCGGCGCACAAGATGGACGTCGGGGGGGACGTCATCCCCCGGCGCCGGGCGGGCGATTTAAACGCCGGGACGCCCGTCCAGAGGGAAGCCCGGGAGACGGGGAGCACACCGGGGGGACCGGAAGGTAGCGGCTACTGGCGCCCCTGGGTGAGGCACAACCCCGGGGGCCGGCGAGCCGCAGCAAGGGGGGACTCGGGGGAAGAGGGAGAAGTGACCCAGGGCTGGGCCGCGGAACCCGAGTACGGGGGAGTTTAGGGTTGCAAACACCCCCCCCGTCATTGGCTGGGACTAGCGTCCTGGCTTTAGGGCCCTGGGTCGGGGTCCGGAGTGAGGGCGGGCCCGGACCCCCTCCCTCTCACCCTTCTCCGAGAGGGTGGTCATTGGCACCACGGGCGTGCTGTTCGGAATAGGCAACGCGGTGCGTGTGTTAGAAATTAAAGGCTAGCAATTGAGAAAACGGATTTTGGGTCCGGTGTCTCTCTAGGTAGTAAAGGGGGGGGGGCCTCCCCCCCCCTCCTTTTCCCCTGCCTTCAAGGTAGAGGCGTAACAAGGCCTCATTCTCAAGGCTTGTGACTTGGAGTGGGTTGTCCTTTCTCATTGTATGAATTGCGTCCTGGGCTCTTTTTTCCCCCTCCACTCAAGGTAATTCGTGATTGTGCATGAAACAGAAGTGCTATCTGGTGGGAAAAGGAATTGTGACACACTGTTGGCAAAGAATATAAAACAAATAAGAAACATAAGAAAAAATAAAGTTAATAAATGCAAACTTTAAAAAACATAGCACATAATGATATGGGGCATTTGTTGGGAACAAAAGAACAGAACCTGGAAATAAAAGGATTAGGGTTAACTATTAAGTACTAAACAGCAACAAAACAACACTTTTTTGACCCTGAAGCATTCACAAGTCTTCCCAACCATCAGCTCCCTCCCTGACATTTTCTCAGATGCTGAAAATAAGCCCAGGAATGAGTGCTACAGTACACTGAAAAATGGTGCCCTTACTATATTTTTAGCCCTAGGTAGAGCAGGATACCTTCCTGGCTTCCTGATCTAGAGCTCCATGGATACAGCTCGTGGTAGCTGGTGGTGGCGAGCTCTCTGCCTATCTGTATGTTGATCATCACTGAACTGAAACAGCCTTATCCAAACACTGGAACCTACAGCACTTCAATGATTTCCTTTGTGTGGGACTGTGCAAGACTCCCTGAACTGTCTTGTTCTCTTTCAGCTCCCAGCAAAGAAGCTCAAAATGTTAACAAAAACTCATGTCTTTGTCAGGCTGCCCTCTTCCTCTGAGGAGCTGGGAATGTGTCAGAAAGCTCTAGTAGCTATTATTGTTGAACTCCATAGTGCTGGTCCCTTAGAGGGTGAGTTCAGAGTTCCAGGAGCCAGAAAACTCCAAGGGAGGTTATTCTTTATTCAGTTCTTACTTTTCTTTGAGGCAAATAACTGCTTATTTTCTATCAGCTGCTAAGATTGCTATATATATTTTGAAGGATAAAACTACGGACTAGTAAGGATTATGTTGGGGGAAAAGATTTTTTGCAAAGGGTGTGTGGTCAGCAGTGTAAGAACTATTAGTAAACATTTGTAAAATTGGGTCCTTACATTGGACTTCTGAGCCTTACCTGGAAAGGATTTGTAAATTAATTGGCCTTTGTAAATCCAGATAGGAAAAATAAGTCACAGTTCACTAAAATTTCTCAGGTAGAAACCTACTGTATGCTAGGAACGATAATGGCCTGTGTAATTTTTCAAAGAACAAAAAAAGGAAAGTAGGAATTAAAACGATATTACAAAAATTCACTTAAGTTGCCATTCTGGGAATAGCTTACAGACAATTATTTTTTTCCTATTATTTAAAAAATATTTTGTGGGTCAATGTATAAATACAATTGGACAGAAAAGAGAGAATTTCCAAATTTGAGTAGTTAAGGTGGAATAATAGTGTGATGTCAATTTATTCTAAAATATAGTTTCTGTAACCTGGAACCTACATTTTCAGCCTGTGTTAGTGGACGTTCCCTCCTTAGCAGGATCAAAGAATTACAGATTCCACACAACAAAAGGTCATTAGAACTATATTCTGTAACATTTCACACTTAGCACTCCAGCTGAAGAATGGAGCTAAATTGAAGACTGCAGGCAAAGAAATCACTGCGATTGACTACGGGTAATGTTTTTTATGTAGGGATGAAGCCCGATGCCTCAAAAGCCCACAAATAGATGCAGAATACAGCAGTCTGCCTTGTGGGTAACACAAATGGCCAGAAATACCCCACCCTGCTGCTTTGGTTTCTGAACAGGCTCCCTATAGAACACAGAATCCTGTGCAAGATCTCTGTTCTGAATTGTAAAGTGCTGCATGGGATTGGCCTTGGCTACATGAAAGTCTGGTTTTTCTCCCCACAACCATAGATGCACTCAAGTCTTATTCCTCTGGACCAATGAAACTCTCCACCAGGTGGGGGACACTTGTGACCATAGGAAACAGAACAGATACAGAACAGTTGTATAAGAAGAAGGGCAGAGTCACCAGTTTCAGGAAGGTAATAGGGGAGTGAGACGAGGGACAGAAACATGAGTTGTTTCAGTGGTGAAGGCCCACCATGTATTATACTAGCCTTGTTTTGGTGTCAAAAGAAGCAGGGTGTAAGAAAGAGCACTTGATGCATGAGTTGAGGGCCTGACATTAGCAATTTTCACATCCAAATACTGTTAGGTCATTGGTTTGGCGCTTAGCTTTCAGAATGACTGTGGGTCTGATCCAAAGCTCATTGAAGTCAATGGAAAGACTTCTACTGACTTCAAAAGGGCTTTTGGATCAGACCTTTACTTTGAATTTTTTGTGCCTTTTGGTGGATTTCTTTAGGGAATTATACATTTGTTTTGGTTTTCACTAGCTGCAGGTAGCTATAATATGACTGTCTATTATGCCACTGAAAACATTTATAATATAAGGAAGTGCAATTCAGAAGCAAAAATTCTGATATATTCCAACCCCAGGAATAAAACTTAGCAATGGCCTCAAAATGTAAATATAGGTACATAACCAAAATATCTCCAAGGTATTTGTGAATGTGAAAGATCATATTATCTTATACATAATAAGAAAGAGTTGAACAATACTTTATCTGAACACAACAGTAAATCAAGAAACAGGAAAGTTTTACTATAGAAAAAATATCTCTACAAAGTGGAATTTATATTGCAGTTTATTTCACAAGTAGAAATCCTAGCCACCCAGCTGAGGAAAAGATTGAAAATAAAATGAAATGTAATAGAGATTTTTTCCCTGAAAAGTATTGAAGACAAGAAAATGAAAACTATATATGTCACTCTCTCTCTTTTACTGATGTTTGTGTATGTACAAATAAAGAGAAAGAGAGACAGTAAAAGAGAACAAGGTGCTGTATGATGATGCAAAGGTTTTACTGGCATAAATTTGGGAAGGCAGGGCTGGTTAAGGGAAATGAACTATAAGTGCATGCCTGCAATTACATCAGAATCTCAATTTATGTTTTAGAAAAAAAAGTAAGGATCTAGCCCTAGTAGCTGGGAAGAAAAAGTTGAAAATGACACAATTCAGAGATGTCTACCTTTGTCTGTAGACAGTTTGACAATAGGACTGAGTTGGGGAACTCTATCATGTGTCTCACTCAATAACTCCAGGACTCAATGCTCTGGAGTTCCCACCAACATCTCTCCAGATAACTTGGCGTGTGGAAGGGGAAGAAAATTGCAGTACGCCAGGCCTACCTACCCATGGAGACAAACTCATGGTAAATACTGGAGATTACCTACCAGCAACCCTGCTTCTCTGAAGTGAATAGAGAAGACTTGTTGATACTTTTAGGGAAAGACCCCTCTGAAACTTTTTAGAAAGAAGAAGAATCTGCCTGCCCCTTCAACATGCATGAGGAGGGCCACGCAACATGTATTGTTTTGTCCTATTATTTCTGTACTGCTTAAATTCCTATATTGTGCTCATTGGTATAGATTCCAAGGACTAGTTTGTCAGAAGCAATTAGGTGCCTAATAATATAGATAGGCACTTAATGGGATTGAAAAGATCAAAGGAGATAAGCACTTGTTAAAATTCCCCTCCTCCTCTCCCCCCCCCCCCCCGCCTGTCTGCTTCTTTAGTACATGTAATAGATAGTGACTCTTTTATGAATAATAGCCATGGTGAGTTTTTGTAGGCAGCCCCAGGTCAGTGTTGAAAGAATATTTTCCCCCTACCCTCACTTATTTTGAATTGGTCAAAAGAAACACTATTTTGGGTATGTTTTAGAATGTTTTTAGTATTTTATTGGATTGCTTTTATAATCTTCTATCTGTAAAGTCACGTTATCATGATTTTCACTATACAGGACTCAGACAGAGCCAGAAAACCCTCTGAAAATCACTACAGAATATTTTTCCACATATCAAACTACATGTCACCTCATTATTATATACAGAAAATCTCTTGCAGATAAATGCAGAAACCTCAAATCATAGAATCATAGAAATGCAGGGTCTGAAGGGATTTTGAGAGATCATCTAGTCTAACCCCCTGTTCTGAAAAAAAAGGCCAAGTAAACCAAGACTGGCCTTCACAAGAGTTTGTCAGGCCTGTTCTTAAAACCTCCAGTGACAGTGACAAAATCTCGCTTAGAAACATATTCCACTACTTGACTATCATGATAGAAAGTTTTTCTTAATATCTAACCTAAATCTCTGTTGCTTAAGATTAAGCCTTTCACTTGTCCTACTTTTAGTGGACCTAGAAAACAACTAGAGAACATCCTTTTTGTAACAACCTTTGCAGACTGTTACCAGGTTCTCTGCTCAGTCTTCTTTTCTCAAGCCTAAACTTTCCCATTGTTTGAAATGCTGCCAAATCAGAATGATAAGTTTATATCCCTCTTGTGCAAGGGTAATTGTTTTCACATGGTGCAAACTGATGGAGAACAAAACCCTATTTTTACATGCAAGTTTGAGGTCAGAGTTCAGTTGATGCAGTTCAGTATGATTGTGAGGAACCAAATGCGCACTTTCTCGTTGGCTATTCCTTGAAGTTGAAAGGATTTTGCTATTGAGCGGAGTGTCCTTACAAATAATGAAATTTGAAAGATGCTGCACATAAATCAAGGATGGTATGAATGTTCATGTCACCTTAAATAGTGATTTCCTTCATTTTAAGTGGGTGCCCAGGGGTGGTGGACTGAAACAAAAAGTTGAATAAAATTATAGCATAATTTGCATAGGAATATGTTAAAATAGTCTGAGGCCATGTCTACACATCAGCGTTATTTTGGAATAACTGACGTTATCTACTCTACAAGCTTTTATTTGGAAATAATGTCAGGCTGGAGGATTCTTACTCTGACGCCTGTAGATCTAATTTCATGAGGAATAAGAGAGGTCAAAGGTAGAGTGTTCTTCCTTTGACTTCCTGCTGTGTAGACAGTGCCAAAAGCTGAATTAAGCTATTTCAATTTACGCTATGCAGTTGACGTAGCTGAAGTTGAGTAGCTTAATTCAGCTTTATTCCTGCTGTGTAGACATTCCTTGAGAAAGACAAGGTGAGTGAGGTAATATCTTGTATTAGACCAACTTCTGTTGGGGACACACAAGTTTTTACACTTCAGAGATCTTCTTCTGGTGCTTCATCTCAGTGTAAGCTTGAAAGCTTGTTTCCTTCACCCACAGAAGTTGGTCCAATAAAACATATTATCTCATCCAACTTATTTTTCTAATATCCTGGAAACATATCAAACTACATGTTTGGAAACAACAGTACTGGAAACAACTAAAATGGTCTTTGAAGAGAGGTAATTATCTCTTGCAGTGGAATATAGTTTCCAAAGTGGTTTGTAATCCTTACAGATAAAAGCCATTTATTTAAATGTAAATTACTGGTATTACGATAGTGAGAGAAAGCATGTTATTGTTTAATCCTAGTCTTTTAAATACTTTATGATATACACACAGAAACTAACTTGATGGCTTCACAGCAGGTAGGGCATATATCAAAACTTTTCAAGCTAAATGTTTTGTTTATTACAACATTATGTAAATACTATACATATTTTTTGTATGGTGTATTTTACTTCTGGTGAAAAGGAAACCCACATTCCTCAATTTGTGTAGTGAGCCACTAGTCTATAAAACTGTATTTCAAAAGTTGCAAGAAGGCTTTTACAACATAATGAAATTGCTGTGAGTGTAGAGTATCTCTAAACAGCTTGCT
Organism: Pelodiscus sinensis; assembly: GCF_049634645.1. Lineage (NCBI taxonomy): Eukaryota > Metazoa > Chordata > Testudines > Trionychidae > Pelodiscus > Pelodiscus sinensis. The sequence goes on along the minus strand of NC_134711.1, from coordinate 282,949,405 downwards.
TACCATGTCCTCTGAGTCCCTCCCTGAGTTAAAAATACCTGCCAATCCCTTGTGAGAGTCATAAGGTTTATTAAGCCTGCTATGAGTTACTTCTAACTAAAATGTCAGTGGTTAGTACATAACTGTGTTAGGCTAACTTATAGCAAGCTTGCAGCAATTTATGGTTGCTGTGTAAGGGATGTGATGCAGAATCTTATTATGTAAATTTTTAAAACAATAATTCACAGTAAAGTTTTTCCTTCTCTTATGACCAGTAGTCTGAGCCAGACAAAACAAGACAGCCCTTCCTGAATAACTTTGAACGTGACAATAATATTAAACATGCCAATGATTTTAACATGGTATTTTAATTACCACAGAGAAGAAAAATTGTAAACTCCAAAAATGGAATTGAGTGGGGGTAAAGAACAATTGAATGTGAAGGGCACAGAAAACTTTACTACATGTCAGCTCCTTCGTTATTTTATCATTTCATTTTTTGTTCTCCTCCTGTGCTTGATTATTTAAGAGTTTTCCGCTTGCCATAACTCATCTATAATATTTAATTGATTCTTCCAGTTGTCTGTGAGTGCTGTGGGCATTCTAATCAATTAAGGATCTTCAGTGAACTCTGGCCTCCTGTTTTTCCCGCCTCCGTCTTCCTTCCATAAAATCTGTTGTGCATGATTGCATGCATGCTTGTTTTTATCTATGTATATCCTTGTTTGTTTTTTGAACTTGAATCGGATTCTTTCTTTTTTCTTGTATTTTAAGATTTTTTATGTCAGTCTGAATTTCTCCAAGATCCTGTACTTTGTGGTGTTTTCTTTAATTCCCAGGTAATAAAAATGCTCCTTGCATAGAATCCAAAGGTATTAATAGTACTTCTGCAGTGTTTATCAGGCCATCTCAAGATATTATTATAGCAATATATCTAGAATGATTCATTGTAATAACCAATAGTGTCATAAAGCAGCGAGCAACTAAATAATACATTAAAATCCCATAACCCTTTCAGTTTATTTAGTTTCTTACCAAGTACCTGAAATTCAACTAGATATGTACACTTCACAGGTTTTCTTGCTAACCAACTACTGTTTTTCTTTCTCATCCCATCTATTTGCAAATTCTCTCCTACTACTATCTCTGTGTATGTCAGAGCTGTAAAATTCTGCTTTTGCTGTTTGATTATTGTTGTTCTCAGCATCACATGGTTTGAGTATCTGGAACTTATAAACCAGATTCCCAAATACCTATCACTTAGAGTCGGCATATTTGAAAAATGTTACACTCTTGAAATTATGAACCATGAGATACTGTTCATATTAAAATGGCTCCATGCCATTTTTTATCAGCAAAGGGAAAGAGAGAGAGGCATAGACAGGAGATTAAGGAAAGAAGTTGTTTAGCTAATTTTCTTCCACTACATATCTCTATGAAAATTTTAGCAATAAAAATCTCATTGTGTTTGTTCATTTGTTGTAGCTGTTATTATTACTACAACTACTATTACTACTACAAGTAGTAATAGTATTACTAGAAGATTTTGCCTGGTGTTGCCTGGGTCTGGGTCTGGTCTGGGATGACAGAGGGACTGCACAGGCTGCTTGCTGGCTTCTCCCTGGGACTGGCTGAGAGTGGTGGAGGCCATGCTGCCCCATTGTGGTTGTTCATGAGTATAACTGTCTCTCCTATCACACCCCTCCCTTTTCGTTTGATGTGAAACAATCATTTCACGCACATCCCATTGTCCTGGCACAACCAACCCCTGATATTGCTTTGTTATGAGAAGAAGAAGCTGCATACCAAATTTGGTAGTCCTAGTTCTTACCTTTTAGGAGGAGTTATTGGACAAAGAGACTGACAGACAGATGAACACAAAGAAAGACAGGCAGACAGAAGCACAAACTCTCTAAAATATATAGTAGATTATTAATGCTGTGTATGTTCCAGTACATTTCATGTTAAGAATCAGCTTGTTCTGTGTCTGTGGTATGATGCAAGAGGACCTCTGTGTGCCATAAGGGGTACACTCAATCTCAAGGAGGTGGGAAGGAGGCAATGAGGGAATATGCTATGCTTCCCTAATGAACAATGCAATCTGTGTGTTCCTTCTGTAGCACGGGACTCTCCTGAAAAAGCTTCCTAATGTCCAGTCCTCTCAAAGCTTCTAGTGTTGCAGTGCTAGCATTTACAAATTTAATAATGAGTCAGGTGGAAGAGGTAATATCGTCTATTGGACCAACTTCTGTTGGTGAAAGAGTCAAACTTTTGAACTTATAGAGCTGTTTTTAGGTGTGGGTGTTAGTTTCCCAGATTTGAAGAAGAACTTTGTAGAAGCTCAAAAGTTTATGTCTCTCACCAACAGAAGTTGGTCCAATAAGAGATATCACCTCACTCACTCTGCCCCTCTAATATTCAGGGACCAACATGGCTACACCAGTGCACACAATGTATTTAATAATAGTATTAATAACCTGAGATATCAGATTTTACATTTACTAACTGTTGTGTCACCTCCCAGTTTCATTTAATTACACGGGTGCAGCCTCACTGGAAGCATGTGAGCAGTGCCATTGTTTTCATGTGGGCTACTCATGTGAGCAACATTAAGCACATGCCCTTGCTGAATCTGGGTCAGAAGCTGTTCCAATGTGCCCACCTCCTTCATATTCCTTCCATATAAATTATTAGACTAATTGTGTGTACATTCTCTCATTAGATTTAGCATTGTCTCTAGATTTGGATTTTATCAGCGTTTGGGCTGTCTCTTCACCAGCACTCTAGCAGTATCTCAACCCTTCTATATTTCTGACAGCTCCTAACCTTTCTAGGAAATACCTTCAAAAATATTGTAATGAAATTCCTCTGGTTAAGGCATTTTTGGGATGTCATTAAAATCTTTTCCCCAGACATCTAAGCAACTGTTAGTGAAGAAAGAAAATTTATGTTACTCTTGTTCTTTTTCTTTCTTTTATAATTACTAACCTGGTCAGCAATAATTCTTCTTTTCCTCTGTGGGTTTTTCCTCCTCTTCTGCTCTTTGATAAAGTTACAGAGTCTTAAATTATTTGACTGAAAAAATGTGCTGTACTTTTATTAGTTCAGGTCCTCTGGAAAAGTATTTTTTTTATCTTCATAAAAGACAGAGCCATCGTTACTGAAGTAAGTTGTTTTTGTCCATTAAATTTGTAAATACTTCTGGGTTTTATAAATCGAATGATAACCAAATTAATCAGGCAACAATAGTTAAAACATTTAGTTAGAATTTGACAGCTATATTCTGTTTATAAACCAGTTATTTCCTTATGGCTACATTAGCTATACATTTATAACCTCCTTGTAATGATCACCATTGTAATGTTAATTAAATTTTGTCTATCAATCATTTAAGGAGCCATGAAAAAAAGTTGTGTCATAGTGGGTCACAGTCAAAAACAGCAGGTTCAGGACAAATTGCCAAGGAAAAAGGGGAAACTTACTCTAAAACTGGTGGTTATTTTTCCATAGTATAAATGCGAAACAAAGTTTCACCACAGTGAGTAACAGGAAGTCAGAGAAGCTGACTTTTTAGGGATCCGACTTGTTTCAACAGCCTGGATACAGAGAACTGTTTAAGGTGGTACTTCAGCAACCATTGCAATCATTGAAATTTCCACTTTGACAGATAGTTTTGCATTACATCTCAGGAAAATTGCCGCATTTCCTTATACGATTTGTCAGACTGCAGGCAGTTGGCTTTCTCAGTTTATCTAAATACACAGGTTAGTGTTAAAGTCTAGTTAGTTATTTTCAGTCACTGAGTGAGGAATTGATGTTTCTATATAAAAAGAGCTCACTTGTATATATGTAGGACTAAAATAGCATTGCTGCAGTCTGCAGAAACCTACTGACATGAAATTCCCATATAAGTACAGGCAGTCCCCGGGTTACATGGATCCGACTTACATCAGATCCCTACTTACAAACGGGGTGAGGCAACCCCGCACTAGCTGCTTCCCCCCAGCAGACCAGGGAGACGCAAAGCTAGCGCCCCCCCCCCCCAGCAGACCAGGGAGACGTGGAGCGGCTTTTCTCAGCAGACACCTCAGCTTGAGAATAAAGGACTGAAGGAAGTGAGATGTGGGAGAATAAAACTGAGCTCTGGAGAAATGTTTGGCTAGAGTTTCCCCTACAATATGTACCAGTTCCGACTTACATACAAATTCAACTTAAGAACAAATCTACAGTCCCTATCTTGTACGTAACCCGGGGACTGCCTGTACATGGATATAGTATGGGTCATACATCCAGAAATTAAAAGAATTCACCTGATGTGTTTCAAGAACTGCTTTGGAATGCATAGAATCATAGCATTTATGGCCAGAAAAAGCTACCAAATCATCTAGTCTGACCTTCTGTATATCACAGCCATCACCACTACCCAACACCAGCACACTAAACCCAACAACTGAAGTTAGTCCAGAGCAGTACAACTCCCAGGAGACCAGATAATTAATTCCCACTAGTGAGAATAAAAGGGATCAAGATGCACCAAAGCCTGAGGCTCCTGCAATGGCAGAAAAATGATTACATGAGGTATACCCAGATAATCCTGGCAAGTGGCCTGCACCCACATGATTCATAGGAAGGCAATACCTCCCCCTCTAAAAGTTACAGTGACTATAACCTGGAGTAAATTCCTTCCTAACCCCACAAATGGCAGTCAGATTCTGAGCAGGTAAGCACAAACTGGCACCTCAGACAGAAAATGTTCAATGACACCTCAGAGCCCAGGCCGACTCCGTCTAATGTGCCATCTCCAGCTCTTTACCCATCCCGGTGTTTAACCCTCTATTAATCATGACACCTTTCAGCCTTCTTTTGGTTAGATTAACAAGCTAAGCTCTTTCAGTTACCTCTACTTCCTCCAGATTTCTGATCATCCTAGTGGCTCTTTTCTATACCAGTTTACATTCATATTGAACTTGTTTCTTGAACATAGGTGACCAAAATTATATACAGTATTTTAAATGAAAGCTTACCCGTGCCTGGTACAACAATGGAATTAATACTTCTCTCTCTCTCTCTCTTTGCTGGAAATGCCATGCTTTTTACATCCTAGAATTGCAGTGGCCTTTCTCAAATCACAGTGCATTGGTGGTTCGTGCTCTTCGTGGGACTGACACATTCTCTGTTCCGCTATTGCAGGGTTGGGAAACTTCCAGATTACAGGCTGTATATGGTTCATCAGGTTTAGCCACAGGTTTGTTTACCTGAGCATCTGCAGACATGGAATCCCGCAGCTCCAGTGGCTGCAGTTTACTGTTCCCGACCAATGAGAATTGCAGGAAGTGGTGGTCTGGCTTTCCTAATTTAACTAATAATTTTCCAATACTATGTCAAATGCTTTAATGAATTCCAAGCATATTAGATCTACTTCCCTTAATTTAAAAAGGTGCTTGTTTTCCAATAGAAGGAAATCAGATTAGACTGGCATAATCTACTTTGTTAAACCCATGTCAAATTAGCTCCCTTTTACCATTTACCTCCCTGAATTTAATTATTCTTTCCTTCACAACTTGTTGCAAAGCCTTACATATTAACAGATCTGTAATCACTGACATTTTTTTCTTCCCTTTTCTTAAGTGGAGGTACAATGTTTGCTGTTCTCCAATCATATGGTACTACCCCCAAATAGGCAGATTTATTAAACATCTTTGCAACTACACCAGCATCTCACCACCAGTTTTCTGTGGTGAAAAAGACCTGTTTTCTCATTTGAGGGCATCATGCTTGTTAAGGTTTCTTACCACCTCACGTGTGATAATGTCCATCTTTTTTTTAAACACTCAGGCTATGTCTAGACTGCAAGCCTCTTTCGAAAGAGCCTCTTTCGAAAGAGAGCGTCTAGACTGCACGCGGAACTTTTGAAAAAGCGGCTTGCTTTTTTGAAAGAAAGCACCCAGTGAGTCTGGATGCTCTCTTTCGAAGAAGCCCTATTTACATTCAAGAACGCCTTCTTTCGAAAGAGGAACTTTTGAAAGAAGGCGTTCTTCCTCGTGCAATGAGGTTTACCGCCGTCGAAAGAAAAGCCGCGTTCTTTCAATTTAATTTCGAAAGAACGCGGCTGCAGTCTAGACGCAGGTGAAGTTTTTTCGAAAAAAGGCTACTTTTTTCGAAAAAACCCCTGAGTCTGGACACAGCCTCATTTCCATCAGCCAGACTGCCTTGATGCACGTATTCCGCAGGATCATTCTTAAAGAAAATGCAACAAAGCATTGGTGCACAAGGATTTCAGGTCTTTATCCAATAGCTATAGTCAATATTTGTACTTTCTTACCACTGGACCCATGGGCAAGCTGTGCGGGTGAATCTGCGCTCCTGGAAGAGATGCAGCCTCAATTGCAAAGTGCAGGGCTGGGGGCAGCCAGCCCTGAGTGCTTCCTGGAGTGCACTGTACCACACCCCCCAGCCCTTATAGCTGCACATAGCACCATGGGATGGTCTGATGGTGATTTAAAGGGTCTGGAGCTCTGAGTGCCATTGCCACTGCAGTAATAGTGGCAGCATCTGAGAGCCTCGAGCCCTTTAGAATAACCAGGCCTCAAGGCAGTTGCCCCTTTTGCTCCCCTCTGTCAGCGGGCCTGCCATTCATCTGAAAGGTCTTCTAATCTATCATGCCAGCCTTGATCCCAGAAAGTGAATACCCAGGTAGGTAAATGGAGTCCATCACTCACTAAGTCTTCTCTCTGCGAATGCCTCCCAATGGTCCGTCTTCTCTAAAACTTTCTCCATCTTCCTTGTTGAAGCTGTTCCAAAGTAAGTGAATGTTAATTATCCAGAGAAAGAACAAGTATGCCTCTATAATCCAGCAGGCCTCTGCTAAATGTGTTGGCTGAAAGCCACTTTATTCATTTTAAGAGATTTTATTTTAAAATGAGTTGCACCCTCCCTTTTTAAACACAAAACCCAGCCATATATTTCCAGATGCTGGGGACCACCCAAGTGGAGGAGATACACAATCGAACATCTCCGAGCTGCATATTATTTTGTATGGGACAGGAAAAAGAGATAGCTTACATTTTGTTTGCATGTGTCTCGTGCACTGTCCATTAAACAATCAAAATTATTATAAATAAGCTTAAATTTTTACCTCTATAATATGGGTATAATAATAAGGTATACATTTCAATGGTTTATTTCAGCTGACACATTTTAATGGAAACATTTTAACCCTGTCACCCAGCACCTAATGTAGAATTGCTTGTCATCTTTGGTAAAATGTGTTATCTGGTCATCATCAAAATTGAAATGGTTGATTTCAATTATCCATCCCATAAAACAAGAGCTAGAGGTTACCAAAGCAAATTAATAGGCAGCAGGTTTAAAAAATATACAAGGGAGTATTTCTTTACATAATGTGCAGTCGATCTGCAGTACTCCTTGCCAGAAGATGTTGTGAAGGCCAAGACTGTGACAGGGTTCAAAAAGAGCTAGATACATTCATGGGGGATAAGCCTACCAATGGCTATTAGCAAGGATGGGTGAGAACAGATGTCCTTAGTCTATGCCAGGGCTGAGAATGAGCAACAGGGGGATGGATCATTTGATGATTACCTAATCTGTTCATTCCCTCTGGGGTACCTGACATTGGCCACTATTGGAAGACTGGATATTGAGTTAGATGGACCTTTGGTGTATGTATGTTGACATTGGTGTATGTATATATACATGTTCTCTATCATCATATGTGGAACATTAGTATTCATTCTGGTTTTTGAATTGTTTTGTCTATATTTTCTCCATATTCTTTGTTAGGGTGCATCTATGCTGCAGGGCTTAACTCGAAATAAGCTACGCAAATTGAGCTACGTCAATTGTATATCTTATTTTGAAATAGCTTGTTTCAAAATAGGGAGTGTCTACACAGCACTTATTTTAAAATAGAGCATTCTTCCTCCAACTTCCCTTATTCCTTGTACAATGAGGGTTACAGGAGTCAGAGTAAGAAGTCCTCCAGCTTGACAGTATTTTGAAACAATTTCAAAATAACTTCCTGCTGTGTAGATGCGGACTAAGTTATTTCGAAATAGCGTTGCAGAATAGACATACCCTTAACGTTTGATATATTTCGCAGTACTGACAATGTTTTATTTACTTCAAAATGTTGCATAGAGTGCTGATGGTCTCACTCTTGCCAATAAAAACAGTAATATCTGTTTCTTTTGCAGCATGTTTCATATTAAAATTCATCATCACTAATGTTTGTAGAGAAAAAAAAATTGTCATGTTTCCGTGGTACATGAGCTAGGTATGGATGTCACTTACTATAATAGGGTTTCTAAAGAATGACAGGTCAAAGTCTTGCCTTTCAAAGTTCTTATGCAGAATGTCAATCATTTACTCATTGCCAGTTCAAATGCAGTCTTCTAGGCATACCTTTAAGGGATGCGCCTAACTTTTCATCAAAAATTCCTTCTGTCCTTAGTGGAGCTTCTCACTAATGATTGGAATTTGAAATGAAAAAGACAGATTTGAAAGGGAGACATGAACAGTTTTTACATTTTTGCAATCAAAACTGCTTAAATGTACATTGTGGTTTGACTCTTTGCCTTTACTTTTTTATTAAACAGAATTTCCTTGATTTCTGTTCTTTGTCCTTTACTTTCTGAAATCTGCTGCTTCAAAGAAGTTTTTAAGCGGTGCATGCCTTAGCAATTCAAACTGAAAATAAAGTGTGTCTCTAAAGAACCAAACAAGAGTTGATCAGATAAATCATGTGATGTTTGTTTTAATGAGCAAGTTTACATTTTGTTTTTTTTCAAATACTCTGTTTTCCCAGTAAAATTCATTTGCTTCAATACGTCATTGGAAAGTAGCACAGAAGAGATATAAATGTAGCCATTTTGAATTCATTAGTACTTTCATATGTTATTTGAAGAACAGGTTTACTTTATTAATCTAGCTCTATTCACTACATGCTTGTAGCTACTGTTAGAGCAATGGCAGAGACAGCCTTTAAAGGTTAAGTCAAAGATTCTCAGGCCCCACAAGAAATGTCTATAGTTTAGATAATGAAAGAAACGTTATTTCAAAGGGAGATGGCTCCAAGGAAAAATGTGGATATACATCTTTTTTCCATGAATCTCCTGTACCTAGTCAGCTATTTACTTTGCTATTTATTTGCATCATAAGGAGAGAAGCTCAATGAGAAAATCTGGGACATAGACATATCAAGTTGAGGACTAACTTTTTTTGTCTGTTACAATGGATTCTTGATCCATGATTAGAAGATCTTTACAAATAATAAATAATATTTTTCACAATTTCTCAACATTGTCTTACTTTATTCCCACTGATGTCATTGAGAGCTTTACTAATTACTTTAGCGGGAATAGAGCAAGACTAGTGCTGAGTGATTTTGAAAATCTCCCTTCTGTATATTAAAATGCCTAAGCTTTTCATCATAGCTCATTGAAAGCATTGCAAGTTTTCTCTACTAGAAGAAGAAGTAAGAAAAAATGACAAGAAAGGCAACAAAAGTCTGAAGGAGAATCAGCAGCTTGGAAGGCTTATACAAATATGAAGAAACTTGCTTATAAATCATACATATTTATTCATTTGTCCTTGCAAAAAAAACCGTATTTCTGGACAAGAATTTAGAATGAACTATTTATTGGGTAAAAGCCAACAGGGTGTGATTCTTACAATCTAATCTGACATTATTGAATCCCATACAATATTGAAAGTGAAAATATGCACTCACATATAATAGCCTAAATCTATATGGAAAAGGGGAAGTATCTTCCACTCTCACAGACACATAACTAACTTGCATTCTGTTACGATTGAAGTTAGGGTGTTTTTGTAATCATTGCAAGCTGTAGGAATCATTCCACCAAGACTGATGCAGGTGAGTAAATTATTCAGCAGAGTAGTCCAATTCAAGTCTATGAGACTACTCTCTTAAGTAAAGTAACATATACAGGCATTTGTAGGATGGGGTCCATATACTTTAATGACTAACTTAGTACTGAAAGCAGGTAATTTAATTATGTAAACCAAGAAGTGAATGACCCTGCTGTAGTCATTTTTTAAATAATAAACTAATTGCCTGATAAGGAAATCAAATCAGGCATTAGCGGTAAATCTTCATCTCAGCAAGCAGGGAGTTACATGCACAAACCTTGTTACCAGTGACTGAAATTTTATGTAATTCCTCATGTGGTATGCTGAAAGCTGAGAGGGTTTTTAACTTCACTTGTGTTTCCTTCTTGAAATGTTGACTTATGAGTTTCTCTAAATCTATCTCTGCTCTTTTCTATTGATCCAGAAAATGAATCCCAGCTGTTCTTATGTATTCTTCTGTGACAGCTGGCAAAATGGTTGCCAGTAGCAGAATTGGGTAATTTAACAGTACTATTACCAACAATACTATTACTAACCTTATAATATAACCTTATAACATTATTAACCACTATTTTACAAATCATGAGGTAATACAATTAATTTTTAGATTTATTTTATTTGCCTTCTGGTGTCTTTTGTCTTTAGGATTCACATTTCATACTCTTCACTTCAAATGTGAAGACTAGAATCTTACCTGAAAAATGAGAGCGAGAGAGAGAGAAAAGCAGCTGAGACTCTCACATAATGATAAGATCAGAGGAGCTGGGGCAAACAATACATCAAACACTACAAATAATAAAGATGATAAAATCTCCAAAGTAGCAACACCGATTTCTCAAAGGGTGAGATTCTTGTACCTTTGGTCAAGTTCAGTAATAACTTTACCTCATAGGTATTATCAATGAGTCCAATGAGACCACTTGCCACATAAGGTAATACTCAGTGTGAGTGAAGACATCAGTATCTCAGCCAATGAAACTTCTTAAGCTTGAATAGTGGACCAAGACAGAAGTTCTCCATGTCTCTTTCTTTTCCCTTCCTCCAACCTCTAGCCAACAACCCCTTTGCCCCCCTCCCCATGATTCCTAACTTCAAATTACTCCCTTTTGGGAATTTAAAAAGAGCTCTTTAGAGAGGCTCAAATCACACACAGTTTAAATGGTTATGGCAAGATTCAAAATATTTTATTGTCCAAAACAAGCTATTTTTGGTTTTTAACAAAAATATGGCAATTTGCACTGTTTTTATTATGATTATTCAATTTACCAGTATATTCAATTCTCTGAACAAAACATGCAATTATTATACAAGAAAACGACAATTTCTAAGTGCTCTTCCCAATAAAAGAAGTTGAAATTATACCCTTGTTTGATTTCCACAGGATTAGTACATTTTGTTTACAAGTATAATCTTCATCGAGTTCCAGAATTTGTGAAAAAAAATAAATTGTTTCCCTGATACTGGGTTTTATTTAACTAACACAGATGATGTCAGAAATGGCTATTGCAATTCTTAACTGTAGACATTAATATCTCTTCCTGATTAATTTCACTTGATAATTCCCTTGCTTTCTCCAATCAAATTCTCAGTCAGTCAGTGTCCATCCAAAATAATGAGTACAGACTTTCCCCAGTTTCAGCGAGCCTGAAAACTTAACATGAGGCAAGTTACTTTTCCAGGAGTATTAGTAATCAGGACTTTTTGGTTCTTTCACTTCTATTTGCTGCCATCTGTTGTAAGGCCTGGTGGATCTTAAGGCAATTTCAAGCAGCGTGGGAGTGGTGACTTACCACTGAAACAATTATTTTGACTTGAAAGGTCCTCTTATGAATCTTCAGATGACAATTATGGATCAGCTGCGAATAGAGTCTAATTTTTGTGGTGTACAAGCTAAAAAGATCAGAACTATATTTGTTGCTGCAGTTCCCAGAGCCTTAGAATCAAAATCTGTCTCTCATCTACCTCTGAGTGGCTGCTGACAGAATTATTCAGTCTTTCTGAAAGCAACTCTGGGATGGGGTCCAGTATTCCCTGCTTTATCCTGTTGTCTCATCTCATTCTAAGAACAGTTGGATCTTTGTCATTCTTAAATTATGCTTCCCAGGCAGTCTCTCACTCATGTAGCCTCTTCATCATTCAGTCACATCAAATCATACACCCCAGCTTTGTGTGATATTTGTCCTAATACCTCAACTTCCCACAGTGCCTCACACAGAATAATTTGGAACATTTCCTTGAAAAGCTGGCAGGCTTGAGCTCAAAGTTTCCCCTCTGCCTTTCTCCCAGAATTTCTTCTAACTTTATTTTCTTGCTATGGAGCCCAAATATATTGTGATGCTGCCTGCCTAATTTGTGAAATTCCTACATTACTTAGCTGCAAAAACTGTAGCACAGAATGTGTCCATAGATTCATAGATTCCAAAACCAGAAAGTAACATTGTGATCATTGAGTATGACTTCCTGTATAACACAGGCCATAGAAATTTCCCCATGTAATTTCTAGAGCGTAACTTTGGGAGTCAGGGGCGGATATAGGGCAGGGCGAACGGGGCAGTCGCCCCGGGCCCTGTGCTTCAAATTGCCCCGCGCATGCGCCGTGCACCACCGCGCATGCGCATGCGCATGGCGTCACTGCGCATGCGCCGTGGCAAAGGGGGGGCCCGTGAAATTATGCTGCCCGGGGCCCCGCAAAACGGTCATCTGCCCCTGTTGGGAGTAGCAACCAATCTTGATTAAAAAGAATCCCACCACGATGCGTTTGTAAGTTGTTTTAATGATTAATTATTTACATGGTTAAACATTTATTTATACAGCCATTAGATTATGTTAATACCTTTCTCTGTTAGAGTGAAAAGCCCATTATAATATTTGTTCCCCATGTGAATACTTACTGACTCTTCAGTTATAGTCTGGTGGGGACTTAGTGTTATTTATATGTGCAACATCTTTTCTTCTCAACCAATCAAATTCCTTGGTTTGTTAGTTTGGAACACTGCGGCAGTGTATTTGATTTCACTCTATTCAACCTTGCCTCACTCAACTCTTTATTTATTTAAATCCAATTCAGATCATCACAGCTCAAATCTCTGAAAAATCTCCAAAAAATGATGATCAGTTTAGAATCTAACTATAATGAAATAGGGAATCTATCCAGTACCATATTTATCAGGAACCAATGTTTATTATTTTTCTTTTGACTCTATTTTCTTTTAAAGGACTTCTCCATACAGATGATGTTAATAGTTCAATACCTGGGGGTACAGTGGGGGTTTTGATACCCACAAAAGGCCCTTTTCTGAAAGGTTCTGACTCGGTATTTCTTACTTTTGTTAAGAATGGGAATTCTTAACACCATGCCACGTTGGACTTGAATAATTTCAACATCCCTCAGGAAATATTCATTATCTCATGTACTTGACCCTCAAATTTAGAGAAAGGTAGTTGGAAGAAAGGAAGATATTTCTAAATAAAACACCTTTAAAAAGTCCCACTTATTTATTATTATGATTGTATAAAATATTTGAATAAGGAGAATGCTTTCATTCTTTGCACCACTCTGCTCCACAATACATAGTTGAACATTTTACTTAAACACATTAAAGAATGTCCTTTTTTTATGGCAGCTTTAAATAGCTCATAGGGAGTTATTTCAAAGATCAGAGGAAATTATCTCTGAAAAATGGTAGGATTTACAACCCAAAACAGAAATTTACAGGTCTTACAGTGTTTTTCTTTAATTTATACAATTAATCCTGTTAAGTACGGTATCACTAAGTCTAAGATTTCAAAAATATTATAACTCATGCCTCAAAAATTAAGGGATTGGCAAAAAATGTAAACATTGCGGCAGGAATTCTTTTCATTTGGCTTCTTGTATCTGAGTTTTTCAGAGACACTTACTTCAAATTTTCAAGATTTTACCTACAATGAAGAGGGCTAGAAACCTACTTTTATTTTTAGTTAACGCTGAGATTCTCATCCAATCAATTGATTCAAGAACCAGGGGCTTTAATGAGAAAACAATGTCATGAATCTTGTGACAAATTGAGTTGGCAACAGAGCTCGTCAATGACCTTTTTCCAAAAGCCAAGTTTTCTGTAGGAAAATTTCAGCTTTGCTGGGGGGGAAAAAAAAAGATTTCATTCCCTGGCTGCCCTCCTGGAAGGTGCTTGTCAATTTTACTTACTGCCAATGAAAATGACAAAAGATTTCCTGGATGGCTGCTGAAGGTGAGCACCCAGATTCAGTTCTTCCCAAACTCCCACCAGCTCCAGACCTGGAGAGGGGTAAATACATTTTACTTCTCCACAGTTCAGAGCAGTGGAAAGTTCTGCCTCTATAGCCATAGTGTGAGCAAAGACCGCAGGTATGTCTATACTGCAATTAAAAATCACCTATGCCAATGTATTTGGGTTTATGGGGCACAGGCTACGGAGTGGTTTCATTGCAATGTAGACTTCCAGGCTCAGACTACAACCTGTGCTCTGGGACCCTAGATCCTGGGCTCCAGCATGATCCTGCAACTCTATATGGCAATAAAGCAGCCCTGCAGGCTGAGCCTTATGAGCCCAAGTCAGCAGACACAGGCCAACTGTGGGATTTTCATTGCAGCGTAGATATACCCTTCATGTTATGATTATCTGACTCTCACCTTCGCTAGTCTGGGAAGCTCTTTGCAATATATGCCACTTGTACGCCATTCATTCCTGGTGCTCTGGCTCTGCCTCTGTAGTCCTTCCCATAGCATGTTTTGCACTTCTAGAGATCCTAGTGGGAATATCTTAGAGAACATAAGAACATAAGAACGGCCGTACTGGGTCAGACCAAAGAACCATCTAGCCCAGTAGCCTGTCCGCCAACAGTGGCCAGCACCAGGTGCCCCAGAGAGGGTGGATCGAAGACAATGATCAAGCGATTTGTCTCCTGCCATCCTTCTCCAGCCTCTGACAAACAGAGGCCATGGACACCATTTCTATCCCCGGGCTAATAGCCTTTTATGGACTTAACCTCCATGAAATTATCTAGCTTCTCTTTAAACTCTGTTATAGTCCTAGCCTTCACAGCCTCCTCTGGCAAGGAGTTCCACAGGTTGACTACACACTGTGTGAAGAAGAACTTCTTTTTATTAGTTTTAAACCTGCTACCAATTCATTTCATTTGGTGTCCTCTAGTTCTTCTATTATGGGAACTAATAAATAACTTTTCTCTATCGGCCCTCTCCACACCACTCATGATTTTATATACCTCTATCATATCCCCCCTCGGTCTCCTCTTTTCTAAACTGAAAATTCCCAGTCGCTTTAACCTCTCCTCATATGGGACCCATTCCAAACCCCTAATAATTTTAGTTGCCCTTTTCTGAACCCTTTCCAAGGCCAAAATATCTTTTTTGAGGTGAGGAGACCACATCTGTACACAGTATTCAAGATGTGGGCGTACCATAGTTTTATACAGGGGCAGTAAGATATTCTGGGTCTTATTTTCTATCCCTTTCTTAATAATTCCTAGCTTCCTATTTGCCTTTTTGACCGCCGCTGCACACTGTGTGGAAATTTTCAGACAACTATCCACGATAACTCCAAGATCTCTTTCCTGATTTGTCGTAGCCAAATTAGCCCCCACCATACTGCACGTATAGTTGGGGTTATTTTTCCTGATGTGCATTACTTTACAGGGCCTCCCCATGAGGGGTCTCTGCCTTGAAGCCCTATCCCTTCCCCTCCACAACCCCTCCCTTCACCCCTTCCCTGACCTCAGAATAAAGTCACCTGTTTGGTTGTGAACAAAATGAAGTCTGTATTTATCTTCCAATCAAAAAAAGTGGGCAGGGGGAGGGGGCTCATAACCGGGAGGGGGAGGGGAGGGGCTAGATGTGCCACCTCAGGTGCAGGGACCTTGTCAGAGTTGGGGTCAGGTGGGTCCGGGGATCACAGTGGGTTTAGCAGGAAGGAGGGCTGGAGTGAGGTCAGGTATGACGGGGGGCAGGAGAGGGGGATAAGCAAGAGAGTAATTTGTTGTATCTGAGTGTCTTGAAAAATAATTGCACAAAGCTGTACATTTACAATGTCATATCCAAAATGAATCAGATCTCCTTTTTGGTTCATGTTGCTTTTGCTCATTTTTGCCAGTGTTCATGTAATGCGGTATAATTGTTCATGTTATGAAAGTATGCCTTGCCTAATACTTAACAAACAAAAACCTGGTTTCAGATTGCATGTTCTTACTATATTTCAAAAATTATAAAGAATAGAGGATAATGGACTTCTTCAAATGTTCCATGTGACTTGAAAACAAATTATATTTCAAAAAAGACAAAACATTCCACCACCACCCAACTCCCACCTCTGCAAAGCTGCAAAATGAAGACAACTTAGAATATACCAGCCACATGAGAATAAACAATCAAGATCTAAGCCCTTGCTGTTGTTTATGGCAGAATATTTGCATTTTTCTTTGAGAGTGCTGACTCACCAAACAATTAACTCATCTGACATAAAACTAATTTCACATTCTACCTATTATACAACTGGCCAGATATATTGCATACAGCAATAATTAAACACCCCTATCATTACCTTTAACTGCTTTTACTGCTGAGAATGAAAAGCATTCATGTTACTTGTATCATTTGTATATACATGGAGTGTTTCTAAATTAATCTAGTTTGATATGAACTACAGATGTTGGATGTGCATGGCCAAGATGATCAATAGTGCTCTGTGTCTTATTTTTGTTCTCAAACATTATTCATTTTCCACCTCAATAAATTACGTGCAAGGGCTCTGATTGCTCCCTTTTGCAGATCTTAAAGCTATTGTGTGCCTCATGCTAACTGAAGCCAAAGAGAAAAACGAAAAAAGACAGAATGCATCAGGCATAACAAATTATAATGCCACATTTAAAACCAAACTTTGTTTCTGTATGAAGGGGAGTAGGGAAAGTAGGTGCTTTGAAAGGAGAACGACTGCTTCATGGTGTTTGCATATTAAGAAAACTTTTCTGATATGGAACTGCAATGGCTAGCCCACCAATGTGTGTCTTCTCATGGGGCATGACCTGAGACCTATTGAGGTCAATGGGCACATATTGAATAAATGTTGAAATAGGTGAACTATTCATAATGAAACAAAAAACAGGACTATGTAGCACTTTAAAGACTAACAAGATGGTTTATTAGGTGATGAGCTTTTGCGGGCCAGATCCACTTCCTCAGATCAAATAGTGGAAGAAAATTGTCACAAACATATATACCAAAGGATACAATTAAAAAAAATGAACACATATGAAAAGGACAACTCAAATTTCAGAACAGAAGGGGGATTTGATTTGTCCTTTTCATATGTGTTCATTTTTTTAATTGTATCCTTTGGTATATATGGTTGTGACAATTTTCTTCCACTAGTTGATCTGAGGAAGTGGGTCCGGCCCCGAAAGCTCATCACCTAATAAACCATCTTGTTAGTCTTTAAAGTGCTACACAGTCCTGTTTTTTGTTTCAGCTACACCAGACTAACAAGGCTACATTTCTATTACTATTCATAATGAAATATCTATTCGAGTCTGTTTGTGAACTATTAAAAACCCAATGAGGATTTTTTTAATGTCTTCACTATTCAGATTACTACATATTAGCTATTAACTGACTGCTCCAAGCCTTTTCTTGTTATGGTGGGTGACATTCAGCTCAGTACAGAAGATGCTGAGCCTTAGTTCTTATATTTGACAAAAATTCAAAGCTTTGGAGTGTCTCCTCTTTTCTAATCCTCAGAAGTTTGCATAAGTTAATGTGGTCAACATCTGGCTTTTCTTCTTTAGAATATGTATATTGATTGTTCAAGTCTCTTTGCCAAATTCCATAACCACAACATATGTTTACACATTTTTCTCTTAACATTCAGCCCTTAACTCATTAGTCCAAACTTTCATCTGAGGAAACATGCATTTCTTGTTTTTCCAATTTTTCTAGATCTATTCACAAACAAAGGGTCTGATACTTGAATTCTTACTGGAGTGCATAGTTCTTATTCACTGTAGTAATCACAAGGCTATATAGAGTAATGTCATTTAAACAATATAAAAAATATATATTGAAATGACCTTATTAGAAAATTTCAAAAATGGACTTGATAACTCATGGTTTAGTACATTAGATATTTCTATGAACATGTTGGATTGTTGAAGTCTTATTTAAATTATTATTAGTATTATTATTAATTTTGCAATGATTTTTGTACAATAATTTTGTAATGATTATGACTATTAATAACTTTTCAGTAATGTAGTAGTATAGTATGAATTCTTGGTAGATATTTGGGGTCTAAGTCATATGTAGCGGTATTATAGGAAATCCAGTTAACTTCAATGTGTTTTCTTTGTGGAATTCTCAAAGGACTGATCCTTTAATGCGTTAGGGAAACATTTGTCTACCCCAATAGTTGTGCTATTTCAAAATCAGTACTGGTTTTATTTGCAGAATAATTTATTTAAAAAAAAAAACTGGAGCACTTAAGACACTTGAACAACATTATTTTCATTGTGTTTATCTCAAGCATACACATATAAACTCAGCCTGAATCACCAGAATAGCATAAGGTCTTGTCCAATGTCTTGTTCACATTTAAAAAGTGTTATACTATGGGCATGCTTAACAGACTTTACCGTTTGTTTCACAGAGAAAATTCACTCCGTTGCTTGGATGTCCAAGTGGCCTATGAAATACTTCCATGGACAGTATACCTTGTTGCATAGGAAATATAGGAGGATGACTATGCAGTTTTTAACTTACAGCACACAATCGTGTATGGGCCCTGTGATAGGCAAACTACACTTTATTCACAGAACACAGAGCCACATCT
Organism: Pelodiscus sinensis; assembly: GCF_049634645.1. Lineage (NCBI taxonomy): Eukaryota > Metazoa > Chordata > Testudines > Trionychidae > Pelodiscus > Pelodiscus sinensis. The sequence goes on along the minus strand of NC_134711.1, from coordinate 282,930,680 downwards.
CACAGTGAAGAACAACCAGAAAAGTTGGGCAGCAGGTTAACTTTGTACATGCCCTGCAAGTTATGAACATTGAAATTAAAGCGGACCATAGAAGCAGCTAGCTACAAAACTTACTTTTCTGGACTTGGAACCCTGAGCCTGGCATGTGGGGCTTTCAGCTGCCAGCTTCACTCTGTGAATAGTTTTAAGGGTTGACTCCTCTGCAGAAGCAAAAAAAAATCAAAGCCAAGGGGGGGGGGGGGGGGTCTGTGTACAGAACTACTCTGCCAGCTACATGATGAGGCTGTGCCAAATTTATTTTGAGTTTCTCGGTCATAATCATGTCACTGTGGTTTAATATTGTAAAACTACATTAGTGTCAGATGAAGCTTGTGGTATCTGCTGTATTACAAATATATTAGGGATTGCACTCTGAAAATGTGCTGTATTTGAAAAAATTTTCAGGGATACCATTTATAGCTGTCCCTAGTAAACTTTGTGATCAATCATGCCACTTCTCACAACAGATGTCAAAGATATCTGTAAAGGTTAATGTCAGAAGATCAATAATAGAGCTGCAGACGGAGTTCAAGCAGTTGTAAATTTGAAAGAGAAATCAATGCATCAATTTTATAATCTTTGGGGCCAAAAATTACTATTTTCCCTAAAAAGACAAAAGTCCCCTTGAGATGAAGGATGGACGTGTGGCTATGACAGTGGATTAGCACTCAGAGTATTTGGATACAGTTCTCAGCCCTAATACTGACTTTCTTTGTGACCTTGGATAAATCCTTTATGCCTCAATTCACCATCTGAAATGATGCTAATATACTTCCTTTGGCTGTCTTACATCTATTCACACTGGACTGCAAGGACTGTCTCTTACCGTACCGGTGTACAGCGTATAGAACAATAAGGTTCCAATCTTGACTGAGACATCTAGTTGCCACCCCTATTTACATAATAAAAAACTTCAACTGGAGGTTTGTGTCTGCAAAGATGCAGGACAAAGACCTTAGTCTTTAAATGTGTGTTTTCCTGTACATAAGGGAATGCTTCATAAGATATTGCAAAGAACCATTACCCCTTGATGAACTGAAGAAAAAAAAAAGAAAAGAACTGTTTGAATTAAGAATAGTATATTTAAGTTTATTTGACTTGCTCCAATAGAATTCATCAAACTAAAATATGACAAGCCCGGGCTTTTTTTTTTTTTTGCATTTACAAACTACTCACAAACCAGTCTTGTTAGCTGCAAATATATTCAGTATTTATAAGTATTCACCAAATAATTTTATTTAATAATTTCAAACTACCAGCTGTGCACAAATACAACTTATTTACCAGAGCTCGTCAAAAAACATTTCTTTTTGAAAAAATGTAAACTGACATTTTTATACAATTAAGACTTTAATGGATTTTTTTCTTTGGGGGTGGGAGAAGCAGAAGTTAGACTTTTCTGAATTTCTTATGAAACAATATGCACACATCTTTTCAGTTTTTTGGTTGTTCTCCTCTTTTCTCTATTCTTTTCTTCCTTCATCCCGCTTTATAGCAGTATAACAGAAAAAGAGAGGAGACAATAAAGATAGAAAACCACAAAATGATTCTTTTTATTTTAAAAATTAGGTGTGTTTTTATCTTTTCATAAAATATACCTAATTTTTATTTATAATTTCTTATTCATTTGTGTGGTCACATACTTTTTTTAGTTATTTGGCATTTCTTGAATAGAAGGATAGTGATAAATGTTCAGGAGCAAATAAATAATGCAAAACTTCACCAAAATGGTACTCAGTATATGGGATTTCATGAATTCTCAGCGGTTTTCCTACTAGTTACAAATATTATCATCCTATGAAGAGCAATACATCTTGTTTGAGCAGTTTAATTAATTATATTATAAAGTCATATTCTGATATATTCCCTCTGAAGTCAATGAGATTATTCTCCAAATAAGTTTATTTTTGGTATAATCAAATGCATCTGAATCTTGCCCACAATCTGTTTCTCTCATTGTTCAATGAGAACTCTTATACACAGGTTTAAGGATTCTTTCTTTTACCCTTCTATACAATATTGCACAATATATTAGGCGACTGCTGATGGCTAAAACATTTGCCCTCATCTAAAGCATTGGTTATCAGCTTCTATTGCACCAAGGAAAGATAAAAACCAATGGCTGACCTGGTTGGCCATTTTGGTGTTCCTAGTTGAAACCCCACCCACCCCTCACACAAGGCCACCACTCAGTTGTAAATTCCATTTGTTGTAGAAGAGCTCATGTTGCATATTAAAACTGCACTTGCTACATCCCAAAGCTAGAAATCACTCATAGTTTGAATGTTACTGCTTTTTTTTTTTTTTAAAGAAGGATGTCTGGGAAAGGAAATGCAGGTGAAAACTGAAAAAATAGAATAAGAAAATGTAAATGATATACTCCAAAGGGCCTTTAAAATAATTAATAACATCCTGATATTTAAAAGACAGCCCATTTGTTCCCACTGATGTTTTCATAATTAATAATAATAACAGTGATGACAGTACAGCATCTTTTGCATTTCTTAACTAAGTTTCAACTTTTGATCTTAAGACATAACTTAATACTGCTTTATATTTTCTAGTCTTTTGACATTGCTGTTGCTAGATCCTATATTCTTCAAAATATTCATGAAAATCATTTGGGTCACCCCACATCTTTATATGCTCACCTCAGAATAGCTGCTAAAGCTGAGCTTGGCATCAATATTTACATAGACTAGCTGGATGATTCTTATATGTAGAATTTGAGGTATGATGAAGGTATATGAAATAGAGATTTCCTACACAGTGATTCCATGTGCATTGTAAATGGCAAAGATCCTCTGTCTTGCATCATTGCTCTGAGAAAAATGAAGTAGTTCAGGCATTTTATGAGAAGGACATAATGTCTGTAAAATGTATGCCTCTTTTCATACCACTAGAAAATCCTCCATGGTATGCCAGAGAACAAACTTCCCCAGCTCATGAGGGACACTGTGCATTGGATGCAGGACATTAATTTAGCACTTTTTGAGCCAGCTGCGCTGATGCTGCAGGCAGCTTTAACTATTACAAGTATTTCATTATTAATACTAATTGCCTCACTTCTCTTGTTATGATGCTGTTTAACTGTATCCTTAAAGCAATTAAAGCTCAAGAGTTTTCATTTAGATGTACCCCTCTCCAAATCTCTTTCCAAAGAACATACTATAGTATTCTGCAGTAAATAACAAAATACTATTATGCTATTATCATTGGATCTTTTGAGACTGTAAACTGCAACATCTTTCTTTCAAATAATGATTGATTCCATCTTGAAAAACTTTCCCTCAGCTCATCTGAAAAGCAAGTGCTGAAGAAAGAGTCATCTAATGGTTTGAGCCAAAGACTACTACTCACAAACTCTTGAGTTTAGATGCTGGTTCTGATTCTGACTCTCTCCATGGTCTTATGTAAACCGTTTAGGGCAAAACTTACCAACTTGTGTGCCTCAATGCATATCTATTTTAAGCTCTTACATTTGTAAGAGCTTTTACTCCTCTTCTTATCTCATTATTTTATAGAATAATATTTGTTTCTGCTTTTAATGAGTAGTATTAATATTGTGGAGCCAACTGCAGCTGTGAGAAATGGAGCTGGATTATATTCTGAGTTCTGCATCAACAGTCTTGTTCACTAAATTCCATTTGTAGAATGTATATCATATGTAGTACTGTGCAACTCTGGAAAAAACACACAGACCAACCTTTATTCCCAATGTAAGATGCAGTGCTGGCAGTTAGGGTATGTCTACACTACCCTCCTAGTTCGAACTAGGAGGGTAATGTATGCATACCGCACTTGCTAATGAAGCCCGGGATTTGAATTTCCCGGGCTTCATTAGCATAAGTGGGGAGCCGCCATTTTTAAATCCCCGCTGCTTCGAACCCCATGCAGCGCGGCTACACGGGGCTCGAACTAGGTAGTTCGGACTAGGGTGCCTATTCCGAACTACCGGTACACCTCGTTTCACGAGGAGTAACGGTAGTTCGGAATAGGAACCTAGTCCGAACTACCTAGTTCGAGCCCCGTGTAGCCGCGCTGCACGGGGTTCGAAGCAGCGGGGATTTAAAAATGGCGGCTCCCTGCTTATGCTAATGAAGCCCGGGAAATTCAAATCCCGGGCTTCATTAGCAAGTGCGGTATGCATACATTACCCCGCTAGTTCGAACTAGCGGGGTAGTGTAGACATACCCTCTGAGACTTAATATAATCATTACTTGTAGATTGTCTGATATTGAGTCACTGAAAAACAGTAAGTATAGAACCTCAGGATGGTATTTGACTATATATATACCAAGACTATGGACAAAGGTGCTCATTAACTATACAAAGATTACTAAAAAAAATACAGAATTTTCAATTTTCAGTTTCCCTTTCAGAAAACCAGAAAAATCGAATGTAATAAAACAGTAATTTATAGTATGTAGTGTGTGTAAGAGAGAGACTACAACAAAACTTCCAACACATATTGGGTGTGTAACTATGACGTCCTACGATACAAGTAATATGGAAAAGTGCCCAGAAGTTCAAAACACATGCCACAAAATACTAATACATTAATTAACATATTCACTCAGAAACCTATATGAGATACAGATTTTATGTAAATAATCATAAGATATAAATGCAGAATGCTATTTCATCTTACCAAAGAGAAACATACTCTAATGCTTAGAAATCATTATTCAGTTGTTCTTTTACTTACTATGTCTTTGAAGTCATCAGACATTTACATAATTATGAAGTATATCATTCACTTTGTGAAATTTACTTCATCTGCCTAAAGCCTGAGGTTACGTGTAAACTGCACAGCTATTTCGGGATACCAGAGGTATCCCGAAATAGCTACCCTGTGTCTACACAAGCCGCCCATTATTTTGAAGTATTTTTTTAAATAACAGGCATGCTCTTTTGATATCCTGTTAAACCTCATTGCACGAAGGATAAGAGATGGCTTGAAAAAGCGTGTTATTTCAAAATTTGGTGCTCTGTAGATGCGCCAAATTTCAAAATAAGCTATTTTGAAATAGATTTGACACAAGATAAACAATTTGCATAGCACATATTGTGTATCTTATTTTGAGTTTAGGGTGCTGTGTAGACTCACACTGAGGAAACAGATATGTGGAAATAATGTATGTGTGAGTGAATGCCTTGGGAGTTGAAATCCACTTGCCAGTCTGGAGCCACTGGTGTAAGGGAATGATCAGATTCAGCTTAATATAATGAAGTCCTCCAACAATGACAATGTACAGCTTATGGATAACATAAGCTACAGAATAAACAACACCTTGTCTTGAGTACGATATGTACCAGCGCCAAAACTATTATATTTGTCTTTCTTTCTCATAACAAAATACAGAGGTCATGAGAAATAGTCTGTTTTTTTTCTCTTCAGCTTTCTAATGTCATTCATATATCAGAACATTTCTGTTAGGCTTAGACCTGAGAGCTGTGCTGACATATGTTTACAGGAGGCAATTTTTCTTTATATTGTCTGTTACCTGCACAAGGTAAAACATCATTACCCAGATTGAAAATGACTATCATTGACAGTGTTGAGACTGGTTTCTACATGATCTAAAAACATAATTGTAGTATTTGCATTAACAATACTAGTGGACAACAACCTCCCTAGCCCTGATGTTCACTGAACATCACATGTACTTCTTAAGACAAATTCAAAGGTGTGGGAATAAGTACAACTGAGGCCAAGTTGAGGATAGAGAGTTTCAAGTAGGGTTGGTCAAAAGATTTTCCCAGCAAAATGTTTTTTCAGTGGTAATTAGGATTTTTGAGTCAATTAAATCTGTTCACAAATTATCTCCTTTTTTAACAGAAATCTCCAGCTCTTCATATTCCTCAACCCCAAGTTTTCAGTTTTCCTCTAAAAATGAAAAATATTCATCTATTCATATTCCTCAACCCCAAGTTTTCAGTTTTCCTCTAAAAATGAAAAATATTCATCTAGACCATAGAACCTTTCTATCTCAAAATACTGCTCAATTGGGCATAAGTTATTAATGAAACATTGAGCAAGTAGAGAACTATGCCCAGAAATATGGTACAGTTTGAAGTTGCTTGGAATGTACACAAATATTCTTTATACTCTGTTTTCTGGTCTTGATTATCTGGGGGCAAGTGCTCACTAGTTTAGCATACTTTTCAAATTCTTTCTCACGGTTAACTATCCGTGTTTAATCATGGCTGATAATCAAATTTGAAAACTTAAAAAAATTCCTTAAATAGAACTCTGTGTTTAGGTTTGTGCATAAAGTACAGTGGTAAAAATTTGCTTGCATGTATGTATGAATGTGCGTATGTTTAAGGTGAGGAAATCTTTGTTTATTTTTCAAATGTGATGTAGTTTTGAATTTATTCAGTTTTCCACAGTAGCTGAAATATTTTCTGTTGTCTTGCTCTCAGCTAGATCACTCCTGCATGTGGGGTTTTCAAGGACAGGTGTCCTTGTAGTGAATAAATTGAATTTCTGAAAAAGTGATTCAGTCCATAGATTCCAGGTTGTTAGATCCTCAGGTAAACTGACCCACTTCTTAGCAAGGTAGTTTCAATAGACTTGCATTGCCAAGGCTTTTCATGTTAGTATGACACTGGAATATCCCCAAAAGAAGAATCTACAGACCAGAGAGAGCACTATCCAAGTCTTACACTACATTAACATTTTGTTGCTGCAAAATGTTTCCCCACTTTATTTGTTTTTCTCTGCCCATAGAATCCCAATTATTTGGTATGAGATCAGAAATATTCTCAGCAGATTGTATTCAGATCAACCAGTCCTGAGTGACCAAACATCTGTGGCCTCAACTAAACAAATACTCTTTGTCACGTTCTTTAATGCAATGAAAAGTATATGTGGTAGACAAAATACAGCCAGTCCCCGACTTTCAAACACGTTACGTTCCAAGCACTTGGTTGTAACTTGATGTGTTCATAAATTGGATTACATTCACTAACGTACGGCCGCGCTGTTTGTAAGTGCGGGTTTCGTTTGTAACTTGGGTTCCGGCTGTATAGGAGGTTGGTCATAAATACGAACGGTCGAAAATCGATGCATTCATAACTCGGGACCGGCTGTAAAAACCTTACAAACCTGCTTTGCGCTTCCTCTTCAATAGTTATATCTCTTTGGTTGTCCAAATTAAATTAGACACATATTTAAGTACTTGGACTGAGCTGCACTGTGCTCAAGTGTTTTGCTGATGTGGGACTTAAAAGCACCGTCTAGCACTGAGGGGCTCATCCAGAGCACGTAGAAGTCAGTGGAAACAGTGAATACTGAATTAATGGGGTTTGGAGGTGCTTCTAAATGAGGATTACTTTTATTTTTCAAATGAGTATGCCTATAAAGGAAGTTTAAGGGAATGATAAAGATTTAAAGAAAAATGAATACAGGAAGGAAAAGAGGAGCAAAAGAAAAGGAATACAAATGAATTGACTTCAGAGATAAAGGATAATATTTAATTCTCCAGTCAACAAAGGCCTCCTCATTTCTTCTGTAAAAGAAAAATGGCATAGGAAGTAAATCTATAGTAACAATACAGTACTCCTCTCATTCCCGTGGAAGGCAGTCCATAACTTGACTTTTTTTCAGTCGATTCCCACAATGAACTACAGCGAAATTAGCTTTATTTTTGTCACATCATTTATCACAGAAACAGATTTTTTAAAAAATAGAGTACATAGCCCTAAACATATATCTACTAATTTTAAGTTGTCATTCCAGTTCCAGTTTGGTTGTATTTGGTTCAATGAACTAGCTCTTTCTCTCTCTCAGTCAAGTTCTCTGACTTAATTAGTTGTCACTATAACAAAGACATAAAATAAATCTGTTACTTGTGCAGCTGCCTCAGTGGCCATCTTACTGTATGTACCATAAAGTACCAGCTGTTAGTTTGTTGTGGTGTTTGGTTTACTTTAGTCGTGATTTTTTTCTTGTTTTAGGAAGTAGAGAAAAAAACCGCATTGTTACTTAGTTTTGTTCTTAAGTTCTTTGCACTAAATCCTTTGTCATAATAGTAGGCAGCCTCTATTACCAATGCCTGGTGCTTAAGCCCAGATTATTAGAATTGATGCCAATTGTGTAATGTGACAAGACAGGTAAGCCTACCCTTTTCTTGCTATTGTCATTGTAAGTCACAATCATAATCTCCCACTCACATCCTCACTGATGATAAAAATAATATTTTTGACTCAAAGAAGCTCTTATACTATTATGCCAAGGAACACTATTATCTGTTTCTTTGAGAACTTTTTTGGTGAGGAAGGCATCCATCCTATCTTTGGAAATATTGCTTGTATCTTTCTGGAGTCTAATGTCTGAAGCTATACTATGGGGTCACAGTAACAGTTAGAAGCAAATTGATTCAGTGATGTGTTTTGTTTCCCAGCCGCAATCCATTTTGGAAACCTATGTTTCTTGTAGATTTCCAAATGTTGTGGCATGGGAAAACGTTTCACAAAGGTAAAATTCTTCCTATAGACTTACCAACCCTAACAATCTTGAATTTGAACAAAATACACACACAAATCACTTTGCTAACAGCTTTGTAAAGAGTGTGGAATTGGATTTTTCAGTGATGAAAATACACCAATTTTTACTCTTAGTTTTCAGAGGAGTTCCTTTGGTGCAACTAAGGGGAAAAATTGACCTATGTTTCTTTAAATCAAAGCTGCTACAGAGAGTGTTCCATTTTAAAAAGCATTAATTTAATAGTTATTCAACATATTAGTATTTTTGTATATTCTGAAAGGGAAATAACTGCACTAGCTCATAGACAAGTGTGGCAACTGTTAGTAAATACTGGCTTTTTAATCTTCTTATATATATATGTAATTTCTATTGATCCTAATGAAAATTATGCATACATATCATGAGGTAAACTGATTTCTGACTGGCTGACATTTTGGGTGTCTCCTAGACATCACCATGGAGAACATTTAGGATATGTCTAACATGCATTGTAAACCCAGATCTGTGGGACCCACACTTTTGGACTTGTTCCATAGCTCATATATAGGGTCCACACTGCATGGTAAACCTGAGTTTACAATTGTTGTACGTGCTAAAGCATCTATATGGCTCTACACAGACTTTCTGACTCAGGTCTTCAGCTTGAACTGTGATCACCCTGCAATATGATAGGTGTTGAATCTGAGTCACAGTGGGACTCAGGCTTGAACTCCACTTCTCTCAATGTTGGTCCTAAGACTTGGGTCCTGACCACCTGCTAACCTGAGTCAGAAAGATAAGGCTGGAGTTGTGGGAGGTTAGGCCCAAACTTGTGTCTGAACCCAAGTTTACAATGTAGTGTTGTTGTCATGGGCAGTCCCTTGAGGCTGAAGATGATACTTTTCACAGGCTTTATATTTTATGTATCCTTGGGCGACTGAGGCATTTGATTCTTGAGCCACAGGTTCATTGACAGATATTGCAGGTGGTGTTGGAAGTCAAAGTTGAGCCATGATAGCTACATAACTGTTGTCTGGACTTCCTTTTCTGTGACAAAAGCAAGGTGATTTTCCTCAAAAGTGGATGTTCCTTCTCTGACAAGTCTTTGACAGTTATCTGTATCCTGGGCTCCTGCCTCTCATAATGCCCCATCTCTTGATGCTTAGTTTAAGGATGACTTTGAAGTGCCTGTTATAACGCGCCTGTTATTTCAAAATAGATTTTGAAATAATGGGCATGTTATTCTGGCTTCTCTGTAACCCTCGTTCTATGAGGGTTAAGGGACATTTTAGAATAGTGCTTTATTTTTTAATTAGATCGAAATAAGATACTCAATTTGCTTAGCTCAAATTGCGTATTTTATTTCGACCCATGGGTGCAGTGTAGATGCACTCTCTCTCTCCGTCCCTCTCTCTCTCCGTCCCTCTCTCTCTCTCTCTCTCTCTCTCTCTCATACACCCACCCACACACACACACCTCTCCCCATTCCAATTCATTTTTTTCCTATTTCTCCCGTGCACTGGCAGTTACTCATCTGGATTCTCCCTTCCCTCCAATACCCCCGCCACTCTTGCCTATCTTGCCTCTCTCTTTCTTTCAGAGTTCATCATAACCTCTATATCCTCTTCAGTTCTCCTATTCCCCTGGAATTTGCCCCCATGCTGACTTTTTCATCTCCTTCTCCCTTCATCTCCCAGCAGTGGATGGAATTCCTCCCACAGTGCTTCTCCACCTGCATTCCGTATTATGTGCAACCTCTCCCTTGCTCATATTCCTGTCTCTCATGGAATCTTCTATGCTCCTGGAATCTGGAATAGCAGCCGTGCCAGCTGGTGGGGCTTTTCTTTTGCAATTAACTAGGAAAATGTGATATTTTCCTCAGCCACTGCGTTGCATCCAGAAATGGCACCCAGGTCAAAATATGGCAGATTGCTTGTTTGTTTAGAACTGGTAGCTAAATTGAGCTTATTATGCATCTGATTCATGTGCTACATGTTTTATTTGCTTCCATAAAGACTTCTTTGCTCTTCTGGTGTATACCCTCCCAACAACTGAAATTCATCAGATTATTTCAGTCCTGATAGTTGCACTCTGGAAGACCTAGGGCAGGGCATTTTAAGTGAAGTGGCCTCAGTTCTGTACACAGTCTCTTTTTTGATCCATCAGAAGCTGAATTCCCATGCAAGACACAAGGTGCATCTGTATAACTAGGGTTTTGCTGTTTTAGGGCTTTGTAGTCATAGCAAGGAATTGGAGTAGAGGGAAACCAGGCTATAGCCTGACTGCTTTCAGCTTGCTACAACCCATCTAAGGGCAAGAAATCTGGCAGCATTAAATCCAGAAATGGGGCATTGCAGGGGAAGGGCCTTGTCTGAACACTATGGTGAGAACCAATGCTCCTTTTGGGTCTCCCAACTCTCAGGGCAGGATCCAACACCCACCCCACTTTAACTGTTGCTCTGCTCCCCCTGATAAATAGGCTTCAAATTTCTTCCCATATATATCAGTGTCAATCACTCCACTGAAGGCAATGGAATTATACCAGTATAAAAGTGTAAAGAGAATCAGGCTTCCTTTATCTAAATGGCAGAGGATTCTGTTCTTTAGGAGGTATATTTTGTGCTGTGTGTTAATTGATTTGGGTATTGTCTGTTTTGCTGCCAGCTGATAGCATTCTGTTTTTAATTATTTCATGCTAATTACATTTTTAAAGATCTAAGTGTGCCCAGATGTTTGACCAATGAAAACATACTTTCTATATAATTAAATAAAATGTACCCACCATAAATGTATTAGTCACTGTTTTTGTAATTTTTGTCTTTTGCAATATAACATACAATAGATCTTTCTATATGACAATATATTTTAATAGTTTAGATGGTGCAGTGAATACATAATCCCTTTAGACAGTTTCCTTTTATACTTACATTGAATTTCTTAGCTGAACAGGACTGCAGTTCAGTCCTGTACATGTGCTCCTGCTTCTTTGACGATAGGAGACTTGTTCTTTGTGTTCAAACCATCACTGTTAAATAATAACCATCTATGATCATTCTATCACTGAATTTAAATTATTCCATTTGTGTTTGGATACTGGATAATATTTTAAAGAGAGAGCACACATGAAAAGCTTCTCGCTCAGTCCCTATTCAATAAATAATTTAATATTTAAAGTTTTAAACCAGGTATATAAATATTTGAGATGATTCTATATTTTAACACATATTCTTCATAGCCAAATGAAGATATATTTTCTAGGCACCGCTAGTAAAACTGTGGAAGATTATGGAACTGTTGCCCACACTGAGAAGCATTCACTCATACAAGCAGTCCCATTCAATTCAACAATACCAGCCGTTTGCTAACTCCGTACCAATATGACTACGTGGTTCACAGTCTGGATCTAATTTTTTGTAAAGCCTCCCAAATCCCCAGTTCCTACTTTTTTAATACCACCTATGACTATTTTTTTTCTAGGTGTGATTAGCTGCTCTTTTAACCAAGATGACAGAATCTCATTGGCTAAATCAATAGTAATCTGCAGAAGTACTTCACAATTTTGTCTAAATTCTATGGTATTGTGGATGGAATTTGCAAGAACTCTAGGCAGTGTCTTAACTTTTCCCACTATGGTTAAACTTATACATTTGCATGTAGTGTGTATGTGTGTAATTAAATGAAAAATATATCATACTGGTATCAGAGTAAATGAAAGCAAGGGAAAAACTACCAAGAGAAAAATTGAATATATGCAAAAAATGAGACGGAAAGAAAATTACATATATGCAAATAAACAAATGTGTGCAGCTGATGGAAGATCCATCAAAGAGTGTATCATAAAGACACTGTACACCATTACAAAGATAAATCTTTTTCTGTTTCAACTTAGAATTCAGTAAGGGAAGAATTCACTTGTGAACATGTTTCTACTCAGACAATCTCTTAACAATCTCTTTCCCCCTCCTTTATTCAGTGCACACACACACACACACACACACACAAATAAAAATAAAAATAAAAATAAAAATAAAAATAAAAAATAAAAACAAAACAATACAGAACAGGCCTACTCTGCATTGTCAAATTAGACTCAGGCAGAAATTATTCTCATCACCAACTGGCCATGTAAAGATGATTTGGGAACAAATACTGAATAATGAAAAAAATGATTTAAAAATCATGTGGACAGATCAATTGAAAATGGAAACAAGTTACCGAAGAAAACCAGTAAAGAAAAGAAGACAAAAACAGTAATAAAAGCTAAGCTATATATTAGTTTATTGTGCTGTTGCAAAGAAAAATCCTTTGCTATCTTTTTGCATTGGATCTCTGTTCTCTTTCAGCATTTCAAGAAGTTAAGGATAATAGTTGTACACCAGCAAAAGATCTTGAATGCTGAACAATAATAATAGTAATAATAATTAATAATGTTTCTATAAGTTGTTGGGGAGGCAGGTTTCCTGTTCTACTAAGCAGTCTGTACTGTACAGGAAATTATAAGGAGTTCAGGGAACATAAAATCTTTCTTCCCCAGTTTTTAAATGATCTATTTTACAGTGCTTAAGTGGGCTAAATGCTTCACAATGTAGATGACACTTGGAGTCAGGTCCTCAGTTGGTGTAAAGTAGTGTAACTCATGGGGCTCAGGGCTTTGGCCCTGAGGAGCCTGCAAACTAACTAGACACATCCACGGCACAACAAAAGGAGGACTGAATCAAAAGGCAGTTAAAGACATGGGAAACAATAATGAGGTTAAGGCACAGTTTGAAGAACAAAGGAGCTTTGTAAAACAAGATAGATGTCTGAGGAAGTTCATGTCTTATAAACACCGCAACAGACATGGGTCTGGAGGAAGAATATGAATGACAAGATAATGGTGTTTTTTTCCACTGGCTGAAGTAGACTGCATAACAAGTTTCATCAGAAAAAATGAGAAGATGGGTTTGAGAGAAGAGAACAACAAATGAAGTGTTGTTTTGTTATCATTAGCAGAATAGACCAAGAAAACATGGCTTTTCAGAATGTTATGCAGAAAGGAGTAGAGGGATTTAGGCAAAGTTGGGACATGTAGGACTAGAGAGGCATTAAAGATGACATCTAGGTTAAGTGACTGCGTGCCAGGGATAGACAGTGGTATAACAAAAATAAGGAAATTTCACAGTATTTGGAAGCAAACATCTGGACTAATTTAAGAGTAAGATGGTAGATAGACTTAAATGCACCTTTGAATGGAGGGAGACAGTGCAGGCATAGAAAGATTTGAATGTCATCCACTCCTCTCTAATTCAAATCTTTACAAGAAGCATCATCCTCTAAGTCAGCGTTTTTCAAACTTGTGTCACAGGGCCACCAGTATAAGCCACTAGTGGGCCCATGACGCTTTGTTTACTTAGCATGTTTGTAGCAACAGATTCTCACAGCTTCCATTAGCTGCTTGCTACAGCTCCCCTTGACTGCAAAAAGGTGAACCATAGCCAATGGGAACTGTGGAGGTCTCTGGCTATGGACATGTTAAGAAAACAAAGTGGCACGGGCCTATCAGTGGCTTACACTGGCAGCCCCACAATCCAAGTTTTAAAAAGCACTGATCTAAATCATTATTCCTTCTGTGCTTAGGGAAGTCAGGCTACCAAGATTTCTAGTTTGCAAGTTCTTTAGAGAAGGGGTCATGTGCAGGAATGAGTACCATACTGGTGACAACCAAACAAATAATAAAGGCATTTTGAGATGCTGAAAATCACTGCAATCAGGGAAGGCTATTACAACAAGAAAAGAATATTGGCTTCCATCTTGGTCCTTGTTTGCTCGTTTTAATCAAAACAATCAAGTAAATAAAACTTTACAGGAGGCTTTGCCCTTTGATTCCCACTTTTTTATTGACTGCCATCAGACACTCTTCACACTCTGCTCTTGTAAGTGAAGGAGAGTTGGATCTATGTATTTGCATTGGATAATACAAAGTTAAAATCCAAGGCCTCTACTACCTTGCAGAACCATATCCACTAGCAATAAGTGTGCATAAATTGCTATACAATCAGAATAATCTGTTAGCCAACCTTGAATGACACATGCAGGCAACACAGGTACCTTGAACTAAAAGAACGAGTCTCTGTAATAGTTGTCCCCAAACTTTTTTAGTCACAGCCTCCTGTTACTTGGTCTATATGCCATGGCCAGAAGCAGAAGGAATTGGGATCAGGAGCTACACCTGGGAAAGAGGATGCAGTCAGGGCTGGGAGTGGATGGTAATCCATCCCCATCCCCTGTGAAGGCTGGCCTGGGTCTCACCACATCCCCCTGAAGGATCTTCCATGTCCCTTTAAGGATTGCACTCTACAATGTTAGGCCTACTCTCTATAACTTGAGCTGAAAAGCCAGGCTTTCTGTAATGGGGTTGTAACTAAGTCTTATCCTCTTTGGGGACATAGACAGGGACATATAACACACATATGTAATGGCTGGGTTACTGTAGCACTCTCTAGAGAATGACCACACAAGGTGTGAGCCAGTGGAAAATCAGACTTCCAAGGTATTCTCCAGAATTAGACCTCCCTCCCCTCCCACAGTACTTTGCAGGAAATATTCTTACTGATTCACGAGGGCTGGGCTACACTGAGAATTTACAATGGCATAGGTATGTATCTCATGGGTATGGATCTCTACACCACTGAGAGCTGTCACTAAACCAACCTAAATGCCTAGTGTAGGTAGTACTAAGTCAATGAAAACAATTCTTCCATTGACCTGGCTACCACCGTTAGGGGAGATGGATTGCCTATATTGATGGGAGAACCCCTCCTGTCAGTGTAGATAGCATCTGTACTGAAGCCTTGGGAAGCACAGCTTCAGGAGTAGTGTTTTAGACATATCCTGAGCATTAGTGGCTTCAGTAGGCAATCTTTCCTCGGAGTCAGTACTGAATAATATCACACTGAGTTGCTGAGGTGAGAGATAAATCCAAGGTCTTCCCATTGTCATATTTATATTCCCTCTGCTGTGTCAATGGGACTCATGTTATTTTCTAGTTCAGTAATAAGGTATCCACTGTTCGTCTTATTGAAAAGGGAATATTCATCCAATTGCTAGATGAGGTGGGAGATGGAAGATTGAAGACTTTTAACAACATTCCTATCAACAAAGTCACATTTTCATCAAGAGACTACCCCCCGCTCCACACACCCTCTCAGACATTCAAATAATTTTCATGTTACATATTCTATTTACAGGACTGTGTCCTAGAGTTTCAGTATAGCCCAAATACAACTGTGACAGGTGGCCATGTAATTCAAAAAAGCAGGGGTGGATTTGAGCCCTGACATTACAGACTTCACATTTTTTTCAGATTTTTCTTTTGACACAGATGGTGCTTTACTTTTCCCCTTCAAAGCTTTAACTCTGGAAGCTATTTTTATTTATTTTCTACAAGTACACCTTCAGGCAATAGCAACAGGGGGGCAAATCCTTTATTTTACGCTGTCAAAACTGATCCACTATGAGTTATTCACATTTCTTTCTGATGTGCCAGTCAACGGTTTCATGTTTGCAGCAAGTGTGAGGAGCTAACACAGATACAGAAAAAGGAGCTTGTTGACTGGCAGCATCAGAGCGGGAGTTAGCAAGGGGGGAAAAAGGGACCTTTTTGTTGTTGATAGTTTCCTAATGAAAGTGGATGAACCAAGAAATGTGTAATAATGTAACCTGCACACCTCGTGTGGTTCAATGTCCCATTTAGTGGCACTTAGACCACGTACAGCAAGAGATAAGAATAAGTGAGCTCTACAGCCTAAGCTGAGAGCCAGCTGTCTTTAAAGCTCAGTCTATAGTGGTTCCTACACTGAGGCTGTGTCTACATTGGCACCCTTTTCTGGAAAAGGGATGCTAATGAGACAAGTCGGAATTGCAAATTCTGCGGGGGATTTAAATATCCCCTGCGGCATTTGCATGAACATGGCTGCCGCTTTTTTCTGGTTCGGGGTTTTGCCGGAGAAAAGCACCAGTCTAGACGGGATCTTTCGGGAAAATAAAGCCTTTTCCGGAAGATCCCTTATTCTTACTTAAAATCAGGAATAAGGGATCTTCTGGAAAAGGCTTTATTTTCCGAAAGATCCCGTCTAGACTGGCACTTTTCTCTGGCAAAACCCCGAGCCGGAAAAAAGCGGCAGCCATGTTCATGCAAATGCCGCGGGGGATATTTAAATCCCCCGTGGAATTTGCAATTCCGACTGGTCTCATTAGCATTCCTTTTCCGGAAAAGGGTGCCAATGTAGACACAGCCTGAGGGTATGTCTACACTACAGAGTTTTGTCGGAAAAACGGCAATTATTTGGACAAAACTTGAGGAATGTCCACGCTGCACTTGCATTCTTCTGAAAGAAAATTGAAAGAACAGAGGAGTTTTTCTGACAGCAGTAATCCTCATTCAATGAGGAAGAAGTCTTTTTCCATAAGAGCTCTTTCAGAAAAAGGCATGTGTGGACGAAGAGGTGGGTTTTTTTTTTTTTTTTTGAAAGAAGAGGCTTCCAGAAAATAACACAGGTACCCTGGTGGGCACTCCATACAAAGTAATCACAACTCTATAGTTCATGTCTCCTGGCCCCTCTTAAAGCTGCAGGCACCCTGGACAAGCCTTGTGTCAGAAAGCCAGTCTGGGAGCAGCACCCTGACCACACGGCTCTCCCTGCCACAGGCCTGAATAGCAATGGCACAGCCTCAAGCCCCCTGTAACCGCCTGGCCCTCACAGGGAGCAGCCCCAGTGGTATCAAGACCCACCCAGGGAGAACAAGAGAGTGCCCCTTCCTGGTCGATCTGGAGATACAGTCCCTCCTTGAATTGTGGGGTGAGGAGGAGACCTTACAGGATCCCTGGGCCATGCGCCACAATGCGGACGTCTTTGAGTGCATGGACAAGTCCCTGGTGGAGTGCAGACACTCACCCCGGACCTTGGAACAGGTCTGGAGTAAAGTCAAGGAGCTCCACCAGGGATATGTCCATGCCACAGAGAGCAACTCATGCTCAGGGGAAGAACCCTACACCTGCCCCTAGTACAAGGACCAAATACTGGGGGGTGGAGAACATCTTCCCCACCCATATTCATTGACTTTGGCCTCAAGACCCCCTGTGATGGACTGGGCCGGGTCGGGGCACCACTGAAGGTGTCTGCTCAGAGCAAATTGCTCAAAACCAGGCAGGAAACCTTTCCCAAACAGGTCACAAATGAGTCACACCGAGCACTTCAACTGCCAATCCAGCCAGCAGGAAGCTTCACAAGCAAAACCCCTTAGGCATCCCAGCTCTCCCTGTGCCACAATCAGCCCTGGGCCTTACACACAGGTGAAGGATTAAGAACAAAATCTCATCTACCCCAAAAAGATTCTCCCGGTCCCAAAGAACCAGCCACAAATCCCTGTTCAGTTTACACTTTGGATCTTACCCACAAGAGAACTCTGGGCCAATGCTTTAGAATCTAAAATCTAAAGGTTTATTAATAAAAGAAAGAAAAAGTTGAGAGTAAGGTTGTTAAGGAGAATACATTACATGCGCTAATCACCAAGTTCTTGATGCAGTCTCTTAGCAGAGATGTTACAAATCACTATTTTAAAAGTCTCTGGTGTACATTCTATGTCAGGATGGGTCCATGATCCTTCCTGGCTTTCTGTTCCTCGCAAGGGTGCATCTAGGATCAGCAGCAGAATTGAAGACCAGATGCATTCCAGGAATGGATATAAAGTGCCATGAGGTGGACTCCATCTCGTCTTCAAATCTGCTCCTGATTCCAGATGCAGCATTGTGAGGGACAGAGAGCCGGGAAGGATTGCTAACCCCTCCTGACATAGGGGCTACGTCTACACTGGCCCCTTTTCCGGAAGGGGCATGTTAATTTCAACTATCGTAGTAGGGAAATCCGCGGGGGATTTAAATATCCCCCGCGGCATTTAAATAAAAATGTCCGCCGCTTTTTTCCGGCTTTTAAAAAAGCCGGAAAAGAGCGTCTACACTGGCCCCGATCCTCCAGAAAAAGTGCCCTTTTCCGGAGGATCGGGGCCAGTGTAGACGCTCTTTTCCGGCTTTTTTAAAAGCCGGAAAAAAGCGGCGGACATTTTTATTTAAATGCCGCGGGGGATATTTAAATCCCCCGCGGATTTCCCTACTACGATAGTTGAAATTAACATGCCCCTTCCGGAAAAGGGGCCAGTGTAGACGTAGCCAGGATGTCCACCAGGGACTTTTAAGACAGCGGTTTGTAACATCTCTGCTAAGAGCCTGCATCAAGAACTTGGTGATTGGTGCATGTAATGTATTCTCCTTAACAACCTTACTCTCATACTTTTTCTTTCTTTTATTAATATACCTTTAGATTATTAAAAAAACAACAACAAATGGTCTGGTAGCACTTTATAGACTAACAAAACATGTAGATGGTATCATGAGCTTAAGTGGGCACAGCCCACTTCTTCAGATGATCTGTTGGACCACCAAACCATTTGTTGTTTTTTCCTGTACAGACTAACTTGGCTACCCCCTGAAGCTTTAAATTATAGATACTAAAGGATTGTCCCAGAGTGATCTTGTGGGTAAGATCTGAAGTGTAAATTGACTGGGAATTTGTGGTTGGTTCTCTGGGACCGGGAGAATCTTTTAAGGGTAGTTGAGATATTGTTCTATAACCTCTCACTTGTGCGTAAGACCTGGGGCTGATTGTGGCACAGGGAGAGCTGGGATGCCTGAGGGGTTTTGCTTGTGAGGCTTCCTGCTAGCCAGACTGGTAGCTGAAGTGCTCTGTGTGACTGGTTTGTGACCGGTTTGTGAAAGGTCTCCTGTCTGGGCCTGTAAACAGCCCTGGTTTTGAGCAATTTGCCCTGAGTGGATGCTCTCAGCGGTGCCCCGACCCGGCCCAGTCTGCCACAGTCTTATCCAACACTCTCCACCCCCAGCTCCCCTGCAGGGACTGCAGCCCAAGAGTGCCTTACCTGAACTTGTTGCCTACCGATCGGTAGCTGTCAGGGGTGGTGCGCTTCCAGAGGGTTCTTGCAATCCGCTTCTCCAGGGGGATGGCGGGCCGCAGGTGAGTGTCACATCTTTGGAAGGCAGGGGCGAGCCAGGCACACAACTCCAAAAAGGTGGCCTTCCACATGTGGAAGTTTTGGAGCCACTGTTGGTCATACCACCGCTCCATGACCAGCTGGTCCCACCAGTTGGAACTAGTGTTGAGCCTCCAAAAATGCTTCTCCACTCTGGGGTTCAGTTGCCAGAGTGGAGCAGTCGCAGCCATGGAGAGGGTCCCCAGAATGAGCTCTGGGTCCAGGTCCTGCAAAACCAGGAAGGCAACTGACACAAAGTGATGCAAAAACTGCAGCATGGCCGTGTGGGGCCATCACATGCCCAGGGGTAACTCCGGCTCCATAGCTCAAAGGAAAAAGCTGTGGCATCCAAAAAAGTAGGGCAACCACAGCAGGCACTGTGAAAGCTTTGTGATCCCTCGAAGAGGTAGCAAGCACGCTGAGAAATGGCTGTCCAGGGGGGTCCCTTTAAGTGTGTGTCTCTGCAAGTCTCCGGCACCAGCACTCAGAAGCAATTGGTGACCTAAAACCCTGGCTGAACTGGTTCTGGGTGGCCTTTTATGTGAGAGAGCATCAGTCTGAATGCTCTTTTTCACAAAAACACGTTGCTTTTTCGATGTGCTTTTGTGTGTAGACACACTCTTTCGGAAGACATTTTTTCAGAAGATCTCTTCCAAAAAAAGCTTCTTCTGAAAGAAGCCTGCAGTCTAGCTGTCGCCTTAAGCTTCAGAAGTTCCAGGTTTGAATCTACCCGGTGGCCGTTACAATAACAGGTCCTTGGCTGTCTAGCTGTAGCAGTGCATTTGGAATGAAAGCTTACTCAGAATGTAGTGAGGACTTTTTCAGAACTGCTGTATCATATCCCATTTATTGCAGTTCTCAGAAAAAAAGTGGAAGAATATAAATCAATTCCCTGGATTTTTAAATTTAATTCCAGTAAGAATACTTTAAGTTGCCCAAGATATAAGTAAACTATCGGGTTACTCAAAAGATGTTAGGCCTTGTTTTCTCCTTTTCCCCAGTAAAAGTGGATCATTTGTCAAAGCTATCATACTATCAATTTAGCTTAGTTTGGTTTTCTTTTTTCCCCCCCTAAGGAATTCAGCTCAAATTTACAAACAAGTAGAAGTGAAAGAGCAAACATTAGATAATAAGCACGTGAGTGGATAACTGCCAAATTGATCCATGGCTTCTCCATTAAGCAAAGCAACTTATCAGGTCTTCATACAGTGCAGACGCCTGCAGAAACATTCCAAAACGGTTACGGCAAAGTCTTATAATCAAAACAAATGTGTTCAAATTTTTCTTTAGCAAGTGGGGGGAGAGGGGAGGGCAGGGGAGAAGCTTTGTTTACTAGAGGAGTGTGCAGAAGAAATTTCAAACTGTCTGTCTGCAGAGAAATGCAACCTTACTAAATCCTACCTCCAGGATGAAGTTGACAGGAAAATCGTGGAAAATTTAGCATTTTATCTAGGGAGCTACAACAGTTCAATAGAACATAATAGTTTTCTATATGAATTTACAGAACACCAGCTGACAGAGATAAATAACTTGGTACAAGTCCCAGCAGCTCAGTTATTCAGAAGGTCTGAGGTATGAAAGAATTACAAGCAAGACAAGCACAGATGTTGGTCGTTAAGGGCACGTCTACACTAGGAAATTATTTTGAAACAACTAAATTCAAAATAATAACTCCTGAAATAACAAAATTGAAATAGCATGTCCCCCCTACAGGGGAGCCTCAAAATTAGTCCAAAGCAAGCCCTGTTATTGTGGAAGTGCTACCTCCACTTAGAGACCTAGGAAGCACTGTGGAGTAATTACTTTGATTTACTATGAGGAGTACTTATTTCAAAATAGCAGCAGTGGAGCATCCACATGAATGTTTTTTGAAATAACTAGTTTGAAATAAGCATTATTCCCAAAGGAAAGCAGGAGTATAGACTTCGAAATAACCAGCCTGTTATTTCAAAATAATAGGCTTGGCAGTGTGGACCTTCTGCTTGTTATTTTGAAATAAGGGGGTTATTTTGAAATAACTCCCATGGACTAAGTGACTTATGCTGAAAAGATTTGCTTTCTTATGTCCACTGTTGATCCAACGAGAGGCCATTTAGATCCCAGTCCACCCTTGGGTGGACCCACTTGACCAGCTGGAGCTCCATTGACTTCAGAGACGTTAACTTCATTGGGGAAAGGTTCTGCCTGGGTAGGACCATTAGTAGAACTGGAGTCTTCCCGAGGTGTGGGGAAAATCAAAACAAGTATGATGGCTTCAAACTGAAAAGCTTTCAATTCAGTGTTGGCTGCTCACTGAATACAAAATATGAGTTGTTTGATAGATTTGCAACTCAAATTAATTATAGAAGCAATTGCACCAGCTACTATTGTATGGAACAGAAAGCTGTACTGCAAACAATCACCAGGGAGGAGACTAAAGCCTGCTCTTAAGTTCCTGAAGTTCTGTTAGTAATAGATATGTAACCGTGTTAGTCTGCTCTAGCTGAAACAAAAAACGGGACTATGTAGCACTTTAAAGACTAACAAGATGGTTTATTAGGTGATGAGCTTAGTCTTTAAAGTGCTACATAGTCCTGTTTGAAGTTCTGTTGGCTTTTTTAACAGGATACTTCTCTGGCTTTCTTATGTATGGCAATACTTAATTTCTACGAAATGTACCCCCCCGCAAATTGCAGAAGTGTTTCAGCCAGACTCATGCCCAGAAATCAATTCCCAACTTCTGTATGTTTGCATTAAGTTTAGTCTCTGGGAAGGGGTATTTAATTGTTTCTTCATTTTGACTGAATAGAACATTCCTCAGATTCATCAAAGTGTAACCCCACCTCAAAGATAACAGAAATAGGTTGGCTGTATTTCAATGCAAACTTTAGTAACATTATTATGTTTTTGACATTTTGAATACAAATGAATCAGAGGAAAAGATATTCTACATTTTATGCATCATAACATTTGCTTTGACATCATGAATATTTTTCTGAGGTTTACTTCCTATATTTGATCTTATTTTACAGTATGGCTACGTCTAGACTGGCATGATTTTCCGGAAATGCTTTTAATGGAAAAGATTTCTGTTAAAAGCATTTTCGGAACAGAGCGTCTAGATTGGCATGGACGCTTTTCCACAAAAGCACTTTTTGCGGAAAAGCGTCTGTGGCCAATCTAGACATGCTTTTCTGCAAAAAAACCCCGATCGCCATTTTCGCGATCGGAGCTTTTTTGCGGAAAACAAATCTCAGCTGTCTACACTGGCCCTTTTGCACAAAAGTTTTGCGCAAAAGGGACTTTTGCCCAAACAGGAACAGCATAGTATTTCCACAAAAAGGACTGATTTCTTGCAGTAGGAAGTCAGTGCTTTTGCAGAAATTCAAGCGGCCAGTGTAGACAGCTGGCAAGTTTTTCTGGAAAAGCGGCTGATTTTCCGGAAAAACTGGCCAGTCTAGACGCAGCCTATCTGTATAAACACATATCTCACATAGGCCAAATTACACCCTAAATAGGTTAATTTATCAGTTTACTATCTGAACACCTCATTGATATGAATTAGTTACCTCCCAACACCCTAGTGATAAAGAGAAACATTATTATCCCAGTTATACAGATGCAGAACTGAAATGCAGAGAAGCTAATTCTCTTGCTCAGGGAGAATTGGCCAATGGCTTCCTATGTTTCAGTTCAGTTCTGTACCCAAAATGCCTTCTTTTCTGGTTGCTTGTGTAACAACTACAAGGTCTGAGATTTGGTCTATACCGGTATGTCTATACTGCAGCTGGGAACACTCTGCCCAGTCTGTGCAGACAAAGACAAGGTAGATTTGTTTGACCTAGCATGCTAAAAGTAGCAGTGTGGATGTTGAAACATCTGTGGTTACATTGCCTAACCACCAGAGCTCAGACCCAGCAGGTCAGGTGGGCTTGTATTCAAAGGACTAACCTGTGCTGCTAATTATGCTTCAACCACTGCACTGCTGTTTTTAGCATACTAGATGAAGCAATCAGAGCACACTACCAATTCCCAATGTAGACATATCCCTAATTGCTTATGGATCTTTATACACATATCTTTAAATATTGCTGAAAATCCATGCAAGCTCAGTGAAATGCAGAAATCCAGTGAGTCAACTCCAGCCTTTCCAAGCTTCTCTTTTAAGCAAAATGTGATTGCATTGTTCTTCATAAGTCAGAGCCCTTGAATGAAATAACAGTGTGTGATAGCATAAGCTGTAATGCTTGTCACTCTGTGTTTTCATTTTTTAAAATTTCAGGTGTGCAGTGGTAAGTCACCTAGCCAAGCAGAAGCTTGATAACCTAGTGTAACAATGGTTGACATTAGAGATCACATTAAACATTTTTTTTTGGTGTCATCTGGCTCAGAAATGTCTGCCTGGGCAGATGATGTTGGGTTTACAAGACCAGCATACATTGCCCTGAAAATTTCAGAGACATATGGGTGTTATTTTCCAACTCCAGTAAAGGAGAAAGGTATCATTTCATTAACAGCCCCAGAGAGCATTTCCCTGTTACTGCTTGCTTGACAGATGCCAGGAACAAATTGATGTGTAAAGAAAGGCAAGATACAAGGAAACTGTATGTTAAAACTCATTAACTTTAGATAGAAAAACTCTGCTGGGACAAACTCTAGAGCATTTTTATGATGTATAGTACATGCTTAACATTCTGAATATATGTGCTTTTTAATGCATTGGGAGTGTATTTACATATTTGGTGCAAATCTGAATGAAAATGAAAACAATGACAAGGTAAACTCAAGAGGAAATGCAGCAATAAAAAAGTCTGGAAGAACATGAAGCAAAACACAAAACGAATGTGTCAGTTCTCCTTGTTGTAGAGCTACGGAAAAACTAGAGGTGGATTCTGTGTCTGGATTCACTCAAAATTGACTCAAAATTGAGGGCCTGGGGATGTTCAGATTTAGTAGTTCCAGTTTGTCTCTTTACAGAAATTTAGATTGAATTCATTAATCCAGCAAAAAAATTATGAAATATGCTCACTGTTAATCACACAAGCAGTCCTATATTAAATTTTCCACAAAATACTAGGAAATTTTATCAATTCAGATGAAGTATTCCAGCAATGGAATTGGTGCAAACTGGAACTCCTGAACAAGAGTTCGGACTACAACTCAAAGTAATCATCATGTATATTTAAATTATGTCATATGTATGTCATATCAGCATATGATATGTACATTCATATCAATAAAAAATAATATTTGTATACCTCCTTCATGGCTTCTCCCTCATTTGTCAAGATGTTTGGGGTTGTACACAGGCAATGAAAACAGTCACTGCAGACAAGCATTAATTTATAAAATCAAACCAAATTTAGTTAAGAATATTAAAACAGTCTTAAATGAGGTAGTTATCCAAGGAACATGAGCTCCTTCATTATAGATGCTGAATATCAAGCTAAACTCTGGTTCAGCATGAAGGCTGTTGCACCTCTGCACAGTCCTGTTGACAGCAATAGGACTGCAGGGTGATTCTATGCAGATCCAAATCAATCTGAGGGCTTGAATGTACAATATTAGTAGAAAGATATACTGTGGTGTCAGAACCCAGCTACCCATCAAGTGGAGGAATCCCTCCCGCCAATAAAGAATCAAACATTCTTAGTCCCTCATCATTAAAAGCTTCAAAATTCTAAATGGTCCAGATCATACATCCTAGATCTGAACTTACACCATAGTATTTGGGGAAAGCTTGGAGTTGGATCCACATCCAAACTTGAATTAGTCAAAGTCTCCACAGTAAACCAGACCAAATCCACAACCTCACAGACTTTGATAGTTTGAATTTAAATCCTGGATGAAAAAAAACTGTCCTGTGAATCATGTCAATCTCTGAACTTCCTGGTGAAAATGTCACTGAAACATCTGAAATCCTTTTGCCTAGCAGTGTCAGCTGTAAGAAGGGATGGCTTCAGTGTATAGGGGTTCCATCTGAACCAGCTCAAGCCCCCACCCAGAGAAAAATCTCTGAGTACCATAAAAAGGCAATACCTTCCTACCCAGAAGCACTCCATCTGTGTATAACAAACATAAACTTTTATTAAAAAGATGGAACTCGGCATTAGTTTAGGAAAACACCACGACAATGATTCAAAAATATGCAAGCCATAACCTCCCTCTCATAGAATTGTGGGTTGCAGTTCTTTGCCTCAGTTTCTCATCCTGTAGTGTGAAAGTTTGATGGGCTAATGACCCTTCAACACACCAGTCCCTTGTCCCTCCAGTTCATTGCTTGAATTCAGTGAAACCCTTCTGCTTTTTTCACTTCGAGTTGCCAACTATAATTCCTGATCAACAAGTAAGGTTAAATTTACCTTGGCCCCTCTGCTAGGGTACATTAAGTGCTGTTCTGTTGCTCATTAGTCATGCAATAATGATAAAAACATTTCATTTCTCCTGTGTTCAAGGCTAAAATTAATTTTTATCCAAAACAACCAATTTTTATCCAAAACAGGTCTGTCTCCTGAAGCACTATGCAAAGTCCATGTCTATGCAAATACAGTCTGCTCCTAGAATCATAGATTCATAGAATCGTAGAATACTAGAACTGAAAGGGACCTTGAGAGGTCATCAAGTTCAGTCCCTTGCTCTCATGGCAGGACCAAGTATCATGTTGTAGATCATCCCTGATTGATGTTTATCTAACCTGCTCTTAAATATCTCCAGTGATGGAAATTCTACAACCTTCCTAGGCAAATTATTCCAGTGTTTAACTACCCTGAAAGTTAGAAAGATTTTGTTAATGCACAACATAATCCTTCCTCGCTGCAGTTTAAGCCCATTGTTTTTTGTCTTATCATCAGAGGTTAAGGAGAATAATTTTCTCCCTCGTCCTTGTAACACCCTCCTGAGTTTTTTTCCTGACTTCATCAATAGATGCCAGGAGATAATTCATTCAGACCATGACATTACATGTATGTGAAACATTGTATTAATTTCTGTACTTCAATTAGCAATCAGTTATACATCTAATTCTGATTTGCTTACTGCACAAGCAATCTTAATTCTGACATTTTCTTACTTTTAACATAGGATATTTTGGCAAAAGTAACATGTTAATTATTGTAAATTGTGTATGTTCTTTAGATGCAAATGTATATGATAGTCATTTTATGATGAAAATCAATTAATAGAATTTTTGCAATAAATTCTGTTTTATAAAACCTGGAATGCAAAATGGTAGTACCCCTAAGTGGACTGCATGTGGAAAATATAAATATACAATGGCATGTTTGTACTGTGTGCATTTATAATTGTCCACTTCTTTATGTTAAATTTGGACAGGCTTCTTTCAGACAGGTAAAACTTAATTATTTTATTTGAGATGTGTGGGTACTAAATTATTGACATATTCATACATAATTCAGATAATTGCTTTTAGTGGATGTCTAGTCTGATAAATGTTTGACAGAAATGCAGATTGACTAATTTTTTTCTTATGAGGAATTTTTTCTTTTTAAATTCATGAAATGTTATGTTGATTTGCATAATGGTATATCTGTCACAGCAGGTTACAGGTGACTACTTAGAACTTCATGCTACCTAATTCAAAATGACCCATTCCTTCCTTCAACTTGTAGCTAATGGAATTCAAGCCTAGAAACATCATGCAATTATAAAGATATAAAGAAGTCATTTGAAATATGTTGCAGTTACCACTTCATATTCACTTTTTTCATTGCAGAGAGGCAAATGCCAGGGTTAGTTTCATTCAAGATCCCTAATACAGGAAACTCTACCAAGAACTGTCATTCTATTCTATAGAGACTCTTATATTGCCATTTTCACCATAATATCAAAGCTCATTAAGCTCACTACATGACATGACTAAAATCTGTCATATGTGGGTCACTCTCTCATCCTGCTGTAGGGAGAGAATTGTGTGGTTCAAATAGTGTTAAATATTTTGGTAGGGTTTTATTTTATATGTACACAGTCTTGTGCTCATCTGATGAAGTGGGTTTTGCTAACGAAAGCTCATGAAACAATATTTTTTGTTAGTTTCTAAGGTGCCACAGGACTACTCATTTTCAAAGTTGCAGACTAACATGGCCACACCTCTGAGACTGCCCCACCTCTCAGCCAACCAGTGCCGGACAGGGGTGGGGTCTCCTCCAACTGCAGATGCGCTCTTCTGTGGCTGGGAGGAGACACTGTGCCACGTGGTCCTCCTGCCATGAAGGGAAGTGCTCTTCCATGGCCAGAGGAGACCCAGCCCCTGCCCAGCTCTGGTTGGCTGAGAGGTGGGAGAGGACATGCCTCTCCCACCTTCTACAGGGAGAGGAGAAGCACTGGGCGGTGTGCCTCATCCCCAGCCTCCAGAGCCGCCACAATTTGGGCAGCACTACAGGGCTAGGTTGCAGGGGCGGAGCAGGTACTGTGGGATCCTGGGGTGGGGGTGGTGTTGGGGAGCTCTTGAGGCTGAACTAGTGGGGAGGGCTAAGGGGGCAGGGCTGGCACTGGGGAGCTCTGGGGTTGGAGCTAATATTGGGGGTTGGCACTGGGTTAGTTTCTGGGTGCTTGGGGGCAATGGAGCTCCGAAAACAGGTGGCTGGTACTGGGAGGGTCTGGTGGTGGAGCTCTAAGGGATGGGCGTTGGTACTGAGGCATTTGGGAGGGTGGCTGACCCCGGAGAGCTCTTAGGAAGGGAGGCTGGCCCTTGTGGGATTGGCCCCAGCACACTCTGGGATCACTGACTAGCATTGGGGGGTAGTAGAGGTGTGGGAGGGCTCTAGGAGTTAGAGCTGGCACTCGGGGCTCTGGAGGCTGGGCTTTGGTGGACCTGTAACAATTTTATTTGCATATTCATCATTTGCATAGTGAATATGCAAACATGCAAATAAAATATTACCATTCTGCCAAAAGTTTGTGAATGGGTTTACCAATCCCTGGTATCAAAAATGTTGGGAACCACTGTTTTAGGGTATATCTGTGCTACCATTAAACACTGGCCTATATCAGTTCACATGGCTTAGACTGGACCCTGATCACAGACTCCTGCCTGAACCCGAACATATATCCTGCAATTAAACAGTTTCATTGCCCCAACTCCTTGAACCTGAATCAGGTGGCAGAAGCCAGTCAAAGGTGTTTAACTGCAGTATATGCACATCCTTAGATAGCCTGGGCTTAGGTCACTAAGAACCTTGAAAATAATGGCCAAGACCTTGCATTTCACTTGATTTTTTTATGAGAAGCCAATGTAGCGAATGGAGGACACATCTGATATGTTCCTGCTGAGAAGATATGTTGTGTTAGTTGGAGTTACCTTTGGGCTAATGTCTTCCTGCCCAGGCTTATTGCATTGCTGTAGTTCAGATGTGATGTGGGGGTGAATGAGGAAAGGTCATCATCCAAGGGCACAGAGCAAAGGAGATTGTAAAAAATTTTACTTACAGATGTTGGTTTGGAGACAATTAATACCAGGAAGGGCAGCTAGGAATTACCTTCACCCCCACAAGCTGCGGATTGATTCGACTAGTGTCTTCAACCAAAGGAGATTGCATATTGGCTGCAGATCCTTCATAGCATATGCTTCTTCCCACCCTAAATCATGCCTGAGTTGTGCTTCAGTCAAATTGGTCTTCATCCATTCAGCTGCTTTTACCCAAGCAGTGGGCTATCTAGGTGGTGGTGGTATGGTTATATGTGGTGAATAATAGGTAGAGCTTTGTTTTATCTATCTCTTACTGACACCTTAGTCTGTGTTGTTTTGCTAGTACACCTGTTGGAAGATACGTTAGCAGTCAAGCTCACTAAAAATCAAAACAACCTCTTGCCTTCCCCATAAGTAGGAGTAAATAGCTTGTTTTGAATAGTTTATTCTAGCCATTGTTTGTTTCTTTTCAATTCTGAAAAAATAATGAAGGCCTAATTTGTCAACATTATTACCCCTTCTCCTCCGCTACTATGGAGACACAGTTTATCGTTCCAAGAGACTGGAGTTTTTGAGTCTTTGACAGCCAGCTTAAAAAAATAGTGTGTGAAAGAAAGAAAGAAAGAAAGAAAGAAAGAAAGAAAGAAAGAAAGAAAGAAAGAAAGAAAGAAAGAAAGAAAGAAAGAAAGAAAGAAAGAAGACTCCACATGGTTCTGTTGCTCCTCCATCCCAGCTGAGCACTTCCTTCCCAGCCTTCTCAGTCTCAAACTCCCTCTTTTTTCATTGGCAAAACCCCTATCCTCTCCTCCAAGGTCAGCACCTTACTCCGCCAGGCTGGCATAGCATACAGATGGAACAAATGAGACCATGGCCTTTCTTTTCCCAGCCTGCAGTAAGGGATTGAAGTGGGAAGCATACAGATAAGAAAAGAAGGGGCAGGGAGCTGAAAGACCCAGCGAAGGTGTGTGGCATAGAGGAGCTCCAAATTCCCAGAAAAGGAATCCATTAGAGCCCAAAGTGGAAGGGGGCTATAAATGCCTCCACAGAATGGTGCGGAGGCCTTGCACCTCATGATTTCCATACTCAGGTTAAAAAGGAAACCAGACCTACCAGATCTCTTCCTGGGATCTCGCTCATATGAAATTTCCTGCATGACTCTGCCTGGTCCAAGAGCTTTGGTTAAGATTTTAATCAATGGATGCTTGAATAAGCACAAATTCAGAATCTTTTGGAGACTCCCTCACCATTAGTTATCATGGAAATGTAAATAGTAAAGATAAACTGGAATCAGTGGAATAAAACCAACTATAGAAAGAGTGACCTCTCTTCAATTTACACATCATTATATATAACTCTTGCTTGGGCTTGTAGAGGGTATTATTTTAAAGAGATCCTGAATACTACATTGAATTTTGAATTTTGACATTTCCAGGAAGCGGGGAGAGATAAATTAGCTAGTAGAGATCCAATCTCCATAGAGAAGGAATGTTAAAAGACAGGTCACCCTTCTGCAGTTCATTCCCTTTTTTGTAATATTGCTATGAGGCAATAAGTATTCTATGACAGATAAAATTCAGTGTATTTTTAAGGCATCCATACAAAGTATTTATTTTAAAAAATGAACTTATGTTTGTATTTAATGAAGTAGCAGGAAGGTAAGATCTGTCAGGAAATTCTGCAGTGACAAATCTTCTTGAAGTAATGTATTAAATAATAATGTCAAAGATCTGAAAGAGTGAGCAGACCTTGCATGCAGTTGTAGCAAATTAAAAAGGGGTTGGAATACTGCCAGTTGAATGTCTGTGGGGAAAAAGGGACCCATAATAAGCAACAGTTGTAGTTACAGTATTTGCTGAAACCATCATGCATTAAATAATAATGAAAGCAGCCATCTCAAAATGCTGGCAGACAACAGAGAACAGCTGAGCTGAAGAATCTGTAAAAAGAGACCTGAGCCAACATGTTGGCTAAGAATAAAAAGCTCCATTGGAAACTAAATGGTGAGATCAGTTGCAGGCAGAAATTTATGAAAAAAACTCAAGAGAGCAAAAGAGTTAATTCTTGGGGTATATGAATGGCAATTCTGTATCATAAGAACATAGGAAAGGCTATACTGGGTCAGACCAAAGGTCTATCCAGCCCAGTGCCTTGTCTGCTGACAGTGGCCAATCCCAGGTGCCCCAGAGGGAGTGAACTGAACAGGTAATGATCAAGCCATCTTTCTCCTGCCATCCATCTCCACCCTCTAAAAAAGAGGACACCATTCCTTACCCATCCTGGCTAATAGCCATTAATGAATTTAACTTCCATGAATTTATCTAGTTCTCTTTTAAACCCTGTTATAGTCCTAGCCTTCACAGCCTCCTCCAGCAAGGAGTTCCACAGGTTGACTGTGCGCTACGTAAAGAAGAACTTCCTTTTATTTGTTTTAAACCTGCTGCCCATTAATTTCATTTGGTGGCTCTTAATTCTTATATTATGGAAACAAGTCAATAACTTTTCCTTATTCACTTTCTTCACACCCCTTTCTCCAGATTATTTATGAATAAATTGAATAGGATTGGACTCTTCGGGAACACCACTAGTCACCCCTCTCCATTCTGAAAATTTACCATTTATTCCTACCCTTTGTTTCCTGTCTTTTAACCAGTTCTCAAACCATGAAAGGATCTTCCCTTTTATCCCATGACAACTTAATTGATGAAAGAAACTCAAGAGAGCAAAAGACTTAATTCTTGGGTTTTATGAATGGCAATTCTGTATCTAAAATTATTCTTTCAATTAAGGTAAAATTATTCTTTCAATTAAGAGGTTACTTAGGAAGAAATTTGAAGGGTTTTGTACAGATGCAATTAATTCACATGGAAAAGATGTGGGCACTGTCAGACTACTAGAAGTACTAAAATACAGTGTGATTGAAGATGTCCTACAAAAGGCTTACAGGAATTTATTCTAAAAGTTTATGGCTGACCTTAGAATCTCTGTTAAAGCCAAATGAACCTTATTATCCTTTATATTAAAGCATATCAACCGGATGCCTGATGACAAAACTTATTAAGATCCAGTGCTTTCAAGAAGAATTATAAAGGAAATACATTAAAAAGAATTAGTGGTTGAAAAGTTTCCACAGATATTTTAACACAGTAATTTCTGAACATTTGAAGCTGTTTGTTTGGTTTAGTTTTGGCCTATGTGAAGTATTAGACTCTCTATTTGAGGTACTGGGGTAAGTTCTGTTCTTATTTTTGGCAATGTAAACCCCAAAGGAGTATTAAAATCAGTGAAGTTAATCTGCATTTACAACAGTGAAATTAGTTTTTATGGTTATGTGTACACTATACATTTCTAATACATAATATATATTCTTACCTTTAAAAACTTGAGGTATTTTCACTTTAGAGGTGGGAAAGGTTCCAAATCAGTAAATTGTGTGTATTTTAAGTAGTTAGTTCATTTTAATATTAAACAGCACACTACAGTATTTTTATTTAAATATGCCATAGCAGTTTTATTTAGTGGATTGAAACAAAAAAGAAATTCATTGTAGACGATGGGCTTGTATGGTTCAGAAACCAAACCAAGAAGCTGGCATTGTTAGGTCTCTGATATCAATAGAGGTTCTTAACTTGTCCTCATCACTGTAGTATCTGAACACCTGGAAGGTCACAGACAGAAAATTCAGGCATCTAGAGGCTACCATAGAAAAACTCAGACACCCAAAAAATAATGGCTAGATTCTGCTATTCTTCCTGATGTTGGGACTCTCTGGAGAGCTAAGTACAAATTCAGTGTACATCTAAACTACATACCTCCGTTGACGGAGGCATGTAGATTAGACAGATCGGCAGAGGGAAATGAAGCCGCGATTAAAATAATCGCGGCTTCATTTAAATTTAAATGGCTGCCCCGCTCTGCCGATCAGCTGTTTGTCAGCAGATCGGGGCAGTCTGGATGCGCCGCATCGACAAAGAAGCCTTTCTTGATCAGCACAGGTATGCCTCGTGAAACCAGGTTTACCTGTGCCGATCAAGAAAGGCTTCTTTGTCGACGCGGCGCGTCAAGACTGCCCCGATCTGCCGACAAACAGCTGATCGGCAGAGCGGGGCAGCCATTTAAATTTAAATGAAGCCGCGATTATTTTAATCGCGGCTTCATTTCCCTCTGCCGATCTGTCTAATCTACATGCCTCCGTCGACGGAGGCATGTAGTCTAGACACACCCTCAGTGTGACAGAATCTGTCCCAAAGTGAATTGCCCAAAGCTGAACAGGAAGTTTATGACAGAGTCATGATCTGAACCCACAATTCCTCTGTTCCAATGTAATACATGAAGCTCAATGCCATCCTCTAGGTGTACTAGCCAAAAAACACAATGCAATTACCTCCATGTAATAACATAGAATCATGGAACACTAGCACTGGAAGGGACCTTGAGAGGTCATCGAGTCCAGTCCCCTGCCCTCATGGCAGAACCCAGTACCATCTAGACCATCTCTGATAGATGTCTGTCTAACCTGCTCTCAAATATCTCCAGAGATGGAGATTCCACAACCTCCCTAGGCAATTCATTCCAGTGTTTAACCACCCTGACAGTTAGGACATTTTTGCTAATGTCCAACCTAATCGTCCTTTGCTGCACTTTAAACCCATTGCTTCTTGTCCTATTCTCAGGCTATGTCTACACTGCCATGTTTTTCGTCAGAGGATATGCAAATTTCTATCTCAATTGCAAATCTTCTGCTGATCCTTTCTGCGGAAGAGGTTTTGCCACTAAAAAGCCCTGTGTAGATGGGGCCATTTGTCAGAAAAAAAATATTTTTTTCGCACAATCCCTTATTCCTCAAAAAATGAGGTTTACAGGATCTTGTGAAAAAGGGTTTGTTTTTTTTCTGACAGATGGCCCCATCTGCATGGGGCTTTTTAGTGGCAAAACCCCTTCCGCAAAAAGGATTGGCAGAAGATATGCAAATGAGAGCACGATTTGCATATTTTCTGCCAAAAAAAATGTCAATGTAGACATAGCCTCAGAGGCCAAGGAGAACAATTTTTCTCCCTCCTCCCTGAGACTCCCTTTTAGATACAGCTGCTCCCCAAGTTACAACCACCTCCACTTATGACCATCCGCACTTACGACCAAAACAGTCGTAAATGCGGAACCGAGTTACGAACAGCGATCCGCACTTACGAAAAGCACGGTTGCCATGTAACTCTATGGGATCCGAGTTATGAACACTTCGAGTTACGGACCAAGTGTTGGTTTGTAACTTGTTCGTAACTCGGGGAGCGGCTGTACCTCAAAACCACTATCATGTCCCCTCTTAGCCTTCTCTTTTCAAAACTAAACGGGCCAAATTCTTTCAGTCTTCCTTCATAGGTCATGTTCTCTAGACCTTTAATGGTTTGTGTTGCTCTTCTCTGGACCTTCTCCAATTTCTCCACATCTTTCTTGAAACGTGGTGCCCAGAACTGGACACAATACTTGTATTGAGGCCTGATCAGCACAGAGTAGAGCGGAAGAATGACTTCTCGTTTCTTGCTCACAACACTCCTGTTAATGCATCCCAGAATCATGTTTGCTTTTTTCTCAACAGTGTCACACTGTTAACTCATATTTAGCTTGTAGTCTGCTATGATCCCTACATCCCTTTCTGCAGTACTCCTTCCTAGACAGTTGTTTCACATTCTGTATGTGTGAAACAGATGTTCCTTCCTAAGTGGAGTACTTTGCATTTGTCCTTATTAAACTTAATCCTATTTACCTCAGATCATTTTGCCAGTTTTTTCCAAATCATTTTGAATTATGACCCTATCCTTCAAAAGCAATTGCAACCCCTCCCTGCTTGATATCATCTGCAAACTTAATAAGTGTATTTTCTATGCCAATATCTAAATTGTTGATGAAGATATTGAACAGAACCAGTCCAAAAACAGACCCCTGCGGAACCCTACTTGTTATGCCCTTTCTACAGGGCTGTGAACCATCAATAACTACTGTCTGAGAATGGATATCCCGCCAGTTATCCACCCACCTTATAGTAGCCCCATCTAATTTGTATTTGCCTAGTTTTTTTATAAGAAGATCATGCAAAACCGTAACAAATGACTTACTAAAGTCTAGGTAGGTATACCACATCCACTTCTTCTCCCTTATCCACAAGACTTGTTAGCCTATCAGATAAACCGATCAGATTGGTTTGACATGATTTGTTCTTTACCAATCAATGCTGGCTGCTACCTATCACCTTATTATCTTCCAGGTGTTTGCAGATAATTTCCTTAATTACTTGATCCATTATCTTTCCTGGCACAGAAGTTAAACTGACTGTTCTGCAGTTTCCTGGGTTGTTCTTATTTCCCTTTTTATAGATGGGCACTATATTTGCTCTTTTCCAGTCTTCTGGAATCTCTCCCATCTTCCATGATTTTTCAAAGATGATAGCTAAAGGCTAGGATACATCCTCTATCAGGTCCTTCTGTATTCTAGGATGCATTCATCAGGCCCTGATGATTTGCAGACATCTAATTTTCTAAGTCATTTTTAACTTGTTCTTTTATTATTTTATCTTCTAAACATACCCCTTTCCCACTATTATTCACTAAGTTAGGCATTCCTTCATCATCAGACTTCTTGGTGAAGACCGAAACAAAGAAGTCATTAAGCCCCTCTGTCTTTTCAAAATTTCTGGTTACTATTTCTTCCTCTTCACTGAGCAATGAGCTTACCCTGTCCTTGGTCTTCCTCTTTCTTCTAATATATTTATAGAAAATCTTCTTGTTACCCTTTATATCTGTAGCTAGTTTGAGCTAGTTTTGTGCCTTTGCCTTTCTAATCTTGCCCCTGCAGACTTATATTGTTTGCTTATATTCATCCTTTGTAATTTGTCCTAGTTTTCACTTTTTATACGACTCCTTTTTGATTTTTAGATCATGCAAGATCTCCTGGTTAAACCAACGTGGTCTTTTGCCATACTTCTTATCTTTTCTACACAGAGGAACAGCTTGCTTTTGGGCCCTTAATAATGTCCCTTTGAAAAACTGCCAACTCTCTTCAGTTGTTTTTCCCCTTAGTCTTGCTTCCCATGTGACTTTACCTACCATCCCTCTGAGCTTACCAAAATCTGCCTTCCTGAAATCCATTGTCTCTATTTTGCTGTTCTCCCTTCTACCATTCCTTAGAATCATGAACTCTCCGATTTCACAATCAATTTCACCCAAGCCGTTTTCCATTTTCAAATTCTCAACTAGCTCAACCCTATTTGTTAAAATTAAATCTAGAACAGCCCCCCCCCCAGTAGCTTTTTCAACCTTCTGAAATAAAAAGTTGTCTCCTATGCAGTCCAAGAGCTTATTGGATAGTCTGTGCCCTGCTGGGTTCGTTTCCTAACAGATGTCTGGATAGTTGAAGTCCCCCATCACCACCAAATGCTGCGCTTTGGATGATTTTGTTAGTTGTTTAACATAAGCCTCATCCACCACTTCTACCTGGATAGGTGGTCTGTAATAGTCCCCAGCATGATATCACTCTTGTTTTTTACCCCTTTTAACCTAACCCAGGTAGTCTTAACAAGTCTGTCTCTTACATCCATCTCCACCTCAGTCCAAGTGTATACATTTTTACTATATAAGGCAACACTTCCTCCCTTTTTTCCCTGTCTATCCTTCCTGAGCAAGCGGAACCCTTCTATACCAGTATTCCAATCATGTGTATTATCTCACCAAGTCTCTGTGATACCAACAATGGCATAGTTGTGTCTATTTATTAGCTCTTCAAGTTCTTCCTGCTTATTACCCATGCTTCTTCCATTTGTATATAGGCATTTAAACTTGCCTCCCAATTCTGCCTTGTCCCTCTTTTTTCTTTGATATGATAGCCCACAATGAACAAATTTTCTATTGTGGCTTTCAAAATCATTTGCAACAGAATGGTTTCCAAAATCCTATGGCCACATGTATGTTAAAAACCTGAATTATTGTTGTAACAGCCACATACTGCCATTTTTGCATCTCCTTTCTGGAAGCTTGTGGTACCTTGAATGCTTAAAACTGTGAATGCTAGTCTTAGAAATCATGATTTCTGCAAGTGATGTCACAGAAATTGACATTTTATTATTTTGGGAATGCATAAAGGAAGCCTGAGAGAAGGGTCAAATAGGTCTTAACACAAGAGCAGAGGATATAAGATGTATCAAGTTTTGGAAAGAACCAGATTTATTTATAGCAAATCAACAATTTTTCAAAATGGGATTTGTATTGAAAAGGTTGACAGATCCTTAACAATACTCACATGAATGGTTCCACTGTAGTGTGTTTGTTCCCCTATTCCTTTGTCAGTTTTGATTAAATATTGCTTTTTTCCCCCTTCACTTCAGAGTCCTAGGTACCTGGAGAGAAAGGTGTCACTGTATAATATGTAACAGATATGACTATAGCATAAAAGTGATCTTATAGAAATCAGTTTCAAGTTGAATTATTGACATTTTGGGGCATTTAGTTTCAATGTAGCCAAAATTATTCTACAGATTAGCACCTACTAGCTAAACTGATTTGGACTATTTCTGATGCTTTGTGTGTTAAATGTAATAAAAATATCTTGCCTCCCTGGGTACAATTTTAATGATGACCATATAGCAAAAAAATTGACATGTTTCCATGGGTGGATCCCTGCTAGAAATTCAGCTCTCTCTGAAATCCTTAGCTCTCACATACACAACCTACTGAAGGTTACAGCAAACCTCCTCCTTCTTTGTTCTTCTTGGTGATACACAGCCAATGCCGAGAATATAGTGTAAATGGATTTGCTGCAGACTGCCACTGGATTACTCAAAACATCAGATGGCTTGAATATGTTATTATCAGCAAGCTGTTTCCTGGCCAATCAATTAGAAACTCTGATTGAGCACTGGACAATTTATTGTAGGCTAGCCAAGCGGTCTGGATAGAGAAAACATATGTTAATTATCCTTCTAGTTGCTGCTTAAAGAGCCAAATCCTGTTCCCTCCACCTTGAGGTTTAAAATGAACTCAGGCAATTCTGTTGTGCTGGGAAGATACTCAGAGACTGTGCCTGGTTGCACATAGTACCTGGTTGCACTACGGAGCTCAGATGCTAGGAGACTTGCTTTGTGCTATCATACACTGTTAAATGAAAGGAATGTCATACCAGAGCTGAGGATCGTCAGGAGCACTTCTCCCTTGAAAGGTTGATAGGGTGCTTAGCTCACACTACTGCTTGTGTTCATAGTGTAGGAAGTAGAGATGATCAAGAACATTTTTAGTTACTATGAAAAATTTCAACAAACACCAAAAGTTGGGGGTTTGCTGAAACTTTTCTTCCAAAGTAGTTGTGGTGTCAACACAAAACTCCCCATCCTCTTCCAGTTTTCTACAATGAAAAACATGAGGAAAACAAAACTTTGTCCCAAGCCATACATTTTATGAGAAAACTTTCTGTTTGGGTGGGGGAAAAAAACTTTTTTGTCTAAACCTCTTGCCCACCCCTCCCAAAAAAAACCCCTATTGCTGAACAAAATATTTCAACCAGCTGCACTGAAAGGGAGGATCCCTCCTTCCTCTATGTTCTACTGTAGTGTTTCGGAGTGTTCAAATGAGCGAGTTGAGCAGGATGCTAGGAAAAGGATTTAGAGCAAGGTTTCCCAACCTATGGGTTGGGACCCAAATATGGGTCACCATTACATTTCAAAAGGGTCGCCAAGTATCTCCCCAGATGACTCTGCCCCTTCTCCTCCCCCCGTTTTTGAAATGCCTTGGGGCATCAAGTCTTCCTGAATTGTCAAAATGGGTCCCCATCTGGAAAAGGTTGGAAACTACTGATTTAGAGCAATGGAATAACACCAGACAAAGACAAAGTAGACCAATTGCTTTTGGGGAAAAAGCTATAACTGCATTAGTTACAAGGAGTTGGACAACCTTCCAAACAGAAGCTTTGGCAATTATTGAAGGAATAGATATTATCAATGTGTGGCTATATACCATGGTCACTTTGTGTCATTGTTTTTTTTTGTTTTTATTTGTTTCTAATGACTCTTTGGCAACACTGAAAGCCATTTCACCTTCTCTTTAAGAAGCAGGTGCTCCTGAAGAAGAGCTTGGAGTACTCTTGAAGTCTTGTCTCTGTCAGCAAGAGAAGAAATAAAAAAAAGACTCACCTTGTATCTCAAGATATCCTGGGACCATTTGGTAAGAAAAGAAAAGAAAAGAAAAGAAAAGAAAAGAAAAGAAAAGAAAAGAAAAGAAAAGAAAAGAAAGGGCAAATGTCATTTTAAAGTGTCTGCTATACTATTAATATACAGGCAGTCCCCGACTTACGTGGATCCGACTTATGTCGGATCCACACTTACGAACGGGGCTTTCTTGCCCCGGAGCACGCAGGCAGCGGGACCACCCAGAGTGCAGCGGTCCCACCACCTCGACCTCCGGGGCGAGAAAAGCTTCTCTGGGTTCCCCTGGTCTGCTGGGGACCGTCTCCAGCAGACCAGGGACACCTGGAGCAAAGCCAGGGAGGCGGAGGGATTCCGCAAAGCCTCAGAGGCGCAGCACCCCGCCGCCGCTGCGGCTTTGCTCAGCGTGTCCCTGGTCTGCTGGGGGGGGGGGTGCAGCTAATGCGCCCCCCCCCAGCAGACCAGGCTTTTGTTGTGGACCCTGGGGTAGCGCAGCTGGGGTGCTGCCGGGTTGGTCCTGCAGGGACCTACCTGGCAGCCCAGCTGTTCTGTCCCAGGCTCGAAATTCAGCCGCTGTTGAAACTGATCAGTGGCTGATTCCAAGAAGCTGGGGGCAGAGCAATTCTGCCTCCAGCTTCCTGTAGTCAGCCCCTGGTCAGTTTCAGCAGCAGCGGCTGAATCTGGAGCCAGTTCCGACTTACCTACAAATTCAACTTAAGAACAAACCTATAGTCCCTATCCTGTACGTAACCCGGGGACTGCCTGTAGTGAAGTGCTATTGCATTTTGAGAGCAGAAAATAGGCCTATATGTTTGTCTTGGGCATGGGTGCTGGAATTGGGGGTGCTGCAACACCTCCGGCATGAAGTGGTTTCCATTATACACAGAGCTTAGAGTTTGATTCGGTGGCTTCAGCACCCCCACTGTACACATTGTTCCAGAATCCCTGGCTTTGGGCTCCAAAAACAAGTAACTTGCTTGAGCTAAGGGAGGGTATGTCTACACTACAACATTAATACGAACTAACTTAGTTCGAATTAGTTAATTCGAACTAAGCTAATTCGAACTAACGCATCCAGACTAAAAAACTAGTTTGAATTAGCGTTTTGCTAATTCGAACTAGCATGTCCACACAGAGTGGACCCTGAACCAGGCTTAAGGATGGCCGGAAGCAGTGCCGGTAGGGCATCAGAGGAGGACTTAGAGCGTGGAGATGCTGTCTCGGGCTAGCCGAGGGCTGCGCTTAAAGGGACCAGACTCCCACCCCGGACAGACAGTTCTCAGGGGTGCCCCACTTGCAAAGCAGTCATGGCTTGGAGTGCCCGAACTACCCACACTGGGCATATCACAGCACTCGGCCATCAGCCCGGCTGCACTTGCCGCAGGCTTCCATCTGGGGAGAGAGGGCAATTGGGAGGCTGCAGGAGAGCTTCCACCCCCAGAAGCCCACAGAGCCAGCCCAGTCCTCCCCATCGGGGGCTCGTACCCCATTCCTCCCTCACCTCCTTCCACTTACCCTTCCCTAGCCACACTTCCTGTTGTACAAAATAAAGGACAATTGTGTTCAAAAATAGAATCTGTCTTTATTGAACAAAACTGGGGGAGACTGGGAAAAGGAGGTGGGAGAGGGGAAGAGAGAGGCTGGGAGAGGGGAGGGCTACTACAATGATCAGGGGTTGGGAACAGGTCCCATATGAAGAGAGGCTAAAGAGACTGGGACTTCTCAGCTTAGAAAAGAGGAGATGGAGGGGGGACAGGATAGAGCTCTCTAAAAGCAGGAGTTGGGTGGAGAGGGTGCATAAAGAAAAGTTCTTCATTAGTTCCCATAAAGAAGGACTAGAGGACACCAAAGGAAAGGAATGGGTAGCAGGCTTCAAACTAGTAACAGAAAGTTGTTCTTCACAAAGCAAAGAGTCAACCTGTGGAACTCCTTGCTGCAGGAGGCTGTGAAGGCTAGAACTAGAACAGAGTTTAAAGAGAAATGAGATCAAGTCATGGAGGTTGGTTCCATGGAGTGGTATTAGCCAGGGGCTAGGAGTGGTGTCCCTGCCCAAGGTTTGTGGACGGCTGGAGAGGGATGGCACGAGACAAATGGCTTGGTCACTGTCTTCGGTCCATCCCCTCCATGGTCCCTAGGGTTGGCCGCTGTCGACAGACAGGCTACTGGGCTAGATGGACCTTTGGTCTGACCCAGGACGGCCATTGTAAGCTCAGGGCTCAGGGTCGGGGGTCTCAGTGGACCCCTTTGATTTTCATGCACACCTGCTCCTGGGTGGCCAGGCTGGCAGCTCTCCTGCCCTAGCTGGCCACCTTCCTGTGCCTAGTGCGGAGGTCGTGGACGAGGTCCACGATGTCCGCACTAGCCCAGGCGGGTGCCTGCCTCTTGCGGTCCCGGGCAAGCTCCCGGGAGCCGCCAGCCTGGTCCCAGGAAGAGGGGAAGGGCTGGGGGGCATCGGGTGGGTGGCTCGAGCTGTGCCAGGTGCAGGGTCTGCTAGCTGGATGCTGGCAGGCTTGCACCTGGCACGGGCACCGTAGCCAGCCCGTGCCCCTTTAAGGGGTCCGGGGCCGGGAGGGGAGCAGACGAGTTTCCCTGGTGTTGGCCAGAGTGGCCACCAGGGAAACCTGGGGAGGGCTAGTTCGAATTAAGGGTCTACAACAGTTCGAATTAAGGGTCTACAACAGCCCTTAATTCGAACTAATAAATTCGAACTAGGCTTAATCCTCTTGGAATGAGGATTACCTAGTTCGAACTAAGCGCTCCGTTAGTTCGAATTAAATTCGAACTAACGGAGAGCTAGTGTAGTGCCTATGAAAGTTAGTTCGAACTAACGTCCGCTAGTTCGAACTAACTTTGTAGTGTAGACATACCCGAAGAGATTAACTGTTAGGAGAGATGGGAAAAAATTATTGAGATGTGCAAAAGTAACAGCTACCTGCATTCACAGAATATTGGACTGAAATATTTTGGTATGTTTGGTAATGCTCTGCTATTTTCCAGACATTCATTCGCTCTGAGTGGTGCCTTGCTATGCACATATTTCTAATGCTGGGACTGGTCAATATGAGTAAGAACAGAAGAATCAGAGATCTGTAATAATTTCACGCAAGTTTATAAATTGAGAGGGAAAAAAGGTGGCTTCTTTTGAAACTTCTGTGCTCCAGAAGAATACAAAAATTTAAGCACATTATGCTTTCAGATTGAAAACTGTATATAGAGAAAATGTTCTATAACAACAATTCTTATCCCAATTCAGGCTACCGCATGAGAGAGAACCCCGAGAGCTTATTTTGTAAAAGTATTTGGGGTAGGAGGAGCATATCAAGGACACTTAAACTGGGGACAATATCAATTGGTTAAAACCTTTATTAAAACAAATGAAAGAATCAACACATTAGGAATCACAGGGTTAAAATAACATAATACGATTATACGACTCCCTTTGGTAACATTTCTAAGATAAAGAATTATTTAGCCTAGAATAATTACACTGAAGACCTGAGGTTAAGGGACAGAGACCTAGCATCCTTGATGTAGTTGAAAATTCAAAGAAGTAGAGTGTTGAGTGGATAAGCTGTTCTGGAAAGGTAAGAGAATAGTTTGATACAAAGTAGAGAATCTGGAGAGCAGATAAGCAGACAGACTGTGGATTTGGTATAGTGCAAAGTAGCATGCATCCCTGCAGACCCTAGCATGGATATTTTTAAAGAGCCTTGGCATTGCTTACTATAAGTCTAACCTACCTATCCAAATCTTATTTCCTCACCCTAAGAAATCTTCAGCTACACTTACTCTATCAGTTAGTATATTATGATGTTTATTCCTACATATTAATGAAAATTATCTCACTTTTGAAACCATTATCTAGTTTTGGTTCCTTCATTTAGTTCCCTAAAATCAAGGAGCAACCAATTAGGCATTTTATGTAGGCCAAAGGTTGCAAGTGCTTATGCTAGCTTACTTAGCTAACCTGTTTTAGCTGTTGATATAGCACACAAGACTGTAGATTTCTTGCATTACAGTTTAATACTATGGATAATAATGAATGCCTATAA
Source organism: Pelodiscus sinensis (assembly GCF_049634645.1). Classification (NCBI taxonomy): domain Eukaryota; kingdom Metazoa; phylum Chordata; order Testudines; family Trionychidae; genus Pelodiscus; species Pelodiscus sinensis. The sequence goes on along the minus strand of NC_134711.1, from coordinate 282,887,457 downwards.
TGAATACAGCAAGATCCCTGAAATACTATTCAGTGACAGCTGAATATAACAAGTGATTATAAATCAATCCAAGAAAAGCATGTTGTTTGGTATAGCAGGCAAGCAACTTAACTTTATGGAAAGGGTGGGCAAGATATGGCCCGTGGGACACATCCAGCACACCAAGTCACTTGATCTGGCCTGCAGGCTGCCCAATCCGGCCCATGGGCTGCCCTGCTGGGACCCTCAGGTACAGAGCAGCCAGCAGATTCAGAGCAGCCCCGTGCCGCTTTAAGCAGCTAGCTGCTCCCTGTGGCTCTCTGCACTGGGTCTTGGGAGGAGAGGGAGGCTTCATGTGCTGCCTTTGCCCCCCCAGTAAAATCTTTCAATTTGGAAACTGGCCAATGGGAGCTGGGAGATTTTTCCTGAGAGTGGGGGAAGCGTGTGAAGCCTCCCACTCACCATGGCACCTGGAGCAGAGAGTCACAGGGAACAGCAAGCCATTTTGAGCATCCTACGGCAGGTAAAAAGCCTGACTTAGGGTCCTGCAAGGCTGCTGGCTGGGACCCACCTAAGTAAGCACATCCTGGCCACAATCTGCCTCTGGTACCCCAACCCCTCCCTCCCCCAACTCCCTGCCCCAGGTCACCACTTAAACTCTCTGCACTCCCTGTCCCTCTCCTCCAGGTCACAATTCCCTCCCAAACCCTGTACAACCTCCTTCATTCCTTTCCCAGGCCAGGATCCTCTCCTTCACTCATACTCCCTCCTGACCCCTCCCCCTCAGTCTCGGGCTCCAGGTCCCAATCCCCTCTTTCACCCAAACTCCCTCCCAGACCCCACGTCCCCTCCCGCATGCCAGTCCCTTACCCCAAGCTTCCTACTGCATCCAATCTCCATTCCAGACACTGCAACCCCTCCATAGAAAAGTGCAGCTCTTGGCCATTTACCAAAATCTTGGAGTACCTCCCCCCATCAAAAATTATTGCCCACCCTGCTTTATTGGATACTTTTCTTAGTTCAAACTGTAGCTGAGAGAATTTTACTCTATTTCATCCCTGGACAATGGTTGTGCATGGACAAAGGAGTCTCCCAGAAAGTTTAAAAGATAGCTCTTGCTAAAATGTTTTTTGAATTCTAGTTTTGATAAATTCCTTTATTTATTAAAGAAAAATACGTTGAGCATTTTTTAAGCTGATCCTCCTCAGAGAGGGGCACAAATCCACAAAGATATTTAGATGCATAGGGCCCTGAACTAGGTATCTAAATCCCACTGTTAGTCACACAGTGATCAGCAAGCTCCCTCGGCTGGCATCTGCCTAATCCTAAACTCGCTTTTCACATAAGGTTTTGCATTAAAGCAGCAACATCCCTTTAGGCTACATCCCCAAGCACTGTATAGGGTACCTAGGCTTCCAGCTCAGGCTTTCTGGATTGCAGTGTTGTTCTTGTGATTTTCTAGGTGATTAGCCCTTTTAGTCGCGTGGGAAGATCAAGCAAAATGCTTACTGGTATCATCTCTAGCCAAGTTTGATTCATCTTCTATAACACAAGCTGTTAGATGTGAGCAGAGCCAGCTAACTACCTTGCCATTGGATTGGAGATGGTGAAGTACCCTCAGAGAGGCTTGTGGTCAAACAACATGGAAGAGATTCATGGACGAGATTCATCTTTCACCTCAGCTTTTGAATTGTGACTGAAACAGGTCATGTTGGACCTTTACGACAGACTCCGTGTCCAAATTTTCCATATTAGCACCATCATTTCTGTGGCTCAATTGAAAGACTTTTCTACGCTACAGAGACTTGGCTGACAACTGTGCTGACACAGCCCTGCCAATAGAGCCTTCTTGCATACATACTGTCTGAAAGGGGAAGGCAGAAGCAGGTCTTATTGCTGGCAGAGCTAAATTATCTCCCTGAAGGACATTGGCAAAGTTGAAAGAAGCACTTTTCTCTCAGCATAGGTGTAGCTAAACTTGAGGTTTTGCCAGAAGAACTTTGCTACCTAGGGAGTTTGATTTTTTACGTCCACAATCCTGACCAACATAGCTATGCCAGAAAAAAAAACTGTGTAGTGTGGATCAGATCTGTCTGTTGCACCATGCAACAACTACCTGTTGCTGAAGCTTATAATCAGAACTAAAGTCAATGGCAAAAGCCAAACACGGAGCCTCCCAAATATGTCTGCATTGCAGCTGGGAGCAAGCCTTCCAGCCCCAGTAGTCAGAGTTGTGTTAACTTGACTGGAGCTAGTGCACTGCAATGAGCATCATGCACATGGTGGTTCCGGTGGTAACTCAGACTCTTAAACTCAGCTGACCCCCTAGGTCTCGGCATGGTTGTTTAGATGCCATGGTTCCTTTAGTGCCAGATTTGAGCTAGCATGCTGAAAGAAGAGCAGCATGGACAATGTGGCCCATTCTTGGGTGATTCTGTCTAGCAAGGCTCATGCCCATCTTCAGTGTAGGCATACACCTAAATCTGGTAAAAGTGTAGGGCAGCATCCACTAGGAAATATCCATTGACAGCTGCCATGCAGATGTAATTTACCTTATTCACCACTTGGATACCAATTAATGCTATAAAGAGACATTCAAGCTGAAATCAGTAGGAGTTTTGCTATTCACCTCAGCAGGAATACAATTAGGCCCTAATTAGTAAATGTAGTAATGAAAACCTTAAAAAAAACAGACAACAGTGCTATCAAAGTGAATTTTGTTTCAGAGTTTCCCCCTGTGCCACAGTGTCTTTTTAACAACCAATTGAAGAGAGCGAGTGTGTGTGTGTTGGGGGAGGGTGGGCAGGGGGGGACTATATGCATATCTTGTGGGAGCAGCAGACCAAACACCTTTCTACTAATCCTGGCTGGAAAATGAAAATAATTTAGCTTGTGCTTGGTTAGGTGCATTCTGAGCCTCTGAGGTTTTGGAAGAAGCATCATCCAAAGTACAAAACAATTTAGGGGTGTGCTAACTGTTCTGTGCATTTTACCAGCTTTGGTTTTTGGAACCATTTCATACAAATAGAATGAATAATTTAATGGGTGTCTCAGTATGTGCATCTTGCACCACTGAGTTTTTGGAACACTTACATACAGGAAAAATGTAGCGGGTGCTTGCCTTGCTGTTCTGATATTTTACTTTGTCCTCATTTCAATTACTTCTCTAAAGCAAACTCTCTTTCTATTTGAGAACCAAATTCACTTCTATTTTCTGTTTATTTATTTTGTTTTGTAAGAAATAAAATTGAGAAATCTGGAAGAACACACTTCATATATTGTTTCTAATAATATTAGATGCAAAATATTAAAACTAAGACTTTTTCCCTTTTACCTCTTATAACTAGATTTATTTCCATGCCGGTTATTTTATTCCACTCTGGAACAGCATTAAAGAGTGCAAGGATACTGACCATTTAAGTTGCTTTACAGCTATTTTCTTTAGCCGGAGCTGGGTTAAGCAGTGGCAATATGCCCCCCAGTTTTTCCCTCCTGCATTTCTCTACATGTATACCCCAATTCCCCCTTTATCCCCAATTCCCCCATATCATTCAAATGCACCTCTGGCTCCAGTTTTCTCTTCCCTATTTCTCTGAGTGGAGCTGGTGCAGGCAGTAGTTTTCTGAAAGAGATGTTTAAGAGCTTTTTCTGCTGTTTATTTTCATAAAGAAAAGCTTTGGTGACAGGATGCTGAATAAAATACTCTCCTTTGCCCTTGGTTTACACTAGGGGATACATTCAAATTAAAATATGCAACTTCAGCTAATTGTGTAGTTTAAGTCGAAATATCTTAACTCAAATTTTGGTGCCCTCCACAGTGCGGGAAGCCGAAGGGAGCACACTCTCCCTTTGACTTCCCTTAATCCTGTAGAAGCAGGACTACCTGCATAGATGGGAGCAACCACTCAGTTAGAATCAGAGTGTCATCACTAGACGTGCTAATTCGAATCCCAGAAGATTGACTGTGGCTGAATCAATCTTATCTGTAGTGTAGACATGGCATTAGAGGAACTCAGGTGGAACTGCAATCATGAAAAGCATCCAGACAGACTTCCCTCAGGCTAGGTCTAGACTGAAGGCTTCTTTCACAAGAACCCTTTTTTGGAAGAGATCTTCCGGAAAAACTTCTTCCGAAAGAAAGTGTCCACATTACCAAAGCGCATTGAAAAAGTAATCTACTTTTTCGAAAGATAGCGTTCACACTGAATGGACACTATCTCGCATTTAAACTGTGATTATTATGGACGGAGTGGCCACCAGAGCACCTGTGCTTTTTTCTTCTTTCCTCTTCTTTTAAAAGAACTCCCTCTTCCCTGTCCACACACACCTTTTTCTGAAAGAGCTCTTTCAGAAAAAGGCTTCTTCCGCATAGGAAGAGGATTACCAATGTCCGAAAAAACTCTATTCTTTCTATTTACTTTCAAAAGAACACAATTGCAGTGTGGACGTAATTGAAGGGTTTTTTTGAAAACAGACATTTTCCTGAAAAAACTCTGTAGTGTAGACGTACCCCCTGATAACATGCTCATCACTGCAGTGTCAGAATAAGAGGCAAAGGCTTTTTCAATCACACTGAGGCTACCTTCATCAAACTGGCCAACTGGATGTACTTGTGGTTCAGTCCCAATGGAAACTATGTAAGATGGACACTGTTTTGAAAGAGGTGATTTCTTCATGGAATAGTCCATAGTAAAATATTCTTCAAGCCCCACTGAAAAGGAAACTTTCAGATATGAAGTGTAATGACAGAAACTGACCATTAATCCTAAAACAATTTTTCAAATGTCACAATTCCATGATATTTCAAAAAAGTTCTATATGAGAATGTTTGGATCTCTATTATTCTGTTAAAACAATAGAGATTAAAACCAAAATTCTGACAATGGATGCTAACTTTCTTAAATAAACTGTTTTAAAATTAAGTTCACTTCAGACTAATTAATGAACTTATTTGCAAATTCTCAACCTCAAAAAAATCACTATTGTCAAAGTGCAGTAAATTTGGGAATAACATGTATTCTTCATATCCTGTGAAGTGGTTTGGTCCCTACTTTAAATGTAAAGCTTGACACAGCCTTAAATATTGAACTGGGATCAGTGCTTCCATAATGACAAAATGGTGATGTTACTTCTGCTAACACCACTGTCTCGAATTCCCTGAGTGCTGTTGTATTAATTTAGATGGACTATTTGGGGTGAAACTGTAAACACTGTCCAATATTAAACCAGTTTTAACTAAAGTTTGGTGTTTGGTATACAGAGACCTCAGCCAGCTTAATACCATGGCAAGTACACCATTAAACAACATTTTAACCTTTTATTACAGATACCAAAAAGAAGGAAAAATAATTAAATAAGTTTAAATGAAAATTATTACATAAGGCTTTTAATTTAAAAAAAATCCCTTCCAAGGAGTAAAAAGAGATTGTAGGCAGAAGTCCTTTTATTAGAAGACAAAACTAGACAAAAACACAGAAAAGCAATTCTGCTGGAAAAGATGGCACAATGCACTCAGTCACTCTGAGACCTAGCAAACTTGTACAAACATCAGGCTCCTTAGAGCATTGAATTTAGCTTCCTCTTTCTGCACACAGGATTACAGCAGCCTTGCGAAATATATAGTCTTGGCCAGTTAAGCCCAACTCTTGTTAGTCAGAAGGAAAAACAGGACAGAGAAAATGAAAAATAAGATGTGAAAGGAAAAGAACATGTGTGGGGAGAATGGAGAAGAGATGCAAGTCCCATATTCTAGATCAGGGCTTCTCAACTTTGGAAGCCTTGGGGGCCACAATGATACAGCATATGCCGAGGGCCGCAACTTAAGTGTGGTTGCATATATATGCAAATATATATGCAAATATATGCAAATATCTTATTTTACATTCATGGGCATGAATACAAACCACTTCCCACAATGCCCTGGTGCTCCTGGCATCTCCTTCCTGAAGGCTAGAAATGCCAACACCCTGTTCCCGTCTGTTCCAGTCAGCTCGTCTGCTTGTATCTTTCAATGCTCACTGTGCCTGGGAGATGTCTCACGCTGTGGAGCATGTTCCCAATGGAGGCCATGTTCAAAAGATTCCACCAGCAGGCCCTGTGTTGAGCCCCACGTAAACTCAAACTGCACCATGGGCCACAAACATACAGGCCAGGGGGTGTATGCGGCCCATGGGCCACATGTAGAGTAGCCCTATTCTAAATGATATTTAGGATTTAGGTAGAACTGGTGGAGGCGATGATGTTATCTGGGTCCATAGGTGAAACTGGCCTGACCTGAGCTGAACTCCAACCCCAGGGCTTGGTCCAGCTGGTGGCTGGGGGGGTTGGTGGGGGATGGTGAGCTTGGGGGTCAGGGTGAATCTTAGGTTTGGCTGGGGTCTGGGAGATGGGGCTCAGGGTGGGACCCAGGGGTTAGAGTGGGACTCCAGCAAGCCAAGGATCAAACTGGAGGTCATGGTAGGACTTCAGCAGACAAGGGTCAGCACAGCCTTCTACCATAGAGTGGTGGTGAGCCTTGGATGGAAGAGGGATGTAGTCACCACCACCAACTGGTTCCCACCATCTCTATTGGTCTGGATAAGAACAAAGAAAGTCTGGAGTACCAGAGGATGAAGAGGATGGCAGGTATTATGGTGACTCTTGCTTGGCAGCCATTTTTAATCCCCATAGTTTCTTTCCTTAAGGACTCAAAAGGGTATTGATCAGTGCTCATCCTCTCATTATTTTGTCCAGCAGTTAGGCCTAAAACTGGCATATCAGTTTTGGTTTATACAATTTCAGTCCTTAGCTCCTCTTGTTTACCAGGTATAATCCCTGAGTTATATCAGTAGACATCTTAGCTTGGATCAATTCAGTCTTTCTATCTCCTTGTCATGCCTTTTCCCATCAACACTTTTTATCACAGGTGATTGCGATATCTTGTGAGCAAATTGGTAGGCCCAATTATCACAAGTGAATTCTTGCTATTAATCATAATCTGAATGCTTAAATGGAAAGCCCAGTTGATGCTAGATATATACCTCTATATTTTGTTTTGTACTAGCTGCTTTGGGAGCCATGTCATATTGAACATTATGGCTCCACACTATTGTTGTGGAATGGACTTGTTTGCAAATACAGCTATTGGATGGTAGAAGTGCAAGTGGTTCAACATTTCAGTCCTCATGATTCTATGTAGCAGAGCTATCTGGGTATTCTTGAACAGGGATGGGGAACCTCCTGCATGCCAGCTGCACACAGTTCATCAAGGTTAGCTGCTAGCAGGCCACCAGACACTTTGTTTACATGAACATCTGAAGGTACATAGTCGTGCAGCTCCCAGTGGCTGCAGTTTGCTATTTCTTCTCAATGGAAGCTGCTCAAATCCACATGGGCTGGGCCACCACTTCCTGCAGCTCCCATTGGCTGCAAACAGCAAACCATGGTCACTGGGAGCTGTGAGTGGATGTTCCTGAAGATGCTCAGGTAAACAAAGTGTTTGGCTGCCCGCCAGTGGCTAACTTTGATGAACTGCAGCGGCCACATGGGTTACATGTTCCCCACTCCTGCTTGAGAACCTTCAGGGATGGGTGTTCTGGAGTGAATTGAAGGATAATTTTGAAGTGAAATGCTTTGTGTACAACAGGAAACAGAGAGAGAAAAGGATTTCAGCAGATATGGACCATTGCAACTGGAGTCCAGTTTCAGAAAGTTGTCAGTGATAACAGCAGAGTCTTGTTGGATTGGAAGATCTAGTAAAGAGGGTGAGAGGCTTCAGTAGTTCCACTGGGACAGCTATCAGGGTTCAGAGGTTCCAGAGTAACAGGCATGTGGCTGCTGAGCTGCGAAGCATCGGGGAAAGCTATGGTATAGTTGAGATTATTGCATGGGAGGACACAATCTAGCAAAGTTATCAGACACCATAATGAATTACCAGGTAATATGTGTTTATCACCCTCATTGCAGGCCTGAAACTGTTTTCGTTCACTGTTTTAGAATTGTTCATTCCATTACTGTCATCACAGCTGGTTACAGTCGCAAATGCTAATCCAGTTTTCACAGAGGTGACGAGATTAATTACTTCTGGACTCAAAAAGCATCTTAAAAATACCATAAATAGCGAGAGAGTCAATGTCTTGCTGCCCATTATGAATTATATCTTCTAAAGTGAGTGTAATATTTATTGTTCAGTAAGTTAAGATAAGGTTTGTGAGGGATGTTTTCTAAGAATTCAATTAGCCTGTTTTGTGAGCTAGTTCCATTTGCATCGTAATGAAATGTTCTTTCAACAAAATGTTGAAGGAAAACATGCTAATGAGTTTTTTATGTACAACACCTGATATTTATAGAGCCCAATGGTGACAATGGCTATATGCCTGCTCCTTATAAAAGCTTGCTGATTTTTTTTCATCTAAACATTTGATGGAAAGTGGCTTTATGAACACCATAAAGCAATTTTCATTAAATGCACACATCATTCAATGTTTTCAGGCCTGCTTCAACTAATTAACCAATTTTGAATTGAGGAGAAAAAATTTGGTGGTTTTGAAAGTTTTTGTTTGTTTGGTGGGTTCTCCCTGCCCTCTTTCTATTCCATTAATCCAAAAGGGAAAAATGGAGAGGGGGAGAGTTAAAAAAAATATTCTAGTCCAAAACACCAAATTTCTTTTGGTATAGAATCGAAGTGAAAAATATTTGAATGGAAAATCAAACATGTCAGTGATTTTGTTTAATTGTGTTTCCTTTGAAAATTTTCACTGAAAAAAAGGTGTCATTTTTCATATCTACTTCTTAGGCAACCACATTCTCCTACTTGGACAGCTTTCATTATGAAATCCAAAATGGAGGCAGAACAACTGCTGCTTTTACTTTTTCTGTTCCTCTGTTCTTCACTCCCTGCCCCTCTGTCCCCTCCCTTCAGCTCAGGGCTGGCCTTATCATGAGGCAAACTGAGGTGGCCACCTCAAGTGCCAGACGGGGAGGAGGGTGCCACTGGGACCCAGAGTGTAGAAAACTCTGGCTGCTGCTGGTGCATATGTATTCTCTCCTTAGTATCATGAGAGGAGTAGAACAGGAAGAAGGCAGAATTGAGACCTTTCCAAGTTTTGGCCCAAGCGAGGGAGCATGCGGGCATCATTTGAGGTCCCCGCCACAGGTGCCAAAATGTTGTGGATCAGCCCTGCTTCAGCCACTAGGGCTGTGTCCAGACTCAGGGGTTTTTTCGAAAAAAGTAGCCTTTTTTCGAAAAAACTTCACCTGCGTCTAGACTGCAGCCGCGTTCTTTCGAAATTAAATCGAAAGAATGCGGCTTTTCTTTCGACGGTGGTAAACCTAATTCCATGAGGAAGAACGCCTTCTTTCGAAAGTGCTCTTTCGAAAGAAGGCGTTCTTGAAAGCAAACAGGCTTTTTAGAAAGAGAGCATCCAGACTCACTGGGTGCTTTCTTTCGAAAAAGCGGCTTGCTTTTTCGAAATTCCGCGTGCAGGCTAGACGCTCTCTTTCGAAAGAGGCTCTTTCGAAAGTAACTTTCGAAAGAGCCTCTTTCGAAAGAGGCTTGCAGTCTAGACATAGCGTAGGGGAAATAAGTTGCATCAGAAAATGGGCAGCCACACTTACTAGTTTCTGCCATTACTAGTTTAAGCCATGATTTGGTTTTTGCTCTGATTCATGAACAGTACAGCTACATTTTGTCCCTCACAGAAGGTGGATGACAAGGTGCCAGTCCAGTCCATGCTGAGTAGCAGAACAGGGAAATACAACCAACTATAAATATTTTCCTGAATAAAACAGTGAATTTGCTTTCACATTTTTTTTATAATTGTCCAGTAGTATTTGTGTTTGTGGTGAAAAGATTCCTCTAATGGCAAAGGAAAATATCAATGTGTTAGGATTAGATATTGCCTTTTAGGTATCACCTGCTCTAATTCAGGCAACATCATTCAAGGTACACCAAAGGCTAACTAATGACTCAATCAGTATAATAGTGATTCATTTAGGCCAGCTATACTACATCTGGTAAGCTCAACAATCTCTAAGCAGACATGTAAGAGTCAAGCTTTGCCAACAGTTGTTGTTGTTATTATTATTATTATTACATTACAGAAATAATAATATGTATTTTATTTATGTTGCAGTAGCATCTAAAGAGTCCATAGTTCCACATGGTCTGCTAACATACAGTAAGATGCTTTCTGTGCTGAGAAGCTTACCAGCTTTAAGAAGATGATAAAATTAGCGGGACTGCATTAAACCCTGTACAGTGGAAGAGTGAGTTCCAGTGCAGTACTCTCTTCCTTTGCTAAAACTGTGAGTGATCCTCTTAAAAGCATGGCTGCTGCTGGGAACACAAGCTCAGACATCTGTGTATGAGTAATTGCAGTATGTGCTCTGCAGTTCAGCCATCTGGTGCCACACAAACTACCTGTAAGTTGTTTGACTTTGGATGGGTGAACTTAGGAGATCTATTAGAGAGAGAGAGAGAGGTAGTTCATAGCATGATAGGAAAGACTGCTGTCCTGTTGATGTTCTCTCTCTCTCTTTTCTCTCCCTCTTTCTTTCTCTCTCTCATTCTCATTGTTATTCTAATTTTACCTTATCGCTTTGTGTGTATGTTATCTGTTACATTATGGCAATAACATTGAATGTGATGAAACCATAATCAGCATATTCATGGTGGCTGAGACTCACTCTTTCTTTAACAGACATAAAGGTCTAAAATTAGACTGGCCTAGCTACTTCACTCAGCTCTGAAAAGTTTCATCCCTGTGTGACATAGCTCAGTCAACCTGATCCCTGCTGTAGATGTAACTAGGTCAATGGAAGAAGTCTTCTGTCGACCTAGTTACTGCCTTTCAGATGGAAAAATGCTGTTTGTCAACATAAAATATATGACTATCCATACAATGCAGAAGAGATGTCCATCCAGCTCTACATCCCTTCCAGCCAATGCAAGATGGAATGAACAGAAAAAGCAAACTTCATGTGATCCATCCCCTATTGCCTCTTCCCAGTTCTTCCCAATCAGAAGCTAGGGACACCCAGAGCAAGAGGTTTCATGATTATAGGAAGCACATAAAATATGGTGGCACATCTGAAAGCACTGTAGCAAGGTAGAAATGGCCCAGGTTAACTAGATCTTGGGGAGGCAATAAATGGAGCTAAGCCAAGGTGGGTGGCAGCTCTTGCTTGGAATATTACAAAATTACCTCATCTGCAGTCTTTTTCTTAGAGTTCCAAGCCACTGAATCAACATAAGCTCAGATCCAGGGCCCCTTTGTTCAGGTCATGCAGTTGAAGGTAATAATCTTTATGCACTAAGATGAATTCCACGCTGAATTTTTGCTGTGTGAATAATTACTAGTGAATAACTTACATCCCTTCCAGATACTGCATAGTTAACTCTTCTGCCTCCAAGTAATTTGTGATTCTCCCTTTCTCCCAAATGTTACTATTTATCTGTTTGGTTTTGTACAGTTCAAGGCCCTGATGCTGCAAGCTGCCCATGCAGATAGGCACTTCCCTCTGGGCACATTAGGACAAGGACTTTTGAAATCACTGCTACATTCTTTCTTTAACTCAAATTATTTTCTAAATTACATCAACAATAAAGTTTTATTTTTATGACAGAGCTATTCCATCACTGGCTGCGGTTGGAATCCACCACTGCAACAGATGTTCTGGACACTTTCTGCTCTCCCACAGGAAAGGGCTGATCCAGTTAACATTTATGCTCTGAAAAAGCCAAATTGTGGAATAAGCCAGGTGGAGAAACATGATTTGTCCAATTGGTGTATTCTGTTTACTTAGAAATGAACTGCTTCTTGTGCTGCCTTTGATAATGAAGGACACTAAGAGCCAGGAGCAGTGGAGACAATTTGCTTACATGTCCGAATCCCTCAACATAATGAAAACAACCTAATTATAAATCACCCACAATTCAGCTAGGAAAAAGGAGAAAGTGAGTCATCTTTTTAAAAAAGACAGGAAATCATGGAGTACAATTTTGAATATTCTTGATGTTGTGATGGATTTTCTCAAGAAGGACTTTAATAAGTTCTGTAGAGTAAACCTTTTTTGAAAACTTCCATTCTGAGGGTAAAAGACGTAGCATGTAATATGGCTTGTTACCGCTAACTAAAATGGTCTTCTCTTCCACACTACTAGCATAATAGGAATGCATTGAAAAGGAAGGATGGTCTTAGATGAAACCAACTCTGGAAAAGAAAATGGTCTAGCACATAGGGTGTTAGTCTGGGATTTAGGGGAGCTGATTTCCTGTCCCTGCTCTATCCTGTACTTTTTGGGTGATTTAGAAAAGTTCTCTAGTTTCTCTGTATTCAGACTAAGGGTACATCTATACTGCAAGTTTATTTCAGAAAAAAGCTATTCTGGAAGATATCTTCTGGAATAGCTTATTTCGAAATAGAGCATCCACACTACAGGGAAGCCTCAAAATTAGTCTGAGACAGGCTCCCCTAATATGGATGCACTATCTCAATTTAGAGCCTCAAGAGGCACTGGGGAGGAAAAACTTAAGAATGGCCCTGGTGAGAAGCTATTTTGATAAAATAGTAGACGAGCATCGACAAACGTCAGGAAAAACCCTCCATTTGTTATCCAAATGGGAGGGACGCTATGTCAGGGGGTGGAATGTAGCCAGACAAGAACCTCCCTTGTAACATCCATTTTTACTTGCCTGGAGCATGCAGGGCACACAGAGCAGAAGGCCCAGGCTGTGTGACCATGAATGGCTGTAAAAAGAGATACACCAATTGCTGACCAAGAGGCTGCCAAGGAGTGTCCTTGACTTAACCCATATTGATACGAACACACAGCCGTCTGCTGGGGGAGGATTCTCTCGCCCAGTAAAAAAATGTCTAGTACTCACAATTTAGTTATCTCTCTTGCAAGTGTAAATTAATTTGAAACTTGCTTGTAAGAACTGGCGCCACAAAACGGACCAATACAATTCGGCATATTAGATAAGAAAGAGAATACGGGCCCCCAGGGGTATATAGATGGGTCCAGCAGCACATTGTCAATCTACCATCTATCTGCTGGTCGGGTTAGGTGTTTGATCTCCCGAGGTTCCAGAGGGGACGCCCACCTCGTATTTGTCTTTCCTAGGAATTGAGAATAAACCTTTCCTAGGAATTTTAATAAACCTGTAACTGTTTAAGCTTTAACCTGACTCCTTCAGTTGCTGTAATAGAACCAAGCACAATTTAAAAGAACTTCAGCCGGTCATAAAGGGACAGACATAGGGAGAGCTTGGGCGTTTGGATCTGTGTCACTCCCAGGTGACAAGATCCGTTGGGGCACCTTTTCAGCCTTTCCTAGGCTGCCTGCTGCAAAGGAACCCCTGTGTTCTAGCAGCTAAAATCTAAGATGTAATAAGCTCTTCCTATATAACGGGGCATCTGTTGGCCTGCTGGCCACCCTCTGTGATGGGACCCTGGTCCTAGCAGTAAAGACACAGACGTTAAACCTTTTCTCGGAAACATACACACACAAACTGCCCTGACCGTCGGCTGACACGCTAGTATTGTTTTTCCTGGAAAACAGCCCTAAGTCCCATTTTAATAGTGTAAAATAGCAAACTGCTTCTATAAGTTAGTATCTTGCTTTTATTTGCAAGAAACAAACAAACAAACAAACAAACAAATAAATAAATAAATAAATGTTGCTGGCTTTCTTGAGCCTGTGCAGATTATAGTATCTTCCCTGGCCTGCCAGACTCAGCAATGACTTCAAACAGAGTGCTCCTAAACTTTTATAGTATGTGTAGAAATGACACTACAGAGGGACAATTTTTAGGGAGCCCAACCCAGAAAGAAGGCTAACCTGAATAAATTATTCTGCTACACAGTGGAAATCAGTTATCTTCTGGGGTTTGTTTACCTCAAAACTGAAAGCAACGTTGGCTTTTTTGCTCCATCCTGATGCTAAATTCCCATAATGAGCTTCGCATATCTCTGAAATCTGTAGATCCTGGAGGACAAGAATTTTGTCACAACAGCTGGACTCTTTTCTGCACCCTGTTGACCAGAATCTCTCCTACTCCATTCTCTTTGTACTACTCAGATGATTCAAAGGGACCAGAAACTGATGAGAACTTCCTAAGGGCATAAGGGTGGAAATAGCACAGGTTCTGATGCCACCCCTTGCAGTTCCATTGTAGTAGGCTTTTGGGGATGAAGAAGGGTACTGTGTTCTATCCTCTGGCTATGCCCAGCAGGTGAAGGTTCTCTGGAGACTGATACCAGCTGTCAAAGTTAAAAGCAACTTTTGCCTGCTCTAACAAGAATGAGGGTCAATGTAGGACTGGCCAGAGGATCAGGCTGCCATAATATGCTCTAGGTCCATCCCCATCCCAGTCAACTGTTGTGAAACTTGTTAAGAAACTTATCAAAACTTCTTTATTAACCCATTTTTTGTTATCCAAATGGGAGGGAGGATGCATATTGCAATTTCATAACTGGCTATTAACATATTATCCGCTTAAATAATATTTCACAGCCCCTAATATTTCAGTGGAACAATGTAAACATATCTACATTATATATATATAGTGCAACTCTTAAAGGTCAACTTGATTTGCTATGCCCTGAACTATAGGAGTCCTAGTTGTAATTCTTAATGCATACCCAGAGCATCAGAAAAATGTCATTATTTATATTACAACAGAAGCACAAGAATCCCTAGATATGATCAGGATATCGTTGTGTTAGGTGATAGTGAATTGCTGACTTACCTTTCCAAAGCGCTGAGATCCAAGAATGAAAAGCTGTGTAAAAATTCACTGCCTCATCAACATTATTTACAGTAAGAGCATGAATGTTGAAAGAGCCTTTCATCAAGTTACTAAGAGTTCAAGCTGTCTTTAATTACCAATGTAATAACTCTCTATTTGATTCTTCTGGACACTCCTGTCTCTTTAAAATCCATTTCCAAGGTGAAAACGAGATAAGTTAGTTAAAAATGAATGAATACAGCAGACAGAATATAGGTGAAATGGATAAGCAAGTTAATATAAACTGACAGTGTGACTAGGGCATAATGCATATTTTTTCAAACAGCATTTTTCATCAAAATCTGGTGGTACCAAACTTGATTGGGTTATTTCAAATGAAATCATACTAGTTCATTGGAAATTCAGAAGAATTGTAACAAGAAACACTACTGGCCAAATTCTGCCCTTAGATGTACTAACATGGCTTTTAAGGGCAGAATTCAATTCCAATGCACCTCTAAAGTAATACTTGATACTGTCCAGTTCCCAAAGAGCCTGGGGAATAGCAAAACCATGGGAAGTAGTGCTGTGTTATGAGTAGATGTCTTACCCTATGTGCTCTAATAGAGAGGCCAGTGTTGGGTAGAATCACATGTTACTGCCTTTATGATGTTAAGAAAGGAATTAATAATAAGGTAAAGTTCAGCTCACCTTTTCTCCCTCAGGTTTTATCTAAATGAAGATTTAAAGGTGTACTGTTGGATCATGTTACCTGGTTTGGTCTAGCACAATCTAACTAATGCCTTCTAAAACCCTAGTCAAGACAGGCATGTCCAGTGGTTTTTAGATCAAGCTGAGCTAATCTTACGCAATTTTTAAAGTCTCAATTAGAAGAAATGTTCTCTCTCATTCAGAGAGAAGAATATTCTTAACTCTTTCCAGAGCATTAGCTAGAAGTATTTCACTCACACTTTCAACCTGTCAGATCTGGTTGCCCCATCTCAAAAAATATATTCTGAAATAGGAAAAAGTACAGAAAACTGCAACAAAAATGATGAGGGATATGGAAGAATTTACATATGAGAAGACTAAGGAGTTAATAAGACTGGGACTTTTCAGCTTAGAAAAGAAATAAAGTGGGCATAAGATAAAGATCTGCAAATCATGATGGCTGTGGAGAAAGTAAATAAGGAAATGTTATTCACTCTGGGTATGTCGACACAGCAAAGTTATTCTGAAATAACAGCCGTTATTTCAAAATAATTTTCCTAGCATCTACACAGCCAAACCACTATTTTGAAATTAATTTGAAATAACGGAGTGCTTATTTAGAATTTGGTAAACCTCATTCTATGAGGAATAACGCCAAATTCGAAATAGCTATTTCGAAATAAGTGCTGTGCAGACACTTATTTCGAAATAGGGGGCCTCCAGCCTTCCCAGGGTGCCCTGGTGGCCACTCCAACCTCAACCAAGAGCATTCCTTTGTGTTTGTGTTCATGAAAATATATGTATTTTATTTGACATCAGGAAGGGGGCTTAGGGAGGGGTAAGTGGAAGGACGTGATGGAGGAATGAGGCACAAGCCCCCAGTGGGGTACAACAGGGAGGCTCTTAGAGCTCCTCGGGGTGGAAGCTCTCCCACAGGGCCTTCTGAATACTGCATTCAAAATAATGCTGTAGTGTAGACAAACCCTCCTTATAACATAAGAACTAGGGTTCATGAAATGAAATTAATAGTTGGAAGGTTTCTTCACACATTGCTCAAACAACTAGTAGAAATCTTCACCGGAGGACGTTGTAAAGGCCAAAACTAAAACAGAGCTCAGGGTATGTCTATATTACAGCATTTTTTTCGGAAAAACAATTGTTTTTCCAAATAAATTCCAATTACATCCACACTGCAATCGTGTTCTTTCGAAAGAAAATCAAAAGAACTGAGGGTTTTTTCTGACATTGGTAAACCTCTTTCTCCGAGGAAGAAGCCTTTTCCCAAAAGAGCTCTTTGAGAAAAAGGTGTGTGTGGACAGGGAAGAGGGTTTTCTTTCAAAAGCAGAGGCCTCCAGTAAATAACACAGGTACCCTGGTGGGCACTCCATAAAGAGTAATCACAACTCTATAGTTCCTGTCTTCTGGCCCCTCTTAAAGCTGCAGGCACCCTGGACAAGCCTTGTGGCAGCACCTTGACCATGCAGTTCTCCCTGCCGCAGGCATTGCCAACATGTCCCATCCTCAAGCCCCCCCGAGATCTCCTTGGCCTCACAGAGAGCAACCCCAGAGCCCCTAAGACTCATCCAGGGGAACCAAGAGGTGGGCACTGTCCTGGTCTGGGATGGAGACTCTGTCCCTCCTCGAGCTGTGGGGTGAGGAGGAGACATTGCAGGATCTCTGCTCCATGTGGCAGAACGCTGACATTTATGGCCTTATGGCAGAGCACAGACACCCATCCCAGACATTGGAACAGGTCTGGAGTAAGGTCAAAGAGCTCTGCCAGGGATACATGAGGGCCAGAGAGTGCAACTCGAGCACCAGGGCAGGATCCCACACCTGCCCCTACTACCAGGAGTTGCACCAAATCCTGGGGGGGGTAGGGAAGCCATTTCCCCACTGGTCATGATGGACTCCGGCCTCAACATGCCTGTCATCGCCTGGCTAGAGGTCATGGCAGAGGAAGAGGAGGAGGACCAGGGACAGCACGAGGAGGAGGAGGCGGATGACATGACCACCATCACACTCTTAGAGCCAGTTCCCATGAGCCTGGACATCTCACAGGCCTCCTCTGATGCTGGGGAGGGATTGTCAGGTGAGTGCTCTCAGTTTGTCACACACACAGGGCAGGAGAGGTGGGTGCAGAGAGGGAGCAATGCAATCGTCACTCGGCTTGCTTAGGCTGGACATTGTGCTGCAGTCCGTGCATGTGGAACCCCGTTCTGTGTTAGTGTGTACCATGTGGACTGAGCAGGCAGCCCTGACACCTCCCGGGATCCTGATCTCAGGCTCAGAGGAGGCCAGACACATGTCTGGCCCAGGTGGGGGGAAGAAGCGGGACGCCCTCCTACCATCTGCCATGGCTGGCAGCAGGCTAGCCACAAGGGCACAGGCACAACCCCAGACACACCAAGAAGTGCTGCACACAGCACATGGGCATGCCTGCACATGCAAGGCAGCACCTGCTCCCGTGGGCAGGGCAGCGAGACACTGGTATGTGTGCAGGCCCCAGACAAGGCCAGGCTGCTCCCAGCTCCTTTGCCACCCATGGGGGAATTCCACTGTGGCTGGACAGTTCCCTTGCCTGCTTGTTCATGGGCTGAAGGGTGGGAGGGGAATCGGGCAGCATGGTTCCATGGGCACCTAGGGGCCCCCGTGAGACAGCCACACATGGCTTTGCTCCTTGGACATCCCCCCCCTCTGGCCCGAGGACTGTTAGTCACTGCTCACAGAGGAGGGCACAGCCTCAGGGACAGTGACTGCATGGATGACTGACCGCCTCCCCCTCTTTGTGTTCTCCACAGCCGGACCAGTTGGGACCGAGGGGCAAGCGACACCAACCGATCCAGCTGCCAGAGCCCAGGGTACCCGAAAGCACGCCATGGTCCATGAAGACCTGATGTGCCAGCATGTCAGAATACTGCGTGACATGCAGCAGACCCTGGTGCAGAAGATCCAGGAGGATGCAGAGTGGTGGAACCGTGAATGGGGTCATGCAGCGGTGCGATAGCACATGTGCCATCATGCATGACATGATGGCATACCTGGCTGCTGTCGCTGCTCCTGCCTACCATCCTCCTGCCCTCCCTGTTATGCCCATTCCCCCTCCCGCTGACCCGCAAGCGATGCCTGTGCTCCCTCCCCAAGTGATGCCCATGCCCCCTCCCCCTGCAATCCCTGACCCTGATCCAGCCCCCCCCCCACTAACCTCCCCTGTGGTCCCAGGACCCACCCAACCCCAAGTCCAACAAGGTCTCCGCACCAGAGGTGGTACATCCAGCCTCCCTGCATGCCACTCCAAGCCCCTTATCCCCTCCCCTTTTTTTCTAAAACACAAATGCAAAGTTCTTTTTGTTCAAAACCAAACTGGTGTCTTTATTGAGAGGTCAGGAAAGGCATGAAGGGAGGGGTTGTGATGGGAAAGGAATAGTGCAGCAAGCCAGAGGCCCCTTGGGCACAGGCCCTGGGGAGAGTTATAGGTGTGCTTGAGATAAACTCTCCCTCAGGGCCTCCAGAGTGCACACTGCCACTGATGGGCCTGGCAGATGGTGGCTATCCATGGCTGCTCAAAGGATCTCTCCTTGAGGCCGGAACCTGCTCCCACCCCAAGAGGAAGGCCTTCCCCTTCCTCTCCACAATGGTGTGGAGGACACAACATGCCAACACCACCTCGGGGATGTTGTATTCCCCCATTTCCAGTCGGGTCAGGAGGCACCTCAACCACATCTTGAGGAGGCTGAAGGTGCACTCCACCTGAATCCTGTCCTGGTTCAGATGGGCATTAAATTGGTCCCTGCTGGGGTTCAGATGGCCAGTAAAAGGCTTCATTAGCTATGGCATGAAGGGGTAGGCCATGTCCCCCACGATGCACAATGGCATCAGCACGTCCCCAACTGCAAAGTCCCAGCAGGGGAAGAATGTCCCCGCCCCCAGCTTCCTGTAGAGGCTGGAGTTCCAAAAAATCCAGGCATTGTGTGCCCTGTGTGACCACACAACAAAAATGTCCATGAACTGTTCATGGTGGTTGACCAGGACCTGTAGCACAATAGAAAAGAAGCCCATGCAGTTGATGTACAGGGCCACTCTATGTTGAGGAATGTGGATTGGGATGTGGGTCTCATATATCGCTCCCCCACAGTTTGGGATCCCAGGGCAGCAAATCCAGCCATGATTGGGTCCAGGTCTCCCAGGTGGATGACCGTCCGCAGCAGAATGGAATTGATGCATAAGGAAACAAACAAACACACAAAAACAAAGAATGAGAGAGGGAGTGTCTGAGCCCTTGGGAGGTGCCCGTCCCCCACCCATTCCTTCTCCCTTCAAACATTGAAGGAGCCACTCCTATGAGGCGACCCCCACCCCCCCAGCAGTAGGGCTGTGTGAGGGCAGGACGACGCAACCCACCCGGGGACAGGGCTTCTCCGCAACCTCACACAACCTTTCCCGAGGGTCACCCTTTTCCAGGACTCTCCCTCCCACCCCCGCCGAGAATGCCTTATCTCCATGAGGAGGGCCCCCCGATGGTGGACTTCCTCAAGCCAAACTGGTTGCCCACCGACCGGCAACTGTCTGGGATGGTGAGCTTCCAAATGGCAATTGCGACCCGCTTCTTCAGGGGGATGGCGGGCTGCAGGTGGGTGTTGCATCATCGGAGGGCAAGGGTGAACCATGCATACAGCTCCAAAAATGTGGCCTTCCCCATGCCACTGATGGTTGTCCCACTGCTCCATGACCATCTGGTCCCATCAGTTGGAACTGGTGTCCAGCCTCCAGAAATGCCTCTCCACTGAAGGTTGCAGTGGCGAGGGTGTTGCTCCCACACCCAGGGAAAGGGTCCCCAGAATGAGCTCAGTGTCCAGCTCAATCAGGACCAGGAAGGCAGTTGGCACAAAGTGCTGCAAAAACTGCAGCATGGCCATGTGGAGCCATTGCATGCCCAAGGGCAGCTCCAGCTCCTTGGAACAAAGGAAAAAGCTGCGGTATCCAAAAAAGCTGGGCAGCCACAGCAGGCACTGCAAGAGCTTAGCTGTCCCTTGAAGAGGTAGGCAAGCACGCAGCAGAAGCAGAGAAATGGCTGTTTAGAAGGGTCCCTTTAAGAGCGTCTCTCTGCTCGGCTCCAGCTCCAGCACTCGGAAGCAACTGGTGACCGAAAGCCCTGCCTGAAGTGGTTCTGGGTGGCCTTTTATGCAACATAGCATCCCATCAGTCTGGAAGCTATCTTTCAAAAAAGCAGATTGTTTTTTTGATTCACTTGGCCAGTGTAGACGCGGTCATTTCAGAAGAAGTTTTTTCAGAAGATCACTTCTGGGAAAGCTTCTTCCAAAAGAAGCCTGTAGTCTAGACTTAGACTCAAAGAGGAACTAGATACATTAATGGAAGATGGGACCATCAATGGCTTTTTACCAAGATGGACATGGATGCAAACCCACACACTGAAATATTCCTAACCTTCATTTGCCAAAACCTGGAATGAGTGACAGGGGATGGATCACTGTTCTAGTCATTCCTTCTAAAGCACTTGGGATTGGCCACTGCGGATAGACAGGAAACTGGGCTGGATGGACCTTTGCCAGATACGGCAGGACTGTTATGTTCATTTTAGGACAATGTATGGACTTCATTGTTTATAAAATTGAACAGGAAATTTTATATATATATAAATTTTATATCTCATATTATAATTTTGGTAAATCCTGCCCTCGTTGAAATAAATGCAAATTGTGGCCTTGATGTGAATGGAGGCTCAGAATGATTTCATCGCGTGAGGAGAAATCTTTAGTATTTATTAACATTCTCTTCATTCACAGTATTTAAATATTGAGATGTCCAGAATCAAAGAATTAATGGAAATACTTAGCAAAGAATTTTAAAGTAAGTTTAAGAAATATTAAATGAAGAGCTGACATGTATTGAAATTCAAAATCAGTGAGAAAAAGTAGGAAAATCTATTACTAACTTCAAATTTCATTGCACTTAGAAAGAACAGAGAGTTTCTTTATCTTAACAAACATTTTGAAGTAAAACTTGAGTTGCCTTTAGGACATAAGATACCAAACAGATTTTGCCTGGAATAGACACTGTAGATCTGAACATTAATTCTGCATGTGAGCACAGCAATCAGAGCAAATCAATAAAAAAAGTCAGTTCAAAAATGGTGTTTTAAAGTTGGATTAACAGTCTGGTAAAGATTTAGTATCAGTGCCTCGAAGGAATAAAATTCCACAAATAAGGGGTAAAATGTACAAAAGACTGTGTCTCAAATGAACTTTGTTGGAGTAGCAATATTCTCAACCAGTGGTACAAGTGCCCTTAGGAGTACTCGAGAGAAGTCTGGGCAGGTAGGTCAACACAATGTTTTAAGTTTTACAACGCTTTATTATTTTTTTACTTTTTACACCCAAAAATTTCATTGCCCTCCCAGCTACAATTAAGCTGTTTAAATATAACGTGTTGCAATGATAAAAAAAATGGTGTGTCTGAAAACTGTAAGTACTGGGGGCACTTATAATTTTTTTTGAAAAAGGGGTACTTTATAAAAAAAGGTTGAGAAACAATGGTCTACGACACTTCAGAAGAAAATGACAATTTTCTCTCAAAGACCCCTATGAGGTAGGGAGGTGTTGTTGTCATCTCTGTTTTACAGATGGGGAAAGAAGGCACAAATAAAGTGACTTGTTTTGCATCACACAGGAAGTCTAGGGCAGAACAGGGAATTGAACATAGAGCTCCACCACCTTAGTCTGGGTCTCCCAAGTACTAGCCCATCTTCCCTCTCGCTATAGGTACTTAGCAATACTAAAAATCAAGAGGCTTTTACTTAGGTGCCAAATTTGAGGCATGAAGGTTTGAACATTTTGGCATCAATATTTTTGTGCATGTGTGTGTTAAGAGACAAGCATAAACTAGAGAAAACTAAAATGCCTGTGTATGTTAGCATTTAAATTGTTCCAACTAGATTTTGAAGTTCATACCTTATTTAGAGCATGCTGAGATGAATGAGGTAAGGGATGGGATAAGTTCATATCTTAGCTGTTTCTGCTTCATTGAAGACATTTTTCTGCAAGGCTTGGTTAATGGGTCAAGCACACGCTTAAAAAAAGGAGTAGATGAAAGCAACAAAAATAGCAACAATTCTCATTACTGAAGGCATTTTACACCACAGTGACAATGAGGCCTCAAAGTTGCTTTGACTAGTATAGAAACTTGTGAACAAATACTTAAGATTAAGCATAGCAGCTGCCATCATGAATAATTATGTTAGAGTCATGTCATAAACTGATTTGTGGCTCAAGGATAGGATTTCTCAGTCACCAAAGAACCCATAAAAATAAACCTGTGGAAGAGATCATCCTCAACCCTGGGGGATGACCAACAATAAAATATTATATTTGATAGTAAATGTTTACAAGAACGATACCTTATTTGAAGCTGGTGGAGGATTTTTTGGTGTTTGTTTCCTACATTTCATCTCTCTAGTGCAGGTGTTCTCAGCAGAAGCCTGTGGTTCCACTAAGCTAGCCATGGGACACTGTGAGGTCTCAGAAGATGCCACTTAAACAGATGCCAACTGAGTGTGATAAGAAGTGGTTTTGTCATTTAGAATTTTTGAATTTATTTTTCATTTTCTCCTCAGACTTAAAATTTTAATTCCTAATAAAGACTGTGCAAAATTTAGACACTGTGACTGGACCCATTACCTTTGTGACAGGGTAAGGTCACAGAAGACCCCTTGGGGGCGCTTCCCAGAATGCTGACAAAGCCACTGACACTCACCTCCTTGCTCTCTGGGTTTTTTTACTAGCCTGTCATTCTGGGCCAGCCCACCTGGTCTGCTTCCAGCCAAGGCACAGAACTGAGATCACTGTCTCCCTGAGGAGCAGTACAGACACTAAAAACTTTTCAGGTCCAAGGAAAATGCATTTGTGGGCTCAGCTTTCTGGGATACCACTCCCCAAATGGGATCAGCATCCCAAATGTATTATTTAGGTAGGCTCCCTTTACCAATGAAAGGAAGATGTACACACTGATTGCTCCCCCAATAACAATTATTTACGCTGAGCTTGATAGTAAACAAAATTGATTTTATTAAGTACAAGCAGTAGGATTTAAGAGGTTGTAAGTGAAAACAGGCAGAGCAAAGTAGATTACAAATTTTAAATAACAGAAAACACTTAGCTAATTCTAACACTAAAACCTCAGTACAAACGTACTACAAACTCACCCTAAAACTGTTCTTATTCCAGCTAAGCCTCCAAATCAGGGAAGTCTCCTTTTCCCTGGGATCTTTAGTTATCCTCTTGGGTGTGCCACACCAGCCAAAGACAAAGAAACTGCTAGCTTCCTATTGTTTTATAGATTCCACCTTTGGGTGGGAATTCTCTTTCTACATTCCACTCTTACATGGAAAAATCACCTGGCCAGACCCTACCAATTGGGGGGGAAGTCACCTGACTTCCTAGGACCAACCACTGATAAGACTTAAAGGAGAAAAGAAGCTGTTTACAGTTGACTAAACCTTGAGAGAAACACCCTTGATAGCTTGCCTTTGCACTTTTAAAACCATCAACCATTCCATACTCCATATATCTAACTTTACATCCAAGGATGATACATACACCAAAACAAGATCTAGAGCCCAGAGGATTATAATATTAAGACTGATAGGTTACATGAGGCAATTTGTCCAAAATATCTTTGAGTTACGCATAATTGTGGCCATAAGTCCATTTCATAAAACATGGGGGAGGGAGGGTCCATCACAACCTTGATGTAGTATAGTCACTTACTGCTGTGCAAAGTGAATGTCAAGTGCATGTTAAATGCTCCTGAACTGACCTAGAAAAGTTTGGGTCCAATTTGTAAATATGTAAATAAATATACAAGATTCAAGGTACTGGCAAATCAGACCCTGTCAGGGGTGGACTGGAGGCTGCTGGAGGAGGAGGAGGATTGTGACAGGGTGCCGCAGCCCCACACTTTAAATTCCCTGGCACCACACGCTGGCCATTTATGGGGCATGGTGGGGCCAAGGGAGCGCATGTGCGGTGTGCTCAAACACCACACAACAGGTGAGAGGGGAGATGCCCGGGCGTGGCATGACGTCACGGCCTGGGATTTTAAAAGCACTCAACCAAGAGTTGCACCGTGCAGCCCAGCTTGAGGCCCAGCACATGGTCTGGAGCCTTGGAAGGAGTTGGGGCCCGGTCACAGACTTCAGCCCCGCAAACTAGAAGGCAGAAGGTAGGTGGGAATGGGGGGGAAATAGGAGGAGAGGTGGGAGAAGAAGGGGCTTGTGCTGAGGGGAGGGGGACAGGGCAGGAGAAGAAAGGGGAAGGCACCAAGGGACAGGATGGAGGCGAGACAAATGCCAGGGGACAAGCAGAGACAATGAGGAAAAGGGCAGGAGGGAGGTGTCAGTGGGAGGGGGGACAGGGTGATTCCAGGAGAGGAGAGGGTAAGGGCATTGGGGGCTAGAGGGGGAGGTGCTGGGATAAGGCTTGAAAGAAGGGGTGGGCATGAGGAAGGCGGAGATGGAGCAAGTCATGTGTGAGGCACGGGGGAATGAGGGGAACGGAGGGCAGAGGGTGGTGAGGGGGTGGGCATCAGGGAAAAAGAGGGCAAAGGGGCAGTGAGGGAAGGGGGAGGCACCAGGGTGGTGCAGAGGTAAGGGAAGGTGCAGGTGCCAGAGGATTCTGGGGGTGAAGCAGAAGGGCAGACCTCGTGCAGGGGAGGGACCAGCACAGGAGGAGAGAGGCAGGGCAGGTGTGTAGAGGAAGGTGTTAGGAGAGAGGATGAGGAGGGGTAGCTCACATGATCAGAGTGGGGCTACTGGAGGAGTGGGCACAGGGGGGAGAGAAGGGCTGGTGGAGGGGGGCAAGTCTCAGGAGGGCTGAGGGCAGTGAGAAGGGCAGGAGTCCAAGTCAGGACAGCAGAGAAGGGTGAGGGGTTGAGGGGCAGCAGGCACCAGGGGAGCTGATGGAGCAAGGGGAGGAGACATGGCAGCAGAGGGAAAAGGTAGAGGTTTATAAGATATTTATTAATAACTTGGATGCCACAGTGGCACATCCAAACAAGCCCCATGAATTCAGTACTGGTGCACAACACAAAATTCATTCTGCTCATGGGAGGAAACTCTTAGGGTACGGCTAAACTACATGGCTCTGTCAACAGAGCCATGTAGATTTGTTGTTTTGGCAAAGTCAAATGAAGCCGCGATTTAAATGATCGCGGCTTCATTTACATTTGCATGGCTGCCGCGCTGAGCCGACAAACAGCTGATCATCTGTTTGTCCGCTCAGCGCGCTAGTCTGGACGCTCCCCTGCCGACATCAAAGCCCTTTGTCGGCAGCCCCTATAAACCTCATCCCACGAGGAATAACGGGGCTGCCGACAAAGGGCTTTGATGTCGGCAGGGGAGCGTCCAGACTAGCGCGCTGAGCGGACAAACAGATGATCAGCTGTTTGTCGGCTCAGCGCAGCAGCCATGTAAATGTAAATGAAGCCGCGATCATTTAAATCGCGGCTTCATTTGAATTTGCCTATGTGTCTAATCTACATGCCTCTGACGACAGAGGCATGTAGTCTAGACACAGCCTTAGAGGGAACACTTCCCCCAGCCTCTCCGCCCCCAAGTTAATGTCAGACACATTGGGTTAATGCAATTGCAGTGTAGTTGCATGACGGGGGGTTGGTGGGAGGCAAACTAATTCCTATTGGTAGGAGGATGGTGGGAAAAGTCCTTAGAGGGGTCACATGACACCTTTTACTTCTGGTCATGTGTCCATCTTGCCCCAAGAGTGTTACCTCCAGAGGCCTGGCTAATGGGGGTCAGGGGCATGGTTAACCAGTGGTCAGGGTTGTGGCTAATGGGGTCAAAGAATAAATTTTAAAAAATTCTTTGATGTGAAAAAGTGGGCCACTCTCAACCCATTTCCCGGGACTATTTTGATTGCCAGTCTGCCCCTGGACCCGTGTCTGTTTTTGTTTCCAGCCATTTTTCAGTGCAAAAATGCTTTTGATTTGCTCCAAAAACCATTCTGGGTCTGGGGACAAACCTAAAAATATTCAGCTCCTGGTTATAGAAAGTAGGCATGGCTTCCCTCAGAGATGAACAGCGAAGGACCACAATCCAGCACATTTGGGTAGGACCAGTAATGCCATCCCCCACCTTCTGAATCTAGAGGGATGAAAGAGGAAATATATAAGGCTGGTCTTACAGCTCAATTAGTTTGGAACTACCAAGGTGGACAAACACATCCTCTTAGCTGCTGGGATGCAGAGGACACTGGCAGTACGGAGGACTGGTGAGAGCTCCTATGCACACTGGCCTTCACAGATCACCTTTACATGTGTGTGACAACAAGGAAGCATGGCTTCCTTAAGAGACTGACAGGAAGGGATTCCCACTCACCCTTACACTGCAACAACTTTTTCAGAAAGTTACAAAAGTCTACACTGGAATGATTTTCCAGAAATGCTTTTAACGGAAAAGTTTTCTGTTAAAAGCATTTTCGGAAAAGCGCGTCTAGATTGGCAGGACGCTTTTTTGCAAAAGCACTTTTTGCGGAAAAGCGTCCATGGCTAATCTAGACGCGCTTTTCCACAAAAAAAGCCCCAATCGCCATTTTCATGATCAGGGCTTTTTTGTGGAAAACAAATCTCTGCTGTCTACACTGGCCCTTTTGCGCAAAAGTTTTTCGGAAAAAGACTTTGCCCGAACGGTAGCAGCATAGTATTTCCGCAAAAGCACTGACAAACTTACATGAGATCGTCAGTGCTTTTGCGGAAATTCAAGCGGCCAGTGTAGACAGCTGGAAAGTTTTTCCGCAAAAGCAGATGATTTTGCGGAAAAACTTGCCAGTCTAGACACAGCCAATACGTTTGGATATAATGATAAAATATTATTATGTGTTGAAGGTGAGTGCATCAACTCAATACATAAACAACCTAAAACAATTTCAGCAGTTTCTGCCACACACAGGTTTAAAACAAGTCTTATCACATTAGGAAAATTGCCCAGTGTTGTGAAGGGAGTCAGCAATGGATCCCTGGTTGCTCTGCCAGAGGAGGGGGACAAAACTATTTTTCTAATTGAATGCATCACTTATCTGCTTGCATAAAGAAACCAAAATGCAATTGTACACAATAATAGCTTGGTCTGGATTGAGTCCTCCTTTTGCCTCTCATGCTAACAAAAACATAAATTAACCACAAGGGCTGGTTTATTCCTGATATGAAATAGCCCATGAACTCATAATATATTTTATTCCATTATTACGTTTCTTCATGTTGCACATTGGGATAAAAAAGTAGTCGATCTTTTAGTCTCAGCTTTTTAACATAAAAAAGGCTTTTAAACTGAAAGAAAATTTTTATTAAAGTTTTCATTTTAGGTGAATTTTTGTTTAATTGAAGTGTTTCGTTTTCAAAAACTATTTTGGCTTTTTCTCTTGCCTCACTTTTCTTCCCTCTTCCTCCTCTTTTCCAATGACAAAATATATTTTGGTTTACATTTAGTCAAAATATCTAAAAAAATCTTCCAAAACATGCACATTACATAATTATTATAACAATTAAATCTTTGATATATGGCTTTTTCTTCAGCTATGTTAATTGCGTATCTTAAGTTGAAGTATCTTATGTTGAATTTTGGTGCCATCCTCACTATGGGAAGTCAAAGGGAGCATAGAAGTAGGACTACCAGTATTGATGGGAGCATTCCCTCAGTTCAAATTAGTGTGTCTTCACTAGACCAACTAATTCCAACCCTGGAAAATCAACTGTGCCTGCTTCAATCTTATATGAAGTATAGACATGACCTTGGTATGAAAGAACCTTCAGTCTGGATAATTTCAGGGAAGTAGCATTTGGCTAATAGTTGACAATATTATTTATATCTTTAAATATTTTAAAACATTGCCAGATCCAAAACATATATAAATTGGCATTGTTTCCTTGAATTATGGAAAAAGCAAATGACTAGAGAGATGACATTTTTCTATTTTTTTATTTGATTCACAGTAGTGTCTGGAAGCCCATGCTGAGATCAAAGCTACATCTGGCAAATTTTCAGAAATTTTCACAGCATATATTTGGATGCCTAATTTGCAATAGGATATTTGGACCTGAAAATGGGCAGATACACATTCATGGTTATTTGGATGTATAAATACCAGGTACACATGAAATTCTAGTAAATTACATGCACCATTGTATCTGTGTAGTTTAGAAAATCAGTCCCACAGCATTTCAAGCAAATTGGTGAAAAAGTCAGAACATATGAATCATTTTAGCTGATGAGAGTAGTTTTCTGTTGTCAATTCTAGTTCTGTTTGTCATCAGACAAAGACACACAAGACAGTAAGCCATTAGAGGTCTGCATTCTGTCCCCAAAAGGCCTTTTTAAATAGGCAAATTGATTTTTGCCATCCGCCAGGGGCATGCATACAAAGTAGTGAAGTATTTCTGATTTTGTACATTCTGTTCCCTATGGTGCTTGGTAAGGTGAGTTGTTTGTCTGGCTTATTTAGGAATAGATTCAGGGAAAAAACTAATATCTTTAACCCATGCCTCAAGAACAGAGTGTAGCTGTAAAACACTCAAACACATGTTTGAATTCCCTTGGGAAAGCTCCTTGTACATACATTTCTGATTGACACACAGAACTGATATGATCAAATGATTTGTGACATACTGTGCACAGAACTTTTTAGAGAAGTATTGAAGCTGCTATCACAGAAAGAAAGAGGGAATTGAGCAGGGAAGAACTAGTCCAATATTTCAGATCAAGCAAAAAAGAACCATGGATTTATTTGAAAAATGTGGCCAAATATCCTGCAAAGCACCACGCACAACTATGATAATAAAGCAATAAATAGGACTGATTCTCCTTTGCCTGTGTCAGTGGGAGGAGAATTATACACAGTAATCCTAGGCAAATAATATCAAACAAAGCTTATCTCAAGTTGAGTGCAGCTCACTAAAACTTAAAATATGTCTCAAATTGTAGGCTGAAACCTATGATGATGGCTTAGCCTCCAAACTGAGGCATTTTTGATTTTAGCAGACTACATGCAGTTTGGAGATAAACTTTGATTAACAATGTTTGCTTTATTTTTCAACAGCTTCGATAGGAGTGTGGGCTGTTTAACAAATCACAGGATGCCTAAAATTAAGCACCTGAGTCCATGCGAAGTGTTGTAAAAGACCTTGTGATGCGGGTAGACCAGATGCCAGTTCATGTGGAGAATCCAGGCTTCACTGAACATTTACAAATGCACAATTGCATCTTGTTACATGTGTGTTAGAATTATCAAAATAGATACTACACACTGAATTTATTAAAACACACTTAATATTTAGTCTTTATAAACTGTTTTGTAGGTTGCTGCATACATTGGTCTCAATTATAATAGCCCATATAAAATTATATTGAGTGTTTGCATTGGAATCCTTTGTAAGGGTGCAGCTACACAGTAGGGCCTAACTCGAAATATGCAATGCAAATTGAGCTACGTCAATTGAATATCTTATTTCGAAATTGGGAACATCTTCATAGCACTTATTTCGAAATAGAGAACTCTTCCTCTGACTTCCCTTACTCCTCGTACTCAGGGCCGGATTAAGGGTGGGGGGGGGACTAGCTGGGCAGCTGCCGGGGCGCCAACCTATGGGGAGCGCCTGATTGCAGCTATAAGGGGCGCCGCGTGGCCTCCACCCTCAGGCGCATGGTGCCCCTTACAGCTGCAATCAGACGCCACGCGGCCCCCACCCCCTGGTGCACGACACTCGGGGGGTGGGGGCTGCACATGCGCCGCGTGCCTGGGGCGGAGTCGTGCATGCGCCGCACACCCACTGCCCGGGGTATAAGAATGGCTCGAGCTGGCACTGCTCGTACTGTAACCAGTCGGAATGACCTCCCTCTCTCCTCTCCACTGGAGTCTAGCTGACTGGACATACTCCTTTGCTTTTCCCTTCTTCCCTGACCTTAGCTTTCTTAGTTATAGTTTATGTTGAGCTTTTTATTATGCCTTTGGTATGCTATCTTTAGTACAATGCCTTTAGTACTCAAGGCAATGAGGCCCAATTTTTTTAGAAATCATGTTGCTTATGAATATATATGTAACCTGTGGAATGTGTGTGAGGTGTGAATGAGAAATATCCAATCAAAGGCAATTTAGGATCTGTGACCTTTTAAGGCAGACAAAAGACCCCTGTAAGCAAATAAATTAACTGAGAAGCATCCAGAAAATCTTTCTCTCTCAGACAAAATGTAACATCACAGCAGTAACTTGGGACCAACTCAGAAAAAGTAAAGCCTCCTGCAGATCCAAAGGGATTTCCCAAGGAACATCATGGTGGAGTCCCCAGGAAGCTGATGCCTGGCCAGCTCTCCAGCCACCAGTGAAATCAGAAGTAATCCACACCATATTTGCAGCCTATGCCTCCAAACTGCCAGCATGAATGTGATGTATGTGTGTGAGTATCACCTTACTCTTAAGAACCTGTACCAATAAACAGCCCCAAACTCAATACCGCTCCAGCCCACCCTTTGTTCGGGTTTGTTCCTCAGCAGGTCTGAGGAAGCGCAACACGTCTGAAGAGGATTACAGAAGTCTGAATAAGAAGTCCTCCAGCTTGACATTATTTCAAAGTTATTTTGAAATAACTGCCTGCTAGGTAGACGTGGACTAAGTTATTTCAAAATAATGCTAGTGATTTTGAAATAATGTTACTGTGCAGACGTACACTAACTGTGTAAGTCACCAAGAAAAGCAGCATTAATTAAGGTAATGTGCTCATCCCATCTACAGGATGTCCTACTGAAGGCAAATGAGGGGTGTACAGCATCAAATATCAACAGTTATGTTGACTTCATTCTTAACTCCTTCCAACACATAAACTCATTCCATCAGTTTTGCGCTCTGGAGTACAGAGAATAAAAATCCCTGACAAGGGGAAACAGGATCACTTTCATGCTATCTGAACTCTAAGGGGAAAAGCTTCCTAAACATAATCAAAGGGATCCTCGTGGTACTTGGAATGGATTAGCCTTTGAAAGATATTTTTAAATTGGCAAATTACTACAACTCCGGCAATTATTGAGGGTACGTCTAGACTACCGGGTTTTGTTGACAGAAGTTTTGTCGACAGTATCTGTCGACAAAACTTCTGTCGACAAAGAGCATTCAGACACATTGAGTTCTGTCGACAAAGCAAGCTGCTTTGTCGACAGAACCCTGTAGTCTAGACGCAACCCTACAGGCAATAACACCTTCTGTCGACAGAACTCTGTCGACAGAAGGTGTTATGCCTCGTAAAATGAGGTATACCAGCGTCGACAAAACTGCTGAGTTCTGTCGACGTTATGTCGACAGAACTCAGCGGTAGTGTAGACGCTGGTATAGTTTTGTCGACAAAAGTCCACTTTTGTCGACAAAACTCAGTAGTCTAGACACATCCTGTAGTCTCAGATTAAAATTCACATGCCTATTTGCTTTCACCCAGAAACAATTGTCATTTATTTTTCCTAGTAAATAGAACTTTGGTTAGTCTATTACCGGATTGGCTACCAGTGTTGTTTTTTGTGTGAGATCTAAAGTACAAACTGATCTGGAATAAGTGATTGTTCTCTTAGAACAGGGAACAACCTGAGTGTTTTATGATCATTGGTGTAAGTGGCCATTTATCAGCTATTCCAGTTTGCCTGAGTGGTAAGATAAACTGGCATGCCCTAGGGGACTGTCTGACTCCATAGCAAGTTATATAGGAGTTCATATTTGTCACAGGGTTGGTGAAATCTAATTAAAGAACATACAACCATATTGAGGTGTCTGCCCTGCTTTTTGACAGTTTGTGCTGAAGTTGACACTCTCAGTCGTGAGCCACTCCAGACAGCGTGACAGACCTAACTTTCACAGTAGTACTAAAGAAGGGAACTGCTGAGCAGGCAGCTGCCTAAAATCACAGCATTATTGCAACATGGTCAACATGGGGCTGCCCTTTAAACTGATCCCAGAATGTAAGCTGGTATGCAGCACAGTTCTCTGCCTACTAAGTAGTGCCTTTCAGTGGCAACACGTCACTGAATTTCCTCGATATGCACAGGCTGCCTGTTGGTTTCTGAATTGAATTTAAAGGGTTGCTTTTGATCTCTAAAGCCCTAAATGGGCCCAGAGCTTCCTATTTGACTCTCTCCTGGTACCATACAGACACTGCTGTGATTGGCAGAGTCACTCCAGCAGAAACTTCTTTGATTAAAAAGAGAAGGGTATGGCAGGAACTCTGAAATAAGCTTTTCCCTCATTCTGAAATAGCCTAGGTTTATTTCCCTGTAGACCACACTGCAAGGTGCATTTACTTATGTGGGCTGCTCTAATGGACTTTTAAGGAGAACCAGACAGAGGCTGGAGAGAAGTTAGTTGTGTGTTTCTGTGAGCTGGTTAACTTTGTTTTTGTAATATTTGGAAAGGGTCCAATCACCTCCTTCAATTCTTTTATTCATTAATGAATCAGTTTTATTCATTAACACTTCATTTTCATAATCAATTTAGGATTGGATTAGATTCACTTCATGACCACTAGCTCACTCCATAGTTGAAACTGACATATTTTGTTGTTTGTCCATTGTCTACATTTTGTGTAGTCATTTATATGGTGAAAAGTAGATGTGAGATGCTACCATATGTGTCTCAGCAATTATTCAGCCCGGATATAGATGTTTACCTAACATGAAAGGCAGTGAAGGATTAAAGTTTTTGTTTGCTAACAGAAACATGGTCACATCTTAGATCCCTGTTGTATATTGCATCAACTCATTCCAATACCAGTTTTGGGAGGTAGGGAACCCAGTTTTATTATTAAAAATCTACAACATATTTTGGTGACACAATATACAAATTTACTGATAATAGCATTATTCTTCATCACTGCAAGCAAAACAAAGATGTATAAATAATAGAGATGAATATAATGAGTACTGAGTGCCCAAATCCCTATGCATCGCTTGGAATATTTTAACTTAAATTATTATCAAAACCTCTGAAAGAAAACTTCATAAAACTTGCCTTAATATGCCTGCTCTACAAGATGAACATTTTCCATGCTTGTCTTCCACTTCTTTTATCTGTCTCAATTATTTACCCAAATCTTAAACATGAATACAAAAATTTCAGGAAGCAACTTATTAAAAGTAAGCTAAACCTAAATATAAGATATTAACATCATACAAATTAAATATCTCAGGGTATGTCTACACTACCCCGCTAGTTCGAACTAGCGGGGTAATGTATGCATACCGCACTTGCTAATGAAGCCCAGGATTTGAATTTCCCGGGCTTCATTAGCATAAGCGGGGAGCCGCCATTTTTAAATCCCCGCTGCTTCGAACCCCGTGTAGCGCGGCTACACGGGGCTCGAACTAGGTAGTTCGGACTAGGGTCCTATTCCGAACTACCGTTACTCCTCGTGAAACATACTCGTAGACATACCCTCATACATTCCTCTTTACTTTCTGTTCTTTGCAACACTATTTTATAGTAGTTCTTGCACTTAGGTGAAATCAATTATTACAGTAGTTCCTAACCATTGTGAAGAGATGTAAGTGATGAGGGTCTCTTTGGGTACGTCTACACAGCAGTGTTATTTCAGAATAATGTTAGTGCCTATACTCCAAGCCTTAATTTCAAAATAATGTCGAATTGGAGGACTTCTTACTCCAACTCATGGTTACCCCCATTTCACAAAGAGTGAGGGAATTCAAAGGAAGAGTATTCTTCCTTCAACTTCCTGCTGAGTAGACAGTGCCTAAAGCCAAATTAAACTACTTCGACTTAAGCTACGCAACTAATGTAGCTGAAGTTGCATAGCTCAATTTGGCTTTAGCACTGCTAGATGTACACTTTGTGTCCAGTTGCTGAACTCCTGTACATCCAAATATCCTAAATCGTTGGGTATGTTTACACAGCAGGGCTGAAGTCGAATTAAGTTCTACAACTTCAGCTACGTGAATTGCGTAGCTTCAGTCAAAATAGTTTACTTGGCTTTAATTCATCTTTAGACATTGTCTACACAGCAGAATAGTGATAGAAATGTAGCCGTGTTAGTCTGGTGTAGCTGAAACAAAATACAGGACTATGTAGCACTTTAAAGACTAACAAGATGGTTTATTAGATGATGAGCTTTCATGGGCCAGACCCACTTCCTCAGATCAAATAGTGGAAGAAAATAGTCACAACCATATATACCAAAGGATACAATTAAAAAAAAATGAGCACATATGGAAAGGACAAATCACATTTCAGAACAGAACGGGGATGTGGGGGGCGGGGGGGGGGAAGGAAGGTAAATGTCTGTGAGTTAATGATATTAGAGGTGGGGAAAGGTAGATGTCTGTGAGCTAATGGTATTAGAGGTGATAATTGGGGAAGCTATCTTTGTAATGGCTAAGGTAGTTGGGGTCTTTGTTCAGCCCCCGGCGGAGAGTGTCGAATTTTAGCATGAATGACAGTTCAGAGGATTCCCTTTCAAGTGCAGATTTGAAAGTCTTCTGGAGTAGGATGCATGTGATTAGGTCATTGAGACAATGTCCTTTCTGGTTGAAATGGCAAGAAACTGTTTTTTCTTTGTGATCCTGTCTAATGTCTGTTTTTTGGGCATTGATCCTTTGGTGAAGTGTCTGAGACGTTTGTCCAATGTACATAGCAGACGGACACTTTCGGCACATGATAGCATAAATTATATTTCTGGATGCGCAGGAATACGTATTCTTGATCTTATAACTCACTTGGTTAGGCCCAATAATGGTATCAGCAGAGTGAATATGTGGACAAAGCTGGCAACGGGGTTTGTTGCAAGGGAAAGTACCAGGGTTGGTATTAGTGTGGTATGTCCTGTGGTTGTTGGAAAGAATCATCTTGAAGTTAGGTGGTTGTCTATAGAGGAGACTATGGGTCTGTCTTCCAGAGCTTCTTGGAGTTTAGTATCCTGTTCCTGTATAGGCTGTAATTTATTGATAATGTGTTGGACAGGTTTAAGTTGGGGGTTGTAGGTGATGACAAGTGGTGTTCTATTGTTGGTTTTCTTGGGTCTGTCTTGTAGTAGATGGTTTCTAGGTATACGTTTGGCTTTTTCAATTTGCTTTTTTATTTCTCCGGGTGGGTAGTTGAGGTTTATAAATGCTTGGTAGAGATCCTGAAGTTTCTGGTCTCTGTCAGTGGGATTAGACCAGATGTGGTTGTATCTAAGGGCTCGGCTATAGATGATGGATCATATGGTGTATGCTGGATGGGAGCTGGAAGCATGTAGGTAACTGTATGAGTCAGTGGGTTTTCTGTAGAGGGTGGCGTCTAATTTTCCACTGTTGATTTGCACTGTGGTGTCCAGGAAATGGATCTCTCGTGTGGAATGGTCCAGGCTGAGGTTAATGGTGGGGTGTGGGTTGTTGAAATCTCTGTGGAATGTCTCCAGTGTTTCAGAAGTTGAAGGAAGAACACTCTTCCTTTGACTTCCCTTACTCCTCATGAAATGAGGGTTAATATCTTATATTTAGGTTAAGCTTACTTTTAATAAGTTGCTTCCTGAAATTTTTGTCAGAGTAAGAAGTCCTCCAGTTCAACATTATTTTGAAATAAAGGCTTGTAGTCTAGATACGCTTCTTGTTATTTCAGAATAACATCAGTTATTCTGAAATAAAGCTGCTGTGTAGACGTATCCTTTGTTATCTTCTCCGGTAGGCTAAATTCATCTCTGAAAGAGGAATGAGAGAACAAATTTCTATAGTGTGCAGAACAAGACAGGCTTCAGAAAATGAGCAATTGTTCAACGTACTCATCTGAGAAATATTGTAGAAATTAACATGTAACC
This sequence comes from Pelodiscus sinensis, assembly GCF_049634645.1. Lineage (NCBI taxonomy): Eukaryota > Metazoa > Chordata > Testudines > Trionychidae > Pelodiscus > Pelodiscus sinensis. The sequence continues at coordinate 282,851,198 of NC_134711.1, read as the reverse complement.
CCTCAAGGAGAGACATTGTGGTTGAGTTACGTATTCCACTAAAGTTAATGGCAACTTTTCCGTAGTATAGGTCAAATGACACAGTATACTATTAAACCAGTTTTATGGAAGATGAAGCTTCCCTGACATATTTAGAAAAATTATCTGACACTGTTGGACTCAGAACACAAGACCATTCCCTGCACTCCTGCATTAGCCTTATAGATTGTGGTAGATCTTCCCTGTATCAAGCCAATCCATGAGAAAGATATATGAAGGGCATATGTTCGGTAACTACTTTAGTGATGTATGGCAGTGATGGCAGTATGGACACTCTTGCGCAAGAAAGCTATGATGGCCATTTTAACCATAGGGGCTTCTTGCTCAAGAAATTCATGTTGTCTTTCTACACTGCCCTCTTGTGGAAGAGCTTTTGCTCAAGAGGGCTTATTCCTTGTAGGGAGAAGAATAACTCTTCTGGAAGAAGTCCTGTTTTACAATGCTATACTGTAAATTTACTTGAGAAAGAACACTCGTGTAATGTAGACAGCAGGCAAGATTTTGCGCAAGAACAGCTGTTCTTGTGCAAGAAGCTGCCAGTATATACATAGCCTAAGGATATGTCTACACAGCAGCATTATTTTGGAAAAAAAGCCACTATTCCAAAATAACAATGCAAGTATCTAGACAGCAATGTCGTTATTTTTAAATAATTTTGAAATAACAGACAGCTTATTCCAACTTCTGTAAACCTCATTCAATGAGGAATAATGCCTATTCCAAAACAGCTATTTCACAATAGTTAGCTGTAGTGTGGATGCTCCACTGCTGATATTTTGAAATAGCTCCTCTTCAGGGCCATTCAAACTAATTACTTCCAGTGCATTCTGGGGCTCTAAATCAAGGTAGCACATTCATATTAGGAAAGCCTGCCTCAGACTAATTATGAGGCTTCCCTGTAGTGTAGATGAGCTATTGCATTATAAGCTATTTTGGAGTATTTCTTCCGGAATAGCTTATTTTAAAATAAGTGAGCTGTGTAGACATACCCTAGGACATGTCTGAAAACATGCTAAGGTCTAAATAAATTGCAGTGGGCAGTTTGTTTCTGGATCTGGCAAGGAGCTGTGTGAGAATACAAATCAATAGTCTGGTTTTATTACATTACCCACTGTACCCTATTGTAACATTTCAGCACAAAATCCATCCCCACCACATGACTGGCTGTTTATGCCTTGAACAAATAAATTATCAGTTCACCAGTTGTTTCTCATATTATGAAAGTCATGACCCCAGAGTAAAAGGTTCCAAGCCATTACATTACTTGTAACCCATTACTTTCCCATCTTTTTACATACAATTACAGGAAATGTGAGTTGAATAAATAAAAATCCCACACAGTCCTTTGGAAATTCAAGAGTTAAGGCCGTACGATTTATCCAATTATACTTTTCTTTGAATTCATCTAAATAACTAAGAAAACTGAGCCCATTTGTTTTATCCTCTCTGAAAGGAACTTCATATTTATTTTCTTTCAAAAGCCTGCAGCAATCTGCACTATTTCTAAGTGAAAGAGACTAGAAACCAAAATCACATCCAAATGAAAAAATATATATCTAAAGTGCCACAGCATGAATAACAGAGCAACTCATGCACCATGGGGCTTATACTTACAAAATATTTACACTTAGATTTAAGTAAATATGTGGGAATATGTCTAGGGATGACTACTGATTGGAGGAAACACTGAAGTAGGAGTATGAAGAAGAGAAATACTTCTAAAAATGGGAAAATGGAGAAGGTACAAACTTATAACAGTGAGTTCAGAAACTCAGAGGTTACACAGGAGTAGATGTGGGCAGAAGAAAGTAGAGTAGAAAGGACGTTGTAGAAAATAGTCATGAGAAATGAAGTGGGGGACAGAATAAGCAGAAACAGAGCTATGGAGATAACACAGAATAATTGTTAGAGCAGAGAGAGAAACTGGAGAAATATCCCTCCTTGAACAGAAGGCATGAGTGAGTTGATTTGAATGAAGTGAGAGTACCCAAGTTTTTTACTCCAAATTTGTAAAACACCTTAGACAAAAGTAGGACATATTTGACTAGCTCTGAAAAGACAGTATTGTCCAGCGCTGTGCATTTCTTCTTTGCAGCCACATCAGGAATAAAAAGAGTCAAAATACTTAAAGCAAAGTTCTTCTCGTGGTATTTCAAGATTGTCTAGGAGCAGGAAATATTAGAAATTAAAAGATGTACCCAGTGTTGCTTGGGTCCTTAATTAACTCCATTTTTGATTTTTGGAAAATAAAATGAAAATGTATATGCTTAATTAAAATCATTGCCCTGGAGTGGGTCAAGCTGGAATGTGTTGATTATCGGAATGGAATCCCTAGATATTGAACCTCACTCTTTTTGTTTCCAACATGCCCTGGAAGAAAGGTTTCACTGGTCTCAGATTTATACACGTTGGCTATGTCTAGACTGCAGGCTTCTTTTGGAAGAAGCTTTTCCGGAAGAGATCTTCCAGAAAAACTTCTTCCAAAAGAGAGCATACACACTGGCCAAGTGGATCAAAAAAGCAATCTGCTTTTTCGAAAGATCCAGATTGACTGGGTGCTATCTCACATAAAAGGCCACCCGGATACTTCAGCTGGGGCCTAATGTAGATGGCTCATTCCCTGCCTAGGTGACATGAGACGGGGCAGGTTAATTTCCAATCCTCCTGTTTATTCTTTTCCTAAGCCAGGAGGGCATGGTAGTTCTGATGGGGGCTCTGCAGGAAGGCAGCCCGCACTGCCCCCTTCCTGAAACCTTGTGCAGTTGTTAAACAGCTGTCCAGCCCACCCTAGAGGTGACTACATTTCAGCGTGCCTGAAGCAAAACTGCACCAGCAATGGACAGGAGACTGGCTCCTGGGCATGGCTTGCTCATGACTGCTTCAGTCCCATTGATGGGCCTCAGCCTCTTTCCTTCCACTCCCCCGCTTTGCAATGGGGCTGTAGACTCTGGGGGGAGAGGGGTGGAGGCAGGCAGAGTTGTCTCCCTGCAGCAGATGTAGACATGTCTCTGTATTAATCATTCTCTCATTGAAGTTTTTAGCTTTGTAGTGAGTCCTTTTACATGAAAACTTTGTATTACATCTTGGTAGAATAGTCCCTAGGACAAGTGAGGCAGAGACTGTCCCTGCGGGGTGAATGAGGTGGGAATGGATAAGGTGAGCACCTCTGGGCAGTTGCAAAGGTTGGAGAGGGGGATGGAAGCCAGATCCAAGATCAATGAGCCCTGGGAAGTGGGCCCATTGAAAGGAGACTGGACCTGAATGCCTTGGGGGTCTGCAGCAAGGGCCTGCTTTGGGAAGCCTGCTCTTTAGAGGTGAATGTGGCAGCATTGAGACACCACCCAGAAGCAGGTGCCACAGACACTAACTTCAGATTCATGGGACAGCTCTCACAGATCTTGCACATGCATAAGATGCTATATCTACAGGAGGGGGGCAGTCGCATAGTGAGGGGGCCAGAGGGGTCAGTTGCCCCTGGAAGAAAAACAATGTAAAATTTAGTTAAAAATAGATTTCACATGTTTTTAAAAGGAATACCATATCTCCTGCCTTTTGTCTATTTTTGTCTCTTTAGGCCTCCAGTTAAAATTTTCAAAAGCACTTGAGTTACTAAAGTCATTTTGAAAATTGGACTTGGAAATCTAAGCTCAGATTTTCAAAAGTAATTAAGCTCCTAAAGAGACAGTTACCAACTCAGATCTTCAAAGATATCTATCTGATCTTTACACACCTTTGAAAATCTGGTCATAAGGTTCTGAACATGAGATGTAGGAGCCCAGTCCTAATTCCTTCAGGGTTTTTTTTAATTTGAACATTTATCTACGCTAATTCCCCTCCTTTCTCTTTCACTATCCAATACATGCATGGATCAAAATTATAGGTGCTTTGTGAATATGCTGACTTGAGAGTGGAAAGATTTCATATGGTCATGTATGATTCCTGGTAACCCATCTCAAATATGAAAAACTAGGTTGATACCTGTTCATATACATAGAGATTTCTCCATTTAGCTGTTGAATTCAGTTCCTCATTTGCAGTAGCTCATTAGGATGTTTAGTGGAGAAGATATTGGTTTTTTTAAAATTTATACTGTGGGCAAAGCATGGGCTCACAGGAATTCCTCCATTGTTTTACCATGAGTCTCAAAACATTTGGTGTTTTTCTAAAGGCCTGAAGTCAATTGATTATGTAGGAATCTCAGCTTTCATTTTAAAAAAGTTATCTAGACTTCTGGGCCTTACAGCTAAGGAGGAAAGCTTTAAAACATGAACCCTAAATACTCAAGAAACAAAAGGCCAATAAAAATCCAACATGTTTTATTTTTAAAAAATCCTATGATTTGTAGACCAGTCTCATAACTTTGTGTAGGCGTTCCTTGTGATTTTTAGGTTGGAAATACTGCTCTTTGATTGGTGAATTTAGAGAGGTCTCTCCCTTCAGTTTCCCTTTCCACCCTCCTTTTTTGTCACAGGTCATCAGAGAATCACAGAGACATTGGAGAACAGGGTGAGTCCACGACTCTGGTTAATGACTGGTCAGAGTGACTAACTATTATCAGCCAGTGGTCTGAATGAGCTATCTACTGCCATCTTTTAATCAACTGTAGGAAAAGGCTTCACGAGCAGACCTTATTTATATAGACAACCTACTTTGCTACAGATCAGTAGACACACTTGCTATGTCAAGGTGCTCAATTTTGGCTCTTTTGGGATAAAATTCACTTAAGACTTGGAGCTGGGAGAATGAAATGTTATTATCCATATTGTATGATTAAAAGGTAAAAGACCTGAACTTAATATGACTTGGCTTAGGGTCTACCATAACTTGAACACTAAGCAGAGGATAATGAGTCACATCTAACTGAAAGTCACAGAAGACGGAAACAGGTTTTATTTTTGGTGGTGTAGAGTCTATTTGGGAGTCCTCAATTATATCTGACACTTTACATCCAGTGTTTAAAGGCAGAGCTGACTAGAATCAATTGAGAGTCCTTGTTTTGTCTCAGTCATCGCTTGAGCAAAAATCATTTATAAAATCTTGTGTAGACTGACTTTGGACTCAACATATAGGAAATGTGTTGAAGGGTAGTTCAAAGGAGGCAATGGTGGTGAGGTACCATATTATCTAGTGAAATCGTTGGTGCTGAAATCACGAAGGACTGGAATTTGACTACAGAACTGACACTTTCTTAACAAAGACTCCATTTTTGCTATTTAAAAGTAAATCAGTGTAACAGAAAACTGCAACACTCTCTGGTAACTTTTTAAAAATCAAATTTTAAACTTCATTGAAAAAATTGGATAGTTTGCAATTGAAAATATTTGACCTCCACTTAAGGCAACTGATTTAATTTTGTGTAAAATTTTGCATAATAAAAGATGGCATTTTTTTGAAAATGTTCAACTATATTGATATACATTTTGATCAGATCTACTCCTGATGTGATATTTGTGTGTGGTTGTGGTTTGTTGTGTGGGGGAGGGTTAGGGTTAGGGTTAGTCAAAATGGTTCGAATTGGGCCCTGCACTTCCTAAAGGCGGCCCTGCACAAATCTATTGTCCTGGATTTAATGCATTCAAGGGTACTGAGGGAGTTGGCAAGCATCTTTGCAGAGCCTTTGGTCATTATCTTTGAAAACTCGTTGAGATCAGGAGAGACCCCTGAAGATTGAAAAAAGGCAAATGTAGTGGCCATCTTTAAAAAAGGGAAAAGGACAATCCAGGGAACTACAGACCAATCAGCCTTACCTCAGTCCCTGGAAAAATCATGGAAAGGATCCTCAAGAAATCCATTTAGAAACACTTGGAAGAGGGGAAAGTGATCAGGAATAATTAACATGGATTCATGAAGGGTAAGTCATGCTTGACCAATCTGATTAGCTTCTATGATGAGGTAACTGGCTCTGTAGGTATGGGAAAGTCAGTGGATGTGATATACCTTGACTTCAGCTAAGCTTTTAATACTGTCTCCCACAATATTATTGCTAGCAAGTTAAGGGAATATGGATTGGATAAATGGACTGTAAGATGGATAGAAAGTTGACTAGACTGTCGGACCCAATGGGTAGTGATTAACGACTTGATGTCAGGTTGGCGGTCAGTTTCTAGCGGAGTGCCCCAAGGATCTGTTCTTGGACCGGTTTTATTAATGACCTGGATGAGGGGATGGATTGCACCCTCAGCAAGTTTGCAGATGACACTAAGCTAGGTGGAGAGGTAGATACACTGGAGGGCAGGGATAGAGTCTGGAGTGACCTGGACAGATTAGAGGATTGGGCCAAAAAAAAATTTGATGAGGTTCAACAAGGACAAGTGTAGAGTCCTGCACATGGGATGGAAGAATCCCAAGCAATGTTACAGGCTTGGTAACCGACTGGCTAAGTAGCAGTTCTGCAGGAAAGGACCTGGGGAATACAGCAGATGAGAAGATGGATATGAGTCAACAGTGTGCCCTTGTAGCCAAGAAAGCTAATGGCATATTGGGGTGCATTCTGAGGAGCATTGACAGCAGATCCAGAGAACTGATTATTCCCCTTTATTTGGCTGTGGTGAGGCCACATCTAGAATATTGTGGCCAGAAAAGAGGTGGACACATTGGAGAGGGTCCAGCGGAGGGTGACCAAAATGATTAAGGGGCTGGAGCGCATGAACTATGAGAAGAGACTGAGGGATTTGGGTTTGTTTAGTCTACAGAAGATAGGGTGAGGGAGGATTTGATTACAGCCTTCAACTTCCTGAGGGAGGTTCCAAAGAGAATGAAGAAAGACTGTTCACAGTAACGACAGATGACAGAACAAGGAGCAATGGTCTCAAGTTACAGTGGGCGAGGTCTAGGTTGGATATTAGGAATAACTATTTCACTAGGAGGGTGGCGAAGCATTGAAATGGGTTACCCAGCAAGATGGTGGAATCTGTATTCCTAGAGGTTTTTAAGTCTCGGCTTGACAAAGCCGTGGCTGGATTGATTTAGTTAGGATTGGTCCTGCCTTGGGCAGGGAGCTGGACTTGATCACCTCCTGAGGTCTCTTCCAGCTCTATGATTCTAAGCTCTTTGCAGTTTGCTTTCTCTTAACTATCTTGAGCAGTTTCATATTATCTACAAATTTTCCCACTTCATTGTCTACCCCTTTCTCCGGATCATTTATAAATAGGTGGAATAGGGTTCATCCCTGTATGGCCCCTTGGGGGACAGCACTAATTACCGCTCTCCATTCTGAAAACTGACCATTTATTCCTACCCTTTGTTTCCTGTCTTTTAACCAGTTATCAATCCATGTGAGGATCTTCCCTCTTATCCCATGACAACTAACCTTTCCTAAGAGTCTTTGGTGAGGGACCTTGCAAATGCTTTCTGGAAATCGAAGTACACTATATCCACTGGCTCTTCCTTGTCTACATGCTTGTTTACCCCCTCAAAGAATTCTTGTAGATTAGTAGGGCATGATTTCCCTTTACAGAAACCATGTTGACTTCCCCCCAACAAATTATGTCCAACTATGTGTCTGACAATTATATTCTTAAATATGGTTTCAACTAATTTGCCCAGTACTTGCCAGTCTGTAATTGCCAGGATTACCTCTAGAGCACTTTTAAAATATTGGCATCACATGAGCTAACTTCAAGTCATTAGGTACAGAAGCTGATTTAAAGGATAAGTTACAAACCACAGTTAATAGTTCCTCAATTTCACATTTGAATTTCTAACTAAAGAACTAATTTTCAGAACTAAAATACACTGCAGAGACACCACCCTAAAATAAATGTCAGTGATTTTTTTTCAAACAGCTTGCGAACATGTTCTTTTAGACTTTAAGAAATAAACCAGGATTGATCCCTTTAGCACTGTTGGCTGACATTGTATTTAATTATAATAGTATGCATGGTTTCAATGGTTTTCCTCCACATATTGTTTAATCTAGACAACTGCATCTACTTGTTCTTGAATAGTGACAGATTATTGAGTTTTGGTATCTATCTATGAAGCTGTTTCAGGTCTTTGCTGAAAACCTGACATGATCAGAGAATGAAGGGTGCTCTATGTGAATAAAGGCCTTAAAACAGTACAGTATTGTTGTTATAAAAAACTTAAAATCTGGAGTATGGGACTGTGCCATCAAATGATATGTCTTCCCACATTTTCAACAAACTGCAGTATATTGTCTACAGTCTTAGTCTATTAAAGCATCCAGTTTTACACAGAACAGCCACTTATAGAAGGTGAAAAAGGGTAGGGGGAAAAAGCAGGTTTATGAGAGCAGTTTCACCCACTGCAATGTTGCCATCAAATACAGTATTCAATATGTGCACAAAGAAATACAGTATGTAACAATATTTCAGACTACAGACTTATCTCAGCTAGTATTCTGAATCTATTATGCATACTCTGGGCTAAATTTGTCCTCATCTACAACTCCAATGAGGTCTGTAACTAAACAGATGTAAATGTGGCAAGATCTAAACCTATAGTTTCAGTAGAAAAGCTAATGAACTGAAGAATATGCTTTTAATACAAAATATAATTTGCTGGGCTGCAGATTGACTAGTATACTTTGTTATAACTCCAGTTATATTAAGGAAGCTGATTGTGTATCTATTGTCCAAATATAATAACAGCATTGTTAGGCACTTGTGTAATAATGTTTTTCAGCAGAATATCTTAAAGGATTTTACCAAGGATCAAAATGCTTTTTCACAGAGGGGAAATCTAAATCATAAAGGGATAGACTCATAAAAGGATTTCAGCCTCCAACAGCGCTCCTTAACTGCAGCTAATCCTTGTAAGTACCTAAATTTTCTTGCTGTCTACAGTTTTGCAGTAAAGGTTAGATCAGCACCTGTGTTTTGTTCTGTGCACTTGTGCAGCTGCAACCCCATGCTAGCCTTCTGGATATGTTATCTCTAGTGTGATACACAAACAGAGAAAAGATAGACAGCCCTCTACCTAACTCACCTGTTGGGTCTGATCTGGTAAATGGGACCCATATACAAACTCACACTAAACTTCTGAAGAGTAGGTGCATGAACTCCCTCACAACTTTTAACCTAGACTCAGGGTATTCATGTGGGATATTAGAGACCTCCACAGTTCAAGTCCTTCTTCAGTGAGAGGGATAATGTAATTAAACAGTGACCTGCCAACTTCCAGAAAAGTGCCCTCACCAGACAGCTAAGGGATATCTTGTTGTAGTACTCCCTCTATCTCTTCAATTGACAATGTTGCACTGTGGTTAAATAATGAAAAGTTCATTGAGCCATATAGAAAGCACAAGCATGAGAAAGACTATGGCCAGGCAGCACTCGTGGAAAGTAGATGGCCCAGGACTCAATCAACCTGTTCTAATGACTTTTAAAATTGTTTATTCACAGTAGGACATCTTCAAGAGGTGGGCCAGAGTAAGCCCTGTGTCAGAAAATCCTAAAGGCAAGCAGCTAAGGCATTTACATGGAAAGTGGCAGATCCCTGTATAAATCTCTTCTCCTCCTCAGAGGTAGGAGGAGACTTGAGTTGCAGTGGGTGTGGGTGTGTCTCCCATGATAAGAACATAAGAATGGACACACTGGGTCAGAATAATGGACCCTCGAGGCCCAGTATCCTACAGTAACCAGTGCTAGAAGCTTCAGAACAGAGCAGTGTGATTTATTGAGAAATCCATCTCCTGTCATCCAGTCTCAGCTTTTGGCAGTACAGCTTCTAAGGCAGAGCCCAAGGGACATACCCTAAATACTGGGCAAAAATTTCTGAGGGTGGTTATAAAAATAGCAGAGGTGCCTGACTTCTAGAGAGGGTCTGCAGCTGTGAATCCCCAGCAGAAGGAGGTGCTGAACTCCCTGACAGGGGGTGGAGCTGAGGACACAGCCCTTACTTTGGCATCTCCCAAATGTGGGATGGTATCTAGAATGCTGGCTTTAGTGAATCCCAGTCTGAGACACATGTCTCCTTCCATTCATTGAATAGGAAGCCGGAATATGTACCTCAAGCTTTCTGAATTGCAATGATTTTCTAGGCACATACCCATTAGGTGTGGTAATGATCAGCACTGCCACATCTATGTTCCACAGCACTTACAACCAAAAACTGCAAACTTAGGTACAGTCAGGAACCTAAATCCATGCTAAGGCACATTTCACCACAGCAATTTGCCCAGGGACACACAGGGAGGGTATGTCTACACTACCCCGCTAATTCGAACTAGCGGGGTAATGTAGGCATACCGCACTTGCAAATGAAGCCAGGGATTTGAATTTCCCGGGCTTCATTTTCATAAGCCGGGTGCCGCCATTTTAAAATCCCGGCTAGTTCGAACCCCGTGCCGTGTGGCTACACGCGGCACGGAGTAGCTAGTTTGGATTAGAAGCCTAATCCGAACTAGCTACTCCATGCCGCGTGTAGCCGCGCGGCATGGGGTTCGAACTAGCCGGGATTTAAAAATGGCGGCACCCGGCTTATGCAAATGAAGCCCGGGAAATTCAAATCCCGGGCTTCATTTGCAAGTGAGGTATGCCTACATTACCCCCTAGTTCGAATTAGCGGGGTAGTGTAGACATACCCTGAGTTAATGGTAGGCAAAGAAATATTCACTAGAACATCTAGCCCATTATTTATTATTTTGTCTTATCCTAGAGTAGCACCTAGGTTCCTAACCAAGGTCAGGGCTCCATAGTGCTGAGAATTTTACTTAATAAAAGACAGCTCCCCCTCCTCCCAAGCACTTAAAATCTAAATAACCAAGACAAACAGTGGATGAGAAATAGGAAGCATTATTCCCATTTCACAGGTGGGACCTGAGGAACACAGATTAAATAATTTATAAAGTCTCTCAGATAGGATGTGACTAAACAAGGAATTAAACCCATGTTTACTGAATCTCAGCCCAGTTCCAGAAACTATATTGTCCCTGCTGTTTGCATTTCTTTACTATCTACCATGCTTTGGAATTGCCCTCTTTTAACTCTAGAGACACACACTTCCTAACACCCAAAGGTCCACATAGACATGGTCACATATATTTTGCCTATTTCACATACCTGTTGGAGCTTAGGTATCCTTATTGCAGCTGCCATCTACATTACAGACAGTATGAATGTCATCAGTTGTAAAGGAGTGTTGAATGGACAGGCTTGGGATTGCTGCCACTGTAGAAAATATATTTCCCCAAAGGTCAGAACCTACATTTTATCAAAGAAAATAGCAATGAAAGATTTGAAGTGTTGTTTCTTGAATTCCAGCTTGCTGAGATACTTGACTGAATCCCTTAATCTTTATAATACTATCCTATTTTAGCTTTTACATAAGCATCTGCTCATACAAAGTCTGCATCAAACACCAATCCAAGAACTATTAGCACTGCTTGTAAGACTGATTGACTGAGCTGCTGAGTTCAGAGTAGGAAAATTCAAGAAATAAGCATTAGCAATACCAGTTGAGTCCAGAAAGGACCAGTACTTAGTTACTCATACTCTTTCTACTTCTTACAGAGAAGATTTTTCTGTGACCAGCTTGCTTCTAATATGTATGAACAAAATGGTGTCAAGAAATGTAGTTAGATTCGTGTATTTTTTTTAAGTGCTAGGCATATTGATTGAGGACATCTTAGGGAAAATACTATAATGGTAGTTGTGCCACATGACTTTGAAATCAATTAGACTTGACTGCTTGTCTCATGTGACACATTTAATGGAACAGATTGATCTGTTTTGTGCCATGTAAGTACTTACAATTAAGATTTGATTTTGTTATGTTACCTGCAGTGAAATGAGAGCATGAGAGAAAGAGAGTTAGCAATCCCTTCAAAGAATTAAAACAAGACCATTTGTTTCTTTAAAACGAAGCTGCACTTAGAACTTAAAAGATCCCTGCAACAAAGATTTTACTAATGTAGATACTCAAAAATAGTTGATAAGTGAACGGGCAAGGCGATTAAGCAGAGGTGTAAGTCAAAGGGTCATATAATAGTTAAAAGGGAGGAAAGCTAAAGACACTATCATCTGGTCAGCATAAACCAAGCTGTTTATCTCCTAACATAAGACTCTATGTCTTACAACAATCTGTAATTATGAATGTAGCCAATAAAGGATTTCCCAGAATTCACCAGGGCATAACAGTGCACTTATAGACATAGAATTAAGGTTAACACACGGTGGGGTGAAATGTTCCATGTGGACACACTTGTTTATGCTTCTGAGATTGGAAGAGAATGCCAATGACTCACTGATCCACTAGTCATGTAGCCAGAGCTTCTTAAATAGCATATGCTCACCTTAGTGCCATGTTGTAAGAAAAATAGTAAAAGGGATTTGATGTTTTAGTAATTTGCCATTGTTAGAAATGACAAGACTTTAACCCTTCACATAGCTTCCACGCCAGCAGGTTTCAGGGAGTATAACGGAAGTATGCTGGATAAAGTACATAGCAAATACTGTTTTTCCTTTGTTTCCTGTATTTTCATGCATGGGCTGTAGGGTTTGGCTTTTTGTTTTTCAGAAGCAATGATACAGCAGGGGACAGAGGGACCTCTCTTGAAAAGATGTTTTAGATTAATCCACCTTTTATCAATAAGACAAATCATGATTCAGCTACTTTGGAGAGATTAAATATCTACTGGTGACTCACAATTCAGGTTTTGAATATTGAATCTTACAGTTAGAAAGCAATTATATTCCAAATACAGCATATACCGTCTAATACAGCCATTCATTAGGAACTCACAAAGCGGAAAACGTAAAATTATCACAATTACAACTAGATATTATGTTCTCTTCCCTGAAACAGAACATAACAAATAATTGCAATAGGAATTGAAAATGTAGAATAGTGCCAGTTAACCTTAACTGAATATAGGTTGTTTGATTTTTTTTAAAAAGTGGTTTTAGCATACACAGGTTGATTTCTCTAGTCTGATACCCTTGGAACCTGACTGGTGCTGAACCAGAGAATTTGCTGGACTATGGGAGGTCAGTAGTGTCTAGCAGAATTACCAACCCTTCCACTGATTGCTGAGCTCTTATAAGACATTTAGGGGAAAATTAGACCTAAAGAGTAGAACACTGAGGGTACATCTAGACTACAGGCTTTTGTCAACAGAAGTTTTGTCGACAGATACTGTTGACAAAGCTTCTGTCAACAAAGAGCGACTAGACTACATCCAGTTCTGTCGACAAAGCAAGCCACTTTGTTGACATGACAGTGTAGATGCAAAGGACAGTGTAGATGCAATAATGCCTTCTGTTGACAGAAGGCGATATTCCTTGTAGAATGAGGTTTACAGCCGTTGACAAAACTGCTGAGTTCTGTTGATGTTATGTTGACAGAACTCACTGGCAGTGTAGACACAGGTATAGTTTTGTCAACAAAAGTCCACTTTTGTTGACAAAACCCTGTAGTCTAGACATACCCTGAGAGTCAGGACTAGTGGCTGTAAACAAACTTTAAGGGAGGGGGAGAAACTTGGCTACACCCATGATAAGTGCACATCTGGCTAACTAAAATCATGCCAGATCACAGATGTTGCCAGACTAGAGAGGGCAAGACTAGAGAAGTTCAAACCTTTACCTTGATACTTAAAACTTAATGAACACATGAAATTATCTTCCTATTAGCCAAGTACCGCCCACTTTCATGTTGGATGATAGGTTATCAAAACATTATTCCCCTAATGTTAAGTTTGAAGAGGCAAGCATTTTAAGTCCAGAGCTGATCTCTGAAAACCCTTTTTCTTTAAACACATAATAGCAATGATTCAAGATATACATGAAAATGTATAAAAAGCATTGTAGTACTATCTTATGACAATTAAGACTTGGAAGAACTAATTTTTTTGAAACTTAGGCCCTAATCTTGCAAGATACTTTTCAGAGACACACCCGACCATCTTTGCAGAGATGAATTGTCTTCAGTGGAGTTTTGCAGAGCTGCAAGGGTCCACTCACTCCTCTGGATGCAGGATCAGAACGGTAGGCAAGAAAGCGAAGAATGACATTAGTTCTACCATCAAAGAGTGAGGTTAAAAGCTGATTAAAGTAAATGGAAAGTGAGCTGTTGATCAGAAACCAAGTCAAGAGACTACAAAGAATATCAATCCTTAATAATTCAAAACAAGTGGACTGTTTATGTGGATTTGTAAGTATTTCTTTCCCATTATACAGCACTGAAAAATTGTATGAATATATTTGGGTATGTCTACACTAGCCCCCTAGTTCGAACTAGGGGGGGTGATGTAGTCATACGGAGTTGCAAATGAAGCCTGGGATTTGAATTTCCCAGGCTTCATTTGCATGAAGCCGGCCGGCGCTATTTTTAAATGCTGGCTAGTTCGGACTCCGTGCTGCGCGGCTACACGCGGCACGGACTAGCTAGTTTGGATTAGGCTGTACGCCTCATTCGTCCGAACTAGCTAGTGCGTGCCGCGTGTAGCCGCGCGGCACGGGGTCCAACCTAGCCGGCATTTAAAAATGGCGCCGGCCGGCTTCATGCAAATGAAGCCCGGGAAATTCAAATCCCGGGCTTCATTTGCAACTCCGTATGACTACATTACCCCCCCCCAGTTCGAACTAGCGGGGTAGTGTAGACATACCCTTTTAGACTTTCCAAGAAGACCAACCTCCACCTCTCCACCACCACCACTACCAAGAACAACACCAAATGTACCAAAAATTCAAATATTGTCATGATTGCTTGGAATATTGTTTGTGTTATGGTGAAAAATATCTGTTCTCTTGCGTTGTATTGTAAATACGAAAAGTAGACTAACCCCCTACATAACACTCGCTTTAACTTTTTGCTTTACATTAATAAAACATTAAACTACTGTCTAATCATGCACATATTTAACACAAAATATTGAACAACCATTTTTGGGATAAATTCACTTATGGAGTAAGTGAATGCATTTGCATTAAAGTCAGGTGAAATGGAGCCAGAGTTAAATGATGAAAGCTTTCATATCCCTTTTTTTTTTTTTAACTTCTTGAGGTCACTTCCAGTTCTAGTGTTCTATGATTCTATGTCACATCTTTTCCCCCTCTTGTGTAATCCTAATAAATGTAAACAAATATATATATTTAAACCGTAAGACTTTCTATCCATCTGTTGGAGTTTTCAGACTGTGATCATCATTATAGTAGCCAATCATATGGTTTTATCTTTATGAAAGGCACAGACAGGAAATTCATCTTGAAGATGAGGCAGTTGTCTATACAGGAAGTGGTAGCAAAGTGATTGGGTTGAGAATGCTGCTTGAACTATGAGGTTCCTCCAAGGAATCTGAGGCCCAGATTTTAATTCCACTGAAGCTAATGGCATCCATTTTGCTGGTTTCAGCGACAGCTGGATTATCCCTTAAATAACCATCAACTTCACATTTTTTTCTGAATGAATAAATTGTATTTCTTAGTACTTTGTATTGTGAATGCAACACTAGTTTCAAATTCAAATGTCAACTGACATCATTTGATAATAGACAAACTAGCAATGGCTGCGCTCTAAAGTCTAGATTCCCAAAGTAACTTAGGCACATAGATGCTCCAGCAAGGGCATGCCTATCTTTTAGGAGCTTGGAAAATCACAAAAGCTTGAGCTAGACACCAAGGCTTTCTGTACAATGAATAGTGGAAGATAGGTGACTTAGATAATGATTCACAATAGTCAGCAGCGTAGGCAGCTCCTCACCCAGTCTAGCTACTGGGAAGTGGACAGGCAATTGCTAAATCCTAAACTCTTTGGCAGCATCTAGACTGGCAAGTTTTTCCACATAAGCAACTACTTTTGCAGAAAAACTTGCCAGCTGTCTACACTGGACACTTGAATTTGCGCAAGAACACTGACGATCTAATGTAAGAATGTCAGTGTTCTTGCGCAAATACTCTACTGCTCCCATTCGGGAAAAAGTCTTGCGCAAATGTATTTGTGCAAGAGGGCCAGTGTAGACAGCTAAAAACTGTTTTGCGCATAAAAGCCCCAGTGGCGAAAATGGCGATCGGGGATTTTTTTGCGCAAAACCGCGTCTAGATTGGCATGGACGCTTTTCCACAAAAAGTGCTTTTGCGCAAAAGCGTCTGTGCCAATCTAGACGATCTTTTCCGCAAATGCTTTTAACAGAAAAACCTTTCTGTTAAAAGCATTTGTAGAAAATCATGCCAGTCTAGACGCAGCCTCTGAGAGCTTGGCTGAAACCAGGCACCTTTTTGTGCTTGGGATTCTCTGCTGCAAACCCTCTCTTGGCATTAAGAAGAAGTAGAACATGGGAGGATTTCTCCCCTAATTGTTAGCTCAGTGAGGCTAGGTCTACACTCTCGCTGTTTTTCAGAAAAAGCTACGCAAATTGCGCTCCACAATTTGCATCACTTTTTCCAATTGCTTTTCCGGAAGAGGCTTTTCTGCTATTATGGGGCCAAATGGTGGAAAAGCCTCCTCTTTTAGAGGCGCCCTTATTCCTCGTAGAATGAGGTGTACAGTGCTCCCTGAAAGAGTGCATTTGCTCTTCTGCAAAAAAAAGTGGAAGAGCAAATGCATCCCCTGGATGCCTGTCTAGATGTACCCTGAGGAGGATGCTGACCTGGAATGTTGTTTTGAAGCAGGGGGTTGGATTCTGGGTTTCTCAGGTGAATGCTCTAACCATCAGGGTATAGCATAATTATCATGCTTATCTCTCTCTCTTTCTTTCTCTCTCTCTCACTCTTGATCAGTATTTCCAGAGTACAACAACTTCAGCACAACAGCAGGAGAGACTGAGGGATCTCTGCATCAGAAGATGCCACTAGTTAAGGCCTTCATCTGAGCTGGAGTATAACCCTGTTCAAATGACTTCTCCCCTTCAGTGCTTTCCCATATCTCTGATGAGTCCAGTATCCATTGGTGTAAAAGCTTCTAGGGAAGGCTCCTTCCCTCCATCCATTTTGTGTGAACTCACGTATGTGGGCTTCATCCTGTTGGCAAACTCTGAGCACACTTACCAGATCAGGCCCCATAAGCAAGTTGGGTGGAGGAGCACCTGCCTTGCTCCAGTCTGAGTGGTGCTCTGGGGTTTAGGCATCCAAATGCCTAGTGTAGGGTTTCAGCGTGAATGCCTAAAGGTAGAAACAGAGGAAGCTCTTACTGCACAAATGTAGTCAGGGAGTAAATTTAGGCACCCACAAGGCTTGGCAATAGCTGAATGGGAGTTTTGTATACCCCTGTGGGGTTGGATTCTGAGACTTAGCTGCAAAAGTGGCAGTTAGGCACCCTAAATATTCCCTTTCAATCTGGAAACACACATCATATTTTTAAGCACAATTTGTTTACTCTATACCTTGTTATTAAATGTGGTGCAAAGAAGAGAACAATGTGACACTCGAGTGCTATGCTGTAATCCTTCAATGACTGTATAATTGCTGTTTAGTTAATATGCTTTAAATGCCAGTGAAGAGTATGGCTTTATGTATAGCATATTGATGATAATATCTGGAGTAGATTTGCTGCCAAATGAGAGACAACCCCAAAGAAATACTGCAGTCCAAATTACACATAAAATCACTATTTTTCCTCTCCGTGCAATCAAAAATTGTATACTGTGTGTTTATTTTCATCAACACACTTTGGTACTGCAGAATAAAAATAACAACTTCATTTGATTCATAGCAGATGCTGGTGACATAAACCTACACACCTGTGGAGAGTAGGATGTAGTAATCCCACTGTGATTAAGGAGATGTATTCTTGCAGCTTTGCAATCAGAATGGATTGTTTACCTTTTCCATGAGGTCTGTAATTAATCATCCAGGCTTGATCTGCTTGATACCAAATGGATTTAGCAACCCACATTGTTTAAGTAGTGTGTTGGCTCATACAATGCCTATTGTGTCTCACATTAAGAGGCACCACCACTGAGCACTCTATGGTATTTATTTCCTTGCATAACCTGATATCTATCTGAACAGAAAATAGCACTGTTGTGAATAGAAAGTGATAACCATGGAAAGTCTATCTGAAAAATAGATGCTCATAAGTTACTATTCTTGTGTTGAATAAGTAATTTTCTTTTACACCATGTCTTTTATGTGTACTGAATTTCAAAGCCCTTCAAATAATAAGAAAATATATGTAACACCAAAATAGGAAAAAAGAAAAACAAGTCAAATTCTGCTGTTTGTCAGTGATACTGTGATAGATTGGCCTATATCTGAGTCAAATTGTGAACTTGGTTTTGTATTTTAACTTTCAGTCTGGATTGGGACATCTATCTCGTGCTACCTGATGAACTCATGTATAACCTTGCCCATGGCAAGTTTATGATGTTATATTCCAGTCAGTTATCCTGCACAAGAAAGGTGCCTGACATTTCAATGAAAGACAATCTCTGTGGGTATGTCTACACTACCCCGCTAGTTCGAACTAGCGGGGTAATGTAGGCATACCGCACTTGCAAATGAAGCCCGGGATTTGAATTTCCCGGGCTTCATTTGCATAAGCGGGGCGCCGCCATTTTTAAATCCCCGCTGGTTCGAACCCCGTGCCGCGCGGCTACACGCGGCACGAACTAGGTAGTTCGAACTAGGCTTCCTAGTTCGAACTACCGTTACTCCTCATTCCACGAGGAGTAACGGTAGTTCGAACTAGGAAGCCTAGTTCGAACTACCTAGTTCGTGCCGCGTGTAGCCGCGCGGCACGGGGTTCGAACCAGCGGGGATTTAAAAATGGCGGCGCCCCGCTTATGCAAATGAAGCCCGGGAAATTCAAATCCTGGGCTTCATTTGCAATTGCGGTATGCCTACATTACCCTCCTATTTCGAAATAGGAGGGTAGTATAGACATACCCTGTGAAACCAGCAAGAACATCATCTAAAACCTTTGACTGATTCTACTGGCCCATGCTCATGGAACAATGGACTTTCTATGCAAAAGTCCAACTGAGAAACCCCAGACTCTTACCAGGTCTGTAAATATGGCAGAAAGGGACAACAGCTATAGTTAAGATGGGTGTTTTTCTCTATAGAGGAGGTCTGTCCATCACTACCTACAAGATGATGAGACTGGAGGAAGAGAGAAGTTAGGAACAACTCTGCCTACCCTGAAGGTGCATGGAGAGAGTGCAACTCCAGATTTCTGATTTTTTTTAAAGATCTCTAACGCTTCAAAGCTTTTTTAAAAAGAGTAAATTGATATTTGTTAAGCTATTCCTTTGCTAAGTCTTTCTTCCTTGCTTTCTTCCCATATTGCCCCAAAGAGGTTAATCTAAAAGACTATGGGGAATTCTGAGGGACAAAGTAGAAGCAGCTGGAGGCTTGAGAAATCTGAGGCATGACAGACCGTATCCCTATGTTCCTTTAAAAAAACACTATAGTAAGTTTTGTACAAATTATATCTTGTGAAGTATCATTTGAGAACTCAGAATCTGATGAACATTATTGTTGTGATAAAACATATGTGCCAACATTTTAAATAAAGTTGTAAGATTGTACTTCATAACATTGCTTTGATGTGCTTTTTAACTTTGTTTTTCAAAAGTAGAAAAGCAGGACCAAGCCATTTCTTCAGAGATAACTCATTGTCACCCTGGCCAGAATAAGTTCTTTGGCAGGAAGAAGGAAATGAGCAAGAACTTTACATATTGGCAATGGAACAGCAGAGAGTTTTCCATCTAAACAGAGTAACATTCTCCTGAACCCCTGATACAGGAAATCCTCAAAGATAGGAGAAGAGTATAAGAATGAGAAACAGATCACTTTTCTCCCCTTATATCTGCTCACAACATGTACAGTGATCAAAAGACAAAGGAAGCAACATTGAACTGGGGGAGGGGAAGTTCTATCTGAAAAATCCATCTAGATTCCTATAAGCCCATTGTGAGAAAAATCTTTTGGTTTAAGTATACATAGCTTGTTAAATAGGTGTTAGTTTGTATGTTATCTTTTATTTTCTTTGTCAGGAGTTCTGACTTGTATACCTCATTACTTGCAATCATATAAAATTGATCATTCTGTAGTTAGTAAACTTGTTTTATTGTTTTATAGTAGACCAGTGTATTTGGACTGAAATGTTTAGAAACTTCCATTTGAAATAACAGAATCTGTGCTTATTATTTTCTATTGATTAAATGATGGACTTTCTATGAGTTTATATGGTCCAGAAGGAGAGAGAGATGACCAATCAAAGATGGACATTTCTGAAAACAAGCCTGGGATTGGGAGTTTCTGGAGTTGCTCTGCATGTAATTCATGCCAACATATTCATGGAATTTATCTGGGAGTAAATTTGCATACTAGAGGTTGTGTATGAACTGGCCAGAGGTGGTGGCTTTCTCAGAAAAAACAGAGTAAGAGGCACCTCTGATTGGAGACTTGAGGGACACATGTTCTGCAGTCTAGATTGAGCCCTGGGACATGTTACAACTGAATGAAAGGACTGAGCAGTGGACTGCAGAGTCCCATGTCCCAAGAAAGTGTTCAGTTAAGATTTCTGAGCCTGGAAATGCACCTTATCTCCCAGAGACAGGAACAGTGACTAGACTTGGGCTGTGTCCAGACTCCATGCCTCCGTCGACGGAGGCATGTAGATTAGCCAGATCGGAAGAGGGAAATGAAGCCGCGATTAAAATAATCGCGGCTTCATTTAAATTTAAATGGCTGCCCCGATCTGCCGATCAGCTGTTTGTCGGCAGATCGGGAGAGTCTGGACGCGATGCCCCGACAAAGAAGCCTTTCTTCATCGACACAGGTAAACCTGGTTTCACGAGGCTTACCTGTGTCGATGAAGAAAGGCTTCTTTGTCGGGGCATCGCGTCCAGACTCTCCCGATCTGCCGACAAACAGCTGATCGGCAGATCGGGGCAGCCATTTAAATTTAAATGAAGCCGCGATTATTTTAATCGCGGCTTCATTTCCCTCTTCCGATCTGGCTAATCTACATGCCTCCGTCGACGGAGGCATGGAGTCTGGACACAGCCTAAGTGTAGATCCAGTTTCTTTAGAAATTTCTGGATCAGCTGTTGAATCCACTTACAAAAGACTCATAACAGAGGGACTATGCTAGGCTGCAGTGGGACTATATCAATGTAAATGAGAAGAATATTTGACACAGACATTCTGAAGATATGTAACAGAGTAATGGGGTAAAGAAGTACAACCATTTATCAAAAGGGGTTGGAAATAGCTGCCCCATACCCATATGCCACAACAAAACTCTTCTGAAGCTGTCACCTGAGCATTGATTTTAAAACAAAAAAATCACTTGTTAGCCATTAACATTGTGAAAACCTTTAAAAAATTGAAACAAGTGTAACAGAAGCAAAGCTGAATGTACAAAGACCCTGGAACAGCACTGCGATGGGTGTCACTTGCTACATTCCTCTCATGAGTTGTGAGCTTTGATGAAGTGATGATAATTTAAATGTCAGTGCTGTTATGTATTTCATTCCTTTTACAAGTAAATGAAATAAGACTTCAACTAGACTTGGATGATGTTGCTGAAAATGGGCTCCCTGAGGTGGTATTGGTAGCTGAAGACTAATGAGATTAGAGCTTTAAAAAGCATTTATTTTCTGGAAAATGTTTACGTGAATAAAAATATAATCAACTTCTTCCGATTCCCCATGCTAAGGGAAGAACACTATTCTTCAGATGGAATTGAAATTTGAAGGCTGAGACTCAATATTAAATACTTATAGGTGATACCAATTATTACTGCCAATTATTACTTTCTTTTATGTCTTCATGATAAATATGTGTAGTGTGAGAGACCTAGCCTTAAACTTTATATCCAAAAAGAAGAATTTTACAGAAAGTTAAAACCATTTGAAAACAGGTGTTTATAATGGAAGAGTTCACATACCCCGGATGCAATATGGGTTACCTGAAAATGACATAAAACAGCAGAAGTACAATATTTTTTTATGATGTTAGACTATTTCTATCTAGTAATGTGCTGCTGCAAGATTGTTAAGGTACCTGCAGAGGCTTGGGAATATTTTCCAAATGCCAATCAATCATCCTGCAAGTGAAACATCATTTCCAGAATCAATGCACTCCACAAGCCCCATGTATGTGATAGTGACACTCACCATTTAGGAGTTAGAGCAGATAAATGCTGACAATTTATATATGTGCCTTCAAAGAACTTGGAGTCCAGAGACATCCATTTGAGCTCCACGTCAGATCCATTATTAATGTCAAATCTCCACTATATTGCACTAGCTTTTCAGCTGTTGTCGTAGAACCATAAGCATTAGAGATCAGAAAGACTCATTTAGCCAAGCAGTCCATCTCCCTGCCACAAGACTGTTCCCTGTAGTATATTTTCTGGTGTTCTACTAGTGTAATTTTAAAGTGTCTAAAGAAAACTAGATTCCTCTCTGCTAACTGATAGAGATTATTAAGCAGAAGGTATTTACTGCTGACATTTTGTCTACGTGTTCCTTTATTTTAAATAGTCACATGCCACTTGTGAAGGTAGTGGTGGGGAATTCAACTTTTTTGATGATACAATAGTAAATGTTACAATGATACTTCCTTTTCAAATACAGGCAATATTTTAAATGTAATACCTTGTGCAATAAATGTGGATTGATTAATGTTGAGCACAGCAGTTATAAATGTTGTACCATCTCAAACATCTTCTATCCCTTCCTGGTAGCTACAGCCTCCGGCTATAGTTACGTGTACCTCATTCCAACTTCTTCCCAGCCACACTTCTTTCTTAAATAGTCTATACATTTCAAGTGGTTTTTTTTCCATTCATATTCTTTTACCTTTTTTAAAGAGTATTTCTTCATGTATATCAGGCTTTACCGTTATCATTCCCAGATCAATATTTAGAGCTGTTGTAAGTTTATTAAATTCATATTTTAAATATAGTATACTATTCAATATAATATACTTTTTATATTGAGCTTTTTATTTTCTTACAAATCTTAACTGACCATATAATCTCATAAGGTATGTCTACATTGCATTCCTCTTTTGAGAGGGGAATGCAAATGCAGCTGAGCGAAATTGCAAATGAAGCATGGATTTGAATTTCCTATGCTTCATTTGCATAATTGCCTACGGGTGCTATTTCGAAATACCCTATTTCAAAAAAAGAAACCCTGTCTAGACGTGGTTATTTTGAAAGAAAACCCTTCTTCAAAATTACCCTTAAACATCATTTTATAAGGAGTAAGTGTAATTTCAAAAGAAGAGTTTTCTTTTGAAATAACCACATCTAGACAGTGTTTCTTTTTTCAAAATAGGGTATTTTGAAATAGCACCTGGATGCAATTATGCAAATGAAACACGGGAAATTCAAATCCACGTTTCCTTTGCAATTTCATTCATCTGCATTTGCATTCCTCTCTTGGAAGAGGAATGCAATGTAGACATACTACAGTTGTTCTTCCCCTTCCTTTCCAGCCATGTAGAGGTAGTTAACATCAGATTTTGAAAAGTCTTTCAGAAAACTATTTTGTCTCCATGTCCCTTGCATGAGTCCCTCATAGAAGAGCTGTAGTTTCTGCTGAATTATGGTGCGTTATAGGATTCTTCTGGGTTTCCCCATGATATTATGTATAATATATAGTGAAACCTTTGTTATCTGGAACTCTGTTAACCAGAAAACTTTGTTAACCGACATTGACCCCAGCCACAATACTGTCACATCTTCAGGTGCACAGACTTGGCTTGGTTTACTATGATTGGCTTAACAATTTTTTATTTAAGAAGTACTAATCACCTTTAACTCAAAATAGAAATGTGAGACCAACTGCCTCACATTACAAAACTAGCAATATTAAAAACCTGAGTTTTACTATTATTGTCCATTGGTTTTTCCTAGGTTGATGGGACCCTCAGATAACCAGAATTTTTAGATAATTGGAACACCCTAATCCCTGAGCATGCAGGATAATACAGGTTTTACTGTATTGCATTTATTTGAAAAAAGGAGAAACATGCTAAAAGTTTTCTGTTCTACACATTTTTCTTCATGGTTCAGATTTTTTTCTGAAATAGTTGAACAAATTCGTTACTAGCAGCTCAGCAGAGCAATTCATCTCTCCTGAAATAAGTGCAGCAATGACATCTAATATGAGAACTCAGTCAAAATGGAATTAGCAGTGATTCAGAGGTAGATTTGTGATAGCTTAGTTAAGGTGGTAATTGAGCTTAAAGGTGAATTGAGGGAAAGAGAAATAAATGTAAATACAAAAAGAAACCCCTTTTTGTGCTCTATTCTTCTTGCCTATGAGTAAAATTCTTCTGCTGAAAAGAAAATCGGTAACTTCTTACTACTGTTTCTCAGAGGACCTTAGTAGGTTCTCTGGTGAACTCCAACAATGTTAGCATATGTGACCCTTGAAATACCAGTAATACGGCAGCCTTTAAAACTGAGCCTACAAAAGCTTGTGCTGAGTAAAGCACATGGGAATAGTCCCATTGCACTTGCTATGCCCCAGTTAGTACATTCACTATGAAAAAGGGTTTTCCCAGGATGTGAATGGAATCAAACAATTAGCTGAGATGTGTGATTAGTACAAAGAAACTTTGCATATTTCCTCCAATATAATTCACTTCTGCATGCTGATGCCACTTTAGTGTTTACTTTATATAAACATTTGAACAATCAAAATAACTAATATAATGCCACTTTTTAAAATGGACTCCAGAGGTGATCCTAGGAATTACAGGTTAGTAAGCCTGACTTCCGTATCCAGAAAACTGGTTGAAACTATTGTATAGTACAATATTTTCAGAAACATAGATGAATGTAATTTGTTGGGGAAAAGTCAACATGGTTTCTGTAAAGGCCAATCATGCTTCAAAAATCTACTAGATTTCTTTGAGGGGGTCAACAAGTATGTGAATAAGGGGGATCCAGTGGATATAGTTATAGGTTTCCAGAAAGCCTTTGACAAGCTCCCTCAGCAAAGACTCTTAAGCAAAGTAAGATGTCATGGGATAAGAGGGAATGTCTTCTCATGGATGGATAACTGGTTTAACTGGTTAAAAGATAGGAAACAAAAGGTAGGAATAAATTATCAGTTTTCAGAATGGAGAGAGGTAAATATTGGTGTCTCTCAATGATCTGTTCTGGGACCAGTCCTATTCAACTTATTCATAAATGATCTGGAAAAAGGTGTAAACTGTGAGGTGACAAAATTTGCAGATGATATGAAACTATTCAAGTTCTTTAAGGCCCAGGCAGACAGCAAAGAACTACAAAAGAATCTCTCAAAATTGGGCAACTGGGCAACAAAATGGATGAAATTGGATATTGATAAATGCAAAGTATGCAGACTGGAAAATATAATCCCAGATATACATATAAAATGATTAGATCTAAATTAGCTATTGCCGCTCAAGCAAGAGATCTAGGAGTCATTGTGGATATTTCTCTGAAACCATCTACTCAATGTTCAGTGGCTATCAAAAAAGCAAACAGAATGTTGGGAATCATTAAAAAGGGATGGAGAATAAGATAATATATAATATTGCCTCTATATAAATCCATGGTATACCCACATCTTGAATAGTATATGCAGCTGTGATCAACCCACCTGAAAAAGATATATTGGACTTAGAAAAGGTTCAAAAAAGGGCAACAAAAATGATTAGGGATATGGAATAGGTTCCATCGGAGAAGAGATTAATAAAACTGGGACTGTTGTTGGAAATGAGACAACAAGGAGGAATATGATTGAGGTCGATAAAATCAGGACCAGTGAAGAGCAAGTAGATGAGAAAATACTATTTACTCCATCTCATAACAGAAGAACTAGGGGCTCACAAAATGAAATTAGCAGGTTTAAAACAAAGAATACAAATCATTTATTCACACAATGCAGTCAACCTGTGGAACTCTTCGCTAGAGGATGCTGTTAAATCCAGAACTATAACAAGGTTCAAAAAAGAACTAGATAAATTCATGGAGGATAGGTACATTAATGATTGTTAACTAGGATGCATAAGTATGGTGTCCCTAGCCTCTGTTTTCTATAGTCTAGGAAAGGTGACTGGAGATGGATCACTTGATGATTCCCTGTTCTGTTCATTTCCACTTGTCATTAGCCAGTGTTGGAAGACAGTATTCTAGGTTAGAAGGACCTTTGGTCTGTCCTTGTATAGCCATTCTGATGTTCTTAAAATTATAAGAAGGTAACTATGTCAGAACACTGAGATCCCTGAACATCAGTTTTAAAATGCAGTTTGATCATTTTAATGGGATTATATGGCATGGTGGCTTTTGATTGCCAGAAACTGGCCTCCATGCCCCAGGAGGACCCTTTCAGTCTTGTGTCCTATCATCCTAAATATAACTTCCATATGCTCATTTAAGAATGACCACACTGGGATCAGATCAAAGGTCCAGTATACTGTCTTCTGACAGCAGGTCCACGTCAGATGCATCAGAGGTCATACACAGAACAGGTAATCACTAAGTGATTCCTCTCTGAATGCCTATTTCCATCCTCTGAGAAAGTTTTAATCTTGCATACATTGTGGGGTACAACAGGAAGACTGGGGTCACAAAATCTCTTACCAAAGTTCCAGAAGAAACAGTTAAATAGGGGAAGAACTTGGCTGTATCTCTCAGAGATATGAACAGAACATCTAATTACTGCAATGAGAGAAAATTAACTTTACTCTACACTCAGCCAATAAATCTTGCAGTCGCTTAATTCTTCAAGCAATAATGCCTTAGGCAAAGCTTAGGGGGCTAGAAGAGAAAAGGTTTACAAGTTTCTAATGTCCTCTACTTTTGCTTATCTGATATTTCTCACATAACTTGCTTCTTCGAGGGACAATCAAGGCCTTAGTGACATCTTCAAGCCATCTTTTTCCTGATCAGAAGAGTTAAATTAATCTAATCAGGAAACAGAAATTATAGAGACTGTGGGACCAATCACATTTTAACTAAAACAGCTTGCATTTCAAATGTCAAGTAACATTTGAACATTTAAATGTTCAAATGTTTTAACATTTAAATGCTCACAATCAAACTATAGATAAAAAAACCCAGAAACTTTGACAAAACTTTAGTGTAAATTCAAAATGACAAATTAAAAGAAATCAGTCTGTTCACAGACATTCTGAATAAACAAAAAAGGCTAAATTCTTCATGTTATTCTGTGCATTCTTTGCTGTTACTTAGATTCTGGATGTGGGTGCTTGATAAGACCAGAAGACCTCTAGTGTCACATGATTTAAGGTTTTCAGTGCTTATTTTGGCACAGGATGTTGATTTGATAAGACAATCAAAAATTATGTCTTGTGCCTAAAGGAAGGTCAGTTTTACTCTAATTCTGCTGTAGCTCGCTGTCACTCCAGAACCTATGAAGGTGGATGCCTTCAACAACTAACGGAATAGAGAAGAGGCAATTTAGTGTTTTGTGGGTCATCTCTTTTATAGTGATCTTCATTTGAACTCATAGATTTTCAGGCTCAAAATAAATGGCTTTTTATTGCAGGCTGAACAGTCATGCAGAAATATCAGCAGCTGTGACTTAGTTTTTCCCATCCATTTCAGATCTATACATTACAAGAAAATAGAGTTTTTGTACAATTAAAAATGTTTGCAGTCAAGTATTTGATTCCCTGCTTTCTAACTGAGCTTTCTTTTAGCACCATTACTTTCCCAATTTGCAATCATTTAGGACCCTGTGGAATACCAGTTTAACTGATCACAATTTCTCATCCATTAAACATGAATCAAAGTAGGTACAACCTCTGGTCTGTCTTATATTTGAAATCAAGAACTGGTTTCTTGGAAGATACAAAACAATCTAATTTAACCCCCTCTTCCCCGCAACTCCTCCCTTCTTCTAGCACAGAGTTCTAAAGAAGCTAATCTACTGCACACCTGGGGTGCATCTACACTGCACCCTTATCTCGAAATAAGCTACCCAATTTGAGCTATGCAAATGTCCCTTAATCCTCATGGAACGAGGTTCACAGAGACATTGGAATAGTGAGTGGAATATTTCCAAATAATGGAGTTGCTCAAAATATGCAGAAATAGCTCTGCAGTGTAGATGTAGCCCTGAAGAAGTACAAGCTGCTATTGCATTCCACATTTGTATTCCTTTTGGATTCTGAGACCCGGAAGCAGGCCAGAGTCATTATTGAAAGGGGAAACCAACCAGGTGCAAGCTTGTCTTTAAGCAAAGTTATTCGTACCATTTTCTTTAACTATCAGATTTTTCTTAAATTGATCCCTGTAATTCTGTCCTAGGAGATGGGTAGTGAAGACAGAAGATAGTAGAATAAAGTTAGATAGATAAGCTCAGACAGAAAACAGGATAACATGTATATCAGTATGGAACAACAGGAAACATTTTTATCTGTCTGTCTTAGAGTTTTCTGTAGTACCCATCTCTAAAGCCTCTGTTTACTTACCCTACAAGCTGAAAGCAAGATAGAAGGTGGGGGATTTATGGCAGCTATATTGGGAATTGTTTTTTCCTAGGAACCTTATAGAATGACCTGACACAAACCTTAACCTATTCTGAAGCCAAAATTTCTATCAAAATTATGCCTGACTCTTGAAAAGGACCCCCCTGAAAGACATCTGGAATTCAAATACCCTCTTCAACTTACTTTTACATGAAACCCCTCTGGCAAAATAGTTATGCTATACTGATATTTCTTTTGTTATTTTGGAATTAAAGTACAATTAGTGCTTGAGCATCAAAGAGGGATATTTTCTTCTGATGTGCCATCTTTTATTTTTTATCACTTATTAATATGATGAATTTCTCATCTGTCATTTTTACTCAGTACTTAAAGTCAAAAGAGAATTGTGGATTAAAATATTCTTTTGTTTAACCACTCCAAATATTTCTGTTGCTTTTTGATCTAGAATTTCTGTATAGATAGATGGTGTTGGTTAACAGGGTGTATGTAGTATGTTTTAAATGAAGCAGGAAAGGCAATAGTTTCTATTATTCCCAGCATGGGAGTGATGCAGAATGCATTTTCATTATCACATATTAGGAAGATAGCAACCAAGATCAAAAGACAACATGACACCTATATGCAATGTCATTTATGAGTTCCTGGCAATTTATCAATATTATACAGTGTATGGAGGCAAAAGCATTAAGCATCACATCTACATATCATTTGAAAATGATTGCAGTCATAGTGGGAGTGAGGCTGGCTTGTTCTTTTAATGGAGAATCCTGGTGCATCAAAGGTTATATCTGAGGATATGTCTACACTACAGCATTATTTCAAAATATCTTATTTTGAAATAGTTAATTCAGAATAAGTCATTTTGAAATAACGCGTTTACACACAAAATGCATTTCTAAATAGTGTTTTGCTATTTTGAAATAGCACGTCCACACTGAGTGGACGCTGAATCGATTTAAGGCCAGCTGGAACCAGGTCCGGCCAGGCATCAGGTCAAGAGTTACTTTGTGTGGCTGCTGCCTGAGGCTGAGGCTTGTGCTTAAAGGGATCCCCCTTGGACAGCCGGTTCTCAGGTTTCCCTTCTTGCTTGCCTACCTCGATGAGGAACAGCAAAGCATTTTGTCTCTGCGTGCTCTGGTTGCCCTCACTCAGGACACCACAGCACTCTGCAACATGGAGCCAGAGCTGCCCGGGGGCACTCTGATGCTTCTAGTAGATGTGTTGCTGCAAGCCTGGCTGCATTTTCTGCAGGCTGCCATCGGGAGGTCCATTGGCGGGGGGGGGGGGGGAGGGGCAGGGGCATCAGTCAGTATCCAGTAGGCCCTGTGGAAGAACTTCTACCCTGAGAACTAAGAGCCTCCCTGTTGTGCCCTACTGGGGGCTTGTGCCTCATTCCTCCCTCACATCCTTCCACTTACCCCTCCCTAACCTCCCTTCCTGATGTCAAATAAAATACATATATTTTCATGAACACAAACTCTCTTTATTTAACAAAACTGTGTGTTTGGGGGAATGAAACTCTGATGAGATTGGGGAAAGGAGGTGCGAGAGGGGAAGAGAGCGGTTGGGAGAGGGAAGGGAGAAACCTGGGAGGAGGGAGCTGGAAGGGGGAAGTAAGGGGAAGAAGGGGGAGGGGAAGCTCTGGGCTCAGAGGTGGAGGTCTCGCCAAACCAACTTGATTTGCGTGCAAACCTGCTCATTTGGCGTTACTCCTTGTGGAATGAGGTTTACCAAATTTGAAATAAGCACTCCACTATTTCAAATTAATTTCGAAATAGTGGTTTGACTGTGTAGATGCTAGTAAAGTTATTTCAGAATAACGGCTGTTATTTTGAAATAACTTTGCTGTGTAGACATATCCTGAGAGACTCTAAATGTCAGGCATTTGACAAGGGGGATTTTCTGTTCCCCTCCTGATGACTACAAATGTATATAATGCCATTATAATCCATACATCTTTTCTTGCTGCTTGTAGACTTGAAATATAATCCCGCAGCCTTTGTTCTGTTCAACTGTGTTGACAGGGAATCCTATCTAAAAAAACCTAATCTAGGGAATCTCCATCCCTAGAGGTTTTTATGTCTGGGCTTAACAAAGCCCTGTTTGGGTTGATTTAGTTGGAATTACTTTTGAGAGCAGACCCCCTCTGTGCATGGCGCTACCTGCTGAAGCTGAGGGGCTGGCCCTGGTGGAGATAGTTTGTGTGTGCCTGTGTGTGTGTGCATGTGTGTACATGCATGCGTGTGTGTATGCATGTGTAAAAAAAATCTGTTGGTTTCTGATACAGGTTGAACCTCTGTGATCCAGGATTCTTTGGTCTGGCAACCATGGATATTACCGGACCAGAAAGCCCCATGCACAGAGGTTGCCAGTGACTGGGAGATCAGCTGGTACATCAACAGACAGCCTGCAGGATCAGTGGCCTGGGAGCAGGGAGCCTGGTCAGTGAGCTGGCAGCCAGAGCATAGCCAGCTAGTGCCCATGAAGCCAGGAGCAAGGCTCCCTGCAGCCAGGGAAAGGACACCTGCCAGCCGGAATGGGACTGGAGTGGAGCCCCACTAGCAGGCCTGCAGCAGGGCACTGACCGGGCCAACGGCTAGGTGGGGAGCCTTGGGGAGAGCCTGAGTCCTGACCTCCCCTGGTCTGGCAAACTCCCTGCTTCAGGACCGCTCAGGTTCCAACGTGCCAGGTCAGGGAGATCCAACCTGTATGTTTCTTTCGTATTTTACAGTATTCAATGAGTGGAAAATGCTATTTAAATTTCTGTTGACAATTCAGTTAGAATCTCCCGGTTTTTACCCAGTCATATTTTTCAAAAATAATCTTTTGTCATTGAGGGTACGTCTAGACTACAGGCTTTTGTCGACAGAAGTTTTGTCGACAGATACTGTCGATAAAGCTTCTGTCAACAAAGAGCGTCTAGACTACATCCAGTTCTGTCGACAAAACAAGCCTCTTTGTCGATGTGTAGTAGTGACAGTGTAAACGCAAAGGACAGTGTAGATGCAATAACGCCTTCTGCCGGCAGAACTCTGTCGACAAAAGGCGTTATTCCTCGTTGAATGAGGTTTACAGCTGTTGACAAAACTGTTGAGTTCTGTCGACGTTATGTCAACAGAATTCAGCGGCAGTGTAGACGCAGGTATAGTTTTGTCCACAAAAGTCCACTTTTGTCGACAAAACCCTGTAGTCTAGACACACCCTGAATAGGTCCATATATGATATTAGGCAAAAAGATATTTTCTATTTTAGAAATCTGGGGCAAAATCTACTCTGCAAAGTTTAATTAATGCAGCAATAACACAAACATGTTTTCTATTGTAAAAAGAATGTCATGTTACAAATATTTCTACCCACATGACTAAAAAAATGAAAGTTACAAACTTAAATGTTTTGAGGCTGTTAAGAACTAGTCTCCAGGGGGAAGGTCCTTGGAACAATGAAAATTGACACCAACTAAGGATCTGTCTCTAGGTGAATGGGAGGAAAAAACCCCAAGTTGTTGTCATACATTATTTTTGAAAATGTAGTTGTACATGTGCAGAATGAAATTTCTGGAATAAGACAATACAGATGTATATCCTTCAACTCTGATACACATGCTTAATTTTTTGCACCTGAATAATTCCTTGAAGTCAATCATAGAATCATAGAATGCTAGGACTGGTAGGGACCTTGAGAGGTCATCGAGTCCAATTCCCTGCCCTCATGGCAGGGCACAGTACTGCCTAGACCATCCCTGATAGACATTTATTACAATGGAATTACGTTTCTAAGTAAAATTAGATGTGTGTAAGTCTTTGGAGAATCGGGGCTGGAGTACTTCTTACTGCATGTTAGTAGGTGTGGTTTAGAACAACTGATTCCCTGAGGGACTTTAAATTTGTTTAGGCCTTGGACAATGACAAAGACTCAAGTTTTAATCAGTATTTTTTCTCTTAGAGTAAAAAAAAAAAAGGAAACGCTTCTCATAGACTCATAGACTTTAAGATCAGAAGGGACCATTATGATCATCTAGTCTGACCCTCTGCACAATGCAGGCCGCAGAATCTCACTCACCCTCTCCTAGAATAGTCCTTTCACCTATATCTCAGATATTGAAGTCCTCAAATGGTTTAAGGACCCCAAAATGCAGAGAATCCTCCAACAAGTGATCCATGCCCCATGCTACAGAGGAAGGCGAAAAACCTCCAGGGCCTCTGCCAATCTACCCTGGAGAAAAATTCCTTCCCGACCCCAAATATGGTGATCAGCTGAAGCCTGAGCATATGGGCAAGACTCACCAGCCAGACACCCAGGAAAAAGTTCTCTATAGTGACTCCTATCATCTCACCATTGGCCTATTTACCACTGATAGTGCAAGGTCAATTAGTTGCCAAGATCATGTTATCCCATCAAACCATCCCCTTCATAAATCCATCTAGCTTAATCTTGAAGCCAGATAGGTCTGGGTATGTCTACACTACAAAGTTAATTCGAACTAACAGATGTTAGTTTGAATTAACTTTGATAGGCGCTACACTAGCGCTCTGTTAGTTCGAACTTAATTCAAACTAGCGGAGCACTTGATTCGAACTAAGTAAACCTCATTCTACGAGGACTAACGCCTAGTTCGAATTAGCTTGTTCGAATTAAGGGCTGTGTAGCCACTTAATTCGAACTAGTGGGAGGCTAACCCTTCCCAGCTTGCCCTGGTGGCCACTCTGGCCAACACCAGGGAAACTTGTCTGCCCCCCTCCCGGCCCCAGAGCCCTTAAAGGGCCACGGGCTGGCTACACAGTTTGTGCCAGTTGCAAGGATGCCAGCACCCAGCCAGCAGACCCTGCACCTGCCACGCCATGAGCCAGTCACCCGATGCCACCCATTCCTCCCCCTATTCCCGGGACGAGCATGGCAGCTCCCAGGAGCCTGCCCAGGGCCGCAAGAGGCGGGCGCCCGCTTAGTCTAGTGTGGAGATCGTGGACCTCATCAAGATTTTGGGGGAAGCCTCCAATGTCCATGATCTCCGCACTAGCCACAGGAACGTGGCTGTCTACGGCCGCATGGCTGACAGCCTGGCCGCCAGAGACCACCAGCGGACCCGGGAGCAGGTCCACTGCAAAATAAAGGACCTGCGGCAGTCCTACTCCTGGGCCTGCCTGCCAGGGGCTGACCTGGAGGCCTGCCCCCACTTTCAGGTCCTGGACCGCATCCTGGGGGCTCACGCCGTCCATGCCCTCCGGGTGGTCATCGACCCCGGGGCAGAGGGACCGGTCCTGGACACCGAGGAGGAGGAGCCAGAGGATGCTGAGCCGGGAGCCTGCCAGGAGCCTGCCCAAGACCCAGGATCCCCGAGGAACCCCACAGACAAAATCTTCTGTGTCGTCCGAGGCCAGGGAGGCCTCCACCTGTGAGTACCATCATGTTCCCCTTATGTGTATGAGAGGGTTGGGGGGAGAGGGAGCCCAGGGACCGTGCGCCTGGGCCTTGCCCACCATGGAGGAGCAGCTGGGTGTCATGCAGGGGCCTTGGCCTTGCAGAGGGGGGCTGGGTTTCACCCACCTTGTCCCCAGGGAGAACTGACCGCTGCTCTTGTTTCACCACAGCTGCAGCACCTGGGACTGCAGGGCGCACCACCCCGCCTGCAACAGCCACCCGCGCCCGGGCCAGTTGGCGTGCCAGAAACCAGGAGGACTACCAGCAGCGGCACCTCCGGTTCATGGAGCAGCTGCTCCACAACCAGGAGCACTGCGCCAGCGGAGTGTGGATGCACTGGAGGAGCAGGGCTGTGGCCTCAGAGGCCGCCTCCAGACCCTGGTGGACCGGTTAATGCCTCCTCCTGCTCCGGCTCCTGCGGCGGCCACAGCTCTCGCTCCTCCTCCCACCTCTGCTGCCCCTGCTCCCTCTGCTGCCCCTGCTCCCTCTCCCACTTCCTCCGCACCCCCCGTCCCTCCTGCCCCACCCTCCACACCCGTTCCCCTCGAGGTCCCTGCACCCGCAGTGTTGCGAGATGGGAGAGCCAGCCGGACCCCCAAGCCTGAGCTTTCCCTTCCCTTCCTCCCCTTCTATCCCCTTCCAGCTCCCTCCTCCCGGGTTTCCCCCTCTCCTCTCCCACCCTCACTCCTCCCTCCCCCACCCCAGTTATGTAAAATAAAGAGAGGTGTTTTTTGCCAAAACAGGTGTATTTATTTGACATTAGGAAGGGAGGTTAGGGAGGGGAAAGGGGAAGGGGGGAGGGTGGAAGAAGGCCCCAGTGGGGCATGCAGGGAGAGTTCAGTCCTCCTCCTCCACCTGGAAGCTCTCCCGCAGGGCTTCCCGGATCCAGACGGCCCCCCGCTGGGCTTCCCAGACGGCGGCGGTGCGGGGCTGAGCGTACTGGCCAGCCATGTGGTCAGCCTCAGCCATCCAGGCTGGCAGGAAAGCCTCCCCCTTTCTCTCACATAAATTGTGGAGCACACAACATGCTGCCACCACGGGAGGGATGTTGTGCTCGGCGAGGTCGAGGTGGGTGAGGAGGCACCTAAATCGGGCTTTCAGTCACCCAAAGGCCCCCTCAATGATGATGCGGGCCCTGGTCAGCCTCGCATTGAAGGCCTGGCGGGAGGGGTTGAGATGCCCCGTGTAGAGCTTCATGAGCCAGGGCTGTAGGGGGTAGGCCGCATTCCCCACCAGGCAGACGGGCATGTCCACGTCCCCAACCCTGATGTGGCGGTAGGGGAAGAAGGTCCCGGTGTGCAGCCTCTGGCACACGGAGGAGTTCAGGTACACCCTGGCGTCGTGTGCCTTGCTGGACCAGCCCACATTAATGTCCACGAACTGTCCCCGGTGGTCACACATGGCCTGCAGGAGGACGGAGAAGTACCCCTTGCGGTTCACGTACTGGGAGGCCTGGTGTTCCGGGGCACGGATGGGGATGTGCGTCCCGTCGATGGCCCCCCCGCAGTTGGGGAAGCCGAGGGCGCTGAACCCCTGGATGACGGCGTCCGGGTCGGCAAGGCAGACCACCCTGCGGAGCAGCACCCGGTTGATGGCCTTGACCCCCTGCGGAGAGACAAAGCAAAGCGCGAATCAGTGGGGCTCCCGGGTGGCTGGGAGTGCTCGTGCCCTGGCAGTGCCCTGCGCTGCACTCCCGGGAGCAACCCCCCCGGGCGGCGTGTAGTACGGCCAGGAGAGACCAGCCCCTCCAGTGCGGGGCACTTTTGCCTCCTCGCCACCCGACCCCCCGTTTTCCCTGGGGAAGCCCATCCCCTCCTTGCAGCCCCCCTCACCTCTGGCCCAGTGGCCGGCGAGTGCCGTACCTGCATGAGCACCGCTCCGACGGTGGATCTCCCCACGCCGAACTGGTTCCCGACGGATCGGTATCTGTCCGGCATGGAGAGCTTCCAGAGGGCGATGGCTACATGCTTCTGGAGGGGGATGGCGGGCCTCATGCGAGTGTTCCTTCTGTGCAGAGCAGGGGCGAGCCACTCGCAGAGCTCCAGGAAGGTGTCCCTCTTCATCCTGAAGTTCTGGGTCCACTGTTGGACTCCCCAGCACTCCAGGATGATGCAGTCCCACCAGTCGCTGCTGGTGTCCAGATGCCAGATGCGGCGGGGCACGCCGGCGCCTGGGCGCCGCTGCTCCATGGCCCCCAGGGTGGCCAGACGGAGAGGTAGGGGGCTGACGTGCACCAGGTGGAACCAGGCAGCCTCGAGCCATTGCTGGCAGGCTTGCAGCAGCAAGTCCATAAACTGCACCAGAAAGTGCAGGGTGAGCTCTGGCTCCATGTTGCCACCTGCGGCAGTGTCCCCGAAGGGAAGCACCGACACAGACGGGCGCAGAGAAAAACGCTTTGCTGTCCCTCGGCGAGGTAGGCAAGCAAGCAGAAAAACTGATAACCGGCTGTCCAGGGGGGTCCCTTTAAGCATGAGCCTCAGATAGCCTCAGACAGCAGCCACACAAAGCAACTACTGACCTGATGCCCTGTCGGAACCGGTTTTAGCCGCCCTTAAATGCGCCTCTGCGTCCAATCAGTGTGGACGCGCTAGTTCGAATTAGCAAAACGCTAATTCGAACAAGTTTTTAGTTCTAGATGCGCTAGTTCGAATTAGCTTAGTTTGAATTAACTAATTCAAACTAAGTTAGTTCGAATTAGCGCTGTAGTGTAGACATACCCTCTTTTGCCCACACTACTTCCCTTGGAAGGCTGTTACAGAACTTCCTCCTCTAATGGTTAGAAACCTTCATCTAATTTTGAGTCTAAACTTCCTACTAGCCAATTTATATTCATTTGTTCTTGTGTCCACATTGGTATTAAGCTTAAATAATTCCTCTCCCTCCCTGGTATTTTTTTCTCTAATATATTAAAGAGAGAAATCATGTCTCCCCTCAGCCTTCTTTTGGTTAATGTAAACAAGCCAAGCTCCTTGAGTCTCCTTTCATCAGACAGGTTTTCCATTCTTAGATCATCCTAGTGGCCCTTCTTTGTACCTGTTCCAGTTTGAATTCATCCTTTTTAAACATGGGAGACCAGAACTGCACACAGTATTCCAAATGAGGTCTCACAAATGCCTTGAATAACGGCATTAACACCTCCTTATTTCTACTGGAAATACCTCGCTTAATGCATCCCAAGACCGTATTAGCCTTTTTCACGGCCATGTCACAATGGCGGCTCATAGTCATCATGTGATCAACCAGGACTCTGAGGTCCTTCTCTTCTTCCATTACTTCCAACTGATGTGTTCCCAGCTTATAACTAAAATTCCTGTTATTAATCCCTAATTGCATAACCTTACACTTCTCACTATTAAATTTCATCCTATTGCTATCACTCCAATTTACAAGACCATCCAGATCTTCCTGTATGATATCCCGATCCTCCTCTGAATGGGCAATACCTCCCAACTTTGTGTCATTCGCAAACTTTATTAGCACACTCCCACTTTTGGTGCTGAGGTCAGTAATAAAAAGATTAAATAAGATTGGTCCCAAAAATGATCCCTGAGGAACTCTGCTAGTAACCTCCCTCCAACCTGACAGGTCACCTTTCAGTATGACCCACTGTAGTCTCCCCTTTAACCAGTTGCTAATCCACCTCTCAATTTTCATATTGATCCCTATCTTTTCCAATTTAATCAATAATTCCCCATGTGGTACTGTATCAAATGCCTTACTAAAATCGAGGTAGATTAGATCTAACTGCATTTCCTTTATCTAACAAATTTGTTACTTTCTCAAAGAAGGAGATCAGGTTGGTTTGGCATGATCTACCTTTTGTAAAACCATGTTGTAATTTGTCCCAATTGCCATTAACCTCAATGTCCCTAACTACTTTCTCCTTCAAAAATTTTCCCAAGACCTTGCATACTACAGATGTCAAACTAACAGGCCTGTAGTTACCTGGGTCACTTTTTTTCCCTTTCTTAAAAATAGGAACTATATTAGCAATTCTCCAGTCAAATGGTACAACCTGTAAGTACAAGCTTCTATACCGTAAAAACACATGAAATGTTTTTTAATGGCAACCTTAATTTGTCCACATGTCACATAAAGGTGAGTACATTTCAGAAATTAATTATTTATACTATAATACATATTGTGTCCAATGCAGCCTTGAGAGATGAGCTGACTTCAGAGGGAATTGCATGGATTTGTGTGCAAGTCCAGAACTGGCTTTGCTGAATTTGCCATCTGGACAAATTACTGCTGAGTTACTCTGGATGATTTTATTTTTGCATGTTCTAACTTTTCATTTCTTAATACCCCCAGTCTTCAAAATCTCACGTACTTTCATGCATACATGAGATGTACCACTGGGCTCAGTGGGACTAATATGCATGAAGTTGCTGTTGTGCATCAGGGTGTGCAAGACTGGGACCTGAAATGAGAGCTTGAAGATTACAGTAATGTAATATGAGTTTTAGTTTATTCAAGGACAATTTACCCTACATTCTTAATGACTGAGAGACAATTTACACTCATTACTATATTTATTTTCCACAAGCTATTCCTAGTATAACTTTTTACAAGTGGTGTATCTCAGTATTTGGATACTGACAGTTAAATTCTTTTGTTAAATTTATTAACTCTAATTTGGGGCATTGCACATTATGTAGTACTGTATATGCATTTTATGACTTTTTAAACCTAATTTGCCACTTTTGGATAATTTAAGCATTATACTCAGATGAAAAAACACTTTTTTCATTAATATGTGTTTTATATAACTTTAACATAAACTTTAACATAAACTTTAAAAAATCTGTTAAACAGATAAGATGGATTCTCAGTTGGTACAAATAAATATAATTCTATTTAAATCAGTCGAGCACAGCTACCATCTGGAGAGATGGCACATGAAGAAGAGATGACCCTGAGTAAAAAACATAAATCTAATGATCCCCTCTAAAAATGTCAGAGTCAAGAGACTGAATTTAATAGATTAAATCCATTATGTTTAGGCTGACCTCCTGAGTAATACAGGCTATGAAATTTGAATTCCTTACTTAGAGCTCACTTCACCCTATCCCTAATGTTTTCAAATCAGTTCCTTAAGCTATGGGCCGACTTCTAAATTCTATTTTGGAAGCAACTCACAAAATCATCTGTTATCATGATACTTCTACCCTTTACAATCTTGGCAATGGCTGCCTTGTCGTAACCACTGCCTTCACACACACACATTCATTTTCTAACCGATAAATATGAGAACTATACAGTTTGGTCTGTGTTTAAAAACAAAGCAAAACAGTTTAAAAAAAACTTACTAAACAAGTTCATCTTTTTCTAGAACAGAATTACAAATGAGTGAATGAAGGGAAACAGTTAGATATAATGTATTGTGGATGATTTTTGTCAAAAATATTAAAATATCTCAAAATCCCACTCTCAGATTAAGGAGGCTAAGGTTTGGGTATGACTACTGGCCTGAGGACTGAAAACTGTTTGAAGGACCATATACAGTATATATCCTTGCATGGAGGAATGGCGTTTAGTAGAGTACCGTGTGTTAAGCTTGAACTCATTTAATATCTTAGTTTAGAAGAAGAAGCAAGCTGAGATCTAATTACATTTATAGATGAATCTATACTGGGAGGAGTTTTGATTACTGGATTCACTAGAGCTATGTGGACTTATACCTGCTGGGAATCTGGCTCTGTGAGTTTACAGTCACCTTATTTAGTTGTTTACTTCTTTTGTTGCTAATTTTGGAATGCATGTCACACATCATAGGAGGTTAAAAGAGTCTGTCTATATTTGGCCCTACCACTACTCATCTGGAATACCTAATGCAGTTGTGGGTATCATGTTATCAGAAAGATACTGATAAATTGAAGGGAGTTCCAAGAAAAACCACAATAAGTAATCAGAGGTAAAAGGAATTGATCAATAACGAAAGATTAATGTAGTTAATTATATTTAGTTTCCCTAAGGGAAATACTTTAAACAATCTAGAAATATTTGAAGTATAAACATATTTCTGAATCTAAAGATTGCTGGGAACATTGCAATTTCCAACAGATTTCTGATTGGTTTGTTTCTTCACCTGTATCTTATTTAAAGTAGGGATAAAGAAGGATGAAAAGGAATTGAGAAATTTTGGGAGGAGAGTTTTGCAGACAAACCTTTCAAAAATTATAAATATGAGAATGTGTGGCTGTTGTGGGGGGTGGGGGGAGAAGTACTAATATAAGGTGAATTAGAGGGAAATTACAAATTGAATTATATGGATTCAAAAATTTAATCTTTGTTAGTTACACTTGTGAGCACAAACAAATTGCTTTGAAACATAGCAGGTATAAATCTTATTTTTAATTTACATAAGCAAACACTTTAGAAGATTGTCTAGACCAGATGTGCGAAGCATAGTCTTCCCTAAGATTAAATAAAATGCAAATATAGTCCACTTTTATCACATTCTGTAAATGTTAAAATTAAGGTAGCAGCACAGGGGGAAAAAGTATATTTATTTTCTTGAACTACTTCATTTCAAGCCTGACCTGAATTGAGTGGTAACACCCAGTCATGTGTCCTCCTTAAAGAGTTTTTAAATATAAAGAAGTACAGTAACATACAAGTTTAAGTGAAGTACATTATCTTGAGGATTCAATCACCAACTGATTTAATGTTGCCTATTTAATCATATTATAAGCTTCTTCAAGAAGATGCTGTGTGTAATTGCTTCTTAGCAGAAAAGGATGAAAAGCATACCTTGCAATTTTGGTTGTGTTATGCAGGATATTGCAGTACTACAAGCACCAAAAGGTTTGTCAGCATTTCTATTTTCAACTCTTATTTTCAAGAGATTAAAAACCTGTCCCTAAAAATATATTTTGGCTAAAAATTGCCATGAAAAGTCTCACCAGATGATCAACTCTCCACTCCTGCTCCTTTAATTTCTACTGTGCATGATTTTCATAGATTTTCTCCCTCAGAAACAGGAACAGGAAAAATACACAGTTTCATAGGGCACCACTGTGCAGGCCAAAGTAAGTGCCATCTCAAGCAGCCCCAATCCCCTGCCCCTCACTCTACTCCATCTCCTAGTCCTGGCAGCCCAAAGAATCCCTAAGCCCCCACTTCACTGCCTGGCCTTGGTGGTCTGACTTATTCCAGGCCCCCCTGATCCACCTCCCAGTCCCAGTGGCCCAATGAATCCCCTGCTTACTGCCTTTCTGCCGTGCCTCAGTGGCCCAAATTCCCTAGCCTCTGGACCTGCCTCCTGGCGCCAGTGGCCCCAAACCTCTACCCCTTGCCTCGTCTCCTGGCCCTGGTGGCCCTAATCTCCTAGCCCACAGCTCTGGCAAATTGCACTGCTCCCCCTTCCACCTATTCCCAATTAATACAGCACAGTCCTCCCCCTCCCTCAATTTCTGTCCTCTCCACAGTGAGGGATGGGGTGTGCAGGTGTTCAGGTTGCATAGGGTACAGAATTCATAAGGACAGCCCTGCTCAGAATTGCAATTTTTTTTCACTTGAAGCGGTGCTGATCTATGTCCTTGTGAAGGCTTGGATCACCCATGCTTGAAGGGGAAACAATGAGGATAATTTGGCAGGAAGATATCAATTAAGATTTATCCTTCCACACAATCCGTCCTCTGTTGTTCCACTGGACAAAGGAGTAGAGATTTTCAGACCTCATCAAATAGACCGTAATCTGCCCACCCCCTCAACCTTTATGGCCATCGGGGCACTGAAAGAAGCTTGGTCCATCCATGTTAAAGTCCCTTTGCCTCTACACAGCCTTTTTCTGGATCTCTGTCAATGGGCCTATAATGGACCTCCCGCCTCAAGTGTGTGATGTGGAAAATATAACAGCTGAAAATGATATTGACTAAACTTTTTTTTTGTGGTTGTTGAAACCAGTATTGTTCATGGAAATGTAACAGTTTTGATTACAATCTCATCAAGCAAGAGAGGGACTCTAGCTATAGCCTAGTTGGGGCAGTGGTTTGTGATGTATAAGACTCAAGCTCCTGTTCTGTGTGATTCAGAGTGCTCTAGGATGAGAGAGCATGCTCTGACCTGAGGCAAGCCACTTTATCCTATTTAATGTGACTACTGGCTCACTGTGAGAGGCTAGTCCCCAAATATCTATAATGCCAGGAGAGCCTGTCACGACTTATAAATCCCCTGACAGACCAAAGGAATCATTCTGAAATCCTCATCCACGAAGCACTGCCCTTATTCATGTTGATAACTATTCTAGTTGCAGCTGAATTATTGTTTAAGTTGTCAAAAATACATTCCAAGTTCTGTATTTCCCAACAGCATTGTGACAATTACCTGCATGAGCAAATGTATTGATAGACAGTGAAATTTAAACCCT
Source organism: Pelodiscus sinensis (assembly GCF_049634645.1). Lineage (NCBI taxonomy): Eukaryota > Metazoa > Chordata > Testudines > Trionychidae > Pelodiscus > Pelodiscus sinensis. Next base: position 282,809,015 of record NC_134711.1, on the reverse strand, counting down.
GAATTTCTCTGTTTTCATTCACTGCCCACACTAAAGGGCCCAGGAAAAAAAATACAGCAGTAGACTCAAGGAAATGCACCTGTATAGATTCTCCCATTCACCTGTTTACTATAGGGATATATAGCATATGAACAGACAAGATTTGTCACCAGTTAATAGACTGCAGAGGAATACAAAGTTCAGATAGACAGAGTCATAAATACGTTTACTCTATGAAAAGCTTTGTCCTGATTCAAGGCAATAACATAAACCTTTCTTCCAATAAAAGATGCAACATATTAGAATGCCCATGTCAAAAATTTGGGAAGTAACTCAAATCACTTGCATTGTATGCAGTGTGCTTTACTGCCTGCTGGCATAAACATAGTTCCATACTGAAGATCCACAAACTTCACCTAAAATAAAATAAAATAAAATAAAATAAAATAAAATAAAATAAAATAAAATAAAAAAGTGGCAGTCTATGGAAGTCTGTGAGGCATCAAAGTGCCAACCATGACAGAAGGCAGTAGAGACAGCTGATAATGAGTTAGTGGGACTGTCAGCAGCACTACTGATGAATAAACACACAGGGCCCTGTACAAACAAGGGAGGGAGTGTGGCCTTCAACTAACACTGCAATGGTTAGTTGCATATTTCTATAAATCAGGTGCCAGTCTTCACCCCCTGACTTTAGCCCCAGAGGCTTCAACCTTGGACATTTTTACCAAAAGCCTCCAACCTATCAGAACGGTGCCTAAATATATAATAGCCAGGACTCAAAGCTGGGAGGACTTTATGGCTCGAAGATATGACACTTAATTGTACCTGGAAAATGGATCACTAACATAGTCTATAGAACACAAGGGTAATGTTAGTTTTGTCTGTGAATTACAATGACTATCCAAGGAATTAATAATGATTTGATTCTTGCAGTAAAGTTTTGCTGATGCAGATCCTTTCTTTTATTCTCTTTGGAATCTCATGGAAGAATGAGTACAATGCAAAGGAAATACATTGTATGCAATGAAATTTATGAATTATTTAATCAGAATTCAACATATTTAAGGCTTTTTTATTAGATTTGTTGGTGAATACATTTGTGGAGAAGCAAAGGAATACAGTGAAGTTCATTTGATAAGCTAAGTGCTTTCTTTTTTATCTGTTCAGTTCACTTCTCATTGGGGCTGCATTGTAAATTACCAGAAAGCTGCAATTTGCTTTTCTGTCTATTTTTGTTTCCTGACGTGGTGGATAGAGACAGTGGGAAGAAATGTGTGTGTTCTGGAGACTGTGGGAGGCTAGTAGTCAAAGCTTGTGTTTATAATAGCATTAATGGGAATTATAAATATAAATCTCTGCACTGTGAGATAATATACGCCTAATGAGAGAGAGGAAATAATCTTGTACCCACTCTACGTATGCCCCCACAATACATCCACCCACTATACACCTAAGCACATTGTCTCTTACACAAATTATATTCATATAAATGAACTTAATGGAAATGTTTTGAGCATTTTCAGTGCTTGAAAATGTTAACTCAGTTCTCTCTCTCTCTCTGTCTCTCTCCTCTTACATACCTGTCACCGAAATGTCTGGGAGCTGGTTTCCAAATAATGACTTTCCACTCATACATTTTTCCTTAGAAAATATTTATGACACACACACACACACAAGCCTCTTTCCTCCAAGAAATCATTCCTCCAAGAAAGTCAAGCATTTTCCTGGAAAACCTCTATTGGGGGCTAATTCTCAGCTATACTTTAAGGCTTCTTTTAACCATTCTTTTACTATAGAATGGTTGTAGAGTGGGGAAAACAGAGTGACTTAATGAACAGAGCTTCAGCCTGGGTTCTCTTCCACTGACTTGGTGTGTCACTTTGGGCAAGCCAGTTTCCGTGACTCAGTTTATCCATATGTAAACAAAAATCACGACACTAACAAGGTAATGGACAGTAACTAGGTAACTTCAGAGTAACATTAGGAGTAATGTGTAACTTGTTTATATCCATGTGTCAAAATGTTCTGCCACAGGGGCAGCATCACATTCCAGGCACTGACTGAGCTGGATCCATTGTCACAAGCACACATGCTTAATATCCTTTAGCGTCTACCAGGTAATATTAATGTGCTTCATTTCAACAAACCTGGCTGGTACCTTCGATTCTTATCTGATTTTGTGGTCTGTGGGGACTCCGTTGGAGTCTATTATATTAGCTATCTGCAAACGTAATTAGAATATCTAAGTTGTTTAAGGATAGAATGGTATGTTTGTGTGCATTTGCCACACTTTGCGTAATTGAGTCCTATTCCTGATTGCTGTAATCATGCCACATTAATATAATTATGAAATGATAATGCAAAGAATAGCAGCATTTTACAGGAGGTAGCTATGTACTACTGCTCTGGAAGGAGGGTTTATCATGAACTTGGAAATTTGTGTGCATCCAATCTATTGAAATAAACTTTTTTTTTTTTTTTGCATTTACAAGAGTACAATTTTTGAATGTTTTAGAAATAGACATTGATATTGCAAGAAAACAAGAGAGTTATTTATTCACTTCCTCATTTATTCACTACTCCTCTGTTTTTCCTTCCCTTCTTTTTTTGTCCATTGTCTGCTTAGAAAACAAACTCCATAAGTGACATGTACTGAGAAAAAAAATAAAATGTTGCCTCTAAAGTGTTCATCAAAGACAAACTTAACCCAAATATTCTAACTAAAGATAAATGAACAATGAATTAAGACATGGTAACAAATATGGAATGAACTAAAGACTGCATAAATCAATAACTGCACTCAAGCTTTGTAGAGATGATACTGTCCTAGAATCTACCAAGAGACAGTTTGCTTCAGTATTTTGTGAACACCACTATCCTGGGGAACAGGCAGCTGAGGACATTTCAGTGGGAGGAAGAGAGCAATAGGAAAGAGCAGTATGATTCATGTTCAGCATCTCAAGTGGAGGGTAGAGCGCAAGGACTGAATAATGAAACAAAGAGGAGATATTCAGCATGCCAGGAAGGTTTCAGTTAGAGAGCTGTTAGAATTATTTAAAAAGGTTAGTCTATGAATAAACATGCTTCATCAAGGTCTTTTACACATGCAAAGAGAGATGCTAATGAATAATAAAAGAGTAATGGGGACTGGCGAAGAAATTAATGTTAATCTTATCCAAAGCAGATACAAATTAATATTGGAGCAACATTTTTGTAATCACTTCTCAAGGCAAAAATTCAATTAATGTGACTGAATCAATATTTCAGATCTCGGTCCCTTGAAAATATACTTGTCTCTCTTCATATCAGCATGCTCTCCTGTGTGATCAGTCTCTGCTATTCAAGTCAATACTCAGGGAGACTTCTTAATGGTCTGTTTTTGAGAAATTTTGGTCCAGGTCTATAAACCACAATGCTGACTTTTGAGCTGCCTAAGGGTAGGTTTCAGTTAAAGTTAAGTTTAACTAGGATAATTACTGTATAGGAAATAGATTTGTGAGCCAGGAATAGTTTTGCCTGGAGCTTCAGCTTTTGGTATTTTTCCCCAAGATTAGCTAGCATTTGCAATTTACACAAGATGCCATGTTTGTGTGTTTGTGTGTGTATAATACACCTCAGACAATATACTCTCAACACTATCTTATATTAGAATGAAAAACAGTCAATTAAAATGAAACAATTTCATCTTAGCAAAACATTAAAATTGACTGCTCTAAAGAAAATTCAGTTTTATTGCAGAATGGGGCACTTTATACAATTTTGATTGACAATCTCACATCCCAAGTATATCTAACCATGTACTAAAAAGATATTTTTGCAAAGATCAAAGGGATGGTGACCTTACAGGAACACTTCAAAAATAATACAAAATGTCACAAAATGGTTCCTTCTTTCCATTATTTTGTCTTTCTTCTCTTCATTGGCAGAGTCACTAGATATGTTCTTTCATATATATATGCAGTAAGTGATTTTTCTTCTATACTATGCAATATAAATGCCTGTCATATTTTGTTTAAGGTGTCAGAAAACTGGGAAAAGTTTATGAAACTAAATGGACTCCTCAAATAATAGTTTTGCTAGTAGATTGTGTTGTTTATGTTGCTGTGCCTTGACAGATTTATACACTAAGAGGTGCTAAAGTTGCCACACTGTGATAAATTGGAATTGTTTGAAGCATGGTCAACAAATAAGACCCTTTCTAAACCAAATGGTGATTCACACAGAATGATCCTATTAAAATAACTGTATGGTCAATCTTCTGTACTTTTAATAGTTATAATATCATTCCTGTAATGAAAAAAACATGAAATGGTTTCCATGCTGAATGAGCTCCCTAGAGATTCTGGGATTTGTCTCATTATATAAAGCTTTTCCATCAGCATTGCACTACCTCTTCTCATCTTTGATTCTCATCTGAGTACAGAAATTTCTGTCAACAGCTTTAGCCTGGCTAAACCGGCATAAAGCTGAAAAGGGATATGCAGTAGATAAGATTACTTTTTTCCATTTAGGTAGAAAATTATATACCCTGTTCCTGCTTTAAAAAGGATTACTCTGCAATGTGGACAGCATTCTGCACTCTCATTAAAACACAGACTACAATTTTATTTCTCTAAATAAGTAAGTCTAGGTTAGGCAAGGAGATCAGTAATTTCAATGCTGCTACATTCACAAGGCTGGGAAATCATTGTTTGTGTATGTTTATCAGATGCCTTAGAAAACTGACTACCCAATACTGTTCAGAACAGTTCCTCACATTCAGCAGTCTACCACATTCCTCAATAATTTTAGAGGCAAGAAGGAAAGGTAATATAATGCAGGACATATTATTAAAATATTTTAATTCAGAGACAAAAACAAGGACATTTAGAGCCATGCTTCTGGGCAGTACATTAATTTTATAGAACATGGACCAGATTTAGTGCAAGGTTTACGTCAATGTATTCCATAGGATGGGGCTTGACAGTGGAAAGTTGTCCACATTACAAAGGGATGTGACCCCAGTTGTGCCAAGGAGGGTTGTAAAGCATCAACGCACCCCATAAAGTGGGACATATTGACCAGGGAAGGGAAGCAGCAGTATTACCAGCCATGGTAGCTCTCTGTCTGGGGTCCCATGTCTCATCCATCCCCATGCTTTTCAGCAATCCAGGAGGAAAAAGTACATTCTTCCACCCCAGACTTTGCTAGAAGGGTTCTCCTCCACAGGAAAAAAAAGAGATTTTAGATGGCAGCAACATTGCCTGCCTTTCTGTGGGTAAATTTACATGTAACAGCATTGATGCTAGTAGATCTAGACCTAAAATTTTTGATTTGATATTGAATAAATGCCTCTGGTTTTGTTAGAGCCAGCTTCAAGGGGCTGGTTTTCAGAGAATACATTCAAAATCACTGGTTACTTTTGGAAAATGTACACATTGGCCTATAGGTCCTGCAGTATTTATTCATTATGGAATGATCCATCTGGTAAGCGGATTACAGGCCTCATTTACCTCAAAAGGCCACTTTTCAGCTTCAGCTACTAATTGTGCACCTATAAAAGTAATTCTGTGAAAGGGATGACTGAACGGAACACACACATTTTTGTGAGCATAAATGCTTTTAGGCATTATATTGGATGTCGTGGCTGACAATTCAGTCCACTGTACTAAGAAAAATATAATAATGCCCCTGATTAAGGGCACAGTGGTACACATTAAAACTTGCTAGCTGAAGATGACTCTTAGAAATTAAAAAACAGCAACACACTTTCTGGGAAATTTTACAATCTCCCTGAGGTACTTAGAACTATCTCCTTCTATACTGTATTTATCCTCACAACATTCCTGTGAAGTAGGAAAGTGATATTTATCTCCATTGTTCTTATAGGGAGCAGAGACATAAAGAGCATGTCTATACATCAGGGCAAAAGCCGAAATAAGTTATGCAACTTGAGCTACATCAGTTGTGCTGCTTAGTCAAAATAGCTTATTTCAGCTTTTGGCGATGTCTGCACAGCAGGAAGTCTGAATTAGAGCATTCTTCCTCCAACTTCCCTTATAAGAGTCAGAGTAAGAAGTCCTCCAGCTTGATATTTCAACATTATGTCAAAATAACTGCTTGCTGGGAAGACGTGGACTATGTTATTTTAGAATATCATCAGTTATTGTGAAATAATGTTGCTGTGTAGACCAATGGTTCCCAACCTTTCACCTGTGCGGATCCCCCAATCATTCCTCATACCGTTCACAGACCCTCATCAAAGCCAATTCTAGCCACAATTCTAGTAGTCAGAGGTGTATTTTCTCACTTTTCGTTTACTTATGTCTGTTTGATTAGACATTCCACTTGTAGATCCTTCACTCTGCTCATCAATCTCCTTTCTCTTTAGCGAGCCGGATTTGAGCCACATATCCATGTTGACTGGATGGCTAACGTTTATATGCTTCTAACCATCATGATTGTTTTGTCACACAAAGGCACCACAACATAGATTTTGGGACCACAATTAATAGCATTATTGGAAGATATTTAATTTAAAAATAATAATTGATTGTAACTTTGCATTTTATTTAAAACTTTTTTCTATGATCATTTTTATCTATCTTTTTTTTTTTCACGGACCCCCTACAATACCTTTGTGGACCCACAGGGGTTCGCGGACCGCAGGTTGGGAACCACTGGTGTAGACATAGCCAAAAAGATGTTGTGATTTGCCCAAAGTCACACAGGAAGTCTACGGCAGAGCAGGAAATGGAATGCAGGCCCCTCAAGTCCTAGATAAGCACCCGAGCCACCAAACTAACCTCTGGGCATATAGTACAGTAGTTGCTGCAACCTGGCAAAGACTATGCCACTCCTTGCTCCTCCGTATTTGTGGTGACAGCTAACCAAAGGACACTGTGGAATGTAGAGGGATTGGTGGAGCTTGCTTGGCATTGTCACTTCCCCGTCACATCACCAGAGACAGGGACTGGCTAGAGAATGGCTCTTTGGATATTTCTGTGCCTCCTAGCCTGGATAGATATCTATGGATATGACACATTCAGAATAGTGTTTTCTGCCATGCTGTGTAACTGGCTTTTCCTTTTACCTTTAAATGAAACCTTTAAAAGTTGCTTGGTGGGAAAATTATGTTAAAGAGATACTCTGAAATGATTGGCTCCTGCTGAAAATGTGAATTTCTACAAGTGCATTAATCATCAAAATTTAAAGGCACGTACAAAGGAAATTGCTGTATCATCATGGTATGATTAAAGTATCATTTGGAATGTAACAGGGCCGGGTGTGGCTGCCATGCAAATCAATGGAAGTTTTGTGAATGGATTCAATGAGTGCAGGATTGCTGATGAAACAGTGAGTAACATTTTCTTAAGGATCAGATTTTCTAAAGATGTAGATAGAAGCCTGTTGACATTTTTTTAAAATGGAGATTGCCTATCTCCTAGAATTGGAAGGGACCTTAGAAGATCATCAAGTCTAGTCTCCTGCCTTCACAAGAGGACCAAGTACCATTCTTGGCAAATTTTTGCCCCAAACGGCCTCTGCAAGAATTGACCTCACAACCCTGGATTTAGCAGTCAATGTTTAAACCACTGAGCTATCCCTCCCTCTCTAAGCTGGTTAGATTTCAATGGGAATTAGGTGTCTAATGAGTAGTGTAGGCTGGCTAAGCACTTCTTGCATCTTTTAAAAGTCCTAGGTGACTAAATCACTTTCAGAAACAGGACTCCAGCCCTACTTTACTTTAAAGCACTTTTGAAAATTGTAGCTCCCCCATCTAGAATAATATGTGTCTACACTTATGGCCTCTCAGTAACTGAAAGATGTATTCAAAGAGAGAACCTAGAGAAAAGCAAAACAAATTATTGATAGGTGGAGAGAGTGATCAAAGAAAGTCTGTTTAGCTTGGTCAAATGATAACTAAGTAGATACATCCAGTAATTGTGTACACAGACTGAAATATGTAACTACCGTTTCAGTAAAAGCATGTGAATAATGTTAAGTATAACTTCCAAGGGACTGCTCATGTGCTGAAAATAATGCATGTGGACTAGCCCAAAGTCTTCTGTTGGACTAGTCCATGACTAGAAGCAACAAAAGGAAATTAAGATTAAAACAATAGGCTAGCTATTGGCATGGTGGTGAATGTGGATGCAATCTCATTCTAGTGGCATTGACTAGATTGTGGATTAGATGCCGAAAGGAACTGATTCAGCTATCTCTACTTATTTTCATCAGTGACTTCACTCAGATTACTTGGCAAGTAAAGGCAGCACTCAACATGAGTAAAGACAGCACAACTGAACCCAAAGGAAGTTCCAGAATCTCCACTTCATTTAATATTATCTGGAGATGGTATAAAAATAAGTACTTTGCACTGAAAGTGGGATGAACTGAATGACCCAACAGATAATTTCCATCTCTATTTTTGTTGTGTTTCTGAAAATCACCAGTTATGGAAAATGGAAAATTTTCCAATATGGAAAATTTTTCTGCATCTTACAAACATTTTTTACTATTATTCTATTTTTTTTCTAATTGTAGGAAAGATGCCATTACAGAAGATCAAGAACAACCTTCATTTTTCTTTAAAAGAAGTGAAATTTGCTGTACAATGCTCTACATACATTGAATGTATTTAATACCAGTAGAAAATATATCAAGGGACCTGATTTTAAAAATACCTCAAACAAAGCCATAAAACAAGACTAAACTTGAAATTGAAGAGCAAGACTTGAAATTCAATTGAAAATGTCCTTTTTTAAGAGTTTTGCTGTCTGGTAGAAGCAAATCAAATTTTAGCATTGAAAGGCTACAGAAAGGGGGGGAAACATAGCACTGAAAGGCTTTAAGCTAAACTGAAGGCCAGTCAGGATCTCCTGATCACAAAACCTTAGTGCATGTAAGGGGCAATACAGAATCAAATAGCAGAAGATGAAAGAAGAGCCAAGAACACAAATTTATTTCAAAGGTAGTCATATAGAGTGGGAGGCCAGATTGGAAATGACTGAGGAGAAAGATGGCATGAAGGAAATCAAAGCAGTGGAACATGACAAGACGCTAAAAGACATCTTTAGCCTCAAAGGAGGAGAGAGATAGGGGAACAAGAAGAAAGAATACATGTTGGCTGATAGAAAGTAAGCATTAAAGAAGAGGGAGATTGATGAGGTCAGGGGCAGGAAGGATGATATATTAAAGGATTAGATGGGGAATCTTTGATTTAGGTTCATTATAATGTCACTGAGCCCTTGCAAATAGTACAATACTCTACAGTTGTCCCCCCAAATGCTGCAGAAGCACTACTGGAAGCCCTAATTTTTGGAACTATATCTCTAGAGAATATTGTACTTTATAAAGTAGTGGAGAAAAAAACCATGCAGGCGTGTTTATAATTTGTATACGCCTCCCTGTCTTGACTAAAGCTAGTGAGCAACACTGTGTCTTTTAAAAATATTATGTCATTTTTCATATCTCAGAGAGCTACCTGGCTCCAGATCACTTCAGTGAGGCTTTTATAGTTTTAAGTCAACAATTGACTTTGTGTCAGCAGACATCTAGATTTATGTTTTGATTTTATTTTGTAAGGCTGTGTCTATTCAGACAAACTCTCAGTTTAATTTGCAATGGACCACGGAAAGCAACCTGCCCAAAGGAATCTTTACATGAATCATGAATATGGGTAGGATGTAATCTTTGGGAGTCCCCTCTACAGAAGTTGAGGGATTTTTTTAAATGGCTATATTCCAACCAAATATTCCAAAGGTTCTGAATATGACAGTAAAGTATATGGGGCTTCAGCACCTTTGAAAATAAAGCCTCTATTATTTAACTCTCTGATATAGAGTTAGCACTTGATATTTGTTATTGTTTTATGAAGTATTTCAGGTATTCAGTTTTGACTAAGTCTTAGGGTACGTCTACACTACAACGTTAATTCAAACTAATTTAGTTTGAATTAGTTAATTCGAACTAAGCTAATTCAAACTAGCGCATCTAGAACTAAAAACTAGTTCGAATTAGCGTTTTGCTAATTCGAACTAGCATGTCCACATTACGTGGACCCTGAACCAGGCTTAAGGATGGCCGGAAGCAGTGCCGACAGGGCACCAGAGGAGGACTTAGAGCGTGGGGATGCTGTCTCAGGCTAGCCGAGGGCTGTGCTTAAAGGATCCCGACCCCCACCCCAGACAGACAGTTCTCAGGGGTGCCCTGCTTGCAAAGCAGTCCTGGCTTGGAGTGCCCTGAGTGCCCACACTGGGCACATCACAGCACTCGGCCATCAGCCTGGCTGCACTTGCCGCAAGCTGCCATCTGGGGAGAAGGAGCAATTGGGGGGCTGCAGGAGAGCTTCCACCCCCAGAAGCCCGCAGAGCCAGCCCAGTACTCCCCATCGGGGGCTCGTGCCCCATTTCTCCCTCACCTCCTTCCACTTACTCTTCCCTAGCCCCTCTTCTTCATGTACAAAATAAAGATAACGTGTCTTCCAAAATGGAATCTGTCTTTATTGAACAAAACTGGGGGAGACTAGGAAAAAGAGGTGAGAGAGGGGAAGAGAGAGGCTGGGAGAGGGGAGGGCAACTAAAATGATCAGAGGTTGGGAATAGGTCCCATATGAAGAGAGGCTAAAGAGACTAGGACTTTTCAGCTTAAAAAAGAGGAGACTGAGGGGGGACAGGATAGAGGTCTCTAAAAGCAGGAGTTGGGTGGAGAGGGTGCATACAGAAAAGTTCTTCATTAGTTCCCATAAAGAAGGACTAGAGGACACCAAAGGAAAGGAATGGGTAGCAGGCTTCAAACTAGTAACAGAAAGTTCTTCTTCACAAAGCAAAGAGTCAACCTGTGGAACTCCTTGCTGCAGGAGGCTGTGAAGGCTAGAACTGGAACAGAGTTTAAAGGGAAGTGAGATCAAGTCATGGAGGTTGGGTCCATGGAGTGCTATTAGCCAGGGGGTAGGAGTGGTGTCCCTGCCCAAGGTTTGTGGAAGGCTGGAGAGGGATGGCACGAGACAAATGGCTTGGTCACTGTCTTTGGTCCATCCCCTCCAGGGTCCCTAGGGTTGGCCACTGTCAGCAGACAGGCTACTGGACTAGATGGACCTTTGGTCTGACCCAGGATGGCCATTGTAAGCTCAGGGCTCAGGGTCGGGGATCTCAGTGGACCCCCTTGATTCTCTTGCACACCTCCTCCTGGGTGGCCAGGCTGGCAGCTCTCCTGCCCAAACCGGCCACTTTCCTGTGCCTAGTGCGGAGATCGTGGACGAGGTATACGATGTCCGCACTAGCCCAGGCGGGTGCCCGCCTCTTGCGGTCCCGGGCAAGCTCCCGGGAGCCGCCAGCCTGGTCCCAGGAAGAGGGGGAGGGCTGGGGGGCATCGGGTGGGTGGCTCGATCCGTGCGAGGTGCAGGGTCTGCTGGCTGGGTGCTGGCAGGCTTGCACCTGGCATGGGCACCGTAGCCAGCCCATGCCCCTTTAAGGGGTCCGGGGCCGGGAGGGGGTCAGACGAGTTTCCCTGGTGTTGTCCAGAGTGGCCACCAGGGAAACCTGGGGAGGGCTAGCCTCCCACTAGTTCGAATTAAGGGGCTACACACCCCTTAATTCGAACTAGTAAGTTCAAACTAGGCTTAATCCTCGTGGAATGAGGATTACCTAGTTCTAACTAAGCGCTCCTTTAGTTCGAATTAAATTCGAACTAACGGAGCGCTAGTGTAGCGCCTATGAAAGTTAGTTCGAACTAACGTCCGTTAGTTCGAACTAACTTTGTAATGTAGACATACCCTTAGAGATTTAGCAGCTGAATCTTAAGGTATATCTACACTGCATACTTATTTTGGAATACGCTATTCTGGAAAAAATACACCAAAAAGCTTATTTCAAAATAGAATGTCTACAGTACAGGGAAGCCTCAAAATTAGTCCAAGGCAGTCTCCCCTAATATGGACGTGCTACTTTGATTTAGAGCCCCAGGAAGCACTAGAGAGTAATTACTTTGAATGGCCCTGGGGAGGAGATATTTCAAATTAGCAGTTTCATAAGATGTGTTATTCCTTGTGGAATGAGGCTTACAGAAGTCGGAATAAGCCATCCTTTATTTTTAATTTTTTATGTGTAGACGCATTGTTATTTCGGAATAATGGCTGTTATTCTGAAATAGCGCCGAATATTTATCCAGAATATTTATTATGTGTATTTCACATTGTTACTTCGGAATAACGGCTGTTATTCTGAACTAACGCTGCTATATAGACGCTCCCTTAGAGCAGATACTCATAAGCACATATAATGATTTTATGAGAAGTCCATCTGCAGAACAATGAACACATGAAATTATGGACAGACTGTGTAGAAGGTGGGCTGTTTAGCCCATTTCTGCCAACTGTGGTGGAATGATTATGTTAATTTTCAACTGTGTTCCTCTATGCAGACATAGAAGTATTGTGAAAACAAATGTGTCACCAATCTGTTCAATACTGAGTATATATGATCCAGAATATTTACATTTCTATATTTGTGGCTGAAGAAATACACTTCCTATTTCTTTATTTTATTTTATTTTATTTTATTTTATTTTATTTTATTTTAATTTAATTTAATTTAATTTAAGTTTAGTTTAGTTTTAGTATCCATTGGGATTGAGGGATGAGGTGATGAATAGTATGTTGCCATGTAAGTATGAATGAGTTTTAAGCTACAGAAATAACTTGAATGTATGAAAGCAGGGAGCCTTCTAAGGCTAAAATAGCTTCTTCATCATTTAACTGCAATAAAGGAATTGATCTGTGTAATCATAGATGATGTAGCAAATGGCTTTTATATGATGGTCTGCAATTTCTCATGTTACAAAATAATTGGGAAGGAACTATATTTAAATGTTGGATTTTGGGACTGTATGAAAAATTGCAGTGCCTTCAATATTGCTTGAATTCAGGAATAATAAATGTACCTTATAGATTGGTTACTGTAGTGCACTCTATTAAGATGTATGTTAACAGATATACATACAGTCATGAACCCAGCTACATTTTTGAGACAGCTCTATGGTCTGAGCACTACAAAGCAGTAGAATGAGTACAAGAGGGTGTATAGTAAACTATCACCACTGGAATGTGACAAGGTGGTCTGGAGCTCTGTGTAGATAATAGCCATTGGTGGATTAATCAGCAAGGGCACATCTACACAACGGCATTATTTTGGAATAAAAAACAAAGTGCGCATCTACACAGCAAGCTATTATTTTGCAATAATGTTGACGTGGAGGACTTCTTACACCAACTTCTGTAAGCCTTATCTTATGAGTAGTAAGGGAAGTCAAAGGAAGAATGTTTTCCTTTCACTTCCTGCTGTGTAGACAGCATCAAAAGCCAAGGTAAGCTATTTAGATATCAGGTATGGAATTGGTGTAGCTAAAGTTGTGTTCAACTACATTGACTACATTGTGTTCAACTACATGCCTGTATTTGTCCCACAATGCTGACATCATTTTGCTCTAAAGTGGATTGAACCAGTCCAGGGAGAATAAGATTAGCAGAAGAGGAAGTCTCTGCTGGAATAAACACAATGTATGTATTCACTACACTCACCATCTCCACAGCTAATTTGGGAGAGTTCACATGTACCATGACAGACCTTGGCTGTATATAGGCCCTTATAACTGGTGTGCCTACAGAAAAATAGTACAGACTGAAGTCTGCTAAGCAAAACTGACCCACATAGAGTACATCCAGAATCAGGAGGCTGAAGCAGTGAGTGCACATTTCCCTTTAATTTACTCTCTCCCTTTCTCTCTCTTTCTCTCTCTCTCTCTCTCTCTCTCTCTCTCTCTCTTTTTCTCTCTCTCTCGCTGCTCTGTTTAATCATACCCCATAGCATGGTTCATCATCTTTTATACCAGCCTCAACAGAAATCAGCTCTGTTCTCCCTTAGCAATAAGTATCTAAAATCACATTCATTCGTTATTGGCCTAATAAAAGAACACTTTACACATTCACTATACGGTGCTTTGTGCAATGGGGTTTAAAAATGTGTGCTAGTACTGCTACTGTCTACATTGCATACATAGTTTGACTTTTGTCCTGCAGCGTAGACATGTCCCAAGGGTATGTTTAAACAGCAGCATTATTTCGGAACAACTGATGTTATTTCGAAATAACAAAGTGCACGTTTACACAGCAAGCCATTATTTTAAAATAATTTTGAGATGGAGGACTTCTTACTCTGACTCCTGTAATACTCATTTCAGGAGGGGTAAGGGAAGTTGAAGGAAGAGTGTTCTTCCTTCAACTTCCTGCTGTGTAGACAGTGCCAAAAGCCGAATTAAGCTATTTCGATTTCAGCTACTCAATTGACGTAGCTGAAGTTGCGTAGTTTAGTTCGACTTTTGCCCTTCAGTGTAAACATGCCCAAACAGAATATCTATTCAAAATAGATAGTGTTTCTACAAGTTCCTTTTGCACCATGAATATGCCATTATGAAAAAAGATTAGCATTAATTCTGTCTCTAAGCAGTTAGCATAAGAATTTGACCTTTTTAGATAGAGGATAAGCAAGGCTTCCCCTCCCCCCATAGTACCTCAGTTTGTCTTTTAGGGAAAAATACAACAAACTAAATCAATGTCCTGTCTCTCATTCTGCTTAGGCATATTGAGAGTTTGTCTAAGGTTAAAACTTATAAACATCAAATCATCTACAATTATTTTTAGAAGTTAAATTTAGTGACAAGTGATTTAAAAGAAAAAAATAGCACAGTGGAGAGTCAACATAAGCAATATTATTAGAAAAATATAAATAGTTATTAATTGGGCTGTAAACATCCTAAAATAAATCTGGATCGTGAGGGAAGAATTCATTAGCTCTGGTCAAAAGAAAATTGTTTATTGTGTTATATAAAAATGGAAGTTTAGGAATCATAAAATCTGTAGCCACAAATGTACACAATGTAGACAGTAGCAGTA